>NC_090451.1:453955704-455205704 GCF_031143425.1 Pleurodeles waltl
GAACAGGGCCCCGCCGTGAAGAGCACCGCTGAACAGGGCCCCGCCAAGACAGGCACCGCTGAACAGGGCCCCGCCGTGAAGAGCACCGCTGAACAGGGCCCCGCCGTGAAGAGCACCGCTGAACAGGGCCCCGCCAAGACAGGCACCGCTGAACAGGCCCCCGCCGTGAAGAGCACCGCTGAACAGGGCCCCGCCAAGACAAGCACCGCTGAACAGGGCCCCGCCGTGAAGAGCACCGCTAAACAGGGCCCTTCATCTCAAGCACCGCTCCGCTGGGCCCTTCATCTCAAGCACCGCTCCGCTGGGCCCTTCATCTCAAGCACCGCTCCTCTGGGCCCTTCATCTCAAGCACCGCTCCGCTGGGCCCTTCCTGTCAAGCACCGCTCCGCTGGGCCCTTCATCTCAAGCACCGCTCTGCTGGGCCCTTCCTGTCAAGCACCGCTCCGCTGGGGCCTTCATCTCAAGCACCGCACCGCACCGCTGGGACCTTCCTCTCAAGCCCCGCTCCGCTGGGCCCTTCATCTCAAGCACCGCTCCGCTGGGCCCTTCCTGTCAAGCACCGCCCCGCTGGGCCCTTCATCTCAAGCACCGCTCCGCTGGGCCCTTCATCTCAAGCACCGCTCCGCTGGGCCCTTCATCTCAAGCACTGCTCCGCTGGGCCCTTCATCTCAAGCACCGCTCCGCTGGGCCCTTCCTGTCAAGCACCGCTCCGCTGGGCCCTTCCTGTCAAGCATCGCTCTGCTGGGGCCTTCATCTCAAGCACCGCTCCGCTGGGGCCTTCCTCTCAAGCCCCGCTCTGCTGGGCCCTTCATCTCAAGCACCGCACCGCTGGGACCATCCTCTCAAGCCCCGCTCCGCTGGGCCCTTCATCTCAAGCACCGCTCCGCTGGGCCCTTCCTGTCAAGCACCGCCCCGCTGGGCCCTTCATCTCAAGCACCGCTCCGCTGGGCCCTTCATCTCAAGCACCGCTCCGCTGGGGCCTTCATCTCAAGCACCGCACCGCTGGGACCTTCCTCTCAAGCCCCGCTCCGCTGGGCCCTTCATCTCAAGCACCGCTCCGCTGGGCCCTTCCTGTCAAGCACCGCCCCGCTGGGCCCTTCATCTCAAGCACCGCTCCGCTGGGCCCTTCATCTCAAGCACCGCTCCGCTGGGCCCTTCATCTCAAGCACCGCTCCGCTGGGCCCTTCATCTCAAGCACCGCTCTGCTGGGCCCTTCCTGTCAAGCACCGCTCCGCTGGGGCCTTCATCTCAAGCACCGCTCCGCTGGGCCCTTCATCTCAAGCACCGCTCCGCTGGGCCCTTCCTGTCAAGCACCGCTCCGCTGGGCCCTTCCTGTCAAGCATCGCTCTGCTGGGCCCTTCCTGTCAAGCACCGCTCCGCTGGGCCCTTCATCTCAAGCACCGCTCCGCTGGGCACCGCCATCTCAAGCACCGCTGGTCCATTGACAGTGCCGGTTCTGTGTCGAGCAGGTGTTCACGAAGCACTCTGGGCACCATGCCTCCTCCAATACCAGTGGAGTCGGTTATCCATCTGATGGACTGTGGCTTTGCACTCCCCAGGATGGTACAGTGGGCACGGAGGCCCCTCGTGGATCTGGCGTCGTGGACTCATGTGGCTGAGGTGCCCCCCTTTCCCTTCCCCCTGAGGTGCCTGTTGTTTTATCATCTGATGCCCCTGCAGTGTTCTCTCCAATGGTATCCGGTCTCCTGTGTGGGCTTTGCCCATGTGTTTGTACACATTGGCCCACGGACTATGGATATTTAACGGACTGTGCAGGACTTATTGACTATGTTTATACTTTGCACTATGTTCATTATTTCTTTTGTATATTTCATATGGCATATTTACCATGACTTCAATGAACCTATTTTATACATAAATTTTAAACTTCATTTTAATTATGTCTTTGCATTCTTCCGGGGGGTTTGGGGGGTGTCACTCTGACTTGTTGCTCTGCAGTGGTGTGTAGGTATTGGGGGGGTGGGTTGGGGAGGTGGGTGTATCCCGTATGTGTGTGCACGTAACCCTCCCCTGTGTCGTAGGTGCAGTACTCACCGTTGTCGTCTGCGCCGGCGTTCGTACTCCTGGTAGATGAGCAGGTAGACAATTGCCGGTAGGATGTGTAATTCGGGCTCCATGCTGTCCTCCTTCCTCGTGGAGTGTGTATAGGTGAGCGTTTTCCCGTTCGTAGTCTGTTTCCGCCGGGTTTTTATCGGCGTGGCTCCCGCCCCGGAAAAGGTGGCGGATTGGTGAGTTGTGATAGGGTGGGCGGTACATTTTCTGCCGCCTGCCTGTTGGCGGTGACCGCCGCGCTGTTTGTCGGTCCCGCAGTGGCGGTTGGAATGTTAAAGTGGCGGGCTGTGTTGGTGGTTCCCGCCAGGGTCAGAATTCCATTTTTTGGACCGCCTGCCTGTTGGCGGGTTGGCCGCCCATTTATCACCGACCGCCAGGGTTAGAATGACCCCCTAAATGCTTTGCACACTTGTCTACTAAATTATGCCTAACTGCTTGTGGGCCAAGGTACCAAGGGATGAGCAAGGATAGATGTATTGGGAGCTTGACTGGACTACAGTGAGATTGTGGCCTATTACGAAAAGTAGGTACCTACCTACCCTTACTAATAATCTACTTCCCAACAAGAAGCAATGTGTTGATAACTTTTGAGGTGATCAAAAGCAACACCAATCAGTTCTTGCTCCAGCTAGTTGGAGTAATGAGTCAATAGGAATGGGGCACATGCATAAAGATTTCCCTGTGATCCATCTTTAACAGAACAAAAAGGAACACTGCGTTAACCACCACAGCCATGTATAGTAGTATCATGAAGAGACTCATAGAAATGTTAAAGCAAAGACATAAGATCCACTCCCACCCACAGTACCCAGCTTATTCTCCAGACCTTTAACTTGTCAGCCATATCAAAATATTTTGAAGGGTCAAAAAAAGGACAGGTGGCCAGCCCTACTATTCAGAGAAACATATTTGCTGACCAGAAAATGGAAATTGAAGCACTGCTCTTTTGGGTGCTCAGGCTCTTTCAATAATCCACTTGTATGTGTGAAATGATGTTACCCTATGTTGCCTGGGTTTGAAGTGTTGCATAGGTTCTCATTATCCTAATAAGGCTACTGGATTTGGTGGCAGAATCACATAGATTGTGGGGTACTAAGCACAATTCCACAACGTGATGCCTGTCCGCCTAATACGGGTTTTCCAGCCGACTGGCAGCACCTCATCTCTGCCCAAGAACAGGGTTGATTGTGGCAACTGGGCGCATGACAAGAAAGATTCCTCAGAGGAATCATGGTGGATCAGATCTCACCCCTTTCTCTCAGTTACATTAGTCACACACAGGCAAACAGAAACAGAAACAGAGGCAGAATATAGTTCAATAAGGGTTCATTGAAGTAACTGCATCTTAGATATAGTGGCATGTTTTGCAATCACCAGGATGATCAAACTTGTAGAGGCAAGAAGGTGATAAGGAGTGTGAAACACAAAAACTGTCCCACCATACTGTTACTAGGAGTGATATATATTTTTCCCACCTAAGCTATGTTAGAGCACAGCGTTATAAACCCTAAGCTGCACTTCAGGTCCCCCCCCGGGAAGACATCATTCCTCATACCTGAGCAAGGAAGCCTGTAGCCAATAGAGACACCGTCCCCATATAGGCCAGGGATTCTGTAGTCCAAGCAAGCAGCTGTAACAAAGACGTTCAGCAATCACCATGCAGTTGTGATCATTTGGCTGGAATCTCCCTCTAACGTGCATGGGACAAAGAGTTTTTATAATAAAACAGTTGACATTCTAAGAAAAGGTCCCCACATAGGATATGTATGTTTCTGTGAATGTTGGAGACACAGCCTACCACTTTTGCCGGCAACCCTATCTGACTGCAGCCTTGAGGAAAGCACAAAGTGAAATGCTAAGAACATGATGCTTTCCTAGGCAAAGGAACAAATAGATAGAAATAATAAAACAACACCGCAAATGTGGCTAATGCTAGAAAAATAAAGCAATGTTGAGTAAAATGTAACTGGGCTAAAGTGCACAACGGCAGGCAGTGTCTAAAACAAGGCTAAAATAGATATACAACACACTCCCCTTGCCTGTTCAAAGGTGGCTCAAAGCCTAAATACAAAAAAAAAAGCCTAATAACATCTATTTATAAAAGCAAATAAACATAAATATCAATAATGACAAGTTAAAAGACACTTGAGCATAGAGAAAAAAGAAGGACAATTTAAAACTCCAGCAGTGGTGCCCATGAAACCAAATTCAAAAGTCAGTGTCATTTTTAAAATTGTCAATTATGTCTGGGATAATTAAAGCCAGGAAATGTTCCACTTCGGTAGGTGGTAAAATATCCTAATGGTTGCCAAGGAAAACCATAGAGCACTGATGTTACAAAGCCTGAGCTCCAGCTGAGGCAGCAGCTTTCCATGTTGTGCCCAATCTTGAGTTGAGTCGCATTATCCACAAAGGGCAACTCATAGACAGCTTCCCATGGCAAGCGCACCCTCAACGCGCATGTCTGGTAATGAGCTCATATCGAGAACATCAGTAGATCATCGTCCAATGAAAGTAAGCACCCCATAGAAAGACAAACTTTCAGTGCACATTCAAAAAGGCACCAAAGGCATTGTAACACGGGCTGCATACAATCCAAAACCGATCAGAATGACAGAGACCAGTCACACTGCTGGTGTTCCAAGAGTGCTGCTCCGAAATACTGAATATTGCATTCATGACACAGTTGCGTTGGTGGAAGTGCTTTCAGTCCTCCTTGTTGTGAAGGGACAGCCATTGTTCAGAAAGAGTAAAAACAGCAAGATGCCACCTATTATAGCCAAAGTAATTGGGAATCCCCTGAAAACACTTGAAAATATTGAGTGTATGGCTGAAGGCATTACGCCAAATACAGAGGAGAAGGTGTGAACAAAACCAGAACCAACAGCCTTAAAGAAATGCACTATTCCAGTAGTACTGGATATGTTGAAAATTCATCCCATGAGTTCACCAAAGTGTGCGCTTAAAAGGGACAGAATTTCTGCAGATGACCATGCAACTTGAACAGCATAGGTCTCACGCGCAGATGTAAGTGCCACATGTTTTTGAAACAATACACCCTTCAGTCTGCTCACCTTATCAAAATTCACATTTGAAGTAGCAATGTGAGGCCAAATCTCTGCTACTTCTTGTTGTTGTGTGGGGGGAAGAGGACATTCCCGCAGCATGTGACTCAAACAACACACGCTATTCTAGCCCACATTCCACAACAGTTCTCACTGTTAACGAGCACATAGCTGCCATTTGAGAGCACCCGCATGCAGGACTAATCAAGGGGACAGGAACTCCCATGAAATAGCTGCCAAGTTCACTGTTGAGGCATTACATGCCTCCTGCAAAGACAGCTGTTTTCAAATCATTGAATGGCTCACAGAAGTCTCACATTCATTACCACTAAGAAAGACCTCTTCTGTGCCACTGAAACATTTGTTCGAAAAGGGAAGCTCCACACCTTGTGTATGTAACTATCTTCCAGCCTTTGATATCTGCTTACTGGAATTTGTTTCAAGCAGGTTGTAAATTGAAGTGTTGAAATAGCCAGATTTATAACCCCCTGTATTAGCCATTCAACAGATGGTATTTCAGGCACAGTAAAAGGCAACTATTCTAATTTCTCGATGTTTACGATGACATAAGTATTTTCCTTCTTAGTCATTATTTGTTGCTCTTGCATTGTAAATATGTCCCTTGTGCCAACGTGTTGTCAGGGAATGCGACTTGCTTTCAGTGTTTGAAGTGTCCAACCTGTAGGAGGCTGGCCTGGCTTGTAGTGGGTACCAGAGGTACTTACACCTTGTGCCAGGTCCAGTTATCCTTTATTAGTGTAGAAGAGGTGTTTCTAGCAGCTTAGGCTGATAGAAGGTAGCTATGGCAATGCAGCTTAGGCTGAACTAGGAGACATGTAAAGCTCCTACTATACCACTTTTGTCATATGCACAATATCATAAGAAAACACAATACACAGAAGTACTAAAAATAAAGGTACTTTATTTTAATGACAATATGCCAAAAGTATCTCAGTGAGTACCCTCAGTATGAGGATAAGTTATATACACAAGATATATGTACACAAACCAAGATTATGCAGGTTATAGCAAGAAAGGTAATGCAAGCAGTGTAAAATTACAGTAGATTGAAATAGGAGCACATAGGTATAGGGGCAACACGAACCATATTCTCCAAAAGTGGAATGCGAACCCCAAATGGACCCCAAACCTATGTGAGCTTGTAGAGGGTCGCTGGGACTGTAAGAAAACAGTGAGGGTTAGAAAAATAGCTCACTCCAAGACCCTGAAAGGTAGGTGTAAAGTGCACCTACTACCCTCAGAGAGCACAGAAGTCATGATAGGGGGATTCTGCAGGAAGACCAAACACCAGCAATGCAACAACAGTGGATTTCCAGACCTGAGTACCTGTAAGACAAGGGAACCAAGTCCAATAGTCGCAACAGTGTCGAGAGTGGGCAGGAGCCCAGGAAATGCCAGCTGAGGGTGCAAGGAAGCTGCCACCTGTTGCAAGAAGCTTGGAGTTCTGCAAGAATGAAGAGGACTAGGAACTTCTCCTTTGGAGGATGGATGTCACACGTTGCGAAGAAGCTTGCAGAGGTATTCACACGCAGAAAGACAGCAAACAAGCCTTGCTAGCTGCATGAGTCGTGGTAGAGGTTTTTGGACGCTGCTGTGGCCCAGGAGGGACCAGGATGTTGCTACTTCGAGGAAGAGACAAAGGGGGCACCCAGCAAGTCAGGGAGTCCTCACTGAAGCAGGCAGCACATGTAGAAGTACCTGAACAGGCACTTGGAAGGAGAGTGGACCGGAGTCCATGCAAAGTCACAAAAGGGAGTTCCACGACGCCGGAGGAAAACTCAGAAGGTTATGCACTGCAGGTTAGAGTGTCGGGGACCCAGGCTTGGCTGTGCATGAAGGAAATCCTGGAAGAGTGCACAGGAGCTGGAGCAGCTGCAAATCATGCGGTACCCAGCAATGCAGTCTAGCATGGGGAGGCAAGGACTTACCTCTACCAAACTTGGACTGAAGAGTCACTGGACTGTGGGAGTCACTAGGACAGAGTTGCTGAGTTCCAGGGACAACACTCGTTGTGCTGAGAGGGGACCCAGAGGACCAGTGATGCAGTCTTTTGGTGCCTGCGGTTGCAGGGGGAAGATTCCGTCGACCCACGGGAGATTTCTTCAGAGCTCCTGGTGCAGAGAGGAGGCAGGCTACCCCCAGAGCATGCACCACCTGGAAACAGTCGAGAAAGCCGGCAGGATGAGGTGATACAAGGTTGCTAGTAGTCGTCTTGCTACTTTGTTGCGGTTTTGCAGGCGTCCTGAGCAGTCAGCGGTCGATCCTTTCGTAGAAGGTGAAGAGGGAGATACAGAGGAACTCTGATGAGCTCTTGCATTCGTTATCTGGTGAGATCCCCAAAGTAGAGACCCTAAATAGCCAGAAAAGGAGGTTTGGCCACCTAGGAAGGAGGATTGGCTACCAAGAGAGGTAAGAGTCTATCAGAAGGAGCCTCTGACGTCACCTGCTGGCACTGGCCACTCAGAGCAGTCCAGTGTGCCACAGACACCTCTGTTTCCAAGATGGCAGAGGTCTGGGACACACTGGAGGAGCTCTGGGCACCTCCCCTGGGAGGTGCAGGTCAGGGGAGTGGTCACTCCCCTTTCCTTTGTCCAGTTTCGTGACAGAGCAGGGCTGGGGGATCCCTAAACCGGTGTAGACTGGCTTATGCAGAGATGGGCACCATCTGTGCCCATCAAAGCATTTCCAGAGGCTGGGGGAGGCTACTCCTCCCCAGCCTTCACACCTATTTCCAAAGGGAGAGGGTGTTACACCCTCTCTCAGAGGAAATCCTTTGTTCTGCCTTCCTGGGCCAGGGCTGCCTGGACCCCAGGAGGGCAGAAACCTGTCTGAGGGGTTGGCAGCAGCTGCAGTGGAGACCCCAGAAAGGCAGTTTGGCAGTACCCGGGTTCCGTGCTAGAGACCCGGGGGATCATGGAATTGTCCCTCCAATGCCAGAATGGCATTGGGGTAACAATTCCATGATCTTAGACATGTTACATGGCCATGTTCAGAGTTACCATTGTGACGTTGTACATAGGTAGTGACCTATGTTCAGTGCACGCGTGTAATGGTGTCCCAGCACTCACAAAGTCCAGGGAATTTGCCCTGAACGATGTGGGGGCACCTTGGCTAGTGCCAGGGTGCCCACACACTAAGTAACTTTGCACCCAACCTTCACCAGGTGAAGGTTAGACATATTAGATGACTTATAAGTTACTTAAGTGCAGTGGTAAATGTCATACTGCTGTTGCCCCTCATCAAGCACACACATGACCCGTACCTCTGCATTCACATTGCCTGTAGCCAAATCCCCCAAAGACACACTCCTAACATATACATACCTCTATATGCAGCCATGTCACATGCAACATACCCATGATGTACTCACCTGTTGGTCTGGAGGCCCATACAACTGCCTAGACAGGAGTAGGACCCCATCCACAAACTTTTCCAACTCCTCCCACGTGAAGGCTGGGGCCCTTCCCCTGTTGCATGGGCCATGGCAGGCTCCAGGCACAGGTCACAGCAGCACATGCAGTGGAGATGTTGAACCGTGGAAAGTCAGGAATCAAGTGAATTTGTAGAAAGAAAACGGCCGGTGAACACCGTTACAGCTGGCATTGATCATCATTGGTTCCTGTACTCCATAGAGCCCTATGTTAGTCAATGAGGAATAGCATGGCGGTGCAGACCGTCTTCCACCATGACGCCTAATGCCAGCAGAGTGAGGTCACTTCCACCTGTCACTACATACAGGACAGGCGGTTGCCATTTTCTACTGCTGGTACTCTTGTTTTGAATTGATATGTGCGTCATTGGAATCTAGTGGAATCTAGTGCACACACCTAGACAGAAGTCCCACATACATACATGCTCTGTGTACTATGATGTTGTGTATCAATAGGTCCTGTTGACACACCCTTATTACTTTTGGCACACTTAGGCCCACATTATGACATTGGCGGTAAATGCCACTTACCGCTATGCTGACTGCCGCTAACATACCGCTGCCACCGCAGATATCCATTCACCATGTTATGATACACACACACGCCAATCCGTCACTATTCAGCCGCATACAGAATTCCGTCACAGCAAAGGTCGGTGATAAACTGGCGGTATCCAAACCCACACTGTTACGCCAACAAAACTACACCCATCACATTATGACCCACGAATTACCATGCGGACATTCAACCACGGTAAACCATTGGAGGTACATACTGATGTGCTCAAAATATACACATACAAACAAAACAACACCACATTGGACAATTCAAACTACACACACCTGACACCCATACACAAACCACACCCACACACCCACACTACTATAAAACACACACCCACTATACCCACAACCATTTACCATTACAAATAATTGCCACCAGAGAGAGAGACAGCAAGACCACTCACACAACTAGAGCCACATACCACTCAAACCTATGCACCACTCACACACCCCACATCATACACCCCAACACATTACCCTACAAACCCTCACCTACACACCTCACACAACAACCAAGGCACCACAAAGACATCCCCGATTCTCAGAGGAGGCGCTAAGGGTCAAGGTGGAGGAAATCATGAGGGTAGAACCTCTGCTCTTTGGAGCACAGATGCAGCAGATATCTATAGCTAGGAAGGGTAAATACAACCAAAAACGGCAACCCACCGATGTACAATATGTCACACACAGAAACAATAATACATCATTTACATCCCCACAGGTATCCCAGCCAATGTCACTGGAGAAGAGGTGCCAGCACTATCCCGTCCCCCAACTGAATAGGCACACTGTGATGACAGCAACTCTGGTCGTCTGGATCTTGACGACCAACCTGGCCTATCAGGGACCTCTAGACAGCCGGTTATCCAGGCCCAGTCACACACCACCACAGAGCCTCCCCATCTGGAAACACCACCACAGCACCCACCCAGCGTACCCATACCTCTGTCCCCGGGATACTGCAATCAGCAGAGTGTCCACCTCTACAGGGACCCCAGTGGCAGTGGGCACATGGTTCAGGGGACAGAAGCACAGGACAACAGGGAGACTGGGAGGAGTGATGTGTGTTAGGGGGAGTACAGGCCCAGGGAACAGACTCTTCAGGAGGCACTCACCCAGCCTAGCAACATCCCCAGGACACGATGGGCCAGATCCTGTACAATGTGCAGGAGAACAGGCAACTGCAGGAGGGACAGTACCAGGGGATCAGGGAGGACTTGCAGGCCATCAACACCACCCTGGTCTCCATTGCAGGGGTGCTGGCAGACATGGCCAACATTATGAGGGAGGCAGAATCACAACAGCAGGCTCCTGCCACTAGCCTGACATCTGAACTGCCTTCCACCTCCGCTGCCACTAGTGGACAGGACCAACATGCCACCAGCACCCCTCCCCCTGTATAAGGTGAACCACCCCACAAACATTCCCTGCGATCCAGGCAGAAGCCAGATACTATTGCCAAGAGCCCCACCAGGAAATGAGACTCTACTGATTGTAATCTTTGTGTCCCACCCTGTCCACCTTCAAATGCCATTGCTCCCCTTCGTATGTCCCCTTGGACAATCCCAATCCCCCATCCCCCATCCCAATGCACTTGCCCCTCTTCTTCTTAGGACTTCAATAAACACACTTTGAAAAAATAGTATGGAGTATTTCACATTTTTAAAGTATGTATTTGTTTAACCAGGTTCAAACATTGCAATTCAACTGCACAGTAATTGTTCACATAGGAAAGACCTGTAGGTTCCTGCAGTGATCACACCAGGAGCAATAGTGGGGCACCAACATCTTCAAAATGAATTGCCAAATGGTACAGTAAGAGGGCATAGAAGTTGCAAATAACAGCATGCCAGTGCCAAAGATATCCTAAATGATGACAATGAAATGTGAAGTAACACTGTCTTACCTGTCTGTCATTGGAAGTATTGTGGTAACACTGCTGTTCTGTTGTCCTCATCCTCATCCTCTGCCTCCTCAACCTCACTGTCCACATGATCAACTGCTGCCACACGGCCATCTCCAGCCTCCTCCTCCTGCAGAAAAGGCACATGGCATCTCAATGCAAGGTTGTGCAACATGCACCATGCCACGATTATCTGGAAGACCTTCTTGGGTGAGTAGCACATGGAAACACCTGTTAGACGGAGGCACCTGAATCTGGCCTTCAGGAGGCCAAAGGTTCTTTCAATTATCCTTCTTGTTCACCCATGTGCCTCATTGTAATGTTCTGCTGCCCTTGTCCTGTCATTCCTCACAGGGGTCAGTAGTCATGATAGGTTGGGGTGACCTGAGTCACCTGCAAATATCGAGGGACAACATTAGGCCACACACTATCCCATATGGCCCACACCATACCCATACACCCACATATACTGTGCGGGAAAAAGAGCTCACCTATTAGCCACACCCTGTGCCTCTGTAGTTGGCCCATCACATTTGGGATGCTGCTATTCCTCAGGAGAAAGGCACCATGCACTGACCCAGGATACTTAGCAGTGATATAGGAGATGTACTGGTGCGCCAAGCACACCATCTGTACATTCATGGAGTAGAAACTCTTACGATTTCTAAACACCTGTTCATTCTGGCGGGGGGACAAACACAATATGAGTTCCATCAATCGCCCCAATTATGTTGGGGATATGTCCCATTACAAAGAAGTCAGCCTTCATTGTGGCCAAATCATCCACTTGGGGGAAAACAATGAAGCTGAACATGTGTTTAATCAGGGCAGACAACACTCTGCTCAGCAATGTTGAGAACATTGGCTAAGACATTCCTGCTGTGAAGCCCACTGTCACTTGGAAGGAGTCGGTTACCAGAAAATGGAGCACAGATAGGACTTGCACAAGAGGGGGGATCCAGGTGGGCTGAAGGATGGCAGATATCAGGTCAGGCTTCTATTGGGCACACAGCTTTGTGATTGTGGCCCTGTCAAGTGTATAGGTGAGGATGATGTGCCTGCCCTCCATTGTTGCCAAGTCCACTTGGGGTCTGTACACAGGGGTATGTCTCCATCTCCTATTCATCTGCAGCGGTAGCAGTCTAAGGGACAAAAGAGTGATGAGCCCATCACAAACTGAACATTGGAGCCACAACAGTACAATGCATGATGTCAATGTGTAAGGGTAAGTGGGATTTGTCCTGTAT
The DNA here is from genome assembly GCF_031143425.1 of Pleurodeles waltl. Lineage (NCBI taxonomy): Eukaryota > Metazoa > Chordata > Amphibia > Caudata > Salamandridae > Pleurodeles > Pleurodeles waltl. Next base: position 453,968,008 of record NC_090451.1, read on the forward strand.
TTCCAAATTTTTACAGTGACACAGTTACTATCCAGGGCCTGCCCCCCCCCCCCCCCCCGGAATGGCACCCACCTGTCCTGTTTGGAGGGACAGGTGGAAGTGAGGTAATTCCGCTGACGTTGAACGCCGTTGCGGGAGGCGGTCAGAAACCGCTGTGCAACTCCTCATTGGTTAACGTTGGGCCCTATAGGGTACAGAGGCTAATGGTGATGTACGCCAGCGGTGACGGAATGCACAGCAGCAGGCGAGACTGCCATTTTTTATCTGATCCCTCACTCGCTACCTGACCTTCAACAGGAGAGGACCTACACTGCTTGTGCTGCTGTGACCTGTGTCTTGAACCTACAGTGGCCCGTGTGACTGGGGAAAGGGCCCCTGCCTTCACCTCAGTGGAGTTGGAGCGACTGGTGGATGGGGACCTACCCCAGTTCGGACTGCTGTATGGACCTCCAGACCAACAGGTGAGTAAACTGAGGGCACAATGCATGTGGCATGAATGCATGGAGTGGTGTGTGTGTGAAGGCCTCATTCAAGGGGGTGGGTTGATGTCCTCTGGGTGCCGTATTGGTCGTGTGCTGGGCCATTTGTGTGCAAGTAGTGATGTGAAAGGGTTTGGCGGGCCATAAGAGCAACAGGCAGGACTGTCTGACTGATACCATTATCCTGTGTGTATTATTTCTGCAGGTCAGTGTCCATCAAAAGAAAGGTATATGGCATGCCATCGCCAAGGATGTGCGGGCCCTGGGGATCTATGGCAGGTGGAGCACCCACTGTCGGAAACGGTGGGAGGACCTGAAACGCTGGCCACGGAAGACGGCATTGGCCCAGATGGGGATGGTCTCCCATCGAGGAAGGGGTGCCCGTCGAACCTTGACCCCCCTGATGGCCCGCATACTGGCGGTGGCCTATCCTGAGATGGATGGGCACTTGAGGGCATCACAGCAGCCACAAGGGGGTGAGTACAGTTCCCATCATTACACCTTACACATGGTAGGGTGGTATCCAGGTGGGGGATGTGTGTCAGTGGGTGCCTCTAGCCCAGGCCTGACATTGCAGAGTATCTCCCATGGTGGTTAGTGTTCTGAAGTGATAATCCTACTACCTAGCTCTTAGGCGTCCACTACTGGTCAGGACTGCGTGGGTCCCAGGTGTGCTGCATTTGGCAGTGTGTGCCCCTCCCCATGCCTTGGTGGATAGCAATATAACTGGCAGTGCAATTCATAGTGCGGAGGGCTGTTCCCTGTGTGTGAGAGTGGTATGTACGCCAACGCTGGTGTTGGTGCAGCCATTGACTAGGTGCATCCTTTATTTCACACACCCTTTTTGTTTTGTTACCCTGTCCTTATGTGCATTAGCATTATCTGGCGGAGGAGCAGAGGGACCGGCGACAGAGAGAGCTGCATCCCACAGGATCCAGGAGGCAGAGTCCACCGACGCCGAGGGCACCAGTGGCACGGAGGGCGAGGGGCGCACCATGGCAGAGACTGGACAGGACAATTCTGACACAGATACCTCCTCCGATGGAAGCTCCCTGGTGGTGGTGAACACCTCTCTGACCACCCCAGCTACAGGTACAGCTGCCACCCCCTGTACCAGCACTGCCCTACCAGCAGCACCAGGAGGGTGGGCATCTCCTTTGCCCCAGGCACCTCTGACCCTGCCCCAGTGAGCCCTGCTGCCCTGAGTGAGGAGGCTATTGACCTCCTGAGATCCATCTCTGTAGGGCAGTCATACATTGTGAATGCCATTCAGGGTCTGGCAGCCCAGATGCAACAGACTACTGCATTCCTGGAGAGCATTCACACTGGCTTGGTGGCCCAACAGAGATCAATCCAGGCTCTGGCCTCCTCTCTGAAGGCAGCCATTGTCCCTGTTTCCACCCTCCCCCTCCAACTTACTCTTCCCAATCCCATTCCCCTCAACCCCAACCTATCCCAAGCACACAGGCAGACAAACATGCACCCAGGACAACACACAAGAGTGGCACAGGCAAACACAAGCACCACACATCATCCCACAAGCTCTCACACAAACACCATCCAGATGCAGACATACCAAAATCCACAATTTCCACTGTGTCCTCCCTCTACCTCCCTCGCAGTTCTGTCTACGCTCACACCTACCTACACTACATCCTCATCCACTACCAGCATCACCACCTTACCTAGCAGAACACACATCTCACTGGCAGACACCTCCACAACAGCCATGCACATGTCCCATGTATCCTCTCCCACTGTGTCTGTCCCCCCTCCTAAAGTACACAAACGCTAGCACTCAGACACCCAACAGCCATCCACCTCACAACAGCATCCAGCCCATGCACCTGCACCCAAACCCAGCAGACAGACACCTCCTACAACCACTCCCTCTTCCGCCACTCCCAAACCTTCTCCCTCTTCCTGCCCCAATGTCTCAAAGAAGCTTTTCCTCTCCACCACTGACCTCTTCCCTACCTCTCCCCGCCATCCTTCACATCTGGCTAGGGTGGCAAAAACCCAGGCAAGCAACTCAGCCAACTAGTCCATGGGCCCAGTAGTCTCCACACCCACTCGGTGGGGGGAAGGATCCAGGGCACATGTCCAGAGGGTGAAGGAGCCTGCACCAGGCAGCCTCAAGGAAAGGGCTGCTGCCATAAAGGGCAAGGAGCCAGCCCCAGCTGCTGCCAGGAAGGGAAAGGAGCCATCCCCAGCTGCTGCCAGGAAAGGTAAGGAGCCAGCCTCAGCTGCTGCCAGGAAGGGTAAGGAGGCAGCGCCTACAGGCAGGAAGGACAAGGGGCCTGGTGCAGGGACTCAGATGGATAACCCACCACCAACCATGGTTGTGCAGCCATCCGAGGCTGCAGGGGATGGGCTGGAGCCTCCCCCCACAAGCAGCAGCACCATCATCACCAGTGGACAGCCATCTGAGGCTGCAGAGGATGAGCTGGAAACTCCCCCACAAGCATCAACAGCACCACCACCACCAGTGGCAGGCCATCCAAGGCTGTAGGGAATAGGCTGGAGCCTACCCCCACAAGCAGCAGCATCATCACCAGTGGGCAGCTGTCCGAGGCTGCAGGGGATGGGCTGGAGCCTCCCCCCACAAACAACAGCAGCACCACTACCACCACTGAGCAGCCAACAGTATGTAGTCCTGCCTCCATGGGCTGCTGTGCAGCCTGCCCCCTGCATATCCAGTGGGTATGACACCCATCTGAGAGACTCTGACCTTGCACTCCCGAGGATCAAAAGCACAGGGCACGATGCCCCCTCCAGAACCAGTGGGTAAGACACTCACCAACCCCAGCCTCCCCAGGATCAGGAGCACAGGGCATGATGCCTCCTCTAGAGCATATGGGCAAGTCACCCACTTGAGAGACTGTGGCCTTGCACTCCCCAGGACAAAGCAATGGGCATTTTGCCCCCTCCAGAACCAGTGGTCTTGTTTCATCTCCTGGGTGAGGTGCCCGCCATTCCCTGCCCCCCTGAGGTGCCTGCCTATTTTCCAACTGATGCCCCTGCAGTGTTCTCTCCGTGTTGATGCAGGTGACAAGTGAGGCAGTGGACTTTGACCTGTGGCCCACGCACACTGAGGACTGGGCAGTGCCCCTTGAACTGTACATTTGTATATAGCAGAGGGTGGAAACGCCAAAAGCGCTTGCACATCAACATCAACAGCAATTATTGAGTAATGTCCGTGAAGAGCAGTCCTTTAGCACATCGAACAATGAGAACGTAATGGGTGCCACAATGGCCAGGCACCTGCCACCCAAGCTGTCCAAGAAACCGCTGACTAGAAGGTAGTCAGTAGTAACATAGAGTAAATGAACAAAAGGCCAAGGCACACCAAGAAAAGTTGCGCGTAGTTGATCCAAGTGGTCATAAAATTAGAGTCGAAGTCCAAGGCATTTTATGACCACTTGGATCAACTATGCTCAACTTTCCTTGGTGTGTCTTGGCCTTTTGTTCATTTGTATATACCAGTTGCATTGCATTTTCTTATTTCTACTGTGTTGATCGTATTACACTCACTTTGGTAACTTCCTGTTGTCCTTGCATTATTCATCTGAGGTACAGGGTATATATGTTATATTACTGCAGCTGATTTTGTGTATGTTGTTGGGGTTAGGGGTGTGTTTTTTGCATGTTTGTGTCACTCTCTTCCCCCCCCCCTCCTGTGTGCTAGACGGCTGTAGTCACTGTGGTCATCTTCACCATTGTTGGTGTTCGTGGTGGAGCAGCATGTAGAAAATCATTGGGAAGACATGCAGCTCGGGCTCCATGGTGGCGTGGTTCTTCCCTGTGTCTCCAAAGGTGAGTCCTTTTCCTTCTGTGCAGTGTTTCTGCGAGTATTTTGATGACGTTGGTACCGCCCCGGAAAAGGTGGTGGTTTCCTATGTCTTAATACAGTGGGTGGAACATTAGCTTCAGCCTGGCTGTAGGTAGCTACCGCCGTGGTGGCTTTTGTTTCCGCTCTGGCAGTTGGTGTGGTAAAGTGGCAGTCTATCTGAGTTCTCACCACTATGGTCATAATTTGGTGGTACTTATCACAAGTCTGTTGGCGGTATTACTGCCACTTTATCACCAACCTTCAGGGTTATAATGAGGGCTTTAGATTCCAACCACTGAGGAGGAACAGGAGGAGGAGGCAAGCTCCAGTGAATAGACCCCTTGTGGACATGGCTACACTGGAGGACCAGCACATCTGATCTGATACCTGCTATTTGTAGCACCACAGCAATTCCCGCTGTTGTGCAGGTACTGTCAGTGCTCCACTTCCTGGCAACTGGTTCTATCCAGGTGACTGTGGGCTTGGCTGCACTAACGTCGCAGCCAATGTTCTTGAATGACCTTGAAAGGGTTTTGGCTGCCTTGCTCAAACACTTTGGTTGATGATTTGCCCACTATGAAGGCTCGATTCTACTCAATGGGATGCATATCACATGCGATTGGAGCCACTGATGGGACCCATATTGCCTTAGCCCCTCCCAGGGCAGGGACCCATATTGCCTTAGTCCCTCCCAGGGCAAATGAAGAGGTATACAGGAATAGGAAAGGTTTCCACTCTCTCAATGTCCAAATGGTGTGCCTTGCTGACCAGTACATCCCCCACTTCACTGCTAAGTATCCTGACTCTGTGCATGATGCCTATGTGTTGAGGAGTAGCATCGCCCCATAGGGAATGGAACAACTACAGAGTCAAAGAGTGTGGCTTATAGGTGAGCTTGATTCCCCACCCAATGTATGTCAGTGTATGCCTACTGGAGTCATACCCCATGCCTTTGTGCATGGCTAATGTGTGTCCGTCACTTCTTCCAGGTGACACTGGCTACCCAAAACTGTCCTGGCTGTTGACCCCTGTTAGGAATTCAAGAACAGGGGCTGAAAATTGGTACAATGATGTACATGGGCTTACCAGGAGGATTGTGGAACGCACTTTCGGTCTCCTGAAAGAAAGGTTCAGGTGTCTCCATTTGACAGGTGGATCCCAACGCTACTCCCCTGAGAAGTTCTGCCAGATCGTGGTGCACAATTTGGCCCTCAGACACCATGGGCCCTATCTGCAGGAGGAAGGGGGGTGACAATGCATCTGTGTTAGCAGTGGGCATTTAGGACGGTGAGGAGGAGAAAGAGGACACATATCATTCATCAGTACTTGTAATGACTCTCAGGTAATTAGTAATGTGCTATGTGGCTGTCACTACATTTGCATCACAATTGACTGTCACCTATGCCTTCCCTTACTGCAGACATTGATGTGGTCACAACAATGTACTGATGTGATGTTTACAGATTCCTGGAACACATATGTTGGATGGATTAACACATTACAGGGCATTTACACAGGATAATGCAGTTCAATACAGTTCAATACATTGCACATTTCGTACTGATGAAGCACTATTGCTCCAGTTGTGTTCAAGGGTATTTATTTAACTTACAACAACAAAAAATGGAAAGTGCAATAGAGTGGGGTGATGGGTGGGAAAAGTCCAGTGTAGTGGCCCAGTCTGTTTGTAGCACAGGTCTACTGCCAATGAGGCCATAGGGAGAGGAGCGATGGCAGTCCAAAGTGAACAAGGTGAATCAGTGGATCACAAGGGGGACAGTCTGGAGGGGTTCATTTCCTTGTGGTGGTCTTGGTCTTGGCAACTGTCTTTGGCGTCTGTTTGGGTCACAGGGAACATTTGCAGGGTGGTTCCCCTTCTGCAGGGGGAGGGGTGCTGGTTGCCTGTGAGTCCTGTGGCAGGGCCTCCTGTCCACTAGCTGCTGCAGATGTAGAGGGCTAGTCAGTACACTGGCTAGTGGAAGGGGCCCGCTGGTGTGTTGTGTGCTCACACATGATGTTCACCATGTCACTCAGCAGCCCTGCAATTGAGGCAAGGCCTGTAATTGTTGAATGACCTCCTGCAGCCGCTGGTTCTCCTGCATGATGTTGATCACCTGACCCGTCCTGGGATTGTTGGTATGCACCCAGGACATTTGTGAGTGCCTCCTGGGTTTCCTGGGCCTAGCCTCCCCCTGGCGCACAGCTGTCTTCTGACTGTCCTTGGCCCCCTTGCCTGTGTCCCCTGAACAGCATGCCAACTCCCACTGACACCAGGAACTTCATCTTCTTGCCTGTGTAGTGTGGATCCCTGTACAGGTGGGCACACACCTGATTATAGTGTCCTGGGGACAGAGGTTTGGGGGTGTTGGCTGGCTGCTGTGGTGTTTGAGACTGAGGGGGGTCCTATGGTGGACTAACTGTGGGATGTTGTAGCCGACTGACCTGTGGTCCCAGTTGGGCCAGAGAGTTCATCCAGATCAAGTCCTCCAGAGTTGCTTTCATCACTGAGGGAATCTTATGGTGCGGGCCTGGGTTGCCGTGGCACCTCCTCGACGGTGACATTGGCTGGTGCACCTGTGGAGATGTAAGTAACTTGTTAGGGTGATTGTCTGTCACATATTCCGCATTTCTACCTTTCCCAATAAAATTGGGGTTGTCCTGTCATCTTTGGTGGTGTATGGTGATGGATTATAGAATTGGTAGTTCTGCATGCTGTCCATGCATTGCTGGTGGGTGTGCATGCAGAGCTGGGAGGGATGTGCTTGCAGTGGGTATGGCATGCAGGAGTAGACATTTAAATGTGGTAACTGAGGTGGTGCACTGTGTGTAATGGAGTGGGGTGAAGGGACTCTGTGTGAGGGGATGACATGGCATGCAGGTATGGGTGGTGGCAGGTTGTTAATGGTAACTCACCAGTGTCCAGTCCTCTGGGTACTCCAGTGAGGCCCTCAGGATGCAGTATCGCCAAGACTTTCTCCTCCCATTCTGTCAACTGTGGGGGAGGAGGTATGAGTCCACCTCCAGTCCTCCTGATGGCGAGCTGGTGCCTCGCTGCAATGGAATGCACCTTCCCCCTTAGGTTTTTCCACCTCTTCCTTATGTCGTCTCTTGTGCATGGGTTTGTTCCCACAGCATTCACCCTGTCCACCATTCTTCGCCATAGCTCAATCTTCCTGGCAATGGAGATCTGCTGTACTTGTGATCCAAACAGCTGTGGCTCTCCCCTGACCTCCACCATCACCTGCAACTCCTCATCACTGAAATGGGAGTGCCTTTGTGGGAACATGAGTGTTGTGTGGGTTGTGCAGAGGGTGATGAGTGATGTGGTGGGGTGTGTGGTGCGTGACAGATGAATGAGTAGTTGTGGTGTGTGTGTGTGCAGTTATCTCTGGGATTGGCCTGGCAAGGTGTAGCGATCTTCTCATGTTTGCAAAGGTTTGTGGGTGATGTGGGGGTGTATTTTATAGTGCTGTTGGTGGGTGTGTGGGGTGTGTGTATTTGTGTCAGGTGTGGGTTTTTTGGACTGGATAATGTTGTCTTGTTTTAAGGTGGCCATTTCCGCTGCGGCGGTGTGCAGTGCCAATGGTTTACCGCCATTAAATGTCTGCTGTGGTGATTCGTGGGTCATTATTTGGAGGGCGTTGTTTTGGTGGCGTAACGTCATGGTTGCTTGTTCCGACAGTTTATAGCGTTCTTTGGGTCTGGTGGATGTTTGGTTGTGGCTGGTTTCTGTCTTTTTTTTTTTTGGGTGTATGTCAGAATCTGGTGGAAGGATGTACGCCTCCACAGCAAGTATGTTGGCACCATCACCATGGCTGTATCCAGAATTTACTGCCAATGTCATAATGAGGGCTTATATGTGCTAGGTTTTTGGTGGCCTGCTAGGATAGATTATTTGTGTTAGGTTCACTGTAGTAAAGACAGTGGATTTGCTCAGTAATCTTTGGCATTGTACACCATAGAGACACCCCATTTCTAAATGTGCCTACTGGTTCACATGCAGCAAGATGAACAGTAGATGGTGTGATACGTTGGTTGGCATTGCCTGTTCAGCAAGGAAAAGAAGAGTGATATGATAAAGACTTTCAGAGATGTAGCGCCTGTGTACATTGAAATCATCACATTCATTCTTCCAAGCAAATAAGATCAGAATCACGTGCACACTTCCATTAAAATCCATTGGCATTTGCGTTCAGAGTCAGAGTCAGAAAGTTCTTTATTCAGCGAATTGCCATAAAATAACACATCCATTTTAGACAGAATAAACAAATTACTAAAACACGTTTCAAAATATATAAAAGATTGAGAACGTGTCAATACAACTCAAAATCATGTTATATCCTGAAGTCATGAGCACAGACACAGGTTAAAAAAGCATGAAAAATATACAGAATGTAAAAAGTAACGTATACTTTGTTAAGTTAAAATTGTAAGTTTGTTTCATGAACTTGTCCATATCTGAATTAAGCTAAAATGCAGCCTAATCTGGCTATTCATATCGTTCCTAATAGTGATTGCAGACCTGATCAAATTTAGTACAGAATAGAAGATTTGAATGGTTGACAATTTTTGAACATGAATCAAAGCATCCCTATGGGATACATATTTTACTTTACGTAAACCGGGCAGAATAAAAACATGTCTAGGTGCAGTGTATAGTGCACAAAATAATAAGAAATGACATGTTCTCTGCTTAGATCTAGCATCACAGGGGCAATTTGGAAGCTCTTTTTGCCAAGAACATTGTTTAGGAAAAGCCACTCTGAAATTAATTAGATTCAATCTGAATAAAGATTACAGAGAGCATACTTGGGGGCTTGAAAACCAAGATAAATAGGGTTCCAAAGTATCTGTGGTTGAGATTTGAACATAGGGATCAAAAGTTTTCAGTTTCAAAGCCCCATGTAGTCTGATATTCAAAATATACTCGGTGTGCCTGTTTTTCACCAGCTCCTTTACATTTATAGGTAGAGACCTTGGCTCAAGGAACATGCACTCAAGCCCCAAATTTCAAAAAGATGCATGCAAATGTAAAAACCAAGGCATTCTATTTGTTTTAGCCAGTTGAATGCAATCAGACAACTAACCTTGTACCAGAATAGCCTCAGGATTACTCCAACATCTAACCCATAGTAAGAGAGTGGCAACCGCAATCAAGTCCTCTATGTATCGTAAGCCCAATTCCTAATGGCAAATAATATTTGCTACGTTCTTAGGTACCTGCATTAGTCTGTGAGCAAATTTGTTCTCATCCTGTTGGAGCTGATCTGATTTGCGTAGACCCATAAGCCCACCCCATAAGTGGCTGCTGGAACACATTTAGAATTATAGAGCATAGAAATCTGGTATGCCGGTCTATGTTCCACTTTGTGGGCAAAGCGGAAAACTGCTTTGATGTTTCTCACCATTTGCTGTGTCTTAATCCTAAAATGGGTGTTCCATAGCATAGAGGAACATACATGCATACCTAGATAACAAAAATCTTTAACTTTATTAATGGTGTTGCCGCCCGTAATAAATTGTTTCGACCTTGTATTTCGAGGGCAACAAGTCATAATATATGTCTTTGAGTAATTAACTTTCAGATCAATATCCTGCATGAAAGTTAAAAAAAGATCCATCATACCTTGGAGACCGTTTGCTGTACGCGCAATTATAACCGCGTCATCAGCGTACAGTAATACTGGAAGCTGTCTCGGTCCCATCCAAGGAAAATCCTTCCCATTTTTTACTAAAAAATCATAAAGCCCATGAATATATATCAGAAATAAGAATGGCGCTAGAATGCAACCCTGTCGTACTCCTCGCGTAGTTGGAAAAGGGTGAGTTCTCTCACCATGAATACCATATTGCACTGAGACCAATAGATCTGTACGTAATCGCTTAGTTCCAACAGATTCAGATCATTCTCCATGGTGTCCATGATCTGCCAAAGTTTACCTCTATTTACCAGATCAAAGGCACTCTACAGATCAACAAATGCCATGTGAATTGATTCCTTTCTAACAGTGACATATTTACTGAGAATGAGGTGTACATTAAGGGGGTCATTACGACCTCAGCGGTCTTGCAAGAAGATCGCCGAGGCCGCGGGAGACAGAATACCACCATTGCCGGCGGTATTCCTGGCTCCCTATTATGACATTTCCGCTGGGCCAGCGGACGGCAACAGTGTTACCGTCCGCTGGCCCAGCGGAGATGTCACATCAACATTGCTGCCAGCTCGTAATAGAGCTGGTGGCAATGCTGATGTGCAGCGGGTGCAGTAGCACCCGAAATTCGGGTATTGAAATGCACGACGGGGCTATGCCTGGGGGCCTCTGCACTGCCCATGCCAAGTGCATGGGCAGTGCAGGGGCCCCCAGGGGCACCCCGAGTCCCCTTACTGCCAGCCGCTCCATGGCGGGGTTCACCGCCACAGACAGGCTGGCGGTAGGGGACTCATAATCCCCAGGGCAGCGGTGCTTGCACAGCTGCCCTGGGGATTATGACCGCCAGGCGGAAACCTGGCGGTAAATTGGAGGGTCCGGCGGTATGGCCGTGGCTATTGCACCACGGTCATAATTGTTGGTGAAACACCGCCAGCCTGTTGCCGGTGTTACCGCCACCTTACCGCCGGCCGCCAGGGTCGTAATGACCCCCTAAGTACTTGTTTTACAGTGCCTAAGCCAGGTCTGAATCCATATTGGATCGGCAAGAGGATCTTTGCCTCTGTCACCCACTCCTCTAGCCGTGACAAAATCACACTCCCCAAAATCTTGGCGGTTGAATCTAAAAGGGGAATTGGCCTATAACAAGATGGATCTTGTCTATTACCCTTTTTAAATATAGGGATAATTATGGCCAGCTTCCATGAACGAGGAATATTGCTCTTTACTCTGCTTCTTAGAACATTTGCAATTGAAGGGCCCCGGGGATTTCGCATGGATTTCAAAAGGTTGATGGGAACCCTGTCAGGGCCGGAAGCCTTTCCTGACTTTAGACGATTAATTGCTGTATTAACATCTTAATGCTCAATAGATAAATCTATGGTATTCAAATTGGATTCCACGGGCTTCGGATTAATACTATCAGCCCCCACCAGATACGGTCCATAACCGGTATGAAATACCTTTGTAAAATGATTCACCCAAACAGATTCTGGAACTAAGCAGTCATCAACCTGTATATCATGTTCAGAGAAAAAAGGGTGATTTACCATCCTCCAAAATTTGGATGTGTCACTCAGTTCCGTATCTGCCAAAAGATCATCCAATGCTTTGGTTCTGATTTCCGTTTTCCTCTCTTCTAATGTTGACTTATAGTGACCCCTACCTAGTTTAACTAAATCACGGGAAAAGGGAACAGATCTGAGGGCTTTTAAAAAAGTTTTATGAGCAGTTGAACATGCAGAATTAAACCAGCGATGTATCTCCGGGCCCGAGGAATCCTATCCCTTATCAGTGCCTCAGAGATTGCTTTACTTAGATGCTGATATTCTAATGCTATACACTCATGTATTGGATGAGGCGACAAACAAAAAATTAATGGAATCTAGCTTTTGTTTAGGAATTTTCTGATTAAAATTCTTAGAGTCCACCTTTTCCCATTTCATTCGTACAGATACAGATTTACAATTCACTTCCCTGTTTAAATTGTCCAATTTAAAATTGTAAGCTAAATTGATGCATAGGGGATTGTGGTCACGGACACAATGTGGAATTACCTTAACATCAAGAATTAGATACAAATCTGAAAAGTTAATGAAGATAAAATCAATAATACTCCCTCTGAAATTCCCTGTAAATGTAGGGATTTTTGTGACATTTGCAGGGACCTTCTCCCTTGCATATACAAGATCATACTTATACATAAAAGAATTTAGGTCTTCACCCTAATTTGAATGAATGAAAAGAGTTGTCACCTCTTTACCCTCCATGGGGCTGCTGCATGCATGTGGGGCTTCCTGATAACAAAGGGGCATGTTGAAGTCTCCTAGCCATATCAGGTAGGTCTTTATCTTGAAGCCGAGTGAACGAGTCTAAAAAGTCTATTACCTCCTCAATGCTTCCCTTCAGAAGGCCACATGGTATGTTGTTATAAAAATTTATGAGCAACATACCTTTGCTCCCCTCAATCAGAAATAAAACAATCAGAAAATAAGATGAAGACCAAATTAAAGTTGCATCCATTTTTGGTAGTTGTGAAGAAATGAGGACTAAAAGTCCCCCACTTGCCCTTACTGCAGAGGAGGCAATTGTTGGTTGATATAAGGATGCATAACCATCCAGTAAGAGGGTCCTTCAACCAAGTCTCCTGCAAACAAAATATGTCATATGTAGATATAAAGTTCAGTCAATCAGGATTATTAGACTTAAACCCGAGCCCTGCAACATTCCAGCTAATTAAACTAAAAAAATTGCAGGCTTGTCCCCCCACCTGATCTTTCCTAGTGGTGGATGGTACAGAGACATCAAGGGAGATACCCACATCATCAAGGCCATCCTCTAGTAAAAGAGTATCATGCAAAGCTCCTTCCATTTCACCCGTAAAAAACGTCCCTCGAGAATCTATTAGTGCCTATGAGTCAATCATTTTCATCTAGGAGGTTTGGGGCCGGACAACAGTGAGTAATATGAATGCTGGGCCTAGCTTGTGGCAAAGATGGCCCTAAATTAAATTCACGCCAAACTGCTGTGGGAACTTAGAAGTGACTTAAAGGGTATCTTTGAATCCCCTCCTTGGTCAGAGCAAGGTGAACCAAATCTGCCAGCAGGCGCTTGACTAAGTAGGGATTAGCAAAGTTGATCACAACACAATCTCCCTCGTATGCTTTCTTTGATGTACCAACCCAATTCACTCTACGTGCCATGAGAATCTTATTATGTAAGTCTCCATGATAACCGGATTTAGTCCTCAGCCAGTGGGCAGACTTCCTTATTAAAGCCTGGGTATCTTCGCTATAACAGGTATCCAAAGAGGGAACATTTACTAGAACCAAAACATACAGGGCACATGCAGGAGGTAGTTGCAATGACTGTTCACAAATTTTATTAGGACAAATGTGGGGCGGAATTTGACATCCAAAATGTGCCCCATTGCGGTTTTCTAAGCATGGCTTAGGCTCCATATGTACAAGATCGAGGCCATCTGGGGGTTTAACCAGGGGTATCAGTTAATGAAAAGTTTGATGGTAGACTTCCATTACTGTGGATCACATCTTGATTATGCTGCATCCCAAGATTGGATGATCCTTTGATAGTTTGTAGTATCATACTTGACATACTAGTATGAAGAAGATCTTGGGCCTGATTACAACTTTGGAGGAGGTGTTAATCCGTCCCAAAAGTGACGGTGAAGTGACAGATATACCACCAGCCGTATTACGAGTTCCATAGGATATAATGGACTCGTTACTTGTGTAGGCCTCACATTGTCTAAAACAAATAACCCATTTTTACAGAGTTTGTCACAAAGCTGGCCAGCAGGTTCAATCTAGTTGGATGTATCATGCCTACAAACTACTCATTCCAGACACAGCCACATGATGAGTCAACTAAGCAGGCTGGCAATACAGAGAGGAAATTATTCTCCTCAAGGGATAAGGTTTCTGGGAGGACTCACACTTGTCAGGCCACAAGCCATAGTCATGGTCAGCATGAAGAGCTGTGTTGCAAAGAAATCTGTACAGCTCAACAGCAGCAACAGGAGCATTTATCAGCAGTAGAGCTGCTGCACAGTCATCTGCTGTGGTAATAACAATCTGTGAAAGAGGTACAGAACATCATTGATTGTCAGGAAGAGATGCAAATATGTTTTGAACAGCAGGTCTGGACCATTTTGGCTCAGTGGTTTTCTTGCAGTGTGATACAGGAATCCAGGCATTCATTACTTTGCACTTTACAGACGTGTTTGCAGTGAGCAGGATCTGGTAAGAACTTTGCCAAAGGGTTGTATTGCTGGCTTTTGCAGTATACCTTTCACAATAACCCATGAGCTAGGCTGAAGATCATGGCGTGGTAGGCTTTGGTTAGGCTGATGAGTAATTTGTCTCGTACCTGGAAACAGAAGCTGCTGAGACATTGAATTTTTTGTTTGCAATATTACTAAGTCACATCATCATTTAGATGTAAGTCAAACAAAGCTGGAAACATCAGAGTAGTCAAAAGAATGACCAGGGGTCAACCCACTAGAACCCCATAGGTGTTTAATTTAGTCTTTAATTAGTCGCTCAAATTTGCTGGACTGCAAAAGGTAGAGCATTTAACCACTTGAGCTCTTTTACACAAATATTAGATATTTTGTTTTTAAGTGTTGTTGAACTTTTCTACTCTCTCAGATGACTTGGGATGGTAAGTGGAACGAAAGTGTTGTTTTCTTCCCAAAATGTTACATAATTTTAGCAGTTTCTTAGCTTCTGAGATTGCATCAACTGAAGCACATGGGTAGGCTTTAATCCATATGGAAAACATGTACACTAGAACCAGAACATGGATATCAAAAAACAATGAGGCATTTGAATTAATTTGATTTAACTGTACGTGGAAGGGACCTTTGTTGGTAGGTCAACAACTTGGGTAGTAGTTGAAACTTTTCCCACAGTAGTAGACTTGGCAAGTGGAACAGGAGTGATACTGCTGTTGGGCAGGATGGATGCCATTACTTGTTACATAGGCAACAACATGGTATGATCAGGCATGATGCAGTACTCACATTTTTAATGCGACCAGTCATGGAGGACCCCGAAAGTATACTTTGAAGTAGTGAAATTATTTTACATGTTTAGAGCATCTAAAATGCATACACATGTGAAAGCAATTAGTTTAGCTACTTAAGTGGAATGAAATTTAGGTAAACAATAGTTTTCAACAGCATATTGTAAAGTACAAACATCACAGTCTAAAACTGAAGTTCCTTTACTATATCTCAGACACGAATCAACAACATATTTCACAAGATCACAGTTTAGTAAAGGTGCATCAGTGATACCAATACGAATTTTGATTAGGTGAGAGGTTATGAGGACACAACCACAAGGCTTGCCTTCAAGAGTGGAGGAGAAAATAGAAGCACAGTCCATTATGGTACACCCTATGAGGGTCACTTGAGATGAAGACAGTAGTAATATTTCATATTTTGACTGAAAATCAGGACATGGGAATCTTTAGTGGTCAACAATGCCGCTGCAGCATGAGGTCCAGCAACAGTGTGAGGGAATTCCAGTACATTATCAGATGTTTCAACTAAATAGTAAGTAGCAGGTACTGTGCTGTGGTGACATCAAGAGAAGAAAAAAAAGTAGGCTACTTAAAAACAAAATTGCAATCACCCTCAACCAAAACACCTTGAGTGAAACCTTCTCGCCCTCATAGCTATGCAGTGTGAAAGGCTTGGCATAATCAGATACTCCTAATGCAGGTATGTAGGACATTGGATTGTTAATTGAGAAGTGTGGGAGCCCCACTAAAATAATTAACACAGTTCTCATCAGGGTGATTCACAAAGATCACCAAATAAACCTATGCTAAGCCCTGTGCTAGCTTAACACAAACACAGCCAGGCATCTTAGAGTCAATGTGTAAGTTCTTATGCATCTCTCAGGCACTAATAAAGTGAAAACACACCACAAATAAAATCCCAAATCAATAAAAAATAGAGTAAATTGTACTAAATAAAAAGAAACCAAAAGGCCTAAATTCCAATCAGTGGAACTGGATATATTAATTTGTAATATTTAGTTGACCATAGTGCCAAGAAACTTATCTGGTCACACTGGGCCAGTATAAAGTCACAAGTTTAGGCCGACCACAATGGGGCACATCACATACAGGGCCAAGATTCACCCGACTGAAGAGTTACTTTCTCCAGGTAGTGTGAGGAGCTACTGTTTGCATTGGTGGAGGCTGTGAAGAGTTTGTTGTCAGCACGAGTAGCCGGTCGGTCATCACTTACGGTCCCTGTTGTAGTGCAAAGATACAGTCATTGCAGGTTTTGCATTGGCAGTCTTTGTGGACTATCAACACAGTCCTAAAAGCCAATAAAACAGATTCAACAAAAGAAGGAAAGGGAAGACAAAAATCTTGGGTGACTATGTAGAAAGGGCCTGGTCCAACAAGGTGTGAACAAAGCACCTTTTTTCAAGGATACATATGCTTGTTCTGCCTCATTGAGATGGAAAAGAAAGCAGAGTACTAATCTGGATCAGTAAACCACAAGGTGGTCAAAGGTTTACAAAACAAAATGATCACAGAATTTGGTTCTACTTGTAAACTTCGTAACAAAGCATGAATAGTCCACATATTTTGCACACAATAATACATTTCTTTGCCAAGAGTAGGAGTTTCACTAACACTTACAGTGGGAATAAAAACCATATCTTGAATTGTACTGCAATGACTGGACGGATCTGTGCCTCTGCTTTGGAATGTTACAGGCACTGTTGTATTGCTGGAATTTATCCTGATTTTTGCTAGATCACATTGAGAAGACTGCATCAAAGGTTTTACCTGGGAGAGATAGTGAGGAGAACTCATGTGTCAATATAGACCTAATAGAACCATTTTCAGTAAGGCTTAAGGTTGATTTTCTAATAATTCACATTAGTTGGAAGGCCTTTCTGATCTACAAAGATTCAGGTATTCAGAGAGCCATCTGCTTCTCTTGTGCTCCTCTATAAGATAAGATTCAGGTTGTTCAGGCAGATTGTGAGAGCTCTGGGTAGGTTAGTGCAATCACATTTTCAGTATCCCAAGTACAGGTAACATCAAAAGCCACCAGACACAGGTGAATTTTGTCATAACTGGTTGTATCTCCATCTGAGACATCTTCCATAGTCATTTTACCTTCCTATTGCTCCCCGAATCCTCCCTCTGAGTTTTTGTTGTGGAAGCACTGCATTTATCAACACATTGGCCCTCATTATGACTTTGGCGGTCCTATGACCTCCTCGGTGGAGGTGGCGGTTGCACTGAAGCGGGTCCAGCGGGAACACCATATCATGACCATGGCGGTGAACCGACCGGAAAACAGCCAAGTCACCGCCAGTCCTACGAGTGCGGGCGGGACCACGCGGACGGCGGTAGGCATCTCCAGGCCGACGGGGAGCATATTACGAGGTTGCACACCGCCAGGATTTCCGCCGTGGTTGCCCTGTCATGATAAGGTGGGGGAAATGAACCACATAAAAGTGGACACTCACCTTCAGGAACACAGGCATGTCTGCAGCCGCCATGGAACTCGAACTGGAAGTCTTCCCAATGCTGCTGTTGGCCATACAACTCCAGAACCAGCAACGACAACAAAGACACCAACCGTAAGTACAGCTGCCGAGCACACACTGGAGGAAAGGTCATTGGTGCAGACACACAACACACCCGGCACTGCCATCGACGGCCACACACATACACACACTTACACTCAAACCACACACAACAAATCACACATATACAACACTTATATGTGAAAGGAAAGCCAGGACACGTATGTTACCCTCGACACCAAGGGGTCCTTGGTGTAGATATATTAACTCGAAAATCACAATGAATAAATAACTATATATAATATAGGCCTGGTGGCCAGTGAAAGTGTGTTGTGTGCCCCAGGCACACAGGACGATGTCCATGGCCCCAATTTGACTCCTGAATGCAAAGTGGCCTCCACATGGCAAGGACATCAATGGGTCATGCAGGCATCTCAGGTGTTAGGGGGGGAGCAATGTGGGTTTTGGGTTTTGAGGGGGGGTCCTTAGGTGGGGGTTTGGAGGAGGGGTCCTTTGGTTTGGGTTAGGGTGGGGCTTTTTTCTGGATTTAGATTTTGGGGGAGGGGTCTTCGCTTTTGCTTTGGGAGGGGTAACCTTGGACTTTGTGGGGTAGATGTCTAAGGTGGGGTAGGGGCATGGCCAGTTCCAGGTGCACCATGGGAGGCTTGGGAGGTGGAAGTCAAGGGTTTGGGGACTGGAACAGGGCACTTGGCGGGGACAGGGACTGAGTGAGTGGGAGGCAACAGGAAAACTCATGCAGGAATTTTTTTTTAGGGGCACAAGGTTGGTAATGGGAATAATTGTAGGAGTGGAGGGAGAAGGAGTGGTAGTGAGGTGTGTACAGTAAGGTGCCTTGGGTGCAGGTGCAAGTGTGGATGCCTTGTGTGTGCTGTGTGACTGTTGGGTGTGTAAGTGTGGGTGTTTAGATGTAGTGAGAGAAGAGGGAGGAGGTGCAGGGAGATGGCAGTGGGGATGTGTGAATTAATTTTGTGGTGCTGTCTGCAGGTAGGGTGGATGTGCTGCATGTAGGGGTATTGGGGGTATTGACAGTTGTGCTGATTGTGCATGTGGTGTGTGGGGTGCATGCATGGGGTCTGCAATTGTGGTGACGTTACAAATGAGTGCACATGTGACAGGATCTGGGAGAGATGAGGTGGTGACTGCAGGTATGAGTGCTGTAATCCCTGAAAGGGGAGAAGTGGTGGGGGAGTCCTTGTAGGGAGTGGATGTTGTTGTGTCTGCATCTGAATGTTGTATGTGTGCATCAGAGTGGTGTCTTTTGTGGTGCCTGTGTTTGTCCTTGCGATCTGGCTGTGTAGCAGTGGATGCATGTTGGTATGAAGGTGTGCCTCGAATGGGTGAGGGGAGAGGGATGTGGGATGGAAGAAGAAGGACCACTGGCTGCCGTCCATGTGGAGACCAGAGCCTGAAACAAACTCTGCAGGGCAGCCAGGGCACCATGAGTGCCTTCCAGGTAAGCATTTGACTGCTGTATCTGTGATGCCAGTCCCTTGATGGCATTCACAGTGGTTGTATGCCCCACAGAGATAGACCTCAGGAGGTCAATAGCCTCATCATTGAGGGCAGCAGGGCTGACTGGGGAAGGGGCAGAGGTGCCTGAAGGGAAGGAGATGCCCACTCTCCTGGGTGGTAGACACGGGCAACTGGATGGGGAGCTACAGGGAGGGTGGTGCTGGTAAGGGGGTGACAGACAAGGATGGTGCTGGGATGGTCCCTGATGGGTCCACCACCACCAGGGAGCATCTATTGGAGGATGAATCCAAAGATGTTGTTGTTGCTCTGTCTCACCCATGGCCCTCCCCTCACCCTCCATCCCACTGGTCCACTCGGCTTCGCTGGCATCAGCCTCCTGGCTCACATGGGCTGCAGCTTCCCCACTCGCCAGTGCCCCTTCTCCTTCGCCTGATGATGCTGATGCACACAAAGACAGAGGTGGAGAGGGAGAGAGGGTGGCAGAGAAAGACAGTGTGCATTAGGTCAATAACAACCCCACATACACACAGAGTAACAACAACATTTTTTGCTATTGTGACATGGCAGGCCATGTCCTCACCTATACATACCACAACAGTAGGACACCATGGGGGACACTACAGGCCATTTTGATGGAGACTGCTAATGGTGGAACAGTAGCACTCATGTACATGATGAGGGACAACCTAGTCACACTTGGCCAGTACCTGGCACATTCCTATAGTCGTGTGTGGAGACATTTCCTGTACACCTTACTCAACATAATCCTGCAACTGTAGGTAGCATGCCCCCTTATCCATTATCAAATAGCATAGTGACATATAGTCCCATATTACATATCTACCCATAAGGTACATGGCAGCAGATTGAGGACACACTAATTTCCTCACTCACAGTGGTAGGCTGATACTGATGGCAATACTCTGACACCTCATTTGTACTGATGCTGATGCTAGGAACTGGGATCTGAAACCTTGCTGAGGGTCACCACACAATTCCCAAATTGGAAGTAACTGCCCACAAAAGTCACCATCTGCATGGCATGGGCATACATCTAAGAACTAGTCCTGCCAGGGTGGCTGATACCTATAGTCGGCGTACAATAACAATGACCTATGCCACATCATTCCGCTATTAGGAAAACCAAAGCCATACAGACAGAACATCATCATAGTGTGAGTGTATACTTAACCCCTTTTGGCTGCTGTGCTGCCCTCAAGCATCCATCCACCTCAGCGTATGCCACTGCCAAGATACAGGCCATTAGATGGGTCATAGTCCGACGGGCACCCTTCCCTCATTCGGAGGACGTCCCCAGCTGGGCCTCTGCGGTCTTTTGGACCAAGCATCTCATGTCCTCCCACTGCTTTCTGCAGTGGGTGCTCCACTGGGCATGGACCCCTAGGGTCTGCACTTCCTTGGCGATGGCATGCCAAATCCCCTTCTTTTGATGGGCTCTGACCTGCATAGGTGACACAGACAGAGGGACATAGTCATGCAGATTGGCATTACAGGGTCAGCAGTGGACATCACACATCAAACACATTTCATGACCACAATCCATCTGCCTCATCCCAAATCCTTTCATCCTCACAATCACACATTACAGTGACATGAAACTCACCTGCTGTTCTGGTGCCCCATACAACCATCCATACAGGGGTTGGACCCCATCCACAAGCTTCTCCAGCTCCTCCATGTTCAAGGCTTCTTCATGATGTGGCATCTTGGCTTCTAGAGTCAGAACACAGCAGCACATGCAGTGGAGGTTTTGCTTGCACAAGTGTCAGGATTCAAGTGTCAGGATTCAAGTGAGCTATGTAACAGTAAATGGTGCTTACGGCCACCGCGTACATGACCGTCACTGCCATCGGTGATCAATATTGGCCCCAGTCTCCCATAGGGAACATTGTCATCTAATGAGGAGTCGCACGGCGGGTTAGACCTCCTATCGCCATGACATCTAATGCCGGCGGAATGGGGTCACTTCCACCTGTCCTCTACATACTGGATAGGCAGCTGCTATTCTACATGCAATAAGTGAAGAGTAGATGAAATTAAAGTGTGTCATGGATGATGTTTTGTGACTACTGCATAGATTGACAATGTCGACCCATTGCATACATCAAGTTTTGACTTTTCATCTTTCCTGTTCCCAGATATGGTGCAATGGTGATGATGAGAGATGCCCCTGTGTACCGGTCCTTCGACCTCCTGGCTACCCTGGAAGAGAGACACACCATTCAGACATATCATCTGAACTGTTAGACCATCATGGAGCTGTGTAGGCAGTTGGAGCCTGATCCGTTGTCTGAAAAACGCTATCCCTATGCCATCACTTCCTTAGTGCAGTTCTTTTCTATACTCCACCTCCTTGCCTCAGGGTCATTTTAGATGACAGTGGGCTTGGCAGCAGGGATGTCACAGCCGATGTTCAGCAATGTCTTGAAGGATGTACTGTATGCTTTGCCCAGACAACTGCCCTGCTACATCATGTTCCTTCAACGTGCAGATTTGCGCACTGTTAAAGCTGCCTTCTATGATTTGGCACATGTCACTCATGTGACAGGGGCCATAGATGGCACCCACATTGCCTTGGTTCCACCCAGGATAAATGAACAAGTGTAGAAGAATTGGAAAAACTTTGATTTCATTAATGTGCCTGTGGTGTGTCCCGCTGAACAATATATCTTGCAGGTTATTGGCAGGTTACCTGGTTCTTTACGTGACTCATATATGGAACAGCAATATCCCACATATGATGGCACGACAACAGAGGGACCGGGCATGGCTCATTCGTATATATCTAATAGGATGTGTGCCCCTGTCATCTCATGTCATTTCACAATCTTCCCTGTGTCTCTACCGGTACTGAGATGTGTCCTACCTTTGTGCACACAGGTGACTCTGGATACCCTAACTTTTCCTGGCTGTGGACACCTGTGAGGTATTCGACAACAGATGGTGAACACCATTTCAATAAGACCCATGGCAGAATTGTATTGTATGTGACCTGCACTCATGTCTGCATTGTGCCATAGCTCCTCCTCGTGTCTGTCATCAGTGGAGTATTTGAGTGCAGCTCACCCTTTAGGTGGGATGGAGGGTGGACATTTTGGACATCAGAGGTGGTGTTTCAGTTTAAAAGTGAGTGTTATTTCCACTCTGCTGTTGTGTAACATCACTCATGCAATTTATTGTCCTTGTGCTATGTTCCCAGTACTGCTTTGGCCGCTGCAATTGTTGTGCCAAGGATGATGGTGTCATCAGTATTGCTATTATTCATCACAGTCCACAATGGGAGAATGTGTAACCAACTTTTACATCCTGTGGTATATGCTATGAGATTTGTCAGCTGTGAGGGAAGGAGTATTGGGTATAGATTTCGTGGGAATGTCGAGTTGACATGGGCATATGGTTTGTGATTCCACACGCTAACTCACACTAGGGATTGAGACATTGTACAGCATGTGTGTTGAATGGCCTATAGTGTCTCCTATCATTAATTTTTACCTGCATTGCAAGGCATTTGTGTAGTACAATTCTGGTCCCTGCCTTGCCTGGTGGCACCCTTGACACATGTATCCAGATATTCTCAGCTCTGCCAACAAACTTGCTGCGTATTGCTCCTCTTTCTGTCGATCCCACAGGCATTTGCAGGACAATGGTGTGACTGTGATGACATGTTATTCAAGTGCATATCTTACTCTTTACAATAAAAACATATAGGCAGTAGCTGTGCTCAAAGGTCTCACAAGTGCAATGTGTGATGAGAGGGGTCATGGTAGGTGTAACCATCAGAGTAGTTTTCCCAGCTGTAGGTTGTCTAGGTCCAGTATCCAAGGGGCATTGGAAAATGGAGGCATGACAGTGGACAGTCAACATGGTGTGTCAGTGACAGACAAGGCAGAATGTACAGGAGAGGCTCGGTTGCTGGCAGTGGTCTTAGTCTTGGCATCAGGTCGTGCAGTATGTCTAGATGGAGATTCTCGCTTGCATTTGGGTTCCTCAGCTGGGGGGGTGCTGGTGGTCTGCAGGCCCTCTGGCAGGGCCTCTATTCTACCAGCTGCCACAGAAGTGGAGGACTCAGTTGGAATGTGTCTTGTGGAAGGGGCTTGCTAGTGGGAGGTTGACTCATGCAGGATGGTGGTCAGTTCCTTCAGTACCCCTGCAATGGAGGCAATGGTGGCATTGAGGGTCTGCCACTGCTGCATGTCCTCCTGGGGGTATTCCCTCTGCAGAATCTGTTTTTTTTTGGACGGTTTCAAGGATCTTGTCCATAGTGTCCTGGGACTGGTGGTATGCTTCCAGGTCTTGGGAAATGGCCTACTGGCCAGTCATATGTTGTGTGTGCCCTATCCTTTGGGCCACAGGTACCCTCCCACTGCCCCTGGCCCACTGTGCTTGTGCCCCTGGCACAATGTGCCCACTCCCGGTTGCAGCAGGACCTTCATTGCCTTGGGTGTACACCCTTGACTCTGGTCCCTGTACTGTGGGGTACACTGCTGATTGAACAGTCCTTGGGACACAGGTATGGGGATGAAGGGTTGGCTGTGCTGAGGTAGCCACGTGGGAGGGGACTCCGATGTATCCAGGGTTGGGCTTGCGATGGTGGACTGACCAGTTGTCCCAGATGGTCCAGGCAAGTCGTCAATATCCAGACATCCACTGGGGCCTTCATCCTGGGAAGGGTTGTCTGTCTTTGGCATTGGCTGCCGGGTCGCAGTGGCAGTGGGACCTGTGGATGGAAAGGGAGGAAGTCACATTGTAGAGATGCACTTGTTTGTTTCATCGTCTGATGCTTGGAGTAGCTTGTCTTACTTCCCAGTGATGGCAATGACAGCTGCAGCACTGCAGACATTGCTTGTGTGTGACATGTTTTGGCATTGTTTCAATGTAGCATTTAAGGTTGGGGATTGTGGATTCCATTGCTATCAGTGCCATGTGTTGGTACGCAGTTGTAGAATCCAGTTGGTTTGGAATGTGCTATGGTTTTCCATAGAAGTGTTCCACTGTGAAGTGGGACTGTGCATTCTTTCTGTGTAGGGAGTGATGCATTGTGGGGGTTGTGGTGCTTGGCATTGTGATTGATTTATGTGCATTAGCGAGGGACTATGTGGAGATAGTGGAAGTGGCATAGTGTGGCATGAGGGGAGGGGTGTGTGGTGATGGGGCAGCAGTATGTGATGTGGTGGATTAGGGAGTGATGGGTGGTAGGGCGCGTATGCTGGGCATGAGTAGATGGTGGCTGGGTAGTGTTGTTGTCTTACCAGTGTTGAGTCATCCGATGATTCCAGTCAGGTCCTCAGGATGCGTGATGTCCAAGACCTTCTCCTCTCAAGATGTGAACTCAGGGGGAGGAGGTGGGGGTCTACCGCCAGTCTTGTGGATGGCAATCTGGTACCTGGATGCCATGGAACTCACCTTCCCCCAGAAGTCATTCAACCTCTTCAAGATGTCCTCCCTTGTTCATGGACAGCTGCCCACTGAGTTTAACCTGTCAACGATCCTCTGCCGTAACTCTGTTTTCCTGGACATCAAGGGTTGCTGGATCTGGGCTCTGAACAGTTGTGGCTCTACCCTGACAATTTCATCTACCATGACACTCAACTCATCATAAGTGAAACGTGGGCATTTCCGACTGGACATGGTGGTTGTGCTGGGGGGTATTGTGTGTATAGGGTGTAATGTAGGATAGTTTGTGGGGTGGGGGTGTTTGGTTTTGTGTGCTGGTGGTATCTGGTGTATGTGTGCTATAGCAATGTGTTGGTGGAGCAGTTGTGTGGTATGTGATGGTTGGTGCTTATGGTTTGGACTTGCAGTGTCCTCCAATGCTGTGCTCCTCGGTCTCTCTGTGGGTAGTTGGGGTTGCAAAGGATTGTGGGGTGTTTGAGGGTGTGTTATATAGTGCAGTTAGCAGGTGTGTGTGGTATTTAAACTATCCAATGTGGTGTCAGGTTCTGGTGGGAGTCATGTTTTGCAAATGGCGATTTCGCACTGCCAATGGTTTACCGCCATGCAATGATCACCGTACTGATTTGTGGGTCATAATATGGAGGGCAGAGTATTGTTGGCGTGGCGATGCTGGTAGTGGGACCGTCTCTCTCCTGCCCTCGGTCGCCCTGGCAGTTTTAGATTTGTAGCTGTATTTGTGCGGTCTTCAGTTTGTGTCTCGTAATACGGCAGTCAGTGTACCGCCATCACTTGTGGTCTTTTGTGGGCCATCGTCCTCCAATAAGACTGCCAAAGTCGTAATTAGGGCCATTATGTTAGATTTCTTTCATAGCAACTCAATGATTTACAATATTAACTGATTCAGAATTGTTTCTGGTCTGCATTCCTATTCAAATGGTTTGTAGCTGCTCTTGCAATTTGGTAATAGTTCCTGAACAAATGCTGCACCAAAAAGTTTCTTGAACACTTAAGCAGCATTAGGAATACCAGGATTACCACCAAAGACATACTTTAAACAATCTAGATACCCTGCAGGAGTTTCATATTTGTTTTGTTTGTGATTAATAATCTTAGTCAAATCAGCCTTCACAGGACATATTTCAATATCAAAATTAAAAAGTGCAGCCCTAGAGCAGTGAAAGCAATAACAACACTCTCTCTAGGCAGTCTAGATGGTTAGCATGGGCAGTAAAACATGGTGGCAGCAGTTACAGTTGTGCTAAAACAATAATTCATAGTTGGCAGCTAGTAAATAAAGAGAAAAGCTGTCCACCAATAATGTACTATAGAAACTGATCACACACACACGTGGATCAGAAGAAAACCTCAACAAAACTGTCACAACATAGCTAGACCAAGTTCTAGGGGGGGAAACAGTACAAGCAAAATGGAGTACCAATAGGTGAGCCTTCTCAGTTGCCACAGGAGGAGAATGGAAGGTTTATTAATTATCTAGATGAGGAGGTCAATAGTGGAGGTTCTTGAAGATTAATGCATTAATGCTTAGTAACACTTTTGAACAAATCAGAGGTGGTTACTTTGGTACCTACAAGATACATTTTATTATAACAAAAATAGAGTGTGGAAGGAAATTGAAACCATATCTTGGACATATCAACTTTAAACCAGGCCTGTAATTAGGATATCTTTGAAAAAAGGTTCACACATACCTGCCTCCCCTGGATGGAGTCACTCCTCTATGCCCAACAAAGACATTATTTTGAATCTGTTCCACACAGGTAGCCCATTTCTGGTCAACATCAATGTTCAAACTGGAACAACTGAGCCAGGATAAATATCTATCCTGAATTTATTGCCAGTGCCTGAATGAACAGAAGCCCCAGGAGCACTCAAAGAACTGGAACATTTATTTAAAGGTTTTTTCCTATGAAGTGATGCAGACACTGTAACAAGACTATGTTACCTCCAGATTCCCACCATAGACTGAGAATAAGGGAAGAAGAAGAAGAAAATTGAGGCTCATATTGTAAATGAGGTGCAGGCTGGGAATATATAATTCCCATTATCAAATGGATTGAATATTCTTAAACCAATATCAAGGGACAAAATATAATAATAAAATGTAATATATAATAGTTATTGTCGTGCCCTAAGGTAACTATAACTCGTGCCCTTGCCATACACAGTTTTCTCCTCAATAAGTTTACTGCAAATGTGACATTGAGATTTAGGGCACGAGTTATGGTTACTTGAAATAACTCTAACTATAACAGCTAAATTTCCATGGTTTTGTACGTTCCTGTAACCTTTGGTGTATTACGTGAATTTCAATGGTCTTTTTAATTGTACTTCCTAACTATAATGTACCTATAACCTTTGTTTTTTCCAGTGAATTTCTATGGTTTTTTTAACGTTAAGTAATTTTAATCACATCATGTTATTCGAACCAGACCGTGCACAGCCTTGGCTGTGCATGATGGGGGTTGTCCACAGTGCCTGACCACTCATGAATGCTTCTTTGTTTAGGTGAAATGTGATCATATTCCTGTGCACCAAAATAAGCGGGATAACCTCTCGGGGTCTTTTTAGTAAGATGTCCATCATCCTGGGAAACTGGCAGAAAGATGTTGCATACCACTAATGTATATGGGGTGGGGCCAAAAGGGGCCATTTCACATACTTCTACGTTTTAAAAGGAATAACACAATCTCTTGCCTCAGCAGCAGATAACAAGAAAGAACTCACTCATCACAGTCACTGCATGATATATTGCACTTGAAATAAACAAGGATGTAAGCACATCCATCAAGGATTACTTTTGAAGGAGTAAATGCAGTGAAAAAAACACTTCCTTTGCTTTGACCATGCACAAGAAATTAGGACGATTAGCACCTCACAGAAGTGGAGCTACAACCTCCACACCTGTCTGTTTATATCTGTAAGTGTTTCCTGCTGAGGTTTATTTTCTATGAAATGAGCATTGCACCAGAATGAATTGTGCTTTGTGTATTTATCTAGGATAAATACACAATGCAGGATTAATTTTATTTTAATAAATGTTGGGGAAGGTGGAGGGAGCGTCAAGGCCCCTGGTGACCCATCCAGTTCCCCGCCTCCTGTAGGGGCCAGAATTAGTCATGCGCACAGGGAGCTATTGGAAATACAGCTCACTGCATGTGGGAGCAATACTTTAATCTCTTTCCCTGTCTGCATATTTGCAGGTAGGGAAAGAGATTAAATTGCTGTTTCAACAAGCGGGGCCATTTTTACAGCTCTTGCTTGCTGGAAGTAGTGTTTGCATTTGTTTTGTTACAGTTCCTGCCACACAAAAGCTAACAGCTATCTCCCGAGGGTGGGCACCTCAGAAGATATAATGAGTCAACCCTGGGGGGTTGCAGTCCCCAGGGCCATATATAGCTCCAGAGGAGGGGCCACCTGACTTTGTTTTGCATGGGCCAGCTCTTGTGTTTTAAAAAACACTAATTTGCCCCAGGAGGTGGTGGTCTTTGGGGCTTTTAAGAACCCTAGAAGAGTGGCTCCATGTGCCCCCTCACTAATTATTATATTGGGCACACTTCCTAGACTTGGCCCACCAGAGGCAAAAATAGTAAGAAGTGTGGGAGACCACACTTTAAAAAAAATCGACTAAATCCATTGATACACAATGGAGTTTGCTGACATTTGTAAAACAAAAATACTTTTTTGCCCTGGAGGTACCCTAGGACCAAGGCTAGGGGGATAGGGTATTTATACCCTGCCCCTTTTCTTTCTTTCTTTCTTTTAGAGTAGCACAGGGACTGTTGGATCTGTGGAAGATCCGCATCCCTAGATATTTATATGTCTTTTTCCTCTAATATCTTAAAAACTACTGAACTGATTTACACTAAATTACTAAAAGCACAATTTCTAGACTAAGAAATAGCTTTCTGCCAAATTTGGTGTAATGGCGTCCAGCGGTTCGGGCTGTAGTTCTGTTCAAAATCCCTATGGGAAAATGCATGAGGAAAATGCATTTTTGGGACCTCCCTTTTTCTCGGCCCCCACTTGACAGATCACCCAGAAACTTTCAAAACAGAAACTGAGCCAACTGTCATATTAATTTTTAAATGTTTGTGAAGATTTGTCACATGGAGCCGAAGTTATTGCCAAAACAAAAAACTCTTTTCCTATGGAAACTAGGTCATAACTATAATTACCTATTAAACAAACTTTAGGAGGGGGCAGCACAGATCCTCCCGAGTCCCCGGGGCCCACCACCTTCCCATCACCTGGAACATCTGTAAAAATGGGAGGTGGCTGAAGGACCCCCGGGCCCTGGGGACCACCACTTACCAAGGCCAATTAGTGTTTTTTAAAACAGGCATGTGCCCCCCTCCTGAACCCATGGGGGGAGGTGGTCTCCAGGTGCAGCTCCTGCTATCTCCTGAGGTGTCCATTCTTGGGAGATAGCGGTTTGCTTTCACTTGGTAGGAAGCGTGACAGCTCCTGCCAAGTGAAAGCAAACACTAACTCTGCTCTCAGCAAGCAGGAGCTGTTAAACTGCTGGGAGCTGAGTTTTCATCTGTTTCCCTGTCTGATGTCATACGGGCAGGGAAATAGATGAAAGATTGCTCCCATACACAGGGAGCAATGCTGGCTCCCCCAGAAAGTGGTGAGCCAGCCGGGACCATGTGAACCATGAGGCTCCCCCTGAAGTTGCTAACAATCCACACTGGGTGTCCTGGATAGGGCCAGGGAACCCTGTTCGAGGTGGCTGGGCCCCAGGGGATGGGGTCCCTGAGACCAAAATCACCTTGGGGCCAAAGTCAGTCTAAGGGGGGTTGGGACATGTGTCCCACTCCACCTTTTAATAATAGGCTGGGCTCCAGGGGATGTGGTCCCTGAGGCCAAAATTGTCCCAGGGAGATGGATAACACCCCTCCCCTAATCATAATTGACAGGCCCCAGGGTTGGGGTCCCAGGGACAAAACTGGCCTGGGGAAGGGGGCCAACGGGCGCCCATCTTAATATTTGGCTGAGGCATTGAGTCCCCAGTGCCAAAATCGGCCGGGGGAGAGGGCCATGTAGCCCCCTCTTCCTTGCATTAATTGGCCAGTCCCTGGAGGATGGGGTCCCGGGGCCTAAAATCAGCACAGGAAGGATAGCCACAAGGCTCCCTCCCCTAATCATCATTGACTGGGCCTCAGGGAAAGAGTCCCCAGGGCCAAATTCCATGGAAGGGAAACCATAGGCCCCTTCCCCTAATAATAATTGGCAGGGTCCCAGGGGATGGGGCCCAGGACCAAAATCGGCCTGGTGAGTGGGGGCCACCTGGTCCCTCTCCCCTTTAGTCATTGGCGGGGCACTGGGGAATGGGGACCCTGGGCCAAAATCAGTCCAGGCAGGAGGGCCAGATGGTTCCTCTTCCCTTCTATTAACTAGCTGGACATAGGGGAATAGGGTCTTTGGGGAAAAAATTGGCCCGGTTAAGGGTGCCACATGGCCCCCTCTCCCTTAAAATAATTGGGCAGGCACAATCAGCTCAGGGAACGGGGCCACATGGCTCTACTCACTCTTTCAAAAATAGAATGCCCTGGGGGATGGAGACCTGGGACCCAGATCAGGCAGGGAGCCAGGCCCTGAAGCCAACCACCACCATGCACACTTATAGTCTTTTGAGTTGCGGGTGCACATGGAGGGTTGGCTGCAGGTCTTAGGCCATGCACAGCAGGGGTTAGCTGCAGGCCCCTATAAGCACCCACTCCCATTCTATACATGCCTTCGCATGAGCATGGTTGACTGATTATAGGGGGGTTGGCCACAGGGCCTGGCTGCAGGCCATGCAGCTAATCCCCGAAGTGTATGGCCAAAGGTTGTGTGTGGCTCAGGATTGAGTACTTATTGGGGCCTGCAGCCAACCTCCTCGACTGTGTGCAGACTTAGGCCCTGATTCTAAGCTTGGCGGGCGGCGGTAGCCGCCCGCCAAGCGGGAACCGCCAGAAGACCGTACCGCGGTCAAAAGACCGCGGCGGTCATTCTGGGTTTCCCAATGGGCTGGCGGGCGACCGCCGAAAGTCCGCCCGCCAGCCCAGCGGGAAACACCCTTCCCACGAGGAAGCCGGCTCAGAATGGAGCCGGCGGAGTGGGAAGGTGCAACGGGTGCAGTTGCACCCGTTGCGAATTTCAGTGTCTGCAAAGCAGACACTGAAATTCTTTGTGGGGCCCTCTTACAGGGGCCCCACGACACCCCATATCGCCATCCTGTTCCTGGCGGGCGAACCGCCAGGAACAGGATGGCGGTATGGGGTGTCAGAATCCCCATGGCGGCGCAGCAAGCTGCGCCGCCATGGCGGATTCCCATGGGCAGCGGAAAGTCGGCGGTACACCGCCGGCTTTCCGCTTCTGGCCGCGGCTGTACCGCCGCGGTCAGAATGCCCGGCGGAGCACCGGCAGCCTGTTGGCGGTGCTACCGCCAACCTCCGCCCTGGCGGTATTTACCGCCAGGGTCAGAATGACCCCCTTAGTTGGGTTAACCTAAAGTATTTCAAACCACACAAAAATACAAAGTAGTCACACAATAAGCAGCTCAAAATAGAACTATCTCATTGGTATAATAAGAGGAAAGTTGAATACCTATCTTTAATCATTCAAGTTCTAGTATGAAATCTTTGCAGCACACTTTGTAAAAGTTCAAAAAGACTTAAAACACTGTTGAATACTTCCAAAATAAAGCATTCAGATTTACTTTTAACAAAGTAGATTTTTGAAGGGCGTGGCCAAGGCAGCCAAGATCCCCCTCCTATAATCCATCTCTCCTGCCATAGCAGGCTCTTGGGAGACCTGCCGCTGACCTGAGTTTGGCTAGAAATGGATGCTTGGAAGTGGGTGGACAATGTGGCCTGGCCTGAGGTGCGGCTGCTTTTGCCTTGGCTGACAGACCATGACTGTACCTGCTTGGTGCTGTGGGGTGGGCTACTACGAGGCTTGTCTCATCTATGCTGCAGCGATCCCTGGGCCATGGTTACATCCTGATTCCAGCTAGCCTGGCTGATGAAGGGTGATACCCTGAAACCAGTCCCAGGATGCTTGTTTCTGTTCCGGGGAGGACCTGACCTGGCAGTTCAGGATGGATTGTTCCCATGGGGAACAGGGTCAAGATTGATTTGCATATGGCTGAGTCTAAACTGGAATGGCATGGCAGGCAAAAAAACTGAAGGATTAAACCTAGATCTGTGACTGGGGTGAAAGTTTGATGTGTTCTGAATTCTGTCCATCATCTGTTGCTTTTGCATATTGCTACATTGTCAGCCTGACGAGGGGAAAGCATCCCCTCTGCCCCCAGCTAGTGCGTGTCCGTGCCCGACTTACTGACTTGGCCTGGACCACAGTTGGTGGCCCAGGTGCTTGCACTATTCTAGACTGAGACATGCTCAAGGGTAGTGCTCTGAATTGCAAGTTTGCCAGTCCCAGCAGCGACTGTACTTGGGACCATACCACCACGTGCTACCTGCAGGACATGTGTCTAATCATGCAGGCCGGAGTGCTGGCACAATGGAGGGGGGCTCCTGTGTCTTGAGGGAGGCCACATGTTGTTGGGCCTTGAGTGGGCCCTTCCTGGGTCTTGGTGGCCTCACGCCACTGCTGGTCTGGTGGCTGTGCTGCTCACATCTCACTGGGCCCCTTGGGAGTGTCACAACCAGCAGTTGCAGGAATTGGTGCCTGGAGCTTTATACTGCTGGAGATGGACTCAGGGTATACCAGCAATTAATTGTCGGCTTGCAAACGGCATCCCTCCTTCTCTTCCTCCTGTGCCTGATATTTTGTGGTGGACTTGGTGGAGACCATGCTGGCAGGTCTTGGCCCTGTAGATGGAGGGAGCTGGCCCTGAGGCTATCTCCTCAGTATCACGGGGTGTGAGTGAGACATTCCGCTATCCCACACCATAGGGCATTGTGACTGCTGCTGATCTGGAGGGACGGTCCCTGCCTGATGTTTCTCCTTCCTCCCACACCCCTTTCTTTTATACCTCTGGTCTGCTGGTCATGGCTGGGTGGACCGAGTTTTGCCATCCCCTGATGTGAAGGTCCCTCTTCTTTCTCACATTGGGATGACCACGGGGTGACGGTGACTTGGATGTTGTGGGACACCTGCCTCATCAGAGCCTCTGCCAGGTGCTGTGACCCTTCCAACCTGGTGGCCTGGCTGAGGACTGCCCGAGCCCCACATCGCTCCTGGAGGAAACCCAGCTGCTCATGCTGCTGTGAGGCAAGTGCGCTAGGGGAGATATCTATATGCCACACCTCTGCCTTACTGGCTCTTCTACTTCCTGTGACCTGTCAACTCTCCACCACAGTTGCTTGTGCTGCCACCAGGTAGGTGGGCAAGTGGGGATCAACTATTCAGCACCACTCCACAGGCTGGATCTTGCTATCCACATCATAGGAAAGGACTAAGCCCCACTGCCTGCCCCGGGACAGACCAATTAGGACAGATTCACTACGTCGTATTCTGGGTCAACAAGCTCTGGCAGTCCTGCAGAATGGTGGATTCTGCTGAACCAATCCAACCTGATCTAGCCACAACCCTTAATGCCTTCCAGGACTCCAAAATGGCCCTCGAGATTAGAGTGCCAAGGTCCAGATGGACGTAGCTCTCTTCCACCAGGTTCTCCATAACATGGCTGGCATGGTCTGCGAGGCTGAGTGCCAGGTGTCCTCTTTGGAAGTTGATGCACCTATTTGGAAGTGGCAGGTGGCTGGCCTCCTGACCTCCTTAGTGGCTCTGGAGTAGCGAGTGCACACTCCATCCTGGGCTTCCCTTCGGACCTTCCCTTCTGCCCACTCTAGCACACCATGCACTCCTTTTAGCTGATGTCCTGGAACGTGAATGGCCTCCTGCATCACCTTAAATGTACTGCAGTGCTGTGTTTTGCCAATCACTTTCAACTGGAGATTCTCATGCTCCAGAAGACTCATCTACTGGGCTAACATTGTCCCTTTCTTTGTCAATATAGTTATGACAGAGACATTCACATGGGGTTTACCCTGGGATCACGGGGCTGGCTATCCTGCTACATAGGAGTTTACCCATGATTATATCCCAATCTCATATATACCGTCAGGGGTGTTACATGGCAGTGAGGGCCTACTTGAGGGCTGCCACTACAACCTCATCTCTGTTTACCTACCTATTCAGGCTCCTGCTGGGACATTCTCCTTCCTGACCGCCTTACCTGCAGGGTTGCCAATTGGTGTCTCCATTCTTGGTGGCGAATTTTCATGCAGTACCCAACTCTGAACTAGAATTCTCTGGTCCCTCTACCAATGGGCAAGTCTCCGGTGTCCATCAGCTTATCAACTGGATGGGTACACTGGGCCTCTGAGACCTATGGAGGATCTGGCACCCTCGAGACAGGGTTTATATTTACACTTCAGCCACACAATAGCAATACTTGCATGGGTCTCCTTTTAATACTGGACACGGATATTTGCCAAGTGCAAAGTGTAGGAGTTCTTCTATGCTGAATATCCGATCATGCTCCTCGTACCCTGACGATTTGGTAATGCAGAACAGACACCAAGACCAATTTGGCATCTTAACACTTGGTACCTTACAGACTCTCAGTTTGTGGCTTTCCTCACCCCAGAGATAAAGAGTTACTTTGAGACCAACCTGGGTTCATTCAGTTCGGCGGCCACCCTGGGGGAGGCTGGTAAAGTGGTGAATTGTGGTGTGGGGAAGGAACTTGTGCGCAAAGGTGAATGAGACAAAATGGCAGAGATCATGACACTGGAGACCTAAATGCTTGAATTGGAACACCCAGCTACTATGATACTGGGTACATACAATGTATTTTAGTAGCCAGGGACCAATTACAGTGCCTCACCCTTGATTACATCTGCCAGTGCTGGTGGACTAGACTGAGAAACATTTATAAACATGATGATAAATATAAGAAGCTCCTTTATTGGCTCACTACCATGACACCATATCCCACGTCATCCCATAGCTGAGAGATACTGGTGGCTAGCATTTCTCTCATAGCCCAGCTATTCTACAGACTTTTGTGTCCTTCTATTGAGATCTTTATGCACAATGACTGTGCCCCCCCAAGAGGTTCAACATCCTTTAATGAGTGACTTACCACTACCTGCCATCCCACCCTCCCTTCCTACCTCCCCTTGCTCACAGGTTAGCTGAACTCATCTGCAAGGCAGAGAGTGCAATCACCCTTGTTGACATGCCCTCTGTGCAAAAACCTCAGCCTGATTGTTTCCCCAATGAGTATTACCACCGGTTCTGCACTGAGCCTTCCTGCTTAAAATGTATATAGAAGTGGCCAAACTGGGCATATTCGCTCCTGAATTAGACCTTGTCTCGATAGTTGTAATACTTAAGCTGGGACAACGCCCTGAGAAGTGTCCCTCATATAGGCCCATTTCATTGATTATCACTGAAATTAAGTTATACACTAAGATCATAGCTAACTGCTTTCCACTCACCCTCCCCTACCTGGTTCATCATGATCAATGTGGATTTAATTTTAATCCCAGGAGCAATACCAGACACTGCATCCAGAGAGTCCAAGTGGGACTCTTCAGGCTGGGCAGGTTCCACTCCCTGTGGCATTGCTTCTCCTCGACTTTGAGAAGGGATTTGACACTGTGGATTGGTTCTATCTTAAGGCTGTTCTTGAATGTGCCAGCTTAGGGAGGTATATGAGATGCCTCACAGGGACCCTTTACTCCCAACCCCATGCCCAAGTCCAGATTAATGGCTCTCTGTCAAATCACTTCCCTATCCATCAAGGTATGTGCCAGGGCTGTCCCAAATATTGTTTGCTTTTGCAATTAAGCACTGGCGAGGCTTATTCACAGCAATGCCCAATTTTATGGATGGTTGTGGTACGGGGGACCAGAGGAGAGGATCGCTTTGTATGCCGACGATGCTCTACTGTTCTTAGCTGCTCCCCCCACTTCAGGGCCCCACTGTTTGGATCTCCTCTCTTTGTTTGTGGATGCCTCTAGTCTTCACATAAATGCTTTCAAATCTCTGCTGGTCCTCATCGGGGGCGATGCTGCCACACATCTCTGGATATAACACATTCCTGTGTTGCACTTCTCCTTTAAGTATTTGGGATTCCATATCTTAACCCGCTGGTGTCCAAAATGAAGAGCATCATGCAGAAATGGTCACAGCTCCCCCTACACATTATGGGTCGCACCGTTTATTTCAAAATGACAGTCATCCTGTTTCCTTATGTATTTCAACAATTCCCTCTTCCAATCCCTATAAGTTGGTTTTGTGCTCTTAATTCTGCCCTCCACTCATTCCTCCCATCAGACAGTCGCTCCTGAATTGCATTTCAAAATGGTCAACAAGTCCCATTTGATGGAGGCCTGGGGGTGGTAGTCCTGCACTGTCACTACCTGGCCTCTTAGCTGATTGCGATTAATGACTGGTTCTGCTGTGGGTGTGATGACCCAACATACAGTGTGGAACTTTGCTCTTTGAGTTTTGATCACCTCCAAGACTTGTTATGTGGCAGTCCCTTACCTTGCACTCTACCTGACATCACTTGTGTGGCTTTCCTTTGTTGACACTTAGCCCTGCTTTTCATAGGCTGCAACGCTGTACTGATGGGGAAGACTCCCATGTGAATGTGGTCTCTGGCTTCACCACATGGCTAGCTTAGAGGGCTTCCGTAAATGGGACGTGATCTGCATCTCAGACCTTGAGGGTGTCTGGGCTGGCAAACAAATTTTGCCCTTTCAGGAACTACAGGAACGGTTGAACTTCACCTGACCCAATTTCATAAATACCTGCAATTACAACATGCACTTCTGGCTAGTATCCTGCAGACATGGAGGTCCCAGAGTTTAGCCCCTTAGAGGCCACATTGTTGAAGAGCCATGTGGATAAGAGTGCAATCTCCCTGGTTTACCATTCACTCATTAAAAATGCTCCACACGACCTTGACAAACTCCGAATCCAGTTGGAAAGATAGGTTTGTGATCTTGATGAATTAGATTGAAGAGAGGCCCGAATGGCCTACACACCTCAGCCATCTCCACTCACTTTAGATTGATCAGACCGAATGACTTGTTTGTAAATTACCTTACCCCAACAGGCCTGCACTGGGGTGGTTAACGCCCCCACCTGACCTGCTTCATTTGCCCTGCAACACCAGCTGATTTATTTGATCTTGTCTGGTCTTGCCCAGTCATCTCTAACTGCTGGCAACAAGTGTGCAGTGAGCTCTCTGAAGTCCTGGAGAGAGATTTTGACTTGACTCCTAGGGTGGCTCTGTTGAGGACAGTAGATGAGTTAGGAGGCTCTTGGGCTGAATGCACACTCCTGGGTATAGTCACATTGGTGGCTATAAGAGGCATTGCTGGGCAACAGAACTCCCCTAATGCCCTATCCCTGGTGAAATGGAGGCCATATTTAGGCTAGTGTATCCAATTTGAAAATTCTGTTTACACTGCCTGAAGGTACCCACAGAACTATAAGATACAGGGAGGTGGGGAGCATTCCATGGAATGCAGTATAATTTGGTTGTAGCATGTTACAATGCCACTGTGAAATGCATACCCTTTCAAACAAAACAAGCGTCGTTCGGCCGTGGCCCTAAAGAGAATGAAATATATCAGCTAAAAAAACATTACAGATCACTTCAGAAAATACAATACACAATTTTAAAAAGCTCAAATAAGATAAACAGCCAAAATTATCATCATCAATCATGATACTAAAATAACCAGCTAAAAATCAATCATAAAGTGCAAAGCAGATTCATGAGGTACCCATTTGCGGGGGTCATTAGCTTTTGTGGGGGCTAATAAGCCAAACTCCTGTACTTAGATGCATGTTAAGTATTGCTTACATACTTCTTACTAATTTACACACAATACTTATAAAAATTTAACTAATAATTTATTATAAACCTCTTACCTACCATCTAACCCCTTATAATTTACCTGGAAGCTTATTTAGGGACCTCTGTATTCCTTTTAAAAAATGGCCTATGACACATACTATTTTCAGTTTATTTAAAAACCACAAACAGTCCAATACAATTTGTTGGCCACTACATTTTATTTTCAAGCAGCATGTGCACAGGCCCTGATCATCTTTCATTGCTCCTCTTGTGTTCTTATCTGCATCACAAGGATTTAGCCCAACCGTAAATTTTAGCACTGCATTCCATATTTTGGGATTGGTAGTGCCTCTATATAAGGGAACGTATGCTTGTTGCCCCAGCTTTTCACCAAAAACTGGGTGGCTATTTTACCCACTAGATAACATAAATCCTCTTCTCTAGCGCTTTTGTTTACAATGGCACACAACTCCTGCTTTACGGTCTGTTGTTCTAACTTCCAATGGTCGTCTGCTAGAATTAGTTTGAAACAAATCTTCTCTATTGTACCTCTCACTTGAGAGGCCCAGTTCAAATCACTTTTTCCTATTTCTATTTGCAGAGGTGTGCAATTATGGGGCTGTCCTAGACATTCAATCTCAGCCAAAATTTCAATGTTACTTGCACCACCAAATAACTCCACACTGTCATTTGGCAATCAGCCCTTCTGGCGTGGATCATCCATGAAGGGGGAAATGCGAGCAGACGTTTCACGCATTGACCCTCTTCATATTCCAGTTCAACTTCCCAGCTTGGTTAAAACTTCCACCCAGTATTGGAATTGTGGTAGCACCATAGCATTACAAACAGAGAGTCTGGGTGGAGGGATGGTCCTCCATTCCTTCAACTAAACTGTTTGAGGCCCCATATTGATGATAGCACAGACACCTTTAGTGACAGTATGTTCTCTCCAGCTTAATTTGGGGGTCAAACCACATGCCCATGTATTTGTATTTATGAACCCCTTCTACTTTCTCTCTTTCCAAGTACCAATTAAATTCCCCCTTTATTTTCCCTAACACCATTATTTTCTTTTTGTCCAAGTTGATCAAACGTTTTTTCCTTTAACAATAATAGAAAAAGTATCCAATTTCTGATTCAATCCTTACTCTGTAATGTCAACTACCACTAAATCATCGATATACAATAAGCAAGAAATATGAGTCCCATCCATTTTTGGGCATAAATGGACAAGTCCTTTTAATGTTTTTGGCAGGTCAGACAGGAATAGGGAAAACAGTAGGAGGCCAAGACACAACCCTGCCATAGACCATTCTTTATTGGAATTATCTTTATGAAGGCCCCACAGGTATCTAAGATCAATTGAGCACACTTTTGCCTATGTTATCTCTGGAGAAGTGAGAGTAGTGCTCTATTGATCCCCAGATTCCTTAACATATCCCACAGCAGATTCCAATCAAACAGATCAAACGCAACCCAGAAAGCAACAGAACAAGCGACCTCCTTGCTCGATTAACATCTTTGCCATTGCCTATAGGCCAAGGCAATGATCTAGTAGAATGGCCTTCCTTAAAACCACCTTGCTCTACCGGGATTTAATTATTTGATTCCACCCAAGACTTCAATAGGCCTATTAGCACTTTAGCAAATACTGTCTCCTCCACGTCCAGCAAGCTGACTAGACTATAGTTCTTGGGCTGTTAGCATCATAATTCTTATAAATTGGCCTAATTATTCCCCCTGTCAGGCTCTCAGGGAAGAAACCAGAATCAAGAATTTTTTAAAGGTGACATAGAATAGAATTGCCCACCAGTCCACATTATTTTTTATTATGACCGCAAAAAGATTGTCTGGCCGGTTGTTTTAGTTAATTTATCTTCTGGAGTGAGAATTGCGACGTAATAGCACCTAACTCAACTGTATTCTCCAGATTTACCACTGTGTTCTTTTTCCCATACTGATTACTCAAATGCTTAATCCAATCTACTACTATACGCCCTATGTCCCCAGGTACATTCCCCTCCCGCACCAACTGACAGAACTTGCTAAAATTAATTGTTTTTATCACCTCTAGCATACTTTGCCAACTAATATTTAGGTGCTCCATTTTTCTTTTCCTTAACATATTTTTATACGCTTGTTTAGCTAATCGAAGATTCTCTTTTGTTCCCTTATTGAGCCTTTTCCTAAATACCCTTTCCAATTTCCATACCTCTAATTTCAGATTCCTACACTCAAGATTAAACCAACTATTTCTATTTTCTCATCTATCTTGACCCTATCCTTTATTCACTGGTACTAATTTAAGTTGTACTCCTGCTTGATCACCCTAGCGTATCCTATAAGCCTGTTACTCTGGTATTCAGCAAGATGAGTGACTTATGGTTTATCATCAATCATTAGAGAGCTTTAAGCTGTCCTCTGTGAACTCCATGAAAATGCAAGAACACAGACCGCTGACAAGACTGTTAGTGTAACTACTTGGATCGAAAGTGTTCCTAGGGGTGACCCTTGTCACTGGGGAATAAACGTTTTAACCCAAGTGGAAGAAAACATTGACAATAACTATGTGGCATTTTCGTTTGACATGCCAGAATCTTTATGCAAAGAAAAACAACAATTATCAGGATTTTCTGCAACAACCCCCTTACCCCCGGCCGCCTACCACATGCTGTGCACTGCATTGCACTGCCATCAATTGCATCAGCTCTTCTATTGTAGAATTTTGGCTGGGGCAAGGAAAAGTAGCTACACTGCTACAAATTATCTGAAGAAGAGTAAAATAATAATGTTTTTATTTCCATGTTTCCTTTTTTCGACCATTACATGTTTAATACAAAACTCAGGGACATATTTGTGATGCCCCAAGTGCCACCTTGCAACACTTTGTAAACCCGTGTGCCACATTATGCTAGCGCCAGGCCTAATGGATTCAGAGGGGGGCCTTCCCACATAGAAAGGCCCAGAAAAATGATGCAGTGAAATTTACTAATTTACTAAATTTATTAATGCCTGCCTAAGACTCCTAAGAAAACCAATGAAACAATAGGCCTCCCTGTGCTGTGCTGCATTAGCGCCGTAATTTATGGCACTAATTGGGCAAAGCGCCACATTTGTGGCATAAATGGCTGGTAAACCTATTCAGCAGTTCTCCACAAATGGAAATAACAAAACATATGAATGCCTTTGTGCTACGTTTTTATTGCCTTTAAAATAGCTCAGATTATTAAGCATCAACTGATGAGATTTTTAAAAATCCTGCATGTCCCATTTTTAAATCCCAGTCGCACCAGCCATTTCGAGCGTTTCCATAGGAGTTTAAAGAGATGAGAACTGTTGACTGAGACTAAGGCAAAGATTCAAAAACACTTTGTATGGGTGCTCCACTGATTCAAAGCAATATGAACACTAATATCAACCACCTATCGCACACTAAGGGCCATATTTATGTGAAATGATGCAGTCCTAGGTTGCATAAAAAAAACTTGTGCAGTGGAGCACCAGATTTATGGAAAGGTTCACCTGTTGCAAGGTCTGAAGGTACGTCTAAAATTTTGAATTATCTTTTAAAAAATAAAAAAATAAAAAAATGTGGTGTAAGGCCTCTATGTGATGCAAAGGTAATTTACTTGTCACACAGCACTTGTAAGTACTACAAATCAGCAGTGCATCACTTAGGAGTATCTCTGTGCCATGGTATGCATCTATAAAATCAACACTTTTCAAAAACCTGAACAATGAACGAAAACAAATGGCAAAAATAGAGGGAGCACCGTCTACTTGCCAGGAGGGTGAATAATCTCAACCCCAGCCAGGATGACTAGACAGCAGACCAGGGAAGGAGGGAGAGCAATTTTCATTGAGAAGGAGAACCAAATATTAATAGGTGAGGTGGCAAAAAGTGAACACCTTCTCTTTGTCATCTCCAAATTGCCATTAGGGAAGAAGGAAATCATTTGGGATAGGATAAACAGTGTTGGCCAAACAAAAAAGGACTGTCAGTATTGAAGAAAAGGTGACACGCCCCAAGAGAAACTGGCCAAGTACCTGAGGACATCTAAGCAGACTAGAGGAGGACCGTAGGACCAGGAGGAGTTGGATGCCTTGGAGGAGCAGGTGGAGCTGGTCATCCCAACAGAGTTGGTGACAGGAGTTGAAGAACAGGACAGTGCTGTAGTTGAGGGCTAGCATGGTCTACAAGTGTAAATAAGGGACAATAATGTTAATATAAAACACTTTGCTGTACTGCACTACATTGTGTGCAATTGAAAGAGCAGGAATGTCTCACATGTTAACACATACATCACATAAAATGTAAGGTTATTGTCCAGTGACAATTTGTCCAGCCCTTTCCAGGCCTGCCAAGTTTGTTAGGTCCATGTGTGATGTCCTGCCCCAGGTCAGGTTGTCCTTTTAGTACTGAAACATGTAGTCAAATGCTTAACAAGACTGACCAGGACTACAAGTCCCACAATACAAAGCAAAAAACCTGAAGCGAAGCAGCACATCATGCATGGACCTTAGAAACCAGCCCAACTTTATTGTGACAATACAGTCCGCCTTGCACCATGAGGTAAATGTGTTTTTTCTTGGCGCTACATAGGCAAAGATGGAATGGAAAGAAATGGAATTGAATGGGGTTGCCAGAGGATTAACAGTTCACCTGAGAGGGGAATCAAGTGTTGAATATGTGGAGTATCTCCAAGTGGGATTGTGTGAAGACCCACATGCACAGTCGCTAGCATGAAACCATATTGCAAGCAGCTGTACTGATGTGCTTAGTGAGAAGTCACAGGTGTTGCCTACCAGGTTAGAGACCATACTACCTCCTGTATCCTACAAATGGATATTAGGGGTGGGAATGAATGCAAGTGATGAACATCAGAGGTCCATGAGTGTATGTCTGAACCACAGATGCTGTGTGAGCTTGGTGGGTCCCTGGTAGTATAGTACAATGTAGGTATGGCTAAGCACATTGAGCCGGCAGAGTGTCTGAATGTGGAGCCATTGGATCTAACGGAGGTGACAGGTGATGTTTGTGCCCCAAGGTAGCCTGAGTGATAGTCATGCACTGCTATGTTTGATACTGTCGCACCTGTGTAGCAGCTGTGAAGAGGTAGCATAGAAGAGGGCATTAGTGCACTACATATGACATGTGATGTTGGTCCGACAGAAGGTGTAGCAGGTGTCAGGAGGGAGGTGTATGATGAAAAGTCAGACCATGCTTACTTATGCCAATGCAAGAAGATGTGAAAAAGGGAATTTTGAAGTGACAGGATGAGCCAGGTGTCTAGGATGATGGGCAGGGTTTGGGGATCGTTGGAGTGTGGTGTGTCTTGGCCTAGTCATGTGGGCAACAAGGGTAGGTACATGTTTCAGATTATCATCACTACTCTCTTGTGAAGTTCAGCATGATCCATAGCTCTAACATGCAGTTGGCATGTTGGTTAATTGCATATAGTAACAAACGCTGGATGTTGTGGGTGTCCCATGAGAGTCAATGCATAATCTGAGTGTCATCAGTCTGTGAGAATAAGTCCTGACCCTGCGTCCAAATGATGATTGACAGAGGAGTCATGTACAGGTACAACTAAGAGGAGCTGAGAGAAGAGATGTGTGATACTCTGCAGAAGAAATGGGATGAGCTTCAGTGGTTGGATATTTCCAGGTGTGAGAGTGCATATCCTTTTCAGAGATTTTTCACAGTGCCTAACTCTGGAGATGATTCTGTATGCTAGGAAATCACAGGAGTGCACACCAAGTAAACGTGCATGCCCTTAAGTGCATGCCCTTACTCATTGCATGCAGTGTAGCAAAACTGCTTGATGTGTAGAGGTGTGTGGATGCGTGTCAAATATGAGCTCACAAATGCACAAATTGCATGCAATACAGCACTGCAAGACAGATTGGCATGGTTTACTGTGTGAAAGGCAGAGTGATGAACCTATAAAATGGATGACCAAACTAACATGACCTTGTCAGTACCTGTGGGCTAGAGGGAATGCATGCACCCTAATGACATAGGACAATGTTATCAGTAAAAGTGTCAATAAGTGAACCTTACATAAATATAGCCAAGATATAAAATAAGTCAATCACCATGGTAACTGGTGCCTTCACCTGCACTCACCCAGGTCAGCAAACTGCATAACTGCCATGCAATGTGTGGTATGACACAAAATTATCCTTCTTGCAACAAATGGTTGTGTGAACAATGTACAGATACTCCCATGCACAAGGCAAAAACTGTGCACAACATTTATGTGTGACCGAAGGTGAATGAAAAAAAGGTTGGTTTGTCACCAAAATTAATAATGTTAACATCTATCAGGGATCAGCATTAACATATTACAGTTTCATGGCCCCAAATAAAACCTACTGTCTAGCAGCCTGTCCTGGATGACCAACCTGTTTGTGATAACATCCTTCCCTCCATGGACGATGCCACCTTCCATCAACTCCTGGACTCCACAGAATCTCCTGTTTTGGGATAACTGCATTACATGGATTCCAGAGGAAGCAGCACCCAGAGGACATGCCCCATCTGCTAGTCCAAGACCAGATACACATTCCAAGGACCCCCAAGTTGTCCAACAGTGAGTGGTAGTTTAGCGGCTAATGGTTGATGAGGTGCGGGTGGCATGGAGACC
Source organism: Pleurodeles waltl (assembly GCF_031143425.1). Taxonomy (NCBI): domain Eukaryota; kingdom Metazoa; phylum Chordata; class Amphibia; order Caudata; family Salamandridae; genus Pleurodeles; species Pleurodeles waltl. Next base: position 454,011,974 of record NC_090451.1, read on the forward strand.
ATAGCGGGCAGCCTAGAATTAGTCCGTAGGTGCCTCAGTTCCAAAAAGACTACATCTGAGGCAATTCAAGGCACATACACTTGCCACCCTAGTACGGTTGAGACCCTAGCTAACATTTCTGGTGGCTGGAGCAAGAACAACAGGGCTCAACATCTGACACCAGTGAGGTTGCCACCAAGCTGGGGAGCATCATTAACATCATGACATCTATGGAGCACAAGTTGGATTCCTATATAACAACAATGGGTGCCCTCAATAGAAACAGTGTTGCATTGTTGAGAAACCATCAGACCCTTGTCAGTCCTGTGCTGCCTTCCTAGCTGGCACTTGCAAATGCTGGCAGGGACTGGGAAGCCACATCTTCGGTCACCGGTGTGTGTGTGCCTCAGATGCCTCCCACACAAACACCACCAACCGCAGGGGAAGCACAACACCCATCAGAGGAGGAAGATGTGGTCCTCCCCATTTTCTGTAGGAGCAGTGCTAGATAACATTTGTCTGTGCCCCTGAGCCAGTACCCCAGTGGTCCTGTGTCACGACTCATTCGACTGCACCTTTTTCTGTGTACCTGAAACTTGTATTCACTTGTGGACTGTTAAAGAGGCCTAACCTCCCTAATGGCATTTGTACCTCCTCACTGAAATTCTCCTCACCTCTACATTTCACATGACATGTCTCCCAAATGGACTCTGTCTGGTCATCCTTTGCTCACTATCAATGTTGATGTTGTTGCCCCAAACACTGCAAAAGTGTTCACCTGACTCACCCACATTTACAAATAAACTCTCCTCTACAACCCTCAAACCAGAGTGCTGCATGTCTGTTCCAGAAAGGACAACTTATACCATGGTGGATGTGTAGTAACAAAACTACTTTTTTTTTCACATCAAGGGGGGAGAGCTAAGTACATCCACATCCACGGTGATGACATTATGCGGAATATACTGTCTCCCATTAGTACATCACAATGTGACAATAAGCTTCAGTTATTTGACAGGCACACTATGAAAAGCCCTCACTAAACACACAAATGTCTATGCTATGAAAAATGGGGCCTGTGAGGCACGTGAGCTAATATCACTGTTTCACTCATCCAAATATATCTAGCTCAGTGAACATGACAACACAATCACACACACTTGATAGCACCAATGCTGACAATGAAGAGATCCTAAACCATATAAATTATCATGCTGGCATTGATAATCTGCAGATACTCATGCCCAGACTCCTTCTGAATTTCCATCATACTTGTGCCACACAAAAGTATGTACTTGGGCAGTCCTATACCTTTGATGTCAGTATGCAACAAATGCAAATGATCATTGTTAGGGTGCTGTGTCAAATGATAAATGGTTAAAAAAGCTAAACTGCTATCCATAGGGCAAATGTGTTCTTCTGCCCCTGAGATGCCTCACATGTTTCGAGGGTGAGTATAACCACACATGACAACTATTGTTCAAAGTATACACATACAACTGCATAGGTGCCAGTCCACAGATCCAGGAACAAAGCACCACTTTCCCAGGGGAAGAGGATGTGGGTTGCTCATATGCTTAAAACTTACCAAGTAGTCAAACAAAGTAACATGCATGAAGTGCCACACTTAGCAAGTACAAAAAGAAGAAATGATGGAAGGAATGCTGAACAAATCAAACATTCACCCCAGTCACAGATCTGTGTTTAATCCATAGTTTTTTTGTATGCCATGCCTTTCCAGTTTTCAGCCATATGCAAATCAGTCTTGACCCTTCTCCCGCCGGTTTTCCGCTGCCCAAGCTGCGCCGCCATGGGGATTCCGACACCCCATACCGCCATCCTGTTCCTGGCGGTTCGCCCGCCAGGAACAGGATGGCGGTATGGGGTGTCGTGGGGCCCCCGTAAGAGGGCCCCACAAAGGATTTCAGTGTCTGCTGTGCAGACACTGAAATCCGCGACGGGTGCAACTGCACCCGTCGCACCTTCCCACTCCGCCGGCTCCATTCGGAGCCGGCTTCCTCGTGGGAAGGGGTTTCCCGCTGGGCTGGCGGGCGGCCTTCTGGCGGTCGCCCGCCAGCCCAGCGGGAAAACCAGAATGGCCTCCGCGGTCTTTCGACCGCGGAGCGGCCATTTGGCGGTGCCCGCCAGCCTCAGAATGAGGCCCAAAGTCTTCTAATGTTAGCCAATAGAGCCCATTGACTACAATGGGGAACATGAATTTGGCTGTTTTCCCTCACCAGGGCTAAAAATACATCTTTTATAAAGTCCTTGCTTATATTTACACTACACCTAACCCTGGAGACACCTAGGGCAGACATTGGGGTGACTTCAATGCACAGAGAAGGTAATTTGAGAATTTGGAGGTGCTTTTAATTTGAAAGTGGAATTTGGGGTTAAAGTAAACTTAAAAGCAGCCAGCAAAGCAGGCCTGTCTTTACAATGACACTGGGCACCACAGAAATGCATCTATGGGTGCACTAACTATACTGGAGACCCTAAACATACATGCCCTCCCATGTACTAGGGACTTGTAGCTAGGTTGTCAGAGCTAATTATAATTAGGCCTAATTATGCCCTGGGACTAGTTAGCAGTGCCCAGGGCACAGTTATGTCACTAACCACCAGATTAAGTCAAAAAAGTTTGAGGGTGATTAGGGCAAAAGGATGACTTTCCCACTATGACAATATTATTGAATGCAGCTAGTCAGCTTGCAAGTCTGACTTGGCTGGGTGATGAAGGTCAGATATATCCATCATGACATGCACCAGACATGCAATGTATTTAGTAATTCAGGCCAGCATCATGTCATACTCCATTGTACCATGACACATGGGTGTCATCATTGACCCTCAGCAAAGCGAAGTAGTGCTTTGACGGAAAAAAAGAACAGGCACATACCATATGTGACATTGTGAAAGCCATATCAGAGTTTACTGGCACTGGTGCACAGAGTGCTGACTAGTGGTAAATCTTTGTACCTTCCAACTTTGTGCCAGGATGCATGCATTGTCAGTAGGCTTTATGTTTTGGTGTTTCACTGAGAAAAAAAACACAGTTTTGCATATGTAGACATTTATGAGGCATATTAATCTGTGTACATGTGAAGCACAATGCAGTACACATGGATGATTTCACACAAAAGTAGTTTGGCTATATCTCTCCTGCTTAGCCTTCACCATGGGTGCTTTGGCAATGTGGGAGCAATCCCTGGTCATTCACATATGTTACATAAAGGAATCCTCATAATCCCAAGCATATCACTTGACAACTACAACCCAAAAACCATTAAACAGTCCCTTGTACCAGGGGATGGTAATCGAGCTATGGACTCTGCATTTGGTTTACACTTACTTAATATAGGCACTTTGAGGCACATAAAGTTCCCTTAGTTAACTTTATTTTCTAACATTAACTTATTCCATGATTAAGGAATCAGTTTTTCTCAGTGCACGTTGCAATGTGAAAAAATGACTATACAGATGATGTACAGACCATGTTTATATTTTGCATTACTGATATAGGTACATCACTGTATACAGATGGAACATACATATATACCTAATGGTCCACTGATCTCTAGTCCTAGGTGGTCGATGTGATTAGCGTCCCGTGGCACCATATTAGCTCATTGTTGTTTAATCTGAAACACAGTCCGAGCCACGCTAAGGCCCATATTTATACTTTTTTAGCGCCGCATTTGCGTAATTTCTTGAGGCAATATCGGTGCAAACTTCCAAAATACAATTGTATTTTGGAAGTTTGCCCTGCTTGCATCAAGAAATGACGCAAATGCGGCGCCAAAAAGTATAAATATTAGCCTAAATGTCTTCTGAAGATGCCAGCATACACTCGCTCACCTATTATTTTGTCTTTCGCCCATGCTCACCCTACTACCAGAGGCCAGCATCCTGGAGGCTAATGGACTATGAGCCCGAATAGTCCACCCAACTCTGCATAGGAAAAATTCTTCCCCCTTCTCCCTGTCATGTCCCAAAAACTCCCTATCACTGCCTTAGAACTATAACTACCCCTAAAAGATTAAACCCCAAAAAGGACAAACTGCCAACAATGCAGAGAAAAATATGTAGACAAAACTATATTAATGGACAAAAATGTATTACACACACACAAAACAGGGGTATGTTTTGGCTGAACTCAAGCATCTTGACATGCAACACACACACACTCAGTAATTGCACACTGTTTGATTCTACGTGCTAAAATCTCTGAGAGTGAACACGCTCTACCAGCACATATACTCTCAACATGTGCCCACTATTCCACATTTCAACCTTTTTGTTGTGTATATCTTGCAGATGCTCATGCATTCAGCACATGGTTTTTACATACACACGTATTTTGGTCAACAAGATGTAACATACAGCAACAGACCTTTAGAATAGGTGAATGAGCCAGTAGGCCTCACTGCAGTGGATCAGGGCCACATGGTCCTGTTCACTACTACTGTTCAGTAAACATCAGGCTACCAAACTCTAATGAGCTCCGTCTTACTCTTGTCAGAGGCAGCTGCAGTACATCTACTCAGAGGGCAGGTCTTTCTATGGCCCTCCTGGTCCAAGAAGACTGCTCCATGACACAGGCCTATGTAAAAGCACATAATAGCATGTAATAGGCCTATGCAATAACACATACACAAATGTTATTTTCCCTTTGGGATGATGCAAAATGTGTGGTCCCTTCAACTATGCATTTAAACACTCAGGGCAGGGGTAAACTACCCTTGCCATGCAGAGGTAAGTTCATATTCGAATTCTTCCATCACATCATGTTGAATGAGTTAGTATATATAGACTTTTTACATGGACGCCTCTCACTCTTGGTATTACTGTATTCTTCAGGTGTTTTGACGTTGGCAAACACATCTCCATTGTCTCACTTCTCTGGATAATTCCTCAAATTGTGATGTCATTGGTTCATATTGTTGTGTTACAGGACTTTCAGTCTCATCACATTGTGCTGCAATGCCTGGTAAATCTGTATTTTGACAACTGTGGCCTGAATGGGTATATAGGACAATCTGGTCAAAAATTTATTTGAATGTGTAGTGTTTTGAGGATCCCTACACATGCATGTCATCTTTCTGTACAAACAGCATTTTAACTTGTACACATCAGACTTGACCTTTGTCCATGACAAATGTCACTCATGATCTATAATGGTATGTGCTGCAACATTTTCTCCTGTCACCATTCTGCATGCTACCACATTGGTTAGATACATTACAATGAACATATTGGTGATTTGTGTTGTGACACTCACTGAGTAGCATACGAAACATACTTTGCTTCTGAAGAACACAGCAAGACTGCTAGCTGTATAGCACTGCTCTGCTCAAGAGCTTGAGGACCAGTATGTACTATTTGGATATGGATATGTAGGATGCCTGGCATGTCCCTTTTCATGCAGTACATTGCATCACAGTGCATTGCTGTGTTGTTTGATTAAATATTTGGAGCCATGTTGCTCAACGGGTCTTACAACTTGATTGATACATGTGTATGTCTACTTCTAGTTAAGAAGATGTGACTGACATGATGTTTACATTGACTGTGACAGAAAGACAACCTAATTAATGAGTTCAAACATTTATTCTCATGTTGAACATTTAAGAATATTTCTCAGATTTTGTCAATCATGTTAATCATTTATGAAAATAAATTTGACACTATGTTGTCACATCAGTGTGGACAGGCCATTGTGTGGTGGATGTCTCCACAACTGTCATCCTCCTCCTCCATTTGGTCTCTATCTTCTGGCCCCGAGTCCCATGGGACATTTGTTCTGACACACATGTTGAGTAGGATTGCACACACCAGGATTATCTTGCACATCATGGGTGGGGCAGAGAGTAGCAATTTTTCCCCCAAACATATCAAGGCATCTTAACCTGGACTTTATAACACCAAATGACCTTTCAGCCATGTTCCTAGTCCTGGTCAGTGCCTGGTTGAACCTTTTTCAGGCACCCTATAGGGGAATGGGTTCATGGCCCACAGCTGCAGACCATATCCTTGGTCAGGATACCAAAAGTAGAAAAAAAACAACTGTTAATATTTACATACCTGTCCACATGTGTTATGTATACTGACTAATTCATACATATTTCTAACAGTATTGACTTTTATGTGTTATATATACAGTTGACATGGTTTGACACATTTTTCTTCCAGTTATCAATGTCAATGCTAATGTTGACCATGTCCTGATACTGCATACTGACTTCCATGTTCAGGCAGTAGATTACTGTGATGGGTATTTATGAAAATTGTGTACAACTCTATTTTATTTGAAATCACTATATGTGCAAAATGACAAAGTTTTGATCTGATTTAGAGTCATATATTTAACACCAGGTAGGTTTTGAGAGTGCCAACCTGTTTGACAGTCGCACATATGTTTCTTTTTTAAACATCTGAATGTTGTAGCTTGCCTTCAAGACATAGACCCGACTTTGATTTGCTCACTTACTTTGCCATGAGATTTTGCTGTGTAAATGTAAAAAGATAGTTATACATTTTGGTGTCAGCCTTCAGTTAATGCTTGTTGTCAGACAAGGTATGCTGAACGTAGATGGACAGATAGGTATGGCAATGTGGGACATTATTATGTAGGACCCACTGATGTAGATACATGTAGCTATGTCCTACAGACCTGGACACAATACTTCAGTTTTCCACATGTGTGCATATGATTCTACCTTGTAGGGGATTCTGTATTTCTCTGCCTCGATTCTGTCATCATTGATGTGGCTTGAGAATTATGAGATTGGGATCCTGGGAACATTGTTAATACCTTGCCCTGGTTACATTCCATTCTATGTTAGTTACTGATGTAAGACATATTTGATTGTATTGTTTTAAGTTTGTGAGTTTAACATTGATGGTTTCATATGCAGAGAATGTAACCTAGGTACAAAACAATGCTGGTCGGCTATCACAATGGTTACATATGTCAATGTGGCTTGATATATATGTGTGGGTGTGTACCTAGACTGTGAGCATGACTGAGACATATGTGTGTTTTGCAATGTTGGACTCACATTGGCATACTAAATTGACATTACACATGAATGGGCCTATGCCTACATTGCATTACACAAATGGAATTTACAACTATGTCTTCCAGAGTTGCTCTAGAAACTATAATCAACTTACAAGTATTCTGACATGTGTGACACACATACTTATGAACACAGGATTCATTCACAGATAATTAATTTATTCAAAGTTTAACTGGTACTGGGACAAGGTAAACTATTGAAGAAGCACTCATCCCACACTTAGACATCATGTAAATTTTGTACAGATATTAAGTTCTCTTGTATACCACATGACTATTATCTTGATTTGTTAACCAGTGCAGCTAATGTGGTTCAGTCCATTCAGACAGTGTGAAATGAGACAATACTGTGCACAGATATTCTGTTGTTACCACCTTTACAGGATTACTAGGGGTATGACAGAATGGTAAATCATTGTTTATACATTGCCGTAAGTTGTTCGCACTACATGCACATGACACTAGGGGCCAGATATTTAATAAAGCGGCACATTGCAGCACTGCAAGTGACCTTGCTGTGCTGCACTGAGTCACTGGGAAAGAGCAGGAATGCACAATAACTAAGCCATACAGTTAATTTCTGACCTTCCTGCCTACACTGGCACAAAATTAGCTGTCTAGCACAAACAGAGACACCCTTGCACCATTGTGCAAGTGAGCCTGTGTTGCATGCATAATTACTTTAGTGTAGGAAGGTTCACCTTCTAGCACATAAACAATCCTTAGAGTCATATTCCTCTATCTATCTGTGTCACAAAACGCAACACACATAGGAAGTCGAAGTGGCTTGGTTAACTTATGTAATTTCTCCTTGTATCTCATCACCTGGGAAGGCATATATATTTTATGCATTCCCTGGTTGTTTAAAATGTTTGTCATACATGACATGTGTCATCAACCATGGGAGTTGCACAGATAAACCCACACAACACCCATGGAACACCTATCTTACACACAGTAATGCAACACAGCATTTGCCACTGTGTTGTTTTACTCCAGATATTAGATGCCATTCCAAGCCACATAAAGTGGCTTTGCATGTCCTCAGATATCTGCCTTAGAGGTTGGCATCACACATGTACCACATTGCATGGTGCAAGTATGAGGCACACCTCACATACATAGCCCCTAGCTCCATCAACAGACACAGAGATGGCTGATTTAGATGACAGATATGCCGTCTGCTGCATCACGATCCAATTATATCCTATGGGGATTGTAATACATTGAATGGGATTCCCATCATATTTGTGATGAGGTATGCCCTCTGCTGAGATCTAAATCAGGCCCATAGTTTGAACTTTTCTGGGCCTCTATTTTTCATTTCCAATAGCATGTACTTTTTGAAAAATAAATGTTGTTGCTGTTGCTAGTATCCAGCTATGTATCCAAAGTAAAAATCATTTAGGAAAGTTCATAAATTAAAGTTACTCCAGCTGCAGTTCGAAATCTTTGAAAGTGATGTCCTTAATTAAATCTTGCAAGTGAGTGAACAGAGTGATCCAGACTGTTTTAAGTGCAGAGATGGGGGGTTGCGTAATCTATGATAACGTTTAAAACATGGGGTCAAATAATGTGTTTTAATGTAAATGTGGCACATGAAATTGCTAAAATGCTGTAGGCTCTGATGGATCTCTTAGGATCCCTTATAAGATATTGCACTGCATTTCCGGCATATTGATTAAGCTAGACCCAAATCACAAATAAAGTAAGTTCACTGCCCCAAGATCATTTTCAGTATACAGCAGCAAAATGGTTCACCATTCAGCAAAATTCACTTCAACAATGTCTAAACATTCATTAGTGATACAATTGTCTCTGGAAATGCTATTTCACATGGCCTATAATTTACCATAGCATCCACCTACATTTTTATATTTTACTTCCGTTAAAGTTTCTCTCCTGTGACTTCCAAGTAGATTTTCAATTATGTTTGTTGAATGTAAATCTCCCTTTAAAGGGAAACATAGAAAACTAAAAAGAAAAAATACAAACATTTTGCAATTTCAATTAGCACAGCAGAGGGAGACAGAATGGACATGGTTGTGCAGTACAGCTGCTACTCAAGTTACAGATGTCTTCCATGTTGTAAAACAATAGTTTGCACTAATGTTATAACCTGGAGTATCAGGCAGCAGTAGCATTTATCCACCAGCCATCTGCTTTAAATATCTACTTGGGAAATCAAATTATTTTCTCCCCAAACTTTTTGAGCTAAGAAAATTTGAATATTTTGCTATCAAATGCACACCTTTCACTTGATGAAAATAATGCGATTTTCTCAAACACAACTTTGATTTACATGCATATTTGTGTATTTAAATAACACATCTTCTATTTCATTTACAGTAAAACATATATTTTTGGGCATAGTTACAAGCCCAGTGAGCCACCAAAACATACATTTTTTTGATGCTACGTTTGCGCAGACTGCAGACACATTTTCAGGAGGCCACCAAAATTCACTTTGCATGGTTTTACATGGCCTTATAGATATTGAAAAAGACAAAGCATTGCAAGTCGCTATGTTGCCTCACTCTGCATCAGGGGAGGCATTCCATGGGCATTGTGGTGGGTTTTCCCATGCAAGACTCATTGGTTTTGATCATTCCCAGATTTACAAGGACGCTTAAACCTTGGAATGCGTTGAAACCGAATGACTCCCCAGGAAAGCGTAACGAGGAGAAATATATTTATTTCTCCTTGTTATTTGCTCTTTCTATGTGTGCTGCATTCTGAAGCATACATAGATGAAGGGAAACACCTCCATGGATTGTTTTTGTGCAGGAAGGTGTCCCTTCCTGCACAAAAACAATCCTATATGCAACACAGACTCTGTTGCACCATTGTATAATTAAATATAATATAATTCAGTAATAGCACTAGACAAAGTAAAACTTTTTTCTAAATAAATATAAAATCGATGTTAGTTCTAAACTCAAATCATAACTTTAATTTATTTATGTTAAATATCTCATTGTCTAGTGCATTTACTGTATTGCATTACTTTTAATATAAGTCTAATCCATATCTTTCTTGTTTTCAATTATTACGTGAAAATAAACCCACCAGTATTAACAAATAAAAATTAAAATACAAACTTGTTTTTTTGTGTAACTGTCTATTATCATGATGATTGCTCTCACCAAAATTGTAATGTTGATTACATTTTAAAGTTTTTCTAATGCTTGGACTTTACAAATATGACATAATAAAAATATGGTATATTTACTGCCATAAATGTAAGTACAAATATGTATTTCACATTTTCATAATTAGCAGGCACCTGAAGGTGGGTTTAAGTTTGGCAAGAGTCAAGGCAAGGTAAGAGAAGCATTTGGAAGGAGGGGTTAGGGTAGGAAGGGTGGGAGATGATTGGATTGTAGAGGCAGATAGAGCTGGAGTGGGTGATGTGGTTGTGTCTATGTTTGACAGTTGCATGTGGGTCTGGTGCTTATTGTGTTTGTTTGGATGTGTGCTTTGTGGCTGGTGTGTGATATTCTGGTGATTGTGTTTACTTTTGGTTGGTGTTGTTTTGTGTGCCTGAGTGCTTTTATATGAGTGTGTTGGTTTTGATAATTGTGCTATTGTGATGGATGGTGTGATTGTGGTGCTTGTGGGTATGGTGGCTGTGGTGGTGGTTGAGGTGCTTGTGGCTGTCATAGTGGTGGACACTAAAATGGTCCCTAAATTCAGTATTTAGTGGTCTCCCCTAGACCAAGAAATTAGATTCAAGAAGTAAAGAAGACAGCACCAAAGAATCCGACAGGATGAATACAGAGGACCTGCTGCACCAGAAGAAGCACCAAGAACCCTGCTTGCTGCACCAGACTCCCGACAATTGTCGCTGCAGAGGAGCTGACCACCGGAACAACCTCAAAAGATCCAGGGGACATCCAGGCTTTGCAAATAGACCAAGATCTCCCTGCTGAGTGGAGGCACCACTCAAGAAACCAAAGAAACATACGAGGAACCAACAAACCGTTAGGTGTGGTGGTGGTTGTGGTACTTTTGGATATGGTGGTGATTGTGCTGATTGTGATGGTAGTTATGGTGGTTGTGGGTGTGGTGGGGTTGTGGTACTTGTGGGTGTGGTATTGGTTGTAGTGCTTGTTGTGCCTGTGGTGCTTCTGAGTATAGTGCCAATAGTGTGTGTATGTTGTTTGTGTGTTTCTTTGTGCTTCTTTCTGTGTTTGTGTTTATTTGTGTGTGCGATTGTACTTTTTGTGTCTGTTGGAGTAGGTGCCTGCAAAAACGTGACTGTACTTGGGATTGGCATGGGAGTTGGGATTTGGTTTGAGTAGTTGACCTGAGGTGAGGCAGAAGATTTGGCACGTTGGGAAGCGAGAGGAATGAGGAGGTTGTTATTTTTGCATGCAATCTCTGCATGCCAGTCATTGAACTGCGAATGGTATTTAGAAATGTAACTATTTGTTGCATTTGCAGCTTAATCCCTGGATTTCATTCACTATCACAGTCTGGCCTACAGAGATGCTACATAAAAGGTGAATAGCTTCCTCATTCAGCACAGCCAGGGTGACAGGGGCAAGGGGAGAGGTCTCTCTGGCAAAGGGAATCCTAGTCCTTTTAGGGGTGAGGTTGGCCAACTGGGGAGGGGCAAAAGGGAGGGTGGATACATACCCTTGGGTGGTGGACAAGGATGAGGTGTTAACAGTTCCAGTAGGGTCCAAAACCACTAGGGACTGGTCACTTGTGGAGGCCTCTGATGATAAAGAAGATGTTGTGGCCTCCATTCTAGTCCCATCAACCTTCATGCCACTGAGTTGATTACTGTCCAATATTTCTCTACCCGAAACACAGTGGCCCACTGCTTCCCCGGTTACTTGGCCAATGTCTCCTTCGCATGCCCTTGAAGATGCTGTAAAGAGATATATATAGAAGTGTTATTGTATCTGTATAAATATAACTGACCATGACGTTTGTTAACACAACATTTTCCTATTGTTCAAATTTCACCTGCTTCAAGGCTTTTAAACTTGTGTGTATGTATATCTTTATCTCCTGCTTGTAGGGAACATGCTCAGAAACCATTTGGTCACAGTTTTGTACTTTTCTATTATTGCTCCTAATTTAATTCTGATCATTCTTCTTATCTATTATCTGCAGGAACTGTTTTACACTTCTGAATGTTTCAGATTTGCTGTCTTTAATAGTGAACTCATGTTACCAAAATTTCATTTCAAACAAAAAGACTTTGTACATTTTTTTGTGAAAAAAAGGCTGAATGGACATTTAATTTGAAAAAATAAAAATATGAATTAATGTGTGTCAATATTTACTGTAATATTGTACCAATATTTGAATAAATTGAAAGGCTAATTTGTTTTGGCTATTTCACAATGGTAAAACTTACTTTCATTAACTTAAGTATTTGTTTGAAAGTTTAAATTTAATTTTTCAATCTGTACTTAAGTTGCTTATTAATGTATCACACCCTATGGATTTACTTATGCTGTTGAAGAAATCTAAAACAATCTTTGCCAATTTTGAAATTACTTCTACAGTATAAGTAAATACATAGGACTTGATATATTTTCAATCCACTTTAGTACAGATAGAAACATGTAAAAGTGTTCTCTAAATTATCTTAATTTAATGATATACTTTATAATAATATCAAAATAGAGAAAATCATTCAGGTTTTTAGGTTAGTCAAATATTGGCACAGCATTACAGCAAAATGTAACACACATTGATTCATATGAAATAAAAAATAGATTTGTTTGTGCTTGATTTTTAAATTTGCAGAAGAGATACTCCAACATATACTTCCAAGTTCATTATAAAATATTGTCGTTGGAATAGATAGAACAAAATGCCTATTTTGTTTGTGACGGAGCATTCCATTTGCAAAAGTCCCTTTAAGATATCTATTTTTCACCAATATTGAATTTTTAGCTGTACATAACAAACAACATTAATTGAATGTGTATTTGCTGTGTTACCCTGTCACAAATGTGTTCACTTTCCTGTATGTGTTTTACAAACAATTAAGCCCATATAGTAAATTTGTCTAAAAACAGGCTGGCATACATGCTCATTTGTGAATGATTAAAACATCATGCAAAATTGTAACATTTAACATTAAATTAAATGTTTTTAAAATTAAAAACATAATGTTATTTTGTTATTAATCAAATGTTTGTCCATTTACTCTGATGTTGTGGTCATTTTGGCTTGCATGTTTAATATTGATTGTTTAAAATACACACTCACAATTGTGAAATTGTGAAATTGGCAGACTCCACAGTTTCATAAGTGCATTTTAAGTTATTCCACTTGTAAAAGGGGTAACGTAACAACCTTCACAATTGTTGTTGTTGTGTTTCTGACCCAGAAAACACTTTTGCCCTGTTTGGTACAACTGCCCCGTATACAATATAACAAAATTAAGTTACATTTATTTTAGGCAGGTATTTGTCTGCTCATAACAGTCCTCTGTAAGTGATCAAAAATACAATGGTATCCTTTTTAACAAATCATAAAAAAAAACACATCCTTCTGCAAAACCTACACCTTCAGGAACACTTCTTCTGCATTGGTAATGTGTCTCCTTTAACGTTGAAGCCAAATTTTGTTGTTGTAACAAAAATTAGTTATTTAATATGAAAAATAAAATAACACACTTACCCCCTTCATGATGCTGTCTTTACTTCAACTGGCCTTCACTATGGGGATAGGCCACCCCAAGTATGAGGGCCATTGGGGGGTCAGGATGCAGTGGCATGTTGGGAAGACTGGCTGAGTTGTCCTTCTGCTGTCTTTTTGGTTCAGCTCTCTGGGTCCTCCTATTACTTCTTGCAGTGGATGCTGCACCGCTTATAGACCCCGAGGGTCCGCACCTTCTTGGCGATGGTCTTCCATAGCTACTTCTTCTGATGGGAGTTGATGTGTACGGATACAATAATGAAAGAACAAAGGCCCATATTTATACTTTTTGACGCAAATGGTCTGCGTCAAAAAATCTACTGCCGGCTAACGCCATTCCTACGCGCCAGACGGCCGCCTTATTTAAGGATTGATGTTAGCCCACGCTGCGGGCTGGTCAGAGTAAAAAAAAAGAATCAAACCAGGCAGCACCGGTGTAGGGAAAAATAGGGGTTCTGCGTCAAAAAATGGTGCAAGTCAGGTTCGAGTCAAACATCATGGCTCAAACTGGACTTGCAACATTTTTTGACGCACAACCCCCATTGAAATGACTCCTGTCTTAGCAAAGACAGGAGTCATGCCCCCTTGCCCAATGGCCATGCCCAGGGGACTTCTGTTCCCTGGGCATGGACATTGGACACAGTGGCATGTAGGGGGGCCCAAGTTAGGCCCCCCAACATGCCACTTTAAAAAAATAAAAAAATTATACTTACCACAACTTACCTGTACCTACCTGGGATGGGTCCCCCCATCCATGGGTGTCCTCCAGGGGTGGGTGAGGGTGGCAAGGGTTGTCCCTGGGGACAGGGGAAGGCTCCTGTTGGCCCACATGTCCCTTAACGCCTGCCCTCACCCAGGCATTAAAAAATGGCGCACATCGGGCTGTGTGCTGTTTTTTAAGGCCCGCCCTCTCCTGTGCCTCAAAATGACGCAGGAGTATAAACAGGGCGCACGTGCCTTAAAGTCATTTTTTGGATGGGAACGCCTACCTTGCATGTCATTAACACAAGGCAGTTTCCTGCTTCCAGAAAATGACACACACGGAGGGATGTTGACGTTTGCGGGATCAGGCGTCAGTGTATAAATATGGGGCAAGGTTTGCGCTGAATGTGCGTCAAACGTTTTGACGCACGTTCAGCACAGACAGAGTATAAATATGCCCCAAAATGCTTTTTGAGTGACTTTTTTAGGTTTTGATACGAGAAAAATTTGAGAAATCAGTCACAAACATTCTTAAACATTAAAACAACATAGGGCCTCATTCTGAGGCTGGCGGGCGGCGGTAGCCGCCCGCCTGACGGGAACTGCCAAATGGCCGCTCCGTGGTCGAAAGACCGCGGAGGCCATTCTGGTTTTCCCGCTGGGCTGGCAGGCGACCGCCTGAAGGCCGCCCGCCAGCCCAGCGGGAAACCCCTTCCCACGAGGAAGCCGGCTCCGAATGGAGCCGGCGGAGTGGGAAGGTGCGACGGGTGCAGTTGCACCTATCGCGGATTTCAGTGTCTGCACAGCAGACACTGAAATCCTTTGTGGGGCCCTCTTACGGGGGCCCCTGCAGTGCCCATGCCATTGGCATGGGCACTGCAGGGGCCCCACGACACCCCATACCGCCATCCTGTTCCTGGCGGGCGAACCGCCAGGAACAGGATGGCGGTATGGGGTGTCGGAATCCCCATGGCGGCGCAGCAAGCTGCGCCGCCATGGAGGATTCCGGCGGGCAGCGGAAAACCGTCGGGAGACCGCCGGTTTTCCTCTTCTGACCGCGGCCAAACCGCCGCGGTCAGAATGCCCTGCGGGGCACCGCCAGCCTGTTGGCGGTGCTCCCGCATCCCCGGCCCCGGCGGTCCTTGACCGCCGGGGTCGGAATGAGCCCCATAGTGTTTTGTCTTTTTTAAAATGAAAGTAATTTTTTGCCTTTTAAATGCAGACATATGAACCCAGGGAGAGTCAGAAGATGATGGCCTCATTTACAATACCATTTCCAGAACTTGCCACCATGGAAGAACATGATATAATAATAATATTGATTTATGTCATCAGTTGGAGCCAGATCTTCTGCCTCATGATAGGAATTCCACATTAATAACAACAATAGTGAAAATAATGGCAGTACTCTATTTTGTGGCCACAGAATCATTCCATTACACTGTTGCAGTATCTGGTGGAATGTCATAACCAACATTCAGTGGTGTGCTACAAGAAGTACTTTATTCAATGATGAGACACATCAACACCTTCATACAGTATCCTACAAATGAGGATTTTGCCTTTGTGAAGGGAGATTTTAATACTGTGGGTCACCTACCACATGTGATTGGAGCAATTGATGGCATACATACCACAATCGGACAAAAAATGAATTACATCACTGTGCAAGTTGTCTTCATACAGGATATCTACATCTAAAGTCTGTGTGTGTCTTTCCCAGGATTAAACCATGCTCCCTTAGTACTTCTCAACATTTCTGTATAGACTCCTCAGATGCTTCATGTAGGAGGCTGGCCTGGCTTATAGTGGGTACCCTGTGGTACTTACACCCTGTGCCAGGTCCAGTTATCCCTTATTAGTAGAATAGAGGTGTTTCTAGCAGCTTAGGCTGATAGAAGGTAGCTATGGCAAAGCATCTTAGGCTGAGACATGCAAAGCTCCTACTATACCACTTATATCATATGCACAATATCATTAGAAAACACAATCAGAGTTACTAAAAATAACAGTACTTTATTTTTATGACAATATGCCACAAGTATCTCAGTGAGTACCCTCTGTAAGAAGGTAAGTAATATACACAAGTTATATGTACACAAACCCAAAACAGGTAAGGAGGAGTCAGAAAAGTAATGCAAACAATGTAGAATTACAATAGGATGCAATAGGTGAACATAGGTCTAGGGGCAACACAAACCATGTACTCCAAAAGTGGAATGCGAATCACAAATGGACCCCAGACCTATGAGAGCTTGTAGAGGGTTGCTAGGACTGTAAGAAAACAGTCGGGGTGTCCAAGATACCCAACCACAAGACCCTGAAAAGTAGGAGTAAAATACCCCTTCTACCCCAAAAGAACACAAAAGTCGTGATAGGGGGATTATGCAAGAACCACAAACACCAGCAAAGCACTGAAGACGGATTCCTGGACCTGAGGACCTACAAGGCAAGGGGACCAAGTCCAAGAGTCGCAATAGTGTCCGGGGGGGCAGGAGCCCAGAAAACCCCGGATGAAGGTGCAAGGAAGCTGCCTCTGGATGGAAGAAGCTTGGAATTCTGCAACAACAAAGAGGACTAGGAACTTCTTCTTTGGATCGAAGGTGTCCCTCGTCGCGATGAAGTTTGCAGAAGTGTTTCCATGCAGAAATACCACAAACAAGCCTTGCTAGCTGCAAGGGTTGCTGTGGAGGTTTTTGGGTGCTGCTGGGGACCTCGAAGGACCAGGAAATCGCCCCTTGGAGGAGGAGACAGAGGGGGCACTCAGCAAGTCAGCAAGACCCCAGAGAAGCAGGCAACACCCGCAGAAGTACCCAAACAGGCACTTAGAAGATTTGTGAACCGGAGACTAGCTCAGAGTCACAAAGGAGGGTCCCACGACGCCGGAGGCCAACTCAGAGGGTTGAGCACTACAGGACGGAGTGCTGGGGACACAGGCTAGACTGTGCATTAAGGAAATCCTGGAAGAATGCACAGGAGCCGGAGCAGCTGCAAATCACACAGTACACAGGTTTGCAGTCTAGCGTGGGGAGGCAAGGACTTACCTCCACCAAACTTAGACTGAAGGATCACTGGACTGTGGGAGTCACTTGGATAGAGTTCCTGTGTTCCAGGGACCACGCTCGTCAGGATGAGAGGGGACCCAGAGGACCGGTGATGCAGTCTTTTGGTGCCTGTGTTAGCAGGGGGAAGATTCCATCGACCCACGGGAGATTTCTTCTTGGCTTCCAGTGCAGGGTGAAGGCAGGTGAACCCCAGAGCCTGCACCACCAGGAAACAGTCGAGAAAGCCGGCAGGATGAGGCGCTACAATGTTGCTGGTAGTCGTCTTGCTACTTGTTGCGATTTTGCGGTCGATCCTTGGCAGAAGTCAAAGAGGGAAGTGCAGAGGAACTCTGGTGAGCTCTTGCATTCGTTATCTGAAGAATTCCCCAGAGGAGAGACCTTAAATAGCCAGAAAAGGAGGTTTCGCTACCAAGAAAGGAGGATTGGCTACCAAGAGAGGTAAGAGCCTATCAGAGGGGGTCTCTGACATCACCTGCTGGCACTGGTCACTCAGAGCAGTCCAGTGTGCCCCAATGCCTCTGTTTCCAAGATGGCAGAGGTCTGGGACACACTGGAGGAGGTCTGGGCACCTCCCCTGGGAGGTACTGGTCAGGGGAGCGGTCACTCCCCTTTCCTTTGTCCAGTTTCATGCCAGAGCAGGGCTGGGGGATCCCTGAACCGGTGTAGACTGGCATATGCAGAGATGGGCACCATCTGTGCCCATCAAAGCATTTCGAGAGGCTGGGGGAGGCTACTCCTCCCCAGCCCTTCACACCTATTTCCAAAGGGAGAGGGTGTAACACCCTCTCTCAGAGGAAATCCTTTGTTCTGCCTTCCTGGGCCAGGGCTGCCTGTAACCTAGGAGGGCAGAATCCTGTCTGAGGGGTTGGCAGCAGCAGCAGCTGCAGTGGAAACCCCGGAAAAACAGTTTGGCAGTACCCAGGTTCTGTGCTAGAGACCCAGGGGATCATGGAATTGTCGCCCCAATGCCAGAATGGTTTTGGGGTGACAATTCCATGATCTTAGACATGTTACATGGCCATGTTCGGAGCTACCATTGTGACGCTATACATAGGTAGTGACCTATGTATAGTGCACGTGTGTAATGTTGTCCCCGCACTCGCAAAGTCTGGGGAATTTGCACCTGAATGATGTGGGGGCACCTTGGCTAGTGCCAGGGTGCCCACACACTAAGTAACTTGGCACCCAACCTTCACCAGGTGAAGGATAGACATATAGGTGACTTATAAGTTACTTATGTGCAGTGAAAAATGGCTGTGAAATAACATGGACGTTATTTCACTCAGGCCGCTGTGGTGGGCCTGTGTAAGAATTGTCTGAGCTCCCTATGGGTGGCAAAAGAAATGCTGCAGCCCATAGGGATCTCCTGGAACCCCAATACCCTGGGTACCTAAGTACCATATACAAGGGAATTATATGGATGTACCAGTGTGCCAATGAGAATTGGTACATTTAGTCACTAGCTTGCAGTGACAAATTTAGAAAGCAGAGAGAGCATAAACACTGAGGTTCTGGTTAGCATAGCCTCAGTGATACAGTTAGGCACCACAGAGGGAACACATACAGGGCACATACTATGAGCACTGGGGTCCTGCCTAGTAGTATCCCAGTGACACAGGGGCTAAAACATAACATACACACAGTGAAAATGGGGGTAACATGCCAGGCAAGAGGGTACTTTCCTACACGTCATATCATCATAGTATTTACATTGATTCTCTTCCAGCTCCACATCCACTCTCTTTCTTTTCATTGCATGTCTAGCTTTCATGCTCTGGAGAATTCTAAAACCCACAACTATAACTATCACACAAATGGCAAGATTCATCAACAGTTTCAGTACAAAACCCACAGTTCCACTTCCTAATTTTCCAAACCATCTGCCCACAGCAGTAACCCCATCTCCAATACCTTACTATTCTCCTGTTGCTTTCAACTCCTCCAAATTGTTCTTCAAGCCAGTAATGTTCTGAATACATTTCACTAAATCCTTGCTCTTGTCTGGAATGTAAGTACAGCGTTGCTGATCTTTTAGCATCCAGCAGACTCTGCCCTCTTTGAAGAAGAAGAGTAAATGCAAGTCTGTTCTGTAAAACCAAAGATCTTATTGCTACCATCTCGGTATTTGCAACCATTAAGGAACTTGCTGTACTCACTGCCAGTTTATCCATTATAGTAGAAAGTTTACTCATTTTCAAATCATTCAGAATCACACCTACAGATGAAATCAATGCACCAAAAATATCTCACACCATTTCTCCAGCACTGACACCTCTCTTAGGTCTAGGTTTCATTTCCCATACAGGATCATCAAAATGTTCCAGGTGGTAAATCATCAGACATACTGCACCTCAATAACATGTACCATACCTTCCCTTGAACAATGTGAAATAAGCACACTTTGCACAAATAAAGTATATTTCAGGAATCATAAGAACCTTTCCATCAAAAATGATTCTCCCTTTTGTCTAACCTCAAAAGGTGTGTTCACATTCACTCTTTCCCACAAATAATGGACCCAAATAACTTTGGTCAATTCATATATACAACTTTCCCTTATGTCACCAATCCAAAGCCAATGCTGGTCGTTTTCCCTTCACTTGATGTTCAATTTATTCTCTATTCCACCTGTGCTATCTCTTTTCTTTCTCAGTCTTAGGGCCTCCTTACGAGTATGGTGGTTGGACTGCCAGACCGCCATGTTGGCAGTCCTGAAAAGTCCGCTACACAGGAGGAAACGCCAATGGCCATGGAAAAAAGGCAGACCGGCAGTGGCACTGCAGTCTGGATATAGGCGGTATGACCTCTAGCACCGTCAGTGCCGCAGCCAACTACCCAGCATATTACAATCACACAGGAGCCATGGCAGTTCCTTCTTGGCGGACAGCCAATGGCAGTCTGGACCACAGAGGTTCCCTATCAGCAAAGTAACAAACAACTGCATATTGGATTAATTAAAAAACAACACAGCTGACACACATTGGCCAAGGGGACATACCTGCAAAGTACACTATAATAGATACCCCTTCACAGACCACAATGCTTTGCACTTACACAGCAAGACAAAGAAGCCTGAGGAACTAAAATCCATTGGGTATGTAGATTAGGCACACCTTATTCTCACCATCCCATTGAACACTCTGCTCACACTTTTGTCCATTCATAACCCATTGCATTTATCCTGTTAAGTAAGTCCCTGTCCCCCTCATTAGTGTTTTATTCCACCATGTCACGTTAAAAAAATCCACGTTTCTCTAAAGATGAGTTAAGAATCATGGTGGATGAAATCATAAGAGTAGAGCCAGAAATGTTTGGACCACAAGTCCAGCACCCTCCTCTCAGTAAGAAAATGGAAATGTGGGACAGGATCGTTGACAGAGTGAATGCTGTAGACACCAACCTGTGTACAAAGGAGGACATTAGGAAGAGGTGGAACTACAGGGGAAAGGTTTGTTCCCTGATCTCCAGGCACCAGCTGCAGGTCAAGAAGGCTGGTGGTGGACCTCCCAGTGCCCCATTATACCTGGGGGAGTGCAATCTGATAAGTTACCACATCAAAAAAGTCACCAAAATGGGGCATGACGGTCTACACTGCTTGCCATTAGAGCACTTTCCTACTCAAGCCCCACCTCCAGAAGGGAATGTCGATGGGCCGTGGACGCTGTGTGCTCTGAAGGTGCCAGCCCGAACTGAGTTGTGCTGTGGAGCTGTAGAGAAACCGAAACCCGGTAAAGTAGCCGAGCGAGTGACAACAGGCAGCTGTAGGAGGTGGGAGCGCAGGAGGCCCGTTCTGTTGAGGCCAATCGGGAGCAGACCGCAGATGGTAGAAGACAGGAGGAGGCTGAACAGTTAAGACACAGTGCCAAGATGACACGCTCCCTTCCCTGTGGGCTACGCAGTTGAGTGCGCTAACCATTCTGAGGAGTCCGGTGGGTTGAGCCTCATATTCCGGGGGCAGGCAGATTGGTTAAGAAAGGGCCCAGGCTACATTTTCTCATGAGATGGGCCCCGCAATCAAGCACTATCAGCCTCAGTATTGTTGGCCTAATACTGCTGCTAAATATTTTTTATTGCAACTGGGGGACCTGGGGTGCCTAAACGTTTGTTTCACCACTACTCCTCACTAGCAGCATGAGCACCCCTCGTCACAGAACAACTAATGTTAATAGTGCTGCACCCACCCAATTGACTTCATCCTCTAAAATAAGGTGCAAGGGTGCCCAGAAAAAGGTCGCAACAAAAGCCTATTGAGACTTCCGGAAGAAAATGAGTTTACAGTCCAAGGCACCCATGGAAGAGGAGATCCTGGGGGGCCCAAATAATTGTATGGCTCATGAGGAGCCTCTTAGGGACAAGGACCAAGCAGAATTGGAGATCTCTGGTCCAGATCCTGTGTCAGTAGGACTGTATTCAAGATTTGCATGCTGCTCCTATATTTCCCCTTTTAGCCTCAAGCAATATCCGCTGTTTGTGAAACAACCAAGTAAACCTTTTGCTCTGGTGGAAGCTCAAGCAATTTCTCAAACAATTCCTCAAGCAAACCCTTATATTAACAACTGAGGGGGGGGCAAAGTGAAAATAGAGGATGGAGTCTCCACTGCCTGCATGTGATCATGATCGGGCCCCAGCTTGATTCAACAGCCATTGAATGCAAGTGACCATGGAGAAGAGTTTGCTTCAATTCAGAATTTGTTTTGACACGTCAGCAGCCAAAGCATGGAAGTACAGAGATTTAATTAAGATGAGTGATTAATTTCAAACCAGGAGGCTCTAGCAACTGTCATTCAGCAGTCCAAACTTTGTGTCCGAGCAAAGAGACAGTTTTTTCTATTTTATGATGTTAGCGAAGTGCAGATGACATTAGACAGGCAGGGGTAATAATGAGTATATTTTGTAACAGCTGTAACTTTCTGTAGCATAACGCCACCTTGTAAATACAGCCGCTTCACAAACAGCACTTAGCGTGGAAGGGGTGTGCAATGGGTATTGCTGTGGGTGTGCCACAGCAACACCCATTGCATTTTGATGCTGCCTCAGCTTTACGAATTTTCATAAACCTGAGGTAGCGCCAAAATCTTAGCCACCCCATGGGGCACCCCAGGGGCACAACAAGGAGAAATGCTTTCATTTCTCCTTGTTTATTGCTCTTTCTATGTGTGCTGCAAATCGCCATTTATGATTGTTTTTGTGCAGGAAGGTGCTCCTTCCTGCACAAAAACAATCTTCCCCTCAACGCAACCATCCTTGCACTATGGTGCACTAAGGCTGCCTGCTGCTCAAAGGACTCAACAATTGCTGTTGTGGTGTCGCCTAAAAACTTAAAGGACTCTACAAAACCTCAAAACACCTCCAGCCCTCTAAAAATTCCCAAGAACCTCCCTAAGGTGAAAGTATCACTCTCCTGCACCATGCAGGCAGGGAACCCATGTAGTCTGGTTTACTGACTTGCTGCTGACCCAGCAGCCCAGCCAAAAACTGTACAGCAGCTTCAGAGGGGTAGAGCTGCCTCTCTGTCAAGTTTGGTGGCACTAGGGTCATCCAGGGCTGTGGTGTACCCGTACCCAGGGTAACAGACCCCAACAGTGGACACCCAGAACCTGAGTCCAATATGGACTTCCAAAAGCCTGAAATCCACCCCCTGTCTGACCCAGCTGACCTGCAACCCACCATCAAAGCTGTCTGATCCTGAGTGCAAGAACTCTAAAACACACAAAGCTTTGTTGACCTATCTACTCTGCACCGACCAACCAGCTGTGCTCCTGTGGTTCCCAGCCCTTACAACCTTCCTCCTCAAAGGGGACCCTGCGGACTTTAAATTCACCTGTACAGTGTGTTTCCAAGTGGCCCCCTTCACCTCTGTGCACCATCTCCAAGACCTTCAGCCACTACTCCCTCTCGAAATTGGAACCACCCAAACTTTTCCTGCTGGATTATTGGACTTGTCTACAACCTGGACCTAAAAAAAGTAGGTGACACTTGTGAGAGCATTGCCTGATTTGTATATCCATTTTTCTATTTTCTCCCATTGATTCCTACAATGCGTAATTACGCACAGAAACAAGATATTTTCTAAACTTTAAAAAAGTACTTACTGCAGAAGGACTATCTTGGTATTAAAAAGTTTAGTATATATCTATATTATTTTTGTAAATTGGTCTCCAGTTATTCTTATGAGTGTGTGTCCTTCATTTATTGATAGTTTGAGTACAACAAATGTTTAGCATGACTCCTGGATTCAACTAAATGCACGCCTACACTACCACAAAAACAGAGAATTAGGTCGTCTGCATTTACCTCTGGACACCAAGGTGGGGTTGCTTGGACCCTCTGCACAGTGCACGTAATTTTCACACATTATATACAGACCCATCCTCCTACAGGAAGCGGTGAGAGGAAGCTGACAGCAGCTCCTAGCATGCCCTGTTTCAGCAATTCCAGCCACCAGCCCACTGTCCTCGTGTCCAAAGACACCTTTTTGACACTGCACAAATGAAGTGCACTCACCTGGGACTGAGCAAGAGATGTGTCTGTCTACTTAGCTCCATCTTGACTTGCAAACCCAAGATGAAACTATTGAGGACAGGAATGGCAGATTACCCTCTATGTGCAATAAGAATTCCTAAGGTGTCAAGGTGCATCACCAGTTTGGAAGAAGAGGCAGACGCATTGACCCAGCCCTGTACACATGATGACTCCAGTCACATATACCACAAAGTCCTGCCTGCATCCCACTCAACTAGGCCTCCATATGGTCAAAGCCATATCTTGCCCATTCACTGTGTTGGCTGCACTGGTGGCAAGATGTAATTTTCATGACATTCTCCCAAATGCAACTGATCTGGACATCTGAGCAGCTGCTTGAATCTACATGAGTTGGCATACTTCATACATACCATGTCAAATCACCCAATAGTATGGTTACTTTTCACACTTGGATTAACTACAACTTTGTACAAGATAGTAGATGTCACACAACATCCCGTTACAATGTATGTGTTACATCAATAGGTGGATCTGCCACTGGGCACACAGAAGCCAGAGAACAGACTGCCACCTCCCACCTGGATGAAGCCCTCAGTGGCGACGACACTCCTGGAGGTCCGGACGTGGAGGACAGTTCTGGCTCATGTGGACAACCTGGTCAGATGGCACAGTGAGTCTCACTATTATCATTAAATACTCTCCAAGCTCTTTTGCATCAACATCACAATCAACCATTCGTCCTGAACGTGTGTCCAAAGCAAGGAGTCTACCATCTCAAGCTTCCCACTCCTGGTCCCTGATATGCAGCACAAAACTTCGGACAATGAGAGGAACAAGTTGAAGGGGGCACCCTTAGTCAAGGGTACAGGACCGGTGGTGTAGGGTGCATGGGAGGGATGCTGTGGCCAGTGGGATGAGGACTGGGGCTGTTCTTGGCTAGGACACCATCTGCCACGTCTTGGGGTTCTATCAGGAGTCCCAAGGAGTGATGGGCCAGGTGTTGACCAAAATTCAAGAAATCAAGCAGCTACAGAGGGACATGCAGCAGGACATACTGGATTAGTTGGAGGCCCACAATAACAACTTGGCCTCCCTAACAGGGGTGCTGAGAGACATACATACCACCCTTAGCAGGACTTTTCAACACCTGTCTACCCCTTCCTTTGGCCAATCAACAGCAGGCCAGGCAACATCGGTGCCAGCCACTGGAAGGGGCGGCCTGGTAGAGGAACACCAAGGCCCAGACACCCCTGCTTCTGTAGCAGCAGATACCCAACCCCCACGCAGAAAGATTGATTCATACTGAGTAAACAAACATGTTCAAAACACTATGAAGGGGTGAGAGGAATTCCCTGTCCGACCTCCCTAAACCAAAGTCATCACACATAAAGGACAAGAAATATGGTCAAACTCCAGACCCAACAAAAATCAATAATATTTGAAAAAAAAAACCTCACCCACAAATTGTGGCATGCTTCATCATAGGGCCCTGCTAACACACTCCAAATAATAAATCCCCTTTGGAGTGGAGCAGTAAGGGTGGGGGAACATATAAGCACAGGAGACAAGACCAACAATTATGGTACAGGGATCACAGACGAACAACAGAAAAAATATTTAAAACTGACTCAGGCTGATCACTTCACTAATTTATTCTGGTGCAGCCTGGACAGGATTAAAATATAGTTGGTGGTGTTTTAGGAACTAATCACCTGTACACCCCAATGTCTGAAAAGGGTCAACATGTTTCGGCCTCTTTGAAATACCCATAAGGGTAATGCGGCCTTCATCAGGACCTTCGCCCTGTCCCTGTATTATAAAGGAAACCCTACCTGTCCTCTGATCAGGAGGCTAATTAAATCATGCTGTACATTGCTCATTAGTTCATCAGCACACTCGGTCTTCTGTGGGGAAAGAAATATTTCCAATTTAAGTCCACAAGTAAGTGGAATCCAATTTCATATAACAATCCCCATACTTTTCACCTTAGGTATATAAGGAAAAAATAATTAAGATTGTGCTTAAACAATTCCCTCAATCTAGTGCATATCATCATAGAAAAGATAGCACCTGTGTATTTTAATTAAAGTTAATTCACTCATATTAATATATGTACACCCAAGTGATATGCCCAGGTCCAAAACAAAGAAGCAGTTTTTTCAAATATTATTGATTTTTGTTGGGTCTGGAGTTTGACCATATTTCTTGTCCTTTATGTGTGATAAACAAACAAGTTGACAGGTACAGACCTCCAGACTATGGTAGGAAGGGATTTGTCAGACATTGTCCTGTAGAATAGGCAAACATTAATGTGGTAAAAGTCAGCAGCTTGACCCTTATCACATACCACACCAAAGTAATTCATCATCATATAATCTAATATACAGACAGATGGCAGTACAGCAGTCCCTAGTCACAGGGCCATCATTATCCAATGCCCATGCATCTGGTGGTATGCCACAAGCATATCTCAGTGTTGGGGTACAGGCACTGTGGCCTACAATGAGAAAATGCATCTACAGGTATATAAAGGTCAGACAAAAAGAGTGCTTAGCCAATGTGGAGTGAAAATGACTTGGCCGTAAGCTAAAAATATATATTTCTTTCCCGCATGATGACACACAGCACACAAATCATGTCTACCCAAACACTGTACAAGCTGTCTTGGCACAGGTCTCGTACACCCAAACTCTGTGACCTACATTACCTGGAACAATCCATGTCTTCTTCATATGTCAGAACAGCATCACCTACCTGCCAATGTCACAACTCTGAAATGACTACATGAAGATGTCATGGAGAAGGTGCCTGTACAATGTGTAAAACAAGGAGTATAGACTTGAAACCATACATATGACACAAATCACATACCAAACATCGGGAAAACAAAGTACATTGCAAGGAAATTGACACAAACAAAGCAATGTGGGGATGTGTCAAAAGCTATCTAATCAAGCAGCCTTTGGCTGATTATTGCAGAGTATTAGCTCTTTAGATGTATCCAAAACACTCAACTCAAAACATTCTGACACTTCAGTTCCTCGTAAAGTCACAGTCATGGCATCACAAGACATACTTACATGCATGAGAAATCGCTGAGGATGAGATCTTCTTACAAGTCAGCTCCTTCCTCTTCACCACTGTCATCCGTACTTGGCATTTCAGGATTCCCACCCGGTGGTACTGCAGGCTCCCCCTTCTCTGGTATGTATGCGATATTCCTCCACAGTTCAATGCTGTTGAGCATGCACATGCCACAGTGACTTGACACACTTTTCCCGGTGAGTAGAGGAGGGCACCACCAGTCCTCTCCAGACAGCTAAATCTGGCCTTCAGGAGCCCAAAACCCCACTCCACTAACTTACTTGCTGTTAAATGGGCCTCATTGAAACAGACTTCCCATGGAGTAGTTGGGTTCCTCTGCGGCGTCAATAACCAAGGACGGTTTGGATATGCTGGGTCTCCTGTTAAGGAATGGGACATAAGTGAACTGATGTGTTTCTCACTTCATGATTGTAGTACCTGACATTGCTCACACACAATCAGGACAGACATGACTTACCAACTAGCCTGGCCCTCTTCTGACATCAGCTGAGGTATGGTGTTGTTTCTCATTATGAAGGAATTATGGCCCTCATTCTGACCCTGGCGGTCTTTGACCGCCAGGGCGGAGGACCGCGGGAGCACCGCCGACAAGCCGGCGGTGCTCCAATGGGGATTCCGACCGCGGCGGTAAAGCCGCGGTCGGACCGGCACCACTGGCGGGGTCCCGCCAGTGTACCGCGGCCCCATTGAATCCTCCGCGGCGGCGCAGCTTGCTGCACCGCCGCGGGGATTCTGACCCCCCCTACCGCCATCCAGATCCCGGCGGTCGGACCGCCGAGATCCGGATGGCGGTAGGGGGGGTCGCGCGGCCCCTGGGGGCCCCTGCAGTGCCCATGCCACTGGCATGGGCATTGCAGGGGCCCCCGTAAGAGGGCCCCTACATGTATTTCACTGTCTGCTGCGCAGACAGTGAAATACGCGACGGGTGCAACTGCACCCGTCGCACAGCTTCCACTCCGCCGGCTCGATTCCGAGCCGGCTTCATCGTGGAAGCCTCTTTCCCGCTGGGCTGGCTGGCGGTCTGAAGGAGACCGCCCGCCAGCCCAGCGGGAAAGTCAGAATTACCGCCGCGGTCTTTCGACCGCGGAACGGTAACCTGACGGCGGGACTTTGGCGGGCGGCCTCCGCCGCCCGCCAAGGTCAGAATGAGGGCCTATGTGTTGATCCTGCATAATGTGCACATACTTGAGATGAAGAGATCTGTCAAACAGAGAACTTGTACGTTGATGGAATGGAAGTTCTTTCTGTTGGGATAGGCTTGTTCAGTGTCCTCGGTGGTACCAGCCAACATGTGTGCAATTAATGGATCCCACCACATGTGGGAGGTGGCAAAACCATAAAAGTCAGCCTTCAGATTGGCTACATCCTCACATTGGTGGAACATGATATAGCTGTCAATGTGTTTCACTATTGCTGAGAAGAAATCCTTCAAACACCACACTGAACATAGGTTGAGACATACAAGGACATAGGGCCACTATATGTTGGAAGGACCCCGTGACCAGGAAGTGCAATACTCATATGACTCCTACAAAGGGTGGTATGCAAGTTGGGTTACTAGTAGCTGGCATAAGATCTGGCTCCAACTGATGCCATAAGTCCGCTATTGTTTAGCTATCCAGGCGGTATTACAGAATTATATGCCATTGCTCCATGGTCTGAAGGACTGGCAGTGGCTGGTAGACAGGAGGCTTTGTGTCGATAGCAACATACATGATGCCATCTGTGTCCTGCAATTCACTACACTGGTGGTTGTGTAGAAGGACCTAGATGATAAGACAGAATAAGGATGTTTGTGATGCTACAACACAAATATTGTAGGTGTGGCACAGTTTGCGATGCCAAATACTGTATTTCAGGCTGCCAAAATGACAGATGCCTGACCTACTCTACTGGACATTAGAAAAACCACCTGCGACTGCCGGTGAAAGATGCCTGGCCAGTATGGAGTTACAACAGCGGTGGACACAGCCATAGGCTAACGTTGTTGCCTGTGGTGGTCACAGCCAAATGGCTGTGTCTGTCGGCAGGGATGACTGTGTACGTGGCAGGTGTGACTTCCATGTTGTGCAATTTCATTCACTTGACTCCTGACACTGCTGCCAGCAACACCTCCACTATCTGAGCTGCTGTGGGTTGCCTCTGAGAGCAATCATGCCACATCCAGCAGGTGAAAGGGTTCCTTCCTTCTCTCTATTGAGCTGAAGATGCTTGTTAATGAGGTCCTTCCCCTGCATGGACAGGTCTGTGGCTCACCAGAGGAACAGATAAGTACCTCATTGGCAAAATTGACTCCGTTTCACACCATTCTTTCCCTCCTCACAGACTATAATGTGCTCCTGTGTGCCTGTTGTTGCAGTCTGTGTTGCATCAATGTGAAGTAAATTTTTCAGGTATTGGTGGCCAGTACTATACATTGTGTTCACATTGTGTTGTGTGATGTTTTTTTAGGTCTTTCACCCTCCTTGTGTTGGATGCACATAAGTAGGCATGGGTACTTTACTGCCATCCAATGACATCTCTTTCTTCATGAAGCTTGTAAATGTTGGACTACATGTGTGTGTATGACAGCATGAGCTGTGTATGCATCTTGTCTGAGTCATTTGAGGAAATTGTAAGCAATGTGTATAGTACCACAGACCTTTCAACCCTCATCTGGCCTTACAAAACAGTTGTCTGAAAGGCATATCCTGACTCACTATGCCCTTCAAGTTGCCACACACCACATGCCAAAGTGCTTATGACCAAATGATGTACTGTCATGCATGGAAGTGATGGAAATGTGAGTTACGTGTAGGTTCTGGATGCACAGCCTGCAGAGACCTGGGGCTGTCACATGTTTCTCCCAGTATAGGACCTAGTTCAGGCTGGGGGAAAGTCACTGTGACTATGCAGCGGTGGCACTGTGCCCACTCCCTGTATACCAGCAGATCCTGTTATATGGCCAATATGATGATCTAGGGGGCAAACCCGGCCCTGAATGCCTCAATCCACTGACTAGATTAGAAATGGGTACTGAGGTACATGTGCATCTTTCATCATTGTCAATGTGTCTTCAAATCATGACAGATCCCTTACTCCCACAGCTCTGTTGCCACCTTCACATAAGTCATAATTGTACAGTACACGCTTATTGCATGATAGTCCCACAGTGCAGACAGCGTGTTGATTCCTTGGAGGCCATGGCATGTGAGTCGGTAGGTTAGTCACATAGCAGAAATTGAACAATGCATACCTTTGTATGTTGGATGCCATCTCTGTTGGGTAGACACATATGTCCAAAGGAGTGTTCTGTGGTACAGCTAAATACCATAGATCCCCCCTCCGAAGTGGAATGAGTCTGCCTTTGGAAGGCCTCAGGTCCACTCATGCACAGAGAAGACACTTTCTGTACACACCATGCCAGCCCTTTTATTGTCACTCACGTGTAATAATGAGATCTGTACTATGAAAGTTTCCTGCAGGGACTCTGTGCAGTGACTCAATCTCTCGGAGTGTGAATGTTTTGGTTCATTCAGGCCTAAATAGTGTTTACCCTTCAGAAGCCACATAAGTGTGTATTGTTTCATTGTGGACACATCACAGTACATGCTGCTGGAACATGGCATACCTGATGTGAGTAGGTTTGCTTAGTCATTGTAGGCCCAGAGCAGGGTAATGAGTTAGTCTGCAGGTGGCAACAAATGACTGTAGTCATGTCCCTTTCACTTATTGACTTGTGTGCTTAACAGTTGTGGTGTAGTGACAAATAGCTTGGCATGTGTATGACAGAACCATTTGGCCAAAACTTGTGATTGTAATCTCTTGATATTGTATTGTATTGTAATCGTATTTATATAGCGCTTACTACCCTTGACGAGGCTTCGAAGCGCTTTTCGATGAGTAGCACGCTACTCTGGAACCCAGCAAGAATTAGTGATGGATTAGTATAGTTTAATAATGAGTACAGTTTTAGTATTATTATGAGTTAATTTGAGCTGCGGATATGAGAGTTTGTTAGTTAGATTGACTGGAGTAATGGAGGGGTGGAGGAGGAAAGAAATCCAGAAGTGTTAATTGGGAGTATATCCTTCATTTACTCAACCCAAAGGCTTGGGATGAACAAAGGGGGGCAGAGGGGGAAGAGTATGTGGAAGGATTAGGGAGAGCATAGTAGCAGGGTGAGATGAATGCAGGAGAATTTAGTAGGGTTGTGTGGGAGGTCACAGAGGTAGAGTGAGGTTTGGTGAGTTAGATGTGGAGGTGGAGGGAAGAGCTTAGGCAGAGATATTTAGGAGATGAAAGTGGTAGTAGGGGTGAGTCAGAGTGAGAATGGAGGATAGTTTGATAGAGACATGATATAAGAGTGATGAGTAGATAAGTGTGATAAGATGAGAGCAGGAATTCATAGATATCTAGTATAACAACCCAAAAACCAGGAGCCATGCAATGATCCACCAACATGCCACGCACAGAAACAACATATACATACACATTTATATATATATACATATAAACACAGACACACACATGAATACACACACATATGCACATACAATACATAATTAGAATCATGGGTAAAAAATACTTAGTCAGACAGGTTTAATGAGTGTGTGTGTATTTTATTGTTATGACAGTAGCAATACATATTTTCCAAAGAAACTATAAATAAATAGAAATATACAAATAATCTGAAAAAATATTTATCCACATAGACATATGCAGTTCATAGTTGTTTGAAAAAGGTGGTTATGAAGGAAAGAGCCAACTCTTGAGTAGTTTTCTGAAGACAAGAAAGTTATCTGTGGCTCTTATAGTTGGGGGTAATGAATTCCATAGTTTGGCTGCTTGGACGGAGAAGATTGTACCACCTATAGTCTTTTTCTTGTATGGTGGTGTTCTAAGGCGGGGTGCCAGTCTTGAGCGGAGGGTTCTTTTTTGGATGTATTTGGTCATTTTCTTTCTGATAAAAAGCGGTCCTGTTCCATGTATAGCTTTGTGGGTGATACAAAGCAGCTTGAAAGTGCATCATCTGGCAACGGGTAACCAGTGTAGTGCTCTCAAGGCAGGGGAGAAGTGGGCTTGCAGCTTTATATGTAGTAGTAGCCTGGCTGCGGAATTCTGGATACGCTGTAGTTTTTTCATAACAGATAGAGATGATCCATGGTAGAGGCTATTGGCATAATCCAGTTTGGATAGTACAAGCGAGATAGTAGCTTGCACCTTGTGTGGAAATCCGAGGTGGGGGAAGATGCGTCGTAAAGTCTTTTAAGGTGATGAAGCTTGTGCGTGCTAATTTGTCTACTTAGGCATTCATAGTTAGGTTGGAATCCATGGTGATTCCTAGGTTTTTCACTTCCTTGGATAATTGAGGAGGTGGTCCGAGATCGTCAGGCCAGACGCACGGAGGGTCATAATGTTTCCAGTCACCACATATGAGTATTTCTGTTTTGGAGGTATTTAGTTTGAGATGGCTCCAGGTCATCCACTGATCAACGGCTCTGAGGCAACTGAAGATTTGTGAGTTTTCAATGTTTTTGGGGTCTTCTAATTTAAGTAGTATTTGTGTGTCATCTGCATAGTTGTAGCATGTGAGATGGAAATCATTGATCAGTTCTGGTAAAGATATCATGTAGATGTTGAAAAGCAAAGGTGAGATGATTGACCCTTGGGGGACCCCTGCTTTTGTGAGGTAGGGTTCGGACGAGAAGGGGGGCGAGTGGATGATATTCGCTCTTTTTTGGAGATAGGAAGTAATCCAGTTGAGAGCAATCCCTTGTATGCCGGCTTTGTGGAGTCTTTGAGTTAGGGTGTCATGGTCAACCGTATCAAATGCAGCTGAGAGGTCCAAGAGAAGTAGTGCAGCAACTCCATTTCGGTTGACTGTATTTTTAAGATCGTCCCAGATGGCCATGAGTGCCGATTCAGTGCTTCTTCCTGGGCGGAATCCAGTTTGGAAGTCTGAAAGTATAGAATTGTCTTCAATGAATTGTGACATCTGGGCGAATGCTGCTCTTTCTATCAATTTGCCCAGGAAAGGTCCATTTGTGATTGGTCTGTAGTTGTTGGGATCTTGCGGGTCTAGGTTTGTTTTCTTTAATAATGGTCGTATGTATGCCTTTTTCAGGTCTGCAGGAAAAGTTCCTGAAGTTAAAGAGTTGTTCATGATTCTTCTTACAGGTGTGGCAGCAGAAGTAGATAGCAGGATGTTCTTGAAGATTTGTGGTGGGCAAGGGTCAGAAGGGCAACCAGAAGGTCTGCTTGCTTTGACCAAATCCATAAATTCATCCTGGGATATTTGTTTGAAGGACTGTAGAGGTTGGGATGGTTTATTCTTAGAGGGTATTTTAGTAAAGGGGTTGGTGCTGATGGTTTTGTTCTGTTTTAAATAGGAGTCCAGTGTGTCTACCTTGGTTGTGTAGTGAGTTGCCAATTTGTTTGTGAAATCTTGAGTGGTGGGATGACTTCCTTCCATCCATGTAGGTTTTCGAAATTCATTGAGAATTTTGTAAAATTCCTTGGTTGTAGATTGAGCATTTTGAATTCTGTCTGAGTAGTATCTTTTTTTAGCTTTTTTGATTGATGATTTGTATATTCTGTTAAGTTTGTGTAGCTGCAGTTTGTCTTGACTGTTGTTTGTTTTGAGCCAGGTCCGCTGCAACTTTCTGATTTGTTGCTTTATCTTTTTAAGTTCTGTGTTTCTCCAAGGTGTTGGTTTTCTTTTGTCGTGTTTAGTTTTTCTGAGTGGTATTAGGACATCAAAAGCTTCCTGTAGCCACTCATAAAGTTTTGGTACAGAATTAATAGTATCTAGATCTGTGTTTGCTGTTAGTTGTGTTTCTAAGTGATCCAAATTGAGTTTGCTCCTTGGTCGATAGGTGTATGTATATAAGTAGTTGTGGGGTGCGTTGATTTGTGGAGTTGTATGTCAGAAAGTTATCATATGGTGGTCTGACCAGGTGGTTGGTGTGATGCTATGAATAGTAACGAGTTCAGGCTTAGCAAAAATTACATCTAGGATGTGACCAGCGATGTGTATGGGATTGTGTACAATCTGATGTAGGTTCAATGCGAGTAGGCCAGTGGTGATAGCTTTCGAATGGGGCATATTGGGTTTGTCAAACCAAATGTTTAGATCCCCAAGAATGCAAAGATTGGAGTATAGTGTAATAAGGTTTGAGACTGTGTCAAGAAAAGCATCAGGGAAAGTGGAGTTGTTAGGTGGAGGTCTGTAAAGGAGGAGAAAGTTACAGGAGGAAGTTGGAGTAGGGTGGCATCTGGAAAGGAGGGCTTCACAACCTTGTATGGAGATGTTGTCTGTTTTACTGAGGTTTATTGCTTGTTTGAATATAATAGCTACACCTCCTCTCTTGCCTATACAGTTTTGTGTGATGGTTTGATAGCCCGGAGGAAGGGCTTCGTGCAACACTGGTGCCATGTCATCTCCCAACCAGGATTCCGTAATGAATAGTAAGTCAGGTTGTGTGTCTGTGAGCAGGTCGTAGATGTGGTGCTTGTTTTTTGAGAGTGATCGAGCATTTATGAGCTGGCAGTTTAGATAAGGTGTGTTAGTGGTAGTGTTGTTTTGTTTAGTAGAAGTGTAAGTACTGTAATGTGAGCTTGAAGCAGGAGTGTTGCTAGTTGTGATAACTGTTTGAGGCTCACAATAGTCTTGCTTTTCAATGTAGTGTTCCTCTTCCAGCAGGTTAAGGAGGCATTTTGTTGGGTCTGTGTGTGTGGTTGGTGGACTTGGTGGCTGAGAGAGCCATGAGGAGTGTAGTGTTTTTTGGAGGGTAGTGTTATTATGTAACAGACAAGGGGATGCGAGGTTGCTATGTGTGGCATGTTTTTTATTTTGTTTGTTTAGTGTTGATGGAGTATGGGTTAGATTTTACAATGAGAACAAAAATGTGACAAAAATCTCGAAATCTCTGGAAGTTAACATTTTTTCAAATTTTTTGCCAGTTCGTTTTTTGGTCCCCGATAATGGTGTAAATACACTCTACTATCTTGGCTTTCTACTGTTACATTCCTTTTTTAAAGGGTTAAGACTAGAGGAGCAATACATCAAGATGCTCCAGCTGAATATCAGTTTCTTCAAATCTTTGCTCTGCTTTTTTTGGGCAACTTCATTGATAGTCACAAGCAGTGACTAGTCCCAGACATGTATGGAATACCAGAGCACTTTACACATATTTACGCCAATATTTTAAAGTGTTAACATGATAGTCTGCCTACATTACAATAGAGATTCCCCTATGGGGCTAGGCTAATACTATTCAGCATGCGAGACTGCACAGGAATTTCAAAATTGGGGACCAGGGTACTCCTATCTTTCCCTGAATTACAAAGTCAGTATGAAGTTACCAATACACAATATCCTAAGTATCTGCAAATGAAACACACACTGAGTAAACATAACCGCAAAATGTAGCCTAAGAAATCTCCCTTGAATACAGGGTTCTCGC
The DNA here is from genome assembly GCF_031143425.1 of Pleurodeles waltl. Classification (NCBI taxonomy): domain Eukaryota; kingdom Metazoa; phylum Chordata; class Amphibia; order Caudata; family Salamandridae; genus Pleurodeles; species Pleurodeles waltl. Next base: position 454,047,505 of record NC_090451.1, read on the forward strand.
AACACCCCTACATAAACATGTAATATTAAAAGCGTACCAAACACTCTCAAACAACAACAGACAATCCATCAGGCACCTAAAAGAGCAATGGGAACAATATTTGGGGCAGTTAGACTGTCCCAAATGAACTGAAGCTTGTAGATACCCAAGAAGTGACTGTCCGATCAGATTTCCAATCAGTGCAACTCAAGATTCTACATCAGGTATACTTTACTAGAATGAGATTGTTTAAAAAAAGCAAGACTGAGAACAATAGGTGGCTGCACGGATGCAACAAGAAAGGCATATTACTCCACACTCTATGGACATGCCAATTAATTGCTGGTGTCTGGGAAGGAATACAAACATGGACTTTAAGACGTCACCAGAAGTACACAAGGGTCTGGGGCCTTCCAAAGAAAGGAAGCCCAGGAAGCAATATATGGTTTGCCCTAGTTGATGATATACAGAGATTTCCAATTCAAGTTATTTCTGTTACTGTTACAGAATAACTAGCTGGGAGTTATTTATAAAATATTTAAAAAATTTCCCTGAAGGATGATTTACACAATTTAGAAGATACTAACAAAATCCTATGCAAATAACGTTTATCATTCTGAAAGGCCAATTAAATGTAGTTATCCCAATAATAAGTAGTGACAACTAAAATCTTACATAATCATTTTTAATGGTGGCTCTTGCCTTGAAACTCTTCTGGACCCTTGAAAGTGAATCTGCAACATGTCCTTGGCCAGCTATTCCCACTGCATGATCTCAACGAAGAAAAGGAACTTAAAGGAAGGTGGAGCATGAGCAGAGGACTGATCAGGAAGGGCAAATACAGTTTGTGATGTAGGTATCACGTGATCGTATCACTATCTATCGGCAGGGACCATGAGAAGCTTCCTTTTTTAAGTTATGCTATCTACATCTGTCCCCAGTAGGTGTAAAGCCAGTAGGTATAATGAATGTGACTAGGATGTGTGGACGTGTTTCTGGTCTTCTTAGAAAAGCAGCAGAATCTATTTAGCAGAAAACAAATAACAGCAGAACTCACTTCAACGTTTGATTTACAGTGGATTAGTCATGTACGTATGATGGGCTTCAGCAGTCGGATGGTGGCTCAGCCACTAGGGGGACTGGTCTTATGGTCTTATGTGAGATGCGCCGTTATGCTTTTCCCTGCTTTTGGACAGACTTGGAGACATGCTCCGGCACTGGGAGGACTGCTCTTTACCTAGTGATGTGCTTTAATTCGGGGCAGAGGGACGTGACAGGTGCCGTTTGTCAGTCCTATCAGGTGCGTCACCAGCATGGGGTTGGCGTGTTTGTCCAGGGGGCCCGGTGTTGCTCCTGTCACAGAGGTCTTCAGGTCAGTTCATGCTCTGGATACCTGGCCCTAGGCTTACGCCTACCTTCTGCATGGTCAATTCTTATTTCTGTCACTGGTACGTAAACGACGGACATTATTTACTTTTGCTGTTATCTCGCAACCCCACAAAAGAAGACAGACTATAACAATCAGTCATCGACATAGAAGAAAGACAAGAATCTGAAAAAAATTGTCCTACGAATTGAAATGAAAAACACCACACGCTCCCAATACTTAAATAAAAGCAGAACAAGCCACATGGGGAAAGGATCGCGTCTCGGATTAAAGGCAAAACCAAAACCAGACGGGAGGAGAAGACATCAACAATGTAACCGGAGGAATCGTGACAGACTGGTGGCCAACAAAAATGTTCTCTTAGTGAAATTGCCTGGGAGGGAACTCAGCACACAGAGGGAGGGACATTTAGACAAATGCAACCAAAAAAAAGGAAGCATTTAAGAGCAGCACAACAAAGATTGAATGGCAATAGTGGGCGTGGTCAAAAGCCCATAGATTGAATACAGCATGTATGCGTGCTACCTAGGCTCGCCCTAAAAAGGGATGGAAAAGGTTAATGTGGTCTGAAAGGCAACCTTAAGGGTCCAGCAACACTGCTTCTTAAGGGTACAGCAGCATCAGTGTTTTATACCACGTGAAAGTAGTTATCACAGCTCTTTAATCTACTTCCTTCTTCACAGGAAGCTATGAATGGAGGAGCAAGCCCCTTACCTAAAAAGGTGGGGAAAGAACACTGCAATGAGTGGGCAACAGGAAAATATTTAAAAAAAAATAAAAATCATCAAGTAGATCACAACAGCTGGGTATTGGCCCTGGGCTCCAAGCAATGGCAGCAATACCTTCCACACCTCAGTGTGCACACTTCTACAAGTAGGTAACTTGTAAATTAGAGAATCAGGATATTTATAAGGAGGATAAAGTAGCCATGTCCTTCTTTGAAGGTATTTGAAAGTTTGCTAACATAAAATAAGGAATGAAACCAACTCAAAATGGGCCATTTGAATTTTGTGACATCGTTATCTATACGCCCATTGTTGACAAAAAGATGCTTAGATTTTCCAAGGTCTTACGTTGTACTAAAGAGAAATGCAATGTGCAGATTGATAAGAAAATCATGACAACTATGGAGGTGCGGAATTGTATAAAATATCTACTCGTCTAGGAGACAGGATGCTTCAGATATATTACTTCTGCAAAAAAATAAAAATAAAAACACACACCCTTTTTATGCTATGGAGTGAGATGAGGAATTAGGGCAGTGCACTTTTATTAGAGCACAGATCATAATCTCTCAGATTGTATATAGTTTCCATATTTTTGAAAATCTCTATAGATGGGCTGGTAGTGGGTTGGTGGATACCATATCTACCCGTAAAATCCCCAGCCCCTGAACATCCCCATGCACCAGTACTCCATGTAAACTTTGACCGCTCTCCCACGTCATCAAGGGCCCAGGAATCCCCACAACTCCACAGGGGACCCTGCATGACGTCACTAGAGCCGTAAGAAGCCCTTGTCAGACTGCTGATATGTCTCCTGCATCCATACAGGTAAATGCCCATCAGAAGAAGGAGATATGGAGAGCCATTGCCTGGAAGGTGTGGACCCTTGGGTTCCACAGTTGGCGGAGTGCCCACTGCCGCAAGAGGTAGGAGGACCTGAGGTACTGGGCCTAGATGATCGTGGAGGTCCAGCTGGCACTGTCCTCCCAGCGTTGGCCCCCTAATGTCCTGCCGTTAGTGTATCCAGACATTGATAGGCACTTGAGCGGAGCACAGAAGCCACAAGGGGATGAGTACTGGGCATATTCCTGCCTGTTACATCACCAAGTTAATGAGTTAGGTTTTGACATCGCTCCCTGACAATTAGGGATGAGCTATATGAGACACAGTAGATGAGTGACTGTTTGCATAGATATATCATTTGGAGCATACTGATATGTCTTGCCTATTTGCCCAGGGAGCTAGGACACAAGTGGGTACAATCCACAAACAAATTGCTCTCCAGGGACAACACATGACTGTGTACATTGATCAATCTAGTAATGTTTGTTGTTATTGTTGGTGTAAATTCTATGCTGAAGACCACTACTTCTAAGTATTGCAGGCCAAAGGAAAGGAAGTGATGGATCACTGTCCTCAGCCATGTGTCTGGTCAAATGAGTATATTAGCATCCGCCACCCAGAGGCTACTTGTCTTCAGCATGTGGCAGGTGCTTGTGCCTCACTACTGTCTAAAATGTGAAGAAGGCCATCAAGCATGTGACAGAGCATACATTGTTCTTTGGGTCAGCTACATATCAGTTTTTTCCTTCCTCTGTAAGTGGGGACCGTCCATTGCCATGATTTGCGTACCATCACTGTTACCAACATTTCTTGTGCCTACATGTTAGCATGTGTCTCTTTCTCTTTTGACAAAATATGTACACTGCTGTTTCATGCATGGTCTAACTGTGTTCATGGGGTGATTTCTGTAGTCCCTCACCTGTGTTTGGAATAGGACATTTGCAATGGGGATAAATTTCATGTGTTGCCACAGATTGGAGTGTCACCATTGATTGTTGGCTGACACATACCCTCACCCATCATTGCATGTCATTTGGCATGCACAACTGCACCAGCAATGAGGGACATCAGATGTATGGCTAGATTTTGTGCCACAATGTGCATTTCCATGCCATTGGTGTTGCATCATGCAGGAAAGTGCACTGTCATGTGTAATAGGGAAGGTTTGTAGCCTCATTGTTGCATGCATCATAGAGTGACTTTAGTTATGTGTTTGGGTGCACCCATACATGCACAAACACCTGGGTTGGTAGGAGCAAAATTGGGACAGTAATGTAGCCTCCCATTGGGCAACCTGGTGAGGGCCTTCTACAAGTACTGGCAAATCTCAGTGCCTCTCCAACATATAAAGGACAAATGGTGTCTACTGATGTATTCAGAGTATGTTGTTGTAATGGGTGCCAGAAATAACTGGTGATTTCCATGGGGTTTGCTGATTCATTGTTTTGTGGATTTTAGGGACATATCTTCCTGTCAATTTGCACATTCATCTGTGTTCTTCATCTGTGTTTCTTCTTTCACCTCTGCACCGCGACCTGCGTGTCCTTTCTTCTATCTTCATCTGTGTTCTTCATCTGTGTTCTTCATCTGTGTTTCTTCTTTCTCCTCTGCACTCCGACCTGCGTGTCCTTTCTTCTATCTTCATCTGTGTTCTTCATCTGTGTTCTTCATCTGTGTTTCTTCTTTCTCCTCTGCACCCCGACCTGCGTGCCCTTTCTTCTATCTTCATCTGTGTTCTTCATCTGTGTTCTTCATCTGTGTTTCTTCTTTCTCCTCTGCACCCCGACCTGCGTGTCCTTTCTTCTATCTTCTTCTGTGTTTCTTCTTTCTCCTCTGCACCGCGACCTGCGTGTCCTTTCTTCTATCTTCATCTGTGTTCTTCATCTGTGTTCTTCATCTGTGTTTCTTCTTTCTCCTCTGCACCCCGACCTGCGTGTCCTTTCTCCTCCTCTGTACTTTTCTCTGCGTGTTCCTTCTCTTCCTCTGTGGCCTCTCCTCATCTTCTGGATGCTTCCCCTCTGCTTCTCAGGTCTCTCCTCTTCTGCCTGACTCTTCTTCTTCTTGACTCTTCTCTCTTCTCTCCGGACCCTTCTCCTCTTCTTCTTCACTCTTCTCTCTTCTCTCTTGACTCTTCTCTCTTCTGTTCTTGACTCTTCTCTTCTTCTTTACTCTTCTTCCTGACTCTTCTCTCTTCAGTTCTTGACTCTTCTCTTCTTCTTTACCCTTCTTCTTGACTCTTCTCTCTTCAGTTCTTGATTCTTCTCTTCTTCTTTACTCTTCTTCTTGACTCTTCCCTCTTCAGTTCTTGACTCTTCTCTTCTTCTTTACTCTTCTCCTCTTCTGTTTTTCCTTACTCCCCTCCACCTCTGTAACCCCCCTCCCCTATCTTTTCTCCCCTCCCCTCTACCTGACCCCCCCCACCCTCCGCTTTCCCGCCGCCACCTCCTGCTCGGCCCGCCCCCCGTTCCCATTCGTCGCCCCCCTCCTGCCCCCGCCCCCACCTGACCCCTCCTCCCCCCTCCTCCCTCTTATGGTGCCCGCTGTGCGGCAGAGTTAGCGACCCTTGACCCGAGGGTAGGCCGCTCCCCCTGCCGCTGCAGCTCCACCAGCCCAGGCTCCTGACACCCCCCAGCAAGACCTGCTAAAAACAGTGAGTACTCCCCCCGCCCAGCCCCTCGCCCAGCCCCGCGTTACTCACCTCTCTTCCTGTACCTCTGTCTTCTGCCTTCCGCTCTCTCCTCCAACCTCTCTCTGCAACTCCGCTGTCCTTCTTCCCTTCACTCTCTGCTCTCTTCTGCAGCCCTCTTGCTGCATGTTCTGCTCTTCCTCGGCCCGCTCCTCTTCCTCACCGCGTTCTCTTCCTGCTTCTTTCTTCATCTGTGGTCTTCTTCTGTGTCCTTCTTCTGTGTTCTTCATCTGTGTTCTTCATCTGTGTTTCTTCTTTCTCCTCTGCACCCGACCTGCATGTCCTTTCTTCTATCTTCATCTGTGTTCTTCATCTGTGTTCTTCATCTGTGTTTCTTCTTTCTCCTCTGCACCCCGACCTGCGTGTCCTATCTTCTATCTTCATCTGTGTTTCTTCTTTCTCCTCTGCACCGCGACCTGCGTGTCCTTTCTTCTATCTTCATCTGTGTTCTTCATCTGTGTTTCTTCTTTCTCCTCTGCACCCGACCTGCGTGTCCTTTCTTCTATCTTCATCTGTTTTCTTCATCTGTGTTCTTCATCTGTGTTTCTTCTTTCTCCTCGGCACCCTGACCTCTGTGTCCTTTCTTCTATTTTCATCTGTGTTCTTCATCTGTGTTCTTCATCTGTGTTTCTTCTTTCTCCTCTGCACCCCGACCTGCGTGTCCTTTCTTCTATCTTCATCTGTGTTTCTTCTTTCTCCTCTGCACCGCGACCTGCGTGTCCTTTCTTCTATCTTCATCTGTGTTCTTCATCTGTGTTTCTTCTTTCTCCTCTGCACCCCGACCTGCGTGTCCTTTCTCCTCCTCTGTACTTTTCTCTGTGTGTTCCTTCTCTTCCTCTGTGGCCTCTCCTCATCTTCTGGACGCTTCCCCTCTGCTTCTCAAGTCTCTCCTCTTCTGCCTGACTCTTCTTCTTCTTGACTCTTCTCTCTTCTCTCCGGACCCTTCTCCTCTTCTTCTTCACTCTTCTCTCTTCTCTCTTGACTCTTCTCTCCTCTGTTCTTGACTCTTCTCTTCTTCTTTACTCTTCTTCTTGACTCTTCTCTCTTCAGTTCTTGACTCTTCTCTTCTTCTTTACTCTTCTTCTTGACTCTTCCCTCTTCGGTTCTTGGCTCTTCTCTTCTTCTTTACTCTTCTCCTCTTCTGTTTTTCCTTACTCCCCTCCACCTCTGTAACCACCCCTCCCCTATCTTTTCTCCCCTCCCTTCTACCTGACCCCCCCACCCTCCGCCTTCCCGCCACCACCTCCTGCTCGGCCCGCCCTCCGCTCCCATTCGTCGCCCCCTCCTGCCCCCGCCCCAGCTGACCCCTCCTCCCCCCTCCTCCCTCCTATGGCGGCCGCTGCGCGGCAGAGTTAGCGACCCTTGACCCGAGGGTAGGTCACTCCCCCTGCCGCTGCAGCTCCACCAGCCCAGGCTCCTGACACGCCCCAGCAAGACCTGCTAAAAACAGTAAGTACTCCCCCCGCCCAGCCCCTTGCCCAGCCCCGCGTTACTCACCTCTCTTTCTGTACCTCTGCCTTCTGCCTTCCGCTCTCTCCTCCAACCTCTCTCCGCACCTCCGCTGTCCTTCTTCCCTTAACTCTCTGCCTTCTTCTGCAGCCCTCTTGCTGCGTGTTCTGCTCTTCCTCGGCCCCGCTCCTCTTCCTCACCGTGTTCTCTTCCTGCTTCTTTCTTCATCTGTGGTCTTCTTCTGTGTCCTTCTTCTGTGTTCTTCATCTGTGTTCTTCATCTGTGTTTCTTCTTTCTCCTTGGCACCGCGACCTGCGTGTCCTTTCTTCTATCTTCATCTGTGTTCTTCATCTGTGTTTCTTCTTTCTCCTCTGCACCCCGACCTGCGTGTCATTTCTTCTATCTTCATCTGTGTTTCTTCTTTCTCCTCTGCACCGCGACCTGCATGTCCTTTCTTCTATCTTCATCTGTGTTCTTCATCTGTGTTCTTCATCTGTGTTTCTTCTTTCTCCTCTGCACCCCGACCTGCGTGTCCTTTCTTCTATCTTCATCTGTGTTCTTCATCTGTGTTCTTCATCTGTGTTTCTTCTTTCTCCTCTGCACTCCGACCTGCGTGTCCTTTCTTCTATCTTCATCTGTGTTTCTTCTTTCTCCTCTGCACCGTGACCTGCGTGTCCTTTCTTCTATCTTCATCTGTGTTCTTCATCTGTGTTCTTCATTTGAGTTTCTTCTTTCTCCTCTGCACCCCGACCTGCGTGTCCTTTCTCCTCCTCTGTACTTTTCTCTGCGTGTTCCTTCTCTTCCTCTGTGGCCTCTCCTCATCTTCTGGATGCTTCCCCTCTGCTTCTCAGGTCTCTCCTCTTCTGCCTGACTCTTCTTCTTCTTGACTCTTCTCTCTTCTCTGCGGACCCTTCTCCTCTTCTTCTTCACTCTTCTCTCTTCTCTCTTGACTCTTCTCTCTTCTGTTCTTGACTCTTCTCTTCTTCTTTACTCTTCTTCCTGACTCTTCTCTCTTCAGTTCTTGACTCTTCTCTTCTTCTTTACTCTTCTTCTTGACTCTTCTCTCTTCAGTTCTTGACTCTTCTCTTCTTCTTTACTCTTCTTCTTGACTCTTCCCTCTTCGGTTCTTGACTCTTCTCTTCTTCTTTACTCTTCTCCTCTTCTGTTTTTCCTTACTCCCCTCCACCTCTGTAACCCCCCCTCCCCTATCTTTTCTCCCCTCCCCTCTACCTGACCCCCCCACCCTCCGCTTTCCCGCCGCCACCTCCTGCTCGGCCCGCCCCCCCGCTCCCATTCGTCGCCCCCCTCCCGCCCCGCCCCCAGCTGACCCCTCCTCCCCCCTCCTCCCTCTTATGGCGGCCGCTGTGCGGCAGAGTTAGCGACCCTTGATCCGAGGGTAGGTCGCTCCCCCTGCCGCTGCAGCTCCACCAGCCCAGGCTCCTGACACCCCCCAGCAAGACCTGCTAAAAACAGTGAGAACTCCCCCCACCCAGCCCCTCGCCCAGCCCCACGTTACTCACCTCTCTTCCTGTACCTCTGTCTTCTGCCTTCCGCTCTCTCCTCCAACCTCTCTCCGCAACTCCGCTGTCCTTCTTCCCTTCACTCTCTGCCCTCTTCTGCAGCCCTCTTGCTGCATGTTCTGCTCTTCCTCGGCCCCGCTCCTCTTCCTCACCGCGTTCTCTTCCTGCTTCTTTCTTCATCTGTGGTCTTCTTCTGTGTCCTTCTTCTGTGTTCTTCATCTGTGTTCTTCATCTGTGTTTCTTCTTTCTCCTCTGCACCCCGACCTGCGTGTACTTTCTTCTATCTTCATCTGTGTTCTTCATCTGTGTTCTTCATCTGTGTTTCTTCTTTCTCCTCTGCACCCCGACCTGCGTGTCCTTTCTTCTATCTTCATCTGTGTTTCTTCTTTCTCCTCTGCAACGCGACCTGCGTGTCCTTTCTTCTATCTTCATCTGTGTTCTTCATCTGTGTTCTTCATCTGTGTTTCTTCTTTCTCCTCTGCACCCCGACCTGCGTGTCCTTTCTTCTATCTTCATCTGTGTTCTTCATCTGTGTTCTTCATCTGTGTTCTTCATCTGTGTTTCTTCTTTCTCCTCTGCACCCCGACCTGCGTGTCCTTTCTTCTATCTTCATCTGTGTTTCTTCTTTCTCCTCTGCACCGCGACCTGCGTGTCCTTTCTTCTATCTTCATCTGTGTTCTTCATCTGTGTTCTTCATCTGTGTTTCTTCTTTCTCCTATGCACCCCGACCTGCGTCTCCTTTCTCCTCCTCTATACTTTTCTCTGCGTGTTCCTTCTCTTCCTCTGTGGCCTCTCCTCATCTTCTGGACGCTTCCCCTCTGCTTCTCAGGTCTCTCCTCTTCTGCCTGACTCTTCTTCTTCTTGACTCTTCTCTCCGGACCCTTCTCCTCTTCTTCTTCACTCTTCTCTCTTCTCTCTTGACTCTTCTCTTCTTCTTTACTCTTCTTCATGACTCTTCTCTCTTCAGTTCTTGACTCTTCTCTTCTTCTTTACTCTTCTTCTTGACTCTTCCCTCTTCGGTTCTTGACTCTTCTCTTCTTCTTTACTCTTCTCCTCTTCTGTTTTTCCTTACTCCCCTCCACCTCTGTAAACCCCCCTCCCTATCTTTTCTCCCCTCCCCTCTACCTGACCCCCCCACCCTCCGCTTTCCCGCCGCCACCTCCTGCTCGGACCCGCCCCCCGCTCCCATTCGTCGACCCCCTCCCGCCCCCGACCCCAGCTGACCCTTCCTCCCCCCTCCTCCCTCTTATGGCGCCCGCCGTGCGGGCGCGCCGCTGGCGCGCCAAATGCAAGCCAAAGGCAAGCCCGTCTGTGCCTGTCCACGCCTGGACCGCGCCCAGCGCCACGACCCCTGGCCCCCAGCACTCCCAATCCCCACAGCACCGCTACGACCCCAACACCCTCCACGCCCTCAACCCGGGGCGCTCCAGTACCTGCTTCCAAGCCAACCCTAAACGCACCCATGGACCCTTCGCATGCCTCACCTGCAAGCACACCCTCCACCGCGAAACCACCCCATCCGCCAGCCATCGCGCCAACAACCACCTCAAATGCATCCTGATCAAAGCACGCTCCGTCCACAAGCTCGCCATTGAACTATGGGACCTCCTGGACTCCACCGCACCGGACGTTACCTTCATCACTGAGACCTGGATGAACGCCTCTTCGGCCCCCGACATCGCCATAGCCATCCCCGGCGGCTACAAGATCTCCAGGAGAGACCGCACCAACCAAGTAGGGGGAGGAATCGCTATCGTCTTCAAGGACTCCATAAACGTCACCACCTCCACCGAAGACACCCCCCTCGCCGCCGAACACCTGCACTTCCAGATCCACACCGACCCCAGGACCACCCTCAGAGGAACTCTCATCTACAGACCCCCTGGACCACGCGCCCTCTTCAGCGACTCTATCACTTCATCTCCCCGCACGCCGTTGCCTCGCCGGACTACATCCTCCTCGGTGACCTCAACTTCCACCTGGAACAGAACAACGACCCCAACACCACTGCCCTGCTCGACAACCTCGCCAACCTCAGTCTCAAGCAACTGGTGAACACCCCCACCCACATCGCCGGACACACGCTCGACCCCATCTTCTCCGCCAGCAACCACGTATCCTTCAGCCACTCCTCCGTAATACACTGGACCGACCACAGATGTGTCCACTTCACCTTCCGACGCAAGACTCGCCACCTCCGCACACAATCCATCCCACGCCGACATTGGAACAAAATCCCAGCGGAACAGCTTCTCTCCACTCTCAGCGACAACCAACCCACCTTCTCCACCGACCGTAACGACGCAGCCCTCAGCCTCACGCATTGGATCACCAACTGCACAGACAACCTCGCTCCCCTCAGACGCCTCCCAAGACAGACCAACACCAAAAAACCTCTCTGATTCACAGACACCCTCAAGGAATCTTAAAAAACCTGCCGCACCCTCGAGAAAGCCTGGCGCAAGGACCACACCGCAGATAACATGTCTGCCCTCAAGAACGCTACCCGCGAACACCACCAACTGATCCGCGCCACCAAAAAGAAATTTCTTCACAGACAGACTGGACAAGAACACTCACAACAGCAAAGAACTCTTCAACATTGTCAAAGAGCTCTCCAACCCTAACGCCAATGCCATCACGCCCTCACAAGACCTCTGCAACTCCCTCACCACCTTCTTCCATCGTAAGATCACCGACCTACACGACAGCTTCGGACACAAGACCCAGCCAACCACCACAGAACCTGCAACCCCAGCCATCACCCTCAACGTCTGGACTCACATCAACACGGAAGAGACCAAAGCCACCATGAACTCCATCCACTCCGGTGCCCCCTTGGACCCCTGCCCACACTTCATCTTCAACAAGGCTGACGACATCATCGCCCAACATCTCCAGACCATCATCAACAGCTCGTTTGCTTCTGCCACCTTCCCCGAGAGCTGGAAACACGCAGAAGTCAACGCCCTACTGAAGAAACCTACGGCGGACCCCAGCGACCTGAAAAACTTCCGCCCCATCTCGCTCCTCCCCTTCCCTGCCAAAGTCATAGAGAAGACCGTCAACAAGCAACTTACCAACTTCCTTGAAGACAACAACCTACTCGACCCCTCTCAGTCCGGATTCTGAGCCAATCACAGCACAGAAACCGCCCTTATCTCAGTCACAGACGACATCAGAACTCTGATGGACAATGGAGAAACAGTCGCCCTCATCCTCCTCGACCTTTCGGCTGCCTTCGACACCGTCTGCCACCGAACTCTAATATCCTGCCTCCGCTCCACAGGGATCCAAGGACAGGCCCTGGACTGGATCACCTCCTTCCTCTCCAACCGCTCCCAAAGAGTCTACCTCCCACCTTTCCGCTCAGACCCCACCGAGATCATCTGTGGCGTCCCACAAGGCTCCTCGCTCAGCCTGACTCTCTTCAATGTCTACATGAGCCCCCTCGCCGACATCGTAAGCAAACAGAACATCAACATCACATCCTACGCCGACGACACTCAGCTGATACTTTCCCTCACCAAGGACCCCTCCAGCGCCAAGACCAACCTGCAAGATGGAATGAAAGACGTCGCAGAATGGATGAAACTCAGCCGTCTGAAACTGAACTCAGACAAAAAGGAAGACCTCATCCTCGGAAACACCCCGTCCGCCTGGGACGACTCCTGGTGGCCCATGGCCCTTGGCACTGCACCAACCCCCTCAGACCACGCACGCAACCTCGGATTCACCCTGGACCCACTTCTCACCATGACCAAACAAGTCAACGCCGTATCATCCTCCTGCTTCCTCACCCTCCGCATGCTCCGATAGATCTTCCGTTGGATCCCCACCGACACCAGAAAGACCGTGACCCACGCCCTCGCCACGAGCCGCCTGGACTACGGCAACACCTTATACACAGGAACCACCGCTAAACTCCAGAAACGTCTGCAGCAAATTCAAAACGCCTCCGCCCACCTCGTCCTCGACATACCCCGCAACAGCCACATCTCCGCCCACTTGAGACAACTGCACTGGCTTCCTGTCAACAAAAGGATCACCTTCCGACTCCTCACCCACGCACACAAAGCCCTCCACAACAAGGGACCCGAATACCTCAACCGTCGCCTCAGTTTCTACACACCCACCCGTCAACTTCGCTCCGCCAACCTCACCCTCGCCGCCGTCCCTCGCATCCGCCGCACCACGGCAGGTGGGAAATCCTTCTCCTACCTGGCCGCCAAGACATGGAATTCCCTCCCCACCAACCTCAGGACCACCCAGGACCACCTCGCATGCAGGAGGCAACTCAAGACCTGGCTCTTCGAGCAGCAGTAACCCCATCCCCCTAGCACCTTGAGACCCTCACGGGTGAGTAGCGCGCTTTATAAATGTTTATGATTTGATTTGATTTGATTTTGTCTATGTTGTCCATTTCCATGCCAAATGTGTAGCATATCTGAACACCATTAGTGTTACCTCCATGGCTCCACTTGGACAATTTTCACTTGGTGAATTGTGCATTGTTGATATGTTTCCAGTGTGACATGAGTGTGTCCATGTCACCGTCTCCGTACTATTGTCAACAACATGGCATGTTCTGAGAGCATCATTTCACATTGTTGTGTTATTGTGTATTGACAATTAGATGTCTCCATGACCTTGTGTGAGACATGTCGGAATTAACTTGGCAATTGGGCTACTATTGCTTGATAACAGGTAACTGAAGTGTGCTCCTTGAGACAAAGCTTTGAAGGTGATGTGGTCTTCTACTTGTTCAATGGATACTGTGATTGTACAACTTTAGCCATGCAATTGTAGTTGTTTAAGTGGGCAACTGTTGACAGTTCAGATGGCATGCATGCATATGGTGTGGTACATGTAGGAGCCACTTAGATGTAGTTTGTTGGTGGGGCCTACTTGACATCATGGGCATGTTTGCTAATCACAACTGTTTTTTCAATTGTGTTCTTAAACATGTGGTGATCCTCTTCCTCTCTGTATTTGCAGAATCCTGTTGCCCCACTGCGCGCGGCACGAGCTGAACATTCGGCTCGGGCCGCGGACACGGTCTGAAGGCACGCCGCATCCCCAGCCTGCTGTGCACATTACGAGGCCCCAAATTGGGCATGGGGCCTTGTACTTTTTTAGCGCGACACGCTTCCAGGCAGGCCTGACCTCCCCCACTCACCTGTTCTTCTTTTCTTCTTCTTTTCATGTTGTTTTGTTGTGCCTTCCTTTATGTTTTTTCCTTTTCCCATATTACCTCTCTCTTCCCAGCATTCCTTGTTCCCTACTCTCTATGGCTCCTAGTCCATTATGTTCTATGTGTTTTTCCCTATCTAAGATGGTGTCCTTGTACTTCCTGTTGGTCGCTTCCTGTTTGTTGGTATTTAAGGGCTGTGATTCCTTCTCTCCTTGCGCTGCAACACTTTCTGTTTGGATGGTGTCTTCGCTCCTGCTTCATTGTATTCTATACTGGTTCTTGTTTGCTCCAGTGTTTTTTCCTGTATTTTTGCTCCTGTAATTACCTATTCATTTTGTTCCTGTTCAGGAATCTATTCTTTTGGAGGTTTTTTCCCCTTTCAGGGTTTGTTTCCCTCTGGCACTACTTCTGAGGGACACGGCCTGCTCTTGGAGTATCCATTGCCTGCAGCACCATGGCTACCAGAAAGAGTCGCCCCTACCTGGGCCAAGGCCAAACATTCAGGAACAAGATCCTCGCCATTCGTTCTGCGGACTCCAGGTTAAAGCAGCACGTAAGTCGAGACAGATTTCAGCGCCCTATACTCCCGAAGTCATTTAACACCATGGATGATACAGTGGCGGCTGCTGCAGATCCTGATCAATCGCTTCTGGCAACTGTACTGCCATTTGATGGAGTTTGTTTTGACCAATGACTTTGTGTTTCACCACTGCGCATATTAGTTGCTCAATGTTCACCAGTAGCACATGGTATGTTTTGTTCAGTTTAGCCGCCTATGGGCTTTGACATGGCATTAGCCATTACTTTCTGTATTCAGTTTAGCCGCCTATGGGCTTTGACATTGCATTAGCCATTACATTCTGTATTCTGCCTATTGGCTTTGACATGCTGTATCCAGTCTAGCCGCCTATTGGCTTTGACATTGCATTCCTATTGGCTTTGACATGATGTATTCAGTTTAGCTGCCTATTGACTTTGACATGCTATTAGATATTCTGCCTATTGGCTTTGACATGATATTATATATTGCATTTTGTATTCAGCTTAACTGCCTATTGGCTTTGACATGATCAGCTCAGCTGCCTATTGGCTTTGCTGCCTATTGGCTTTGACATGATATTATACATTGCATTTTGTATTCAGCTCAGCTGCCTATGGGCTTTGACATGATATAAGACATTGCATTTTGTATTCAGCTTAGATGCTTATTGGCTTTGACATGACACTAGACATTGCATTTGATATTTAGGTTAGCTGCCCATTGCCTTTAACGTGGAGTTAGACATTGCAATTGAGAATCCAAGCTGTATTTTTCCAAGCTGTGTTTTTGCACCAGAGAACCAAGATGTTTTTCTCACAGTAGACTAGACATGATAAGAGAGAGTACATGGGTGTTGTTTTCTCTTCGCTTGAGCTTGGGAACAGGAGTAGTCTTGGAGACCTGGCCAGTCTCCAAAAGGCTTGCTCAGTTTCCCAGGTCTGAGAGGAGGGGGCACACCTTTGTAACGAATGTAACAGGCTGCAGAGGGTCAGATTCAAATCTGCCGGACCTCGTGCTGGAGCTTGGCGCAGGCTGCCAGCAATCCCGTGTGGGTAGATGAATCTCTTTCCCGCGGCTGACAGGGGTCATCAGCTTGCAGACCTTAGAAAGATGAAGCTGTAGATAGTTCCCACACGGTGAAGTATTTGTTTTGCTTTGCATTCAATATCTTATAAATATAACCTGCTGTGTATATTGCAAACTGATATATTTTGTTTGATTAACGCGGACTTGAAAGCACTACAATTGGTACCAGGAGTCGTGGGGTCGGTCATTAAGAGGTGATTAAGAGGGTGTTGACGAGTTGGTAGATTTCTAAGTGCACACTTTAAAAGTGTAATTGTTTTTTTTGGGTTTGGAGAATTACAGAAATTGTTTTTTTGGAGAATCACAGTAGCACCGCAGACCATGTCTGAGAATGCATGTGTTGATAAACTGCCTGATGGTGCTAAGAAAAACTGTGAATTGTTTTCTGTTTGGGGAATTACAGAAGAAAATGCATGTGTAGCTAAAAGGCCTGATAATGCTTTGAGAAATAATTTCTGTTGTACATATGTAGAAAACGTGTGTTTTGGAAGTAATGATGACAGAAAGGTCTGGATACCTTTATCTGCTTACAGAGAAATGCAGGAGAAATGTAGGAAGTTGGAACATGAAAATAGGAATTTACGTGAGCAAATTAGCCCGACTGAAAGTTATAAAAGGGCTGTTTTTGAAGAATCTTTCTTGTCCCATTCCAGTAATGAGGGGGTTAAGACAGCTCCGAGCTGCACTGAGTTTTTGTGTGAGCCAGGGTTTTTGGCAGACAAAATGCATTACTTAACTGATAACACGGACGAGAGAGACCAGAATGTGATTTACGAGTTACCGTTGCAAAATGCACAAGTAAAACGAAGGATTTTAGAGCAAGACACCCCGAGTTTCATTAGCTTGTTTGATTTTTGGAAAAAAAATAGCCCTCATTTGAGAGAAATCCTAACACTTTTGTATATGGTCACTGTGAAAAATGATATGCAGCTGCGCGCTTGTGATTTGGCAAATGAAATAATGCAGACTTTAGGTTTCTGCGCAGTGCAAGAAGAAAAAACTGATGTACATGTAATTCAAGAACAAGGGAAGAAAATAGTGCCCCTAGCTAGAATCATACAATGGATCTGGTACTTGCAAGACAGGGCTAGAGTACCACAGGTAAAAGAGTTATCAATGAAGTTGTGTGCACCATTTGAATTCGTGTCTACTGAAGATAAAAAGCATGTTTGTTTTACTAATGATTCATTGACTGAAATGTTGTTTTCTGGCTCAGTAGAAGGAACAGCGTTGTATAATGTGTGTCAGATTTTAAAGCAAGAGCTACGTGAGATGTGTCATTTTTACGCTGATTTTTGGTTCTTTGATAATGTTTTAGCCACATGGCTTGTACCTAACTGGTTCAATTACCTTGCAGATGTTAATGAGAAAAATTCAGAGAGAGAAGTGTACACCCAGAATTCTGCCTTAGTGGGGATGGCTAAGTGGGTGCCCCAGAAATGTGAACAGCTGAGAGAAAAAGCCACTTACAGGTGGGCAGAGATGAGAGAGATGCACATTCCCCTAGATTTGATAAAAACTGTGCAGCACGCACAAAAGCAATCTGTCATGCAAGCAGTCACAGAGCAGTTGGGGAGAGGAAAGTTACAGAAATGGCAAAGTGATCAGGTTTTAGGGAGAGTGATTGCTGCAGATTACCAAGGAAAAATCGAAATTATGCTGATACCTAGAAAAGAATCTGATTCATTCATACAAATTGGAGACAGAATGGCCCAAATTGGCAAAAATGCAGTGAATGGAGGTTTGGTAAAGAAGGAGTCTGCCCCAGCCCTTCTGACAGTGCAAGAAAAGGGAAGCTGTGGCGCAGCAGATAAAAACCTCAGTGCTGATGTGTGGTCTGAAGCCCCAAGTGACCCTCCAGAACCTGCAGAAAATATAACAAAGGGCCCCAAAAACGTCCTGCTGATTATAAAACAGGGAAAGAAAGAGGAAGGGTACATTTTAAATGAAAAATGTTATTTGCAAGAAAAGTCATACTTGTTTCTTTTGCAGATCCTACCACGTTTCGCCACTGTCCCTGAGTGTGCTGTGTGGTCCCCTTTCCGGTGTGTGCGTGTGGGGTCGGGGAAGGGACCGAATCCCCAACCTGAACCTGGCTGAGTAAAGTGCCAGCACCATGGATCCATTTGGCGCAAACTGCGCCTTCAGTTCAAGTTCAACTTGTTTGATTGCATTCTTCCACTGAAACTAAGCTGTGTGTTTTTATTTTTTTCCCTTCTCGTATGGAACTCTGACTTTTGCTTATCTTCCAGCAAACCTTTCAGGTGGACCGTGCACCTTTACATGAGTAGAACTCATGCCACATCAAATTGCTAACACTGTTGAATTAGAGACTCATTCAGAGTATAAAAATTGCCCAGTCTTTTCTATGTAGATGTATCTGATGTGAAAGGTTATGAAATCAATGTGTTAATCCACTTCTATTGCTTTACAGGGATTGCTTTGATCTGATGTTTTTTTTTAGTTTTTGTTTGAAACAAGAGATATGTGAAACAAAAATTCATTGGTCAAAGGGCGGAATGTACTGCCATTTGATGGAGTTTGTTTTGACCAATGACTTTGTGTTTCACCACTGCGCATATTAGTTGCTCAATGTTCACCAGTAGCACATGGTATGTTTTGTTCAGTTTAGCCGCCTATGGGCTTTGACATGGCATTAGCCATTACTTTCTGTATTCAGTTTAGCCGCCTATGGGCTTTGACATTGCATTAGCCATTACATTCTGTATTCTGCCTATTGGCTTTGACATGCTGTATCCAGTCTAGCCGCCTATTGGCTTTGACATTGCATTCCTATTGGCTTTGACATGATGTATTCAGTTTAGCTGCCTATTGACTTTGACATGCTATTAGATATTCTGCCTATTGGCTTTGACATGATATTATATATTGCATTTTGTATTCAGCTTAACTGCCTATTGGCTTTGACATGATCAGCTCAGCTGCCTATTGGCTTTGCTGCCTATTGGCTTTGACATGATATTATACATTGCATTTTGTATTCAGCTCAGCTGCCTATGGGCTTTGACATGATATAAGACATTGCATTTAGTATTCAGCTTAGATGCTTATTGGCTTTGACATGACACTAGACATTGCATTTGATATTTAGGATAGCTGCCCATTGCCTTTAACGTGGAGTTAGACATTGCAGTTGAGAATCCAAGCTGTATTTTTCCAAGCTGTGTTTTTGCACCAGAGAACCAAGATGTTTTTCTCACAGTAGACTAGACATGATAAGAGAGAGTACATGGGTGTTGTTTTCTCTTCGCTTGAGCTTGGGAACAGGAGTAGTCTTGGAGACCTGGCCAGTCTCCAAAAGGCTTGCTCAGTTTCCCAGGTCTGAGAGGAGGGGGCACACCTTTGTAACGAATGTAACAGGCTGCAGAGGGTCAGATTCAAATCTGCCGGACCTCGTGCTGGAGCTTGGCGCAGGCTGCCAGCAATCCCGTGTGGGTAGATGAATCTCTTTCCCGCGGCTGACAGGGGTCATCAGCTTGCAGACCTTAGAAAGATGAAGCTGTAGATAGTTCCCACACGGTGAAGTATTTGTTTTGCTTTGCATTCAATATCTTATAAATATAACCTGCTGTGTATATTGCAAACTGATATATTTTGTTTGATTAACGCGGACTTGAAAGCACTACAATTGGTACCAGGAGTCGTGGGGTCGGTCATTAAGAGGTGATTAAGAGGGTGTTGACGAGTTGGTAGATTTCTAAGTGCACACTTTAAAAGTGTAATTGTTTTTTTTGGGTTTGGAGAATTACAGAAATTGTTTTTTTGGAGAATCACAGTAGCACCGCAGACCATGTCTGAGAATGCATGTGTTGATAAACTGCCTGATGGTGCTAAGAAAAACTGTGAATTGTTTTCTGTTTGGGGAATTACAGAAGAAAATGCATGTGTAGCTAAAAGGCCTGATAATGCTTTGAGAAATAATTTCTGTTGTACATATGTAGAAAACGTGTGTTTTGGAAGTAATGATGACAGAAAGGTCTGGATACCTTTATCTGCTTACAGAGAAATGCAGGAGAAATGTAGGAAGTTGGAACATGAAAATAGGAATTTACGTGAGCAAATTAGCCCGACTGAAAGTTATAAAAGGGCTGTTTTTGAAGAATCTTTCTTGTCCCATTCCAGTAATGAGGGGGTTAAGACAGCTCCGAGCTGCACTGAGTTTTCGTGTGAGCCAGGGTTTTTGGCAGACAAAATGCATTACTTAACTGATAACACGGACGAGAGAGACCAGAATGTGATTTACGAGTTACCGTTGCAAAATGCACAAGTAAAACGAAGGATTTTAGAGCAAGACACCCCGAGTTTCATTAGCTTGTTTGATTTTTGGAAAAAAAATAGCCCTCATTTGAGAGAAATCCTAACACTTTTGTATATGGTCACTGTGAAAAATGATATGCAGCTGCGCGCTTGTGATTTGGCAAATGAAATAATGCAGACTTTAGGTTTCTGCGCAGTGCAAGAAGAAAAAACTGATGTACATGTAATTCAAGAACAAGGGAAGAAAATAGTGCCCCTAGCTAGAATCATACAATGGATCTGGTACTTGCAAGACAGGGCTAGAGTACCACAGGTAAAAGAGTTATCAATGAAGTTGTGTGCACCATTTGAATTCGTGTCTACTGAAGATAAAAAGCATGTTTGTTTTACTAATGATTCATTGACTGAAATGTTGTTTTCTGGCTCAGTAGAAGGAACAGCGTTGTATAATGTGTGTCAGATTTTAAAGCAAGAGCTACGTGAGATGTGTCATTTTTACGCTGATTTTTGGTTCTTTGATAATGTTTTAGCCACATGGCTTGTACCTAACTGGTTCAATTACCTTGCAGATGTTAATGAGAAAAATTCAGAGAGAGAAGTGTACACCCAGAATTCTGCCTTAGTGGGGATGGCTAAGTGGGTGCCCCAGAAATGTGAACAGCTGAGAGAAAAAGCCACTTACAGGTGGGCAGAGATGAGAGAGATGCACATTCCCCTAGATTTGATAAAAACTGTGCAGCACGCACAAAAGCAATCTGTCATGCAAGCAGTCACGTGGAGTTAGACATTGCAGTTGAGAATCCAAGCTGTATTTTTCCAAGCTGTGTTTTTGCACCAGAGAACCAAGATGTTTTTCTCACAGTAGACTAGACATGATAAGAGAGAGTACATGGGTGTTGTTTTTTCTCACTGCTTGAGCTTGGGAACAGGAGTAGTCTTGGAGACCTGGCCAGTCTCCAAAAGGCTTGCTCAGTTTCCCAGGTCTGAGAGGAGGGGGCACACCTTTGTAACGAATGACACAGGCTGCAGAGGGTCAGATTCGAATCTGCCGGACCTCGTGCTGGAGCTTGGCGCAGGCTGCCAGCAATCCCGTGTGGGTAGATGAATCTCTCTTTCTCGCGGCTGACAGGGGTCATCAGCTTGCAGACCTTAGAAAGATGAAGCTGTAGATAGTTCCCACACGGTGAAGTATTTGTTTTGCTTTGCATTCAATATCTTATAAATATAACCTGCTGTGTATATTGCAAACTGATATATTTTGTTTGATTAACGCGGACTTGAAAGCTACTAATTCGTCATACATAAAAATTGGGGTTGGGGAAGAATTAACAACAATAAAAGTCTTCTTTGACCTCAGAAGTGCATTTCTGTTGTGTTATGTTAGTGCTTAGAAACTAGTTAAGAGGAAAGCACTACAGCAACCATTCAGCAACAGGCTCAGGAACTGCAACAATTACGCAATGAGAATGCTCCTTTTGACAGGCTTTGGCTTTCCGCAGTGCAGATGTTCCGGCCGTCTCCACCTCTACTCCTCGTTTCTTTGGTGAACCAACTAAACTGCGAGAGTTCCTTGATGCATTAACTGTGTATTTCGCCTTCCGACCCACCCAATTCTCCCACGACAAGACAAAGGTGGGATATGTTATCAGTGCGCTATCCGGTCCTGCCTTCGCCTGGGCAACCCCGATGGTATCATCCAATGACTCAGTATTGTCAGACTATCCCGCCTTATTGAATCGGTTCAAACAGATGTTTAGTCGTCCAGGATTTGAGGCCTCTGCTGAAGAAGCATTATGTGACATCCAACAAGGCTCACAAGATGTCCTCCAATATATTACCCGCTTTCGACAGCTAGTGGCTGATGCCACCTGGGTGGAACGAACTCTGGTGACTTTGTTCCGTTGAGGACTTAAAGAGGAGATTAAAGATGAGTTAGTACACTCCACCCGAGTTGAGGATCTTTGTGGTCTGATGGATCTAGCTCTTTCCATCGAATACCGTCTCCAAGAACGACATATGGAGAAGAGAAAGAGTAGAGGATCTTCCCAGCAAAGCACTTCACATGTCTTTTTGCATCATCCTGAGGAACCTAGTCCTCCCGTTAGAGACACAGAAGGTGAACCTATGCAGGTGGATACCACTCGAGGCCCACTTTCTGTTAGCGAGCTGGAGGAAAGACGTAAGAAAGGATTGTGCCTGTATTGTGGTGCTGCCGGTCACATGCTTCATACCTGCCCAGTTCGTCCTCTAAGGTCATCAGGAAATGCCACTTCTCGTCCTACGTAAGAAGGGAGGGGACGGGATCATCTGCTATTCCTTCCATCAGTTCATTCAAGGATAATGCCACAACTTTGTTTATGTTACCTGTGACGTTACAGTTACCGGACGGACGTCAAGAA
Source organism: Pleurodeles waltl (assembly GCF_031143425.1). Taxonomy (NCBI): domain Eukaryota; kingdom Metazoa; phylum Chordata; class Amphibia; order Caudata; family Salamandridae; genus Pleurodeles; species Pleurodeles waltl. The sequence goes on from NC_090451.1 coordinate 454,069,592, forward strand.
AGAACAATGGATTTACTTGATTGTGGTGCTAGTGGCATATATATGGATAAGACTTGGGCCTCAACCCAACAAGTACCAACACGACCCAAAGAAGTCCCAGAACAAGTTTGCACAGTGGATGGATCCTTAATATCATCTGCTCCAGTCGATACTACCACCCTGACACTAAGTTTTCAATTTGGGAACCACCAAGAACACATCTCATTTGATCTAATATCTTCCCCCAATCATACTATCATTTTAGGATTTCCATGGTTCATAAGACATAACCCTTATGTAAATTGGGAAACCCGGACTATTTCCTTGTCCTCACAGTTTTGTCATGAGAACTGATTTGCTTCAGATACATAATGGTCACCCAAGAGGTTGATGTCTACAGAAATTACTACCGGATGTTCCATCAATACAGTCCAAGGAGTCCCCGATCACTATCTAGAATTTCAAGATGTATTCCAAAAACCATCCAGACCTGTGTTACCCCCTCATCGATATTACGATTGTGCTATTTCCTTGGAACCTGGGGTGATCGTTCCCTTTGGGAGAATGTATTCACTCACGGAACCCGAAAGGGAAGTTTTCAAGGAGTATCTGCAAGAAAACTTACATAGCGGTCTTATTGTACCATCATCCTCTCCGGCAGAGGCTCCCCTCTTTTTTGTACCCAAGAAAACGAAGGATCTTCGTCCATGCCTGGATTTTCGAGGTCTAAATAAGATAACTATAAAAGATCGTTATCCTTTGCTCCTCATCAAGGATATACTAGAGGCAGTCAGAGGGGCTCAACGATTTACCAAACTAGATCTTCGTGGTGCCTACCACCTTGTACGTATTAAAGAAGGAGACGAGTGGAAGACTGCTTTCCGAACCCCGTTTGGTCATTTTGAGTACAGAGTTATGCCTTTTGGTCTCACTAATGCCCCTCCATTTTCCAAAGATTTATGGACTCTGTGTTCAATGATCTCTTGAACCATACGGTCGTCATCCACTTAGACGATATCCTTATTTACTCTAGACGTCCTGAAATTCATTCTTCTCAGGTGAAACAAGTCCTCAAAAGACTCAGGGAACATAAACTGTCCTGTAAACCAGAAAAGTGTGAGTTTGACAAGACCGAAGTCAAATATTTGGGATATCACCTTAGTCCCAATGGAATAGCAATGGACCAGGAAAAGGTACAAGCCATCCTAGATTGGCCTTCCCCTTCCTCTATTAAGGAAACGCAATGTTTTCTAGGACTGGCTAATTTTTATCGACAGATTATCTAAGACTTTGCAGAACAAACCAGCCACATAACTCAAACATTGAAGAAGGAGAATTTAAAGAAAGGCTTTATCTGGACAATAGCAGCTGAAATAACTTTTCAGAGTCTAAAAAAGGCCTTCACTCAAGCACCGATATTGAGACACCCAGATACCAACACCAAATGTATTGTTGTTAATGATGCTTCTGAAAGAGCCATTGGAGCTGCCTTACTCCAACAACAAGAAGATGACGATCTTGAACATCCTGTTTTCTATTTGTCCCATGTACTCTCTGCGTCGGATCAACATTACTCAGTACTTGAAAGAGAGTTATTAGCCCTGAAAAAAGCCTGCCTAGAGTGGAGACAGTTTCTTATGGGTTCCAAAGAGGTGAGAACTGACCATCGTAACCTACAATGTTTACATACTTTTCTATGCCAGAACAGTCGTCAAGCTCGTTGGGCTTTTTTCCTCAGTCAGTATGAGTTTTATGTCACCAATATTCCTGGATCCCAAAACATTCAAGCCAATGTTCTCTCTCGCCGTTATCCAGATTGCACTCCTACCCCATCGCAATATCTACTTGAGCCCAGTAAAATCATCGGAGTAGCTCAATCTTTCCTGGATGAGGTACAACTGGAATATTCCAATTTGTCTGATCAAGAGTTAAAGAAACTAAACCCCCTAATATGTAAACTGAAGGGGTATTATTATTAAAAGAACCTGTTGTTCCTCCCTACTAATGGAGTAAGAGAAAAGGCACTACAAATGTGTCATGATTCTCCGGTTGCTGGTCATAGAGGCATCAAGGCCACACAAAAACTACTCTCGCAGTCTTTCCGGTGGCCTACCTGGAAATTGGATGTCGAAAGATACGTTCAGGCTTGCCCCATATGTGCTCAAGTAAAAATACCCCGTACCAGACCTGCGGAATTACTACAACCATTACCTGTTCCACCGGCTCCCTGGCACACCATTTCTACTGACTTCATGTGTTCACTACCTCCACCAGCAGGAAACCGGGTTATCATAGTCACAATAGATTCCTTTACAAAGATGACTCACTTCACTGCCCTGAAGAAATTACTTACTTCCCAAAAACTAAGTCAGATATTTATCCATCATATTTTCCATCTCCATGGACTCCCACACAGCATTGTATCTGTAGGATACTGAATATCAATATAGAACTATCATCGGGTTTCCATCCTCAAACTAATGGACAGACTGAGCGTCTCAACCAAGGACTGGAGCAGTACCATCGCTGCTTTTGTAATTCTACCCAGAGCAACTGGAACACTTACCTTCCTATCGATGAATTCTCTTACAATAACACTGCCCATAGTGCCTCCAAGGTCACTCCTTTTTTCTGTTCTTATGGCTATCATCCTACCTCTTTTAAAGCAGCACGTAAGCCGTGACAAATCCTCCCAGGCAAGTGAAGGAGACGGGGCACAACAGAGTGAGGAAGCATCCAGCCACAGTACCTCTGGTTAAGACAACACTGACACAGAGGGACCCTTTGACCAGGAGGGTGAGGGGAGTGCCACAAAGGAGACAGGATCAACATCTTTATCATTGGACTCAATCTCCAGTGGCCACTGCCTAGTGGTGGCGAACCTATCGGGACCTATTCCTGTACCATCTTTGTCCACCCCCCCAGTTCCATCACCACCCTCTCTGTTGCTCCCCACCTAGTTGGCCATGCCCACTCACCAAAGAGAGTGAGTGTCTCCTTCGTCAAAGGCACATCAGCCCCAGCCCCTGTTACCCCTGATGCCCTGAGTGAGGAGGCTATTTACCTCTTGAGGACTCAAAATACACACACTCAAACAAAACACCACCACATTGGAAAATTCAAATAACACACACCTGACACCCACACACACACCCCAACCACGCACCCACACCACTATAAATCACACACCCACAAGAACCACAGCTCTTTACGAACACAAACCATTACCACTAGATAAACACCACGACCACAGACAAGACCAGAGCCACACACCACCATCACCTATACACCAACCACGCACCTTAAAACACACACCCCAACAGATCACTCCACACACCCTCACCCACTCTACTCACACAACTCCCATGGCACCCATGGCACCAAAAGGACATCCCCGATTCTCTGAGGAGGAGCCAAGGGTCATGGTAGAGGAAATCATCAGGGAAGAGCCACAGCTTTTTGCAGCACAGATGCAACAGATATCCATTGCTAGGAAGATGGAGCTATGGTAGAGGATGGTGGACAGGGTCAACGCAGTGGGATAGCACCCCAGAACACCAACATTCCCAGGATACAATGGCCAGATCCTGGACAATGTGCATGAGAACAGGCGGCTGCAGGAGGGACAGTACATGGGGATCTGGGAGGACTTGCAGGCCATTAACACCACCCTGGTCTCCATTGCAGGGGTGCTGGCAGACATGGCCAGCATCATGAGAGAGGCAGTCTCACAAGAGCGGGCCCCTGCCAATAGCCAGACATCTGAACAGCCTTCCACCTCCGCTGCCGCTAGTGGACAGGAGGCCCCACCACAGGACCAACAGCCCACCAGAACCCCTCCCCCTGCAGAAGGAGAACCACCCTGCAAACGTTCCCTACGATCCAGGCAGAAGCCAGAGACTATTGCCAAGACCCCCGCCAGGATATGAGAGTCTCCTGATTGTCACCCTTGTGTCCCACTCTGTCACACTGTCCACCTTGAACTGTCATTGCTCCACTTCCTATGTCCCCTTGGACAATGCACCTGTGCTAGAAATAGACTGGAGCTATACCCTGGACTTTCCTCCATCATCACCCCATCCCAATGCATTTGTTCCTCTTCCTCTTAGCACTTCAATAAACCCACTTCGAAAAAAATACGTATGGAGTATGTTACATTTTTAAAGTATGTATTCTTTTAACCAGGTTCAAAAATTGCAATTCAACTGTACAGTAATTGTTCACATAGGAATGACAGGTAGGTTCCTGCAGTGATCACACCAGGAGTGATAGTGGAGCACCAACATCAGCAAAATGAACTGCCAAAGGGTACAGTAAGTGGGCATAGAAGTGGGAAATAACAGCATGCCAGTGCCAAAGATATCCTAAATGATGACAATGAAATGTGAAGTAACACTGTCTCACCTGTATGTAATTGGAAGCATTGTTGACGTGGGAGATGAACTGGTTGGCCAGGCACACCATCTGGACATTCATTGAGTGAAAACTCTTTTGATTTCTGAACACCTGTTCATTTTGCGGGGGGAAAAATGCAATATGTGTGCCATCAATTGCCCCAATTATGTTGGGGATATGTCCCATTGCATAGACGTCAGCCTTCACATAGACCAAATCCTCCACCTGGGGGAAAACAATGTAGCTGCACATGTGTTTAATCAGCTAAATAGTGTATGGTGGGTTCCCACTTGTGGCAATAAACTTTAAGGCAACCAATTGCCAAATATTTTGGAGGGTTCCTTAAAAGGTTCAAAGAAATATCTCAAAGCATTATCCAGTTTGAAGTTTATTCAGAAGGAATAAGTAATTTCCATATTGTGTTTCATTGATTAAATCATAAATCATAGTGAACTTTCAGCCAGCCGACACGTGTTTCACCCAATGCGGTGCATTCACCTGGGCTTTCTCAAGGCTGTAAATGATAAAAGGAATAGCAAATTTAAAGGAATCTAAGAAGATTGGGACATTAGAAATAGAGAACCAAAAGAAACACCAAGACGTGGGAACCCAAAGTACATCGGGAAAAAATAGGCCTACATGCTGTCCACGCAGAAAAAAAGAATGCTAGTTGCCTCTAAAAATCCATGCAATAGGGGTGCCAGACTATATATAGCGCAATCCCAGACTGAAAGTTAAAAAAGTTTAAACATGTGGTAAGATAAAAGGGTGATCAAATGGAGATACCTCGGTTGAAAGTGAAGAACATGCCGCAGACTGTGAGCTAGGTGAAGAGAAAAAAAAGTATTCTATTGATTAATACTGATCTGTGACAAAGTGGTAGTGCCAAAACTGTAAGGTATTTGAAAGAACCATCACTCTGGAAAAAAGATAATGTGAGGAATAACACTGGAATAAGTGACATAAGGGAATTGCATACAATAAAGATACATTAGAACCTCTAGGGATGTCCTGAGCAATCATATACATAACAAGAATTGTGAAAACGAAAACATAAAAAGAAACATATATCTTTTGGACCAATGGCAAAGAACTAACAATTCTAATAATTCTTGTAATAAATATTTGTGTCTATAAGTTTTGTTAGTTTCCATGGCTTCTCCATAATCAGATCATGGGGTGGAGTGCAGCAGTGATGGTTTGCATAAGTTCCACTTATGCAAAGGTAAAACAAAGTCCATGTGATAAATGACAACAGATTTATTTACAAGATGTTCAAGAGTCTTCCTTAGCTCTACTCCATGTTCTTCTAAAGGACAGCCCTCTCTTCTTCTGCAGACTAAGGCCTCAGTACTCTTCATAACTCCCTAAAAAAGTCAATACAAAGTCTCTAAATAAGGCACTCAAATTCACTAATAATCACATCCAAAGTGAAATATCTCAGTTTATCCAACAGCACAGGAAACTCAAAGTAGAACTTGAGCACAATGTTTAGTTCAAGGAGGTTCAGTTGGATCTGCAGCATTATCTCAAAACTCCCAAAGCTTTCTCTCTCCGTCATCTGCAGCAAAATATGTCCATTCAGTTGAAGAGTGCTTCCGACAGGGCACTCTAGTACTCTTAGACCTCCTCAGTGCCAGTCCTTCATTTTCACTTTCACCAAGATTAGAGGTCTCAGTGTCCTGGAATTGTTTGGGGCACATGTTCCTTGGATAGATTCATTGCTCTCTTTTGTGCCTTCTAGGCCAATAGTCTCCTGCGTCCAATCACTTTCTCACAGCACTAGGTCCTTTGTCTGGGTCTGAGTCTGAACTTGACTCATTCACCACTGCAGGACAAGACTCTTCTGTCTGAGCTGCAACTGTCGATCTCGTCATACCCCCTTAAGACCAAGCATGTGCTATTTCATTCTCACTTTCAGCTTGACTAATCTGCTCCCGTTGTCTCTCTATCGCCACCGGTATTTTTGGGACAGGTGCTGTCACATCAAGTGCATACTCAACTCTACAAGTATCGAAGCGTGAATCCAGTTAGTGGGACCTCCACATTTGACAGCTGTTGTTGTCACCAAGATGACTTGATATGTCCCACACCAACGAGGCTACAAACATGTTTTCCTTACATGTTTCTTCACCAGGACATAGAAGTTTGGACTGAGGTCATGACACTGTTCCTGATGTGTTGGGGCTCTGGCTGTTCCAACCTGATGATACCCTGAATGTACTACATCAGGTAGCCTTTACAGTATTCATGGATCATATAATCAGTAATGTTCAGAAGTATATTGTTAGAAGTGGGGCCTCTAATTGGCAGAGGTATTCACCTTTGTCCAAATAGGGACTGCAGTCCTAATTAGGGTAAGTCACACACAATCCAAATGATCCTGTGCCCACCCTCTGGCATTTTGGCACTGAGCAGTCAGACTTAACTTAGAAGTTAATGTGTAAAGTATTTGTACAATAAATCATGCAATAACACAGTGAAAACACCACAAAAATACACCACACAGGTTTAGAAAAATGTAAGATATTTATCTGATCAAATTAAGGTAAAAACTATAAAGATTCAATAAGCACAAGTTGAGGTATCATTTTTGCAAGTTTAAAAAAGAGTCTTAGTTGTTAAAAATCAACAGTTGTCTTCTGTTTGCACAAAATACCTGGTTTGCATCAAAATTACCACGCATGGAGACCGCAGAGGAGGAGATGCGTGGAAAAATAAGGGGTGCGTTGGATTTTTCGACGTGGCACAGACAATGCGTCATTTCTTTCCACGCTGCAAGGGGCTTTGCATTGAATTCCAGCGTACAGCCTTGGATCCCTACTGTGATGTGGGGATCTTTTGACGCCCAGGGACGATGCAGAGAAAAATCCTGGGCATGCAGGAAGAAGTCGCAGGCGTTACTTTGATCTGGTAGGCGATGCGTCTAATTTTCTGTCGCACTGCAGGCACTTCGTTGATGCTTCACTCAGGAAGTCGGGCTGGGTCGTTCCGGCTCAGCTGTGTGTCGATCAGATAGGGCCATGCGTAGAATTTCTGGTCGTAATACAGGCACTACGACGTTCCTCGCTCGGGAAATTGGGCTATGCCGTTGCGGTTTGGCTGTGCAGCGATTTTCTTGTTGCAGGGCAAGCTGTGCATCATTTCCGTCAGGCTGTGCATCAATTTTTAGTGCACAAGGAGTTTCCTTGAAGAGATGAAGCCTTATTGGCCCTGACACTTCAGAAAACAGGAGGCAAGCTATATCCAAGCCCTTGGAGAGCACTTCTCAGCAAAGTCAGAGGCTAGCAAGGCAGCAGGGCAACAGCAAGACAGCAGTCCTTCACAGCAAAGCAGTCCAGGTAAGTCCTTTGGGCAGCCAGGCAGTTCCTCCTGACAGGTTGCAGGATCTGGTCCAGAAGTGTCTAATTTGGTGGGGTCAGGGACCCAGACTATATACCCAAAAATGCTTTTGAAGTGGGGGAGACTTCAAAGAGTATCCTGTGTTTGTGGTTGTCTGGGTGAAATGCACAAGAGAGCTGTCAACCAGCCCAGACGTGGATTGGAGACAGGCTGTAAGGCACATATGATAAGTACAGCGAAATTCTCACTTTCTCAAAGTAGCATTTCTAAAATAGTAATACAAAATCCAACCTCACCAATAAGCAGGATTTTGTATTACCATTCTGGCCATACTAAATATAAACAGGTTGCCCCTTTCTGATCAGAATCTACCACTCAAACAGTATATGAGGGTAGCCCTAATGTTATTCTAAGAAAGGATCAGGCCCCACAGTGGTGGAAAACCAACTTAGGAGTTTTCCACTACTTATAACATATAACATAAACCACACATGTACATGTCCTGCCTTTTTAACTACAAAGTACCCTGCCCTATGGGTTACCTAGGGCCTACCTTAGGGGTGACTTATATGTAGAAAAATTTTGAGTTTAGAGCATGGCAGGTACTTTTAAATGCCAAGTTGGAGTTGCAAGGAAACTGCACACACAGGCTTTGCAATGGCAGGCCTGACATATGGTTAAGGGGCTACTTATGTGGGTAGCACAACCAGTGCTGCATGCCCACTAGTAGCATTCAATTTACAGGCCCTGGGCACTTGTAGTGCAATTTACTGGGACTCACAAGTAAATCAAATATGCCAATTGGGTATGAACCAATGTTACCATGTTTAAGGGAGAGACCATAATCACTTTAGCACTGGTTAGCAGTTATAAAATGCACAGAGCCCTAAAACCAGCAAAAACAGTGTCAGAAAAGTGGAGGGAGCTGGCACAAAGTTGGAGAATGACCACCCTAAGGCTGTCAGGTCTTAGATGTATTCATTGGTATGGCAATCTCATAGGTCTGCCATGATTATCTAACGAGGACATAAGCCGATCTTCTGATCAGGTACACTGGTGTTGGACACTGGATTATTGGTAAGGGCAAGTAAGTACCTACACTTAACAATAGGCCACTAACCCCACTAGGTCCAATTAGGTCTCAATAAATTAACCCCAGCTCAACCCCTGGTAGGAATAAGGCTTGAATTAGGAGACAAAGGCCCTCATTACAACCCTGGTGGTAAATCCTGCTTACTGCCATGCCGACGGGCGCCAACATATCGTGATTGCAGTGATAATCCGCCACGGGTATTATGACCCACACAGAGAACACCGCCACATTACAGACACCCACACAAGTCTGCCAGATCAAAGCTCAGTGGTAAACTGGCAGTACCAAAACCCACACCATTACGCCAACAGAAATATGCCTACAGTATCACGTCCAACAAGTCAACGCGGCGGCCTTTCAAAAGCAGTAAACCATTGGCAGTACATACCGCCGTGCTCAAAATACGCACACACTTGAAAAACAACACCGCATTGGACAATTCAAACTACACACACCTGACACACATACACACACCACTCCCACACACCACTATAAAACACACACCCACATTACCCACAACCCTTTCAATGAAAAAAAAGAGACCAAGCACAGAGAGACAAGGAAACAGCACACACCCAACAGAGGCACAGAACACCATCACCCATACACCATACACGCACATCATAGTATACACCCCAACACATCACCCCACACGTCACCTCACACATCCTCACACATATCTCTCACACCACATCCATGGCACCTCAAAGACACCCCAGGTTTTCAGAGGAGGAGCTAAGGGTCATGGTGGAGGGAATCATCCGGGTAGAGCCACAGCTATTCGGATCACAGGTGCAACAGACGTCCGTTGCAAGGAAGATGGAGTTATGGCAGAGAATCGTTGACAGGGTCAACGCTGTTGGACAGCATCCAAGAACCAGGGATGACATCAGAAAGAGGTGGAATGACCTATGGGGGAAGGTGCGTTCCGTGGTATCAAGACACCAGATTGCTGTACAGAGGACTGGCGGTGGACCCCCTCCTTCTCCCCCACAACTAACAACATGGGTGGAGCAAGTCTTGGCGATCATGCATCCTGAGGGCCTCGCAGGAGTAGCAGGAGGACTTGATTTTGGTAAGTCAAGCCTTAACTACTTCATCACCCCACCTGCATGCCATCACATATCTCCACCCTTACACTCACTTCCATCACTTCATCACCTCACATGTACCCCACGATCACAACCGACACATCCCAATACCAAGCCCTTCATGCAACACCAATGCATGGACACCCATCACCCCAGCATGCCCATTAGAGAGACTCACCCAGCCCACACAATCAGCAATCACACAAGGCCAATGCGACAGGGAAACCACTATTATATAAGGGAAACACACCCATCACACAAGATGGCACACACAGGTATAATAACAATGCATTTGCATCCCAACAGGATCCCTACCAAACGTCACTGGAGAGGAGGTGCCAGCTACATCCAGTCCCCCCCCAGAAGAGGCCCACAGTGATGACAGCAGCTCTGCACGCCTGGATCACGATGACCAACCTAGCCCATCAGGGACCTCTGGACAGTCGGTTTCCCTGCCACAGTCCAATTCCACCACAGTGCCTCCCCCCTCAGGACACAGCAGCACAGCACCCACCCAGCGGACCCATGCCACTTTCCCCAGGACACGTCAATCAGCAGTGTGTCCACCACTACAGGGACTGAGGCAACCCCACAAACACAGGACGACCTGGGGTCAGTGGCAGTGGGCACACTGTTCAGGGGACAGAGGCACAGGACAACAGGGAAGATGGGAGGACTGATGTGCGACAGGGGGAGGACAGGCCAAGGGAACCAACACTCCATGAGGCACTCTCAAACATCATGGGAGCATACCACAACTCCCTGGAGAACATGGGCACGGTACTGGCCAAGATGCAGGAGACCCAGCGGCTGCAGGAGGGACAGTACCTGGGGATCAGGGATGACCTAAAAAACATCTACACCATCCTTTTCACCATAGTAGGGGTGCTGGCTGACATGGGCAAGACCATGACGGAGGAAGTCACACAACAAAGGGCCCCTGACACTAGCCAAACCGAGGAACAGCCTTCCACCTCCACTGGTGCTAGTGGACAGTAGGCCCGCCACAGGACCAACAGGCCACCATCACCCCACCCCCTGCAGAAGGAGAAACACCCTGCAAACGGTCCCTGCGATCCATGCAGAAGACACAGAACATTGCCAAGACTCCTGCCAGGAAATAGGGCTCTCCTGATTGTCACCCTTCTGTCCCCCTCTGTTCCCCTGTCCACCTTGAACTGCCATTACTCCCCTTCCTATGCCCCATTGGACAATGCACCTGTGATACCAAGAGACAGGACTCTACCATGGACAGTCCTACACCATCACCCCAGCCCCTTGCCCGAACCCCCATACTGTTTAGCACAAAAAATAAACATCTTGGAAATATAAACCATACCGGAGTCAGTGTAATGATTGGAAAGATGTATTCTCACAACATTCTCAAAGCATTACAACGTCCATGTTCATTGAATCATAGCAATGTATGAAAGTTGGTGGGCAGCAATAAACAAAGCAGAAGCCTGGATGGGGTACACAGACCTGAAAAAAGGGAACAGTCAGTGGCCATACACAGAGAGTAAGAGGATGCCATGTACAATTTCCTAAAGTATACTGAAATGTGAAGAGGAGTTACAGTCTCTTACCTGTGTGTCACTGGAAGTACTGCCGGATAATGTTTGTTCTGTTGTCCACATCTTCTTCATCTGCCTCCTCTTACTCACTGTCCACAGGCTCCACCGCTGCCGCAAGAACATCACCAGGCTGCAGAAAAGGCACCTGGCGCCTCAAGGCCAGGTTGTGCAAAATACAGCATGCCACAATGATCTGGCACACCTTCTTGGGTGAGTAGTACAGGGATTCACCAGTCAGATGGAGGCACCAGAACCTGGCCTTCAGGAGGCCGAAGGTCCGCTCAATTATCCTCCTTGTTCGCCCATGTGACTTTGTCCTGGGATTCCTCACTGGGGTCAGTAGGCATGACCGGTTGGGGTAACCAGAGTCACCTGTAAATATGGAGGGACACTTGTGAGACACACACTAACCCTTAGGGACAACCCTATAACCAGACACCTACATATACTGTATGGGGACCTTGGCCTCACCTATTAGCCACACCCGGTGTCTCTGGAGTTGGGCCATCACATAAGGGATGCTGCTATTTCTCAAGATATAGGCGTCATGCACAGAGCCAGGATATTTGGCATTCACATTGGAGATGTACTGGTCCGCTAAACACACCATTTGCACATTCATCAAATGATAGCTTTTTCTATTCCTGTAGACCTGTTTATTTCTGCTGGGGGGACAAATGCCACATGTGTACCATCAATGGCACCAATGATGTTGGGGATGTGTCCCAGGGCATAGAAGTCAGCTTTCACTGTGGCCAAATCCTGAACCTGGGGGAACACAATGTAGCTGCACATGTGTTTCAGCACGGCTGACAACACTCTGGTCAACACATTAGTGAACATTTGCTGAGACATTCCTGATGCCATGGCCACTGTAGTTTGAAAGGAGTCACTTGCCAGGAAATGGAGGACTGACAGGACCTGCACCAGAGGGGGTATTCCAGTGGGGTGGCGGATAGCTAACATCATATTTGGCTCCAATTGGGCACACAGTTCTTGGATTGCGGCATGATCAATTCTGTATGTGATTATAATGGTTCTGTCCTCCATTATTGACGGGTCCACCAGTGGTCTGTATACCAGAGGATACCTACAATCTCATCATCTGCCTCAGCCCTTGTAGTCTATGGAAGAGAACAGAGGAGAAGTTAATTTCCCCCAGAGATAGCACAACTGTGTATGCATGAATGTCACAGAAGCAGTGTGTTGACTAGAGTCAGTATATGTGCCAATATGTGCTGTGACGCAGTTAGGTGCCATGCCATATGCCCCCATGAAATGGCGTCTGCCTGACCTGTGAGGAGGGACAAGGGGATATGAGGTAACTGTGCTGGCGTTGTGCAGCATCGCAGTAGGCGGTCAAAGACCGCCACGCAACTCTGCATTGGTTATCATTGGGCCCTATGGGGCCCGGAGCCAATGGTGATGTATGCCGGCGGTGACGGTACATACCGCCGCAGACGTCACCGCCATTTTCTAGCTATTCACTCACTTGCTATCTGACCATCAACAGGAGAGGACCTACACTGCAAGTGCTGCTGTGACCTGAGTCTGGAAGCGACAATGGCTAGAGTGTCTTGGGAAAGGGCCCCTGCCTTCACTGCGGAGGACTTGGAGAAACTGGTGGATAGAGTCCTCCCCTAGTATACATTACTCTAAGGTCCTCCAGACAAACAGGTGAGTACACTGTGAGCATGATGCGTGGGCCGTGAATGAAGGGAGTGCTGTGTATGTAAGCCACATGTACTGGGGCTGAGGCCTGAATATTGCATGAGAGATGGTCAGTGTATGTGCGTCAGGGTATGGGTGGGAACTGGTGGGCAATGAGTATGACAGTTCAGAAGGGTGAGTAAATACATTTTCCACTGTCAGCACCCACCAGAAGAAGGGTATTTGAATTGCCATTGCCAAGGAGGTGCGGACCATGGGGGTCTATCACAGGCGGAGTAACCACTGCCGCAAGAGATGGGAGGACCTGCGCCGCTGGGCCAAGAAGACGGCGGAGGCCCACCTGGGGCTGGTCTCCCAACGTTGAAGGGGTGCCCATCGCACCATTACTTCCCTTATGTTCTGCATCCTGGCGGTGGCCTATCCGGAGTTGGATGGACGCTTGAGGGCATCACAGAAGCCACAAGGGGGTGAGTATAGTTTCAGAAAGCTGACTTTGCGCGCTTTAGGAACTAGCTGGGTGGGGGATGTGGGCTGTGGGTGCCCAAAGGCCAGGGCGATCATGGCAGGGTAGGTCCCTTGTTAGCAGGCTCTGACGCACCCCTACCCCAATGGTACAAGTGGCCAACTACTACTGGGCATGGTTCTGTGGGTGTCAGGTGTGCATGTGGTGGAGTTAGCCATTGTCCCCCTTGGGCTGGTGACTACTGTAGTATAGTGCATAGGGCAGCTCAGTGTGCGTTGTGTACGCCAACGGTAGTGGTGTTGCTGGCATTGACCATGTGTATTCTCTGTCTCTCCTCCCTTCTTGTTTTGTTGCCCTGTCCCTTTGTGCATTAACATCATCTGGCAGAGGAGCAGAGGCACCGGCGACCGAGGGAGCTGCATCCCACATGGCCCATGAGGGTGAATCCACTGAGGGTGAAAGCACCAGCAGGACGGAGGGCCAGGGGAGCTCCACGACGGGGAAAGGAGGGGATACCAGTGACAGCGACTCCTCCTCTGATGGAAGCTTGATGGCAGTGGCGGGCACCTCAGTGCCCACCCCAACAACAGGTACAGCTGCCACCCCCCTACCAGCACACCCCTCCCAGCAGCTCCTCAGCGTGTTTCCCGTGCCCGCTCACCCAGGAGGGTGGGCATCTCCTTCATCCCAGGCACCTCAGGCCCTAACCCAGTCAGCCCTGCTGCCCTCAGTGAGGAGGCTATTGACCTCCTGAGATCCCTCACTGTTGGGCAGTCAACGATTCTGAATGCCATCCAGGGTGTCGAGAGGCATTTGCAGCAAACAAATGCATACCTGGAGGGCATTCAGTCTGACGTGGTGGCCCAACAGAGAGTATTTCAGGCTCTGGGCTCAGCACTGATGGCAGCCATTGTCCCTGTGTCCAGCCTCCCTTCTCCAACTTCCTCTACCCAGACCTAATTCCCTGTACCTCAGCCTATCCCAAGCACACCTTCAGACCAGCATGCACACACATCAACACACAAAAGTGTCTCAGGAAAACATAGGCACCACACATCTTCACACAGGCATTCACACAAGCACCATACCCATGCACACATACCAACATCCACTTCCTCCACTGTGTCCCCCTCCTCCTCTTCATCCACCTCCTTCCCAGTAGCATCTCCACTCACACCTGCATGCACTACATCATCAGCCACTGCCTCCATCATCAGCATGCCCACCACAACACACCCCTCACAAGCAATCTCCACCCCTACAACCAGGCACAGGTCCCCTGTGTCCTCTCCCAGTGTGTCTGTGAGCCCTCCTCCCAAAGTACACAAACGCAGGCACACACCCACTCAACAGCCATCCACCTCACAACAGCCTCCAGCCTATGCACCTTCACCCAAACTCAGCAGATGTACACCTCCTACAATCACTACCTCTTCCTCCACTCCCACACCCCCTCCATCTTCCCGTCCCAGTGTGTCAAAGAATCCTTTCCTGGCTAACATTGACCACTTCCCTACACCTCACCCCCCCCCCCGGCCTTCCCCTCGAGCCAGGATGTCTAGATCACAGGCCAGCACCTCAGCCACCAAATTGGCATCCGCTGTGGTCCCTGCAAGTCCGAGAGGATTGAAGGGGGAACCCGTCAGGCCTGCCAGTTTGCCACCTACCAAAGCAAAAGACCACCCGATTCCGCCACCTGCCAAGGTAAAGAAGGGGCCGGCATGCAAAAGAGAAATGACACACCACCCACTCTGCAAGGCCTCGTCTAGAATCAAAGAGGACAGTGGCAAGGTCCCAGCAGCGACTACCAAGGTGGGGCAGGGACACAAAAGCAATAGAAAGTCACCTCAGGGCATAGAGCCTCCTGGTGAGTGGCTGGTGACCCCCATTTCTCAGGATAGGCCTGCAACCTGGACCACGGTGAGCACCACCGCAGCGACCATCACCTGCACCACAACCTGCACCACCACCTGCACTGCCACCTGCACCGCAGCTGCCACAACTACAGTCACAGCATCATCCCCAGTGGGCAGCTATCCGAAGCTGCTGGAGATGGCCTGGTGTCTCCCTCCACTACTGCAGACACCTGCACCACAGGCAGCACCAGCAGCATCTCCACCGCAGACACCGCCGCAGCCACCACCACCTGCACCACCATTTGCACTGCCACGTGCCCAGCCAGTGCCACTACAGCGGACATCAGCAGCATCCCCCGTGGGCAGCCGTCCGAGGCTGCAGGAGACGTCCTGGACCCTGCACACAATACATGAGTCACCACCACCAGCATTGGCACTACCAGCAGTTTGCAGCCTAAGTTGCGGCAGGGTGGAGTGTGGCTGTGCCTCCATGGAGTATCATGCTACCTATTCCCTGAAAATCTCGTACCCCAGATACCCAGGTGAGGGAATGGGAACTGTGACACCCCAGGTGCAGCATCAGTGGAGCGATGCATCCACTCACCCAATCCTTGGAAGGATGAAGCACACTGGGCACAAAAACCCCTCCAGAACCAGTAGAGAAAGGCATCCACTCCCCCAATCCTTGGGAGGATGAAGCACACTGGGCACAAAGCCCCCTCCAGAACCAGTGGAGAGATGCTTCAACTCACCCAATCCTTGGCAGGATGAAGCACACTGGGCACAAACCCCCCTCCAGAAGCAGTGGGCAAACCACCCACTTGAGAGACTGTGGCTTTGCACTCCCCAGGACCAAGCAGTGGGCAACCCACCCACTTGAGAAACTGTGGCTTTGAACTCCCCAGGACCAAGCAGTGGGCAAACCACTCACTGGAGAGACTGTGGCTTTGCACTCCCTAGGACCAAGCAGAGGGCAATCCACCCACTTGAGAGACTGTGGCTTTGCACTCCCCAGGACCAAGCAGTGGGCAACCCACCCACTTGAGAGACTGTGGCTTTGCACTCCCCAGGACCAAGCAGTGGGCAACCCACCCACTTGAGAGACTGTGGCTTTGCCCTCCCAGGACATCGCTGTGAGCTTGTTACCCCCTCGAGGAGCAGTGGCATAGCACCATCTCCGGCTGAGGTGCCACCCCTCCCTTCTCCCTGAGATGCCTCTGTGTTTTCGACCAGATGCCCCTGCAGTGTTCTCTCCGTTTTGAGGCAGGAGTCAAGTGTGGGCTTCATCCAAGGTTTTTGGGCCCACTGGTCCACAGACATTTATAAGGGACAGTGTACGGCCTTCTGTACATAATGTAAATATTTGGATATACTGATTTTTTGATACTCGTTTGCTGTAGCTGCATGTTCAAAAATATCACTGATTGAACTCAATTCCTTTTGTCCTTGCATTCTTCCAGGGGGTTGCGGGTGTATATGTAATATTGTTGGATGTGTTGATGTGTATGGTGGTGTGGGTGAGGGGGTGGGGTGGGGCTGTTGCGTGTCGCGTTTGTGTGTCACTCTCTTTTTCCTCCCCCCTCTCCTTTGTGCTAGGTGTAGTACTCACCGTCGTCGTCGCCACCTCTTCTGATATTCCTCGTGTATGAGGAGGTAGACCAGCATGGAGAGGGCCTACAGCTCGGGCTCCATGGCATCCTGGTTCTTTGTTGAGTGTCAAAAGGTGAGTGGTTCCCATTCAGTGAACTGTTTCTGCTGTGTTTTTGATGTCGTTGGTACCGCCCCAGAAAAGCTGGTGGATTGGCCTGTCATAATAATGTGGGTGGTACATTGTCTTCCGTCTGTCTGTTGGCGGTGACCGCTGCGGTGTTTGTTGCTACCGCCCTGGCGGTCGGAGCGTTAAAGTCGCTGTCTATGTTGGCGGTTTCCGCCATGGTCGTGATCCCATTTCTTTTACTGCCGGCCTGTAGGCGGTGTTACCACCGCTTTAACACCGACCACCAGGGTTGTAATGAGGGCCAAAGTGTGTAAAGCATTGTAATATCACAAAACAGTAATAAATTAAACAGAGGAAACTGTTTAAAAATCCAGAACCAATTTATAAAAATAGGAAATATTTCTTATCTTTAATTTGACACCAAAACAAATAAAATTGGATAAGGGGCACCAGAGATGTGAATTTTTTAAAGCATACACATTCTTTATCACTTAGAAACTGAAAGCTCCACTCAGGATGTCTGGTCGCACCTCGGCCTTGGCAAAGTCCGAATTTGAGGCCAACTGCGATGGAGCCCTGCTCGGCTACAGCAAGCGAGAGGCCTTGATCAAAAGTTTACCTTCAGACTTAGGGCCTCATTATGAGTTGGAGGGCAGTGGAGGCCGCCTGCCACACTCTTCCTGCCATCAGGCCGCCTGTGCGGCATGAAACCCACTGGCCCTATTAGGAGTTCACCGCAGGGCCTTAACATTGCAGCCAGCTCCTAATGGAGCTGGCTGCAATCTGACAGTGCTGCGGGTGTTGTGGGTGCAGCAGCACTTGCCGTGCATTTCACTGCCCGTAATTCGGGCAGTGGAATGAGTGACGGGGCTGTGCATGGGGGCCCCTGCACTGTCCGTGCCAAGTGCTTGGGCAGTGCAGGGTCCCCCAGTGCCCCACCGAGTCCCCCATTCCTCCAACCTTTCCATGGTGGTGTAAACCTCCATGGACAGGCTTGCGGATGGGGACTCATTATGCCCATGGCAGCGCTGCTTGGCATGCTGCCCTGGTGGAATACAACCGCCGGGACCGCCAGGCTGCAGGCTGGCAGCAGCCTGGTGATGTCAGTGGTTAGAACATTGCGCCTCCGCCATGGTCATAGTGTTGTAGTCAGACCGTCATTTTGGCGCCCGTCTGACCATGACCCTGACGGTCTTGTGACTGACCGGGTCATAATGAGGCCCTGTGTTTTTTTCTTGAAGATTTTTCTCACCGGGCTGAAGTCACCATTTTGATCTGATCTACCAGGTGCCCTCTTCAAATACTCATCACAGGACACCTCAGTAAATATTTCTACCTTCAGACTTAGATGATTTTTTGGCACAGAAATCTTTATTTGGGCTGAAGTTGAAATTGGATTTGATGTCTCTGGAGCCCTACTTGGATACGCTGTAGGTGAAGTCCCGGTCAACTATTTGTGTTCGGACTTTGTCACTTTTTTGGAGCTTTTTCTCTCCGATGTAGAACAATGCCCCAGAGCAAGCAGATTTTGAGTCAATGTCATTGGAGTGCCTTTCCAGGAGCCACCGGACAAATCCTGGAAGTCTGGGGCTCTGGAGCTTTTCAGCAGGATGAACCTGTAAGTCAGGCCGGCTCGCGGTCAACGTAAGCCAACTAGACTCACAATGTCGGGTCAGTGCCTTTATGGAGCTTTTTACCAAAAACTCTCCAATCTTCTCAGAATTTCTGGATGTTCTTTCGGAAGGTCTTTGAAGATGCTTTAGGAGTCCACAGCTCACCCCAAGGTTCCAGAAGCTCTGAGTTGCTCCTTGAGGGTTAGGACCCCAATTCCCAGAATGCACCTGGATCAAACTCAAAAACGACCACTGGTCAGGGAGATCCTTCTTGAACCAGTTGAAGTCAGACAAAGTCCTTTTTGTGGTGAAGCCCAAGTGTGCAGCTGGTGTAGTACTTCAGAGTTCAGTATTCAGGTGCAGGTCAAGGGTCCAGCAGGGCAGTCCTTCTTCTTCTTGTCTTGTTCCTCGTAAGGGTCTGAGGTGTGGGTGCAGCTGTGTCATATTTGTCCTTGCTCCTGGGATGGAAAGTGGGGGGGCAACTGTCCAATCACAAGCAGGCCATCACCCTCTTGGATGACCACTTCCTAGGAAGTGTGGCAAAAATCAATCCCTGGGAGCAACATTCTTTCAAAATCCAAAATGGCAAAAATTCAATTTCGGTTAGGTCTGGCTGAGTCCACCCACTGGTGTGGCTGAAATTCCTTAACACACCCCTTTCCTGCCCTCTTCTAATCTAATCAAGGAGGCACCTGGTTGTCTGGGTTTGCAGGAAATGGGGGAGAAACTGAACTGCTCCAAATGTCCTTCCCTCCTTTGAAGACCAGTTTGACCGCTCTCCCTCCATCTTGTTTCACCATCTGCTGAGGCAGATCTCCTCCCCCTGGGATTTCCTTTCACCTCAGCCCAGGCCACTTCAAATCTCATAAGTGTAGCCTGCCCATGCTACCAGAGGCTGGACAATCAGAGAAGGGCACTACAGAGCTAAAGTTGACAACAACTATCAGGCAGAGTTTTAAACCTCTTTCCCTGAACTATTTATATTAAATTCAACAATGGCAAGTTGTTGGATTTTTATAACAATCAGTTTGATACCAAACTTGAAATATTTCGCTATTTTTGGGTCCTTATTATTTAAAAAGAAAGTCTCCCCATTTTAGCCTATGAAGCCTGTTAAATACACTGAGAGAAAAGACATTTGGCTATTTTCCCTCACCAGGGCATTAAAAACATCTTTTATAAGTTCCCTGCTTATAGTTAACACTGCACCCAACCCTGGGGCCACCTGCGGTACACCTTAGGGCTGACTTATATATAAAGATAAGTTGGTTTATGACTTTGGAAGTACTTTTAATCCTAAAGTGAAATTTGAAAGTAACTTTCTTTTACAAGCAGCCAGCAAGGCAGGCCTTCCTTTAAAATGACACTGGGCATCTCAGCAGTGTATCTATGGGTGCACTACCTATGCTGGGGTCCCGAAACCTACATGCCCTGTCATATACTACGGACTTATAGGTAGGTTGATTCTGCCAATTATAATTAGTCTAATTTGTATTTTCACTTTACACAGCGCACTGGCCTTAGGATTGGTTAGCAGTATCCAGGGCACAGTCAAGAGTCAGTAACCACGAGTATCCATCCAAAACGCTTGGGGGTGACCAGGGCAAAAAGGAAGACTTTGCTCCAACTGTAAAAACTCATCAACACAAGGGGCAAAGCCTCAGGCCATTTCAAAGATGTCAAAGCGCACACTTCGATCAATCTGGATGTCAGTGTCCCATTAACCTGTTCAACAAGACCCACAGCCTCAGGTCTATAGCAGCAATGTTGTTACTGTTCTGCTTACAACAATCTCAGGACCCCAATATTAAAATTATTCCCTTCATCTGATTCCATGGAGAGGTTTGGAAGCCAAACCTAGAAACGAGTTCTTTCAGCAACACTTTAGCTACAGTGAGACTGTCATTTCATCTGGTCAGCTAAGCTTCAAACCGACGCAAGAAGATGCATGTGACCACCAGGGCATACATCAGCCTGTTACACATAGGCATCTCAATAAAGTCCAACTGCATCCAGGTAAAGGGACCTAATGATCTTCATATGTGACTTAATGTTACTGCAGCTCTCTTTGCAAAACTGTTTTGTTGCCACACAACACATCTGTGACACAATGCTAAAGCCATCAACCTAAACTTGGGATTAAATCACGTTTGTCTAAACAATCATACCATAGCATCTCTCCCGACATGAGCTATGCCATGGAATTGGCTAGCCATTGGAGGCAACAAATTATTTGGCAACGCAGGTCTTCCATCCATTAAAACCCAAATGCCGCCTTTTCTCTTGACACAACCTGCACTGACCCAACCCTGCTGTTCTTCCTCTGACACCTCTTCCTGAAGCCTCTTTTCTTCTTATAATGTGTCTGCAGTGGTTAACAAAAGGTTGTAATTGGTTTCATCCATTTCCTCATTTATGCATTCTTCAATACAGGCACATACATTGTGGGCGCAAGACTTTGCGACCTCATCAGCATATCTGTTGCCCAAAGTTACATGATCATCTCCACTATGGTGTACAGGGCAGTTGACCACTGCAACTTATTTAGGCATCTGTAATGCCTCAAGAAGATTCCTCACCTGTTCACCATTCTGGACGGGAGATCTATTAGAGGTCATAAACCTCCTCCAGAACTATAACTGTGCGAAGTTTTGCATAACACCAAAGCCGTATCATCACTTTAAGCTGCTTTGAAACACAGCAGGCTCTAGTGACAGCCCTCATTTCAAGCAGGAAGCTGCAACAACTCCTGAAATTGTGCAGACCTCATAGACAGCTCTCAAACGCCCTCATTTGCCTTGTAAACATGAGCCATCCACGTACAGTACAAAATCTTATTCAGGTAATGTCTCATCTCATACATCTGGTCTTGGCTTGGTGCATAGGTCAGTAACATCGAGACAGTCATGCTCCACTTCACATTCATCATTGTCATTGTCTTTTACAGGTAACAAAATAGCAGGTTTTAGAACAGAACAGAGGTCACATCTTCAGCCACGAGTATGGCTTGTTCATACATAGTAAGGTGGTTTCTCATCAAATGCTGGATTCTAGTCCTTGTTAACAACATCTTGACAGATTGAGTAACATAACAATTTAGTGGATGATCCATAACTATGTTTTCACATCTCTCCATGTTGACACTGGCCGCCACCACCACTTTTGGACAACCAGGCTGCTTGGATGCCACAGGATGAAGAGTAGCAAAGAAGTAAGCTGCAGGCCTTTTGGCATTTCCGTGTACCTGCGTAAGCACTGAGAGAGCGCAGCCCTCCCTCTCACTGCAGAAAAGTATGAATGACTTATTGTAAGGACTTATTGAAATCAGACATTTCCCGTCCTGGGGCACAACTTTCTCCCAGATCTAGGAAGGCAATTAAGCAATTGTTATCCCACGGAACCGGATCAGACACAGCCTTGTGTGCCAGCCTCAGTAAAGGTTTGGCTTCTAAGGAAAAGTTGGGTATCCACTGGTGACAGGAACCCACAATTTCTAAAAACATCCTGACTTCCCTCTGGGTAGTTGGCAGATTAATTTTCCGAATTGCAGAAATCCTCTCTTGTGACACTTTCCTTGCTCCTTTTTCAATGTAATGTCTGAGATATTGGACCTCCTTCTGACAGTATTGCAACTTGCTTGGGGACACCTCATGTCCATTCACATGCAATAGTATCTTGTTAACAGGCTTCTTGAGTATTCAACACCTCCAGTAGGTCATCTGTATATTAGACTAGGACTGAGTTGCAAGGCATGACCAAGGACTCCAGATTCTTCTTGAGAATCTGGTTAAAGACAGAGAGACTCTCTGCATACCCTTGTGGGGACTCAGCACCATGCCAAAACAAGATTGCTGAACCAAAATCCAAAGAGGATCTGATTGTCCTGATGCAGTGCGATAGAAAAGAAAGCCTAGAACAAATTAAAAACTGTGAACCACTCAGCCTCTCATGGAATCTGAAACAAAATCACGGTTGGATTCAGTACAATGGGACATCAGGGAAAATGAATGATGTTCATATTCCTCAAATGATGAACAATGTAATATTTACCACTGGGCTTCTGTAAGCTGATCATGGGTGAATTGCATGGACTTCTCATAATCTCTTCTAGAATACCTTGTTGGATCACAGATTTGATTACCGGGGTTATTCCAGCAATCATTTCTGGTGTCAGATTACTATGGTTTGAAAACACCTTTGATCAAACTAATGCTCTCTCCTGAAAAATCCCTAACCTCAGACCTGACTGGGTCTTTAAGGTCTGGTGGCTTTTCATCAATGGTCATAGCAAACAATGTATTGTAAGATTCATCACTGGCCAATTTGAAGGCAACATCCTCATCATGAGTCTGCATTTCTACACCTTTCAGCATACAAAAGATGACACAGTTGAGCTTGCAAGGTCTCAAACATGGTATACAGTTAGAAGGGATTATTGTCAACATTCAAATTCCCGTTTGGAACTTGATTAAATTTGATCTAGGGCCATACGCATTTTGCTGTGGCATTGCGATTCTGTAACCTGCATCATTAGAGCTTGTGGTACATTTAAATTCTGCACTGTCAGTTTCTGCACATTTTGCAACTAGATGGGGTTGTTACTCTGGGCTGTACAAACCCTGAATTCCGAAGTTGATTTGTTGGGTTAAGATGACATTACCTCATCCAATGCTCCAACTTGATGCAACAATGATAAGGGTTTATCTTCTTTAGACTACCCACACTCCTCCCTGTACTAGAATCAACTGGGTCACCTTGGCCTGTACCCAGCGTCACAGTAGTTACCTGCTGATACACTCCTTGTATAGAAGCAACATTTCCTACAAAAAGGCTGGGACTAACTACTTCTCTGAGCAGACTTCATCTGTGCAAACATCAGCTTTTTCTATTTCATCTCTATTTCATCGCTGGAGTGTTTTGCAAATCTCACAATTTCATCAACTGATTTACTCTAAAGACAAATCAAATACTGCTGAATCATCAAGCTTATTTCAATTGACAATCCTGTCATCAAATTCAGCACAAAATGCCCCATATCCTTTGGTTCAAGCATCTCCATTCTACCATATTGATTGAACACCTGCAACGATCTCTGATAATAAGCATGAATTGACTCCTTGGGTTCCTGAGTCGTCCAGTCAATCTTAATCCAATCAATATCTTTTAGACAAACCTCCAACTTTGAAAATGTCATCACCTGCTGATACTTTTTCATCACCAGTGGCAAAGAGCCTTTTGTCACTGGGTCCCTTCTTGGTTCTTTCTCAGGCCATTCAACAGCTATCTTACTTTCTGCCCACAAGCCACTCGGAACCACAACGTCAAACAAAGAATTCAAATCAACCCACAATACTTATGAAATCACCACAAATCGCTCCACCTGCTTGTACCGCTCTACTGGCTCTTCCCTCAGCTTCAGAAAGGCATTAGTGAATGATGCAAGGTCACTTCTGCCCAAAAGCACATGGGCATAACATCCACTTGGCACTTCTCTTAATGGGAAATTTGATGTGCTTGCCCCTTCTTTAACAAAAGGTCGTACTTCACATGTCTGTTTTTTCGATTCTTTCTTTCTCACCCATTGGCTTTCCCATTTATCTAACTCTTCCCATTTCCAAATGTTCTGATTAGCTCTTGAATTTGTATTTTTATCCTGAAGTTCTCATACAGCCTATGTCTTCTTCATTAAAGCATACATGATAAATTCTCTGGAAAGCTTTGGCTTTGTTCATATCTATCTCATATATTTAGGCCAACTCAGATAGTTTGTCATAAATTTATCCTGCACATCTGGTAACATCCTTAGACAGAAATACAAGCTCATTCTCTTGGTAAGAGTCTAAATTAGCCATTTCAAGATTCCCACTAATCATCTAACCCAATTCTAATTTAAGTTTAGCTACATCCATCAAGTTCTCTCTCATAGGTGACTGAAATTTTCCTTAACTGAACTGCATGATTCAAAGTCGAATCAGCTCTCGCAACACATGGAGAACTTGTTTTTGTTGGGATTAGTGTAACAAATCATCTTGTATCGGGCTTACATCAACAGTACCTGAAGCACTGGGTGCACTAGGGACAGCCAACTTATAAGTTGTTTTTCCTGGGAAATCAGGCTTATACATGGGGACCACAGAACGAATAGTAACTGGGACAGTGAGAGCATCAGCAGCATTTGGGGTAATAGAGTTTGCAGAAACACAAATTCCTGAACCTTCTCCCATCATTTGATGATGCACATTCACTGGACTAATCCCCACAGAACAAGGATTCACATTTATTGGGGCAGTAGCTGATCTAAGATTCCCATTACCATTAATGCTATCTCCTTCCTCCACTCGGGTCTAATTATATGGAGGTCTATGATCTGGCAATAATGCATCTAAAAGGCTATCACCATAATCAGTGTCACTGATCTTACTCATATCATCTGCATCCTTTCTCTTTCAATCCTTTACTTTCTTGTCCTTTTTCTTTTCCTTTTCTCTCATGAATGTTTCACTCATTAAACATGGGTTACATCTAATTCCCTCCATCATGTCGGTTCTCCACTTCTTTTGTTCAGCATCCCATCTAACATCTACATACGTATGCACTGCTTTTCAAGCTCTTCCCTGAGACTTCTCTTTCTCTCTAGCATGAGTAACACATTACCTAGTATTTAGTGCCTCATACTGTGCAGGTCCAGCAGGGAGTTTCATCTCATATAATAACCTCCTCAGGTTTTCAATAATTCTAAGATTAAATTTAAATGTGCAATAACATGGAAACCTCAATGAACCCTCCTTTTCTGTGATCTTGTGCTATTGACCAGGCATAATGCATGTGTGGAGCACTACATTTATTGCCATATAATGTCCTGGGTATCTTCAGCTGGTGCCTCTTCCCGCTCTCTAATAGGTACAGCTACATATCCTCTAAACAGGTTTCTTATGACCTTAAAACAGTTAATTTTTCAATCAAATATCAATAACCACAGATTGAATTTTATTCCAGCTCAGAGGATAACTATTTGTCCTCAATTCTCATTTACCAACAACAACCACTTGCAGCATGACCCCTTGTGATGTAAAGAAACAATACCAGTGCAGCACTACACCAACCGACCAATACCAGTGCAGCATGTTGTGACGTCAATCTCACTCCTTGCAGCGGTTCACCTTTCTTTACAAAATGTACGTCCACACTCAAACATGCCTAACAAAGTACAATACAAATAACTTTTGTTTGCTCAATTAAAGAATTTACAGTATTCATTCACACATGAATCAAACCAATCAAGCACTTTGAATGAAACTTCAACCTTCGTAGTATCATTCAGAATGGTACTGATCATTCTGTCCATTAGGCTCCACTATACCAAGCACACCTCGCATTCAACCAAAGATAAAGGTCCTCTTCTGAACTGTCCTGTCGACAACGTCCCACGACAAGCACCACTATTTTATTTTATTTTTAATTGCATTTTTCAAGATAGTATAACACAAAACAAGAGACAACACTGATACATCTGGCAAAATGTCCAAAAGCCAAGGCAAAAAACATATTAACAGTAAAATCGGAGGAGCAAATGCAGCCTGCCCAAAAGCAGGTAATACCAACAATACCTTAGCTCTGCAAATATATCCTCATCCTCATTGGGAGACAAAGGAAGAGAAAAGGATAGTCAGAGAAGAAAGAAAGACAGGAAGGAAAGTAGGGAGAAGTCCTCGTATTTATCACAGCCTAGCTGAACCAGCCAAGCATAATCATAAGGCAATGAGGAGGAAGAGGGTGGAAAGGAAAGGGGCCACCGAGGCGAGTCATCTACGCAACATGTTGCTGCCCGCGTACAAGGAAGGTCTGCAGCGGGGACCACACCTCCCTTGGATGGGCATCAACTCCAAGTAAGCCCCCAACTGCTACTGACAGTACACAGCCTCTTGCAGCCAGTCCTGGCAGCAAGGGGCCAGCCCTCTACCCCAGCACATTGTAACTCTGCCCTTCACCAACACTAGGAGCAACCCCACTAGTCTCCTGTTCTCAAGGGGAATTTCCCTAATATAACCCAAGAGCATAGACGTAGGAGATCTCGTTATTGTGAGCCCAACCATCTCCTCCAGCGCATTCAGCATGTCCACCCAAAAGCCCACCAGCACCCCACAACCACATGCAAATTGCACAAAATCCGTTCCCTGTGCCGCACATCTATCACAGCGATCATCAGACTGAACACCCATCCTCTAAAGACTACGCAGTGTGTGAAACAAGCGATGTAGAAATTTAAAATGTAGCAGACATAGGTGGTCATTACAACCCTGGCGGTCGGTGTTAAAGCGGCGGTAAAACCGCCAACAGGCCAGCGGAAAAAAAAATGGAATCACGACCATGGTGGAAACCGCCAACAAAGACAGCCACTTTAACACTCAGAGCGCCACGGCGGTACAAACAAACACCGCGGTGGTAACAACCAACAGACAGGCGGAAGACAATGTACCACCCACACTATTACAACAGGCCAATACACCACCTTTTCCGGGGCGGTTGCAACCCAAACAAAAACATGGCAGAAACAGGACTTGGAAGGGAAAACTCTCACCTCTACACACCACACAAGGAACCAGGACGCCATGGAGCCGGAACTCCATATTCTCCCTGCCTTTGTCTTCCAGCTCCTCTACCAGGAGCACGAACGCCGGTGGCGAAGACCATGGTGAGTACTGCACCTACGACACAGGGGAGGGGGGAGGGAAAAGAGAGTGACACACACACGCAACACCCTTACCCCCACCCCCACCCTCACACACTAATACATGTTGATACATTACAGTTACTCCCCCCAACCCCCCGGAAGACTGCAAAGACAAAAGGAAATGATTTGAACAATTGTAATCTATTAAAATCCAGTACTCAAAAATATATATACACTATAAACAAATATATACACCAATAATTCAAGTCGAGGTATTGCACCAAGTAAAGTCAGTGGACCACTGGGCCCAAAATGCATGGGCAAGGCCCACACTCGATACCCGATCAAAATGGAGAGAACACTGCAGGGGCATCAGATAGAAATACAACATGCACCTCAGGGGGAAGGGAAGGGGGGACACCTCAGCTAGATGAGTGCATGACGCCAGATCCACAAGGGGGCTCCATGCCCACTGCTGTATCCTGGGGAGTGCAAAGCCACAGTTTCTCAAGTCTCTCCAGTGGGTGGGTTGCCCACTGCTTTATCCTGGGGGGTGCAAAGCCAAAGTCTCTCAAGTCTCTCAAGTGGGTGGTTTGCTCACTGCTGTATCCTGGGGAGTGCAAAGCCACAGTCTCTCAAGTCTCTCCAGTGGGTGGTTTGCCCACTGCTTTATCCTGGGGAGTGCAAAGCCACAGTCTATCACGTCTCTGAAGTGGGTGGTTTGCTGACTGCTTTATCCTGGGGAGTACAAAGCCACAGTCTCTCAAGACTCTCAAGTCTCTCAAGTGGGTGGTTTGCCCACTGCTTTATCCTGGGGAGTGCAAAGCCACAGTCTCTCAAGTGGATGCCTTTCTCCACTGGTTCTGGAGGGGGCTTGGTGCCCAGAGTGCTTCATCCTGCCAAGTACAGAGGTAGTGGATAACAGTCTCCACTGGTTCTGGAGGGAGCTTTGTGCCCAGAGTGCTTCATCCTGCCAAGGACAGAGGTAGTGAATGCCTTTCTCCACTGGTTCTGGAGGGGGCTTGGTGCCCAGAGTGCTTCATCCTGCCAAGGATAGAGGTAGTGGACAACAGTCTCTACTGGTTCTGGAGGGGGCTTTGTGACCAGAGTGCTTCATCCTGCTTGTGGCGGCCTCAGTAGCGGCAGTGCTTGTGGTGCTCATTGGCCTGCGGTGCTGGTGGGTGGCTCAGTGAGCGTGCTGCTGGCGGTGGTGTCCTGGGCAGCGGTTCTGGTGGCGGCGGTGTCCTTGGCAGCGGTGCTGGTGTTGGCGGTGTCCAGGACTGCGGTGCTGTGGCGGCGGTGTCCTTGGCAGCGGGGGTGGTGGCGGCGATGTCCTTGGCAGCGGTGCTAGTGGCGGAGGTGTCCTTGGCAGCGGGGCTGGTGGCGGCGGTGTCCTTGGCAGTGGTGCTGGTGGCGGAGGTGTCCTTGGCAACAGGGCTGGTGGCGGAGGTGTCCTTGGCAGCGGGGCTGGTGGCAGCGGTGTCCTGGGCAGCGGTGCTGGTGGCGGCAGTGTCCTTGACAGTGGTGCTGGTGGCAGAGGTGCCCTTGGTAGTGGGGCTGGTGGCGGCGGTGTCCTGGGCAGCGGGGCTGGTGGCGGCGGTGTCCTGCGCAGCAGTGCTTGTAGCGGTCTTGTCCGCCGTGCAGGTTAACGGCGACTTCCCTTTCTTTATGTGCCTCTTCCCCACCTTGGATGGTGGCGCAGCTTTCTTCCCATACCCAAATGTAGTCCTGGGAGGGCCATTGGTGGCAGGTGTTTTACCCTTCTCCTTCCGGGCAGTGGCCAACTTCTTATGCTTCTGAGGTGGGGGACTGTCCGTGGTCTGGCTCCTTGGCACACTTGCTGCCCTGCTGCTTGGCGCACTCCAGAAGCCGGTTACTACTGGCACCACTGTTCACGCTGGGGACAAAAGGGGTGGGGGAGGTGAGGGGAAGAGGTCAAGGTTGGACAGGAAAAGTTTTTTAGACACACTGGGACGGGTAGATGGAGGGGGTTTGGGAGTGGAGGAAGAGGTAGTGGTTGTAGGAGGTGTACGTTTGCTGACTTTGGGTGAAGGTGCATGGGCTGGAGGCTGTCGTGAGGTGGATGGCTGTTGGGTGGGTGTGTGACTGTGTTTGTGTAGCTTGGGAGGTGGGCTCACAGACACACTGGGAGAGGACACAGGGGATATGTGAATGGTAGTGGGGGTGGTGAGTGCACATGAGCGGTGTGTGGTGATGGGTGTGCTGGTGATGGACATAGTGGATGAAGATGTAGTGCATGCAGGTGTGAGTGGAGACGTGACAGGGAGGGAGGAGGGAGACGAGGAGGAGGGGGACACATTGGAGGCAGTGGCTGTTGGTATGTCTGCGTGGGTATGATGCTTGTGTGAGTGCTTGTGGGATGTCTGGTGCTTATGTTTGCCAGAGCTTCCCTTGTGTGTTGAGGTGTGTGCATGCTGGTCTGATGATGTGTTTGGGATAGGCTGAGGTACAGGGGTTTGGGTCTGGTTGGAGGAAGTTGGAGGGGGGAGGCTGGACACACGGACAATGGTTGCCATCAGTGCTGAGGCCAGAGTCTGAAAACCACGCTGTTGGGCTGCCTGACCAGAATGAATGCCATCCAGGTATGCATTTGTCTCTTGCAACTGCCTCTCTACACCCTGGGTGGCATTCAGAATCGTAGACTGCCCAACAGTGAGGGATCTGAGGAGGTCAATGGCCTCCTCACTGAGGGCAGCAGGGCTGACAGGGACAGGGGCTGAGGTGCCTCGGGCGAAAAAGATGCCCACCCTCCTCGGTGAGCGGCCACGGGGTACACGCTGAGGGGCTGCTGGGAGGGCGGTGCTGGTAGGGGGGGGTGGCAGCTGTACCTGTAGATGCAGAGAGCACAGAGGGGCCCGCCACCGCAAGGGAGCTCCCACCAGAGGAGGAGTCCATGTCGCTGGTCTCAGCTCCTGTCCCCGCCGTTGAGCTCCCCTCGTCCTCCATCCCACTGGTGGCTTCAGACTCCGTTGTCTTGCCCTCCAGGGCCATGTGGGATGTATCTCCCTCCTGCTCCGGTGCCACTGCTCCTATGCCTGATGATGCTATTGCACACAAGAACAGGGAGACCAAAAAAAGGGGGAGAAGACAGAAGAAAGACATGTTCAGTGCATGCAATACCGCTACAGTTGGCAGACACTACAGACACAGAAGACCTGTGCACTACGCTGTGCACTTAGAGTTCCCTAATTAATCATAGGGACATGGGGTACAAGGCCTATTGATGCACACATGGAAGTCAAACGAGCCTGACTAGGTGTAGTTGCCTCTGAACCCTGGTGGGGTGGGGTGCCACATGGCCTGCTTATGAAGGGACCTTGCCAACTAAACTCGCCCTGGCCTAGGGGAACCCACAGCCCACCTCCACCACCCAGACACCTCGTAATTCGCGCTGAATCAGCTGAATGAAAGTGTACTCACCCCCTTGTCGCTGCTGTGATGCTCTCAAGCGCCCATCCAACTCCGGATACACCACTGCCAGGATCCAGAACATCAGGGGGGTCATGGTGCGACTGGCACCCCTCCCAAGTTGGGAGGCCATCCCCAGCTGGGCCTCCTCTGTCTTCTTGCTCCAGTGGCAAATGTCCTCCCATCTTTTCCGACAGTGGGTGCTCGTCTGTGGTGGACCCACTGGGTCCGGACTTCCTTGGCGATGGCACGCCAAATATCCTTCTTCTGGTGGGCGCTGACCTAGAGGAATGGTATAGGGGAAAAGGAGAAGATATAACCATCCGGACCGTCACAGTCATGGCAAGGTTCCTACCCTTGCCATGATGCACATGCACTCACCGTCGTTTCATGCACGTCTCATTCTCCCCCACCTATCTTCCATCCACACCACTCCACACAGGCGTTGCCCATACAGCATGCTCCCAGTGTACTTACCTGTTTGTCTGGAGGACTGAAGAGTAGCGTGTACTGGGGGAGGACCCCATCCACTAGTTTCTCCAACTCCTCCGTGGTGAAGGTAGGGGCCCTTTCCCCAGACACATGATCCATTGTCTCTTTCAGACTGAGGTCACAGCAGCACCTACAGTGTAGGTCCTCTCCTGTCGAAGATCAGGTATCAAGTGAGTGAACAGACAGAAAATGGCGGTCACGCCCGTGGCGGTGCGTACCATCACTGCCGGCGTACATCGTCATTGGCTCCTGGGACCCATAGGGTCCAATGTTAACCAATGCAGGATTGCACCGCGGTCTTTGACCGCCTACCGCGACGGTGTACAACGCCAGCGCAGTTACCTTATATCCCCTTGTCCCTCATTACAGGTCAGGCAGCCGCCATTTCAGGGGGCCACATGGCATTCATTTTAAATGCGTCACAGATATCTAGGCCTTGCATACACATTACAACAGGGACATAGCGGATTGAAAAATGTGTGCAATAAAGTACTGTTTTCGTACCTCAGTGTTGGCTGACCCTCTGATCACTGTTCTCCTCCATAGAGCACATCTGCTAGGGCAGGTGAGGAGATGGCGGCATCCTCCGGTGTACAGACCGCTGGTGGACCTGACGACAATGGAAGAGCGACATGTAATTGTCACCTACAGACTGGACTGTGCCACAATCCTGGAACTGTGTGCCCAGTTGGAGCCGGACCTGATGTCAGCTATCCACCATCCCACAGGTATCCCCCCTCTAGTGCTGGTGCTGTCAGTACTCCATTTCCTGGCAAGTGGGTCTTTTCAGACGACAGTGGCCATAGCATCAGGGATGTCCCAGCCTATGTTTTCCAACATGTTGTCCAGAGTGTTGTCTGCCCTGCTGAAACACATGCCCAGCTACATCGTTTTCCCTCTGGTGGAGGATTTGCCAACAGTGAAAGGTGACTTCCATGCCCGGGGACATATCCCCAACATCATAGATGCCATTGATGGGACACGTGTGGCCTTGGTCCCCCCCACAGGAGTGAACAGGTGTACAGAAACCGGAAGAGTTACCATTCTATGAATGTGCAGATGGTGTGTTTGTCCGACCAGTACATCTCCCATGTGAACGCCAAATTTCCTGGCTCAGTGCATGACGCTTACATTCTAAGGAATAGCAGCATCCCTTATGTCATGGGGCAACTCCAGAGGCACTGTGCGAGGCTATTAGGTGAGGACATGGACCCTATACAGTGTGAATATTTGTCTGGGTCTGGGGTTGTCCCTAGGGGTTAGTGTGTGTCTAACAGTTGTCCCTCGACATTTGCAGGTGACTCTGGCTACCCCAACCTGTCATGGCTACTGACCCAAATGAGAAATCCCAGGACAAGGACAGAGGAACGCTACAATGAGGCACATGGGCGAACTAGGAGGGTTATAGAGAGGACCTTCGGCCTCCTGAAGGCCAGGTTCAGGTGCCTCCATATGACAGGTGGTTCCATATTCTACTCACCCATGAAGGTGTGCCAGATCATCATGGCCTGCTGTATGCTTCACAACTTGGCTTTGCGACAACAGGTGCCTTTTCTGCAGGAGGATGGTCCAGATGGAGGTCTTGTGGCAGCGGTGGAGCCTGTGGACAGTGAAGATGAGGAAGCAGAAGAAGAGGATATCGACAACAGAAACACAGTGATTCATCAATACTTCCAGTAAGACACAGGTAAGAAGAAATCACTGCCTTATACATCTGATACACTTGTTCTACCTCTCATCTATCTGTCACTTGCACCCAGTGTATGGAGCCTGAGTTGTCACTTTCCCTTTCGATTTCACAGATGTGGGTCCCACTGTGTGACATCTGCTTTGTTTCTTCATGGCCTAGAGCTGTGTGAAATAGGTATGTTGACAATACAATGGATATGTCATTTTTCCTCAATTTTTCTAAATACACATTTTCGAAAGCACAGACTGTCTCCAGATATTTTTGTGATTTAAGGGTGTTTATTTAAGTGCTAAATAGTTGAGGGGGTTGTAAATTGGCCAGGGGTGATGGTGGAGGAATGTCCAATGCAGAGTCCAGTCTATAAGTCTCACAGGCGCACTGTCCAAAGGGGCATAGGAAGTGGAGCTGGAGCAGTTGATGGATGGACAGGGTGACAAAGTGGGACAAAAGTATGACAATCAGGGTGGTCTCATTTCTTGGCGGGGGTCTTGGCATTGTTCTCTGTCTTTGTCCTGGATCTCAGGGACCGCTTGCGGGGTGGTTCTACATCTGCAGGGGGTGGGGTGCTGGTGTCGTGGTCCTGTGGCGGTGCCTCCTGTCCACTAGTGCCGGTGGAGGTGGTGGGCAGTTCATCGTCCAGGCTAGTGTCAGTGGCCCTTCTTGTGCCACAGTGTCCCTCCTGGTGTTCACAAGTTCCTTCAGCACCCCTACAATGGTGCCCAGGGTGAAATTGATGGCTTTGAGTTCCTCCCTGAACCCCAAATACTGTTCCTCCTGCAGCCGCTGGATCTCCTGAAACTTGGCAAGTACTGTTGCCATTGTCTCCTGGGAATGGTGGTAGGCTCCCATGATGTTGGAGAGGGCCTCATGGAGATTGGGTTCCCTGGGCCTGTCCTCCCCTTGTCGCACAGCAGCCCTCCCTGTTCCCCTGTGTTCCTGGGCCTCTGTCCCCTGAAACGGGGGCCCCCTGCCACTGCCCCCAGGACCCTGCTGTTGTTGGGTTGGTGGGTTAGCCTGGGTTCCCTGTAGTGGTGGACACACTGCTGATTGACATGTCCTGGGGACAGAGGTATTGGCCAGCTGGGTGGGTGCTGTGCTGGTGTTTCCATAGGGAGGAGGCTCTGTTGTGGCTTGTGCCAGTGTGAGGGGAACCAACTGTCCAGAGGTCCCAAATGGGCCGGGCTGGTCATCTAGATCCCGTTGGACAGAGCTGCTGTCATCACTGTGGGCCTCTTCTGTGGGTGGAGTGGACATGTCTGGAACCTCCTGTCCGGTGACGTTGGGTAGGGGTCCAGAAGGGGTGTAAAGGCATAATTATTGCATCTGTGTGTGTCATGGTGTGCAATGGGTAGGTGACCCTGTACCCCAGTGCTTGCATTCTGGTATAGGACCTTGTGTGATAATTGTTTAGGGGTGTTTGTGTGGGTATGTGCAGTGGCCATGCATTGGTGATGGGTGTCCATGCTTTGTTGTTGCATGCAGGGCTTGGTGTTGGGATGGGTGGGTTGTGATAGAGGGACAAATGTGAGGAGTTTGGAGTGATGGGTTGAAGGCGAGGGTGGGGGTATGTGATAGCATGCAGGTAGGGTTGGGGATGAAGTAGTGAAAGCTTTGACTTACCAGAGTCCATTCCTCCAGCTACTCCTGTGAGGCCCTCAGGATGCAGTATAGCCAAGACCTGCTCCTCCCATGCTGTTAGTTGTGGGGGAGGAGGTCGGAGTCCGCCGCCAGTCTTCTGAACCGCGATGTGGTGTCTTGAGACCACGGAACTACCTTCCCCGGTAGGTCATTCCACCTCTTCCTGATGTCATCCCTAGTTCTTGGGTGCTGTCCCACTGCGTTGACCCTGTCCACGATTCTGCGCCATAGCTCCATCTTTCCAGCTTTGGTGGTGTGCTGCACCTGTGATCCGAATAGCTGTGGCTTTCCCCTGATGATTTCCTCCACTATGACCCTGAGCTCCTCCTCAGAAAACCTGGGGTGTCTTTGCGGTCCCATGGAGTGGTGTGGGTGATGTGTGAGGTGGTGTGTGTTGTGATGTCTGGGGTGATGTTTAGGGGTGTGTGGTGTTTTGTGCGTGGATGTGTATGTGTGATGGTGTTGTGTGCCTCTGTATGGTGGGGGTGTCTTTGCTGTGCTGTCTCTCTGGCCTTTGTTTACATTTCTGGTTGTAAGGGTTTGTGGGTGGTGTGGGTGTGTGTTTTATATTGTATTGAGTGTGGGGGAGTGGTGTGTGTATGTGTATCAGGTGTGTGTATTTGGAATTGTCCAATGTGGTAGTGTTTTGTAAATGTGTGTATATTTTGAGAGCGGCGGTGTGTACCACCAATGGAATACCACAGTTGAAAGACCGCCGCGTGGATTAGTGGGTCATGATAGTGTGGGCGTATTCCTGTTGGCGTGATGGTGGAGGTTTTGTTATCACCAGTTTATCACTGACATTTGGTGTGGCAGACTTGTGTGGGTGTCTGGATTTTGGCGGATTCCGAGCAGTGGGTCGTAATAGTTGTGGCGGAATTCCACTGCCACAGCGGTGTGTTGGCAGTCCTCTGCAAGGCAGTAAGCGACATTTACTGCCAATGTTGTATTGATCCCCATAATCTGTAATTGGGGGAAAGCTCACGCATATGCACACAACAGTATTTCCACACGTCTTCCAACAGTGCCCCCCCCCCACATCCAGTTCCCACTGTCCTCTTGCCCTAGAGGGCACCGCAGAAGATGTTGCCTGCTTACACACATATAAGCTGGTAATAAGACCGTGAGAAGATGGAGACTTATACAATAACTCCAAATACACGACTCACCGGAAGCGCTGCATGAAAGGTGGGGTACCTGGAATGCAGGGATTCCTTGATCTGAAGATAAGTGAGTCGATACTGCATGGTGTCGCACGGCTCACGAAGCGCTACCGCAGAAGAGATAAATGAATTCTCAGGGTACCAGGAGCCCAAAGTCGTCAGCTGCAATTCTGATAGATGCCTAATCGGCCAACACCCATTTGGTGCACAACATCCCTCACCAGCACCGAGGGCACGAACAGCACCTTGCCCCCAGCCGCTGCAGGAGCGCCCGCCAGGCCCGCACCATACACACCACCATATCCACACCCTATCATATAACAATCCAGACAGAAGAGCAGGCCAAATCAAATCCTGCTCCGGAGCCAAGTGCGATAAGTATTTTATAGGGTGCATCCAAAAATGCGCACAGTGAGCTTGTGCACGAGTACAATAATGGTCAGAATCCGGAGCAGCCAAACCGCCCAGCTCGAATGGCAGCACAAGCATCTCCCACGATATCCTGGGCTGCCTACCTGCCCAAACCAAAGAAATAAGCAAAGACTGAAGACGCTTCCGAAAGATGAAAGTGTGCACAAAAGGGATGTTGGTAAACAAATAGAGAAATTTAGGCAGAACCACCATCTTTGCAATGGCTACACGGCCTGTCAGCGAGAGCGGCAAGGAGGGCCAAGCCCCAAGTTTGTTTTCCAGCCAGGCAATGACCGTACCATAATTGGCAGACCAATGTTCATCTATTTTCCAGCACACCCAGATGCCCAGATATCGGACCGGGCTATCGGCCCAACACAAAGTATACCGCAAACAATACTGCACTGTGTCAACTGACAAAGACAAGACCACTGACTTCAACCAATTGATGATGATCTCAGAGATCTGGCCAAAGCGTGCGATCTCGTCTAGAAGTATATCAAGGTGAACATGCGGCGTACATAGAAACAAAGATTGGGTGTTGTCTAAATGCTAAACCTCAATGGTTATGGTGTTGTCAAAGCTGCGCAGCCAGCGGGTCCATCACCATTGCAAAGAGCAGGGGCGAAAGGGGTCAAACTTGACGAGTACCCTAGACACCAGGAAAGGATACAATGTCATCCCATTAACTCACAATCATGCCACGGGAGCGAGTATAGAAGGCAAATCAATTGGATAAATCTGAGGCTCAAGCCCACTCGCGCCAATAGGCCAAACAGATATGACCATTCTAAAGAATCAAATGCCTTAGTGGCGTCCAAGAATACTGCCGCAACGTGGTCCTTAGGGGACACCGCCTGCGCTATTGCAATGAAGGTACGAAGACTATACAAGGTCGAGTAACCCGGCAGGAACCGGATTTATCTGGGAGCACCATTGACGGAAGAG
This sequence comes from Pleurodeles waltl, assembly GCF_031143425.1. Taxonomy (NCBI): domain Eukaryota; kingdom Metazoa; phylum Chordata; class Amphibia; order Caudata; family Salamandridae; genus Pleurodeles; species Pleurodeles waltl. The sequence continues at coordinate 454,106,828 of NC_090451.1, forward strand.
AAGAGGCTGCAGGCGCAAACCCAGCAGCTTCTCCAAAATCTTATTATCCAGATTTATAAGCGACAGTGGCCGATATGAATTGCAAGAGCACGGATCCTTGCCCAGCTTCAGTACAGTACGTATATGGGCTTCCCTCAGCGATGGTGATAGGGTGCCTCATTCAAGCGCCTCAGCGTACCCATTTAATAAATGTGGTGCCAACAAATCTGCATATTCCTTATAAAAGGCAGCCATGAGCCCATCAAGGCCAGGGGCCTTGTTGCCGGGCAGACCACAAATGACCTGCACAATACCCTCAACAGAGAAAGCCTGCACAATACACTCAACAGAGAAAGGCACATCTAAAGATTGCTGGTGCTTGTTCTCCAGCCACAATAAACTAATCTCCTCAAAGTAATCGGAATTGGTCTCCGTGTCCAAGCCATCCGAGGCAGAATAGAGGGAAGCATAAAACTCTGTCATCGCACGGCCAACCTTCTCTGCACCCGTTCGAGAGACGCCCGCAGAATCCAGCAGCTCCACGACATAGTTCCCAGCCCATGGGTGACGCAGCATTCCTGCCAGCGTTCTACCAGCCCGCTCGCCCTCTCCATACCGTTGCGCTGTTGCCTCTGTACCCAGGAAGCAAAGTTCACGGAGCGCTGCTTACTCATAGTCCGACAGCTTATCCTGAAACTCCAACAGGAGAGCATGTGACATACCAGTGTACAGGTGTTTCTCTAACGCAATCGACTGAGCCTCTAGAGTCGCCAGTTCATGAGGTATTGCCCTCAGCACACCATGCTGTTTAGCCAGGCAGATCACCACTTTAAATGCCTCCCAAAAAGTACCATCCAAAGAGACTGAGCCCTTATCAGTCGCAAAGTACTTCTTTATGGCTGTGCGGACCTCCTCTCTAAAAAGAGAGTCCTTCAATGCATTGCACGGGAGCCTCCGCAAAATGTCCCATCACGCACACTGGAGAATGGTCCAATAATGTATGGGGCAGATGCTCGACAGCACCCGTCCATAGCTCTACATCCTTGGTACCAATCTATCTGTCCAGTTGTGACTAGCTGCTTTGGACAGTGCCTTCCCTCAGAGTGCCATGTTTAACCCTACATAGATCAACCACAGCATCTTCCATCATGATACGAGCAAGCGCCCCCACAGCTGCCACATGTTGAGGCCACACCCGGCTCTCACAATCTGCATCAACATCCAAAACTATGTTAAAATCACCACCCCATAGGATCGACCCCGGCCCCAGGGAGCATATCAATCGCTACACCTCTTCAAAAATCTGCGGATCATCCATATTAGGACCGTATACTGACACCAGGTGAAACGGTTTATCATGCAGTGTACTCTGTAGAAGAACGTAGCAACACTGCAGGTCTAGAATCGCCCTCTCAGTAGGCCACTACAGACCCTTGCGAATCACAATGGCAACCCCATGCATGTAGCTTGAATACGCAGCCACATGACATTCCTCAATCCAGCCAGCTCTCAGCCTATGTTTTGTGGCAGCCATCAGATAAATCTCCTGAAGCACACAGATATCAACTGCATGGGGAATGTGTGCATGTCTGTCTGCATGTTTGACTGTGAGTATGTGTGCATGTCTGTCTGTATGTATGTGTTCGTGCATGACTGTGTGTGTCTGGTGGAATGTTTGTTATTATGTGTGCGGGTATGTGTGGTGGTGGTGTCTGTGTGCGTGAAGGGGGTGTGTGTCGATGTAGGGGGGTGTGGAGAGTGGGGTACTACCATCTTTGGAGGGTGGTAGGAGGGTCGGAGGTGTGGGGGGAGGACTCGGAGGTGGAGGAGACCCCTATCAGTGCCAGGGAAGTAATTCCCTGGCACTGATAGAGCCTACTGCCATGGATTTCGTGGTGGTTCCAAACCACACAAAATCCATGGCAGTATGCAGGGTCATGATACCGCCGGCAGTCTGGTGACGGCCGCCGGGCTGGAGACCGAAGTCTCCATCCCAGCGGTCATCACCGCCATGGCGGTCAGAGTGGAGAAGTGGTGGATGATCATGGCGGTAACCGCCATGGTCATAACTCCATTTTTCAGCCAGCCTGTTGGCGGTATTACTGCCACTTCTCCCCTGTCCGCCAGGGTCGTAATGAGGGCCATAGTCTAAAATCAACTAGCCCAAAATCACTGTGCACAGCTACAAAATAAGTTCAATCATTATCACTAAGAGTATCGTCTCCATCCCCAGCAACCTGAGAACAATCCGGAGTCGCCTTTTTAGGAACAGATTTAGCGTACTTGATGGCCAGTTTCGGTGAGTGAAAAAGTGCAACTTGCCCCTATGCTGCACTCACAATTTGGCAGGATAAATAAGGGAATATTTGGCATCAGTCTGGCTCATAGCGTAGTCTGGAAAAATGTTCGGTTTGTTGTTATTGTAAATCACAGGTCAACTCTCTCTAGCTCATCTAAGTATTGTGTCACAGTCTCTATAGTTCAATAAACGCATAATAACTTGGCACGCCACCGTCCCAGGTGGCAGTCTGGGCCTCAGAGATCTGTGGGTCTTCTCCACCACCAAAACCTGAGATAGCTCACCAGGAAAGAGTGCTCATAGCATAGTCTCCACATAATCTTCCATGCACCCCTTAGCTGTTGACTCCAGGTGCGCCGGCGTCCCAGTCGGTGGTCTGTGGGCCCTCTCCACCACCACCACCAACACCTGAGAAAGCTCACCAGGAAAGAGCGCTGATAGCATAGTTCCCTCCTAATCTTCCATGCGCCCCATAGCCGTTGACTCCGGGAGGCCCAGAATACGAATATTGTTGCGGCGAAGCGAGCTTCAAAGTTTTCTTTCTTGTTCTGGATTACCTCCAACACGTGTTCCATTTGTAGTAGCTTCTCGTTTCCGCGTTGACTATCCTCCAGATCTGAAGTGCGAGATTCCACCTGCTCAAGTCGCGTATCATGGCCATCCACCCGTTCTTTTAAATGATACATTTGTTTAGTCAGGTGATCTAGCTTTGCATCGATGCTGGCCAGTCTGTGCTTAAGATCCAAGAACATAGCCTTAACCAAAGTTGCTGGATTGTCTTCCTCCTGTAGCATATCCTCCATCGACCTGTTGAGACAGGGCCACTCACCTGAAAAGCAGGATGTCTGCAGGGATGATGGTATGCCCTGACCTCCTGGAACACCTCTCAGCACTTCCTGGTGGACACATAAACCCCGGTAGGTGTCCCAAAAGGAAAGGGAGAGTGGAAGAGAAAGAGACAAAACACAGCCAGGCACCCTGTATCTTTGGTGGGGGCAGGGCATTGTTGACAGAGTGATAGTAGAGTTGGTGCACTCAACTTCCTTGAAACTGAATCTCTCTTTCTGATATCGGCACGGGAGCGGTAGAAAACACTGGGATGCTCCAGCACTTTTCTTGGATAATAATAACTGTTGGCACAATTACTAACACTGCATTACCAAAAACCCAAAATGAGTACCATAACAATAAGTACTGCAACACTAGGGCTGGCTTCACAGAGATTCGCTGCTGCACACTACAATTAGAAATGTGGTTGCACTTATCATGCACAAGAAAGACAAACAAGGGCATTAATCATATCACATATAACTTTCCTGCATGAATAGGGTTAAACTAAAAGGAACAAAAACAATGCAAGAAATACAAATGTCCACTCTGGGTTTAAACAGTTAGGGTGGCACAGTTTATTTTGGTTTCACTGTGTGTGTGAAAAACCCTTCAAAAGCAAATTCCTCAAACCTGAAACACAGGCATGAATGACACAATTTAAATCCAAGAGTTATGCTATTAGAGAAAGAAAAGTCACGTAATTGATCTTTTAAAATTGCACTGTCACTTTTTGTAGTACTTGAGCTCAAGCAGATTTCCTGAAGCACATTTAGGTAAGTAACTACAATAATAATGTAAAATGTTCAAAAATGCATTTCTCTCTTCAAGATAAGCACTCTGCCAAAATACGAGGTCTGAAATACACTAGCTGTTCTGGGAAAGCGTGGCGCTCAAAGAACAAACTCCCCGGAGAATACTAGTCACTTAGCTGCAGTCTTTTCCGGAGTGCTGGAGGAATGCCTGGTGTCAGCTGGCACATGAACAAAGAGGATGACAGCAGGGGCTGCACTGCCAAATCAGATGCTGAGATCAGGAAGCAAAACAAAGCCAAGCAGGGAGGCATACCTCAATCTGCCCCTGGAATCAAGTCTATACGACAATCATTTGACCTATATGGCAGCAGCTGGGTGGCCTTCTGTTCACTAAAGGCACCATGGAAGTCTTTATACGGTGCAGGAATGGCCAGTGTGTCATCCGGCTTGATAACCGTACTATGTGCGGACCCACAATGCAAGGGTGTCACTAGTAATGGTTTGTCTTGGTAACAGGAGTGCAGGCAATGTTTAGAGTCTAATGTCACTGTCCTTGCTGCCCAGTCAATTTTGGGATTGTGTAACCAAAGCCAGGGTATTCCCAAAATGGCTCCCAATACTGGTGTATCTATGAGGACAAACTGAATTTGTTCTGTATGGTTGTTTGCACACAGCATGGGCAAGGGTGTTGTTTGCTAAACAATAAGCCCGGAGGACAATTCTGAGACATCCACGGCTCTGACTGGTTCAGGGACATCTTTTTTGACAGTCAAAATTTTTCAGGTTTTAGCCAAACCCAAGTCTAAAATGTTTCCGGTAGCCCCAGAGTCAAGCAATATGGGAATGACCATCTGAACCTGAGGGGACAACACTAACATCACAATAAGAGCTAGATGTCAAGATACTGGACTGGTGGTATTAGCCAGAAGATGTGAGACCATAGTGAAAGAAGCGCTCAATAAAATGGTCCCAGAAGTTATCAAGCCAGTTAGTTTTCCACCTGGTCAGGAAGAAACAATTCAGGCCCTGTTACCGCTCCGATGGCTTTCTTTGGAGCAGTAGGCTTGTTAGGACATTTCAGAGCAAAATTCCCTGCCTTACCACAGTAGAAACCCAGTTTAAATTTTTTTCCTACGTTCTTTCTCTTCCTTAGATAGTGGGCCCCGCACACTGCCAATTTGCATGGGCTCAGGTGTATCATGAGTGGGGATGGTGGACTCAGTTTTAAGCACCACTAAGCGTGTGTCATCCCAGACTTTTTCTCCCTTACGTTCACTCAAGCGGTAATTCAATCGTACCACCAGGTCAATAAACTCAGAACCCTCCATAGGAGATTCCACAATTTGGGCTAGAACAGCCTTGAGATTGTCCCGAAGGCCACGATAAGAGAAGGAGCTCCTCTTCTCCTTGGGCCACTCAGTCTCTGCCACCAACTGATTGAAAGAGGTGATATAGGACAATAGATCCTTGTTTCCCTGGCACAAATTCAGTAACTCATTGTCACGGGGTTGCACGAAGAGGTGTTTGGCAGACAGTTTCCCCACGGCTTCCCTTGAACCGGTTGAAATCATACAGTATAGAGTAATTGCGCTCCACCAGCGGAATAGACCAATTAGCTGCATTGCCTCCCAAATCAGAGATAATTAAATCTACCTTTGCAACATCGTTGGGAATGCAGCTGCCCGACACAAAAACTGTAGCTGGCACTGGTTAAGAAAAATATTGAACTTGGCACTATCTCCAAAAAACCTTTCTGCAGAAGCTAAGGGCGCAGGGGTTGGTTTGTGACCAATACCTGCATGGGTTGTGTGGTGAAAGTCGTTGGGCCTGAATTGGGTCTAGGAACATGATTAGACAGTCAAACCGAAGGGCCTGTAGTACTGGAGATCTTTGTTTTAGTTTGACTCCTCTCCAAGGGGTGTCTTGTTGTTTATACCGCTGTAGTTCAGTGTGCAACTCCAGGTTCTCTTGCTTTAAGGAAAGAACTTCCTTCTGTAATCCCGCTAGGGCCTTAGTTAAATCTAATAAAGATGGAGCATCCTGATCAGCTGGTAAAACCTGTGCTAAACCTTTGAAAGTACCCATTGAGGAATCCATTGCCCAGGCAGCCCTGTATTTTGTGGCTTGGCTTTATGTCGAGACAGAGCCACTCACCTGAAAAGCAGGATGTCTGCAGGGACAATGGTATGCCTCCGACCTCCTGGAACACCTCTCAGCACTTCCTGGTGGACACAGAAACCCCGGCAAGTGTCCCAAAAGGAAAGGGGGAATGGAAGAAAAAGAGACAAAACACTGCTACGTGTTGCCAGTCCAGCCAGGCACCCTGTATCTTTGGGGGGCAGGTAGTTGTTGACAGAGTGATAGAAGAGTTAGTGCACTCAACTTCCTTGAATTGAATCTCTCTTTCTGATATGGGCACAGGAGAGGTAGAAGAACACTGGGATACTCCAGCACTTTTCTTGGATAATAAGAACTGTTGGCACAATTACTAACACTGCATTACCAAAAACCCAAACTGAGTACCATAACAATAAGTACAGCAACACTAGGGCTTGCTTCACAGACAATTGTGGTTGCACTTATCATCCACAAGAAAGACAAAAAAGGGCATGAATTATATCACATATAACTTTCCTGCATGCATAGGGTTAAACTAAAAGGAACAAAAGCAATCCAAGAAATACAAATGTCCACTCTGGGTTTAAACAGTTAGGGTGGAACAGTTTGGTTTGGTTTCACTGTGTGTGTAAAAACCCTTCAAAAGCAAATTCCTCAAACGTGAAACACAGGCATGAATGACACAATTTAAATCCAAGAGTTATGCTATTAGAGAAAGAAAAGTCACATAATTGATCTTTTCAAATTGCAGTGTGACTTTTTGTAGTACTTGAGCTCAAGCAGATTTCCTGAAGCACATTTAGGCAAGTAAACACAATAATAATGTAGAATGTTCAAAAATGCATTTCTCTCTTCAAGATAAGCACTCTACCAAAATACGAGGTCTGAAATACACCAGCTGTTCTAGGAAAGCGCAGCACTCAAAGAAAAAACTCCCTGGAGAATACTAGTCACTTAGCTGCGTCTTTTCCTGAGTGCTGGAGGAATGCCTGGTGTCATCTGGTGCAGGAACGAAGAGGATGACAGCAGGGGCTGAACTGCCAAATCAGATGCTGAGATCAGGAAGCAAAACAAAGCCAAGCAGGGAGGCATGCTTCACTCTGCTCTTTATAGCCAATCAGTAAAGCAGTCGAGTTTCCACATGTGGATGAGTCACCACATCCAATTAGAAGCACATGTCTACACCACACCCAATTAGAAGCACATGTCTACACCTGCTCACATTAGCAAACAAGCATTGGTAAAACAAGCACTGATAAAACCAATTGTGTAACACAGCACATTATGTTTACTTAGAAAAATGAAGGTTTAACCAAGAACAGAGATATTATTTAACCCTAATCCCTGGGGATGCTGACACGACCTGACTGCACTTCTTCTTCTCATCAAAGTTAAGTTTAGATTGCCTCTGGTCTGCCTTCTCCATCATCTCAGGGAGAAAAAAAGGAAGCAGGGGAGAAAGCGCAACCATCAAATAGGTCGCAAAAGCGCCCCTCAGTGTCCTAGCCACCACCCTGCCGCAAACAGTAGTGAAAATCTGGGGAGGCATCCAGCTCTCCTATGCACCGTCGATGAGTGGCCACACACAGCACTGAAAAAAAAAAAGAAAAAGGAGAGGGGCCAGGCAATTGCCGCGCACCCCACTCCGCCAAAAACAACCTCCAGGCATCAAGGGCCACAAGGGACCGCGCCAAACCCATGGCTCCCACGAGCCGCCCAGCTGCACTCTTCTCCCAAATACGGGAGGAGGAGGAGGGACACACAACACGCAGCTCCCTGTCATCCACCGCGTGGGTAAACAGCTGCATCACAAGACTGGCCTAACAGCCTCAAGCAGACCCACTGACCTGTCCGACCACTGCCGCCAAACAGGCCCTGCGGGCCACCAACGCCAGGGACGGCAGCACAGCCCAATGAACCCAGCCACCGAGGGCTGCAAACGTCGACCTTGGGGGAGAGGGGACTATCTGTCCCCCACCCACCGCCAGGTACCAAAAACCCAACCTCCACGGCCAGGCCCCCGGCGACGGTCCAGAAAGGACGAGGGGGTAAGAGGGAGAGCAGCCCCCAACCACCATACCGCCCCACAGAGCCCTCTCATCCAGGAGGGATGAGCACCATCACATCCTGTGCAAACGCGCACCAGACCAAGCACTTCCCTGCTAGGCCGCGCCAAGCCAGCATGGCCCGCAACTCCAAGCCAACTCAATTTTCACATATCATGACTCCTCAAGGCTTTCGGCACACCTCAATGGTAGAGTGTCATGCCGGGCGACCGATCCAGCAGGAGTATTGTCGGATTGATGCCCCTGCCCTGCAGAGCCTCACAGAGTGACGGCCATCCTACAGGACGGCCAAGCCAGACCATGCCCCAAGCACCACCAAATTTTGCAGAGAATTTTGAGATAGTGCCTTCTACACTTCTTAATACTAGCCCGTAATCCAAGTTCATGTCGGACCCAATAACAACTTCAAATTCTTTGTACTAAACACCACAATCTTACGACATTCAAAACATCTCCGCAAAATTTCATCCACATACCACACAGCACCACAAGCTAAGCATGAACCATTGCAACTCATGACCATATTGATACTCACTCCTCTGCTTGTACATTTCTCTTCTGAATCTCCAGAACTCTGGCAATCTTTCAAATTATGGATATGGGCACTAGGGACTAAACTCTAGGAACTAGCTAATAAGGAAAAGAGGGTTCAAGTTCTCCTTACTTCTAGACCTAACTATCCTCACTCTGATATCTGATGTTGCTTTTCTTATCCCGGTTGACATTTTTAGGATGCTTGAGAAATAAAAGAGAGTTAAAATCAGATCAAATTCAATTGACAGTGTAACCTTTTTGGTCACACTTTAAATCCAGGAGGCTGTATATAAAGTTCAAAAGTTTATTACACGTTGAGAGCCAAACTGATGTAAAGGAATCTCAAAAACATGCTATATAAGTACAAAATCACCAAAAGAGAAGTAAAGTTTAGAATGATGTTAAATCACATAAGCACAAGGCATACAAGAATTTCAGCTGATGCAATACAAAAGATAAGAAACAGTTTCTGGTGATCTGTAAATAAGTTGAGGTCCCCTTGCCTTATCATTGGAGAATCTAAGTTCATCTAGGTACCCTAAACTAAATTAAAGGCAAATCCTAATTAAGCCTAAGGACACAAAGGAAAGTGCCAGATAACAGAAACATCAGTAGAAGTTCTAATAAAGAGGTGACGCACCACATAAAGCCACACAAAGGAATAAAGGAATAAAGAGTAGAGGGGTCTTTACCTCTCCTCGTATCAGGGGAATCTGCCATTCTATGACTAGGGGAATATCAATTAAACCTACAAAACCTTCGAAAAAGCTATGTCATCTACACCAGTAGTTTTCCACTTTCCTTGCACGGTTGAAATTGGCCACTCCCCTGAAGTTCTCATCCCACTAATCGAACATCAAAACAATCTTGAATGTTTCCTGGTTTCTGGTACACAAGCAGGAATCTTTTCTTCTCAGTTTGTCAGGGCTCCTTTCCTTGCCAAAGTATCCTCTTGTATTCCACTATCTTCAACATTCAATATGCCATTCATTAACTGTAGACTGACATTGATGCACCTGCAAAGAAAGAATATTGCAAAGCGAGCACAACTCTACTTTGAAGCTTAAACAGAAGAAATCATATATTTCAGGCCGTTGGTTATGCTAACTTAATAAAACATTCAATTCACATTCAAAATAGATGATTATATGTGCATCTTGCAATTATAAATGAAAGCAAAAATTATAAAAGGAACATGAGTATATGCAGTTACAGCATAGTACCATAATCAAAATACATGAATATAAATGTTCATGATTATTATAATTCAGCATTTTAAAGTCAAACATCAGAGCTCACATGTATATGGACTCCTAATCTTTTACTCTGAACGTACCTTCAGTAATACGATTTAGATGCTCTACTTTAAATTAGTAATGTTAAGTCACATGATATATAATGTTGATTTTATTATTATGTCACATCTGTATCGCACGGTGGTGCACCCAAAAGTATGCGTCATCAAAGCATTGTAGGATTTTTTAAGTAGCCCTCAAGTGGCAATCAGTTTACCTGAAAACAATTCTAATACATACTGTGTGTTTACCTTCAGGTATCTAAAATACATATTTCCAAGAAAAACTTCTTCCACTATGATAAGCAATCCTTTCTAGTCCATCGCCCTTCTTCCATGGTAAGTTAAGTGCTCATTAGAGCTAGTTTATTCTCTGATAAATCTCAAGTGATATTGCAGGTTTCTTACTGGAGGTTCAAGTACCTTTTGTACCGCACTTGTCGGTTTTACTTCATAATAGGCAATTATATTCTATTTATTGAATACATGTAGTCTATGTTTACCTCTTGCCCTAATTTACGAAATAATGCTTCCATACTTATCAGTTCCGAGCCTCGTACAATACTAAACATTAAAACTGTAAACTGGGCAGTGTGTTATTCTTACAATTATGATCCCAATACTAATCTGCAGGAACAAAGGTTGATGGAAAACAGTCAGCTGTCTTGCAGATGAAGCATGGCAGTTTTGGATTAAAAAAAAAAGTAGTTTCAGAAGACAGGTAAAAGGGAGTAACAAAGGTCTAATTTCATGTTTGATGTGTTCTATTCCTTCACAGCTAAACACACTACTAACATGGTTTTTCAAAGGAAGCACTCCCTAGTGTATTTCCAGGAAAAAAAAAACATCTATTTTGAAAGTACATTTTATCTAGTCTACGGCGTGAAATTATTATAAAATTTGTGTTCAGAAACTTAACAGACGCTATTTCGACCGATTCTGCTCTCACACACCTCAGGGTGTCATACTGCGAGGAGCTTCGCTGCAAGAGCGCAAGTCCGGGCCACTATTTTTTGTTTTTTTTTTGCATCTGAGCATAATTTGAGTAGGTCACTGCCGCTGGGGACCACCACCTCTTATTTTTGTGGACCAGCTCTTAATTGCCAACATCTAGAACAAGAGAGAGAAACGGTCACAATCAGGAAAGGTTGAGGAAGAAAAAGATTGAAAATTCATAACAAATTGAGAAAGCAAAGAGTGCAATAGTGAGATTTAGAGAGAGGGAGAGTCAGGTAGTAGATTTAAGGGGGATGAGGTAGATTTAAGGCTAACAACTTTCGTGTTTGCCCTGCTGGTATTTAATTTCACAAGCTGCAGACTTTCCGAGAAGAGAGGTGGGCCCTCTCACTCATTCTTTTACAAAAAAAAGCACTATACTTGGGGGCATATTTATACTCTTTTTAGCGCCGGATTTGCGCCATTTTTTTGGTGCAAATCCGGCACAAACTTAACTCCATATTTATACTTTCGCGCTAGACCTGTCTAGCGCCCAAAATATGGAGTTAGAGTCATTTTTTGGATGCAGGATACTACCTTGCGCTAATGAGATGCAAGGTAGGCGTTCCTGTCCAAAAAATGACTCAAACACCCGTGCGCCACATTTATCCATCAGGTGAAAATGGCGCACAGGAGGAGGAGGGCCTTAAAAAATTACTCTAAACCCGTTTAGAGTCATTTTTTAACACCTGGGTCAGGGTAGGCATTAAGGGACCTGTGGACTCACTTCCATGGTCAGAGACCATGAAAGCAGGCCACAGGTGCCCTCCCCTGCCCCCAGGGATACCCCCTTCCACCCTCGCCCACCCCTGGAGGACACCCAAGGATGGAGGAACCCAGCGACAGCAAGTAGAGGTAAGTGGAGGTAAGTATTTTTTTTAATATTTTAAAGTGGCATAGGGGGGCCTAACTTGGGCCCCCCTACATGCCACTGTGCCCAATGACCATGCCCAGGGGACTCTGGGCGTGGCCAATGGGCAAGGAGGCATGACTCCTGTCTTTGATAAAACAGAAGTCATTTCAATGGGGGTTGTGCGTCAAAAAATGATGCAGGTCTGGTTTGAGGCATGATTTTTGCCTCAAACCTGACTTGCACCATTTTTTGATGCACAACCCCCATTTTCCCCTGTGCCGGTGCTAAAGCGTCCTTTTATGATAAATTATTACACATTGGGACTTGTTTTAGGCCAATGAATCTTTTGACCCTGTTGAGAGACACCTGAGGACGAGATAGCTAATCAACATGTCAATCAATACGTCAATATTGTCATCAATATTTATCACAACAATGTATTTCACTTTAGTCAAAGACATTAATCAAACTCAAGACACCACCATGACCTTGCAGTCATGAATAACCATACCAGTTTAGTATGAATTTAGTGATATTTATTCCCTATTGGTTACAATACTACTAGCAAGTTTATTAGTCTCAAAACCAAGAAACATAATAGCATAGTCACAATATGGCAACTCTGATAAGATTTCATCAAAGCAAGAATCACAAACATCAGAACATAGCAAGACGTGAACATAAGCTATCCTTAGCAGAGTATCATTAGTATATTATTCAACAAAGCATTGATTCAGTCATTTGTCTATTCGCGTCAGTTCAGTGAACCCCTCACCCAACCTTAAATTAGCATTGGCATGTTGGGCTTCATGCAAAACAATTTAGTAACACCAATTTGGAAAACATCTAACTATGGCTCCTGTCAAAAGAAAAGCAGTTGGTACCTAGAAAGGAAAAGCAAACAGACAATCACAATTTCATTGTCATGTAGTTACCCTCCAAGTTTGGTCAGCACTCAGGCTCTGTCTTCGTCTTCATGACATCAGTGGATTCGCCATCAAAAGAGATTCAGCTCCAGCAAGGGAAAAAAGGGGCACTTCCCTCATAAGGAGGTAAAGTGTAAATGGGCAATCTAAGGACAAGGATGGTTCTAAGTAAATCAGCAACGTCACTAGGCAAAGTGCCAAAGTCTCTGGATCATATCAAACCGCATCAGCATCTCCCTAACTAACTAATTTCCGTGTGTCAAGGGGTTTTATCCCTTTTTTCGCTGTACATTCCCCTAAAATTTTATTGGACAGGGGGTTGCACCCCACTATCTTTAACCAATTAAAAACACCTTAGCTCATCAAATTTGTTACCCCATAACGGTTCTCACGTATTTTATTGGTGCTTATGATTGACGTCTTTAGCGGGTGGAATGTCCAGTATGATTTCATCGGCTTGTAGTCCTTTGCACATCTTTGGTCAGTGGCTCCATTGTCCATACCGGTTTAGGCGACCTTGTACTTTGCATTAATCTACACTGTTGCATTCAGCTAAAAACGTTACTATAGGCAGGGTGAATTTCATGAGAATGGATCTACTACAGTTACATTCAGCTTCTAGCTTTTGGAAAAAAAACAAGAGTTCATGTCCTTTAGCAAGTCAGCACACTGCATGTTAGAAAAATACATTTAATACTCATGCTAACTAAGGCCTACTGATTTATTAGCAGCAGTCTAATACATTTAACCTTTCAAAATTAATGTAAAATCACAATTTAATAAAACATTTCACCATTATTAGTCAGTTTCATTAGTCCCCGTATACATTGATGGCCACTCCCTGTGGGCACATTTCAAATGCACGTTTTAGTAAAAACATGTTAATACAGTTTCTATGCAGCATTATTATACATTAGTTTATACACATTTCATGTTAATATAGATTATATAAGCTACGCTCTCTCACTGGCACTGCCTGGTTTGAGTCATATTTTTTTACTCTGACCAGTCCGCAGCGCTGGCTAACATCATTCCTTAAATAAGGCAACCACATGGTGTGTAGGAATGGCGTTAGCCAGCGGTAAAATTCTTTACGCAAACCAGCGCCGGCGCTGGTTTGCGTCAAAAAGTATAAATATGGGCCTTGATGTTATCGAAGGTTTATACATGGAATGCTACCGAGGTAAAACATGAAATGCAGCTACCGCACGTCAGAAACAGAGAGCAGAAATTGCCTCTATTTTTTACCATTTATCCTGTTTAAAGTTCATGTTTAACTCAGAGAGTGTCCCATTTATTTGCATGAACTTTAGACACATAAGAAACAAAAAACAACTGCTCAGCTGAACACTGAACCTGAGTAGCTTCAGTAACCTAGCACGGATGTAATTGGCCCTCGTGTAAGGAAGGAAAATTATCTATTTGACTGCTGTTGAGTTGGTGAAAGATAGCATTGTCAATATTCAATGCCTCCCTGAGGGATCTGTGCCCTGGTGCAACTGCACCTGCTGAATCAATGGTAGCTATACCCCTAAGCATCTCTTCTTGTTATGGCCATTTGGGCCTTATGAACGTCTGACTTGCACAGAACACAGGTGTGTGCTTGTTTTTTTCATGAAATTCTACTGTCAAAAGCATATACATTTAACTCTGAATTTCCCAGAGTTAGTGCATGACCTGCAGATAGCATAGCTTGGAAACAGAAAGAGCGAACTACTGCTCACTCTTTACAATCTGTGCTATAAGCAGTTCGTGGGATGACAATTCCTTTGAAGGGCAGTGAAGGCCCATCCTGGAAAAAACAAGGATTTCATTCCGAATTCTAATTTATGGAAAGTAACAGCAGTATGTACTCCCATGATCTTGGGTGCATTAACGTTGCTGTACAGGAGTACGCATTGCAAGCAAGAAAGAGTGCATTGGTGGACTCATCGGACAGGGGATTAGGTTTCAATTGACTCTGCAGTGCCTGCATTACTCATGCACCCATTCTGTAACTAGACATTTGGTATGTGCATAAGACATAAGTGCAGGTCATTGTGAAAAGGTATTGAGAATGTCTCACGTCCACAATCTGTCTGTTTTTTCCCGATGTGAGTGTACGCGTATAGAGTCGAAAATCTTTATGAATCTGGTACTCTGTAGTGGCACACTTAAGCAATGAGGCACATGTGAACCAGCTACAAATATGCAAACTCTATAAAGCAAACAATATCATTCTATGTTACCGTGGTAAAAGGCTACAATGTAAGTCGTTAAAAGAACTTAAGTAACAAACACCCATCAAACGACAGGCACTTCCTGCAAATGTACTTTTCTTCGGTCTTTGACGTTAGAGCTTTGATCCTTCTTCGGGACCGTTTTCGGTGCCTTTGACAAATGACTTCTCAAATTTCATTGCTGAGCTTCTAAAGTGACCTGTCAGTCCGAGTCTACATTAGCATCATTTTGTGTTACTATAGAATGGTATGGGTATCTTTTGGTTGGAAAGCCATAGCTTGAGATGAAATTGATGGCAAAAGTTCTTGTCAGCTGTCAAGACACTGGCTTTAGTAGAATAACAAAATGTAATGGAAAGAATGGTTGAATTCTTCTCGGCCACTGATAATTGCTACAGACTGCATTTCTAGACCATCATTTCTTGCCCATTATGCCTCTGTAATCATAAATCAACAATATGAAAATCAGACTTGGTTCTGTTCTAAGAGGAACACCCAGCTACAGCCACCGGGCCACGGCCCTCAAGATGTCAACACTTGCAAACCCAGACTATTTTTAGCGATAACATTGGCTCTTTTTATGATGAGCATCTAATACCATGCTTATCAAGACTTGAAGTTGTTCACTTGTCTGGTGAGTTTTTGGTTAAAACAGTATCTTCTTGAATTGATCCCAGTTTAATACTATTCCCTGCCTTCTGTAAGTTATCTGCGGTTCTACTCAGTCTAAGAGGTCCATATGCTGCTGGTAGAATATGGATGAAATGGCTTGTGAGCGTACTGGTGACAGGCATTTAGGAGGCAAAGTTCATTGTCTTTAATTTTAATTTAATTACATTGGATTTATACAGCACTTTTGACAAAGCAAGTAAGTGCACACAGTAAAAAACAAATATCAACACTGGTCAGAAGCTTAGTCTGAAGAGCTACAGAGGACCTTTTAGACAGACCTGGAAAGAATAGTGAGAGTGAGAGAGGGAGTGGAGCAGAGTAAGAGAATTCTAATGTTTTGAGTGTATTTCTAAAAAACAGATATATGTAGATTGGATGCAAGAGTGGCAGGAAACAGCACGCTAATACTGAGAGACAAAGGGTACCTGTCAGTATGTATATAGAACTATATGAATGTAAGTAAGAAGGAGGCAGGCAATGATGAAAGTATTTAAATGGTCTTTCTATAGTGCGGATATAGCCAAAAGGCAGAGGAGCACTTTATACTTTCAAAGACAAGCCTAACATCAATGAGTGGCGGAAGAGGTATCTGGTTTTTGTACATTTAGTCCATTGGGATGTATTAAAGAGGTGAGTCTTCTTCTCTTTCTTAAATTGGATCAGCACCATGCCGGCCCTGATAGTTATGGGGATGTTGTTGCAGATGGGCTAGCCATGATGGATATGGGGATGTTGAGCTTGTCTGCAAGATAAACTCTGGTGCTGATTGATGAAGGCCAATGTAAGGGAGAGTGCAATATACAGGAATGCAGGACAGTAATGGCATATGAAACAGAAGGCGTAGGGAGGAGAGGAAAGAAGATGAATAATTAGAGATTCAGAAGAGAGGATCATGAAATTGTGAAGGACATCCAATGTGGAATGCAGGAATGTGGAATCAATATGGAGACAGGATGAGAGCAGAGATGCTTAGTTAGTGACTTTAAAAACAAGAACTTGACAGGTTTTACAAACATTGTAAAGATGAAAAAAGCAGGAGACAGGAGAAATATGGTCTTAAGAGTAGTGACAGGAGTCACAGATGTAAAATGTGGAGTACCCATTCACACATGCCTTAGCCAGGTCCAATCAAAACGTTCCCCTGAAACTCCTCCCCTTCCTTCTCCTATCCTCCAATTACCCTATACCAATATAAGGGGCCAGAAAACAACCTGAATGTCCCCAAGCAACTGAATAAAGAGGAAGTCAGTTTGAAATCTGTGAAGGAACTGGGAGGGAGGGAGGGAGGGACGCAAGTATTGGGATGAGAAACAGGGCCTTCGGAGTAATGAGAATTACCGGTAAGTAATTGATTCATTACCTCCTGTTAGAAATGGGGTCTTTGGTTGACAGTCAGGTAACCCCCTGTTCAAGCAAGGACCTTCAATCTAGTCAGGGTAAAAGAGAATCACCCTCAGCTAACCCCTGCTTACCCCCTTGGTAGCTTGACAGAGCAGTAGGCTTAACTTCAGAGTGCTAGGTGTAAAGTATTTGTATCAACACACACAATAACTAAATGAAAACACTACAAAATGACACAACACCAGTTTAGAAAAATAGGAAATATTTATCTAAACAAAACAAGACCACAACGACAAAATTCCGACATACACAAGCCAAGTTATGATTTTTTTTAAATGAAACAAAAAAATAGCACTTAGAAACGCAAAATGCTTCGATGAGGTGTTAACACGGCGTCCTGACGGAGTCGTTCCCAACAATCCGACACAGCGGTGCCGGATACGTAGTTGCGTAGAGCCCCAAGTACAGTACCTTTGGTGAAGAGTGAAAACAAGCCGATGCACGAAGTTGGGAATCGTGGCGTCTGTGCAAAAAGTGGAATCTGCGCACTTCAGGCGGTGTCGGTCACGACGTGGTGTGGCGACTTCCATGGAGTTGCGGACTTCAGCGGGGCTGCAGCGGCGTCAGGCCTGCGAAGGTCATCACGTTCCAGTGAAGATCATGGAGTCGGTTGAAGGCGGCATCACCGGATTCAGCAGCGGCGGCGGTCCGAAGTCGTCCGAAGTCGATTTCCTTGGATTTCCAACAGCTTTCCTTTCAAGGGCCCAGGGACTGGATAGGTCACCACTTGTCAGAGCATGAGTCTCTCCAGAACCTCCAGGTGCTGGCAGAGAGAAGTCTTTGCTGTCCCGAGACTTCAAAAAACAGGAGGCAAGCTCTAAATCAAGCCCTTGGAGATTTCTTCACAAGCAGGAAGGCACACAAAGTCCAGTCTTTGCCCTCTTACTCAGGCAGAAGCAGCAACTGCAGGATAGCTCCACAAAGCACAGTCACGGGCAGGGCATCTCTTCTTCCTCAGCTCTTCAGCTCTTCTCCAGGCAGAGGTTCCTCTTGTTTCCTGATGTGTTCTAAAGTCTGTGGTTTTGGGTACCCTTCTTATACCCAATTTCTCCTTTGAAGTAGGCCTTCTTCAAAGTAAAGTCTCTTTTGAATGTGAAATCCTGCCTTGCCCAGGCCAGGCCCCAGACACTCACCAGGGTGTCGGAGACTGTATTGTGTGAGGACAGACACAGTCCTTTCAGGTATAAGTAACCACTCCTCCCCTCCATCCTAGCACAGATGGCTCATCAGGAAGTGCAGACTACACCCTAGCTCCCTTTGTGTCACTGTCTAGTGTGAGTTGCAACCCGCCCAACTGTCAAACAGACCCAGCCAGGGAATCCACAAACAGGCAGAGTCACAGAAATGGTATAAGCAAGAAAATGCTCACTTTCTAAAAGTGGCATTTTCAAAAGCACAATCTTAAATTCAACTTTACTAAAAGATGTATTTTTAAATTGTGAGCTCAGAGACCCCAAACTCCACATGTCCAACCGCTCCCAAAGGGAATCTACACTTTAATCAAATTTAAAGGTAGCCCCCATGTTAACCTATGAGAGGGATAGGCCTTGCAACAGTGAAAACGAATTTAGCAATATTTTACTGTCAGGACATATAAAACACATCACTATATGTCCTACCTTAACCATACACTGCAACCTGCCCTTGGGGCTACCTAGGACCTATCTTAGGGGTTCCTTACATGTAAGAAAAGGGAAGTTTTAGGTCTGGCAAGTTGGTACACTTGCCAAGTCGATTTTACACTTTAAACTGCACAAACAGGCACTGCCCAGGCAGGTCTGAGACATGATTACAGAGCTACTTGTGTGGGTGGCACAACCAGTGCTGCAGGCCCACTAGTAGCATTTTTTTTACAGGCCCTGGCACCTCTAGTGCACTTTACTAGGGACTTACTAGTAAATTAAATATGCCAATCATTGATAAACCAATCACATATAATTTACACAGAGTGCATATGCACTTTAGCACTAGTTAGCAGTGGTAAGGTGCTCAGAAGTCAAAAACCAACAGCAACAGGTCAGAAAAAAATAAGAGGCAGGAAGCAAAAAGATCGGTGATGACCCTGCATAAGCAAAAATGTCCAGCACCTCCTCAACCCTACTTCTCATCCCAATCCTTACTAAATGAGGATACCAAAGCAGTCAAATAACCTGACTCCCCCATGGAATTCCATTGGCCAAAACCCGAGTGCCGAAGGCCACAAAGTCAACAACATCCAACCTGTAATGTGAAACAAAGGTAGAAGGAGTCACCCATGTGGCTGCTTGACAAAAGTCCTGAATAGAAACACCTTGCGCTTCAGTCCAAGAAGCTTCCTTGCCCCTTGTGGAATGTCCCTGGACCACACTTGGCACAGCAACATTCTGAGAAACATAGGCCAGTGAAATCAATGAGCTAATCCAATGACTCAAAGTGGGGATAGAAGCCTTTAGACCATGACGAAAGACTTCAAAGATCACAAAAAGCCTCTCACAGAGGTGCATGCGAGATAAACAGGCACAGCACGCACCACATCTAAAGTATGCAAAGGTTCCTCCTCAGGAGTAGCAGGCTCTGGAAAAAGGGAGGTCAGCTTAATATCATGATGCTGGTGTAAAGCAGAAACCATTATGGGCAGGAAGCCCAGACCTAACAGTAAAACCAGCCTATCATAGAACAATTGCAAGTACAGGTGTCTGATAGACAATGAGACGATTTCACTCAAACGCCGAGCTGAGGTAATAGCCACCAAGAAGCACACTTTCAAAGAAAGGTATTTCAAACCCACAACCTCTAGGAGCTTAAAAGGCGCAGCTTGAATGGCCCGAAAGATGAGAGGCAGATCCCAAGCACAAACAAAAGAACAAACATGGAGTCGCAACAAGGAAAAACCCTTGAGAAGGCGGGCACCCAAAGGCAGCAATTCAGGCACATTAAAAGCAGAACGAAGGGCCCTCATAACAGCCCACTGTATTCTTCAAATAGCAACCACCAGACCTTTTTGAAAACCTTCCTGTAGGAACTGAAAAACTTCACAGACGGGACAGGAAACAGGTTCCAACTGCTTAGCTACACACCACTGACAAAGGAAGACCAATGGTGAGCATATGCCATCTGAGTAGACCGCTTACAGGAGTGCTGAATGGAAGCAGCCACCGGAGACGAAAGCCCTTGTAATCTCAAACCCCTCCTTTCAAGAGCCAGTCCATCAGATGCAGTTTTTGATTAGTGGAAAGTGTAAGGAGATGGGTCCTGAGGGGACACGGATGGAAAGGGAGGATGCAATCCGGTGCCGTTGCCATCAACCTTAACAGCGAAAACCACCCCAATCGAGGCTAAAAATGGACCTCCAGAAGGAGACATGCTGGCCCATTTCTCATTCTGGCCAAAAGTTTGGGCAGAAGAGGAAATGGAGGGAAGGCATACAGAAGAACTGGGGGCCATGGAAGAGCCAGAGCATCCACTCCACAAGACCCTGGTTCTGGGGATCTGGAGAAGAAATTCAGTAGAAGGCAAGTGTCCCCTGAAGCAAACAGGTTCCACTGACGAGTGCCAAACCTGTTGCAAAGGCGAGCAAAAACAGATGGGGTCAGACAAATTTCGAGGGAAGAAGAAAAAAGTCAGCTGAGCTTGTCTGTGAACACACTGGGGGTCATTCTAACTCTGGCGGGCGGCGGAGGCCGCCCGCCAGAGTTCCCCCCTCCGAAATACCGCACCGCGGTCAGTAGACCGCGGAGGGTATTCTAAGTTTTTCCCTGGGCTGGCGGGCGGTCGCCAAAAGACCGCCCGCCAGCCCAGGGAAAAACTCCCTTCCCACGAGGATGCCGGCTCGTAATCGAGCCGGCGGAGCGGGAAGGTGCGACGGGTGCTGTTGCACCCGTCGCGTATTTCACTGTCTGCCAAGCAGACAGTGAAATACTTGTAGGGGCCCCCAGGGGCCCCGCAACCCCCCCTACCGCCATCCGGTTCCCGGCGGGCGGACCGCTGGGAACTGGATGGCGGTAGGGGGGGTCGGAATCCCCTCGGCGGCGCAGCTAGCTGCACCGCCTTGGAGGATTCCAAAGGGCGGCGGTACACTGGCGGGAGACCGCCGACCCTGTCTTAGACCGCCGGGGTCAGAATGACCCCCACTGTCTTTTCCTTGAATATAGGCTGCCGACAGAGAGAGAAGATGGGATTCCACCCAACACCTCAACGCCAGCAATGCCAAAGAGTGGGACCCTGTACATGACTGCAAGATATGGCGACAGTGTTGTTCATCTGGACGAGCACCACCTGATTCTTCATCAAGGGAAAAAAATGCATCAGAGCCAGAGAGACTGTTTTCAGCTCCTGAACTGAACTGACTGATTGTCCAAAGTGGCACTCCATTCCAGACTGCTGACATCGGTAGGGATTACTCTTTGAGGGGGGTAACCAGGGGAACACCCCTGGCCAAATTGGGGGGGGCTGAGGCACCATTGGAGCAGGTGCTAGACTTGGGTTCCACAGAAATTAGAGAGTCCAAGGACTGAAGATGTGGTGACCAATGTGATAGCAGATGCCACACCAGTAAACCCCGGTGAAAACGAGCCCAAGGGATGACAAAGACGCAGGATGCCTGAAAGAAAAGAAACACATGGAAGCAAGCACACAGAAAGAAACACCCAAGAATAGCAATTGCATCAACAATCAAGACTGAAACTTTTAATTCCATATATGTAGAAAATAGCATGCCAGCAACGCAATTTAAATTGTGTCTTAGGATTAAAATTCTCATCCAAAGGGAATTTGTGTATGTGTATCAACAGTCAATACTAAATACCATATAACCTTGAAGACTAAGCCACTCCCAAGCCGTTCCAATCCTCTTCTGACCCTGAGACCACAGAAGGTCAGACAGCACCTGGGTAATGTCCACCGGAATACTGACTCTTTCCGGGTCCATTTGGAATCGAGCTCCAATGAACTGACTATCCTGTGACGGGGTCAGATGGGACTTCTCCCAATTCACAAGTAGGCAAAAGCTCTTCCGAGGCTTGTATACCTATGAAATCTGTGACTGAAACACAGACAGACGTGGATGATGCAGAAGCCAATCATCCAGATATGGATGAACCATCACCCTAAGTCCATGGAGATGAGCCAGCATTGGGCATGACCTTGGTGAACCCCCTGGGAGAGGTAGCCAGGCCAAAGGGAAGGACCGGGAACTGCCAGTGGGTCCCGTTCACACAAAACCAGAAAAACCTATGATGTGAAGAAGCAACTGGAAATCTGAAGATATGTATCCCTTCAGTGCAAGGAATCAGCCGGATAATACAGTGTCACGTGTCCATCTTGAACCTCAGCTTCCACAGAAAAGAGTTCAGACATTTGAGATTGAAAATAAGTTGAACCTTTCCAGAGGGCTTTGGAACCAGGAAAACTATGGAGAAAAACCCATCCCCCTGTTGCCCCAGCGGGACAGGAACCACAGCATGTTTGTCTACAAGACTGGTAATTTCCAGAAGCAGAATCGAAAGGCCAGCAGCGCTGGTGAGGGATTCCTCAGTACCTGAAGGAGGCAGAAAGCTTTTGAAGTCCATGGAGTAGCCATCAGAAATGATGTCTAACACCCAAGCGTCTGAAAGGTGACTTTGCCAAGTAGGAAGAAAACAAGCCAGATAACCCCCTATGAGAAGGGAGGAATAGTCAGGAGCGCTGACCAGGTTTAGGCTGCTGAGGAGGCTGAGGCTTGCAGAAAGGGCGAGCAGGAAAAGAAGAGGACTGCTTAGCTTCAAATGTTTTCTAGAAGGAACCTTCTTGAAAGGCTCATAATGAGGGTGAGAATGAAACAGCTGGGCATATTCCTGATTTTGAAAGCTTTATGAAGCATAGATTCCAAATCATCACCAAACATCCAGCTGCCAGTGAAGGGCATGTGTAACAACCCAGACTTATGAGCACAGTCAACCTTCCAATCACAAAGATACACATGGCAGCTTGCTGCAACAGAAAAAGCCATGGCCAAAGTAGAGGCCTTCAAGACATCACAAGACACATCCACCAAAAACTTGGCCTGAGTCTCCATATTTGCAAACAAAGAGGATCATTCAACACTTTCCTGGAGAGCCATAGTCAGAGAATGGAGGTTTTTCGCCAAGGATTGGAGACATAAACAGCATATATAGCCACCCTAAGAGCGAGATTCATTCCTGAATTAAACTTCTTAAAAAGGCTCCACATGACGGTCCACAAAGGCTGAAAGAGGAACTTACTCAGACATAGTAGAAGGTTTCCATGCCAAATGAGAAAGAAGTGGGTCAATCTTCAAGGAAGAGGGAATCTCAACGTCACCCTTCGCCAGAGGATAAAGGTGGGTCAAGAACCTAGGGAGATCTGCCTTTTCTGGATCCTTCCATTCCCAGAGGAGAAGATCAAACACTTCTTTGTTAACAGCCAAGGAAGTAGGAGGGTGAGAATGAAACTGTTGGAAGAGCCTGGTACTGGTACCAGAAACAGGGCCAGAAGATCAGCCTTTTAAAGAAATTTGGAGCATGTCAGCGCCTCTGCAACTGGAGAATCAACCACCTCAACTCAATCAGGAGAAGGCCATGAGGAAGAAGAGGAAGGAGATGAAACCTCCAAAGAAGACACAGATGAAGTGGGAAAAGAGGGAGAATAGCAGGCACCACCTGAGCATTAGACCTCAAAAGAGCATCAGAAAGGGAGGCCAGTAAATGCTGAAACTTATCCTCTGAAATGCCAAACTTATGAGAAGAGCTTGAAAAACACCATCTGCACGAGGAGGTCTTCTGGTCTCCTGATCTCTGGAACAGTGGTGGCGCTTAGAGGAGCTCTTTCTGTGCTCCATGATGACACACTGAAGTGAGATGAGAGGGAACATAAATAGGAGCTGAACCCTAGCCCAGTGAGAGACCAAAAAAGAGCCTGAAAAAAAAACATTCACATTCTGAAAAAGAAGTTCAAAGCAAATAAAGAAGCGAAAAAACAAAATTAACAGCGATTGTTGTGGCAAAAACAAAATATATACATCTTTGTTGGGATACATATATTTTATTATGTAGTAGCACTGCTAAAATATAAAAATAGTAAAATGAATTCAAACGCTATTAGATTATACAACAGCACATGACAAACCTCCTCACAGAACACAACAGAACAGATGGTGTTGTAATACCAAAAGAAAAAACATCTGAAGCAGATGGGAGGGTTTGAATCTAGAAGCCTGTTTCCATGAGCATTGTAAACAGGGCACTGCCGACCTCCCACCATATGAGGACACTAAGTACACGACCCTCCAATTACCAAAGAGGCGCGCGCCCATCCAGCTGCAGCACAAACTCCCACAGTCCTATGGAGCAATTCCTACTGCTCTATAGAACCAGCCATGTTTCCCTGGTCCCGACTATCGATCACAACCGGGGAATGTGGCTTCCGTTAGGATCCATGACGCTTTTGAAGATCCTGTCCTGGGACAGCAACACAACTTTCAAGTAAGACCCCGTCTCACCAATAGTGCAGGAACACAACGTGCACGCACCCAGACAGCACACGGTGTCCTGAAGAGCAGGAAAAGTAGGGGCTCACAAGAAAATTAACCACATACAGAAGGCCAATCAAGGGAAGCCCAGCACCCCAACTGTCAGAGCACCCAGTAAATGCTACTTAGGTGAACAAAAGGAAAAAGAAACAAAACCTCAAGAGTCCCAGCCTCTCAGGGCACACCTGACCTGAACAGTACAGGAATCTTGAGCAGATAAAAAAAAAAAAACAGGTTGTTTTCTGGGCTCTTTGCTCTTATATTGGTATGGGTAATTGGAGGAAAGAAGAATGGAGAGGAGGAGTTTCATGGGAACTTTTTGATTGGACCTCGCTAAGGCGCGTGGGCCTGGGTAGAGGTGAAATACCTCATTTAGTAAGGATTGGGAAAATAGGGTTGAGGAGGTAATGAGAGATCGCAGCAAGAAGGCCAATGTTTTACAGAGATAATGTAAAGAGAACAAAAGGGCACTCAATTGCAAATAGCAGTTTAGTAGTTGGAAAAAGATGTACTGAGTGCAGAATCAAAAGAAAGATCTGTCTGTCTGAAAATGGGATAGGAAATTCAAAGTGACATAATAGTAACTATACTTGACAAAGTGGTTGCTGGACCAGCTCCTACCATCCTTATCGGTAAACAGGGCCCCAGGCCCAAGAAACAGCAGTCATCAATGGGCCATGTATTTAATGGCTGCCTCTGCCTTTTTGGCTTGCTTCTCCTCTTGTCTTCTCGGATCAAATTCATCAGCATAACCTTTTACTTCAGAGATAAAATCCAAGCTCTTGGTTGACACCAGGAGTCACTGTTTATGGAGTGAGTGGTGGCTACCCCCTCTGATGATCTGAAACATGACGGCCATTAACAGCATTTGACTTCTCTACATACACCATTTTTCTTAATCTATGGCTCATATGCATATCTGCCAACTGTAAATTAGGTATTTTATGAAATTATTGAACAGGGGTACATTTCTAAGGCTCCCACATCTAAAGGCCACAACCAAAAGCATCTGAATCAGATTCCACATTGAACAGTATGTTGAACACGATGAGGTAATATCTGCAGTCAGCTCTGAGGTGCATGGTAGAGCTCACAATGGTGATATTCTTGATAACTGTTGACAGGGCGGCATTAGTTACAGGATAGCATTTCTGTGAATAACCAAAGTGATAGCACCAGTGCTGTTGGCCATAGATGTAATAAATATATGTAATTACTTCCCTATGTAGAGATAATTGTTTAGATGCAGGAGAATAGAAATAAAGATTTAAGAGTCTTTATAACTCCCTCTAACAACATTTGCTGAGAACATCTATGTTTCGATGATGCTACTCTTTAGATTGAAATATGATTGCGCCACATAATACCTCAACATTAGGTTTCTCCATGTAAGTGAAATTCCCAGCACAAAAATTTAATGAAGCCCTGTAAATGTCCCATCTGTTTTGGATGTTGCAGCTCACTAATGTGCTAAAGAGTATATGTTCTAGGGGAATTATTATGTTTTGTCTTAAGCAGGGCTGATATGTCATGTCTGTGTGTGGACATTTAATGTAAAAGCTATACAATAGGGCAGATCGGTGAATCCTAAATTTGGAGGCCTGCCTACAAATGGAATTTCTCAGTGGTTTATTGAATATCACTTTGATTTTTCATGTATATTGTCAACATTATAGGTAACTCAGCTTGATTCAAGTTTGGCATGTGCAACAAAACAGGATAGAGGAATATTTTACTTATTGGTAGGCTTCAATTAAAATCCAAATCTAATGGTCTGATTTGGACTTTGATGTTTGGACAGTTTTTTTTCAGGATGGTGGGTGCCGTTACCTCTGCCACTCCTAGAGACCTCATCCTACCAAATATAAAGTTGGTTGCAAGTCCTGCAAACCATTCTTTCCAAAGAAAGGAACTACTGTTACAGGTGTTTATGTTAACATGTGAAACATTTGACTGATGATTCTGTCAGGTATGAAGTCAGGTTGGCAAACTTTTCAAAAGTCTATTGTTTTTGAAAAAGCAATTTCCCAAGCAGGATTTTGGCTTAGAAAAAAAATAAATACTAATGGCCACACCCTAGGAGGTTTGGATAAGTGAATTAATTCTCCGACCTGTTTTCTGAAATATTTCCACCTCATCTTTCTGTGTTTACTGGACCTTTCTTTATTTTATCATTCAATGTTCCCTCATCTCATCATTCTCATTGAATGTTGTCTACTCAGCTCAATTTTACTGCTCCTCCTTGCAACTTATAACATTACCCCCAAATAAACCTTTGACCCCATAATCAGTAATGATGTCTCTATCTCTCTCTGTCCCACTTTGTATGTTCTCCCCGAGTTCGCCAGGTCCCACACAACCCATCTTTGGATGTCCACCAAACCTCTGCATCATCCTCATTGTCTTCCATATTTCATTTTGAACTGCTTCTTTATTTTTGCAATCATGTCTGTTTTATTGCTCAAACTGCCCTGTTGGTAAGTGATTCTACACATTAACAAGAATGGCAGCCGTGTTCTAGCTGCAAGCTTTTCTCTCCTGTTGCTATTCCAATTGTTTTCCTCTCCTTAGAGAAACCACTTTCAGCAACCCTCTTCTAAAAGCACTTCATACTTTCAGTATCTGTACACCCAAGACATAGCAATGCATGTCTAAGTGTGTAATAATTTAAGAATGACTGAGAAAGAAATTCAGGAACATCTAATAAAATTATACACTCCTACAAATTAGCCAGAGTGAACGGAAGCTACCTTTAGTTGTGGTCCTTGTAAGTGAATGACTAAATATATTTTTCTCTTCACACAATTTATGTACCTTCTTGAAAAGTGAAGAGTAACTATCTTCCCCGATTAAAACAGTTACTAACTAAAAGGGCCAAGGCTTCATGCCACTTGAATTTTCTGACAGGATCAGGTACTAAAACAAATTCCAGTACGTCATGGGGCTATAAGATACGTCTTTCCATTCTCAAAACACTATCTTGAGACAGAAGGTAAATGGCTGGCATGTGCGTGCTACCTCATGAGCTAGTAAAACCTGACTTAGACCAATATGTGTATTCGTACATTTGATGAAGAAGAAGCCCTTGCCATTTGACTAAGCAACTTCACTTTAATAATTAATCTACTTGGCTGTGATTTGGGACTGTGAGACAATTGTTAACAAGCCACTTTTGTATACTGCCTATAGCCTCAGGATTCCAGTGTGAATTTCACATGACAACTGTTGGTGGAGGGAAATGTGAGAGACAGTAATAAGACACTATTCATGTACACGTCTTTGGTAGCCTGCTAGTAGTAGAACCTTGCCTATGTTATGTTTGATGACTGCTCTTGAAGAAGTCTGTGCCATGGTGTCAGTGTAGGGGAAGGAAGAATGTTCCTGAATTCCAATAGAACACATTTAAAGGAGCAGTGAATATAGGATGACCCTAATGAAGTAGCTTCATTATTTGGTTGTGTTTTGTAATTGTCTATTAATGCTCTCATGGTCTTATTCTTACTACTTCTACTCTTTCTTGTAACGGCTCCTGATGGATTGTCAGTACAGCTGGATAAGTTCATTACCTCATTTTGCCTGAGAGGAGCTCCACAGTGTCTCTGCCTTCTATGAGCTCTGCTTATCAATGAGGCCTCCAATGTTACCCTTTGCTAGCCACTTTCCTTAAGTCACCATTCACCTCTTCATATTTGCTTTCTTTAGGGATCCACCTTGGGATATAAAGGTCCAGAACACTGTGCATAATTGGAATTACCCAACAAATGCCCCTTGTTGCTCAAATGCTATTTTCATTCACCCATGTGGTCTTTTTGTTTCTGCATTGTGCCTCTAGAAACTAATGATTTTTCTACCAAAAGCTGAACTGCTCTCCATTTAGATTGAAAAAAAATTCTATCACAAAATATACTCTTCTCTTCTTAAGTAAACAAGAATTTTTCTGGGCTACCAGGATGTGAAAAACACACTTGCCTGAAAGCAACAGTAACCACTGAGAATTTTTCTGATATGGTTGGCAATGCTAACTCATGCAATTATAGAGTGGAACAGCAGTATGCTTTGTTAGAGCAACCCTATATTCAAGTCCTCTCACTTCTACTGGCCCAGTGCTTGCCTTTCTAGATGTTGAGTGCCAGATGTAAGAAGCCCTTAGCACCACCTTGTGCCAAATTAGTGACATTTTTTTTACACTAATGTGGTGTTAGGGTGGCAAAAACGCAGCAACATATTTACGTAGTGACGCAATGCACACATTGCGCCACTTTGTAATCCCTTGCACCACATTATGCCTGTAAGAGGCATAGGGGGTCATTCTGACTCCCGCCGGCCGCGGTAACCGCAGGGCCGGCGGGAGCCGCCGAATGACCGCACCGCGGTCAAATGGCCACGGCGGCCATTCTGAGTTTCCCGCTGGGCTGGCGGGCGACCGCCAGAAGTCCGCCCGCCAGCCCAGCGGGAAACCCCCTTCCATGAGGATGCCGGCTCCGAATGGAGCCGGCGGAGTGGAAGAGGTGCGACGGGTGCAGTTGCACCCGTCGCGATTTTCAGTGTCTGCTTGGCAGACACTGAAAATCTTGGTGGGGCACTGCAGGGGCCCCCAGGGGTCCACGACACCCGTTACCGCCAGCCAGGTTCTGGCGGTCAAAACCGCCAGAACCAGGCTGGCGGTAAGGGGGTCGGAATCCCCATGGTGGCGCTGCCTGCAGCGCCGCCATAGAGGATTCCCCAGGACAGCAGGCCCCGCCGGTTTCCCGTTTCTGACCGCGGCTCAATGCCCATGGGAGCACCGCCAGCCTGTTGGCGGTGATCCCGCGGTCGTCAGAATGACCCCCATAATGTTGCAAGTGGGGGTATTCCGACTTTAGGAGGCCCAGAAAAATGGTGCAGTGCAATCTATGATGGTGCAGGTGTTAAAATGATGCTCCCATTGTTTTCAATGGGCCTTCTGTCACTTTGCAGAATTAGCGTCAATATTTATATTGCTAATCCTGCAAAGCACCTAACTAGCATCACAATTTATGATGCTAGTTCACTAACGTGCATCATGATGTGTCGTATCATAAACTTGGAGCAGACATGGTGGTGTTGGGGGGGCCGCAATGGGGCACAAAAAAAATGGTGCGTCATAACACCACTATAAAACACACACACACATTACTCACAACCCTTTACGACTACAAACAAGTGCTACAAGAGAGATAGCAAGACCACAGACAAGACAACAGACACACACCACCATCACCTATACACCATCCACGCACCTTACATCACACACCCCAACACATCACCCTACACACCCTCACCCACACCACTCACACTACACTTTTGGCACCACAACACCCCAGGTTCCCAGAGGAGGAGCTAAGGGTCATGGTGGAGGAATTCATCTGGGTAGAGCCACAGCTATACGGATCACAGGTGCAGCAGATATCCATTGCTAGGAAGATGGAGCTATGGCGGAGAATCGTGGACAGGGTCAACGTCGTGGGACAGCACCCCAGAACAAGGAATGACATCAGGAAGAGGTGGAACGACCTACAGAGGAAGATGCGTTACACAGCAGCAAGACACCAAATAGCTGTGCAGAGGACTGGCGGTGGAGCCCCACCTCCTCCCCCACAACTAACAACATGGGAGGAGCAAGTCTTGGCAATCATGCATTCTGAGGGCCTGGCAGGAGTAGGAGGAGGACTGGACTCTGGTAAGTCATATCTCTATTACTATCACCTCCCCTACTTACATGCCATCACAAACCCCCACCCTTACCCTCACTCCCATCACTCCACCACCTCACACACACCCCTCCCAATACCAAGCCCTGCATATAACACCAATGCACGGACCCCCATCACAGACCTGCATGGACACACATCACTAAAGCATGCACACTAGAGAGAATCAGCTAGCCCACCAAATAACTACTCACAGAAGGCAAAGCTGCCAGGGCAATAACTACCATAGAGGGCAACACACCTATGCATAAGTTGTCACACACAGAAATAATAACACTGCATTTACATCCCCACAAGTCCCCCACCCAACGTCACCAGAGAGGAGGTGCCAGCAACATCCAGTCCACCCCCAAAAGAGGCCCACAGTGATGACAGCAGCTCTGGACGCCTGCATCTGGATGAGCAACCTGGCCCATCAGGGATCTCTGGACAGTCAGTTACTCAGGAACAGTTCCATACCACCACAGACCCTCCCCCCTCAGGAAACACCAGCACTGTACCCACCCAGCAGGCCCATACCTCTGTCCCCAGAACACGTCAATCAGCAGTGTGTCCACCACTACAGGGACTACAGGGACCCCAGGGCACACCACAAACACAGGATGATCAGGGACCTGGGGTCAGTGGCAGTGGGCATAAGGTTCAGGGGACAGAGGCACAGGACAACAGGGAAGCTGGGAGGACTGCTGTGCACCGGGGGAGGACAGGCCCAGGGAACTGACTCTCCAGGAGGCACTCACTAACATCCTGGCAGCATACCACCATTTCCAGGAGACGATGGTCCTGATACTGGACAAGTTGCAGGAGACCCAGCGGCTGCAGGAGGGACAGTACCTGGGAATCGGGGAGGACTTGAAGGACATCAACACCACCCTGGTCACCATTGCAGGGGTGCTGGCCGACATGGCCAACACCATGAGAGAGGCAGTGGCACACAAGTGGGCCCCTAACACTAGCCAAACCGATGAACAGCCTTCCACCTCTGCTGCCGCTAGTAGACAGGAGGCCCCGCCAAAGTACCAACAGGCCACCAGCAGCCCACCCCCTGCAGAAGGAGAACAACCCCGCAAATGGTCCCTGCAATCCAGGCAGAAGCCAGAGATTATTGCCAAGACCCCCACCAGAAAATAAGACTCTCCTGATTGTCACCCTTGTGTCCCATTCTGTCTCCCTGTGCACCTTGAACTGCCATTGATCCACTTCCTATGCCCCCTTGGACAATGCATCTGTGATCTACATAGACTAGACTCTATCCTGGACATTCCTCCACCATCACCCCAGCCCATTGCACATCCCCCTCTACTTATTAGCACTTAAATAAACACCATTTGAATCAATACAAGTATTGAGTCTGTCAAATAAGTAAACTATGTATTCGTTTAACACAATTTAAACACAGCAACACAACTGTAAATTAATGTATAGAGAATAAATGACCTGTGGTTGGCTGCAGTCAACACACCAGAAGCAATAGTGGGGCACAAATATCTGAAAATAGAGTTGCCAAAGGGTACATTAAGTGTCCATAGAAGTGGGAAAATCAGCCTGCCAGTGACAATGTCAGACACAAAACTGTCAATGTAAAGTGAATTTACAGTGTTTTACCTGTGTGTCATTGGAAGTATTGCCGTATTATTGAACTTCCGATGTCCTAATCCTCATCCTCTGCCTCCTCATCATCACTGTCCACAAGGGCCACTGTTGCCACACAACCCATCTTCAGCCTCATCCTCCTGCAGAAAAGGCACCTGGAGACGTAAGGCAAGGTTGTGCAACATACAGCATGCCACAATGATCTGGCACACCGTCTTGAGTGAGTGGTACAGGGACCCACCTGTTAGATGGAGGCAACGAAACCTGGCCTTCAGGAGGCCGAATGTCCTTTCTATGATTCTTCTTGTTTGCCTGTGTGCCTCATTGTAACGTTCCTCTGCCCTTGTCCTGGGATTCCTCACAGGGGTCAGTAGCCATGAGAGGTTGGGGTAACCAGAGTCACCTGCAAATATCGAGGGACAACTGTTAGCTACACACTAACCCTTAGGGCCCACACTATACCCATACACCAACACCTACTGGGTGGGAACCAGGGCTCACTTATTAGCCACACCCGGTAACTCTGGAGTTGGGCCATCACATATGGGATGCTGCTGTTCCTCAGGATAAAGGCATCATGCTCAGACCCAGGATACTTTGCATTGACATGAGAGATGTACTGGTCCGCCAGGCACGCTATCTGCACATTTATGGAGTGAAAGCTCTTTCGATTTCTGAATACCTGTTAATTTCTCCGGGGGGGGGGGGGCAAATGCAATATGTGTACCATCAATAGCCCCAATAATGTTGGAGATATGTCCCATTGCATAGAAATCAGCTTTCACTGTGGCTAAATCCTCCACCTGGGGGAAAACGATATAGCTGCACATTTGTTTAATCAGGGCAGACAACACTCTGGTCAGCACTATTGAGAACATTGGCTGAGACATTCCTGTTGCCAAGCCCACTGTCGTTTGGAAGGAGTCAGTTACCAAGAAATAGAGCACATACAGGACTTGCACAAGAGGGTGGATCCCGGTGGGCTGACAGATAGCAGATATCAGGTCAGGTTCCAATTGACACAAAGATCTGTGATTGTGGCCCTGTCCAGTCTATAGGTGAGGATAATGTGCCTGTCCTCCATTGTTGCCAAGTCCACCACGGGCCTGTACACAGGGGGATGTCTCTATCTCCTATTCATCCGCAGCGGGTGCAATCTAGCGGTCAAACGGTGAGCAGCTGGTCAGTATTCCATATTTCAAAATACTGCACTGCATTGCATGTTGTGTAATGTAAGGGGATGTGAGGGCTGTGGTGGGTCATGAGTGTTACAGGCAGGACGGTCTGACTCATACCTTTTCCTATGTGTATTTCTCTGCAGGTCAGTGCCCATCAAAAAAAGGGTATGTGGCGTGCCATCGCAAGGACTTCCAGACCCTGGGGGTCTATGGTAGGCAGAGCACCCACTGTCGCAAATGGTGGGAGGACCTGAGACGCTTGGCACGGAAGATGGCGGAGGCCCAGCTGGGGATGGCCTCCCAACGAGGAAGGTGTGCCCGTTGAACCCTGACCCCCCTGATGGCCCGCGGTTGCATATCCAGAGCTGGATGGGCTCTTGGGGGCATCACAGCAGCCATAAGGGGGTGAGTACAGTGCCCCAATATACTACTTGCACATGGTGGGGTGGCGTCCGGGTGGGGGATGTGGGCCTGTGGGTGCCCCTAGGCCAGGCCGGACATTGCAGGGTAGGTCCCATGTTGGGCAGGGTCTGATATAAACCTCCTCCAACCAAGCTAGTAGGCATCCACTACTGGGCAGGTGTCTGTTTGTCTCAGGTTTGCTGCAATTGGCATTAGGTATCCCTGTCCATGGCCTGGTGACTAGCATTGTGTCTGTTAATGCATTGCCTAGTGCTGTTCCCTGTGCATGTGTGTCGTGCACGCCAATGGTGGTGTTGTTGCCACCACTAGCCAAGTGTATCATTTGTCTCCCCCCCTTTTTTGTTTTGTCACCCTGTCCTTAAGTGCATTAGCATCATCTGGATGAAGAACAGAGGCACCGGCGATGGGAAGAGCTGTATCCGGCAGGGCGCAGCAGGCTGAATCCACCTACGGTGAGGGCACCAGTGGGAACAAGGGTGAGGGAAGCAACACGGCGGAGACTGGTGATGACAGTTCTGACAGTGATACCTCCTCCGGTTGAAGCTCCCTGGTGGAGGTGGACATCCCTGTGCCCACCCCAACTACAGGTACAGCCGCCACCCCCGTACCAGCACCGCCCTCCCAGCAGCCCCTCAGCGTGTTTCTCGTGCCCGCTCACCCAGGAGAGTGGGCATCTCCTTTGCCCCAGGCACCTCAGGCCCTGCCCCAGTTAGCCCTGCTGCCCTGAGTGAGGAGGCTATTGACCTCCTGTGATCCATCTGTGTTGGGCAGTCAGCCATTGTGAATGCCATCCAGGGACTGGCTGCCCATTTGCAACAAACAAATGCATTCCTGGAGGGCATTCACTCTGGTATGGCGGCCCAACAGAGACCAATCCAGGCTCTGGCCTCCTCCCTGATGTACCTGTTTCCAGCCCCCCTCCAACTTCCTCTACCCAATCCCATTCCCCTCCACCCCAACCTATTCCAAGCACACAGGCAGACGAGCATGCACCCAGGACAACACACAGGAGTGGTTCAGGCAAACACACGTCATCCCACAGGCACTCACACAAACACCATCCAGATGCAGATATACCAACATCCACTGCCTCCACTGTGTCCCCCTCCTCCTCCTTGTCCACCTCCCTCCCAGTAGCCTGTACACTCACACCTGCATACACTACATCCTCATCCACTACCACCATCACCATCATGCCTATCACCACACACCCCTAACTGGCAGTCAAGACCCCCACATCCAAGCACATGTCCCCTGTGTCCTCTCCTATGATGTCTGTGCCCCTCCCTCCAAAGTACACAAACTCAAGCACTCAGACACCCAACAGCCATCCACGTCACAACAGCATCCAGCCCCTGCACCTGCACCCAAACACAGCAGACAGACACCTCCTACAACCACTTCCTCTTCCTCCGCTCCCAAACCTTCACCATCTTCCCGCCCCAATCTCCCTAGGAAGCTGTTCCTCTCCACTGTTTACCTCTTCCCTACCAGTTCCCCCCATCCTTCACGTCAGGCCAGGGTGGTCAGAACGCAGGCGAGCACCTCAGCCACCCAGTCCATGCCCACAGTAGTGTCGACAGCTACTGCAGGTGGGAGTGGATCCCAGGCACCAGGCAGCAACACTGAAAGGGTGCCTGCACCAGTGCATCAAGAAAGAGCAAGGATGCACCACCAGCTGTGACAGGGAAATGGAAAGGAGGCACCACCAGCTGCGACAGGGAAGGGCAAGGAGACACCACCAGTAGCATGTATGAAGTGCAAGGAGGGACCACCAGCTGCAGGAGGGAAGGGCAAGGGGCAATCCCCGGCTGCTGACAGGAAGGGCAAGGGGCTTGCACCAGCAGGCAGGAAGGACAGGAGGCCTGGTGCTGGGACTCATTTGGAGCCTCCACCACCAACCATGGTGGTTCAGCCATCCGAGGCTGCAGGGGATGGGCTGGAGCCTCTGCCCACCAATGCCAGCACTGCCACCAGCACCGCCCCCAGCATCATCACCAGAACCACTGCCAGCAGCAGCAGCCCCATTGGGCAGCCCTCGAAGGCTGCAGAGGATGGGCTGGAGCCTCCCCCCACCACTAACAGCACCGACACCAGCACCACTGCCAGCAGCAGTAGCCCCAGTGGGCAGCTGTCCGAGGCTGCAGGCGATGGGCTGGAGCCTCCCCTCACCACTGCCAGCACTGACACCAGCCCCGCCACTGCCACCACTGAGCAGCCGTCACCGCCGGCGGACATTGTGCAGCCCTGCCTCCATGGGCTGTTGTGCATCCTGGACCCTGCAAATCCTGTGGGTCCGACACCGAGGTGAGAGACTGTGAACTTGCACTCCCCAAGATCTACATCACAGGGCACAATGCCCCCTCCAGAACCAATGGAGAAGCCATCCACTCAACCCATACTTCCCAGGATGAAGCACACTTGGCACAAGTCCCCCTCCAGAACCAGTGGAAGAAGCCATCCACTCACCCCATCCTTCCCAGGATGAAGCACACTGGACCCAAGGCCCCCTCCAGAACCAGTGGAGAAGCCATCCACTAGAGAGACTGTGGCCTTGCACTCCCCAGGGCCAAGCAGTGGGCAAACCACCCACTTGAGAGACTGTGGCCTTGCACTCCCCTGGGCAGTGTCCCTACATTTGTAAATATGTACATACGTTTGGATTTTGGTGTACTTATTCATGTTATTTTATCATATTACACTCACTTTCTTCAAATCATTTTGTCCTTGCATTATCCCTGAGGGGTACGGGGTGAATATGTAATGTTTGTGCATCTGGTTGTGTGTGTGGTGTTAGGGGTGGGGGTGTTGTGTGTTGCGTGTGTGTGTCACTCTCTTTTTCCTCCCCCCTCCTTTGTGTGCTAGGCTGCAGTACTCACCATGGTCGTCTTCGCCGACGTTGATGTTCATAATTCAGAAAAAGGGCTCCATGGTGTTGTGGAGTTTCCCTGAGTCTCCACAGGTGAATCCTTTGACTTCTGTGCAGTGTTTCCACCATGCTTTTGATGTTGGTGGTGCCACCCCGGAAAAGGTGGCGGATAGGCCGGTCGTAATAGTGTGGGCGGTACAATGGCTTCCGCCTGGCTGTTGGCGGTTACTGCCGTGGTGCTTGTTGATACCGCCGTGGCGGTTGGTGTGTTAAAGTGGCTGTCTGTATGAGCGGTTTCCGCCGTGGTCATAATTCCATTTTGATTACCGCCGGCCTGTTGGTGGTATTACCACTGCTTTATCAGCGACCGCCAGTATTGTAATGAGGGCCAATATGTTTTCACCCACGAATAGTGCTATGCAAAGATGTAAATGTACAACTTTTGGAAGTTCTCAGACAGTCCTAGTAATTTATATACATTAAAGGAGGGAACAAGGAGATTACTGGTTCAGTGTACACTCTCCCAAATATAATTATAACAATAATAAGGTACACTGTTCCAAAGACAAAGTGCTACAAGATCACGAGGCAACTGATAGCCAGGAGCTAGAGAGCCCTCACACACCCAATAGGATGTCAAGCTTCATCACCGGGCACATTCCTCGTCAGACCGGCGCTGCAATGTCTGAAGGACCACCCCTTAGAAAGGTGGTGGTTCTTAGCCGGAGATCTTTTACCAATGGTAGTCAGACCTATGATGAACACAAACTGTAGGTGTATGCAGGAGAGAAGAGAAAAATAAAATAAAATTGGCTCTAAACCATAACCATCATATTTAATAATTCAGAAGTAGGTTTAGGCCAAGATCAAAAAATTGAGAAAGGGGAGTGCTTATGGAGGTAATGCTCAACTGCACTCCGATAAAGGAAAGTGGGTGATGTCCCAAGTCCTATGGTGCTCGGTCAACATGTTTTCGCGTCTAGATGGTCACATAGGATCCAGTGACACTTCTTCAGGACCACAAATATCACTTCTCCTGATAATAATACTAAAACCCAATTAGGATATAATAAAGTAAGTACTGATCGGTCACTTACTCGTATAGGCTGCACGTCATGGTCAGTCTAGTCAACAAGTCGCCCTGTGAAATATAAAAACAATTGTACACGATTTGTGGACACATTGTGCACAGAAAAGCGATACCAAAGTGGAAAAAACAATGAAAACTACAGTGTTCGTGGCTAGTCCCAGATGAGGCAATCAAGGAATGAATTAGCTTACTATCCCATCCTAAGGTACGAGCTTCCTAGGAGTATGCAGGCCCAAAAACTAAGAATGTGGTACTAAACACAGCAATACAAAGGAAGCAGACAATTCATGTAATTTGGTTAAACATTAAAACCAGGAAAAACATTGTATAATAATAAATCAGATACCACAGCTATTCATGACGTCCAATATAACCATCCAAAATCCATGTGAAGTTAATTATAGGAATGTAAAAAAGATACCATGTCAAAAGTTAATGTTGTGGTTCACAAACTAGAAACCACAGAATGAAACAAAATGGGTAAGGTGGCCACAGATCAAAAAAGAAGAAATATCGGCCATTCTCCGAAAAGGTAAGGGTACAATAGAAGTATCTGAGTCAAGTCCTGTATTAAAAAAATGCTATTCGGCCCCTCAAGCCTAATAAAGCCGGTGCCGGCAGTGAGGTACTTACAAAATCCACGTTCTGGAACGGCCGGGCACCTACCTGGGGACTGCGCTCTTGCAGATAGTGGTGGAGCGCGGTCGCAATGTATTTACAGGAAATCAAGGCGTCAGGACGCATGGAACCTGGAAATGGTTCCAGTGCTTCACTGGGTCATACGTCCTCGTGTGACCAAAATAGGAAAGAGAGACAAAGGACTATACGCACCGGGAAAAGCTACCGGCTAGAGTTAGTGGCCATATTGGAACGTCCGCAAAAGCGGATCAAAAAAAAAAAAGGGGGCAAAGCCTCCTGTTCCATACTAAAGTCCACGGACAAGAGGAAAAAAGGAAGAAATATATATTTTTTTTATTTACTTATATGAATGTTCCAGATAGGGGCTTGCAGTAAGTAAAAAAAAATAGGATGATAAACAGCAGGCCCTGAATATGAAAACATAAGGAAAAAAACTGTAGTCAGTCCCAGGTTAAGATAATAAGGGGCCAATGTAATTATGCAGTCAAGGCATTAAATTGCACCACAGAATGTCATCATTTAGAAAAACAATGTGCGTTTTCAGTCTAAGAACCCATTGTTGTTCCATCTTAAAAAAAGCTGCAGAGTCATGATTAGCACATCTCAGTGCTTGCAAGACAACCCACCAAAAATAATCTGGACCATGTTGTGCTTCTAAAAAATGTGCACTCAGTTTGGTAGTGACACGGGCACATCTAGGCCCATATTTATACTTTTTTAACTTTGCATTTGTGTCATGTTTTGACGCAAATGCGGCGCAAACCTGCAAAATACAATTGTATTTTGCAAGTTTGTGCCTTTTTTCCGTCAAAAAGCGACGCAAATGCGGTGCCAAAAAAGTATAAATATTGCCCTAATGTTACTTCGATGTTCATTGATCCTATTTTTCAACAAGGAATTCCTGACCCAACAGAAGATCACAAAATTACAGTAGGACATCAAGAAATTCGAGAGAGAGAAGGTCTATCCCTACATCAAAGATGATTTTGATGCTGACGTTCAATCTCGGTCATCAGATGACTCTACCTCCTCATATATAAACAAAAAAATCACGGAATTATTAGAAGCTCCTCGTCTGATTGGTGGAGTACGGATGACAATATGCCACACACCTATTTCAATCCCCCACAATACCCGACAAATCAACCACTGTTCTGGCAACCTCCATACCCCTTCTTCCAACCACGCCCAATGCTGCCTTATGCGCCTTTTTTAGGCTGCGGCCGGGGCAGAGGAAGAGGCAGAAGGAGAGGAAGAGGCAGATGGGTTCACTGGGGCAGAGAGCAACCTAAAATGGTCACCCGGAGCCAGGGCAAGAATCCACCACCGAGGACCTATTGGTCAACCTATCCAACAGACAACTTACCTGTCATGAATCGAAAGCCCTTAATAGAGGCTTAGGCTTTGTTCCCACACCAACTGATTACTTTTTTCGGTTGAACTGTGAACTTTCCCATTTCTTTAGGAAAGTCCGCTTACATTTCTTTTTTAAGGACAAACCATTGGTCCACCACACTGAGGATTCTGATTTAAAGAAACCATCTTCTTTTGTCCTTCCATCTCAATCCTTACCTTGTGAGGTCCTCTCTTTTGAGAAAGCTGTTCTATCTGATCTCGACAAGATATGTCCAAAACACTCATTCAGCCTAAGAAATTTCGCAGCTGATCAATCAATAGTGATCAAACTGGTTGACAAGAGTGGAGCCATAGTCATCATGAACTCTGTTGACTATAGACAGGAATGCATTCGCCTTCTGAGCGCTAATACCTACTATGCTCCTCTTCTCTGTGACCCTATTGAAAGCCTACAAACTCAGATTAGGAGTATAATCGAGGAAGCACATAGTAATGCATGGATTTCACACAGGGAAGTTGACTTCCTTGATACCACCCATCCTCGGATACCATACTTTTATTGTCTCCCTAAGATACACAAGGGCAAGTTTCCCCCCCCAGGACGCCCTATAGTGTCTGGCATTGGCTCTATCTTAGAACCTCTCTCTGTTTTCTGCAACCATTTCCTACAACCTTTGGTAAAAAGTTCCAGCACATTTCTGAGAGACACAAAGGATGTCCAGAATTTGATCGAAACAATCAATTCCACTGTAGAGGTTCATGCTCTCATCTCTTTGGACGTAGAGACCTTATACACCAATATTCCCTAGGAGGCTACTTTACGAGTTGTGGAGGATGCTCTTCTTCAATGCCCCTGGACCTCACCAACCCCAGTGCATTTTATTATGCAGTGTGCTACCCTAGCCACGACAATTCTTTTTTTCAGTTTGAGGACTCTCTTTACCATCAAATTCAGGGTACTTCTATGGGTAGTACCTTTGCTCCTAGACTTGCCTGTCTTTTCATGTACGAGTTTGAACAACAGTTCATTTTACCCACCACCACCCCTTATTATAATAAGATTAAATTGTGGCGGAGATATATTGACGATATCCTTGAAGATGTGGATGCCTTCACTGAATTGGTCAACACCCTTGACCCTTTCCTTAATTTCTCTGCACATACTTCAGTGACCTAGGTCTCCTTTTTGGACCTTTTGATTAAGATTGACAATGGTAAACTAACCTCTGATACCTATCAGAAGAATATAGACGCAATAGCTTTCTACTTTATGAAAGTCACCACCCCAAGGCCTTGCGCAACAATCTTCCTTTCGGCCAGTTCCTTAGATTACGTCGCAATTGTAGCTCCATACAATCTTTTGAGACACAGGCGAGTGACCTCAAGGCCAAACTGTGCAAGAGACATTACCCTCAAGATCTCATTAAATCCGCCTATAAGAGCGCCCGTAACAATCATAGGGATGCATTATTGTTACCTACTGTTAAAGAACCCGACACCCATTTGACATGTGTATCAACACATAGGGGGTCATTACGACCCTGGCAGAAGGCGGAGAACCGGCGGTAAGACCGCCAACAGGCTGTCAGTCCCCCCTCATGGGATTATGACCATGGCAGTTACCGCCATGGTCATCCGCCGGTTCTCTGTTCCGTCCGCCAGGGCGGAGACGACCGTCGGGCTGGAAACCTGGGTGTCCATCCCAGCGGCCGTCACTATACCACCGGCGGTATTTTGACCCAGCTTACCGCCGTGGATTGCCTGAAATCCATGGCGGTAAGCACTATCAGTGCCAGGGAATTCCTTCCCTGGCAGTGATAGGGGTCTCCCCCACCCCCACCCCGACTCCCTCCCCTACACCCCCCACCACCCCTGCCACCCCCCAAAGGTGGCAAGGCACCCCACCCCACACCGACCCCCAACAGCACATAACTCACACACACCTGACACGCATGCAGGCACCACCAACACACACACGCACACACCCCGACATACATGCCAACATCCACACACACAGTCAGACACGCACACCCACAAACATACACGCACACATCCATACAGACATACCCACAGACATAAACGCACTCATTCCCATACACACAATACCCCCGCAAGCATACACGCACTCACACACCCCCTCTACATACACACACGCACACCCCCATGCACGCACACAACACCCAACACCCCCCTCCCCCCTCCCCTAACGGAAGATCGACTTACCTGTTCCGTTGATCCTCTGGGAGGGGACGGGAGCCATGGGGGCAGCTCCGCCGACACCACACCGCCAACAGAACACCGCCACGGCGAATCACAGGACGTGATTCGCTGGGCGGTGTTCTGTTGGCGTGGCGGTGGAGACTGCCAAGGGACCGTAAAGGGACGGAGAGCTGCCAATGGTCATAATAGGCCAAGCGGCAAACCTCAGGCAGTCTTCCGCACGGCGGTCCCTTGGCGGTCTTGAAAAAAGACCGCCGAGGTCGTAATGACCCCCATACTTCCTTTTCCAATACCTTGAAGAAATTGATCAACAAATGATGGACCATTTTACTAAGTGGTGGCACACAGTTAAAAAAGCCTCTGTTCGCATTCAAAAGAACTACCAACATTAGGGATCTGGAGGTACATACCCGCCCACGTCCAAAACAAGACCTGTCCAGGCAGACTACCCTATGGAACCTCCTCCCAGTCACTGGTCACTATCCCTGAAGAAAATGCAACGTCTGCACTCTTACTAAACATTTAGACAAATTGGATCTTGAACCTATTGGTATATGGCACCACAACAAGCACACTAATTGTAACACGCGAAGCTGTATCTACATGATTACTTGGCCTTGTGGCCTACCGTACATTGGTATGACCACCAGACCGGTGAAAATTAGGGTCAACGAACATCGAAGTAACATTAGATGTGCCCGTGTCACTACCAAATTGAGTGCAGATTTCTTAGAAGCACAACATGGTCCAGATGATTTATGGTGGGTTGTCTTGCAAGCACCGAGATGTGCTAATCATGACTGTGGAGCTCTTTTTAAGATTGAGCAATGATGGGTTTTTAGATTGAAAACGCACATTGTTGGTCTAAATGATGGCATTCCGTGGTGCTATTTAATGCCTTGACTGCACCATTACATTGGCCCCTTATTATCTTAATTTGGGACTGACTACAGTTTTTTCCATATGTTTTCATATTCAGGGCTTGCTGTTTATCATCCTTTTTTTTAATTAATACAAGCCCCTATCTGGAGCGTTCATATGAGTAAATTAAAAAAAAAAGTCTTCCTTTTTTCCTCTTGTCTGTGGACTTTAGTATAGAACTAGGAGGCTTTGCCTCCTTTTTTTTCTTTTTTTGATCCGCTTTTGCAGACGTTCCAATATGGCCACTAATACTAACCGGTAGCTTTTCCCGGCGCGTATAGTCCTTTGTTTCTCTTTCCTATTTTGGTCACACGATGACGTATGACCCAGTGAAGTGCTGGAACCATTTCCGGGTTCCGCGCGTCCTGATGCCTTGATTTCCTGTAAATACATTGCGACCGCGCTCCACCACTATCTGCAGGAGCGGTCGCCGGGTAGGTGCCCATCCATTCCAGAATGTGGATTTTGTAAGTACCTAACCTCGGGCACCGGCTTTATTAGGCTTGAGGGGCCAAATAGCATTTTTTTTATACAGGACTTGACTCATATACTTCTATTATACCCTTACCTACTCAGCGAATGGCCGATATTTGATCTTTGGCCACCTTATCCATTTTGTTTCATTCTGTGGTTTCTAGATTGTGAACCACAACATTACCTTTTGACATGGTATCTTTCTTACATTCCTATAATTAACTTCACATAAATATTGGACGGTTATATTGGACTGCATGAACAGCTGTGGCATCTGATTTATTATTATATAATGTTTTTCCTGGTTTTAATGTTTAACCAAATTACATGAATTGTCTGTTTCCTTTGTATTGCTGTGTTTAGTACCACATTCTTGGTTTTTGGGCCTGCGTACTCCTAGGAAGCTCATACCTTAGGATGGGATAGTAAGCTAATTCATTCCTTGATTGCCTCATCTGGGACTAGCCACGAACAATGCAGTTTTCATAGTTTTTTTCCACTTTGGTATCACTTTTCTGTGCACAATGTGTCCACAAAACATGTACAATTGTTTTTATATTTCACAGGGCGACTTGTTGACTAGACTGACCATGACGTGCAGCCTATACGAGTAAGTGACCGGTCAGTACTTACTTTATTATATCCTAATTGGGCTTTAGTATTATTGTCAGGAGAAGTGATATTTGTGGTCCTGAAGAAGCGTCACTGGATCCTATGTGACCATCTAGACGTGAAACATGTTGACCTAGCACCATAGGACTTGGGACTTCACCCACTTTCCTTTATCGGAGTGCAGTTGAGCATTATCTCCATAAGCACTCCCCTTTCTCAATTTTTTAATCTTGGCCTAAACCTACTTCTGAATTATTAAATATGATGGTTATTGTTTAGAGCCAATTTTATTTTATTTTTTTCTTCTCTCCTGCATACACCTACAGTTTGTGTTCATCATAGGTCTGACTACCATTGTTAAAAGATCTCCGGCTAAGAACCACCACCTTTCTAAGGTGTGGCCCATCAGACATCGCAGTGCCGGTCAGACGAGGAGTGTGCCCAGTAATTTATCTGCAAAGCTGTGCCAGTTGTGCTTACCATAGGTAATGCTGGAAATGTCATGTGACTTTACTGTTTTCTCAATGCCAAG
Organism: Pleurodeles waltl; assembly: GCF_031143425.1. Lineage (NCBI taxonomy): Eukaryota > Metazoa > Chordata > Amphibia > Caudata > Salamandridae > Pleurodeles > Pleurodeles waltl. The sequence goes on from NC_090451.1 coordinate 454,150,908, forward strand.
CTATATGCAGGGGACATCACTGAATAGGTTAAAGTCATGCCTGTAGCCTAATACTAGGTTTCTCTTTTTTCATCTCGTTAGCAAACTCCTTCTCTTAAACCCCCATGATCGCTCAATCCTTGAAGTGGAGATATTACAGACTTTTGCTGGAGAAAATCTCTGACCATCTCCATGGTCGAGAGGTCTTAGAGAAGCATTTCCTAATGCCAACAATCTCAGAAGTTTGTGGGGATACACGCACTTTCAAGGCAAAGCACGCATTGAACCTCCTATTCCAAACCCCTTGCATGGGATTTACCACGGTTTAACTATAATGGTGTTATAGCATGCAGTTATGCATCAGAAAAAAGAATCTAACATCAAACGTATCCATTTGTGCGTGGATGTCAGGTGTAAGTGGAACTGTTTGCAGCCATAACCCTAAGATTTTGGACTTTAGGCCTTATTTAGAGTGATTGTTGTGCATATCCCTTCACCATAACACTAATGCCATAGGCAATAATGTAACTGCAATACAGCCGATAAGATTTTCACCACATTTTTCCTAGGCTATCCCATCCAAACTCTAAAGAAGACCCTTAATTTCTAATAAATATAAAGAGACGGCAACAGATAGGAATTCAGTAGCAGCAGATTTCATTTAGGTCAGACCTGACCAGACTTTTACATCTTAAAACAGTTATTTCTTTCGCCTTTCTGAAAGTTGTTTTTGTGTTACCAAATTCATTTGATATTCTGCGTAAAAAATACATTGCCTTATCTAGCAGAAAAATAACTGAAAATATTTGAAAGCAGAACTCAGTTCAATTTGACAGTTTAAAAAGAAATTAGTTATCATAGCAAGCCTACTTTGCTTATGCCCTAACAATTCAAGCAGGAGCATGAAGTAATTTTTCACGTCCTTGAGCATTTGCTTTAAATTGATGTCTTGAATGACAAACAGTTGTCTGCTAAAGGTAGCATTCTTTTATAAGTCACATTATTTCATGTTTAGTTTGTACCCACGGGACATTCTTACCACTACAGTGCCAGCTAAATTATTAGCATCTGTTTTCCATGGCTGTATCTTCAAGAGCATACAAATAAGTTTAAATTGTTGTATCATGCCTTGTAACTCTAGGGATGTCAATGTTTATAAAATGAATAACTGGAATCAGCTCTGCAAACTCATTTCTATATGTGCTCAACTGTGAACTAACCATTGGTTTGGCATTGTTCAGACTGATACCCAGTGACCTCACAGGACTGGGGGCACTTGAGAGAGCTGGGGGGGTGACATAATCCACGGGGGGATGGCCTATCCCCCACTGTGCCACAGCATAAGTCACGACTGCAACCAGTAAAACTGAATAATACAGTCTAAACCTGAGAACAATTATGTGTCTTTTTCATGTGTCACGTTTCACATTTTCCTTACTCTTGCTTTCCCTAGGAGTATTTGTGTCTTCCAGTATGGTGTGTTTCTGTATGTCTTTCAGGCAAAATATTACTTATGCATAGAGCATAGTGTAAAAACAATCAGTTTGGTGATGGGCCACTATTTAGAGCTGTGGAGTTTAGACCGATCCCAATGACTTTTTTTCACAGTGCTCTGTCAGTGGTTAATAAAGGGGTTTTGAATGCATATTCGTCCAATCCCTGGCCTTTGTGGAAAGCATATGGAGCAATGATCAGGTGTACCAATTGCAGTTCTGAAAATATGCAAAAGTGTGTTATGGGAGCACGGCTGTCAAAATATTTTAAAGGAAGAAAGTTCATGAAAATGCAGTACGTATAATGGAGTGGATGCATTGTGTGTGGGGGGATTGGTGAAGGAAAAGAGATGCATGAAAGTTTGTGCAGGTCAGACTATATAGGGGTTGCTGAAGAGGAAAGAGATGAGGTGTGAGATATACAAGTTGAATGTTTGAAAATGATAGGAGAAAAAGAGCATAAATTATGTAATTTAAGATGTCACCAGTGATGTCATCAATTGTGCCATGTGAAGAGTGATGTAATAGATGAGGTCATAAGAAGTGCATGTAGGGGGCACAAGTTATAGCTATGTCAGTAAATTCAGTACTTTTTTCTTTCTAAATGTGATATATTATTACAAGGCCCATCTCTAACATCACTTTAACCTTTTTCAGAGAATATCTATTTTTTTTTTTTAATGTAAACTAAGATCTTATTAACACACCTAACTATGACATCACTTTGAACTTTGGCTTCTCAGTGAATTTTTGGGATTTTTAAAAATAATATTCACCCATTCCCCTCATTGAGCATATTTTAAAGCCATGCATGGTGGGTGGATGGACATACCCATTGTTGCGCTCTGCAGCATGGAATTATCCTCAAAGACTGGCCTGCAGCAAGTCCCTGCACCCAAATCCCCAGAAGGCAGCCAAATCCTTCCTCACATAACCTTTGGTCATCCTCGGTGTGGGATTAGTCTCAGGGCCAATATTACTCAACCCCAGGGCCTGGTACTCCTATGATACAGCAAATTAAACAATACCCATGATACCATAAGGCCACACAAGCTTCACTTGTTGATAATCGGATGGCCCTGCTGTACCACAGCTCCCACAACAATTTTGAGATACCACATTGGGTCTGTACTGTTTCCTATGGGAGTATCACGTGACCTGTCGCACTGATTTATTTATTAGTCTTCCCCCTCCTGGACACCCCCAAAAGGGACTGAAGTCAAGATACCCCTACCCTGCCCCTTTGTATTTTATATTTATTCAAAACACAGGACACCAGGACCAAGTTCCAGAGTCTTGAAATAATGGCTGCAACATTTCTGATCATCGTGCCTTTAACCATTCAGATGGCCCTTTCCCACTGGATCATCACTGGTCCTGCAGGACTGAAGGAACCGACAGGGAAAGAAATCCCTCAAAATGCTTTATTTTTTTAATGTGTGGTACCGTGGGAGTATTATCCAGAAATCCTTATATTTCAAGCCTTATTTTCCTAAAAGATGCTAAACAGATATTCCTGAAGGAAAAATTAAAAAATCATTTAAGGGGGAGCATAGGGGCACCAAGATCCCATGACACTTCTGGGTGGACTTAAAGGAACCAACTCCCCAGACCAAAGTGTTCTCAAGTGATACTCCCTGATAACAGTAAGATGGTGGTATCTGCCTTAGAAAACATCAAACTAATGACACCAGCCAATGAGATGGTGTTTCTCTGTCGGTCATAGGTACTGCAATGTCATTTCTGAGACATTTAAAAATGTCACTAAAATCTTTAAGATGCCTTTCCTATTTGGGCTGGTGAAGAAACCTCTGGGCTGAATATTAAGTAAAATTACCCTTTCATAGTGAAAATAACTTTTTTTTTTTAGGAATTGGAAGTAAACCCTTTTCAGATTTACGCAAGATCTTTTCATTGCTTTTGTGGATCTTGAAGTTTACCTTAAGGATTATGAGTGGTCAAAAAGTAAAAATAAAAATTAAGGCAGCCATTGGATTATCGACTACTAAAAAGCCCACACCCTTTAGAAACACTCTCAAATGATTTTAATTACCACTATTACTTTGTTGGTGCTTAACCCCTTCGCTGCCAGGCCTTTTCCCCCTCCTGTGCCAGGCCTTTTTTTGCCTATTTGGGGCAGTTCACGCTTAGGCCCTCATAACTTTTTGTCCACATAAGCTAACCAAGCCAAATTTGCGTCCTTTTTTTCCAACATCCTAGGGATTCTAGAGGAACCCAGGCTTTGTGGGTTCCCTTGAAGGAGGCCAAGAAATTGGCCAAAATACAGTGAAATTTTCGTTTTTTTCAAAAAAATTGGAAAAAGTGGCTGCAGAAGAAGGCTTGTGGATTTCCCCCTGAAAATGGCATCAACAAAGGGTTTGCAGTGCTAAACTCAGCAGCTTCCTAGCTTTCAGGAACAGGCAGACTTGAATCAGACAACCCAATTTTTCAACACAATTTTGGCATTTTACTGGGGCATACCCCATTTTTGCAATTTTTTGTGCTTTCAGCCTCCTTCCAGTCAGTGACAGGAATGGGATTGAAACCAATGCTGGATCCCAGAAACCTAAACATTTCGGAAAAGTAGAAAAAATTCTGAATTCAGCAAGGGGTCATTTTTGTAGATCCTACAAGGGTTTCCTACAGAAAATAACAGCTGAAAAAGAAAAATATTGAAATTGAGGAGAAAAAACCATAAATTTTTCTCTACGTTTTACTCTGTAACTTTTCCCTGCAATGTCAGATTATCGAAAGCAATATACCGTTACGTCTGCTGGACTCCTCTGGTTGCGGGGATATATAGGGCTTGTAGGTTCATCAAGAACCCGAGGAACCCAGAGCCAATAAATGAGCTGCACCCTGCAGTGCGTTTTCATTCTACAGTATACCGGGTATACATCAATTCATTTGCTGAAATATAAAGAGTAAAAAATTGCTATCAAGAAAACCTTTGCATTTCCAAAAAGGGCACAAGATAAGGTGTTGAGGAGCAGTGGTTATTTGCACATCTCTGAATTCCGGGGTGACCATACTAGCATGTGAATTACAGGGAATTTCTCAAATAGCTGTCTTTTTTACACACTCTCCTATATTTGGAAGGAAAAAATGTAGAGAAAGACAAGGGGCAATAGCACTTGTTTTGCTAATCTATGTTCCCCCAAGTCTCCCGATAAAAATGATACCTCACTTGTGTGGGTAGGCCTAGCGCCCGGGACAGGAAACGCCCCAAAACGCAACGTGGACACATCCCATTTTTTTGAAAGAAAACAGAGGTGTTTTTTGCGAAGTGCCTACCTGCAGATTTTGGCCTCTAGCTCAGCCGGCACCTAGGGAAACCTACCAAACCTGTGCATTTCTGAAAACTAGAGACCTAGGGGAATCCAAGGAGGGGTTACTTGCGGGGCTCGGACCAGGTTCTGTTACCCAGAGTCCTTTGCAAACCTCAAAATTTGGCTAAAAAAACACATGTTCCTCACATTTCTGTGGCAGAAAGTTCTGGAATCTGAGAGGAGCCAGACATTTCCTTCCACCCAGCGTTCCCCCAAGTCCCCCGATAAAAATGATACCTCACTTGTGTGGGTAGGACTAGCGCCCGCGACAGGAGACGCCCCAAAGCGCAACGTGGACACATCCAAAATTTTGGAAGAAAACAGAGGTGTTTTTTGCGAAGTGCCTACCTGTAGATTTTGGCCTCTAGCTCAGCCGGCACCTAGGGAAACCTACCAAACCTGTGCATTTCTGAAAACTAGAGGCCTAGGGGAATCCAAGGAGGGGTGACTTGCGGGGCTCGGACCAGGATCTGTTACCCAGAATCCTTTGCAAACCTCAAAATTTGGCTAAAAAAACACATGTTCCTCACATTTCTGTGGCAGAAAGTTCAGGAATCTGAGAGGAGCCACAAATTTCCTTCCACCCAGCATTCCCCCAAGTCTCCCGATAAAAATGATACCTCACTTGTGTGGGTGGGCCTAGCGCCCGCGACAGGAAACGCCCCAAAGCGCAACGTGGACACATCCAAAATTTTGGAAGAAAACAGAGGTCTTTTTTGCGAAGTGCCTACCTGTAGATTTTGGCCTCTAGCTCAGCCGGCACCTAGGGAAACCTACCAAACCTGTGCATTTCTGAAAACTAGAGACCTAGGGGAATCCAAGGAGGGGTGACTTGCGGGGCTCGGACCAGGTTCTGTTACCCAGAATTCTTTGCAAACCTCAAAATTTTGCTAAAAACACACATGTTCCTCACATTTCTGTGGCAGAAAGTTCTGGAATCTGAGAGGAACCACAAATTTCCTTCCACCCAGCGTTCCCCCAAGTCTCCCGATAAAAAATGATACCTCACTTGTGTGGGTAGGCCTAGCGCCCGCGACAGGAAACACCCCAAAGCGCAACGTGGACACATCCAAAATTTTGGAAGAAAACAGAGGTGTTTTTTGCGAAGTGCCTACCTGTAGATTTTGGACTCTAGCTCAGCCGGCACCTAGGGAAACCTACCAAACCTGTGCATTTCTGAAAACTAGAGACCTAGGGGAATCCAAGGAGGGGTGACTTGCGGGGCTCGGACCAGGTTCTGTTACCCAGAGTCCTTTGCAAACCTCAAAATTTGGCTAAAAAAACACATGTTCCTCACATTTCTGTGGCAGAAAGTTCTGGAATCTGAGAGGAGCCACAAATTTCCTTCCACCCAGCGTTCCCCCAAGTCTCCCGATAAAAATGATGCCTCACTTGTGTGGGTAGGCCTGGCCCCCGTGACAGGAAGTGCCCCAAAACGCACCGTGGACACATCCCATTTTTCAAAAGAAAACAGTGCCTACCTGTGGATTTTGGCCTGTAGCTCAGCCAGCACCTAGGGAAACCTACCAACCCTGTGCATTTTCGAAAACTAAAGACCTTGGGGAATCCAAGATGGGGTAACTTGTGGGGCTCGGACCAGGTTCTGTTACCCAGAATCCTTTGCAAACCTCAAACTTTGGCTAAAAAAACACATTTTCCTCACATTTCTGTGGCAGAAAGTTCTGGAATCTGAGAGGAGCCACAAATTTCCTTCCACCCAGCATTCCCCCAAGTCTCCCGATAAAAATGATACCTCACTTGTGTGGGTGGGCCAGGTGCCTGCAACAGAATAAGGCCCAAAACTTGAAGAGATAGAAGGGATAGCACAGCGAGTTTATAAGGGCATATTCTTTTATACATCTTTAGACGGACTCTGCTTTGGGGACCCACATAAGTGAGGTGTCATTTTACTTTGGAGACTGAGGGGAAAACTGGGGAGTAGGAATTTTCTGCTGGAGCGGTGATCCTACTAAGAAAAGTCAGGAAAATATGCTTTTTATGCAAATTTTGAGGTTTACAGAGGAGTCTGGGTAAGAAAATGTTGGGGGAGCCACGCAAGCCACACCTCCCTGGACTCCTTGGGGTGTCTAGTTTTTAAAAATTTCTGGGTTTTGTAGGTTTCCCTAGATGAAGGCCGCACCCAGGACCAAAAACATAGGTGGGCCCTCCCCCCCCAAAACAGGTATTTTTGTAATATATCATATTGATGTGTGCACATACGTCCGTGATGTGCCAAACACTAAAATTGTGAGAAGAAATACACTTAGGTTATGTGAAGAAGACCCCTCACCCACCAACCAAGTTGGTGGCATGCTTCATCATCCGGGTCCCAACCGAGGCACCTAGCGTGTCACAGGTGTGCTGCGACACCTGACTACAGTGGAGCAGGTTTTGTCATTTTTACCACACATACTGGTTGGATTTGGCACGAGGGTGAGTGATGGTTCAGTGGATCAAATTTTATTAACAAGAGATTTCACAAAAATGAAATGCACTGCTAATAACTGAAAGGCAAAAAACTGAACCAATGACTCACAGCTCGTGAGCTGTAAAGCCGCAACAAGGCACCAACCGCTTTACAGTCCATTCACACACCTTTCATACATGACATGCACAAAACCATTCACACCGCCAGCCACAGGCCCAGCACATTACAACACTCACATCGACAGACCGCGCCACTCAAGGGCCCATCACTTACATACGTCCACATGCCTGATACAAGAATCACACCAGCTGATGGGAGTGTGGACTGGCGTTTGGCTGGCACCGCCAGCCAATCGCCACCCCACGCACACCGCCAGCCAAGCACCACCCCAAGCACACTGCCAGCCAAGCGCCACCCCATGCACACCGCCAGCCAAGCGCCACCCCACGCACACCGCCAGCCAAGCGCCACCCCACGCACACCGCCAGCCAAGCGCCACCCCAAGCACACCGCCAGTCAAGCGCCACCCCACGCACACCGCCAGCCAAGCGCCACCCCACGCACACCGCCAGCCAAGCGCCACCCCACGCACACCGCCAGCCAAGCGCCACCCCAAGCACACCACCATCACTTTTTTTGTTTATAAACAACAAAGAAACCACTAATTATAAAATAAGCACAAAACTACAAACACAAAAGCTCTAACTAAATACATGACAGTGATGCCAACCGTGAAACATATGAAAATATAAAACAGACAGCTTACGCTCAAGGTATTTCCCAGAATTTTTTTGGGGTATGGTAACTTCTGTAACAGCCGGGAACACACAGCCCAGGCTTTGAAGGGCATTCAGGGCAGTACATCCGGCTCTCCCTCCGGATTAATCTCCGGGCACATAGTCTACATTTCTTTGTGGGCATGTCTTTTTTGGGAGTGGGAGGAATGTGATCTGGAAAGTGCTGATCTTTCAATCTAGCCACATCCTCCACCACTTCTACTCTAGGAACTCTTGCCGGTTCCACCACAATAAGGCTTTCTATCACCGACTCCTGAAATTTAACAAATGTCATCCTTGACTCAGGTGAACAATCCTTGTATACAATAAAGGCATTAAAAGTTGCCAAATGAAATAAATGTAGGGCCAACTTTTTATACCACACATAAGACTTACGAAGAGCAGTGTAAGGTTCTAACCTCTGATCTACGCTATCAACACCACCCATGTGCCTATTGTAGTCCAAAATGCACGCAGGTTTGCGCACTTCCGCAACCTGACCCCAAACAGCCACAGGGAAAGTACTCTCATCATGGATGGTCGATAGCATGTACACATCCCTCCTGTCTGAAAATTTCAGAGCTAGCAGCTCATTATTCCGCAAGGCACTGCACTGTCCCCTCTCAAGTTTTTTACAGACAAGCTCCCTTGGATAGCCTTTCCGGTTAGAACGGATTGTGCCACAAGCAACAGTGTCCACCCTAAACAACTCCTTGAACAACTGCACTCCAGTGTAGAAATTATCTACGTACAAATGGTGACCTTGGTTAAACAGCCGTCTAGCAAGTTCCCACACTATTTTTTCGCTAACTCCAAAAGTGGCCGGACAACCAGGAGGGTCAATACTGGAATCCCTACCAGTGTAGACCCGGAAATTATACACATATCCTGTACTGCTTTCTGACAGCAGATACAATTTAATCCCATACCGTGCCCTCTTACTAGGAATGTACTGCTTAAAAACTAAACGCCCCTTGAAAAGGATCAAAGACTCGTCCACACTTATCTCTTTGCCTGGAACATAGACCTCTGAAAACCGATCCACAAAATGATCAAGGACAGGCCTAATCTTAAAAAGGCGGTCACAATCAGGGTGATCTCGTGGCAAGGCTAAAGCATTGTCTACAAAATGCAGCATACGAAGAAGAAGCAAATACCGATTACGTGTCATAGTTGCAGGAAATATAGCAGTTGCCATCAAGGGACTAGTAGACCAATAAGAAGCCAGTGACGGCTTCCTGATCAACCCCATCAAAAAAGACAAACCTAAAAACCTTTTCATCTCTTCCAGATATGTGGGAACCCAATGAGTAGCTCTAGACTGAGGCTTAAGTCTGGCAGCGTTGTCCCGCAAATATTGCTCTGCATACACATTTGTCTGCTCCACAATCTCTTCCAAAAATACATCGTCCATAAACAAGTGAAAGAAATGGACAGGCAGAAAGTTTTCCGTATTAACTCTACACCCTGGGAGACCAGTAAATGCAGGTAACTGTGGCTGCTCCATGTTTGGGGCAATCCAGGTGTCAGGTCTTCTAATGGGAAACCCATCAGCCCCAGGCTGCTGAACTCTTGGCACATCAATGTCCTCCTCTAACACAGGCCCTTCATCTGCACTGAGAGTAGCCTCCTCATCAGAAGAATACTCTCGGACAGAAAACTTACTTCCAGAATCTCCTGCTTCCTCCTCTGCCTCAGATGCAGAGTCAGTGTCATAATCATGGTCTGAAGACGACTCAAAGAGCATGCAAACAACCTGCTGAGCGGTCACTTTGCGGCTAGCCATGATCCTAACAACAAATGGATTGCCAACAACAACTAGCACTAAAATAAGTAATAAACAAAGTGTAGCTTTATCACAAAGAGTTATGTGCTACAAAAAACTATACCACTCAGTTGCCTGAAATAGCTACTCACCAAGCAACTACTCTGCACAGACACAGCAATCACCAATGATATCCCACTAAAAAGAAAAAAGAAAAAAGCAAATTAGACATATGACAACACAAACATCACTGTGCTCAAATCTAAGGACAATGTCAAACACACAATACTGCATTTAGTACACCACCTACAAACATGTCATTCATGCATGTCAACAATACTCCTTTGGAGTAAATTGCTTTCACTTACCTAAAACATGCAACTATGCAAACCACAGGACAACTACTGCCAAAACCGCAAAGATCCACAGCAAAGGAAGCAAAAGCGTTGAACTAGAAGAAAAAGAAGAAATAAATTGTTATAATCACAAATACAAATACTTTGCCAGTTGACAAACACCCCACCACCAAGAACTTAGAAGTTGTCCTGGTACCTAAGTGGATCCTGCCCCCCTCGGGGGTAGATGGGTGTAAATAAATTGGCCAATCTGCCCCCAAAGGGGGCAGAAATGGGCAACACCGCTGTGCCCCCTTTCAGGGGGCGACCCTTCCCAAAGGGGGCACCCCCAGCACAACACAAAACAAAACAAAAAAATCCCTGCCGTATTGGTGGTTTCTGCCCTCCTTGGGGGCAGATGGGCCTACAAAATTAGGGGCAGAGATGGCCAATACAAATTTTCCCCACCTTAGGGGGGCGACTGTTGCCCAAGAGGTGCCCCCAAACACACACCACACACACAACACAATCCCTGGCGCCTAGTGTGCTTCCACCCCCCCTCCCCCGGGCCAGATCGTCCAAAAAATGGCTGGTCTGCCATCGGGGGGGCCCAAGGAGTTGCCCCCAAAATAAACAATAAAAACAAAATCCCTGGTGTCTAGTGGTTTTCGCCCCCTCCCCCCCCCTGGCGGCAGATCAGCCCAAAAATTGGCAATCTGCCCCCGGGGGGGGGGCGAAATACTAAAAAAATAGCCCCCCAGTGGGGCACCCCTTGCCCAAGGGGTCGCCCCCCAAAAAAACTTTACAATAAAAATAAATCCCTGGTGTCTAGTGGTTTTCGCCCCCCCTGGGGGCAGATCCGCCGAAAAATCGGCAGATCTGCCCCCAGGGGGGGGCGAAATACAAAAAAAAATTGCCCAAGGGGTCACCTCCAAAATACACACAAATAATAAAATCCCTGGTGTCTAGTGGTTTTCGCCCCCCCCGGGGGCAGATCTGCCGAAAAATCTGCGGATCTGCCCCCGGGGGGGGCGAAATACAAATAAAAATTGCCCCGGGGGGCGACCCTTGCCCAAGGGGTCGCCCCCAAAATAACCAACAAAGAAAATCCCTGGTGGCTAGTGGAGCAGGAATCTTGTGAAAACAGGCACAGGGGGAAAGGAAAAACCCTTTCCTTTCCCCCCGTGTCTGTTTTCACCACCCCCCGCCCCCCAAAAACGGAGAGGACTCACCTTTGATGTCCTCCTCCGAAGACGCACTGGAAGCAAATGGCTTCCAGCGCGCCCGGCAACACTAGATGATGTCAGCGCGCTGTGCGTGCGCTGACATCATCGGATTGCCGTGGGGGGGCGGGGTGGAAGGGGAAGGTCTTCCCCTTCCATCCCCGCCTGGGGGGGGAGGGGGGTGCACGGGGGCACGCTAGCGCTCCCCCAAGTTCCCCTGTGCCTAGGGCGAGATTATCTCGTCCAAGGCACAGGGGAACTGTAGCCTTGGACGAGATGATCTCGTCCAAGGCACAGAACCGGTTAACAGAGACAGTTTGCAGTAAATACTACCCAAAGCCATCATGGCCTGAGACAAAACTGGATACCAGCATACACTGAGGCCCATATTTATACTTTTTTAGCACTGCATTTGCGTAATTTTGTGACGCAAAAACGGCGCAAACTTACAAAATATAATGGTATTTTGGTAGTGTGAGCCGCTTTTGCGTCAAAACATTACTAAAATGCGGCGCAAAAAAGTATAAATATGGGCCTAAGTGCATCATCCACCTGGCCTATGCAATGTACACCATTTGAAAATGACAATGTTGGTGTTTTCCCAAGCAGTTCTGCAGTCCCACAAAAAAGCAAGTCCAGCAAAAGGAATCACTAGTGTGGCAATTTTTTGACCTTCCAGCTGGTAAGAAAAAAGCAGTAGACAGGCAGTGATGTGTGCTTTTTGCCACAACCTGCTTAATAGAAGGAGGAAGACCTGCCAGTATTCAATGGGAACTACTAGAATGTGAAGGCATCTAAGAGATATGCATCAAAACAGTAAAGCACATGCAGATCAGCAGAAAGAGAACCAAATGCCCTAGAGGAAGTCCTGCAACAAGAAGAGAAATAAAAAGATACCAACATGCCACATTCCAGGATATACTATGGGCACTATAATACATCTGTACCCTCTGGTGAAGTTAACTAAACTATATATATATATATGTATATATATATATATATCTATATATATATATATAATGGAAACAGGAGTTGTAAAAAAATGCCATCAAACACATACAGTGTTGTACACATGGGGTTGGATGCCCATCTCCAACTATGTTTGGCTGAAGGCTGTGCGCTGCAGGGGTTTGCTGATTATCTCATATGGTCAACGGCCTTATGCAGAAGGCCTTCAGCCATCCATGGGGGCTTGATGCTGCTGGCTAAATCCCTGTTTTGCACATCGTAAAGCTGTTGTCTCTGGGAGAGTTGCAATAATCTGATGAAAAATAAATTATCTGAAGAGGGTTAAAGGGATGTTATAGTTAAGTATGGCAATAAGATCTTACTTAATGTTAAAAAAAACTAGAAATTCACTGAAAAAAACAAAGATTAATGTGACATTTTAAAGTAGAGTAATAAGATATAACTTACACTCAAAGAAATTCCCTTAAAAAACAAGGGTAAAGTGGAGTTATAATTAGGTGTTGTAATGAAAAATCATGTTCTAAAACTTAAAATACACTGAAACTCAACAGTAAAAATTTGCTGAGCCAGGTATAACTTGCACCTCCTTGCTCATGATCTCACATATTAGATCACTCATGACATGTTAAATAACATAATGAATGACACCACTGAGACAGCATCACAACCCCACAAAAAGCCATAAAACTGTACCACCACACAACAAATCGAGACCTCCATGCTACAGAACAGCCACAAAAATAGCTGTAAAACTGGACCATACACTCGCCTGTCAGACTTAACCTATAGACCAGCTCTACCCTGACTGAAAATGCAAGCATGCACTGGCAAACACCTTTACGTAGTTTGATGATAGGGGTATTTGTATATTTGCCTACTAAATAGGGATGTACTTTTAATTACCATAATCCAAAATATCACCTTTTGCCACATAAAATAATTGCAATCATTTGTTTAAAGATCAGATTCAGTGATCTGTACGGGACACAACATGCAATATGACAAAGAATGCTGATTCTTCTGCAAAACATATTACTGCAGTCATGCTCCCTCTCCATTGCTGCAGAAGCCGTTTGAGTCAAATTCATGAATATTGCAGAATGAAAGAATAATAATAATTTGAATTTATATGACACTTCATACCACACATCTGACAATTCCAAGCCCTGAAAATAATAGGTGGTGCTATTACTTAATTGATGGGACTAAATGATGAAGGGTTGGATTGTTAATATTGTGCAATTAAGGCAACTCGGGTATGGATTCTAAGAATATCATGAACAACATAGCTTGTGTTATATCCCAGAGTGGATGGATGTAGACATACTTACCACAGGACTGGTGAAGGCATATATCCAATTTGCTATAGTACTGCAACCTCACTTATATGCCAGTCAATGGCAGCACATGGCATGGAATGAAAAGAGACTTGACTACTTTACTCATAAAAGGAAGTTGGTGATTGACAAATGCCGCAAGTCTGCTTTATACAGTGTCTGTTCCCAAAATATATGTTAAATGTGAAGGAAAAAGTTATGGATCACCCACCTTTGAAAAGAACAGTTTAAATTTATTGCAATATGTAAAGAGAAATCAATGCAATCAATTACATGAGTTGGAAAGAACAAAAGCAGTTATAACACACCAAATCACGCAAGGTTTATTTAAATGGGCTCTGTTTCAGTTGTTGTCTACTTAATTGAGCTAAAGTGTTAGTTGTCAGAGTATGTTTAAATGAGGTGAGGACAGTGTCTGATTCTTGTGAGTTAGGGCTCCTTTTCTCTGTGATATTCTATCATAATCAAATATGTTATCCTTTGTGAACAATAATAAACAATTGAAAAAGTGGCAAAGTATTGTGCATGTGGTTGACCAGGACCCAGGAAATCTCCATGGCGAACCATGAGTTGAGTTGGAAGGATGCAAGATCATGGTTCCACTAATTTTTTTACCACTAGAATTAGAAATCTGTAAAAAAAAGTCTGTTATTACATGAGGTGGATGGTAGTCTGCCACAAGTAGTAATGGCACTTTTCTTGTTAGGTCCAGGAAAGGTTTCAATAATTTCAACCTGATCACAACTCCTGGTAGCTATGGCTGAGTCCAAATATGCATAACTTAAGGAAATATGTTAAGCATCTGGAAGTACCAAACGGTTAAAAAGACAAAATATTAAAAATCACCACCCAGAAGCATGTTTGGTGCTTTTTGGAGTCTCTAAGCAAATCCAAATTGCTAATACCACCAAAGGGGAGCAGGCATTTGTTTCTATTGCACTCTTGGTAGCCCCCTCTTTGCTTCTTCAAAACTGGAGAACACGAATAGTCCCAACAATAAATGTTTGGTGGGAAAAAGTGCTTAAAGCAAAGCAGTTTGAAGAGGCATGTTCAAAATGGGTAGGGAGCATAAAGCGGCATGTGACTATCTGGCAGTATATAGAGTATTAAAGAGGTGATCCTTGGCCTCAGTTAAAAGCAGGGTATGCTGTCAGCAGCTTTTGTTCTTGCCAAATTGGCTGGGGAGCTGTTTACCTGTCTTGTAGCTACCCAATTTGGGCACCTCTATCTACACTTCATTAGTATAATGGCTTGAATTGATGTTTGGCCTTTTTGCAATTCTCCAAGGACCAGTAGGTACATAGTTCAATGGACCTATCACTAGGTTTATCGAAACACCCAGCAGTGGCCATAAGGCTCCTTTTTTGTTACACTGCAGCTGGGTATTAAGTGGTGCAAGGCTAGGCTGCACTCTACATGGTTATGAACATTAGCACTTTACTTGGATATGTATGATAGGACTTTAATAAGGTCACCCCATTGGGTATGGATGGGGGCCTACAGGGAGATTGATTAAATGGTATCAGACTTGGGGTGTCCTGGGTTTGTGAGCTAGTGCACTTTATTTCCCCTGCCCTATCTGTTCATAGTTCCTACAGAGAGAGAAGGGTTTTGCATTTTTAAAAGCATGAAACTATGTTTTTCTGTCAGCAAGGGTAATCAGTCGATTCGTCTGCCTTGTTCCTTAATTATTCTTTGAAACTTGCACTTTGTCACTTTATCTTCCTTATTTGTACTGCATATTTATTATATGACATGCAACTTGACTGCTTAAGGATGAATCTCAGACTCTTTTGTGCTGATTTTTTTTTTTCTGCTCAATAAACAAAAATAAAAATCATACTCTTGTTTATAAAAACAGAGAAGAGTTTAATGAAGAAAATAATGCCAAATGACAATATTCAAATAAAAATGGTAAAAAAGTGTGTTTAGCGCCAACTGCAGTCATCTGGTGCCTAGTTGCGATTTAAGGGCAGACACATGGAGCTAGGGTCAAATATAGAAACCAGACTAATCTTAGTCTGAAGTTTTACCTTCTGACTATGGGCCAGATGTAGCAAAAAAATATTTCGCGAGTTGCAAATTGCAACTCGCAAAATATTATGCAGAAAGGTGTCTCAGACACCTTCTGCGATTCGCTATGGGGTCGCAAAGACCCACCTCATGAATAATAATGAGGTGGGTCGCAATTTGCGACCCCATAGCGTGTCAAAGCACTCACAGGCATGGTGGCCTGATGGAGACAGCAGACCACAATATCTGCGACTGCTTTTAAATAAAGCAGTTTATTTTTTTTCTTTTTGCAGCCCGTTTTCCTTAGAGGAAAACGAGCTGCAAAACGAAAAACTTCCGAAACCATTTAGTTTCGTTTTTTTCAGAGTAGGCAGTGGTCCATAGGACCACTGCCTGCTCTGAAAAAATATTTCTTTTGGCATTCAAAAAGGGGAAGGGGTCCCATGGGGACCCCTTCCCTTTTGCGAATGTGTTACCATCCACTTCAAGTGGATGGTAACTGCGAGTTGGTTTGCCACCGCATTCGCGGTCACAAACTGTGAGAAAGTAGCCTCTTTCAAGCCTTGTTACCCCCACTTTTGGCCTGTTTATGAGTGTATGCCAGGGTGTTTTCACTGTCTCACTGGGATCCTGCTAGCCAGGGCCCAGTGCTCATAGTGAAAACCCTATGTTTTCAGTATGTTTGTTATGTGTCACTGGGACCCTGCTAGTCAGGATCCCAGTGCTCATAAGTTTGTGACCTATAGGTATCTGTTCCCTGTGTGATGCCTAACTGTCTCACTAAGGCTCTGCTAACCAGAACCTCAGTGGTTATGCTCTCTCTTTACAAATTGTCACTAACAGGCTAGTGACCAATTCTACCAATTTACATTGGCATACTGGAACACCCTTATAATTCCCTAGTATATGGTACTGAGGTACCCAGGGTATTGGGGTTCCAGGAGATCCCTATGGGCTGCAGCATTTCTTATGCCACCCATATGGAGCTCTGACAATTCTTACACAGGCCTGCCACTGCAGCCTGAGTGAAATAACGTCCAAGTTATTTCACAGCCATTTTACACTGCACTTAAGTAACTTATAAGTCACCTATATGTCTAACCGTTACCTGGTAAAGGTTAGGTGCAAAGTTACTTAGTGTGAGGGCACCCTGGCACTAGCCAAGGTGCCCCCACATTGTTCAGGGCCAATTCCCCGGACTTTGTGAGTGCGGGGACACCATTACACGCGTGCACTACATATAGGTCACTACCTATATGTAGCTTCACAATGGTAACTCCGAATATGGACATGTAACATGTCTATGATCATGGAATTGCCCCCTCTATACCATCCTGGCATAGTTGGCACAATCCCATGATCCCAGTGGTCTGTAGCACAGACCCTGGTACTGCCAAACTGCCTTTCCCAGGGTTTCACTGCAGCTGCTGCTGCTGCCAACCCCTAAGACAGGCTTCTGCCCTCCTGGGGTCCAGCCAGGCCTGGCCCAGGATGGCAGAACAAAGGACTTCCTCTGAGAGAGGGTGTTACACCCTCTCCCTTTGGAAAATGGTGTGAAGGCAGGGGAGGAGTAGCCTCCCCCAGCCTCTGGAAATGCTTTCATGGGCACACATGGTGCCCATTTCTGCATAAGCCAGTCTACACCGGTTCAGGGACCCCTTAGCCCTGCTCTGGCACGAAACTGGACAAAGGGAAGGGGAGTGACCACTCCCCTGACCTGTACCTCCCCTGGGAGGTGCCCAGAGCTCCTCCAGTGTGCTCCAGACCTCTGCCATCTTGGAAACAGAGGTGCTGCTGGCACACTGGACTGCTCTGAGTGGCCAGTGCCATCAGGTGACGTCAGAGACTCCTTCTGATAGGCTCCTTCAGTTGTTGCTAGCCTATCCTCTCTCCTAGGTAGCCAAACCCTCTTTTCTGGCTATTTAGGGTCTCTGTCTCTTGGGATTCCTGAGATAACGAATGCAAGAGCTCATCCGAGTTCCTCTGCATCTCTCTCTTCACCTTCTGCCAAGGAATCGACTGCTGACCGCGCTGGAAGCCTGCAAAACTGCAACAAAGTAGCGAAGACGACTACTGCAACTCTGTAACGCTGATCCTGCCGCCTTCTCGACTGTTTTCCTGGTGGTGCATGCTGTGGGGGTAGTCTGCTCCTCTCTGCACTAGAAGCTCCGAAGAAATCTCCTGTGGGTCGACGGAATCGTCCCCCTGCAACCGCAGGCACCAAAGAACTGCATCACCAGTACCCTGGGTCTCCTCTCAGCACGACGAGCGAGGTCCCTTGAATCTAGCAACTCTGTCCAAGTGACTCCCACAGTCCAGTGACTCTTCAGTCCAAGTTTGGTGGAGGTAAGTCCTTGCCTCCCCACGCCAGACTGCATTGCTGGGAACCGCGGCTTTTGCAGCTCCTCCGGCCTCTGTGCACTTCCGGCGGAAATCCTTTGTGCACAGCCAAGCCTGGGTCCACGGCACTCTAACCTGCATTGCACGACCACCTAAGTTGTCCTCCGGCGACGTGGGACTCCTTTGTGCGACTTCGGGTGAGCACTGTTTCATGCATCTTTGTAGTGCCTGTTTCTGGCACTTCTGCGGGGGCTGCCTGCTGCTGAGAGGGCTCCTGGTCTTGCTCGATGCCCCCTCTGTCCCCAGACGCAATTGACGACATCCTGGTCCCTCCTGGGCCACAGTAGCATCCAAAAACTCTAACCGCAGGATTTGCAGCTAGCAAGGCTTGTTGGCGGTCTTTCGGCGGGAAAACACTTCTGCACGACTCTACGCGGCGTGCGGGATCCATCCTCCAAAGGGGAAATCTCTAGCCCTTGTCGTTCCTGCAGAACCTCCAGCTTCTACTGTCCAGTAGCAGCTTCTTTGCACCCACAGCTGGCATTTCCTAGGCATCTGCCCATCTCCGACTTGCTTGTGACTTTTGGACTTGGTCCCCTTGTTCCACAGGTACCCTCGACTGGAAATCCATCGTTGTTGCATTGCTGGTTTGTGTCTTTCCTGCAGAATTCCCCTATCACGACTTCTATGTCCTTTGGGGAACTTTAGTGCACTTTGCACTCACTTTTCAGGGTCTTGGGGTGGGCTATTTTTCTAACCCTTACTATTTTCTAATAGTCCCAGCGACCCTCTACAAGGTCACATAGGTTTGGGGTCCATTCGTGGTTCGCATTCCACTTTTGGAGTATATGGTTTGTGTTGCCCCTATCCCTATGTGTCCCCATTGCATCCTATTGTAACTATACATTGTTTGCACTGTTTTCTAATACTATTACTGCATATTTTGGTATTGTGTACATATATCTTGTGTATATTTGCTATCCTCATACTGAGGGTACTCACTGAGATACTTTTGGCATATTGTCATAAAAATAAAGTACCTTTATTTTTAGTATATCTGTGTATTGTGTTTTCTTATGATATTGTGCATATGACATTAGTGGTACTGTAGGAGCTTCACTCGTCTCCTAGTTCAGCCTAAGCTGCTCTGCTAAGCTACCATTATCTATCAGCCTATGCTGCTAGACACCCTATACACTAAAAAGGGATAACTGGGCCTGGTGCAAGGTGCAAGTACCCCTTGGTACTCACTACAAGCCAGTCCAGCCTCCTACATTTGTTGTGCAGCGGTGGGATAAGTGCTTTGAGACTACTTACCAATCTTGTCATTGTACTTTTCATAAGAGAAAAATATACAAAACAAGTTCAGTGTATGTACACCTAACCAAAAAGTTTTGCATTTCTTTTCTCACTCTTTTTCTAAAGTCCTGAAAAGTACTTCTAAACTTTCAAAAAGTTCTTAAAAAGTTAAAAAAGTTTTTTTTCTGTCTTTTCTAAAAGTTCTGACAAACTTTTTATCCTTTTTCTATCACTTAAACTCTTTCTAAAAATGTCTGGCATAGGCCAAAATGTTGATCTGTCCAAACTTGCATATGACCACCTTAGCTGGAAAGGAGCAAGGAGTCTCTGTGTAGAAAGAGGTTTGAGTGTAGGGAAGAATCCTTCCTTGGAATTGTTGCTTAACATGCTTAGAGAACAAGATAAGGCCAGAAGGGCCCCATCTGTTGACAAAGTAGCCAATGGTTCCCAATCTGATCCAGGGACCCCCGTAGGAAAAGATTCAGGAAAGAAACTTCCTAGCCTGCCCATTACTAGACAGTCTAGCATAGTTGGTAATGATGAAGAGGTACACCATACAGATAGTGTTATCTCACATCATAGCAAAAGTATTGTTTCTCACCACAGTAGAAGTGATGTTTCTGTTAACCAAGCTGTTAGGGTGCCTTCTGTAAGGGACAGGTCTCCTTCTGTCCATTCTCAGCACACTTCTGTTTCAAGGAATGTCCCTCCCACCCACCCTGATGACAGATTGTTAGAAAGGGAGCTCAATAGATTGAGAGTGGAACAAACCAGACTGAAGCTCAAGAAGCAACAGCTTGATTTGGATAGACAGTCCTTAGAAGTAGAGAAGGAAAGACAGAAGTTGGGTTTAGAAACCCATGGTGGCAGCAGCAGTATTCCCAATAGTCATCCTGCAAAAGAGCATGATTCTAGAAATCTGCACAAGATAGTTCCCCCTTATAAGGAGGGGAATGACATTAACAAGTGGTTTGCTGCACTTGAGAGGGCCTGTGTTGTACAAGATGTCCCTCAAAGGCAGTGGGCTGCTATCCTATGGCTATCATTTAGTGGAAAGGGTAGGGATAGGCTCCTTACTGTGAAAGAAAGTGATGCCAATAATTTTACAGTTCTTAAGAATGCACTCCTGGATGGTTATGGCTTAACCACTGAACAATACAGGATGAAGTTCAGAGAGACCAAAAAGGAGTCTTCACAAGACTGGGTTGATTTCATTGACCATTCAGTGAAGGCCTTGGAGGGGTGGTTACATGGCAGTAAAGTTACTGATTATGAAAGCCTGTATAACTTGATCCTGAGAGAGCATATTCTTAACAATTGTGTGTCTGATTTGTTGCACCAGTACTTGGTGGACTCTGATCTGACCTCTCCCCAAGAATTGGGAAAGAAGGCAGACAAATGGGTCAGAACAAGGGTGAACAGAAAAGTTCATACAGGGGGTGACAAGGATGGCAAGAAGAAAGATGGTGAAAAATCTCAAGATAAGCATGGGGATAAGGGTAAAACCAAAGATCCCACTTCAAATCTTAAACACTCTTCAGAGGGTGGGGATAAAACAAATTCTTCCTCTTCTTCTCAACCTGCACACATTAAAAAGCCTTGGTGCTTTGTGTGTAAAAACAGAGGCCATAGGCCAGGGGATAAGTCCTGTCCAGGTAAACACCCTGAGCCTACCACCACTAATACATCAAGCTCTAGTGCCCCTAGCAGTAGTGGTACTAGTGGTGGGACTGCTGGCAACAGTCAAGTTAAGGGTGTAGTTGGGTTCACTTATGGGTCCATAGTAGAAACTGGGGTAGTCAGTCCCAAGACAGTTTCTGTCACACCTAGTGGCATTGGCCTTGCCACACTGGCTGCTTGTCCCCTTACAATGGATAAGTACAGGCAGACAGTTTCAATAAATGGTGTTGAGGCCTTGGCCTACAGGGACACAGGTGCCAGTATCACTTTGGTGACTGAAAACCTAGTGCATCCTGAACAACACATCATTGGACCACAGTATAAGATTATTGATGTCCATAACTCCACTAAGTTTCTTCCCTTAGCTATAATTCAGTTTAGTTGGGGTAGAGTTACTGGCCCTAAGCAGGTGGTGGTATCACCTAGCTTACCTGTAGACTGTATCTTAGGTAATGACCTAGAGGCCTCAGGTTGGGCTGATGTAGAGTTTTATGCCCATGCAGCCATGCTGGGCATCCCAGAGGAATTGTTCCCTCTCATTTCTACTGAAATGAAAAAGCAAAGGAGAGAAGGCCTGAAAACTCTGGATCCCTCTCCATCAACAGGTAAAAAGGGTATCACAGTATCCCCTAACCACCCTGCCATTCAGGATACCATTCCTGTGGTGGGAGAAACCTCTCCTGGGGTGGCACCTGTTCCAAGGGAAGTATCAGCTGCCAAAGCTGTACTCCCTGAGGTAGAAGTACCTCTCTGTGGGATAACTAACATTGGTGAGAAAAAGAGCACCATTTTAGTTAACATAGAGCATCCCTCCAACCCTCCCAGAGAAACTTTAGTGCAGAAACTCTGCACTGCCTCACAACACTTAGGACAGCATCCCTGTCCTAGTGTGGAGCTCATAGGACAGCATCCCTGCCCCGCCCCAACCCAAGAGAAACAGCATCCCTGTTCTCTCTTCCAGCCATATGGACAAAGATTTTGCCCAGCTATGGCTTTTCTGAGACAGCATCCCTGTCTGGCATTTCCATCACTACAAATAGGTTCAGTGGACAATTCCCACTGCTCTAAACTAAAACTTACTGATAGAAACTCTGAAAATACATCTTCACATTGTTACTTAGCTAAAAAACTTCAAACAGGGTGGTTTACATCCCCACAGGGAAGTAACCATATAGTGGATGATAAAGGGAGTAACCAGTCTATTGCAGAGCTACTCTCTACTTATCACCACTTAGACAATAAAGTCTCAACTGGCCAAGGTTAGCCTTATTGTCCTTCGTTTGGGGGGCGGGGGGTTGTGTGAGAAAGTAGCCTCTTTCTAGCCTTGTTACCCCCACTTTTGGCCTGTTTATGAGTGTATGTCAGGGTGTTTTCACTGTCTCACTGGGATCCTGCTAGCCAGGGCCCAGTGCTCATAGTGAAAACTCTATGTTTTCAGTATGTTTATTATGAGTCACTGGGACCCTGCTAGTCAGGAACCCAGTGCTCATAAGTTTGTGACCTATAGGTATGTGTTCCCTGTGTGATGCCTAACTGTCTCACTAAGGCTCTGCTAACCAGAACCTCAGTGGTTATGCTCTCTCTTTACAAATTGTCACTAACAGGCTAGTGACCAATTCTACCAATTTACATTGGCTTACTGGAACACCCTTATAATTCCCTAGTATATGGCACTGAGGTACCCAGGGTATTGGGGTTCCAGGAGATCCCTATGGGCTGCAGCATTTCTTTTGCCACCCATAGGGAGCTCTGACAATTCTTACACAGGCCTGCCACTGCAGCCTGAGTGAAATAACGTCCACGTTATTTCACAGCCATTTTACACTGCACTTAAGTAACTTATAAGTCACCTATATGTCTAACCTTTACCTGGTAAAGGTTAGGTGCAAAGTTACTTAGTATGAGGGCACCCTGGCACTAGCCAAGGTGCCCCCACATTGTTCAGGGCCAATTCCCCGGACTTTGTGAGTGCGGGGACACCATTACACGTGTGCACTACATATAGGTCACTACCTATATGTAGCTTCACAATGGTAACTCCGAATATGGCCATGTAACATGTCTATGATCATGGAATTGCCCCCTCTATACCATCCTGGCATAGTTGGCACAATCCCATGATCCCAGTGGTCTGTAGCACAGACCCTGGTACTGCCAAACTGCCTTTCCCAGGGTTTCACTGCAGCTGCTGCTGCTGCCAACCCCTCAAACAGGCTTCTGCCCTCCTGGGGTCCAGCCAGGCCTGGCCCAGGATGGCAGAACAAAGGACTTCCTCTGAGAGAGGGTGTTACACCCTCTCCCTTTGGAAAATGGTGTGAAGGCAGGGGAGGAGTAGCCTCCCCCAGCCTCTGGAAATGCTTTCATGGGCACACATGGTGCCCATTTCTGCATAAGCCAGTCTACACCGGTTCAGGGACCCCTTAGCCCTGCTCTGGCGCGAAACTGGACAAAGGGAAGGGGAGTGACCACACCCCTGACCTGTACCTCCCCTGGGAGGTGCCCAGAGCTCCTCCAGTGTGCTCCAGACCTCTGCCATCTTGGAAACAGAGGTGCTGCTGGCACACTGGACTGCTCTGAGTGGCCAGTGCCATCAGGTGACGTCAGAGACTCCTTCTGATAGGCTCCTTCAGGTGTTGCTAGCCTATCCTCTCTCCTAGGTAGCCAAACCCTCTTTTCTGGCTATTTAGGGTCTCTGTCCCTTGGGATTCCTGAGATAACGAATGCAAGAGCTCATCCGAGTTCCTCTGCATCTCTCTCTTCACCTTCTGCCAAGGAATCGACTGCTGACCGCGCTGGAAGCCTGCAAAACTGCATCAAAGTAGCAAAGACGACTACTGCAACTCTGTAACGCTGATCCTGCCGCCTTCTCAACTGTTTTCCTGGTGGTGCATGCTGTGGGGGTGGTATGCCTCCTCTCTGCACTAGAAGCTCCGAAGAAATCTCCCGTGGGTCGACGGAATCGTCCCCCTGCAACCGCAGGCACCAAAGAACTGCATCACCAGTACCCTGGGTCTCCTCTCAGCACGACGAGCGAGGTCCCTTGAATCTAGCAACTCTGTCCAAGTGACTCCCACAGTCCAGTGACTCTTCAGTCCAAGTTTGGTGGAGGTAAGTCCTTGCCTCCCCACGCCAGACTGCATTGCTGGGAACCGCGACTTTTGCAGCTACTCCGGCCTCTGTTCACTTCCGGCGGAAATCCTTTGTGCACACCCAAGCCTGGGTCCACGGCACTCTAACCTGCATTGCTCGACCTCCTAAGTTGTCCTCCGGCGACGTGGGACTCTTTTGTGCCACTTCGCGTGAGCACCATTTCATGCATCTTTGTAGTACCTGTTTCTGGCACTTCTGCGGGTGCTGCCTGCTGCTGAGAGGGCTCCTTGTCTTGCTCGACACCCCCTCTGTCCCCAGACGCAACTGGCGACATCCTGGTCTCTCCTGGGCCACAGCAGCATCCAAAAACCCTAAACACATGATTTGCAGTTAGCAAGGCTTGTTGGCGGTCTTTTGGTGGAAAAACAATTCTGCACGACTCTCCACGGCATGGGGGATCCGTCCTCCAGAAAGGAAGTCTCTAGCCCTTGTCGTTCCTGCAGAACCTCCAGCTTCTACTGTCCAGTAGCAGCTTCTTTGCACCCACAGCTGGCATTTCCTGGGCATCTGCCCATCTCCGACTTGCTTGTGACTTTTGGACTTGGTCCCCTTGTTCCACTGGTACCCTCGACTGGAAATCCATTGTTGTTGCATTGCTGGTTTGAGTCTTTCCTGCAGAATTCCCCTATCACGACTTCTATGTCCTTTGGGGAACTTTAGTGCACTTTGCACTCACTTTTCAGGGTCTTGGGGTGGGCTATTTTTCTAACCCTTACTATTTTCTAATAGTCCCAGCGACCCTCTACAAGGTCACATAGGTTTGGGGTCCATTCGTGGTTCGCATTCCACTTTTGGAGTATATGGTTTGTGTTGCCTCTATCCCTATGTGTCCCCATTGCATCCTATTGTAACTATACATTGTTTGCACTGTTTTCTAATACTATTACTGCATATTTTGGTATTGTGTACATATATCTTGTGTATATTTGCTATCCTCATACTGAGGGTACTCACTGAGATACTTTTGGCATATTGTCATAAAAATAAAGTACCTTTATTTTTAGTATATCTGTGTATTGTGTTTTCTTATGATATTGTGCATATGACATTAGTGGTACTGTAGGAGCTTCACTCGTCTCCTAGTTCAGCCTAAGCTGCTCTGCTAAGCTACCACTATCTATCAGCCTATGCTGCTAGACACCCTATACACTAATAAGGGATAACTGGGCCTGGTGCAAGGTGCAAGTACCCCTTGGTACTCACTACAGGCCAGTCCAGCCTCCTACATTGGTTGTGCAGCGGTGGGATAAGTGCTTTGAGACTTCTTACCACTCTTGTCATTGTACTTTTCATAAGAGAAAAATATACAAAACAAGTTCAGTGTATGTACACCTAACCAAAAAGCTTTGCATTTCTTTTCTCACTCTTTTTCTAAAGTTCTGAAAAGTACTTCTAAACTTTCAAAAAGTTCTTAAAAAGTTAAAAAAGTTTTTTTTCTGTCTTTTCTAAAAGTTCTGACAAACTTTTTATCCTTTTTCTATCACTTAAACTCTTTCTAAAAATGTCTGGCACAGGCCAAAATGTTGATCTGTCCAAACTTGCATATGACCACCTTAGCTGGAAAGGAGCAAGGAGTCTCTGTGTAGAAAGAGGTTTGAGTGTAGGGAAGAATCCTTCCTTGGAATTGTTGCTTAACATGCTTAGAGAACAAGATAAGGCCAGAAGGGCCCCATCTGTTGACAAAGTAGCCAATGGTTCCCAATCTGATCCAGGGACCCCCCTAGGAAAAGATTCAGGAAAGAAACTTCCTAGCCTGCCCATTACTAGACAGTCTAGAATAGTTGGTAATGATGAAGAGGTACACCATACAGATAGTGTTATCTCACATCATAGCAAAAGTATTGTTTCTCACCACAGTAGAAGTGATGATTCTGTTAACCAAGCTGTTAGGGTGCCTTCTGTAAGGGACAGGTCTCCTTCTGTCCATTCTCACCACACTTCTGTTTCAAGGAATGTCCCTCCCACCCACCCTGATGACAGATTGTTAGAAAGGGAGCTCAATCGATTGAGAGTGGAACAAACCAGACTGAAGCTCAAGAAGCAACAGCTGGATTTGGATAGACAGTCCTTAGAAGTAGAGAAGGAAAGACAGAAGTTGGGTTTAGAAACCCATGGTGGCAGCAGCAGTACTCCCAATAGTCATCCTGCAAAAGAGCATGATTCTAGGAATCTGCACTAGATAGTTCCCCCTTATAAGGAGGGGAATGACATTAACAAGTGGTTTGCTGCACTTGAGAGGGCCTGTGTTGTACAAGATGTCCCTCAAAGGCAGTGGGCTGCTATCCTATGGCTATCATTTAGTGGAAAGGGTAGGGATAGGCTCCTTACTGTGAAAGAAAGTGATGCCAATAATTTTACAGTTCTTAAGAATGCACTCCTGGATGGTTATGGCTTAACCACTGAACAATACAGGATGAAGTTCAGAGAGACCAAAAAGGAGTCTTCACAAGACTGGGTTGATTTCATTGACCATTCAGTGAAGGCCTTGGAGGGGTGGTTACATGGCAGTAAAGTTACTGATTATGAAAGCCTGTATAACTTGATCCTGAGAGAGCATATTCTTAATAATTGTGTGTCTGATTTGTTGCACCAGTACTTGGTGGACTCTGATCTGACCTCTCCCCAAGAATTGGGAAAGAAGGCAGACAAATGGGTCAGAACAAGGGTAAACAGAAAAGTTCATACAGGTGGTGACAAGGATGGCAAGAAGAAAGATGCTGAAAAATCTCAAGATAAGCATGGGGATAAGGGTAAAACCAAAGATCCCACTTCAAATCTTAAACACTCTTCAGAGGGTGGGGATAAAACAAATTCTTCCTCTTCTTCTCAACCTGCACACATTAAAAAGCCTTGGTGCTTTGTGTGTAACAACAGAGGCCATAGGCCAGGGGATAAGTCCTGTCCAGGTAAACCCCCTGAGCCTACCACCACTAATACATCAAGCTCTAGTGCCCCTAGCAGTAGTGGTACTAGTGGTGGAACTGCTGGCAACAGTCAAGTTAAGGGCGTAGTTGGGTTCACTCATGGGTCCATAGTAGAAACTGGGGTAGTCAGTCCCAAGACAGTTTCTGTCACACCTAGTGGCATTGGCCTTGCCACACTGGCTGCTTGTCCCCTTACAATGGATAAGTACAGGCAGACAGTTTCAATAAATGGTGTTGAGGCCTTGGCCTACAGGGACACATGTGCCAGTATCACTTTGGTGACTGAAAACCTAGTGCATCCTGAACAACACATCATTGGACAACAGTATAAGATTATTGATGTCCATAACTCCACTAAGTTTCTTCCCTTAGATATAATTCAGTTTAGTTGGGGTGGAGTTACTGGCCCTAACCAGGTGGTCTTATCACCTAGCTTACCTGTAGACTGTCTCTTAGGTAATGACCTAGAGGCCTCAGGTTGGGCTGATGTAGAGTTTTATGCCCATGCAGCCATGCTGGGCATCCCAGAGGAATTGTTCCCTCTCATTTCTACTGAAATGAAAAAGCAAAGGAGAGAAGGCCTGAAAACTCAGGATCCCTCTCCATCAACAGGTACAAAGGGTATCACAGTATCCCCTAACCACCCTGCCATTCAGGATACCATTCCTGTGGTGGGAGAAACCTCTCCTGGGGTGGCACCTGTTCCAAGGGAAGTATCAGCTGCCAAAGCTGTACTCCCTGAGGTAGAAGTACCTCTCTGTGGGATAACTAACATTGGTGAGAAAAAGAGCACCATTTTAGTTAACATGGATCATCCCTCCAACCTTCCCAGAGAAACTTTAGTGCAGAAACTCTGCACTGCCTCACAACACTTAGGACAGCATCCCTGCCCTAGTGTGGAGCTCATAGGACAGCATCCCTGCCCTGCCCCAACCCAAGAGAAACAGCATCCCCATTCTCTCTTCCAGCCATATGGACAAAGTTTTTGCCCAGCTATGGCTTTTCTGAGACAGCATCCCTGTCTGGCATTTCCATCACTACAAATAGGTTCAGTGGACAATTCCCACTGCTCTAAACTAAAACTTACTGATAGAAACTCTGAAAATACATCTTCACATTGTTACTTAGCTAAAAAAACTTCAAACAGGGTGGTTTACATCCCCACAGGGAAGTAACCATATAGTGGATGATAAAGGGAGTAACCAGTCTATTGCAGAGCTACTCTCTACTTATCACCACTTAGACAATAAAGTCTCAACTGGCCAAGGTTAGCCTTATTGTCCTTCGTTTGGGGGGGGGGTGTTGTGTGAGAAAGTAGCCTCTTTCTAGCCTTGTTACCCCCACTTTTGGCCTGTTTATGAGTGTATGTCAGGGTGTTTTCACTGTCTCACTAGGATCCTGCTTGCCAGGGCCCAGTGCTCATAGTGAAAACCCTATGTTTTCAGTATGTTTGTTATGTGTCACTGGGACCCTGCTAGTCAGGATCCCAGTGCTCATAAGTTTGTGACCTATAGGTATCTGTTCCCTGTGTGATGCCTAACTGTCTCACTAAGGCTCCGCTAACCAGAACCTCAGTGGTTATGCTCTCTCTTTACAAATTGTCACTAACAGGCTAGTGACCAATTCTACCAATTTACATTGGCATACTGGAACACCCTTATAATTCCCTAGTATATGGTACTGAGGTACCCAGGGTATTGGGGTTCCAGGTGATCCCTATGGGCTGCAGCATTTCTTTTGCCACCCATAGGGAGCTCTGACAATTCTTACACAGGCCTGCCACTGCAGCCTGAGTGAAATAACGTCCACGTTATTTCACAGCCATTTTACACTGCAATAAAGTAACTTATAAGTCACCTATATGTCTAACCTTTACCTGGTAAATGTTAGGTGCAAAGTTACTTAGTGTGAGGGCACCCTGGCACTAGCCAAGGTGCCCCCACATTGTTCAGGGCCAATTCCCCTGACTTTGTGAGTGCGGGGACACCATTACACGCGTGCACTACATATAGGTCACTACCTATATGTAGCTTCACAATGGTAACTCCGAATATGGCCATGTAACATGTCTATGATCATGGAATTGCCCCCTCTGTACCATCCTGGCATAGTTGGCACAATCCCATGATCCCAGTGGTCTGTAGCACAGACCCTGGTACTGCCAAACTGCCTTTCCCAGGGTTTCACTGCAGCTGCTGCTGCTGCCAACCCCTCAGACAGGCTTCTGCCCTCCTGGGGTCCAGCCAGGCCTGGCCCAGGATGGCAGAACAAAGGACTTCCTCTGAGAGAGGGTGTTACACCCTCTCCCTTTGGAAAATGGGGTGAAGGCAGGGGAGGAGTAGCCTCCCCCAGCCTCTGGAAATGCTTTCATGGGCACACATGGTGCCCATTTCTGCATAAGCCAGTCTACACCGGTTCAGGGACCCCTTAGCCCTGCTCTGGCGCGAAACTGGTCAAAGGGAAGGGGAGTGACCACTCCCCTGACCTGTACCTCCCCTGGGAGGTGCCCAGAGCTCCTCCAGTGTGCTCCAGACCTCTGCCATCTTGGAAACAGAGGTGCTGCTGGCACACTGGACTGCTCTGAGTGGCCAATGTCATCAGGTGACGTCAGAGACTCCTTCTGATAGGCTCCTTCAGGTGTTGCTAGCCTATCCTCTCTCCTAGGTAGCCAAACCCTCTTTTCTGGCTATTTAGGGTCTCTGTCTCTTGGGATTCCTGAGATAACGAATGCAAGAGCTCATCCGAGTTCCTCTGCATCTCTCTCTTCACCTTCTGCTAAGGAATCGACTGCTGACCGCGCTGGAAGCCTGCAAAACTGCAACAAAGTAGCGAAGATGACTACTGCAACTCTGTAACGCTGATCCTGCCGCCTTCTCGACTGTTTTCCTGGTGGTGCATGCTGTGGGGGTAGTCTGCCTCCTCTCTGCACTAGAAGCTCGGAAGAAGTCTCCCGTGGGTCGACGGAATCGTCCCCCTGCAACCGCAGGCACCAAAGAACTGCATCACCGGTACCCTGGGTCTCCTCTCAGCACGACGAACGAGGTCCCTTGAATCCAGCAACTCTGTCCAAGTGACTCCCACAGTCCAGTGACTCTTCAGTCCAAGTTTGGTGGAGGTAAGTCCTTGCCTCCCCACGCCAGACTGCATTGCTGGGAACCGCGACTTTTGCAGCTCCTCCGACCTCTGTGCACTTCCGGCGGAAATCCTTTGTGCACAGCCAAGCCTGAGTCCACGGCACTCTAACCTGCATTGCACGACCTCCTAAGTTGTCCTCCGGCGACGTGGGACTCCTTTGTGCGACTTCGGGTGAGCACCATTTCATGCACCTTTGTAGTGCCTGTTTCTGGCACTTCTGCGGAAGTTTTTTTAACCTTGGTCTTCATCCTTGGAGATTAGACTGATTAAATGATGGAGTTTAACGGATGAATAACCAATTTTAGACCTCTTTTTCTGTTGTTGATGGTGACTTATAGCACCTTTATTCTGCATAGTTGAAATCTTTTAGTCACTGTCTCAAAAGTTGGCTGAGAGCCCCCACCTCGGGGTGCCCACTAGGCGTTGCAGCGCCAGCCTAGTGAGGAGCAATTCCCGATGATGATGCCAGTCATCCAATGGATGCTTGAGGGTCCTCGCTCCTGAGACTACGGGTTTATCCTGTCTATATATATTATCATTTGGAACAGTGTACCTATATTCAGTTACTATTGTTGGGAGACTGTACACTGGACCATCAATACTCCCGGTCCTCTTCCTTGTTGTTAACACTTCTGCGGAAGCTGCCTGCTGCTGAGAGGGCTCTTTGTCTTGCTCGACGCCCCCTCTGTCCCCAGACGCAATTGCCGACATCCTGGTCCCTTCTGGGCCACAGCAGCATCCAAAAACCCTAACCGCACGATTTGCAGCTAGCAAGGCTTGTTGGCGGTCTTTCGGCGGGAAAACACTTCTGCACGACTCTCCACAGCGTGGGGGATCGATCCTCTAAAGGGGAAGTCTGTAGCCCTTGTCGTTCCTGCAGAACCTCCAGCTTCTACTGTCCAGTAGCAGCTTCTTTGCACCCACAGCTGGCATTTCCTGGGCATCTGCCCATCTCCGACTTGCTTGTGACTTTTGGACTTGGTCCCCTTGTTCCACAGGTACCCTCGACTGGAAATCCATCGTTGTTGCATTGCTGGTTTGTGTCTTTCCTGCAGAATTCCCCTATCACGACTTCTATGTCCTTTGGGGAACTTTAGTGCACTTTGCACTCACTTTTCAGGGTCTTGGGGTGGGCTATTTTTATAACCCTTACTATTTTCTAATAGTCCCAGCGACCCTCTACAAGGTCACATAGGTTTGGGGTCCATTCGTGGTTCGCATTCCACTTTTGGAGTATATGGTTTGTGTTGCCCCTATCCCTATGTGTCCCCCTTGCATCCTATTGTAACTATACATTGTTTGCACTGTTTTCTAATACTATTACTGCATATTTTGGTATTGTGTACATATATCTTGTGTATATTTTCTATCCTCATACTGAGGGTACTCACTGAGATACTTTTGGCATATTGTCATAAAAATAAAGTACCTTTATTTTTAGTATATCTGTGTATTGTGTTTTCTTATGATATTGTGCATATGACATTAGTGGTACTGTAGGAGCTTCACTCGTCTCCTAGTTCAGCCTAAGCTGCTCTGCTAAGCTACCATTATCTATCAGCCTATGCTGCTAGACACCCTATACACTAATAAGGGATAACTGGGCCTGGTGCAAGGTGTAAGTACCCCTTGGTACTCACTACAAGCCAGTCCAGCCTCCTACACAAACCAACTCAGCATGGCGATGCGGTCGCAAATAGGAAGGGAACACCCCTTCTTATTTGCGAGTCGCAGCCTCAAATTGCGAGTCGGTACCGACTCACAATTTGAGGTTGTGTATCGCCTTTTTCGCAGTTTGCGAGGCGCAATAGTCTTGCTACATTTGGCCCTTAGTTTTTACAATGGCCTTTGGCGGAAAAGCTCTGAGTGGAGAGGAAGTAAAAATGTGCATCCTAGGACCATTCCTCACAGGCCAGATTCATTTCTCACCTTAGCCCGCTGAAGACTTCTACCTTCGTCACTTTTTTGAACCTTGGATTCCTCCTGCAGGCAAACTTTAAAGCTGTAGCTGACTAGGGTTCATCAAGACTGGATAGCTTCTCAGTGATGTCCTGAGAAAATAGATTTGCTTTGAGCATAAGCAAACTGAGTCTTTGGCCCAGCTGCAACACACATTCATGACATTGAGCTGCCATGTTTTTTGTGGTCCTCCAGAGGTCTTTGGAGAATGTCTAGGCTCTCAGGACTCCTCACAGGTCTCAACAGCAGGTGCAGTGCTTCTTCTCTTTTTCACAGGTATAGTAGTGTTCTGAAGAGGATGCCCAGGGGTGCTATATATATGCCTAGCACTAATCTTAGGTTGGGGCGACTGCTGGCCCCTCTCTAACCAATAGAGAAAAGGCTCTGAAGGGTAACCATACCCACTTTTGCTCCAGTTTCTGTGTGTCCTACTTTGAACAATCTCACAATGCACTTGTCTACAAAATCCAACATAGCTCAAACGTCCTTTCCCCATGCAAAGCTCCTTGGGGCATCATAGAGATGTGGCTAGGGAAATGAGCTACCTCTTCTATGTGGACACTCAAAACTCTTTCTGGAGGCAGCTCCTCTCCCACTGGCATTGGTGCCTCACTGACTAGAGGGACAAAGGAGGGTATAAGCCCAGATGTTAGCTACATTTGCCTGTAACAGGTTAGGTCTCTTTGAAATGAATTAGGCCCTTGGGCACTCTCCAGAAGCCATCCTCTCAAAGGAACAGGAACCTCTTCACAGCCAAGGCCTGTGCCTGAGCTCCGTTTGTCGGTTCACAAATAATCAAAGATGCTATTCAACTCCTCAGTGACAGTTGGATTCTCATGCAAATGGGTATCTGGTGGCTTTAGGCAGGCAAAAGCTGACTTTTAAAAGTAAATGTTGTAAAATATTTATTACAAGTTGAACTGGACCAATGAATTGGGCTCGCAATACATATTTTAAAAAGTCCAATATTGAACTTTGTACCCCTTAGGGGCGACAACATTAATTTTAATGGTATATCCCAATGCTTTTCTATAGGACAGCTAACACTGGTACAGACAAAATAGAAATAGAGGCATGCCACTGTAAGGACCTGTTTTGCATTACAAAATATATAAAGTTACATGTCCTACTTTTAAATAACATGCACATGCCTTATTGGCTTTAAGGCCTAACTAGGGGTGAAAACATATGATTATATAGATGGTTTAGAACTGTCAAATGAAGTTATTTTGACAAGTAAAAATTGCAGTTTTAAAACTACACAGTAAGGGTACAGTACTAGTCATGCAGCCATGTTTTGCACTGTCATTTCAGTGGTGGCACAATGTGTGCTGTAGTCCACTAGTGACTAAAAGTCCCTTGGTACACTTTGCACAATATACTATGGTCTTACAGTTGTTTTCATTATTCCAATTATGAGTATGGATAATTTCAACATGTTTTAGGGAGCAGAGCATGTTCACAGGGTCTTCGTTAGCATACTCCCAGTACGTAGAGTCACAAAAGCAGCAGTACAATGTAGCAAAAAGTGGGAGTGATTAAGAAAGTGTCACTTTCCTATGAAATCATTTTGAATGACAAAGAGTTTCAGAAAGGTAAAATAGGAGTCTGTGTTTTACAAGAGGTCTTCACAGTTGAATATGTTTGGTAGCCTTGAACCACCAACATCAAAGCTCAAAGCAGTAAAATCTCCAAAATTAAGCCTACCAATGTTTTGTCATCATATTAGAGGTTTAAAGGGTTGCCTGAGGTCCTACTGTGAAGGATTTGTGACAGGGACTACTATCCCTATTAGCTTGATGGAAAGTCCTCACATCTTTAGGAAAGGCTAATAAAGTTAACATCTGTCAGTTGCAAATCAAATTCCAAGTTCACAAGAAACCTATAGTAGCTACTGGTCAACAAGAACTCTCCCAAGCAATCAAAAGCATTTCTACTTTCAGGACCCTGTGCACCCTCAAACCTCGGAATGTGTTTTGTAAAAGTAAAACGCTTCTCTGTCAGGGCTTACCACAGTAGCTTTACCACAATAGCTGATGCTGTGTAATGTTCTGAAGACTTTCATCCCACATCTTGAAATCTTTTTCTTCAACAACTTCACAAAGTGTGAAGTTTTTTTAAAGTGAGAAAAGGTCACAAGTAGTATAAGTTAAATCACTGCCTGTTGGTGTGATAGATGATTCCTTCTCCATTAAAATACGGGTTAATTTTTCTACAAGTTAATCTTTCATTTAATCAAAATTGTAACTGTCCAAATTGTAATCAAACTTATATAGCTTTTACTTTCCATGACCAGGTGTTGAAGTGATTTTTGGCGAGCAGCACAATAACCTAGAACCCAAAGTGGATTAGTAGTGGGTTAGTATAGGGAAATATAAGTTGTCACTTTGAGAGATAGACATGCGAGTCTTAGTTGGATTGAATAAGATAAAGGAAGGATAGAAAAGTGAAGAGCATATACATTTTTGGTAGATATTAGTAGCTAAATATATGTTTGGGATGGCTGAAAGGAGGGATAGTGGAGGGGGGAGTCTAGAGAATGTTGTTTGGGAGATCATAGTAATAAAATGAGAGTTGGGGATGAGTCCAAAAAGGGACAGATGGAAGAGTCTAGAAGGTTTTTTTTGGGAGACCATAGTAATACAATGAGGTTTGGAATAAGTCAGAGTGGAGGTGGATGATATATTGAAAGAGATACAAGATAAGGCAGAGTAGTGAATTGAAGATAGTTGAAGGATTTTTCCCTAGAGCGGTCACCAGTCGGTAGTTATAGTTAGGACCATATTTCCATAAAAAAAGTATTTTTTTAATTGACTATATCTCTGGTGTTGTTGATGAATCTTCACAAAAATGTCCAAAAAATCTGAGAAAAATGGTGGGGGGTGTCAAAAATCATGTTTTTCCTATGTTAGTTGCCACAGCAGTTTTAAAAAAGATTTCTGCCCCAATTGCTGGACAGAATTACACCAAATTTGGCAGAAAGCTAGATTTCGTTCTGCAGATTGTGCTGTTATTATTTGGTGTAATTCTTTTCAGTAGTTTTTGAAATATTATAAGGAAAGAAATTTGTAAATCTAGGGCCGAAGATTCATCTCAATGTTTTTGCTGTGATCGCGGCAAATTTGTGAATGTGCGCGCCAACAGGAGGTTGGCCGTAACCTGACAAGAAAGTTGAAGCCACCATTTTAGGTGATAGGACGTTGTTCTCATGGCTAAAAAATAAATTGAAAAGTGGCATAAGAGGTCTGGGTGGAGATGCCCTGTTCATAAGGGGTGTTATCGAGTGGTCTTTGAGGGTCAAATTATGACCTTAAAATGATTTTTTTACAACATGCGATATTCGTGTATACATTGTAACGCTCAGCTAGCCCCTGTGTAACATTGCGATGAATTTGTGAATATTGGCAACATGTTTTAAAAAAAAAACATTTACAGACTCACTTATATACTAAATCATTCACTCATAGAAAACCTCAGACAATCATGCACTCGCTCACAGATCCACTCAGCAATTCATACACCCACTTTCAGGCACAATCAGACACTCATGCACCCACTCACAGACCCACTCAGACTCTCATGTACCCACTCATAGACCCACTCAGACACTGAGGCACCCACTCACAGACCCATTCAGACACTGGTGCACCCACTCACAGACCCAATCAGACCATCCCACATCTCATCTACTCACAGACCCACTCAGACTCTTGTTCACCCATTCAAAAACCCACTCAGACCTATTCACACACCCTCTCATAGATCCACTCAGACCCTTGTGTACCATCTCACAGACCCACTCAGACACTCATGCACCCACTCATAGATCCATTTAGACCCTCACATACCCACTCACAGACCCACTAGGACACTGACAAATCCACAAACAGACCCACTCAGACACTGACACACCCACTCACACACTCACTCAGACCAACACACATCCGCTCACAGAACCACTCAGACCCTAACAGACCCACTCCCATACACAGACAAACACTCTCACACCCAGAGAAACAGACTCTTCAGCCACACGTGGTGCAGGATTGGGTGGTAATGGAGGTTGGCTGAATGGCCTGCTGGTAACCCCTGCCACGGAGTTGGGTGGTTATAGTTCAAGTAACTATAACTTGTGCCCTAAGGTAACTATAACTCATGCCATCACTATGCACGATAGTAACTACCCCAAGGACAACTTCAATAACGTCATTGAAAGTATTATTGAAACATTAGAAGTCAAATTATTGAAGAAAAAACAGTGCATGGTGGGGGCACAAGTAATAGTTACCTTAGGGTGTGAGTTATAGTTACTTTAAATAACTCTAGCTATAACTGCTGAATTTCTATGGTTTTGAACGAGTAATCTCAGAAGCAAGCTGTACGTCCCTGTAACCTTCAGCTTTTTAAGTGAATTTCTATGAATTTCTATATATATGTACACCAAAGTTCTTGCCAATTGCTGACCACTACTGCCAAGGGGGTTGGTGCTCAGCCACGGGCACAGTACCAGTTAATATCCATATTAGCCTTCCACATGTTTCAGAAAGTAAAAGTCGGTACTCCAGACTCGTTCATCCCACTGATTTATTTTTCATCCATCATCGGCTGTATTGTATCGGCTGACACATTTCAACCGTTGAAGTCTTACTGATAGCCCAAAATTCAATAACAAAGCCCCACCGCCTTCAGAAACTATGTTCTGCAATTCAATAGACATGAAGGAAATACTATCAGCAATTCTTCCTGGCAGAAATCAAACATATTGTTTTATCATACCATATCAACCAAAAATATCACCCTTTCTCTAACCAAAAAATGTTTACATTTCAAATTTTTAAGTTTTGTTAATTTTATGAAATTATTCATTTTAAAGTAAACCACCATTCCTTATTTATGCATATTAATGTATCCATTTCCCTTTACATTGGAACTAATTAAAGCATATCAATTATATTATGAACTGGCATCATTCTTTCCATATTTCAAAAACACATCATAATCAAATGATATAATGTCAATTTTTGATCTGCCTCATACATAAACATAAATATAAAGTTTTTACAGTTTTTTTACAGTTTAAAGAAAATGCTAAAGTGGTGCGAGCATAATAATACAATAATGCTTATATAATCAAACAAAAATGTTAATGAAAGAACCCACATTGCAATGGCCACTTATCAATGGCCCATATTCTGCCATTAATTGCATCCAAACTCCAATTTGCATCCATATTTGCACTTTTAACCCACATGTAAGAAAAGTTCTTCACCCTGGTTCAATCCCCACGGAAATCTGCTATTTAATCTGACTATATATTCGGATTTCCTCTTCTTGAGAGTACATTCCCTGTCTCCTCCTCTAGGTGACTGCACCACCCTGTCAATTCGGAAAAAAGACATGCCATCAATGTTTCCATTGTGTATCTGTCTGCAATTTTGTGCTACCAGATAATTTGCATCATTATTCTTAATGGCACGCCAATGCTCTAAAATATGCTTCTTTACAGGAAAAATTGTGCTACCCACATATCGGAGTTCACATTACGTACACTGTAAAATCTGAGTTGTAATTCATAAATTTATCAATCTTGACTTCCTCTCCTGTGGATAAATCATATGTCTTACGGTTGGTACTATATGTACAGGCCTTACATTTGGTACTCCTATAAAAACCTTTCTTGTTACCAAAAAATGAATTCTCCTTCTTAGTTGTTTAACTATGTACCTATATATCTTGCAATGAACTACTCTTCTTGTCTGTAATCCTAGGATGAGGGCTCACCAATTGGCCTATCACTTTATCTGCTTTTATCAAATGCCAGTATTGTTTCATTATCTTCATCACTTTATCTGAATCTGAGATAAAAGTGGTAATACATCTCACTGTATCATCTTCTCTTTCCAGTTTTTTTAAGGATCAGGAGACTATCTCGTTGCACCCTAGAAGAACTTCTACAGGCTTCTTTGATAACTCTCATTGGATACCCCCTAGATTTAAATCTTTCCACCATATTCCACTGTATTTTTAGTTTTTTTAAAGATCTGACTCGTACTGCAGTTCCTATGCGCTCTGATTAGTTCACCATAAGGAGTACTCCATTTTAATCTTGGTGGGTGATGGCTTTTCGCATGCAAAATACTATTATCAGCCATATTTTTCTAAAAAGACTGGTATGCAAAGTCTCCACTTCCACTGTCACTAAAACACCCAAATATTCCATAACAGATTAATCACACTTACATGTGAAACTCAAATTAAGAAAATTTTTTGGTAACCAATCTATGCAATAATGTTAAATATTATCAGGACCATTCGAAATGATAAATAAATCATCAATATATCTTGTCCAAAGAATCTCATATTTCATCCATCCTACATTCTCTTCCAACATCACATGTCGGGTCTCCCACCAACCCATAAACAAACATGCAAAATTTGGAGCAAAGCAACTTTCCATTGTTGTCCCCATGACCTGTCTAAACCATTGATCCTCATATAGGAAATAATGATTCTCCAAACAGAATCTTAACATTTTTAGAAGCATTTTTGAGTGGTCATATAAGCTTAATGG
The DNA here is from genome assembly GCF_031143425.1 of Pleurodeles waltl. Lineage (NCBI taxonomy): Eukaryota > Metazoa > Chordata > Amphibia > Caudata > Salamandridae > Pleurodeles > Pleurodeles waltl. The sequence goes on from NC_090451.1 coordinate 454,189,613, forward strand.
CTTAGCACCCAAAAAAATGCTCACAAGACTTAGGCCCTCATTACAACCCTGGCGGTAAATCCAGCTTACCGCCGTGCTGGCGTCTGCCAACATACCGTGGCCGCGGTGGAAGTCTGCTACAGGTATTACGATCCACATCTTGTAATCCGCCACTATACACACAGAAGTCCGCCACACCAAAGGGCAGTGATAAACTGGTGATAGCAAAACCTACACCGTTATGCCAACAGGAATACGCCCACACTATCACAACCCACGAATCAACATGGCTGTCATTCAACCGAGGTAAACCATTGGCGGTACACACCGCCGAGCTCAAAACATACACACACTAACAAAACACATCCACATTGGACAATTCAAAATACACACACCTGATACACATACACACAACACACCCACACACCCACACCACTAGAAAACACACACCCACATTACCCATAACCCCTTACAATGACTTTTTATGAAGAAACAGGGATAGAGAGAATAGCAAACACAACACCAGCATCCACAGGCACACAACACCATCACTCATACAGCATCCACGCACCTCAAAGAACACACCCCAACACAACACATCACACAGCACAACAAAAATCACCTCAACCATCACCCACACCACATTATGGCACCTCAAAGACACCCCAGGTTTTCTGAGGAGGAACTCAGGGTCATGGTGGAGGAAATCATCTGGGTAGAGCCACCGCTATTCGGATCACAGGTGCAGCAGACATCTATTGCAAGGAAGATGGAGCTATGGCTGAGAATTGTCGACAGGGTCAACACAGTGGGACAGCACCCAGGAACACGGGATGACATCAGGAAGAGGTGGAATGACCTATGGAGGAAGGTGCATTCCATGGTATCCAGACACCAGGTAGCCGTACAGAGGACCTAACAACATGGGAGGAGCAGGTCTTGGCGATTCTGCATCCTGAGGGCCTTGCAGGAGTAGGTGGAGGAATGGACTCTGGTAAGTCAAATCTTAACTATTACATCCCCCACCCTACCTGCATGCCATCACATACCCCCACCCTAACCCTCACCCCCATCACTCCAACTCCTCACAAATGTCCCAACGTCACAAACCACACATCCTAACACCAAGCCCTGCATGCAACAACAAAGCATGGACACCCATCACTAAAGCATGTCCACTGCACATCCCCATACACCCCCTAAACCATCATCACACAAGGTCCCACACAGGAATGCAAGCACTGGGGTACACGGTCACCCACCCATTGCACACCAAGGCACACACAGATGTACTAAACATCCTTTTATACCCCTGCAGGGCCCCTACCCAACGTCACCGGACAGGAGGGTCCACACATGTCCACACCACCAACAGAAGAGGCCCACAGTGATGACAGCACCTCTGTCCAACTGGATCTAGATGACCAGCCCGGCCCATCGGGGACCTCGAGACAGTCGGTTCCCATCACACAGTCACAGGCCACTACAGAGCTTCCCCCTCTGGAAACACCCGCACAGCACCCACCCAGCGGGCCCATACCTCCGTCCCCATGACACGTCAATCAGCAGTGTGTCCACCACTACAGGGAACCCAGGCTAACCCACACCCCAACAACACCAGGGACCTGGGGGCAGTGGGCACACGGTCCAGGGGACGGAGGCCCAGGAACACAGGGGAACTGGGAGGGCTGCTGTGCGACAGGGGGAGGGCAGGCCAAGGGAACCCATTCGCCATAAGGCCCTCTCCAACATCATGGGAGCCTACCACCACTCCCAGGAGATGATGGCAATGGTACTGGCCAAGATTCAGGAGACCCAGCCCCTGCAGGAGGAACAGTATTGGGGCTTCAGGGAGGAACTCGTGGCCATCAATTCCACCCTGGGCACCATCGTAGGGGTGCTGAAGGAAGTACTCAACACCAGGAGGGACACTGTGGCACTACAAGGGGCCCCTAACACTAGCCTGGACGATGAACTGCCCACCACCTCCAACGGCGCTAGTGGACTGGAGGCACCGCCACAGGACCACCACACCAGCACCCCACCCCCTGCAGAGGGAGAACCACATCGCAAACGGTCCCTGAGATCCAGGACAAAGACAGAGAACGATGCCATGACCCCTACCAAGAAATGAGACCACCCAAAATGTCATCCTTCTGTCCCACTTTGTAACCCTGTCCATCCTTAAACTGCCCCAGCTCCACTTCCTATGCCCATATGGGCAATGCACCTGTGAGACTAATAGACTGGACTCTGCCATGGACATTCCTCCACCATCACCCCTCACCATTTTGCTACCCCATCCAAAATTGAGCACTAAAATAAACACCCTTAAAACACAAATCAATCTGGAGTCAGTCTGTGATTTCGGAATAGTGTATTATCAATTAAAGTGTCAAAAAGCTCTTTCATTTGTAATGTCAACATACCTATGTCACACAGCTGTAGTCCATGAGGAATCAAAGCAGATGTCACACTGTGGGACCCACATCTGTGAAATCGTAAGGGAAAGTGACAACTCAGTGACCATACACTGGGTGAAAACGACAGACAGTAGAGAGGTAGTAGTGTTAAAGTACATGTAGTAGGCAGGTTTGTATTCTTACCTGTGTTTCACTGGAAATATTGCTGGATCACTGAGCCCCTGTTGTCCATGTCTTCTTCTTCTGCTTCCTCGTCTTCACTGTCCACAGGCTCCACAGCTGCAACAACACCGCCATCTGGACCATCCTCCTGCAGAAAAGGCACCTGTCGTCGCAAAGCTAAGTTGTGAAGCATACAGCAGGCCACGATGATCTGGCACACTTTCTTTGGTGAGTAGAATAGGGATCCACCTGTCATATGGAGGCACCTGAACCTGCCCTTCAGGAGGCCGAAGGTCCGCTCGATTATCTGCTGTGTACACACATGGGCCTCATTGTAGCATTCCTCTGCCCTTGTCCTGGGATTCCTCACTGGGGTCAGTAGCCATGACAGGTTGGGGTAACCAGAGTCACCTGCAAATGGCAAGGGACAACTGTTAGACACACACTAACCTGTAGGGATATCCCAAGACCCAGACAACCATTCCCACTGTCTTGCTTCCAGGTGCTCACCTAATAGCCACACACTGTGCCTCTGGAGTTGACCCATCACATAAGGGATGCTGCTATTCCGCAGGATGTAGGCGTCATGCACTGAGCCAGGGAACTTGGCATTAACATGGAAGATGTACTGGTCTGCCAAAGATACCATCTGTATATTCATGGAATGGTAACTCTTCTGGTTTCTGTACACCTGTTCACTCCTGCGGGGGGGACCAAAGTCACATGGGTCCCATAAATGGCACCTATGATGTTGGGGAAATGTCCCAGGGCATAGAAATCACCTTTCACTGTAGGCAAATCCTCCACCTGAGGGAAAACGATGTAGCTCCTCATGTGTTTCAGCAGGGCAGACAACACCCTGGACAACACGTTGGAAAACATAGGCAGGGACATCCCTGATGCTATGACCACAGTTGTTTGAAAGGAGCCACTTGCAAGGAAATGGAGCACTGACAGCACTTGAGGGGGGATTCCTGTGGGATGGCGGATAGCTGACATCAGGTCTGGCTCCAGCTGGGTACACAGTTCCTGGATTGTGGCACGGTCAAGCCTGTAGGTGATGATCACATGTCTTTCCTCCATTGTCGACAGGTCCACCAACGGTCGGTACACCGGAGAATGCCGCCATCTCCTCACATGTCCCAGCGGACGGTGCCTATGAAGGACAACAGCGAGCAGAGTCAACCAACTCAGAGGTACGTAACCACAGCTTACACAGAACACAAATCATAATCCAAAAAGTGGCCTGTATGTGTGTTGAGTCTAGGCCTAGGTATGTGTGACGCAGTTAAAACTGAAGCCATGTAGGCCCCTGAAATGGCAGCTGCCTGACCTGTAAAGTGGGACAATGGGATGTGAGGTAACTGCGCTGGCGTTGTACACCGTCGCGGTAGGCGGTCGAAGACCGCAGCGCAATGCTGCATTAGTTAACATTGGACCCTGTGGGTCCCAGAAGCCAATGACGATGTACGCCGGCAGTGACGGTACGCACCGCCACGGACGTGACCGCCATTTTCTATCTGTTCAATCACTCGATACCTGATTTTCGACAGAAGAGGACCTACACTGCAAGTGCTGCTGTGACTGACCTCAGTCTAGAAGAGACAATGGCTCGAGTGTCTGGGGAAAGGGCCCCTGCCTTCACATCGGAGGAGTTGGAGAAACTCGTGGACGGGGTCCTCCCCCAGTACACGCTACTCTACAGTACTCCAGACAAACAGGTAAGTACACTGGAGCATGCTGTATGGGCTATGCCTGTGTGGAGTGGGGTGGATGTAAGAAAGGGGGGAGATTGCGGCGTGCATGAAACAACGGTGAGTGCATGTGCCACATGGCAAGGGTAGGGATGGGGACCAATGACTGTGACGGTGCAGTTGGTAATAAGTTTCTCTTCCCCCTGTACAATTCATGTAGATCAGTGCCCACCAGAAAAAAGATATTTGGCGTGCCATCGCCAAGGATGACCGGACCCTGGGGGTCTACCACAGACGGAGCACCGACTGCCGGAAAAGATGGGAGGACATTCGCAGCTGGAGCACGAAGAAGGCGGAGGCTCAGCTGGGGATGGCCTCCCAATGTGGGAGGGGTGCCCGTCGCACCATGACCCCCCTGATGTTCAGGATCCTGGCGGTGGCGTACCCGGAGTAGGATGGGCGCTTGAGGGCATCACAGCAGCCACAAGGGGATGAGTACACTATCATCCTGCTGATTTTGCGTGCAGTGGAGGTGTCTGGGTGGGGGAGGTGGCTGTGGGTTTCCCTGGGCCAGGGCGAGTTTCGTAGGCAAGGTCCCTCCATAAGGGAGGCCATGTGGCACCCCACCCCACCTCTGTAGAGTGCCAAGTATACCTAGTCATGCCCCTGTGTCATCCATGTGTGCAGATGTCCTCCACAGCCTAGTAGGCCATTTCCCAGGAATTGAACAGTGGAGCCCAATAGCGCAGTGTAGTGCAGGGGGCTTCTGTGTCTGTCGTGTCGCCAACGGTAGCGGTAATGCATGCACTCAACATGTCTTTCTTCTGTCGTCGTCCCCCTTTTTGTGGTCTCCCTGTTCTTGTGTGCATTAGCATCATCAGGCGGAGAAACAGTGGCACCAGAGCACGAGGGGGCTGCATCCCACATGGCCGTGGAGGGCCACACTACGGACTCGGACTTCACCAGTGGGACGGAGGGCGAGGGGAGCTCCACAGCGGGGACAGGAGCTGAGACCAGTGTCAGGGACTCGTCCTCTGATGGGAGCTCCCTTGTGGTGGCGGCAACATATGTGCCCCCCCATCTACAGGTACAGCCGCCACCCCCCCACAGGCACTGCCCTCCCAGCAGCCCCTCAGACCTTGCCCCGTGCCCACTCACCCGGGAAGGTGGGCATCACCTTCGCCCAAGGCACCTCAGGCCCTGCCCCAGTCACCCCTGCTGCCCTCAGTGAGGAGGGCATTGACTTCCTCAGGTCCCTCACTGTTGGGCAGTCTACCATTTTGAATGCCATCCAGGGTGTAGAAAGGCAGTTGCAACAAACAAATGCATTCCTGGAGGGCATTCATTCTGGACAGGTGGCCCTTCAGCAAGCTTTTCAGACTCTGGCCTCAGCACTGATGGCAGCCATTGTCCCTGTCTCTAGCCTCCCACCTCCAACTTCCTCCACCCACACCCAATCCCCTGTCCCCAGCCTATCACAAGCATACCTACAGACCAGCATGCACACACGTCAACACACAAGGGAAGCTCTGGCAAACATAAGCACCACACATCCCACAGGCACTCAGGCAAGCATCAGACACATGCAGACACACCAACATCCACTGCCTCCACTGTGTCCCCCTCCTCCTCGTCTCCCTCCTCCCTCCCAGTCTCGTCTACACTCACACCTGCATGCACTAAATCTACAGCCACTACTGCCATCACCAGCACACACACCACAACACCCCACTCATGTGAAGTCACCACCCCCACTACCATTCACATGTCCCCTGTGTCCTCTCCCAGTGTGTCTGTGACGCCACCTCCCAAGATAAACAAGTGCAGGCCCACACCCACCCAACAGCCATCCACCTCATGACAGCCTCCAGCCCATGCACCTTCACCCAAAGTAAGCAAACGAACACCTCCTACAACCACAACCTCTTCCTCCACTCCCAAACCCCCTGCAGCTACCCGTCCCAGTGTCTCCCAAAAACTTTTCCTGTCCAACCTTGACCTCTTTCCCACACCTCCCCCACGCCGTCCGTCTCCTAGGTCCCGAATTGCACCTCAGCCACAACATCTCCGGGACCAGTGGTGCCTGTAGTCACCAGAATCTGGAGTGCACCGGCCACCAGGGCAGCCAGTGTGGCACGGAGCCACAGCACAGACAGTCCCCCACCTGTCAAGCATCAAAAGTTGGCCATTGCCAAAGGGCACCACCGCCTCAAGCACCGCTGAACAGGGTACCGCCGCCTCAAGCACCACTGAACAGGGCACCACCACTCCAAGCACCACTGAACAGGGCACCGCCGCCTCAAGCACCGCTGAACTGAGCACCGCCGCCTCAAGCACCACTGAACAGGGCACCGCCGCCTGAAGCACCGCTGAACAGGGCACCACCACTCCAAGCACCGCTGAACAGGACACCGCCGCCTCAAGCACCGCTGAACAGGGCACCGCTGAACAGGGCACCGCCACCTCAAGCACCACTGAACAGGGCACCGCCGCCTGAAGCACCGCTGAAAAGGGCACCGCCTCCTGAAGCACCGCTGAACAGGGCACCGCCGCTCCAAGCACCCGCTGAACAGGACACTGCCGCCTCAAGCACCGCTGAACAGGGCACCGCCACCTCTAACACCGCTGAACAGGGCACCGCCGCTCCAAGCACCGCTGAACAGGGCACCGCCGCTCCAAGCACCGCTGAACAGGGCACCGCCGCCTCAAGCACCGCTGGCCCATGAGCGCCAAGGGCACTGATGCTGCTGAGTCCGTCACGAGCAGGATGAAGCACTCTGGGGACAATGCCCCCTCCAGAACCAGTGGAGAGATACATCCACTATCTCTGTACTTACCAGGATGAAGCACTCTGGGCACAGAGCCCGCTCCAGAACCAGTGTAGAGATACATCCACTACCTCTGTCCTTAGCAGGATGAAGCACTCTGGGCACCATGCCCCCTCCAGAACCAGTGGAGAGATACATCCACTACCTCTGTCCTTAGCAGGATGAAGCACTCTGGGCACAATGCCCCCTCCAGAACCAGTGGAGAGATACATCCACTACCTCTGTCCTTAGCAGGATGAAGCACGCTGGGCACAGAGCCCCCTCTAGAACCAGTGGAGAAAGGCATCCACTTGAGAGACTGTGGCTTTGAACTCCCCAGGATGGAACAGTGGGCAACCCACCCACTGTAGAGACTTGAGAGACTGTGGCTTTGCACTCCCCAGGATTGAACAGTGGGCAACCCACCCTCTGTAGAGACTTGAGAGACTGTGGCTTTGCAGTCCCCAGGATGGAACAGTGGTCAACCCACCCACTGTAGAGGCTTGAGAGACTGTGGCTTTGCACTCCCCAGGATGGAACAGAGGGCAACCCACCCACTGTAGAGACTTGAGAGACTGTGGCTTTGCACTCCCCAGGATTGAACAGTGGGCAACCCACCCACTGTAGAGACTTGAGAGACTGTGGCTTTGCACTCCCCAGGATGGAACAGTGGGCAACCCACCCACTGTAGAGACTTGAGAGACTGTGGCTTAGCACTCCCCAGGATTGAACAGTGGGTATGTGGCCCTCTCGTGGATTTGGCGTTGTGCACTCAACCGGCTGAGGTGCCCCCCCTTTCCCTCCCCGTGAGGTGCCTGTTTTCTTGCTCTCTGATGCCCCTGAAGTGTTCTCTCCATCATGGTCAGGGATCTTGTGTGGGCCTCGCCCATACCGTGTGGGCCCACTGTTCCACTGACTTTTGGAACACTACCTGGACTACTGAGCTTGGTGTATATTTTGTTTATGGTGTATATATATATTTTTGCCTACTTGATTTTAATATATTACAATGGTTAGACTCATTTTCTTTTGTTTTTGCATTCTTCCCGTGGGGTTGGGGTCTGTAACTATCATGTATAAATATGTATTATGTATTGTGTTGTAGTGGGTGAGGGTGGTGCGTGTGTCCCTGTTTTTTCACTCCCCCCTTCCTTTGTCGTAGGTGCAGTACTCACCGTGGTCTTCTCCGCTGGCGTTCGTGCTCCTGGTAGAGGAGCAGGAATACTATTGCAGGGAGAATTTGGATTTCCGGCTCCAAGGTGTCCTGGTTCCTCGTGGGTTGTGTAGAGGTGAGCGTTTTCCCTTCGAAATCCTGTTTCAGCCATGTTTTTATGCACGGTGAATCCGCCCCGGAAAAGGTGGCAGATTGGTAGGTTGTGATACTTTGGTCGTTACTTTGTCTTCCGCCTGTCTGTTGGCAGTGACCGTCAAGCTGTTTGTTTGTACCGCCGTGGCGGTCGGATTGTTAAAGTGTCTGTCTTTGTTGGCGGTTTCCGCCGCAGTTGTAGTTGCAAATCTTTTCCCGCCGGCCTGTTGGCGATCTTACCGCCGCTTTAACACCGACCGCCAGGGTTGTAATGAGCACCATAGTTTCCAAAGGCGGTGGGGCTTTGTTATAGAATTTTGGGCAATGAGTAAGTCTGCAATGGTTGAAACGCGTCAGCAAATATAATACAGCCGATGATGGATGAAAAATAAATCAATTCTGGAGTGCCGGCTTTTCCTTTCTGAAAACATGTGGAAGGCTATTACGGATACATATATAAGGATTTGGCAGAGTCATGCACTGAAAATTTCAAAATACAGGGATGCGCCCTACTTAAAAGAATATGTCACACCCCTGTATTTCGCCCTGCGCTGTGCCTGTATTTGCTGCCATGTGCCAACGCAGCAACCTTTTCACCATTGTGCAAGTATGGCTGCTTTGAGGGGGAGATTGCTTTTGTGCAGGAAGGAACACCTTCCTGCACAAAAACAATGTTGAATGGTGATTTGCTCTTTCTATGTGTGCTATACAATGCAACACATAGAAAGAGCAAAAATGTATGAGAAATGAAACTATTTCTCCTCGTTGCGCCCTGCTAACACCACCCCTGGGGTAGCTTTAGATTTTGGCACTGCCTCAGGCTTACAAAAACTCATTGCATGCCCCTTCCATGCAAAGTGCTGCGTGTGAAGGGGCCGTATTTACAAATTGTCTTTAAGCCACAAAACGTGGCTTAACGCCACCTTGTAAATATGGTGGAGTGCATAGAGCAACAGGAGCATCACTAAAAGTGGCGCTCCAATGGCATTAAGGGGTTCTTAAATATGCCCCTAAGCTGTAATCGGGGAGACCCATACAGCATCCCCACAGCCCTAGGGTCCGCCACCTCCTCCTGGCTAAATATGAAATGATTGCAGGGGGGGCTGCATGGCACCCCTACAACCCTTTGGACCACAACTTAACTGGGGCAATATATATTCCAATAAAGGGGGGCCACATGCCCCCACAGCCCCAAGGACGCCCCATCTCCGTGGCTGAAATAAAATAATGAAGGGTGTCTGTCACAGACCCCTGGCCCCGGGAACCACCACCTCCCCATGTTTAAAATAAAATGACAGAGGAGGGGCCGTGCAGCTCCCCTCATGGAGCCAATAATGCCCCTGGTGACCACCCAGGGCAAACTCCTGCTATGTCCTCGGTGTCCATCCCCAGTACAGAGCTGTTTGCTTTGACTTGGTGGGAGCTTTCACAGCTCTCGCCATGTCAGAGCAGCACTCTCGCCCTAGAAAGCAAATATTTCATCTCCTACCCTGCCTGCAGAGATGCAGGCAGAAAAAGAGATGAAACTATTGCTTTTGCAAACAGGGAGCTTCATGTTTAGCAGCTCCCTGTAAGCAACAGCAATGCTGGCTCCCACAGGAGTTAGAGAGCCAGCTGACGCTGCAAGGGCCTTGAGGCACCCCCTGTAGTCCCATTGCACACTGGGTACATTGGGGGAACACAGGAGACGTGGTTGGCCCCGGGGATGGGGTCCCCAGGACCAAAATTGTCCTGACAAGAGCGACCCCCTTTTCCTCTTGTTTATGGCCAGACTTCAGGGGATGGGTCCCTGGGACAGAATCAGCCCAGAGAGTGGGGCCGCTATGCCCTCCTCCCCTAGGGCCCATGGTTCTCCCTTTAAATTGCTATGAGTATGCAAATGTGCAAATCATCTGGAAGCTCTGCCTGCTTGACCCCACACTGTCCACCTTAGTAGCATGCAAAGGTCTTCCCTCATTTTGAAAGTTAATGGACAGCTCACCAAAGTGTTCCCCAAGGCATTTCCCATTGATTTTGCTGGCACATTCTTGATGCCATTGAACATGAGGACATCCCCACAAAACAAAGAAACACTTACATCATATAGATGAGAGGAAGGACGCTGGTTTGGTGGAGATATACATCTTTGTAGTCTTGTTGGCCTCTCTTTAGGAGGATTCATGTTATCAGAGAAAGACGCAACAGGAACAATCTTGTTGCCAAAATATATACAGGGTCAATGGTGACATTTCCTTGTGCTATGTTACACTGCTTTAGTGTAGAATAGACACTGGACATTTACCCAAAGAGGTAGAAAGAACTCTGCTTGGGTAGATATTTGTTCAAAGCTCTGGAATCTTGTTGGATAAAAGGGCAGGTGAAGATCCTTTGTGGCCGAGTCACTCACACAGCTACTGATACATCCACATAGACACTCACACATCCACTCACAGATGCTCTCAGATACTCTCTGAGAGGCTCATGCACCCACTCCCAGACCCACTAGGGCACTCCCGCACCCACTCACAGACCCACTTAGACATGCATGCACTGAATCAATGATCCACTCAAACATTCCCGTACTCACTCAAGACCCTCTCGGACATTCATGCAACCACTCAGAGACCCACTCAGGCTCACCCACACACTCACAGACCCACTTACTCTCATGCACAAATTCACTCAGAATCTCACGCACCGACTCACAGACCCACATAGACGCTCACACATCCACTCACAGAGACACACTCACACCCACTCTCACACACAGAGACACCCTCTCACACCTGCTCTCACACCCAGACAGACACTCCCAGACTCACTCTCACACCCAGAGACACCCTCTCACACCTATTCTCACACCCAGAGAAACAGGCCCCCCAGCCAATTCCCACCTTTGGCCGTGGGCACCATGGGTGATTACAGGAGTTAGATGCAGGACCTTGCCACAGGTCAGGACCTGCAGCCATCCATCACTGCGTCCAGCCAAATGCTGTGTGCAACACAGGGTTGGGTGGTTATAAGGGGTTGGCCACAGGGCCTGGTCCCAGGTGGTTGGATTAATGTATAGCAATTCAAATGACTTTACATTAAAATAACATGGACATTCACTGAATAAACTAAAGATTACATGGATGGTATAGGTAGGTTCTGAATTTACTCACACAAAACCATAGAATGGTTATAGTTAGAGTTATTTCAAGTAACTAAAACTTGCACCCTAAGGTAACTATAATTTGCTCCCTCGCCATGCACAGCAAATTACCCCAAATATTACAACACTAATGACAATTTTAACAACAGCAAAATGAATATCAATGAAACATTAACAGTCAAATTAATGAAGAATGGCGGGGGTGCGACTCATAGTTACTTGAAATAACACTAACAATAATTGCTGATTTTCTATGGATTTTTGTGATTAAATTCAGAACCTAACTATAACGTCCCTGAAACCATTTTGGTCGCTCAAGGACCTTGTTCATGATAGTGTGCTCCATCTTGCCCATTCTTTTAACCCTTTCATGATCAACATATTTGCAAGCAACATAAACAAAGGACCCAAGTTCATTCTACCAAACTAGCAGACATTTTGTGGCAAGAAAACAGAGCCGTATGCTTTTCTTCCACAAATGTACAATTCATTTGGCTATACGGCGGACCTATTGGTGCATGCAGGATAACCACTAGGTGACACAACAATTACATACATCCTTAATTCAAAAATGTTTTTAAGTCATACATTAGTCCATGTTCACAAATTACTATTAACAAGTTTCTAGAGACTATGGCCCTTATTACAACCCTGGCGGTCAGAGACAAAGCTACGGTAATACCGCAAACAGGCTGGCGAACAAAAAAATAGGATCACAACCCCGGCAGAAACCGCCATCAAAGACAGCCACTTTCACACTCCGACCGCCAGGGTGGTAGCAACAAATACTGCAGCGGTCACCGCCAACAGACAGGCGGAAGACAATGCACTGCCCACTGTATTATGAGAGGCCAATCCGCCAGCTTTTCCGGGGCAGTACCAACAGCATCAAAAGCATGGGGGAAACAGTACACTGAAGGGGAACCATTCACCTTTCGACACTCAACAAAGAACCAGGACGCCATGGAGCCCGAACTGCAGGTCCTCCCCATGCTGGTGTATCTACTAATACACCAGGAAATTGAAAGAATGCAGCGGTGACGACGACAATGAGTACTGCACCTAGCACACAGAGGAGGGGGGGGAAAGAGAGTGACACACACACACAACACGCAACACCCCCACCCCCTCACCCTCACCCTCACCCATAACACCATACACACTAACACAACCAACAACATTACAGATACACCCCGTAACCCCCTGGAAGAACGCAAGGACAAAAGGAATTGAGTCAAATCTGTGATATTTTGAAAATGCATATAAAGTGAACGATTGAAAACAACAGTTTCAACAAATATGTAGAAATATACATACAATATGACAGAGGGCTGTACACTGTCCATTGCAAATGTCCGTGGACCAGTGGCCCAAAAAATCATGGGCGAAGCCCACACTTGACTCCTGCTGCAAAACGGAGAGAACACTGCAGGGGCAACAGGCCGAAACAACACAGGCCCCTCAGGGGAAAAGGGAGGAGGGGCACCTCAGGTGGAAGATGGTACTACCCCACTGCTCCTCCAGGGGGCAACATGCCCACAGCGATGTCCTGAGGAGTGCAAAGCCACAGTCTCTCAGGTCCCTCAAGTGGGTGGTTTGCCCACTGCTTGGTCCTGGGGAGTGCAAAGCCACAGTTTTTCAAGTCTCTCAAGTGGGTGGTTTGCCAACTGCTTGGTCCTGGGGAGTGCAAAGCCACAGTCTCTCAAGTAGGTGGTTTTCCCACTGCTTGGTCCTGGGGAGTGCAAAGACACAGTCTCTCAGGTCCCTCAAGTGGTTGGTTTGCCCACTGCTTGGTGCTGGGGAGTACAAAGCCACAGTCTCACAAGTGGGTGACATGTTCCCCTGGTTCTGCAGGGGGGCTTGCCGGTCTGCTTCATCCTGCCAAGGATTGGGTGAGTGGATGCATCTCTCCACTGGTTCTGGAGGTGGCCTTGTGCCCAGTGATGCTGCACCTGGGCTGTGGCAGTTCACACTCCCTCATCTGGGTGTCTGAGGCACGAGATGTGCAGGGAACAGGTAGCATGATACTCCATGGAGGCAGAGCCATACTCCATCCTGAGGCGACTTAGGCTGTAAACTGCTGGTAGTGCCAGTGCTGGTGGTGGTGCCTCAAGTGGTGGGTGCAGAGTCCAGGATGTTTCCTGCAACCTAGGACAGATTCCCACTGGGGATGCTGCAGTTGTCCGATGTAGTGGCACTGGCTGGGCATGTGGCGGTGCATATGGCGGTGCAGGCGGCGGTGTCTGTGGCGGAGATGCTGCTGGCCATGGTGCAGGTGCTTGCAATAGTGGAGGGAGACTCAGGTCATCTCCAGCAGCCTCAGACGACTGCCCACTGGGGATGATGCTGGTGACTGTAGTTGTGGCAGCTGTGGTGCAGGTGGCGGTGCAGGTGGTGGTGCAGGTGGCGGTTGTTGCAGCAGTGCTCACTGTGGTACAGGTTGCTGGCCTGTCAGGACAAATGGTGGACACCAGTCCCTCGACTGGAGGCTTAGAGCCCTGAAGTGACATGACCTTGCTTTTGTGTCCCTTCCCCACCTTTGTAGATGCTGCTGGGACCTTGGCACTGTCCTCTTTTGTTTTGGATGAGGGCTTGCTGGGTGGGTGGTGTGTCTTGTCCGTGCTGTATTCTTGCCCTTCTTAACCTTGGCAGGTGGTGGAATCAGTTGGTGTTTAGCATCGGTAGGTGGCACACTGCCAGCCTTGAAGGGTGCCCCCTTTGATCCTCTCGGACTTGCAGGGACCACAGCAGACGCCGAGTTGGTAGCTGAGGTGCTAGCCTGGGATCTAGACATCCTGGCCCTAGGGGAAGGCTAGGGGGGCGTAGGGAAGAGGTCAACATTAGCCAGGAAAAGTTTTTTGACACACTGGACAGGAAGATGGAGGGTGTGTGGGAGTGGAGGAAGAGGTAGTGGTAGTGGTAGTATGACGTGTGTACGGTTGTGGGGTGGTGATTGCTCGTGAGAGGTGTGTTGTGATGGGCGTGCTGGTGATGGAGGCAGTGGGTGATGATGGAGTGCATGCAGGTGTGAGTGGCGACGCTACTGGGAGGGAGGTGGACGAAGAGGAGGAGGGGGACACAGTGGAGGAAGTGGATGTGGGTATGTGTGCATGGGTATGGTGCTTGTGTGAGTGCCTGTGTGATGATGTGTGGTGCTTATTTTTTCCTGAGCCACTTTTGTGTGTTGATGTGTGTGCATGCTGGTCTGAAGGTCTGCTTGCGATAGGGTGAGGTGAAGGGGATTGGGGCTGGGTAGTGGAAGTTGGAGGGTGAGACTGGACACAGGGACAATGGCTGCCATCAGTGCTGAGGCCAGAGCCTGACATGCTCTCTGTTGGACCGCCACGCCAGAATGAATGCCTTCCAGGTATGCATTTGTTTGTTGCAAATGCCTCTTGACACCCTGGATGGCATTCAGAATGGTTGACTGTCCAACAGTGAGGGATCTCAGGAGGTCAATAGCCTCCTCCCTGAGGGCAGCAGGGCGTTGGCGTACACAACAGACACTGAGCTGCCCTATGCACTAGGCCATGCCCAAACACTCACTAAGGTAGCCACCAGCCCATGGGGTACAATGCCTAACACCAGCATCTGCACACATGACACCCACAGGGCCCTGCCCAGTAGTAGTTGTCCACTTGTACCATTGGGGTAGGGGTGCTTCTGAGCCTGCAAACAAGGGACCTACCCTGCCATGATCACCATGCCTTAGGGGCACCTACAGCCCACATCCCCCACCCAGCTAGTTCCTAAAGTGCGCAAAGTCAGCTTTCTGAAACTGTACTTAACCCCTTGTGGCTGCTGTGATACCCTCAAGTGCCCATACAACTCCAGATAGGCCACCGCCAGGATGCGGAACATCAGGGGGGGTCATGGTAAGATGGGCACCCCCTCCATGTTGGGAGTCCAGCCCCAGCTGGGCCTCCGCCGTCTTCTTGGTGCAGCGGCGCAGGTCCTCCCATCTCTTTCGGCAGTGGGTGCTCTGCCTGTGATAGATCCCCAGGGTCCGCACCTCCTTGGCGATGGCACGCCAAATACCCTTTTTCTGGTGGGCGCTGACCTATAGGGAAAAGACAGCAGAAATTGTAATTACTCACCCGTCCGGACCATCATACTCATTGCCGACCAGTTCCCACCCATTCCCTGACACACATACAGTGACAACTTCTCATGCAGCATTCAGGCCAGGACGCCTTAGCACCCCCCAACATGTGGCTTACATCCACACCCCTCCAAACAGGCATTGCCCACACATCATGCTCACAGTGTACTCACCTGTATGTCTGGAGGATCGTAGAGTAACGTGTAGTAGGGGAGGACCCCATCCACCAGTTTCTCCAACTCCTCTGCAGTGAAGGCAGGGGCCCTTTCCCCAGAGACTCTAGCCATGTTCACTCCCAGGCTCAGGTCACAGCAGCACTAGCAGTGTAGGTCCTCTCCTGTTGATGGCCAGGTAGCAAGTCAGAGAATAGGTAGAAAATGGCGGTGACGTCCGTGGCGGTGCGTACCGTCACCACCGGCATACATCGCCATTGGCTCCTGGGGCCCATAGGGCCCAATGATACCAATGCGGAGTTGCACAGCGGTCATCAACCGCCTTCCGCGATGCAGCACAACGCCAGCACAGTTACCTCATTTCCCCTTGTCCCTCCTCACAGGTCAGGCGGCTGCCATTTCAGGGAGGCACATGGCATGGCACCTAACTGCATC
The DNA here is from genome assembly GCF_031143425.1 of Pleurodeles waltl. NCBI lineage: Eukaryota > Metazoa > Chordata > Amphibia > Caudata > Salamandridae > Pleurodeles > Pleurodeles waltl. Next base: position 454,205,827 of record NC_090451.1, read on the forward strand.
ACCACACATATTGGCACATATACTGGCTCTCGAATTCAAACACTCCTTCTGTGGCATTAATTCAAACACAGTTGTGCCATCTGTGTGGTAAATGACCTTCTGCTCACCGTTGCCCTTTGTAGGCTACAACCTCTGAGGCAGATGATGAGATAGCGGCATCCTCCGGTGTACAGACCCCTGGTGGACCTGACGACAATGGAGGACAGACACATTATCATCACATGCAGACCTGACCATGCCACAATCCAAGAACTGTGTGACCAATTGGAGCCAGACCTGATGTCAGCTATCCGCCAGCCCACATGAATACCTACTCTAGTGCAGGTCCTGTCAGTGCTCCATTTCCTGGCAAGTGGCTCCTTTCAAGCAACAGTGGCCATGGCATCAGGGATGTCTCTGCCAATGTTCTCCAACGTGTTGACCAGAGTGTTGTCTGCCCTGCTGAAACACATGCGCAGCCACATCGTCTTCCCCCAGATGGAGGATTTGGCCACAGTGAAAGCTGACTTCTATGCCCTGGGACATATCCCCAACATCATTGGTGCAATTGATGGTATCATGTGGCATTTATCTCCCCCTGCAGAAATAAAAAGGTGTACAGGAATAGAAAAAAATATCATTCAATGAATGTGCAAATTGTGTTTTTGGCGGACCAGTACATCTCCCATGTGAATGCCAAATATCCTGGCTCATTGCATGACACCTATGTCCTGAGAAATAGCAGCATCCCCTATGTGATGGGGCATCTCCAGAGGCACCGGGTGTGGCTAATAGGTGAGCCCAAGGTCCCCACACAGTATGAGTAGGTGTCTGGGTATGGGAGAGTCCCTAAGGGTTAGGGTGTGTCTAACAGTTGTCCCTCAATATTTGCAGGTGACTCTGGTTACCTCAGCCTATCATGGCTACTGACCCCATTGAGGAATCCCAGGAGAAGGGCAGAGGAACGTTACAATGAGGCACATGGGTGAACAAAGAGGATTATTGAGAGGACCTTCGGCCTCCTGAAGGCCAGGTTCTGGTGCCTCCATCAGACTGGTGGATCCCTGTACTAGTCACCCAAGAAGGTGTGCCAGATCATTGTGGCATGCTGTATGATGCACAACCTGGCCTTGAGGCACCAGGTGCCTTTTCTGCAGTAGGATGAGCTTGGTGATGTTCTTGTGGCAGCGGTGGAGCCTGTGGACAGTGAGGAAGAGGAGGCAGATGAAGAAGATGTGGACAATAGAACAAACATTATCCAGCAGTACTTCCAGTGACACACAGGTAAGACACTGTAACTCCTCTTCACATTTCAGTATACTTTTGGACATTGTACATGGCAGCCTCTTACCCTCTGTCTATAGCCAGTGACTGTTCCCTTTGGATTCCCTTTTTTCAGATCTGTTTACCCCATTCTGGCTCCTGCTATGTGTATTGCTGCCCACCAACTGTCATATATTGGTATAATTCACTGAACATAGACGTTGCAACGCTTTGAGAATGTTGTAAGAATACATCTTTCCAATCATTAGACTGACTCAAGTATGGTTTATATTTCAATGGTGTTTATTTTTTGTGCTAAATAGTATGGGGGTACGGGCAAGGGGCTGGGGTGATGGTGGAGGAAGGTCCATGGTAGAGTCCAGTCTCATGGTATCACAGGTGCATTGTCCAATGGGGCATAGGAAGGGGAGTAATGGCAGTTCAAGGTTGACAGGGTGACATAGTGGGACAGAAGGGTGACAATCAGGAGAGTCTTATTTCCTGGTGGGGGTCTTGGCAATGTTCTCTGTCTTCTGCCTGGATCACAGGGACCATTTGCAGGGTGGCTCTCCTTCTGCAGGGGGTGGGGTGCTGGTGGCCTGTTGGTCCTGTGGCAGGGCCTCCTGTCCACTAGTGCCGGTGGAAGGCTATTCCTCAGTTTGGCTAGTGTCAGGGGCCCTTTGTTATGCCACTGCCTCCCTCATGGTCTTGCCCACGTCAGCCAGCTCCCCTGCTATGATGACCAGGATGGTGTAGATTTTTGTGAGGTCCTCCCAGGTACTGTCCCTCCTGCAGCCGCTGGGTCTCCTGTAGTTTGGCCAGTAACGTGCCCATGGTCTCCTGGGAATGGGTGTATGCTCCCATGATGTTGGAGAGTGCCTCATGGAGGGTCAGTTCCCTGGGCCTGTCCTCACCCTGTCGCACAGCAGTCCTCCCAGCTTCCCTGTTGTCCTGTGCCTCTGCCCCCTGAACCGTGTGCCCACTGCCACTGACCCCAGGTCCCTGATCGTCCTGGGTTTCTGTGGTTGCCTGGGGTCCCTGTAGTAGTGGACACACTGCTGATTGACGTGTCCTGGGGACAATGGCATGGGCCCGCTGGGTGGGTGCTGTGCTGGTGTTTTCTGAGGGGGGAGGCTCTGTTGTGGGTTGGGACTGTGGCAGTGGAACCAACTGTCCTCAGGTCCCTGATGGGCCAGGTTGGTCATCGTGATCCAAGCGTGCAGAGCTGCTGTGATCACTGTGGGCCTCTTCTGGGGGGACTGGATGTTGGTGTCACCTCCTCTCCAGTGACATTGGGTAGGGGTCCTGTTGGGATGCAAATGCATTGTTATTGTATCTGTGTTCCATCTTGTGCAATGGGTGTGTTTCCCTGTATAATTGTGCTTTCCCTGTCGCCTTGGCCTTGTGTGTTGCTGATTGTGTGGGCTGGGTGAGTCTCTTTTAATAATGCAAGAAAATACATCTCCCTCTCTGTTAAATGAAAAATATCAATTTTTAGCAATCAAGCCCCTTGTGCGACTCATTGAGTCACCTTCATCTAGCTTGGTGGTCCATTAAGGTAACTTGGTTGTCATTGCAAACATTAAAGTCTCAGGTCTTTCACCTGTGGCTGAGTGGGGTGTTGAATGATAAGCTTGTAGAATAGAATCCAATACTGTTTTTAAATTCAACTCCTCAGGAGTTGCATGCTGCACTTCTTTCTTCAGTGTACTGTTAAAATGTTCAATAAGTTGATTGGCCTAGGGCCATAAAGGTTTAATGTTTTGATGCTTTAGATTAAGATGTTCTAGAGACTTTTTAAATTCTTTGCTTTGAAGGGTGGGTTATTTGTAGACTTTAAAATGGCTGGTGTGCCCCATGTTGCAAAGATGCCATTAAGATTTGTAATTATTCATTCGGGAGAAGTGGATGAGAGGTCTTCAACCAAAGCAAAACATGAGCCTTCAACTAATTTATCCTCACCCCGTTACCAGTTCATCCTCCTGAAATGTGGTGCTGAACATATATTAGTAGTGAAAATTAATAATGTGGTTTGATGCTAATAATTCTGTCATTGTGAAATCATTGCAGGATGATATAGAACAATGGCCCATATTTATACTTTTTTACGCCCCATTTGCGTCACTTGTTGATGCAAAAACTGTGCAAACGTACAAAATACAATTGTATTTTGCAAGTTTGCGCCGCTTTTGCATCAAACAATTTGGCAAATGCGATGCTAAAAAAGTATAAATATGGGCCTTTGTGTCTAAAAAAGTATAAATATGGGCCTATGTTTGAGCAATTTGGAGGAAGCTATGTAATTGTCCGGATGGGAGATGTTAATGTTAAATATAGCACAGCTGCCCCTAAATGTTGTGATCTCTTGGACATTGACGGACAACCTGTTACACATTTTTGCTATAGTTTTTTTGGGGACACATTTAATTTGCTTCTGATGAAGAATAAGTTGATATTTGCTTTTGACTCCTCTAATAGTGGCCTAGATGAGGCATCTACATTTGTGGGGCATGGTCGTATTAGTCTCATCAATTTTATCCTGCTTTCATATAATCTAATATTGTACTTTTGGGAGTTATGAGGTAGTGGACTCCCCCGTTGAGTGACCATAGGCTGATTTCAGTTGCAATACGTGGTGTTAAATTTGGAAAAAAATGGGAGTTAGGCTACCCATTCCCATCCCTTTCACTGTTATCTTTTACTCCTAATAAGGGGGTAATCGTGAACTGGGGAAAAGTTGACAACATTCTCTTCCACTCAAGTTTGTTTGGGGCCTCCTGTAGTAATTTTATGTTATGTTTGAATGAATGTGAGGGTGGGGAGTTCAAAATAATAATAAACAGCTTTGATAAAATTTGTAGGGCAGCATGAGAAATTCTCACTGTTACCCCAAAGTTTAGCTGCACTTAGCAGACTAGATGGTTTGATACCACCTATACAAAGGCCCACAACCATCTACTGAAGTCTCTTAAAGAGACACCAAAGAGATCTGAAAAAAAGGGTTGTCCCTGCATAACTATAAGGTTGCATTACAGGCCAGAAAATGGTTAATGAAGGAGGAAGCCTATCACAACTTGGTTAAGGCCAGCAAGCTAAAGGACAGTAGGCTTTTCAGGTAGATAGTGACCAGAAACTATCTAGGTAAAGATCAAGGAAGTGGTATGAACACAGTAATTCCCCCAGGGATTTGGGTCAGGCACTTTTCACAGCTATATGAGGAATCTCCTACACTGGAAGGGCAGGTGGCGATCAGTTCCCATTAAATCACATAGCCTTCTCAACTGATTACTGCCCAACCCCTCTGCAATTTAGACATAGGATCTCTGATGTAATAAAGGCTATTAAGAAGTGCTCAACACTGAAGGCGCCAGGCCCAGATGGGATCCCAGCTGATCTTTTTGGGGCCAGTTTATCTTTGTGGGCTCCCCTTTTGACCAACGTTCTTGAGGATGCACTCCAAGTGTGCCCCCAAAGGCATGGTCACATGCAATAATAGAACCTATCTTTTAAAAAGGATCTAAGGATGTCTCAAAGTGTAACCGGCTGATCTTGTTAAGAAACTTAACAGCTAAGGTAATGGGCAGGGTCCTAGTGTGCCACTTGCAAACTTGGGCGAATGACAACATCCTTTCTGATCTCCAATTGGGGCTCTGAGATTGTATGTGGATGGAGAACAATGTCTTAGCTTGTAAATGATAATTAACAAGTACTCGCTGACCGTGGGGGGGGGGGGGGAACTGTATGGCCTTTGACTCAGGCAATAGGTCAAAGTTCTGGGCAATAATGGCTGAGATGGGTGTTGAGCCCACCATTATAGACTTCCTGAGGGTGGACGTCACTGCAAGCATGAGATATGGCAAAGCAGGGGAAATTGCAGAACGTTTCAGATTAGACAGTGGTGTGCGCCAAGGTTGCGTGTTGGCCCCTTTTCTCTTTTCTTTATATGCAACCATATAGAGAAGCATCTTCTTAGAATCAGCACTGATTGCAGGTGTAGTATAGCTGCATTGGCCTACGCAGATAATACTGTTCTGTTGGCAAGAACTGTAATTGGGTTGCAGCAATAATTAGACCAATAATTTTTCCTCTTTATGTCCAACTTAGATTTATCAGTTAAACAGTCTAAAATTCATGTTATGGTTTTGAGTAATTGAGCTAGAGTTGCAGGACTTTGTCAACAGGATTAAGATCAGTAGGGTTCCATCATATCCCTATCTGGGAGTGCTGTTTAATTATAGATTGAGCTGGGACACATTGAAAGATGGCAGAGCAGCTGCCTTAGCAAGGAGCACAGAAGTAGTCTTAGGCTTTGCTAATAGATTAAGCAGGAAACCCATTAAAGGGATGGTGGAAGTCTACATGGCAAAATGCTGTGCCGGTGCAGCCTACGGCGCAGGTGTCTGAGGCACTTGTGATCAGCCCGGCTGGAGAAAGTAGAAAACAGGTTTATAAAAAGACTGCTCACTGTACCCATATCTACTTGCAATTATGTATGCCATCTGGAAATTAGGCTTTGGGTATATAAGTGATTTTGTGACATTGCAGCCCCTTCTCTTTTGGTTAAGGATATGGATGAAGGAGGAGAGTATACTAAATTGCACAGTCCTGACTGAGTGCCTGGCTCTGGAAAAGAGCTAAAAAATACATTGGCGGTCATACATATCCAAGCCCTGTAATTGGCTGGCGTTGGATGAGCTGTTTCTGACCCTATCACTTTCAGACCCAGCTTTCGGAAACAATCAGTGAAAGCCTTCTTAGATACATGTGCAGAGGAAAGGATGGCAACAAATCTGGTCTGTCCATGGTCGTAGCTCACGCTCAAATTAGAACTTGCCTTGGTACTGAGCTATATCTTCTATAGGTGAATAATACACAACACAGGTACCTGCTGTTAGATTATGCCTCAATGCTGCCCAGAAACTAGTGGCATACCCAACATATGGCACTTTCTCTGCCACTCCCTCGAAATGATTGTCTACACAAAGCACTTTGCACTTTATCCTTTTTTTGTAAATACTGTTCTATGCTGAGGTCTGTATGCATCTTACCATTCTTTGAAGCAGGCCAAGATAAGGCAGTGCAGGGCTGCCCTGGAGTTTCTCCAGAGGCTATCCGCGATAAAGTTATGCCACTTTGTAGCGACTTATAAGCAGCGTGCTATACGTCTGCACTCTCTGTCATGACCAGAGTAAAATTGGCTTTGAAAGTAATTGCCTCTGGACCTTTAAATGTTTAAATTGCTGCTGGTTACTGCACTTTATGCACTTTATGATGTATTACTAACCCAGACAGCTCCAAACAGAGCTTAACTTCATACTGCCACTTTGCTTATGGTTATGTGCTGCAATCAGTATATAATATTGTTTTTTATGTAAAACTGTATTTCTTTCTACATTGAGTTGCTTAAGATCTTTTACATTTTTAACATTGTATGATATATCTGTTGTTTATGTGTACTTTTATGATTTTTAGTCAAAATTGAATAAAGAAAGGATGGAGTATTCATCTACAATCATCTTTAGATCATGTACATCATCAAGCAGACCAAAGAAATCATAGGTATTCTCTGCCATGTATGTCTAGAGAATTCTGACATGTTCAAAGTGAGTTTAGTAACACTGGTTGATAGACAATTGCATATTTGAACACCTTGAGTTCCTTTTCAACTCTTTCATATAAGTATGGAAACCAAACTCGGCCTTGGAGAGATCTCTTTGTAGCAACTATACCATGATGTCCTTTGTGGCAACCTCAATTACTTTCTGTTGCAAACTCGCCAGAATCAAGACTCTCAATCCTTACAGTATAATTCCTTCTTGAGTTATGGATAACTCATATTTGACATTTTAGTACTTTTCATCATTTTTGAGTGGTTAAGTGTGTTTGTTCCATGACTGATGTGAAAGTATATCTTTTTACTTCAGCATGTCTCTATCATGGCTCGTAGCAGTTACAATTTGGGCTAATGATATAGCAGCTGGTGCACTTGACTTAACAATGAAATTAATGTAGGCCTTATCAATCTTGTATGGAGTGCTATGACTTTGGCGGTCATTATGATCCCTGGCGGTCTGTGCTAATGTGGCGGTAGTACCACCAACAGGCTAGCAGTACTTACCACCACATTATGACATTGGCTGAAGCCAACCTGCCAATGCACCACTCTGACCGTCATGGCGGTAGCAGCCGCCGGGCTGGAGGTGAGAATCTCCAGCCCAGCGGCCACCATTGTGCCGCCGGTGATATTATGTCCCTGCCTACCATCATGGTTTTCGTGGCATTTGTAACACCATGAAAACCATGGCATTAAGCCCTATCACTGAGAGGGAATCCCTTCCCTGTCACTGATAGAAGGCACCCCTCCTCAAACATCCCCAGACACCCACCAACCCCCCTACATCCACGCCTCTCCCAAAAACACACACACATGGACACAGACACACACTCATCTACACATACATTCATGCATGCATACATTCATTCACGCACACATCCGCACACACATCATAACATACACGCCAACACGCATACACATTATCATACATACACGCACTCACACACATTTATCCACGCACTCACACACATTCATTCACACACTCACACATTCATACATGCATGCAAACAACACTACACACATACTCACATTCCCGCACACACTCACACATACATGGACAAACCCCCACAAACACACACAACACCCCCATCCCCCTCCCCTGTCAGAGACCCGACTTACCTGGATCTAGGGGGTCTTCCGGCACGGGACAGGGCAGGGCACTGCTACCGCCAGCAGCGCCCACTAGCAGAACACCGCCAGGCCATATTATTTGTCATAATACGGCTTGTGGTGGTCTACTGGTGCGGCGGTGCTGGTGGTAGCAACGCCACCTTACCGCCATCTGCCAGTATGGCCACAGCCGGATTTCTGCACTTCTTGTGGCAGAAATCTGGCTGTGGTCATGTTATTGTGGCCAGATGGTAGCTGCAGCAATGGTCTTTTGGTGGCCGTCGCAGCAGTGGTAGGCGGTTTTTACTGCCGAAGTCAAAATGAGAGCCTTTGTATAGGTACACTTGAAAAGTAGTCAGCAGGATTCCTATCCTTTCCTGGATGATGCACGGTTTTATAATTGCACTCCTATAATGATAGTCCTCATTGTTCAATGTGAGGAGGCATCTTGACTCTTAGATTGCCAAAGATGGTCAGCAAAGCTTGATGGTCAGTTACCAGCTTAAAAAAGCTTTATGTACAGGAATCCATGGAACTGTTCAGAAGCCCATACCACAGCAAAACTCTCTTTCGCAGGTTGTGAGTAAGCAAGTTCTGTTTGGGGCAAAGTTCTCCTAACATAGGCCACAATATGCTATTGAGCATTTGGGCGTCCACTATGCTGTGCAAGGATAACACCTAACCTGACCGGGCTAGTGTGAACCACAACCTCTGCATGAAGTTTTGAATTAGAAATATGCCATTTATTTAGCATTTTCAATGGAGTGTTCAACCAGAAGCAACTGTAAACCACTGTGGAACTTACTGATGTTGAGAGTAGTGTGCTTCCTGATACTGTAGGATGATCATGTTTCTGCAAGTCTACTTGATATCTTTTGCCGTGTGAGCCTCTGGGTCATCTTTAACATCAAGTGTTACGGTTTCTTCTCTTTTAGCTGCCATCTTCAAGTTTCATGAATACAGCTCTTGTCTTTAACTCTTTGCTCTTTGAAGACCTATAAAGTTATTCTGAGCCCTACTCGGCAACTTAGTGAGGAACTGCTTCAGCTATGGACAGCTCTATAAGCACAACCCAGAGCACTTCTCCTTGAACAATTTCATTGAATGTTGTGGCACAATGAATCTCATTAGCAGGATTGGTAATTTATTTGTATCCTCAGTTCTATATGTCAAATGCTTTTTTCTGGTACCTGGTTGATCTCTGCCCTGCAGTACTTCTGTTTTTCAATGTTGTTTGGTAAATGATAATTGTCTCTAATTGCACTTTATAAACCTGATTGTCTCCGATTCTGCATTATTGCTTCATACAAGGAATTACTTTATTTTGTGTGTCAGCGCGGTGCCTTTTTGCATGATCTTGGTCGTAGCTTTATGTTCAACGATGTATAGACTTCTTAGTGAAGTTTTCTTTCCGTTCACATGCTTCACATCAGCTGGAGCTACACTTTGACTCCTCATACAATAACCCGTTGACTCAGCACTTCAACGAAGACACACATGGCACACAGAAACAATTTGCTTGGACCATGACACACTCACCAGGAGAACACTTTCTTCTTTGGGTGATTTATCCCCTATCTTGCCTCCCATTGTAGTATCTTCCCCAAGCCCCGTTCCCTCCAATGACTAGGCCACACACAGAGCTATAAATCACTGTAAAGAAATGGCTCCCTGTTGCAGTTACCCAACACTTTTTGCCTGATACTGATGCTGATTTGACTGAGAAGTGTGCTGGGACCCTGCTAACCAGGCCCCAGCACCAGTGTTCTTTCACCTAAAATGTACCATTGTTTCCACAATTGGCACAACCCTGGCACCTAGGTAAGTCCCTTGTAACTGGTACCCCTGGTACCAAGGGCCCTGATGCCAGGGAAGGTCTCTAAGGGCTGCAGCATGTCTTATGCCACCCTAGGACCCCTCACTCAGCACAGACACACTGCTTGCCAGCTTGTGGGTGCTGATGGGGAGAAAATGACTAAGTCGACATGGCACTCCCCTCAGGGTGCCATGCCAACCTCCCACTGCCTGTGGCATAGGTAAGTCACCCCTCTAGTAGGCCTTACAGCCCTAAGGCAGGGTGCCCTATACCACAGGTGAGGGCATATGTGCATGAGCACTATGCCCCTACAGTGTCTAAGCAAAACCTTAGACATTGTAAGTGCAGGGTAGCCATAAGAGTATATGGGCTGGGAGTCTGTCAAAAACGAACTCCACACAGCTCCATAATGGCTACACTGAATACTGGGAAGTTTAGTATCAAACTTCTCAGAATAATAAACCCACACTGATGCCAGTGTTGGATTTATTAAAAAATGCACACAGAGGGCATCTTAGAGATACCCCCTGTATTTTACCCAATTGTTCAGTGCAGGACTGACTGGTCTGTGCCATCCTGCTGCTGAGAGACGAGTGTCTGACCTCATGCGGTGAGAGCATTTGTGCTCTCTGAGGACAGAAACAAAGCCTGCTCTGGGTGGAGGTGCTTCACACCTCCCCCCTGCAGGAACTGTAACACCTAGCAGTGAGCTTCAAAGGCTCAAGCTTCGTGTTACAATGCCCCAGGGCACTCCAGCTAGTGGAGATGCCCGCCTCCTGGACCCAGCCCCCACTTTTGGTGGCAAGTCCAGGAGAGATAATGAGAAAAACAAGGAGGAGTCACTGGCCAGTCAGGACAGCCCCTAAGGTGTCCTGAGCTGAGGTGACTCTAACTTTTAGAAATGCTCCATCTTGCAGATGGAGGATTCCCCCAATAGGATTAGGGATGTGACCCCCTCCCCTTGGGAGGAGGCACAAAGAGGGTGTACCCACCCTCAGGGCTAGTAGCCATTGGCTACTAACCCCCCAGACCTAAACACGCCCTTAAATTTAGTATTTAAGGGCTTCCATGAACCTAAATATCTAGATTCCTGCAACAACAAGAAGAAAGACTGCCTAGCTGAAAACCCCTGCAGAGGAAGACCAGAAGACAACAACTGCCTTGGCTCCAGAAACTCACCAGCCTGTCTCCTGCCTTCCAAAGAACTCTGCTCCAGCGACGCCTTCCAAAGGGACCAGCGACCTCTGAATCCTCTGAGGACTGCCCTACTTCAACGACGACAAGAAACTCCCGAGGACAGCGGACCTGCTCCAAAAAGACTGCAACTTTATCCAAAGGAGCAGCTTTAAAGAACCCTGCAATCTCCCCGCAAGAAGCGTGAGACTTGCAACACTGCACCCGGCGACCCCGACTCGGCTGCTGGAGAACCAACACCTCAGGGAGGACCCCCGGACTACTCTACGACTGTGAGTACCAAAACCTGTCCCCCTTGAGCCCCCACAGCGCCGCCTGCAGAGGGAATCCCGAGGCTTCCCCTGACCGCGACTCTCTGAAACCTAAGTCCCGATGCCTGGAAAAGACCCTGCACCTGCAGCCCCCAGGACCTGAAGGACCGGACTTTCACTGCAGAAGTGACCCCCAGGAGTCCCTCTCCCTTGCCCAAGTGGAGGTTTCCCCGAGGAAGCCCCCCCTTGCCTGCCTGCAGCGCTGAAGAGATCCCTTGATCTCTCATTGACTTCCATTGCGAACCCGACGCTTGTTCTAACACTGCACCCGGCCGCCCCCGCGCCGCTGAGGGTGAAATTTCTGTGTGGGCTTGTGTCCCCCCCGGTGCCCTACAAAACCCCCCTGGTCTGCCCTCCGAAGACGCGGGTACTTACCTGCTGGCAGACTGGAACCGGGGCACCCCCTTCTCTCCATTGAAGCCTATGCGTTTTGGGCACCACTTTGAACTCTGCACCTGACCGGCCCTGAGCTGCTGGTGTGGTAACTTTGGGGTTGCTCTGAACCCCCAACGGTGGGCTACCTTGGACCAAGAACTGAACCCTGTAAGTGTCGTACTTACCTGGTAAAACTAACAAAAACTTACCTCCCCCAGGAACTGTGAAAATTGCACTGTGTCCACTTTTAAAATAGCTATTTGTGAATAACTTGAAAAGTATACATGCAATTGAAATGATTCAAAGTTCCTAATGTACTTACCTGCAATACCTTTCAAACAAGATATTACATGTTAAATTTGAACCTGTGGTTCTTAAAATAAACTAAGAAAAGATATTTTTCTATAACAAAACCTATTGACTGGATTTGTCTCTGAGTGTGTGTACCTCATTTATTGTCTATGTGTATGTACAACAAATGCTTAACACTACTCCTTGGATAAGCCTACTGCTCGACCACACTACCACAAAATAGAGCATTAGTATTATCTCTTTTTACCACTATTTTACCTCTAAGGGGAACCCTTGGACTCTGTGCATGCTATTCCTTACTTTGAAATAGCACATACAGAGCCAACTTCCTACATTGGTGGAACAGCGGGGGGGTACAAGACTTTGCATTTGCTGGACTACTCAGCCAATACCTGATCACACGACAAATTCCAAAATTGTCATTAGAAATTGATTTTTGCAATTTGAAAAGTTTTCTAAATTCTTAAAAGTCCTGCTAGGGCCTTGTGTTAGTCCCTGTTAGCATTTTCTTTTAGAGTTTAAAAGTTTGGTAAAAGTTTGAATTAGACTCTAGAACTAGTTTTAGTTTCTTAAAAAGTATTCCAACTTTTAGAAGCATAATGTCTAATACAGATGTGAATGTGGTGGAACTCGACACCACACCTTACCTCCATCTACAGATGAGAGAGCTGAGGTCACTCTGTAAACTAAAGAAAATAGCAATGGGCTCCAGACCTTCCAAACTACAGCTCCAGGAGCTGTTGGCAGAGTTTGAAAGAGCCAACCCCTCTGAGGATGGCAACACAGAGGATGATGATAGTGACTTGGAGGGTGATTCCCCCCCACCAGTCCTATCTAGGGAGGACAGGGCCTCTCAAGCCCTGACTCCACAAATCATAGTCAGAGATGCTGGTTCCCTCACAGGAGGGACCAACCTCTCTGAAATCACTGAGGATAACTCCAGTGAAGAGGACATCCAGTTAGCCAGGATGGCCAAAAGATTGGCTTTGGAAAGACAGATCCTAGCCATAGAAAGGGAAAGACAAGAGATGGGCCTAGGACCCATCAATGGTGGCAGCAACATAAATAGGGTCAGAGATTCTCCTGACATGTTGAAAATCCCCAAAGGGATTGTAACTAAATATGAAGATGGTGATGACATCACCAAATGGTTCACAGCTTTTGAGAGGGCTTGTGAAACCAGAAAAGTGAACAAATCTCACTGGGGTGCTCTCCTTTGGGAAATGTTCACAGGAAAGTGTAGGGATAGACTCCTCACACTCTCTAAAAAAGATGCAGAATCTTATGACCTCATGAAGGGTACCCTGATTGAGGGCTTTGGATTCTCCACTGAGGAGTATAGAATTAGATTCAGGGGGGCTCAAAAATCCTCGAGCCAGACCTGGGTTGATTATGTTGACTACTCAGTGAAAACACTGGATGGTTGGGTAACTGGAAATGAAGTGTATGACTATGTTGGGCTTTATAATTTGTTTATGAAAGAACACATTTTAAGTAACTGCTTCAATGAAAAGTTGCATCAGTATCTGGTAGACCTAGGTCCAATTTCTCCCCAAGAATTGGGAAAGAAGGCAGACCACTGGGTCAAGACTAGGGTAACCAAAACTTCCACTGGGGGTGACCAAAAGAAAGGGGTTACAAAGCCTCCCCAGGAGAAAGTGGGTGACACTAGAAACAAAGAAAAAGAGTCCCCTGTAGGCCCCCAAAAACCAGACCAGGTGGGTGGGCCCAGAGACACAACCCAAAACAAAGGTGGGTACCAGGGTAAGAGCTGGGATGCCACTAAGGCATGGTGCCATAACTGTAAACAGACAGGGCACCACACCAAGGACACTTCTTGTCCCAAAAACAAACCCCCTAGCAAAATCCCAGGGGTGACCAGTGTAGCCATTGGGGATGACTCCTCAGATGAGGAGGTCTTCATAGCCTTCAACTGGAAAAAGGGCCCAACAGGTGAGTTGGAGATTCCAGAGGGAAGTAGACACTTCCACCACCTACTGGTGAATGGAATCCCAGCCACTGCCCTGAGAGACACTTGTGCCAGTCACACTATTGTGCATGACAGGCTGGTGTTCTCAAACCAGTACATCCCAGGTGAGATGGCCAGAGTAAGAGTTAGCCCAGACAGGGTCACTGATAGGCCTGTGGCTTTTGTGCCCATAGAAGTGGGTGGGACTTTTAGCTGGAGAAGGGTGGTAGTCAGTACAGACCTCCCCCTTGATTGTCTCCTTGGAAATGACTACCCAGAGGTTAGTCAGAGCCCAAGAGAGGAACTGGTCCAGTGCCAGTCCTCTCCCAAGGATTCTGGAGTGCCTGCCTCTGCAGTAAATGCAAGTAGGCCCCAGAAGAAAAAGAAAAGGAAACAGAGTAGGAAAGGTGGACAACCTTTAGCCAAGGTTCCAGCAAGCCAAGGAGATTCTGCTCCAGTAGGGGAGAACTCCAAATGTGGCTCTGATAAAGTCCAACCTGACCCAGAAGAAGTCCTGGCTAGTCAGGCAACTGTTAAGCCTGAGTGGGTGGCTCCTCAGCTAACAGAAGAAAGAGTGGAAGAAGGGTGTTTACTACAAGATGTGGTAACCCCCCACTCTAATACAGCAGACAGGCACCCTGAACCCAAAGAAGCCTGTAACTTAGCCCCTTCCCTTGTAGGTGAAGAGCTAAAGGTGTGGTTCTGGGCACTGATAGCTGTCAGTGGCCTCTGCTGGGTGTTAGCCTTTATGGCTGCACTATCCTTGGCATGGTGGTCTGACCCCATGCCAAATAGCAAGTTAGGCCCCCTGACCCTGTTGGTCATGGTGGGGTTACTCCAGCTCTGGGTAACCTCTTTGGGTAAGCTAGGGGTGACCCTGGCTAAGATAAGATTAGCAGAGGTGGATACCTCTAACCCCAAAATAGAGAGAATGGGTGAAGACATAAAAAGCACAGACAAGAGGCAGTTCAGACTAGGTCCTATCACTGTGGAAGTGGGTCAGTTCCCCAGAGGGAATGACCTGAACAGGAGGATGTAAGGCAGAGTAGGCCCTGCAACAAACCGGCCTATTTCCTCTACTCTTCCTCGTCTGACAGACTAGGAAGACTCTCCCAGCTTTGGCTGAGTCTCCTGGCCTGTGGGCTGGGGGGGGCTTGTGTAAAGAAATGGCTCCCTGTTGCAGTTACCCCCCACTTTTTGCCTGATACTGATGCTGACTTGACTGAGAAGTGTGCTGGGACCCTGCTAACCAGGCCCCAGCACCAGTGTTCTTTCACCTAAAATGTACCATTGTTTCCACAATTGGCACAACCTTGGCACCTTGGTAAGTCCCTTGTAACTGGTACCCCTGGTACCAAGGGCCCTGATGCCAGGGAAGGTCTCTAAGGGCTGCAGCATGTCTTATGCCACCCTAGGGACCCCTCACTCAGCACAGACACACTGCTTGCCAGCTTGTGTGTGCTGATGGGGAGAAAATGACTAAGTCGACATGGCACTCCCCTCAGGGTGCCATGCCAACCTCCCACTGCCTGTGGCATAGGTAAGTCACCCCTCTAGTAGGCCTTACAGCCCTAAGGCAGGGTGCACTATACCACAGGTGAGGGCATATGTGCATGAGCACTATGCCCCTACAGTGTCTAAGCAAAACCTTAGACATTGTAAGTGCAGGGTAGCCATAAGAGTATATGGGCTGGGAGTCTGTCAAAAACGAACTCCACAGCTCCATAATGGCTACACTGAATACTGGGAAGTTTAGTATCAAACTTCTCAGAATAATAAACCCACACTGATGCCAGTGTTGGATTTATTAAAAAATGCACACAGAGGGCATCTTAGAGATACCCCCTGTATTTTACCCAATTGTTCAGTGCAGGACTGACTGGTCTGTGCCAGCCTGCTGCTGAGAGACGAGTGTCTGACCTCATGCGGTGAGAGCCTTTGTGCTCTCTGAGGACAGAAACAAAGCCTGCTCTGGGTGGAGGTGCTTCACACCTCCCCCCTGCAGGAACTGTAACACCTAACAGTGAGCTTCAAAGGCTCAAGCTTCGTGTTACAATGCCCCAGGGAACTCCAGCTAGTGGAGATGCCCGCCTCCTGGACCCAGCCCCCACTTTTGGCGGCAAGTCCAGGAGAGATAATGAGAAAAACAAGGAGGAGTCACTGGCCAGTCAGGACAGCCCCTAAGGTGTCCTGAGCTGAGGTGACTCTAACTTTTAGAAATCCTCCATCTTGCAGATGGAGGATTCCCCCAATAGGATTAGGGATGTGACCCCCTCCCCTTGGGAGGAGGCACAAAGAGGGTGTACCCACCCTCAGGGCCAGTAGCCATTGGCTACTAACCCCCCAGACCTAAACACGCCCTTAAATTTAGTATTTAAGGGCTTCCCTGAACCTAAAGATCTAGATTCCTGCAACAACAAGAAGAAAGACTGCCTAGCTGAAAACCCCTGCAGAGGAAGACCAGAAGACAACAACTGCCTTGGCTCCAGAAACTCACCGGCCTGTCTCCTGCCTTCCAAAGAACTCTGCTCCAGCGACGCCTTCCAAAGGGACCAGCGACCTCTGAATCCTCTGAGGACTGCCCTGCTTCGACGACGACAAGAAACTCCCGAGGACAGCGGACCTGCTCCAAAAAGACTGCAACTTTATTCAAAGGAGCAGCTTTAAAGAACCCTGCAATCTCCCCGCAAGAAGCGTGAGACTTGCAACACTGCACCCGGCGACCCCGACTCGGCTGGTGGAGAACCAACACCTCAGGGAGGACCCCCGGACTACTCTACGACTGTGAGTACCAAAACCTGTCCCCCCTGAGCCCCCACAGCGCCGCCTGCAGAGGGAATCCCGAGGCTTCCCCTGACCGCGACTCTCTGAAACCTAAGTCCCGACGCCTGGAAAAGACCCTGCACCCGCAGCCCCCAGGACCTGAAGGACCGGACTTTCACTGCAGAAGTGACCCCCAGGAGTCCCTCTCCCTTGCCCAAGTGGAGGTTTCCCCGAGGAAGCCCCCTCTTGCCTGCCTGCAGCGCTGAAGAGATCCCTTGATCTCTCATTGACTTCCATTGCGAACCCGACGCTTGTTCTAACACTGCACACGGCCGTCACCGCGCCGCTGAGGGTGAAATTTCTGTGTGGGCTTGTGTCCCCCCCGGTGCCCTACAAAACCCCCCTGGTCTGCCCTCCGAAGACGCGGGTACTTACCTGCTGGCAGACTGGAACCGGGGCACCCCCTTCTCTCCATTGAAGCCTATGCGTTTTGGGCACCACTTTGAACTCTGCACCTGACCGGCCCTGAGCTGCTGGTGTGGTAACTTTGGGGTTGCTCTGAACCCCCAACGGTGGGCTACCTTGGACCAAGAACTGAACCCTGTAAGTGTCGTACTTACCTGGTAAAACTAACAAAAACTTACCTCCCCCAGGAACTGTGAAAATTGCACTGTGTCCACTTTTAAAATAGCTATTTGTGAATAACTTGAAAAGTATACATGCAATTGAAATGATTCAAAGTTCCTAATGTACTTACCTGCAATACCTTTCAAACAAGATATTACATGTTAAATTTGAACCTGTGGTTCTTAAAATAAACTAAGAAAAGATATTTTTCTATAACAAAACCTATTGACTGGATTTGTCTCTGAGTGTGTGTACCTCATTTATTGTCTATGTGTATGTACAACAAATGCATAACACTACTCCTTGGATAAGCCTACTGCTCGACCACACTACCACAAAATAGAGCATTAGTATTATCTCTTTTTACCACTATTTTACCTCTAAGGGGAACCCTTGGACTCTGTGCATGCTATTCCTTACTTTGAAATAGCACATACAGAGCCAACTTCCTACATTGGTGGATCAGCGGTGGGGTACAAGACTTTGCATTTGCTGGACTACTCAGCCAATACCTGATCACACGACAAATTCCAAAATTGTCATTAGAAATTGATTTTTGCAATTTGAAAAGTTTTCTAAATTCTTAGAAGTCCTGCTAGGGCCTTGTGTTAGTCCCTGTTAGCATTTTCTTTTAGAGTTTAAAAGTTTGGTAAAAGTTTGAATTAGACTCTAGAGCTAGTTTTAGTTTCTTAAAAAGTATTCCAACTTTTAGAAGCATAATGTCTAATACAGATGTGAATGTGGTGGAACTCGACACCACACCTTACCTCCATCTACAGATGAGAGAGCTGAGGTCACTCTGTAAACTAAAGAAAATAGCAATGGGCTCCAGACCTTCCAAACTACAGCTCCAGGAGCTGTTGGCAGAGTTTGAAAGAGCCAACCCCTCTGAGGATGGCAACACAGAGGATGATGATAGTGACTTGGAGGGTGATTCCCCCCCACCAGTCCTATCTAGGGAGGACAGGGCCTCTCAAGCCCTGACTCCACAAATCATAGTCAGAGATGCTGGTTCCCTCACAGGAGGGACCAACCTCTCTGAAATCACTGAGGATAACTCCAGTGAAGAGGACATCCAGTTAGCCAGGATGGCCAAAAGATTGGCTTTGGAAAGACAGATCCTAGCCATAGAAAGGGAAAGACAAGAGATGGGCCTAGGACCCATCAATGGTGGCAGCAACATAAATAGGGTCAGAGATTCTCCTGACATGTTGAAAATCCCCAAAGGGATTGTAACTAAATATGAAGATGGTGATGACATCACCAAATGGTTCACAGCTTTTGAGAGGGCTTGTGAAACCAGAAAAGTGAACAAATCTCACTGGGGTGCTCTCCTTTGGGAAATGTTCACAGGAAAGTGTAGGGATAGACTCCTCACACTCTCTAAAAAAGATGCAGAATCTTATGACCTCATGAAGGGTACCCTGATTGAGGGCTTTGGATTCTCCACTGAGGAGTATAGAATTAGATTCAGGGGGGCTCAAAAATCCTCGAGCCAGACCTGGGTTGATTATGTTGACTACTCAGTGAAAACACTGGATGGTTGGGTAACTGGAAATGAAGTGTATGACTATGTTGGGCTTTATAATTTGTTTATGAAAGAACACATTTTAAGTAACTGCTTCAATGAAAAGTTGCATCAGTATCTGGTAGACCTAGGTCCAATTTCTCCCCAAGAATTGGGAAAGAAGGCAGACCACTGGGTCAAGACTAGGGTAACCAAAACTTCCACTGGGGGTGACCAAAAGAAAGGGGTTACAAAGCCTCCCCAGGAGAAAGTGGGTGACACTAGAAACAAAGAAAAAGAGTCCCCTGTAGGCCCCCAATAACCAGACCAGGTGGGTGGGCCCAGAGACACAACCCAAAACAAAGGTGGGTACCAGGGTAAGAGCTGGGATGCCACTAAGGCATGGTGCCATAACTGTAAACAGACAGGGCACCACACCAAGGACACTTCTTGTCCCAAAAACAAACCCCCTAGCAAAATCCCAGGGGTGACCAGTTTAGCCATTGGGGATGACTCTTCAGATGAGGAGGTCTTCATAGCCTTCAACTGGAAAAAGGGCCCAACAGGTGAGTTGGAGATTCCAGAGGGAAGTAGACACTTCCACCACCTACTGGTGAATGGAATCCCAGCCACTGCCCTGAGAGACACTTGTGCCAGTCACACTATTGTGATGACAGGCTGGTGTTCTCAAACCAGTACATCCCAGGTGAGATGGCCAGAGTAAGAGTTAGCCCAGACAGGGTCTCTGATAGGCCTGTGGCTTTTGTGCCCATAGAAGTGGGTGGGACTTTTAGCTGGAGAAGGGTGGTAGTCAGTACAGACCTCCCCCTTGATTGTCTCCTTGGAAATGACTACCCAGAGGTTAGTCAGAGCCCAAGAGAGGAACTGGTCCAGTGCCAGTCCTCTCCCAAGGATTCTGGAGTGCCTGCCTCTGCAGTAAATGCAAGTAGGCCCCAGAAGAAAAAGAAAAGGAAACAGAGTAGGAAAGGTGGACAACCTTTAACCAAGGTTCCAGCAAGCCAAGGAGATTCTGCTCCAGTAGGGGAGAACTCCAAAAGTGGCTCTGATAAAGTCCAACCTGACCCACAAGAAGTCCTGGCTAGTCAGGCAACTGTTAAGCCTGAGTGGGTGGCTCCTCAGCTAACAGAAGAAAGAGTGGAAGAAGGGTGTTTACTACAAGATGTGGTAACCCCCCACTCTAATACAGCAGACAGGCACCCTGAACCCAAAGAAGCCTGTAACTTAGCCCCTTCCCTTGTAGGTGAAGAGCTAAAGGTGTGGTTCTGGGCACTGATAGCTGTCAGTGGCCTCTGCTGGGTGTTAGCCTTTATGGCTGCACTATCCTTGGCATGGTGGTCTGACCCCATGCCAAATAGCAAGTTAGGCCCCCTGACCCTGTTGGTCATGGTGGGGTTACTCCAGCTCTGGGTAACCTCTTTGGGTAAGCTAGGGGTGACCCTGGCTAAGATAAGATTAGCAGAGGTGGATACCTCTAACCCCAAAATAGAGAGAATGGGTGAAGACATAAAAAGCACAGACAAGAGGCAGTTCAGACTAGGTCCTATCACTGTGGAAGTGGGTCAGTTCCCCAGAGGGAATGACCTGAACAGGAGGATGTAAGGCAGAGTAGGCCCTGCAACAAACCAGCCTATTTCCTCTACTCTTCCTCGCCTGACAGACTAGGAAGACTCTCCCAGCTTTGGCTGAGTCTCCTGGCCTGTGGGCTGGGGGGGGCTTGTGTAAAGAAATGGCTCCCTGTTGCAGTTACCCCCCACTTTTTGCCTGATACTGATGCTGACTTGACTGAGAAGTGTGCTGGGACCCTGCTAACCAGGCCCCAGCACCAGTGTTCTTTCACCTAAAATGTACCATTGTTTCCACAATTGGCACAACCTTGGCACCTAGGTAAGTCCCTTGTAACTGGTACCCCTGGTACCAAGGGCCCTGATGCCAGGGAAGGTCTCTAAGGGCTGCAGCATGTCTTATGCCACCCTAGGGACCCCTCACTCAGCACAGACACACTGCTTGCCAGCTTGTGTGTGCTGATGGGGAGAAAATGACTAAGTCGACATGGCACTCCCCTCAGGGTGCCATGCCAACCTCCCACTGCCTGTGGCATAGGTAAGTCACCCCTCTAGTAGGCCTTACAGCCCTAAGGCAGGGTGCACTATACCACAGGTGAGGGCATATGTGCATGAGCACTATGCCCCTACAGTGTCTAAGCAAAACCTTAGACATTGTAAGTGTAGGGTAGCCATAAGAGTATATGGGCTGGGAGTCTGTCAAAAACGAACTCCACAGCTCCATAATGGCTACACTGAATACTGGGAAGTTTAGTATCAAACTTCTCAGAATAATAAACCCACACTGATGCCAGTGTTGGATTTATTAAAAAATGCACACAGAGGGCATCTTAGAGATACCCCCTGTATTTTACCCAATTGTTCAGTGCAGGACTGACTGGTCTGTGCCAGCCTGCTGCTGAGAGACGAGTGTCTGACCTCATGCGGTGAGAGCCTTTGTGCTCTCTGAGGACAGAAACAAAGCCTGCTCTGGGTGGAGGTGCTTCACACCTCCCCCCTGCAGGAACTGTAACACCTAGCAGTGAGCTTCAAAGCCTCAAGCTTCGTGTTACAATGCCCCAGGGCACTCCAGCTAGTGGAGATGCCCGCCTCCTGGACTCAGCCCCCACTTTTGGCGGCAAGTCCAGGAGAGATAATGATTAAAACAAGGAGGAGTCACTGGCCAGTCAGGACAGCCCCTAAGGTGTCCTGAGCTGAGGTGACTCTAACTTTTAGAAATCCTCCATCTTGCAGATGGAGGATTCCCCCAATAGGATTAGGGATGTGACCCCCTCCCCTTGGGAGGAGGCACAAAGAGGGTGTACCCACCCTCAGGGCTAGTAGCCATTGGCTACTAACCCCCCAGACCTAAACACGCCCTTAAATTTAGTATTTAAGGGCTTCCCTGAACCTAAAGATCTAGATTCCTGCAACAACAAGAAGAAAGACTGCCTAGCTGAAAACCCCTGCAGAGGAAGACCAGAAGACAACAACTGCCTTGGCTCCAGAAACTCACCGGCCTGTCTCCTGCCTTCCAAAGAACTCTGCTCCAGCGACGCCTTCCAAAGGGACCAGCGACCTCTGAATCCTCTGAGGTCTGCCCTGCTTCGACGACGACAAGAAACTCCTGAGGACAGCGGACCTGCTCCAAAAAGACTGCAACTTTATCCAAAGGAGCAGCTTTAAAGAACCCTGCAATCTCCCCGCAAGAAGCGTGAGACTTGCAACACTGCACCCGGCGACCCCGACTCGGCTGGTGGAGAACCAACACCTCAGGGAGGACCCCCGGACTACTCTACGACTGTGAGTACCAAAACCTGTCCCCCCTGAGCCCCCACAGCGCCGCCTGCAGAGGGAATCCTGAGGCTTCCCCTGACCGCGACTCTCTGAAACCTAAGTCCCGACGCCTGGAAAAGACCCCGCACCCGCAGCCCCCAGGACCGGAAGGACCGGACTTTCACTGCAGAAGTGACCCCCAGGAGTCCCTCTCCCTTGCCCAAGTGGAGGTTTCCCCGAGGAAGCCCCCCCTTGCCTGCCTGCAGCGCTGAAGAGATCCCTTGATCTCTCATTGACTTCCATCGCGAACCCGACTCTTGTTCTAACACTGCACCCGCCCGCCCGCCCCCGCGCCGCTGAGGGTGAAATTTCTGTGTGGGCTTGTGTCCCCCCCGGTGCCCTACAAAACCCCCCTGGTCTGCCCTCCGAAGACGCGGGTACTTACCTGCTGGCAGACTGGAACCGGGGCACCCCCTTCTCTCCATTGAAGCCTATGCGTTTTGGGCACCACTTTGAACTATGCACCTGACCGGCCCTGAGCTGCTGGTGTGGTAACTTTGGGGTTGCTCTGAGCCCCCAACGGTGGGCTACCTTGGACCAAGAACTGAACCCTGTAAGTGTCGTACTTACCTGGTAAAACTAACAAAAACTTACCTCCCCCAGGAACTGTGAAAATTGCACTGTGTCCACTTTTAAAATAGCTATTTGTGAATAACTTGAAAAGTATACATGCAATTGAAATGATTCAAAGTTCCTAATGTACTTACCTGCAATACCTTTCAAAAAAGATATTACATGTTAAATTTGAACCTGTGGTTCTTAAAATAAACTAAGAAAATATATTTTTCTATAACAAAACCTATTGACTGGATTTGTCTTTGAGTGTGTGTACCTCATTTATTGTCTATGTGTATGTACAACAAATGCTTAACACTACTCCTTGGATAAGCCTACTGCTCGACCACACTACCACAAAATAGAGCATTAGTATTATCTCTTTTTACCACTATTTTACCTCTAAGGGGAACCCTTGGACTCTGTGCATGCTATTCCTTACTTTGAAATAGCACATACAGAGCCAACTTCCTACAATCACATATATTTATTCCTCTGCATGTACCTGTGAAGTCTTCAACATTCTAAACCAAGCTTTCATTACATTCTTTTCTAGTGATTATGTCACACTGATACAGAGTCCAATGGAGCCAGGAAGTTCCTAATCTAATTTTTGCAAAACACTACATGTTGCACACTTAGCATTTTGAATTCTCTTTGAATAATACCCTTTTTAGCTTTTTTGATTGTTGACTTGTATATTTTCTTAAGTTTCTACAGGTGAAGCTTTTCTTGATTGTTATTTGTTTTGAGCCAGGTGCGTTGCAATTTTTTTTTTTTACCTCTGCATTTATCCAAGGAGCTTGTTTTCCTTTGTCCTGTTTTGTTTCTTTATGTGGTATTAGGATATCAAAAGCTCCCTGGGGCCACTGATAGAGTTCTTGAACTGAACTTATTGTTTTTAGGTCTTTGTTGAATGTTAGTTGTGTTTCAAAGTATTCAAAATTGAGTTTGTTCCATGGTCTATAATTGGTTGCATGTAAGGTGTCCTCAGGTGTGATGTGTGGTGTTTGGTGTTGGAAATCTACCAGATGGTAGTTCGACCATGAGTCTGGAGTAATCCTTTGAAAAGTAGCTAGTTCTGGATTTTCAGAACTTCCATCTAACGTGTGTCCAGGGATGTGTGTGGGTTTGTGGGTGATCTGATGCAGGTTCAGTGTGTCTTGGCCAATGATAATAGTTCTTGGATAGGGCATATTGCAGTTGTCAAATCATATGTTTAGGTCACCAAGGATGCATAGGTTGGAGTGTTATTTCACAAGGTTTGAAACTGTGTCTAGAAGTCATAAGGTTTGAAACTCTGTCCAGAAGTGCATCTAGCAATATTGCACTGGTAGGGGGTGGTCTGTAAATAAGACGGAAGCTACAGGAAGAAGTTGGTGTAGGGTTGCATCTGTTGATGAGGGCATTACAACCTTGTATGGAAATGTCAGTTTTGGTTATATTTATTTTTTCTTTGAATACACCAGCTAGTCCACCTCCTCTTTTGCCTATGTGATTATGTGTGACAGTTAGCCCGGAGGAAGAGCTTGATGCAACACTGCAGCCATGTCATCTCCAAGCCATGAATCAGTTATAAAGAGTAAGTCAGGTTGTGTGTCAGTGAGTAGGTCGCAGTTGTGGTGCTTGTTTTCAGAGAGTAATCAAGCATTTATTAGTAGGCGGTATAGAGATTGTGTTTTTTTAGTGGTGTGACTCTGTTTTCTAGAACAGGAGGTGACATTCTTTGAAATAGAAACAGGAGAAGTGTTGGCATTAACTGTATCAGAATAGTATTAGTGTTTTCCTCTATATTGTAATACACATCCAGCAGGCTTAGAAGGCATTTTGTTATGTCTATGTGTGCAGGTGGTGGAGATGGTAGTTGAGAGTGAGTTGGGAGGCTGTGTTTTTGTGGACTAGTCCTGTGTGATAGACAAGGAGGTGCAAAATTATTAGGAGTGGTATGTTGTTTATTGAATTTGCATCTGTTTAGGCTGGAAGGTGTATGAGTTAGTGGTGTTGGTAGAGCATGGGTGACATGTTTGAAGGCTCTAAACTGTGAAATAGATGACAGATGGGTGAATTAATGTTGTTGTGTTGGGGTGTTTGTGATAGGTGTTGGTGAAGATAAAACAAATGGGAGAGAAGTTGGTTTATAATCTCTATTGTTTGTGTAGTCCTGAGGGTGGGAGTGGGTGTTTGTATGGGATGTAAAGTACTGTTGGTGAGTGGATGTTGAATGGTAGAGGGTGGTGATGTGCATTGAAGGAGATGGTATATGGTATATGGTGTATGAGAGGAGATGGACTGGTGTTATGAGAGTTTGTATTTATTTATGCATTTTTATAAAGTGCGAACATTACTTGGAGGTGTCAGAGAGTTTTACAATAGAACATTATAATTTACATAAGAAAAATGTTGAGAAACCTAGTAGTATGTGAGACTATAAATAGATATTACAATTGCTCATGGTGATAGTTATGATATATTTACAAATTACAAAATCAAAACAAATTAGATAATGTAAAGGATAAAACGAATAGGGTACATTTACAGAGTTACATATTTACAAAGGTGGAGATAAAAGTCAATAAAGCTCTTGAGAGTACCATGCAACAGACAAGGGCAGGCTATATAATGTGAGGGTATAAGACTGGTGGGGACATTGACAAGGAGTGCAATAGAAGAAAAAGTCTTTGGAAGAGAAGAGTTTTAAGGTCATTTTTGAAGATCCAAAAAGGGGTGGTGGTGGTGTAAAGGTATGGAGGTAGTGAATTCCAAATTCTAGTTGCATTGCTTGAAAAGGATTGGACCATGAATCTTTCCCTTTTGAAAGTTGGAGGTTCGAGCAGCAGATTTTCTGCTTTTCGTGAAGGACTTGAGCCACCTGATATTTTGCGTGTGTTGTCTAGGTAGTAAGGGGTAGAAATGTAAATCTCTTTGCGGGTGATACAAGCAGTCTTGAATATAATCCTGGCTTCTATAGGAAGCCAGCAGAGTTAGCAGCATATTGTGATGTGGTTGTTTTTTTCTGGCATGGTAGACAAAGCGTGTAGCCAAGCAAGCATAGAGCCTTCAGGGACACCTTGATCTACTGCCTTTAGAGTTTAGAGATGTTTTTTAATTTTAATCATCTGAGATCTCCCTGTGAGGTACAAACCGAACCATTCAGAACTACTCCTTCAATTCCCGTTCTGTGTTTTAGAGTGTTAGGAAGTATATGATGGTTTACTGTATCGAAGGCTGCAGAGAAGTCTAAAAGTATCGGAGGCGGTATCTACCGGACTTTAGTTCTCAAAGGGCATCATCGATTATCTGTAGCAGTACTGTTTTGGTGATGCTTCCTTGTTGGAAGCTGGTTAAAAATAAACATCTGCAAGGTTCTTCTGATTGATGTGTTTGGTGAATTGTTCTGCTACACATCTTTCTGTGATTTTGATGAAAAAAGGGCGGTTGGTGATAGGACATAAGTCATTTCGGTCATTCTCATCAGCAGAGAGTTTCTTTAAAAATAGGGCCACCTGACCAGTCTTGAGGGCATCAGGAAATGATCTTTAGCTTTGAAAGACATTTACTAGATTTGTCCAGTAAGGGAGAGTGTGAGTGTAGAGATCTGTTGCAATGCTGCTTGGGATAAGGCCAAGTCAGTAGTTTGAAAGTTTAGTTTTCAAAATATTGTTGAGAAGGGCCTCCTCAATAACGACATCAAGAGTGTGCCAGGAGCATTCAGATTTGGAAACCTCATGTGGGGCTGGAAGAGAATGATGGTCAAAGAGCCATTTAACTTTTGCATTGATGAACTGTACAAATTGTGCTTACTTGGGTGGGTCATCAATCCTGATGAATGCAAAAGAGGGGGTGAGGTTTTGATAAGGTCAAAAAAGGTATTTGGTCTTTTTTTGGCAGAGTCAAGGACGGTTTTGAAGTGTTTTGATTTTTTGATATGTTTGAGATAATATGAGCTTGCTTATCGGAGGCAAGCAAGATTATTGGCAAAGATTGACTGTCACCATTTCTTGTCCAGGATTCTTAGTTCTTTCTTTCATCATACAGGGACATATTGTCCCATGAGGCAGAGGGTGTGGGCCATTTATTTTTGCTTTATAGTGGAGCTACATTGTCAATAAAGGCAGATAGGCTGGTGAAACAGTGAGTAGTCAGCTCATTGATGTTGGAAATGGGGCTGATAACTGGTAGTACCTTCTAAGCGGTGTTGCTAAGAGATTTGAAATTGATGTTCTTAGTGTTGTCAACCCAGGAAGTTTCTCTTTTTGTAATGCACTTTGTAGCAAGAAGAGGTAATATGTGTGGTGGAGTGGAGAGTGAAAATTGTTTGGTTGTGTGTTTTTGGTAAAAAGAGGAGTGTTATTGGTGGATATATCAGAGGGGATTGAGTAAAGGGTTAGTGGTGATGAAAAGGGGTATAATACGAGTAAGTAGAAATAGTACAGGCCAATTTTAACTAAAGTGTTCTCATGCTATCATAGTGGTTTGCTTCCATTAAACTTAATCAATAGAATGTATCCTTATTAGGTGATGCTGACATTGGAATCACAGAATATGTCGCAAAGCCAAATACCCAAGTGTATGCTCCACCAATTTAGCCACATCTCTTCTCAAATAACCGGTTAGATTTTCCAGCTTTACATACATATACCAGAGTTCTAAAAATTTTGACGTTCACACACAAGCAGCATAACCAGTACAAGCTTTTTGCTTGTCAATCTGGAACATGTGATCATAATAATAGAATAAGATGTACAGAAATACTAGTCCCAGAGTACGACATAAAACAACCAAGTTTGTATGAGCTAATCACACTCAAAAGCCTGAGTGCTCTTCACAAATAGAGATATGTTTGCACTCAAAGCAGGAAAGACATTTTCACAGTAAAAACACACAGAATTTGGTAGATGTAGTTCTTGCCATTTTATTTCTTTTTTTTGCCATTTTTTGTAATTGTAGTATAAAATATTGATATATTTTCGATAAATTGAGCATCTTCCATTGAAATGGCTAGTAGAAGTACATTTAATCTCAAGACATTGTGACATTTTGCTTTCATTTAGTCTATTCACATGACAGTAACCTTGCCAAGTACTTGTGATATTAATTGCTTCAGAACAATTCAAATGGTGAAAGACAGAATACTTATTCCACCAAGAGTGCACCTTCCAGCTCAGACGTAGGACACAGAAGCCACAAATTTCAAATACATAAGTGTGATGTGGTAGAACTCAAGCAAAGCAGCAAATAACTTTTTTTCACAGATGTGTGTCTTCAGTAAAGCAGCTTCTTTGATTAATCCTCTTTAGCAATGTGGTACATATTCTTAGAGCTTTAACCCTCTTTAGCAAGGTGGTAAATAGTCTTAGAACTATCATCTTATTTTAAATCTTAAGCAAGCAATATGATAATCAATGTTTAACATAGTAGTATCTAATACTTGTTCATTCAGGAGAGGTCTATTTTCAGTAAGGTTATCTCCTCAAATTGTGACAATTTTCTTCCCCTAAAGCTCAACAGAGTAATTTAAAATTGCATGGTGTAGTAAACATTGAATCCTGCAGGGCAGTTACCAAAGATAAAATACAGAATACCAATCGAAGCAAGGGAGCAAATCCTCAGCACATCCCACTGACTGCAGAAATCACAAGTGTCAAAGACTTAAACACAGATTGTGGCAGTGCTCAAACAGAGCACATCATTGTCACAGGTGTGAGTCTGCCTGGGGGAAAACCCCACCACATTATGGTAGGAGCAGTCTTTAATTTTGGTTTTCAATCTTCATTTACCTGAAAGGTTCTGGTCACTTTTCAGAGAAGTAATTTCTGTTCATTGAAACAGTTGAGTTCAATTTTCACCGAGGCAATCTCCTGACATTGTGACATTTCACTTCCATTAAAGCTCCTGGAACATAACCTTAATAGGTTTCACTGACAATGCATGTGGAAGAAAAGTTCCTGATTGTCTGTTCCACCTTTTCACAGGCAAGGACATGCAGTAAGACTGATTTCATTAACACTCCATAGCATAAGAAATGTCACTTGATTGTAGATGTGATCCTTGTGTATTTCATGTGAATTCAAACTTATTTTAGCAATAAAATAATAAAGAGAAGATTGTCTTCTTTTTAAACAGGTAATAGAGAGAACTCAAATGGTTTATAATGTAATCTCCTGGCATTATAATATTTCTCTTCTTTAAAGTTGTTCATAGCAAATCTGCCCTGTTAGGTGGCACTGCCATTGAATACGGTCATAATCTCAAGTAGTAACATACCAAAGTACAGTGTGTGTCCCTTTATTAGGGCTGTCAATATAAAGATGAAATAGCAATGTGTTGATCCTTTTGCTTCATTTCTCAATTTTCATTTTAGCAGTATAAATATTGATCACTTTCTAATGAATTAATCAGCTTCCATTGAAACTGTTTCTGCAGTTCAGTTGCCACAAAGGTAATAACCTGATACTACAATGTTTCACTTACATTAAAGTTCATGAGAGGAACTTAAACTAGATATTTGGTCCTGGCTTTGAAGGATGTAGAACAATATTACAATTCTAATCTAACCATGAATGTGCCCCATCAGCTCCTGCTTCTACTGACTGCCTTCAAACACTAGTTTCCTGTCATACTTTTTTGGTACATGGTTGAAGGCTCATTTTTTATCACAATCTTTCATGGTTCATGTTAGCCATAAAGGAACAAAATTGGTCAACTGATTAACCTCATATGTCCAGGTGGATATAGCTCTAGTTTTAAGATGATTCACCAGTGGCACCATGCTGACCTGGATGGTCACTTCAAAACATTCACACTGCATTGGTAGCACTGTTTGGCAAGGATTTGTCAAGCCTCATTTAACTTTTTGCCCACAGTTAGCATGTTGTGGTAATGGACTTTAGGACTTTAACTCATAGGGACGCTTAGAAGACTTCAGAGAGGATCACATAGCAGGATGACACCTGTAAGTTCATGCTTCAAGTCAATTTTTGAGCTAGCAAATTTTCAAATATTGCATCTAAAATTTCTAGCCAAGGGCATATTTATACTTATTTTGTGCCAAATTTGCATCATTTTTTTTTACGCAAATTCGGTGCAAAACTAACTCCATATTTATACTTTGCGCTAGACCCTTCTAGCGCCAAATTTATGGAGTTAAAGTAATTTTTTTGATGTGGAAACCTACTTTGTTTCAATGAGATGTGAAGTAGGTGTTCCAGTGCAAAAAATGACTCTGTGGCCTTAGCACCATATCTATCCCCTGTGCTAAAATCACACACGGGGAGAGGAGGGGTCAAATAATGGTGCAAAGCTTGCTTTGCACCATTATTTAATGCCTGGGTCAGGGCAGGCATTAGGGAACCTGTGGCCCACAGGTGCACTCCCCAGGCCCCAGGGACAACCCACCCACACCAGAGGGGCAGCGGAGGATGGGGGACGCTACCCCAGGTAAGTATAGGTAATTACAGGTAAGCATTTTTTTTAAGTGCCATTGGGGGCCCTGAAGTGGGGCCCCTGAAATGGCACTGGGTGCAATGGCCATGCCCAGCAGACCCTGGTCCCCTGTGCTGGCCATTGGGGTGGTGGGCATGATTCCTGTCTTTTCTAAGCCTGGAGTCATGTGGTACGACGGTTTTGCATCAGAAAATGAAGCTAGGCTGGTTAGAGTCATTTTGTTTACTATAACCTGACTAGCGCAATTTTTTGGTTCTAAACTCCCTTCTTCCATACTTCCGGCCCCACCGAGCTAACGTTATTTTTTTTTACACTAGCCTACCCTTTGCACCGGCTTGCACAATTCCATAAATATGGTGCCCAGTTGGTGCTTAGAAATGGTGCAAGCCAGTGCTAAACTTTTTGGTGCAAAACTGCTTTTGTGCAGTTTTGCACCAAAAAGTATAGATCCGGACACAAACGTGTTATCTCAGGAATTGCCTTTACTGCACATTTAAAATGGGAAATGAGGCAATATTGGATTACAGTGGTAATACCACTATGTGGTAATCAGTGGTAATTCTGAACGTCTGCTTTATTTCTTTTTAGCAAAGTGTCATGTGCAAAATTAGAGCAGGATAATTCTCAACATTTCAAAGTGTTCATAAAAATACTTTTTTCAGTATTGTTCCTGCTTAAAAATGTTCTGCAATATTTTTTTGGAAAAGCGAATTTAGAAAAGTGTACCCGGTAGTGTTGTAATTCTAGCACTCTATGCGTGCATAACAGTTTGGCAATAGCGGACATCAGGATAATGTTTGTGTAAAGTTCAAGGAACTTGCACATTCAAACGTTTGCATTAATTCCATGTTAAAAGGTCAAGGATAAACATGCCATTCAGCAAAGTTTATCACCAGCTGCTGCACGCTTAGTGAAAAAGTATTAGAGCCCCGAGCTGAAATCCAAACACAAACAAAAACTCCAGCACAGCAAACCATGACCTTTCCTTAAATACCGTAGCCCAGCATGGACATTGATTCACTTGCACGATGGCTGCTGCCCCTCATTATATCTATAAAGACAAGAGATAATGTTTCTGCAGGCAGGAAATCTTTGCAAAGTACGTCATAGCATAGGATTAGAAGAGAAATTCAAAAATATATTTGCGTATGAATACATGTATCACGCATTGTTTAGGTATGGCCTTATTTGCACTAAAAATGCGACTCTGCATGAATTGAACACGTGGAATACCGTTGCCTCCCTCCTGACATTGCTGAAGAGTATCTTCCGAATTCTGGACCTCGTTAGGTAGGGCCTATATTATAACTAAATAGCCTTAATTTAATTGATCCACATTGTCAATCTGCAGTGACAGCTGAGTTAAAACCTGTTGCTTAACCTGTTAGTCAGTAATCACTAAAACACTGGCACAGATTCAGTAACACTTAGCTCTGAAATTCAGTCACAATTGTGACAGAAAATCAATGCAAAAGGTTGTGGTGAATTTTTCTTTCGAACAAGAATCATGTTTTGCACTGGAAAATGTTCTAAAGTAAAGCAACGTAGCACTATGCCCTATGTTACACTACTGTGCATGGGGGGGCATACAATGATTGGTCCATGGACATCCCCATACAACCACCCAGGTGTTTTGACTCAAATCTACTAACATTTGTACATAGGGATTTTCATAAAAAATGATGCCTCCTTGAGGCAGGGGTAACGGTGAAGTAACCTTTAAAAATCTCCACATTTTTTCATCTTTGCATGTGTGCTGCACTGTATAGCACACAGAGAAAGTGATTTTGAATTGGAAGGGCCACCTTCCAGTATGAAACTCTGGTTGATAGAACTTTCAGACCTGTGCCCTATGGTGCAAGGATTTGTGGGCTGGAGCATGGCAGCCTAATGTGCGCCAGCACTGAGGAAGAGAATAAAAGCACCACATCTTTGTAGAAATTACACTGTTTTTCCTCTCACCATTTGACACAAAGCAGCACAGCACACAGGTTTCTGCACCTAGTTGCACCAAACAAAAACTACCTTACTACCTGATGACAAATGACTATTATGCTAGGCAGTAAAACTGTGATACTGCAAACCTGAAATTGAGTAGTACAGACCTGTAAAAGACCAGAAAATATGGCTACTCCTGATATGCACCATGGATATTCAATAACAATCTACCACAAATCATAACTGCTCTTTCGCTCACACACTTTAGAAAACAGCCAAAGACCTTTCTTTTCAGGAAACATATGTGATGTTGATGTGATCATACTCGATCCTTGCTTTTCAGGTCATACATCCTTTCGTATTATGGGTATATTTAAATCCAAGGTGGTAAATCTGGAAGCAGATTACACAACCCATAGCTACGGTTTGAAAGGGGTGAAATTAGCTGGTGGGCGATTTGCACTCCTTGCAAGTTTCACAGCTCAAACTGAGGAATTACCAGCAAATGGGGAGCCACACATTTATGTCAGAAGAATTTTGTAATCCTGTTTCAGGCACAAAATCTTGTATGTACATTTTATGGACACATTTTGCTATTCATCATTTCTGAGTGTAGATTTAACCTAGATGTAGGTTGCATGTCTCCACCAATTCAAATCAGGTGGTTTAGCCTTCTACAACATGAATTATGAGTATAACTTGGAAGACATAGGGTGCAATCTCCGCCTCGTACTTCACACTGAGGACATGAACATCTTATCTTCTCTTGTAAGGACTTTAAATATCCATTTAACTCATAGTTATATTATACTTAGTCATCTCCACTGTCTTAGCACCATGCTCCTCTTACCAGTCCATTAAAAGGGTTGTGTCGGTGGGGGTGAAGCAAGTACAGATGGCTGTACCCCATATTCAACAACATGTTAGTATGTTGAAAATACTTGTATAGATTTGATTTTCAAACAGTATTTTCATGCAGGAATAACTTGTTAATTGGTAATAGAAGTATATAAAGAGGTCACAACAATAGTGATGTATGTATATATAGATATGGTATTTCTATAGAGCAAATCTAGCAAGAAGGCAGCAGACAGCTGCACATGGTCAAAGACCAACCTGAATTCAGTGAGTGATAAGAGAGGTAGCTGGGTTATTCACAGTTATTGCATTGTGTTGTAGTGTTCTTTAAAGATATGAGTCTTTCTGTAGCAGAATTTGGGTTGTCCTGTTGGATAAAGGGATGTTGTTTCAGTTCCTGGGTGCCTTATTTTTACTTTCTTAAACCATTTAATCTGGTGTCTGATGGTATTCTTACAGCAAGAGCACTGAGAACTGCAGGTGATGATTAGCTAGTCTGGAAGATAAGTGGGGGTTCTGGTTATGACAGCTTCATGAATGATGCAGTTGGTTTTGATTAGAGATAAGTTTAGCTCACATAATTTGTTGTAGCACAATCACACAAAATTACAGTGAAATTAGGACCGATTCTGCAGAATTACTGTAGGAGTGGAACCTAGTATTTAGCACTACCTTCGTAGCGCAAAATGCATCCATGTGTTCAAAATGGACCAGAGGATGTGTTAAGAAAATACAGCTAAATACAACACAGCAGTGGTGGTGTTCCTGTGCTCTTGCAGTAGGCATATTTGCCCAGAATTACTCTGAATTATGTGAGCAGGCATAACCACAGATTTCCAGTAATTTCATGTCATAAGATGAATGAAAAATTACTGAAATGACTCTGATTACTCAGGTGTAATTAAAATCTCACTCAGGCCTAGTTTTGATACTGATGAGGGCTGATAAGGAGAGTCAAGGAAGTTCCATCAGCATGGGGTTGATGTGATCATATCTCATCAGTGTCTGGTGCAAGTTCTGTTCATGTAGTAAGTGTCCTACAATGGAATACCATTAATTATAGGCAAAAGAAAATCCATGGGGTCAAGTACGTAGGATGACAAACAATGGAAAAATAGTACGTGTAAGTAACCAATATATTCAGAAATAAATTCCAATAAATTGTATTGGACAATAAAAATGCTCTTCCCAGAGGTATTTTAATGTTTTGAAAACTCTAGAAACCAAAATGATTGTAGGGGGTGTAGGAAACTCCTGCTTTAGAAAATGATTAATTTCAATCATCCTTTGATCTGTTAAATTCTCAAGGTTTGTGAAATGTTGCAATAGTGCCTAGAAATCTTAGAAAAACATCTAAAATCATCAAATTGATGCATGGGTTAAAATAAGTACATTCATTTATTTGCTGATTATTATTAGATTGTAAACACTAATTTCTTCTTCATCCATTAGGTTGACATTCCTGTTCTAAATTGTACAGTAAAGTAAGTTGCGCAGGATCCCCAATTTCTATATTCCTTTATTGCTTGTTTATAGTAGGCCATATAGATTCGGATTTCACTTGATGGCTTTTACTCAACATAACTTTTATCCACATGCCTATTTTTGTTTGCACAAAATCAGTGTTTTTTTGGTACAATTGGAGAGACAGAAATTTGTATTACTCTATCTGTCATTGCAAGATACACATTCTTGTTCACTGTCTCAATTAACTCAAAATAAGGTAAAACTTCAATCTAAGATGCAGTCTTTCTTGCCTCTCCAAATAATCAGTATCTTTTTTTCCTGCATCTCCTGTCCATATATGTCCAATCACACCAGCACACCAGCATATGTGTTTAGATTGATATCTATCTATCTATCTACCCATCTATCTACCTATCTATCTATCTATCTATCTATCTATCTATCTATCTATCTATCTATCTATCTATCTATCTATATATACAAATATGTGTATATATATATATAGATCTATATATATATATATATATATATATATATATATATAGAGAGAGAGAGAGATAGCTATTTATCTATATATATATAGACATATATATAGACATTTATAGATCTATATAATATATATATCTTATTATTATTATATAAATATGTGTGTGTATATATATAGATATATATATATAGCGAGAGAGAGAGAAAGAGCTATTTATCTCTATATATATATAGACATATATATAGACATAGATATATATCTAAATAATATATATATCTCATTATTATATAAATATGTGTGTGTATATATATATATATATACATATATATATATATATCCTCAGAACCTTGTCAAAAACCCATGAGGCGTTCATCTCGGAGTGTAAACAACAACGAGCCGTGACTCAACTGCAGAGCCGTGTTTAAGTAGTGTTCCACAAAAGAAATCCTGACACGTTTTGGAGCATCCGCTCCTTGTTCACAGGTCAAGCAAACATCATATTTTACACGTATTATTTAAATGTCCCCCGTGTCTTAAACAACAACATAAAAAACAGACTACTGCTGATCTGATAGAAGCTACTCCAAACATGTCGGCCATCTTGGAGTGGTACTAATACTTTCTACTACATGTTCTAAATGATTAGAAAAGTGTCCCACATTTCCATGAACTACATCATTCCTCAATGACCCCCACATTAACCATTACACAGAACTACTAATAAATAATAAATATTTATACATCTTATTATATTATTCATTTTCAAATTATTTTGATATTATTTTTGAAATACTCATCTAATGATGTCGTTATACGTCGGACGTGCTCATCCATAAGTTGAACTGCCACTCCATGATATAATAGTTCCTTGCTTTTCTCAGGTATTTATCGATTATCACAAGGTTATGCCTAACACAAAACAAAACAAAAAAACACAAAACCATGAAACTCTAAACACAACATTATGAACTCCAAACCTATCACTTAGTTATACTAACTCATCACAGAAGATGACCGATAAACTGCTGAACATTACTTATTATTACTGATTGGACTCTACCCTACATGGACTGAGAGTTCCTCATCCTGATTTAATCCACTCAGAAAAATAGTTGAGTATTTGATGATAAACTTGGACTCTAACTGTCTTAATTCTAATTCTCTGTTGCCACCTCTTACTTGTACCGGGATATTGTCAAGTACACAAAATGTAAGTAAATCCCTATTTTTTTTATGAGAAGTAGGAAAGTGTCTTGCAACAAGATATGATTTGTCTTCATTAGCAATAGCCTTCATGAGTTCAAGCACTCTTTTCTTTGCTTTATGAATTGTACTACCAGTATAGTACCTATTGCATGGACAACTGAGGGCGTAAACACTATATTCTGTATTACAATTCAAATACTTATTGATAATAAAAGGGTGTGTATGTTGCGATAACTGGATCTCACAGCAGTTGTTACTGCCCTCACAGGCTTTGCATTTACCACAAACAAAAAAGACCTGAATAGAGAGCTCTCTACATTTTTGTAGTGGCTGAATCAGGCTTCTACACAATTTATCTTTTAAAGAGGGACATCTTCTAAAAGTAACCTGAGGTTTCAAACCGATCAAATCTACTAAATGTTCATCTGTCCTCAATATATTCCAATATTTATTCAAAATTTGTTTTCCGTCCCATGCTTGAGTATTGTAGGTGTTGATAAACCTAATGGTTTGATCATCCTTTACCTTATTACGGTCTTGCGAGACCAGTAATTTTTCACAATCTAATAACAACACTTTATCACATGTATGCTCTATAAGACTATGGGAATATCCTCTCTCTAGAAATCTATTTCTCATTGTTTCCATTTCCAAAAGAAAATAAATGTTGTCACTACAATTTCTTCTAGCTCTCAATAATTCTCCATAGGGGATACTGCAAATAAGATTTTTAGGGTGACAACTATTTGCAAGGAGAAGGCTATTCCCTGCCGTTTTCTTACAAAACAGAGTACTTGTTAATCTCGCTCCCTTGACCTGTAATTTAAGGTCCAAAAATTCAATTTCCGAGCGATATATATGTGCTGTGAACCTAAAATTCATCTGGTTCACATTTAACTGTTTTACAAAATCCACAGCTTGATTCTCACTGCCTTTCCAAATGCAAAAATGTCATCAATGTAAGGCACCCATAGCACCACATGTTCATCAAACACTTGCATATTGTAGCCCACTTGCTCCTCCCACCAGCCCAGAAAAAGTCCAGCATAGCTGGGGGCGAGGCAAGTGCCCATTGCAGTCCCTTGTATGTGTCTATAAATTTGATTATAGAAGGTGAAAAAATTATTAGTTAAACATGTTTTTATCATATGTATTAGCATATCTGCGTGTTGCGAAAAAGATAATGATCTAGCTCAGAAAAAATATTTACACGCTGTAATACCTAAATCATGAGGAATACAGGTATATAGATTGTCAACATCAAAAGTTAATAATAGGAAATGATCATCCCAGGGAACCTCATGGATTCTTCTAAAAAAATCACTAGTATCCTTAATAAATTATGGTAAAGCTTCAACAAAAGGTCAGAGAAAATAATCAACATATTTAGATGTGTTCTCCAACATACTACCTTTTGAAGAGACAATCGGTCTACCTGGTGGATTATTAAAATCCTTGTGCAATTTGGGCAACAAATATAATACCGGAAGTTTGGGATGATTACATCTCAGAAACAGATACTCCTCTTTGACAATGATTTTGTTAATAAACCAATCATGTAGTTTCTCCAAATACTCTCTATTAGTCTTGTGATTTTGTTGTCTAGACGTTCTTTCATATTGTTTAATATCACCCAGTTGTCTCAAATCCTCTTCCAGATATTTATTGAGAGGCCAGATCACTACATTACCGCTTTTAACTGATGGTTTTATAACTATGTTGGCATTATTTTTCAACTCCATTAGGGCCTCTACTTGTATGATGTTTAAATTACGATGACCATATTTTTTAATTATTTTTCTCCAATTTCTGAAAATCTCTGATAATGCATTTTGTCAAATATATCAATTGCTGCAAATGTTACTTGGTGGCAAAATGTTGATCTAGGTCTAAATACATTAACTGCCCCACAATCTAAATTAGTATGTAATCCTTCCCTTTCCAGGTTGGTTATGGGATCATTCACCCAATCGCTGTCTTCAATTAGGTGCCCCATAGTTTGAAGCACTTCAATATCCGCAATCTGTAGAGTAGATGGATTTGTCCTACCTAGTCCAATTTCTTGCATAGATGGTGCCTTAGTGGCAAACCAATATTTTAATTTTAATTTTCTAATGAAATGAAACAGATACATTCTGCTTGACGTGTAATCAGAAAATGCTGCAGGACAAAAGGAAAGGCCTAAAGATAAAACCTCTTCCTGTGTCTTAAACAAAGTTACGTTTGACAAGTTTACTACTGTTCCTTTCATGGGTTCAGGGTAGTTTGTCCCCTCGTACGTAACCCCCATGAACCTTCGATGTCTCTTTGTTGTGGTCCACTTGTTTTTGTTTCTCCTCTTCCCCCTTTTCCACGAACTCTGAAAGCTTTCACTATTCTGCCGTGTTGGAGCTTTATTCTTACTTGTGCCAACAGATTGAGGGGCATATTTATACTCCGTTTGCGCCAAATTTGCGTCGTTTTATTCGACGCAAATTCGGCGCAAAACTAACGCCATATTTATACTTTGGCGTTAGACGCGTCTAGCGCCAAAGTATGAGGAATGAGCGTCATTTTTTTGCGTGAACGCCTTCCTTGCGTTAATGAGATGCAAGGTAGGCGTTCCCGTCCAAAAAAATGACTGCGACACAAATGTGTCGTATTTATACTCCCGGGCAAAAATCACGCCCGGGAGTGGGCGGGGCAAAAAACCCCGCATTTGCGCCTCTTTTTAACGCCTGGGT
This sequence comes from Pleurodeles waltl, assembly GCF_031143425.1. Lineage (NCBI taxonomy): Eukaryota > Metazoa > Chordata > Amphibia > Caudata > Salamandridae > Pleurodeles > Pleurodeles waltl. The sequence goes on from NC_090451.1 coordinate 454,244,742, forward strand.
CAGGGCAGGCGTTAAGGGACCTGTGGGCTCAAAATGAGCCCACAGCTGCCCTCCCATGCCCCCAGGGACCCCCCCTGCCACCCTTGCCCACCCCAGGAGGACACCCAAGGATGGAGGGACCCATCCCAGGGACATTCAGGTAAGTTCAGGTAAGTATAATTTTTTATTTTTTGTTATATATTTTTTTGGCATAGGGGGGCCTGATTTGTGCCCCCCTACATGCCACAATGCCCAATGACCATGCCCAGGGGACATAAGTCCCCTGGGCATGGCCATTGGGCAAGGGGGCATGACTCCTGTCTTTACTAAGACAGGAGTCATGTAAATGGCGTCTGGGCGTCGTAAAAAATGGCGCAAATCGGGTGGAGGCGATTTATTTGCCTCAACCTGACTTGCCCCATTTTAAGACGCCCTAATGCCATTTTTCCCTACGCCGGCGCTGCCTGGTGTATGTGGTTTTTTTCCACGCTCACCAGGCAGCGCCGGTCTGCTAGCGCCGGCTAACGCCATTCAATAAATACGGCGCCCGCATGGCGCTTCAGAATGGCGTTAGCCGGCGCTAAACTTTTTGACGCTAAACTGCGTTAGCGCAGTATAGCGTCAAAAAGTATAAATACGGGCCTGAACTTCTTAAAACTTTGGGATTTTACTCCTTCTGTTTCAGATTGATTTGAAACGTCACTTTCACTGTTCTCACTTTCTGTAGTATCCCCTTGAGTTCTCTCATTAATACTGCCTGGTGGTATAGATGTTGCCTCCGTACTAATTGGGGTTGATGCTGGTTGTTCCTGGCCTTTATTTTCCATATTGCTTCTCAGATATTCATATTTCCGTGCAAAAGTCAGAATTTGGCCTCTCCCATAGTCACACTCATCTCTATAAAACTTACAATGTTTTTTTAGCCACGATTTCACCTTCTAATTTAACCAATTTGATTTGAATTGTATCCATTTCACATTTAAATTCATCTGCACTACTTCTTTCTCTCAGCACTGCAGTATGTTTCTCAATTTCCGCTGCTGCCTTCTCCACATCCTTTTTCGCATATTTAATCAATATTTTGAGCATACCCATGGAACAGTTATGATTGTTCATAACCCACTCTTCAATCATTTCCGGGTCAGGGTTAAATAAAGTTGATAAGGTGAAAATTCTCAATACATGTGGTACTCGTTCCACTTCTACATATTTTTGTAAAGTGGTTGCCTCCCATCATTTAGCCTGTTCACGTTTGGAGGCTTTCCTTAAATTGTCCCACAGTTGTTTTTTAGTAACTTCCTCATTTCCCACAGGGAGACTGTATTTCCCTCCTGGGGCTGTAAAAGGTTTATCTGCTGCTTCTTGACTCTTTTGTTCTCTTGAAGATGGCATAATGTTGTTAAAAATAACTGTCTGTTTCGAAGAAAATGATATCTTAAATTGTTTCACAATAACACAATACACCGCACTAATGGACCTCTAAGCAGGGTCCGTTACCGCTTGCCTCGCTTTAAAAATGTCCCTTAAATTACTCTTACTGTCAGCCCTTCGGTCTAGTTGCAATTCTGGCATTCAGACAGTGATATTATCATCAACTGAGCAACCGTAAGCAAACAAAGTCTATAACGCGAAGACAAAAAGTACTCACCACGCAAGCACTCAACGCTGTAATTTTACGTGCGGTTGCTTGTACATGCGGTTGCTTCTATACAAACAATTTCAGTTGTTCTCACAAACCCTTCGTTGTCCAAGGAACAACGCCTCTTATACTTGTCAAAAGAAGGGCTGACACGGACATGTAGTATGCGGGAGGGCTGGAATTACCAACTATGATCCGTCCTCCATTGTCGTCTTCATGGAGGCTGGTATGAAGGCGACAATGGAGGACGGTTATGAATATATACTACCATCCTATACTACCTGAGGAAGGCGGAAGCTGAAATGTTGTAGTAGAAATATAAGAAATATGTTTTGGTTCTTTGGTGAGATCATCTGTTTGACTCACTTCTTTCTTGGATATATATATATATATATATACATATATATATATATATATATATATATATATATACATTCATCTGTTTGACTCACTTCTTTCTTGGATATATATATATATATATATATATATATACATATATATATATATATATATATATACATTCATCTGTTTGACTCACTTCTTTCTTGGATATATATATATATATATATATATATATATATATATATATATATATATATATATATGTATATATATATATATGTGTATATATATATATATGTATATATATATATATATATATATATGTATATATATATATATATATATATATATATATATATATATATATATATATCCAAGAAAGAAGTGAGTCAAACAGATGATCTCACCAAAGAACAAAAACATATTTCTTATATTTCTACTACAACATTTCAGCTTCCGCCTTCCTCAGGTAGTATAAGATGGTTTGCTCGGTGGATGCACAGCTGACACTGCTGGATTTTCAAAAAGCATCATGAGTGAAGATTCAAATTGGAATGTGGAATCAATGCAGTCCTGAGAACTCTTCAGATATGCAGAAATCAAGTGGTATTGTCAGTGATGTTCAGTCCATCTGGATGCAGTGATTTTAAACACTGCATCCAGAAGTTTTCCCTGATGTCCAGTAGTTTGTCCTTTAAAATATGTTCCACAGGGAAAATCTTCAAATCTGATAGTAAATGGTTCACAAGGTTAAAATGATTGGCTACAGGCTGGTAAAGTTTCTTGTTAATTATTGCTGATTTATGGTTCCTAAATCGTGCACGGAGGTCATTCACTGTTTGGCCCACATAATATTTTTTATAGCTTTGACATTGGCACTGAATCACATAAATAATGCATGTTGAGCGACATGTAAGATGCTGTCTTATTCCATAGGTCCTTCTTTTAACAGAGCTAGTTACTGATGATGTTTGTAAAAGGTATCCACATTTGATGCACCTTTTTGAATCACTGCAATGAACTCCTGCATTTGTTACAAATTGCTTAAGTTCAGCTCTCACAATAAGCAAATGTAAATTGGGAGCTCTGAGGTAAGCAATGACTGGTGGTTTTGGAAAAAAGTTTTTGCAATTTTTCACACGTAGATAGTAAGGGAAAAGTCTAAGCCCATAATCATGTGGTATATTGATGTATAATGATGTAACATCAAATGTAGCCAGAAAAGTGTCATCATCAAATGTGTTGGTTTGATTCAATTTTTCAATAATCTGAAGAAAGTGACTGGTGTCCTTAACAAATGATGGACGTTCTTGGACAATGGGCTGGAGGTGCAGGTCAACAATTTAAGATAGTCTCTCACTGGCTGTATCATTGCCACAGATGATGGGGCGGCCAGGATTGTTCATTTTGTGAATTTTGGGAAGCATATAAAATCTCTGTTGTTTCATCAATGAGGTTTATTCTCCTGTACTCTGCAACCATGCTCTTGATTTCTTTGTTCAAGTCTTTTCTGGGATCGGTTCTAAAGGTTTGTAAGTGTTGGTATCCATCAGTTGTCTCATTCCCTCCTCAATATAATCACATACTTTCATGGCAACCACTGCACCACCTTTTTCTGCCGGTTTTATAATGACATCTGTTCTCTGTTGAAGGTGGTGGAGAGCTTTTCTTTCCTCTCTGGTAATGTTATCAAAAATCCTTTTAGGTGCTAATTCTTTGATGAGTTTGTTAATGGATAAAATGTATGTATCAAGAACAGGATTTCTACCACACTGAGGAGTCCATGATTTGGGATGGCGGAACTTCTTAAATGGATCTGGAAGGTAGCTTGGCAAACCAACATTAGAATTATTGTTAAAGTATTCTGAAAGTTTGCATTTCTCTCAAAGGTTTTTAGGTCTCACTTCATGTTGGCTGTATTATGCTCCTAAGGTACAGGACAGAAATAGAGGCCTTTGCTCAAGAGGTTTAATTCACCTGGTGATAGCAACCCTCCAGTTAAGTCAATACCTGCATCTGATGTCTGTAAGGGTTGTAGCTGACTTGTGCAGTCTTTTTTGTCTTAGAAATCTTCTGTTTTTTTATGCTGTTTACCCACGGGACATACACTGACAAGTGAATCCCCAAAAACAGAATGATTTATAAAGTGCTGATTTGGGAGAGGAGGTTTATGAAATCATAACATGTCTCTTTTCAGTTTTGAAGATTTAATTTTAAAAGCATTCCTTGCTGTGATCTTTCTTCTTTTGTCTTCTGCAATCCTCTGTAGAATGTGTGCCACTTCAGAGTCACTTTTTGTGTTCTTTAAAAGTTCCAATTATTTATGTTGCTTGGGTTTAAGCATCTGCATTTTTTGAATGGTTACTTTAACATATACTGATAGTAGTAGTTATGCAGTAAAATATTCCATGAAGCAGACCATTCACAGTTACTTAGTTTAAAAGGTGGCTTAGACTTAATCTCCAACCCCATGGGATAGATGTTAAGTTTCTTATAGATTTGTAAATGTGCTATTGTAAAGTGGCACTTACTGATTTTCTCCTGGATGAACAATGCATATCTAGGATGTAGATTTGTTCTTGACATGGTGGTTGCTTCTGGATTGACTGTCGGATCCAAGGAGGATACAGGGTTGTAATCCCAAAAACAGTACACTAGAAGAAAGGATCATAAGAAAACAGCAGCCAGCCAGGGTAAAGATCTGGATCCCAAAGGATACAATGGGTCACAAGTAAATGTGATATCCAAGAAAGACAACAAATGATTTCACCAAAGAACAAAAATATATTTGTACTACAACGTTTCAGCTTCCACCTTCCTCAGGTACTATAAGACGGTAAGTCCATAGTAAAGTGCTATAGAGTGGCCATGACCTGTAAATCAAATGCTATAAGTCTGCCTGATGCACGGATGGTGCCTCCCACATAAGTAGCCCTGTAAACATGGTTCAGACCTGCCAATGCAATGTCTGTGTTTGCAGTTTTAAACTGCCAGTTCGACCTGGCAAGCATACCCACTTGCCAGGCACAAACCGTCCCTTTCTATACATGTAAAGCACCCCTAAGATAGGCCCTAGGTAGCCTCATGGGCAGGGTGCTGTGTATGATAAAGGTAGAACATGTACTAATGTGCTTTACATGTTTAACAGTGAAATACTGCCAAATTTGGTTTCACTGTTGCAAGGCCTATCTCTCTCATAGGTGAACATGGGGACTGCCTTTTAAATATATTTTAAGTGCAGTTTCCCTTTGGGAGCAGATAGATATTTGGAGTTTGGGGTCTTTGAACTACCAATTTAAAAATATATATTTTGGAAAAGTTGTTTTTTCGATTGTCAGTTTGAAAATGCCACTTATAGAAAGTGAAAAAATAGCAGATGATGGACAGAATGCAGAACAAATCAAACTTTCACCCCCAGTCACAGACCTGAGCAAACAAAATGATGGGTTAATCCCAGATCTGTGATAGGGGTGAATGTTTGATTGGTTCCGCATCCCATCCATCATTTGTGCTTGTTTGCTTTTGTGACCATAAGCGCACCAGGTATGCTCAGACGTGGGTCCCAGGCTCAATATGCCACTGGATTCAAGCTAGGCGGGCAGATGAAGGGTGATACCCTGAAACTGGTCCCAGGATGCTTGTTTCCGGTCCAGGGAGGACCTGGTCTGGCAGTTCAGGTTCGATTGTTCCCATGGGGAACAGGGTCAAGGCTGATTTACATGTGGCTGAGTCCAAACTGGGGTGGCATGGTGAGCAAAACAATTGATGGATTAAACCCAGATCTGTGATGGGGTGAATGTTTGATTGGTTCCATATTACGTCCATCGTTTGTGTTTGTTTACTTTTTGAAAGTGAGCATTTTCTTGTTTAAACCATTCTGTACCTCTGCCTGCTTGTGTATTCCACATCTGAGTCAGACTGACAGTTGGGCTGGTGTGAATTCCCTCTAGACAGTGACACAAAGGGAGCTGGGGTGTAGCCTGCAGATCCTGATGAGTCTCCTGGGTGAGAGTGAGGAGGGAGGAGCTGACACTTACACCTGAATGGACAGTGCCTGTCCTCCCACAATGCACTCTCTAACCCCCTAGCGTGTGTCTGGGGCTAGGCCTGGGCAAGGCAGGATCTTGTCAACAACAGAGACTTTCCTTTGAAGTTTGCCTACTTCAAAGGCTGAAAGGGTATAGGTAGTAGACCCAAAACCCCAGACTTTTAGAATACATCTGGAACCAAGAGGATTCTCTGCCAAGGAGAAGAGCTGAAGAGCTGGATGAGGAGTACTGCCACTTTGCTGTTTGTGCTTTGCTGGGTTGGCCTACAGTTGCTGTTTCTGCCTTAGAGAGGACAAAGACTGGACTTTGCTGTGTATCCTGCTTGTAAAGTTTCTCCAAGGGCTTGGACTGAGCTTGCCCCCTTCTGAAGTCACAGGGCCATCACGGACTTCCTCTACCAGCACCTGGACTTTCTACTGAGACTCCTACCCTGCCAAGTGGTGCCTAATCCAGTCCCTGGGCCCTTGAAAGGAGAAGCAGGTAAAAAACCAAGAAGAACCAAGTGCACTGACTTCGGACGACTCCGGACTGGCGCTACTTCTGGATCCCGCAACGCCACCTGCAACTGAAGCTGTGGTTCATGTTGGAATGTGAGGACCCCACAGGCCCGACACCGTTGCAGCCTCACTGTAGTCCATGAGTCCTGTAGTGCCTTGTCATCGACGTCCGTGACATCCGACTTCACCACACCATGTTGTGACCGTCTGATATAGACCCTGCCAGAAGTGCGCGGATCGAACGCTTCACACTGACACTGCCTCACCTTCACAGTTCCTCAGCAAGGACCCGATGCCTTGCACCAATGCCTCAGCTCCTTCGGTCTGCGGCACTATAAGCAATGCCACACTGGATCCAGCGACACCTCGATTCCTGACTCCGTGCACTGGCTTATTTCCTCATTTCCACAAGGTACTGTACCTGGTGGTCTGTGTGACTCTGTGACCGGTGCCATTAGCATCGGATTGTTGGGAACTAATCCGTCACAATGCCATGATATCACCAGTTTGAAGCATTTATGTTTCTAAGCACTGTATTGAAGTTTAATCATACAAAATGTATAACTTTGCTTTTGAACATTGGATTTTCATTGTGTTGGTCTTATTTTACTCAGATAAATATTGCCTATTCTTCCAACTTTGTGGTTATTCCTTTTGGGGTGTTTTCACTGTGTTACTGTGTGTGTATGATTGTATAAATACTTTATAACTTGCCTCTGAGATAAGCCTGACTGCTTGTGCCGAGCTACCAAGGGGATGAGCAGGGGTTAATTGAGTTGTGTATCTCCCTTACCTGACTAGTGTGAGGGTCCCTGCTTGGACAGAGTGCATACTGGCTGACAACCAGAGACCCCCATTTCTAACTATAGATATATTTATATTATTTGCACAAGAAGCATTTTTCTATTAATCTGTGCATACTTCACTCAAGGCTTTATCCAGTTTATTCAACAACCTTTGCTTTCAGTGATCCATTCCTCTTTCATTGTTGGAAGGGGTCCTAATAGCTGGGAATGGTACATATATGCAGCCTTCTCAGAATCTGTGCCACCTTCAGGTATACCTATAATGTTGCAGCTTCCTATCATGTGTTCGGTTTCTTTTTGTGGAATTTATCAAGTTTATCCAGTTTTTACCATATAAATCATTGTACCGCCTTTCTGTCACCTGTTTCTATTTTCATACTACCAAACAAGCTTAGTTATTTACATTTTTCATGATTTCAACATACCTAAAGCGTGATACAAGTATAATATACAAAACAATTGCTGTTGACAATATAGCTGATAATGCTTTTACAGTAGTTCTGATAATTTGTAGAAATCAAAATCCTTCAGAATACTACAACACAAGCCCTAAGGCTTGTGTGCCTACTTGCTTAGACCTGTGACTTGTTTGTACAAATCCTGCAATGTACCACAAAACTAAAAGGAATGACTTTACTGTGGCATCAGCAAGTCTATTCAGTAGAATTGTCCTGAAGCAGCAGTTGGTGCCATGAGAGAGGAAATAAACAAATTCTGTGAAGATTTTAGCTTACATATTAAGAAAAACCTTGGGAATGCAGTGAAAAATAAAACAGTTGCAATATAGGCAAAGGGTGCAAATAGCAGAAAAAACAAATGTTTAAAAACCAAAGAACACTGAAATTAGCCAGTTATAGTTTACTGATCTAACAATAATGTGTCCCCCATTTATGCACTGCTTATGATTTCACATTCATGGCATCCCAGCTCTAGCCTCCAGCCATGTCTTTCAAAGCCTGAGTAATATAATTGTTTTCAATGACCTGCAAGTGAGATCCTTCTGTTTACACCCACACGATCTTGCAATTGACAGCCATGAGTATGCTTTTGGACTATTACTCTTTGAGCACATATGACACATGCAGGCTACCATGTCAATTTCATAAACCCAATTAACTCACTGAAGCCTACCATTCATCACATACTAGGAATGAGGAATGTCAAAGGTTGCAATAAATGTAAGACTTCAGTGGGATGAGAAATTCAGGTTGTTGTGCAAATGCGCATGACAGACCAGGAGCTGATTGGTTCTTGAAGGGGTGAAAAGAGACACCATTCAGATTGAAGGTCTTGTTTGAACTAAATAATGCTTATGCAGTTAAAAGTTGAGGCAGATTTCCCTTAGACTTCAAGAGGTACAGACCCGTATACTTCATTTATTCTTGCACATGTGAAGCTTCATGCTAAACACCTATTCCTAGTCCTGGAAGACTTCTACGGAGGACTTTATTATGCTGACACCTTCTCGTATTTCGGAATTTCCCTAAGATTTCATTTGAATCATCATCATTCCCTACTTAGGATTCTAACTAACTGATTTTATAATCATTTCATCTTCAAGAGAGAGCAGGAGTACCTATTTCTGATTCGCATTGCTGGGGTTGTTATTGCCTTGTTTCTTAATCTGATTAGACTGAACCAATTTCAATATTTCAGCTTGCAAGCTATAATTCTGTATCATTTTAACAATTTCATGACCCACATACACATTGGATTGATTATTGTTAGAAATGGGGTCTTTGGTTGGCAGTCAGGTTACCCTGTGCCCAAGCAAGTACCCTCACACTAGTCAGGGTAAAGGAGAATCACCCTCAGTTAACCCCTACTCACCCCCTTGGTAGCTTGGCACAAGTAGGTAGGCTTAACTTCGGAGACTAGGTGTAAAGTATTTGTACCAACACACACGGTAATTCAGTGAAAACACCACAAAATGACACAACACAGGTTTAGAACAATAGGAAATATGTATCTAAACAAAACAATACCAAAACAACAAAAATCCAACATACACAAGTCAAGCTATTAATTTTAAAGGCAAAAGAGTCTTACATCCTTGAGAAAACAGTAAAAACACTGTTAGCATTGAAAAGTACCTGGGTAGCATCAAAATAACATACACGGGTGAGTGTGTGTCGAAAAAGGTAAGTGTTGCGTCTTTACTCCTTCTCTGGTTGGGTCGGCGTGCGTCAATTTTCCTTCCCACAGGGGAGCGATGCATCAACATATGCAGCACTCAAGTCCGGGCAGGCATTGCATTGTTTTTCCGCACCCAGCAAGGTTTGTGCAGAAAATACTGCTGCACGGTATCAGAAAAACTGCGCAATGTGGGTTGCGACGTAATAAGCCTCCATCAGCGGGTGTTGCACGTCGTTCTTCCAGCTACTTGCGTCAATTTTCCAGCCATGATGCCGGGGAAGTGTTGATTTCTGTTGCGTTTTGCAGCTGCGTCTAGGAAGGTGCATCAATATTTTCCCCGCACGGCGGTCTTTGCTTGGATTTTCACTCTTGGTCTGCCAGCTTCACCTGTCAAGGCCCCAGGAACTTGATAGGGCACCACTTGGTGGGGCAGGAGTCTCAGCAGAGAGTCCAGGTGCTGGCAGGAGAAGTCTTTGATGGACCTGAGACTTCAACAACAGGAGGCAAGCTAAGGACAAGCTCTTGGAGATTTCTTCACAAGCAGGAAGGCACACAAAGTGCAGTCTTTGTCCCCTGGCACAGGCAGAAGCAGCAACTACAGGATAGCTCCACAAAGCACACTCTCAGATAGGGCAGCGCTTCTCCTTAGCTCTTCAGCTTTTCTCCAGGCAGACGTTCCTCTTGATGTCCAGAAGTCATCTAAAGTCTGTGATTTTGGATGCTCTTCTTATACCCATTTTGGCCTTTGAAGTAGGCTTACTTCAAAGGAAAGTCTCTCTTGTTTGTGAAATCCTGCTTTGCCCAGGCCCCAGACACACACCAGGGGGTTGGAGATTGCATTGTGTTAGAGCAGGCACAGCCCTTTCAGGTGTAAGTGACCACTCCTCCCCTCCCTCTTAGCACAGATGGCTCATCAGGATACACAAGCTACACCCCAGCTCCATTTGTGTCACTGTCTAGAGAGAGATGCAAGCAGCCCAACTGTCAAACTGACCCAGACAGGGAATTCACAAAAAGGCAGAGTCACAGAATGGTTTAAGAAAGAAAATGCCCACTTTCTAAAAGTGGCATTTTCAAACACACAATCTTAAAACCACTTTTATAAAAGATGTATTTTTAAATTGTGAGCTCAGAGAACCCAAACTACACATGTCTATCTGCTCCCAAAGGGAATCTACGCTGTAATCATATTTAAAGGTAGCCCCCATGTTAACCTATGAGAGAGATAAGCCTTGCAACAGTGAAAAACGAATTTGGCAGTATTTCACTGTCTGGACATATAAAACACATTAGTATATGTCCTACCATAAACATACAATGCACACTGCCTATGGGGCTACCTAGGTCCTACCTTAGGGGTGTCTTACATGTAAGAAAAGGGAAGGTTTAGGTCTGAGCCATGTTTACAAGACTACTAATGTGGATGGAACAACCAGTGCTGCAGGCCCACTAATAGCATTTGATTTACAGGTCGTATGCACCTCCAGTGCGCTGTACTAGGGACTTACCAGTAAATCATATATGCCAATCATTGAAATCCAATCAACAATACAATTTACACAGAGAGCATATGCACTTTAGCACTGGTTAGCAGTGGGAAAGTGCTCAGAGCTCTAAAGCCAACAAAAACAGGTCAGAAAAAATAGGAGACAGGAAGCAATAAGATTGGGGATGACCCTGCATAAGGAAAAAAGTCCAACAATTATTGAATGGAAATACACTACTTAACTTCAGTTATTGATTCTTGGTCCTCATTGTGAGGCCAAATGGGTTTCACAGAAATCTAAATTGTTTATTATTGTTCATTCCTTCGATCTGCCAGCCAATTTAAAAAGGTCTATCAGACGATAGATTGGAAATCACGCTCCTGAGCCCTCTCAAATGATAGCATGTCGGACGATTCAGTTATCAAGACAGAGGGAGTCATTTTATTTATATGAGAGCCCCATTTTGCCCGAGCCGATTCGCAAACCCAAAGCCCATGTCCTGATTCAGAAGAGTAACTGTATTCCAGAAATTTGGAATGAAGCTGTAACAGCAGAGGAGTCAGTATCAATAGGGCCACGTGTTGCAATCTAGGTTGTGGTATCCTGCTGAGGTGTGATGTAGTGATATTTAAGTTGTTGTGTGAATGAAAACCACTTAATGAGAAGAAGTTGAAGTGGTTATTGGGCTCAGTGTAGCCTAAGATCCCAGGATAGTAATATGTTATCAGGGTAGAATACACTGTGTTGTAACTGTGTGCTAAGATTTGTGGTGTTAGTTGAGGGGCACTATGTGCTACATAATTGAGATAGTGACAATTACATTTGTGTGAGAGTAAGGTGTAGTTGGTGTGGTGGATCCTTTTGTGCAGAGGTGAAGCTACACTAATCCAGATGATTCCCAGCTGATCGAGTTTTCAATCGAGTGTGAGTCAGAGTAGGCTGGAAAGTGTTGCTCTGGACGATTCCTGGTGTGATTAAATGCTATGGTTTCTTTAGTGGGGCAAACAGTTGTTGAAATGTTGCTTGACATTGTTATTGTGCTTGAAATGCACCATTTGTGAAGAAGTGTAAATGAGATTGAGCCACTGTGAGGTTCAGCCACTGTGTACCGCACTGAGATTGGATGGTTGGCGTGGGTGCTACGCTGTTATTGGATAACTATATCATAGAGAGTCACACTTATATTAGTTTTTACCATCCAATAGGAATTGAGAGGAAGAAGAAATTATTTCTGAGTTGAAATTGAAATTTTGTTTGTGATTATTGACATTATTGTTGAAAAATTAAATTTTTCATAGCTATATGACATTTGATTAGGGGAGATGTAAGAATACCTGTTCGGGTGGAAAAGATGCACCACTTGAAGATATGCTCATAAATGTTGGGCTTCATACATGAATTTGGCTGAGTTAACAGCATAAAATCACAGAAAATGAAGGTGCATTGAAATTTCCATGCCATAGCACACTTCATTCGAGAATCATAGAAAACTTGAGATAGATATTGTACAAAATGAAGCCACCTTCTAGACCTGCACAGTTTCAAGCACTTACTACTTGGGAGCACATAGCTCATGTTAGGGAAATGGAAAAATATCAAGGAAGAGTTAGAAAGGCAGTGCATAGTTGTGCAGATGCTAGATGGGATGCAGAACATAAGCTCTGTGGGACTGATATGATTGAGGAACTAGATTGTACCCTGTATTGAGTGAGAAATCTGAGGGAAAAAAGAAGGGTTCGAAAAAGGCAGAAAAGACAGGAAAAGCAGAGAGTTCAGGTGAAGACAGGGATAGTGATTCTAGCAATGATTTACTAGATGTGTTGTTATCAGCACTCCCCCTCCAAATAATATGGCGTAAGTGGGTCCCCAAGAGAACCTGAAAGATCGGGATAAGGCAGAGAAATAATTCAGACCCTGGTGAGGGAAAATGTGGTGGATGTGGCCAAATTAAAGTCATAATTGGATGTAATGACACAAGGGAACCTTTATATTTCCCAATTAGATACTTATCAAGAGAGCAAGCTTGTGTTCATGTGCAAAGACGTTACCAAATGTGCTGGACAACTTATGATAAATTGCCTGATTAAGCCTAAACTAATGAGATAGATTAAAATGTACAAAAGTATTGCAGAAAAGCTATTGTATGTGTTTTGATGAGAGTCACATTTGCAGCATGAGAACATCAGGAATAAAAATGCAAATCAAGGAGTTACTTGGTAGTGAATGAAAACTGAGTGAGTTAGATAAGTAAGAAAGCAGATGGGAAAAAAAGAAAGAACAAAAGGTGCCAAAGAAAGAGCCACCTCCGCCTTTACGAGATGGAGAGGGCGCTTCAGATTTTCCATTATGGGAAGTACCTGGTGTAGGTTATGTCCATTTAACTTAAAGTAGGAGTGATCTTACATCATTCACTAATGATTGAGCAAAATGAAGAGAAAAACCAATGGAATGGTATAAACAGTCTTGTGGGTGGATTTGAATATCTTCTTTGACATTGTTTTACTGACTGATTTGTGCTTAGAATGTAAAGTGGCTGTAGGGTGGCCAGAAATGGAGTCTCAGAGAAATCCAATAACAAATTCCCCTTCGCTATTGGTGATGAAAAAGTATCAGCAGGTGATAACATTTTGAAAGGGAAGATACCGGTTAAAGACATTAAATGGGTTAAAACTGACAGGACGACCCAAGAGCCCAAAGAGTTGCATGCTGTGTTAAAAGCACACCTTTTATGAGAGATTGTTGCTGTTGTTTAAGCAGCACAGTGAAATGTAGACTGTTGAAGCTAAAGACATGGGAAATTTTGTGCTTCATGTTTTACGCTACAGCTATGGAAAGTAGCACCAAACATTTAGATATGAACCCGTGTGCATTAATTTGGCATCCATTCCTAATTTAATTGCGGCACAACCAAGTCAAACTATCAGCCTAAGATATTACCTGAGGTTAGGAAGAAATTTGTACGTATGAGCCAGAATACAGTTCAGACTTGTATTCAAAATAATTGGGGAACACATTGATTCCTTGCTTTAGCTTGTGAAAAAAATCTCTTTCCTGGTACACTCACAGAGGGATAAAACATATGTCTGAGCCGCATTACCATCATCTATTGACGTGAAAACAGCACTAATTTACAAGATCAAGTTGTGTTTTTTAAGTTTGTGCAGCTGTTGCATCAACAAATGACTGTAATGTGTAGCAATTATTGTTTAACTCAGGGCCACTGTATGTTTAACTTGCATTCCACATGTCCAAAAACATTGCCTGTAGCATACCAACAAATCTGCTACTGTCACTACAGATCATTTAAATGTGCACATTACTCTGAATTGTACTCACCAACAGGGCCACCAATCACAACACCCAGGTGGTCCAGCAGGTCTTGCTCTCTGGCAATAAGGTCAGCCCAGCGGTGCTTCAGTTTGTGGTCGTTGCGCGGTGTGTTGAAAATGCGATGTAGATGGTACAGCACCTTGGACCACCTGAGCCTCCTCGCCTCTGTGTGATAACCCTGTATCACACTGCCACCTGCTTAAATCATTAGGGGGAGGAAGTGGCACAACAGCCAAATGAATGCCCCCAGTTCCTCCTCACCTATTCTCCCCAGACGTAGCCTACCCAACATGACAGAAATAATAGTACAAATGAAGGTTACAGTGGAAAATAAAGGGAAAAGATGGAGGAAAATGAAAGTAAAGTAACCCACAAACATCCCAACTATCCCCAAACTAACAAAACCCACTACAAACTCCCAACAGTACAAAGACAAAATTAGACACCAAATAAGACAAATACACACTTACAATGAACAACTGAGACGTTTACAAATAAAGCAGATGACAAATATGATGACACACAGGAGACAAAAGCACAAATTGGATGGACAAAACTCTCAGCACAGCCACACAGTCTAGAAAAATCACACACTGCAAAATGAAAGTGAAAGTACACCTACTGTACCATTTCTGTAAACAGGATATCCTATTACATCACTTCCTACGTCAAATGCGGTGCGTTTTTATTATGATGCATCAAAATGTTATGAAGCTTATAGTCTGTGCGTCAATTCTTTTTACGCAAATGGCTAAAAATTACCCCACATCCATAGTTCCAAATATTTTGCATTGGTAACCAATTTCATGGGGTACAGTGTAGGAATTACCGCACAGGGCCAATGGATGTATAATGGCTGTGAGCGTCATTTTTCAACACATATGTGGCAATTTTTGATGCATATGCGTCTTCTTTGAAGCGTTTGCATCACACTATGGGGGTCATTACAACATTGGCAGTAAATGCCAATTACCACTGTACAGAAGACCGCCAACACACCGCTGCGGCCGTGGAAATCCACCACAGCTATTATGACCCACAGCTCGGAATCCGCCAAAATTCAGACACCCACACAAGTCCGCCACACCAAAGGTCAATGATAAACTGGTAAAAACAAATCATCCACCGTCACGCCAACAGAAATATGGCCACACTTTCACGACCCACGAATCCACGTGGCGATCTTTCAACCGCGGTATTCCATTGGCGGTACACTCCGCCACGCTCAAAATACACACACTCTTACAAAACACAGTCACATTGGACAATTCCAAATACACACACCTGATACACATGCACACATCACACCCACACACCCATTACAATATAAAGCACACACCCACATCACCCACAAACCCCTACAACAAAATTACTGAGAGAAGGCCAGAGAGAGACACCACAAACAACTACCAAGCATCCACAGACACACAATACCATCACCCACATAACTTCCACGCACCTCACACAACACAACACTAAATATCACCCCACTTATCACCACACACACCAACCCCCACATCACCCACACCACCCCATGGCATGGCAAAGACACCCCAGGTTCTCTGAGGATGAGCTCAGGGTCATGGTGGAGGAAATCGTCCGGGTAGAGCCACAGCTATTCGGATCACAGGTGCAGCACACCTCCATGGCTAGGAAGATGGAGCTATGGCGCAGAATAGTGGACAGGGTCAACACAGTGGGACAGCACCCAAGAAATAGGGATGACATCAGGAAGAGGTGGAGCGACCTATGGGAGAAGGTGCATTCCGTGGTCTCAAGACACCACCTTGCGGTTCAGCAGACTGGCGGCGGACCCCCACCTCCTCCCCACAACTAACAACATGGGAGGAGGAGGTCTTGGCGATTCTGAGGACCTCGCAGGAGTAGATGGAGGAACGGACTCTGGTAAGTCAAATCTTAACTATTACATCCCCACCCTACCTGCATGCTATCACATACCCCCACCCTCACCCTCACCCCCATCACTCCAACGCCTCACAAATGTCCCAACATCACAAACCACACATCCTAACACCAAGCCCTGCAAGCAACAACAAAGCATGGAAACCCATCACCAAAGCATGGCCACTGCACATACCCATACACACCCCCAAACCACCATCATACAAAGTCCCACACAGGAATGCAAGCACTGGGGTACACGGTCACCCATCCATTGCACCCAATGGCACACACAGATGTAATAAACATCCTTTTAAATATCCGTAATAAATGTCCCTGCAGGACCCCTACCCAACGTCACCGGACAGGAGGGTCCACACATGTCCACACCACCAACAGAAGAGGCCCACAGTGATGACAGCAGCTCTTTCCACCTGGATCTAGATGACCAGCCAAGCCCATCGGGGACCTATGGACAGTCGGTTCCCCTTACACAGTCACAGGCCACCACAGAGCTTATCCCCTCTGGAAACACCAGCACAGCACCCACCCAGCGGGCCCATACTTCTGTCCCCAGGACACGTCAAGCAGCAGTGTGTCCATCACTACAGGGAACCCAGGCTAACCCACCAACCCAACAGTGACCTGGGGCAGTGGTAGTGGGCACATGGTCCAAGGGACGGAGGCACAGGAACACAGGGGAACTGGGAGGGCTGCTGTGCGACGGGGAGGACAGGCCAAGGGAACTGACTCTCCATGAGGCCCTCTCCAACATCATGGGAGCCTACCACCACTCCCAGGAGACGATGGCAACGGTACTGGCCAAGTTTCAGGAGACCCAACGCCTGCTGGAGGAACAGTATTTGGGCTTCAGAGAGGAACTCAGATCCATCAATTCCACCCTGGGCACCATCGTAGGGGTGCTGAAGGAAGTCCTCAACACCAGGAGGGACACTGTGGCACAAGAAGGGGCCCCTGACACTAGCCTAGACGATGAACTGCCCACCACCTCCGCCGGTGCTAGTGGACAGGACGCCCCGCCACAGGACCACCACACCAGCACCCCACCCCCTGCAGAGGGAGAACCACCCCGCAAACGGTCCCTGAGATCCAGGACAAAGACAGAGAACGATACCAAGACCCCCGCCAAGAAATTAGACCACCCTGAATGTCATCTTTCTGTCCCACTTTGTCACCCAGTCCATCCTCAAACTGTCCCAGCTCCACTTCCTATGCCCCTTTGGACAATGCACCTGTGAGACTGATAGACTGGACTCTGCCATGGACATTCCTCCACCATCATCCCTCAACATTTTACAACCCCCTCCAATATTGAGCACTTAAATAAACACCCTTGAAGCACAAAACAATCTGGAGTCAGTCTGTGATTTCGAAATAGTGTATTAGCAATTACAGTGACAAAATGGTATTTCAAATGTAATGTCAACATACCTATGTCACACAGCTCTAGTCCATGAGGAAACAAAGCAGATGTCACACAGTGGGACCCACATCTGTGAAATCGTAAGGGAAAGTGACAACTCAGTGACCATACACTGGGTGAAAACAACAGACAGTAGAGAGGTAGTAGTGTTAAAGCACATGTAGTAGGCAGGTCTGTATTCTTACCTGTGTCTCACTGGAAATATTGCAGGATCACCGAGTTCCTGTTGTCGATGTCCTCTTCTTCTGCTTCCTCATCTTCACTGTCCACAAGCTCCAGAGGTGCAACAACACCGCCATCTGGACCATCCTCCTGCAGAAAAGGCAACAGTCATCGCAAAGCTAAGTTGTGAAGCATACTGCAGGCCACAATGATCTGGCACACCTTCTTTGGTGAGTAGAATAGGGATCGACCTGTCATATAGAGGCACCTGAACCTGGCCTTCAGGAGGCCGAAGGTCTGCTCTATTATCCACTGAGTTCACCCATGGGCCTCATTGTAGCATTCCTCTGCCCATGTCCTGGGATTCCTCACTGGGGTCAGTAGCCATGACAGTTTGGGGTAACCAGAGTCACCTACAAATGGCGAGGGACAACTGTTAGACACACACTAACCTGTAGGGATATCCCCAGACCCAGACAACCATTCCCACTGACTTGCTTCCAGGTGCTCACCTAATAGCCACACACTGTGCCTCTGGAGTTGCCCCATCACATAAGGGATGCTACTATTCCGCAGAATGTGAGCGTCATGCACTGAGCCAGGGAATTTGGCATTAACATGGGAGATGTACTGGTCGGCCTAACACACCATCTGCACATTCATGAAATGATAACTCTTCTGGTTTCTGTACACCTGTTCACTCCTGCGGGGGTACCAAAGCCACATGTGTCCCATCAATGGCACCTATGAAGTTGGGGATATGTCCCAGGCCATAGAAGTCACCTTTCACTGTAGGCAAATTCTCCACCTGAGGGAAAACCATGTAGCTCCGCATGTGTTTCAGCAGGACAGACAACACTCTGGACAACACGTTGGAAAACATAGGCGGGGACATCCCTGATGCTATGGCCACTGTTGTTTGAAATGATCCACTTGCAAGGAAATGGAGTTATGAGAGCACCTGCATTTGAGGGGGGATTCCTGTGGGATGGCGGATAGCTGACATCAGGTCTGGCTCCAGCTGGGCACACAGTTCCAGGATTGTGGCACGATCAAGCCTGTAGGTGATGATCACATGTCTTTCCTCCATTGTCGACAGGTCCACCAGCGGTCTGTACACCGGAGGATGCCGCCATCTCCTCACATGTCCCAGCGGACGGTGCCTATGAAGGACAACAGCGAGCACAGAGTCAACCAACTCAGAGGTACATACCCACAGCTCACACAGAACACGAATCTTAATCCGAAATTTGGCCTGTATGAGTGTTGAGGCAAGGCCTAGGTATGTGTGACGCAGTTAAAAATTAAGCCATGTGGGCCCCTGAAATGGCGGCTGCCTGACCTGTAAAGTGGGACAATGGGATGTGATGTAACTGCGCTGGCGTTGTACACCGTCGCGGTAGGCGGTCGAAGACCGAGGCGCAATTCTGCATTGGTTAACATTGGACCCTATGGGTCCCAGAATCCAATGACGATGTACGCCGGTGGTGACGGTACGCACCGCCGCGGACGTGACCGCCATTTTCTATCTGTTCAATCACTCAATACCTGATCTTCGACAGGAGAGGACCTACACTGCTGTGACCTCGGTCTGGAAGAGACAATGGCTTGTGCGTCTGGGGAAAGGGCCCCTGCCTTCACATCGGGGGAGTTGGAGAAACTCGTGGATGGGGTCCTCCCCAGTACACGCAACTCTACGGTCCTCCAGACAAACAGGTAAGTACACTGGGAGCATGCTGTATGGGCTATGCCTGTGTGGAGTGGGGTGGATGAAAGATGGGGGGAGATTGAGGCGTGCATGAAACGACGGTGAGTGCATGTACCACATGTCAAGGTTAGGGATGGGGGCCAATGACAGTGACGGTGCATTTGGTACTAACTTTTCTTTTCCCCCTGTACAATTCATGTAGGTCAGCGCCCACCAGAAAAAAGATATTTGGCGTGCCATCGCCAAGGACGTCTGGACCCTGGGGGTCTACCACAGACGGAGCACCCACTGCCGTAAGAGATGGGAGGACATTCGCCGCTGGAGCAAGAAGACGGCGGAGGCCCAGCTGGGGATGGCCTCCCAACGTGGAAGGGGTGCCCGTCGCACCATGAACCCACTGATGTTCAGGATCCTGGCGGTGGCGTACCTGGAGTTGGATGGGCGCTTGAGGGCATCACAGCAGCCCCAAGGGGGTGAGTACACTCTCATTCTGCTGATTTTGCGCGCAGTGGAGGTGTCTGGGTGGGGGAGGTGGGCTGTGGGTTTCCCTAGGCCAGGGCGAGTGTGCTAGTTAGGTCCCCTTGTTCTGGCAGACCCTGTTGCACCCCACCCCACCTGTGTACAGTGCCAAGTACACCTAGTCAGGCTCCTGTGTCATCCATTTGTGCAGATGTCGGCCATAGCCTTGTAGGCCATGTCCCAGGGATTGAACAGTGGAGCCCAAGTGTGCGGTGTAGTGCAGGGGGCTTCTGTGTCTGTCGTGTCTGCCAACGGTAGCAGTAATGCATGCACTCAACATGTCTTTCTTTTGTCATCCCCCCCCTTTTTGTGGTCTCCCTGTGCTTCTATGCGTTAGCATCATCAGCCGGAGGACCAGTGTCACCGGAGCAGGAGGAAGCTGCATCCCACATGGCCCTGGAGGGCGAGACAACGGACTTGGAGTTCACCAGTGGGACGGAGGGCGAGGGGAGCTCCAAGGCGGGGACAGGAGCTGACACCAGTGACACAGACTCGTCCTCTGATGGGAGCTCCCTTGTGGTGGTGGCAACATCTGTGCCCCCCCCCCGCATCTACAGGTACAACCGCCACCCCCCCTACCAGCACTGCCCTCCCAGCAGCCCCTCAGCCTTTGCCCCATGCCCGCTCACCCAGAAGGGTGGGCATCATCTTCGCCCCAGGCACCTCAGGCCCTGCCCCAGTCACCCCTGCTGCCCTGAATGAGGAGGCCATTGACCTCCTTAGGTCCCTCACTGTTGGGCAGTCTACCAATTTGAATGCCATCCAGGGTGTAGAAAGGCAGTTGCAACAAACAATGCATTCCTGGAGGGCATTAATTCTGGTCAGGCGGCCCTTCAGCGAGCTTTTCAGACTCTGGCCTCAGCACTGATGGCAGCCATTGTCCCTGTCTCTAGCCTCCCCCTCTCCAACCTCTTCCACCCAGACCCAATCCCCTCTACCTCAACCTATCCCAAGCACACCTTCAGACCAGCATGCACACACACCAACACACAAGGGAAGCTCTGGCAAACATAAGCACCACACATCCCACAGGCACTCACGCAAGCATCACACACATGCAGACACACCAACATCCACTGCCTCCACTGTGTTCCCCTCCTCCTCGTTTCCCTCCTCCCTCCCAGTCTCGTCTACACTCACACCTGCATGCACTGACATCTACACCCAGTACTTCCATCACCAGCACACACACCATCAATCCTCGCTCATGTGCAGTCACCACCCCCACTGCCGTTCACACGTCCCCTGTGTCCTCTCCCAGTGTGTCTGTGGCTCCACCTCCCAAGATACACAAACGCAGCCAAACACCCACCCAACAGCCATCCACCTCACGACAGCCTCCAGCGCATGCACCTTCACCCAAAGTCACCAAACGAACACCTCCCACAACCCCAACCTTTTCCTCCACTCCCAAACCCCCTCCAGCTACTTGTCCCAGTGTTGCCAAGAAACTTTTCCTGCCCAACCTTGACCTCTTTCCCTCACCTCCCCCACCCCATCCGTCTCCTAGGGCCCGACACTCCAGGTCCCAACCTAGCACCTCAGCCACAACATCTCCCTGACCAGTAGTGCCTGTAGTCACCGGAATCTGGAGTGCAGGGCAGCCAGTGTGGCACAGAGCCACAGCACGGACAGTCCCCCACCTGTCAAGCATTAAAAGTTGTCCACTGCCCGGCGGGGTAGGGAGAAGACTCCAGCCACCAAAGCCGCTCCCACGGGTACAGGTGGGAGTGTGAAGTCTGCTGCGACACCTTCCAAGGTGGGGAAGGGCCACAAGAAAGTCAACAAGTCTGGGAAGAGCAGCACGGCAGAGAAGACCGCCATCATCCCCGCTGCCCAGGAGTCCACCGCCAGCACCAGCCCTGCTGCCCTGGAGGCCACCACCATCATCCCCGCTGCCCAGGAGGCCAGAACCAGGCCTGCTGCCCAGAAGTTCACCGCCATCATCTCTGCTGCCCAGGAGGCCACTGTCATCATCCCCGCTGCCCAGGAGGCCACCGCTATCATCCCCGCTGCACATGGGGCCACCGCCAGCACCAGCCCTGCTGCCCAGGAGGCCACTGCCATCCTCCCCGCTGCCCAGGAGGCCACCGCCATCATCCCTGCTACCCAGGAGGCCACCACCAGCACCAGCCCTGCTGCCACGGAGGCCACTGCCATCATCCCCACTGCCCAGGAGGCCACCGCCATCATCCCTGCCGCCCAGGAGGCCACCGCCATCATCCCCCATGCCCAGGAGGCCACCGCCAGCACCAGCCCTGTTGCCCAGGACAGGCACGCCAGCACCAGCCCTCCTGGGACAGACAGGACCGCCAGCACCAGCCCCGCTGGGCCAGACAGGACCACCAGCACCAGCCCCACTGGGCCATGAAGGACAGCCAGCACCAGCCCCGCTGGGCCAGACAGGACCGCCAGCACCAGCCCCGCTGGACCATGAAGGACCGCCAGCACCAGCCCCGCTGGGCCAGACAGGACCGCCAGCAGCTGAGTCACTGTAGAGGACCCCGCCGCCACAATCACCGCTGAACAGGGCACTGCCGCCACAAGCACCGCTGAACAGGGAACCACTGCCACAAGCACCGCTGAACTGGGCACCGCCACAACAAGCACCGCCCATGAGCGCCAAGGGCACTGACTCTACTGAGTCCGTCACAAGCAGGATGAGGCACTCTGGGAACAAAGCCCCCTCCAGAACCAGTGGAGAGATACATCCACTACCTCAGTCCTTGGCAGGATGAAGCACTCTGGGCACAAAGCCCCCTCCGGAACCAGTGGAGATTCACATCCACTACCTCTGTTCTTGGCAGGATGAAGCACTCTGGGCACAAAGCCCCCTCCAGAACCAGTGGAGAGATACATCCACTAACTCAGTCCTTGGCAGGATGAAGCATTCTGGGCACAAAGCCCCCTCCAGAACCAGTGGAGAAAAGCATCCACTACCTCTGTCTATGGCAAGATGAAGCTCTCTGGGCACAGAGCCCCCTCCAGAACCAGTAGAGATTCACATCCACTACCTCTGTCCTTGGCATGATGAAGCACTCTGGGCACAAAGTCCCCTCCAGAACCAGTGGACATTCACATCCACTACCTCTGTCCTTGGCAGGATGAAGCACTCTGGACACAAAGCCCCCTCCAGAACCAGTGGAGACTGTTATCCACTTGAGAGACTGTGGCTTAGCACTCCCCGGGATTGAACAGTGGGCAAACCACCCACTGGAGAGATTTGAGAGACTGTGGCTTTGCACTCCCCAGGATTTAACAGTGGGCTTGTGGCCCCCTTGTGGATTTGGCGTTGTGCACTCAACGGGCTGAGGTGCCCCCCTTTCCCTTCCACCTGAGGTGCCTGTTGTCTTGCTATCTGATGCCCCTGCAGTGTTCTCTCCGTCATGTTCGGGGACTGAGTGTGGGCCTCACCCATACCGAGTGGGCCCATGTGTTCCACGGACTTCAATGGAGCACTACCTGGACTACTATTCTTGGTGTATATTTTGTTTATAGTGTATAGATATATTTTTGTGTACTGGATTTTAATATATTACAATGGTTACACTCATTTTCTTTTGTCCTTGCATTTTTCCAGGGGGGTTGGGAGGTGTAACTGTAATGTATCATGCTGGATGAGTGTGTGTGTCGTCGTGGGTGAGGGTGGGGGTGTTGCGTGTTGCGTGTGTATCACTGTTTTTTCCCTCCCCTGTGTCGTAGGTGCAGTACTCACCGTTGTCTTCGCCAGCGGCATTCGTGCTCCTGGTAGAGGAGCAAGAAGATAAGGGCTGGCAGGATCTGGAGTTCACATTACATGGCATCCTGGTTCCTCGTGGGGTGTGTTGAGGTGAGCGTTTTCCCTTCGAAGTCCTGTTCATGCCGTGTTTTTGTTCGCAGTGAATCTGCCCCGGAAAAGGTGGCGGATTGGCCTGTTGTGATACTGTGGGCCGTACATTGTCCTCCGTCTGTCTGTTGGCGGTGACCGCCAAGCTGTTTATTTGTACAGCCGTGGCGGCCGGAGTGTTAAAGTGGCTGTCTTTGTTGGCGGTTTCCGCCATGGTTGTGATTCATTTTTTTTTATCCGCCGGCCTGTTGGCGGTCTCACCGCCCCTTTAACACCGACCGCCAGGGTTGTAATGACCACCTATATGTCTTTTACTGTGTTTGTGTCATTTCTCTCATTTTTAATGTACATGACAGCCGTAACTGTACCGAGATAGACTGTTTGCACCTGCATTGCGTATTCCAGTGTTTGGGCACATGTGGCAGACCACACCACTGCGGACCATGACACTCATGTTGTTGTACCGGATGAGCACTCTTCACTGACGCAATAGATACCCAAACCTTTTGAATACGAATTAGTATTACCCAGTTTGAGCAGGCTGTGAGTCAATAGAGGATAGCAAGGCTACGCAACTCAATACATTAACTCATTGCCTGTGTGTCAATGTCTATAAATTGGCTATTTCGTTTTTTGTTGGGCCTCTGTGTGAACATCACGACACATGCTTTCATTAATGTGCTTGTATGCATGTTTTGTAAATGTAGATAACCTTCACAAACTATTGAGTGTAGATATGAGTCAGGATATGTGTTTGTCATACACGTAGCATCTAATGCTGTATGAACTGCACTGACTTTTGGGACAATACATCTCCCATGAAAACTATGCACAGGATAGATAGAGGAAGGTTGATAATGGCAATGAGTAAGCCATCACATGTACAGGAATGTTGGATACCACATCCTGGTAACTTGTTTGTATACTAGCCATGAGTCAGTCATTTGAAAATGCTATGTAGGTACAGTGTTTATGGCACAGAGTCGGAAAACAATCCAAAAATTTAATGTCATTCCACCGTTTCAGTCCTATATATGACCTATGCTTCTTGTGTGGCAGTGGAGGACCAGCAGACCAAGCTGCATGTGCTCACATATTTTCAGTGGTTAATTGCACAAAGGTGTTGAGTTCAAGTGTGTGGCCATGTGTACCTGGTGTCATTATTGTCCTCCATATTGTCACTGTTACGTGCATGTCTACTCATGAGTCTGTGGATCCATTCCCTGCATTAACAGAGTATCCTTCAAAGCAGAATTGACCCTATGCCAAAGGGGAATCGACAAGACACATGTGAATATTTGAGCTATGGCACTGCAGACGTTTTATGAGGCTGACAACAGGGTAACCTTTGTGTGCTCAAAAACGTAATGGATCAGTCAAT
This sequence comes from Pleurodeles waltl, assembly GCF_031143425.1. Classification (NCBI taxonomy): domain Eukaryota; kingdom Metazoa; phylum Chordata; class Amphibia; order Caudata; family Salamandridae; genus Pleurodeles; species Pleurodeles waltl. The sequence goes on from NC_090451.1 coordinate 454,269,949, forward strand.
AGAATCCAGCAGCTTTCATCGCACCATTTGTACAGACGATGGTATTGAAAATTCCCACTGCAACAGGGAACATCAGTGCCTCTGTGCTGATTAATCTCATAGCTAGTCACCACGCAACCAACATAATTGGGTTGCAGCCAATGTTAATCTGTGTGTGGACCGTGAGGGCACAAACATGTTTTATCCCCTCATGAACATTAACTAACGTTTTTTGTGCTTAAGGCAACATTCCCAATCCATGCATACATCCATAGTACACTGTCACTGTTTGTCACTCATGCATACATGAAATACAGGGAAGGGATAGTGCCGGGATTAGGCTATTTGAATACATGTCCCAGACCTTGATACCATATGTAAACTGATTAAACTATACAATATATTTGTGGATTCATCGTAGACCTGCCAGACACAAAACCCCAGGAGGAAAGTGATGGCAGGGAAAGCAACTATGAGAGAAATGTAGCCAGTGGTGATGGTGCCTATAGTTAAAAGGAGTTTTGTACAATGTGTTGTCTCCAACGCAATCCTGCAGCAGTTTTTGGATGGTCCCCCTCATGTTGATGGACAGCATCCTCCTCTTCTTCCTCTTCAGGCATTTGTAGGTCTGGTTCATAGAGGGGAATGTTCCTCCTTACACATATATTGTGCAGGATGGCACAGGTCAGAATGATCTTGCAGACCATTTCTGGGGAATATAAGAGGCTGCCTCCAGTGATGTGGAGGCACTTGAATCTTGACTTCAGGATGCCAAAAGTCCTCTCTACAATGGTCCTGCGATGTGCCTCATTATAGGCATGCTCTGCTGCAGTGCTTGGGTTTGCAAATGGGGTCATGATCCATGGCTGGATCCCATACCCCTGATCAGCTGAAAGAGAAAATGGGTTAATATTTTTGATGGAGCTTGCACAATGATTATCAGTTGGCATGGCAGTTGTTATCTTGTGTTGTCTGTGACTCATCAGTGTTTGTGTTATTGTGTGGAATCCTAGGCTTCTAGGATATACCATCAGCATTGGGTTTTTTCATTATCTGAAATGGTGTTTGACTGATGGACCAGATGTCAATGGTATTTTTGTAGACTTGCAGTACATTGTGTACTCCCATGCATTGTTTCATGTTAAAGAGGTGTCCATGTGTCTTAACTGGGGGTGACATGATACTTCCATACACAGATCAATTCCACAGTGGTGGTAACACGGTTGCATCTATATGGCCTGGACATCCCATCCAATTTAAAATGTGCAATAGAATTTGTTAAACATCAGTGAGGCCCTTTGATTTGGCTAGATGACAATGTACAACACATCTCCATAAGTTGGCAGCACTGACGTGTTGACAATTGACAATGCGCAAATATCCCATGTGTGACAAGTTCTATGCAAACCCATTTTTCTGCCCTCACTGAGTTGGCTCATGTTCAAACAAGTACCTACACTACTGAACCTGGTCCACATAATGTGGCTAACTTTTTTTGTGGGGGTGAATGTTTAATTCTAAGAAGGTCCATATGCCTGTACATCTGTTGTGTCTATGTGTAATTGTCTCAATCTGTATGTGTAGCAATGTTCACTTTGCAATATTGTCACATCAATATGTGTTCTTAGCACAGTCCACTTGCTTATTGGTAGTGGGTAATGTCAGCCCAGGAGTGATGTGAGATGTTGGTACAGCCTCAATGATTCCATGCCCCATTCATTAGAGTCATCATCATCATGCTATGTGTGTCACGGTGTTTGACCTGCAGCGAAACACATTGCATACCCCTTACACAGTACATATTGTTTGGACGGGTATGTGATTGAGTGTTACTGATGTGAAGTTGGAAGATTCATCTTCCAAGTTGTACTGCCAGTTAAGGCCATGTCATTGTCACAGTGTGGTTTTAAATTGGTCCCTTGTGTCTCTGGAGTGGCATCTGTTGTTATTTGCAATTGTCATTTGTCCATAGGTGTGCATCCCATTGGTTCAGGAAATCAAACTTGACTAGCAGTGTCACAACCTCAGTGTCTTCCTGGCCATGTTTCAATGTAGTGGTGTATGTGTTGTGTGTCCTACAAAGTTGCTGTGCTGTGTGTACATAACTGGGTTTCTGTACTTACCAACAAGTAGACCATTTCCATATTGTTCGTCCTGGAAGTGTTGATTGATGGTGCTGTGGTGGAATATGAATGAATCATGTACACTCCCAGGATACTTTGCCACAATGTTGGTGATCAAACCCCGATGATCCGCAATGGCCTACACACTGATGGAGTGTGTGTGCTTCCTGTTGCGGTATAGATGCTCCGTTGCAGCAGGTGGCACAATCTGTACATGTGTGCAGTCAACGGCACCAAGCATGTGTGGGAAGCCGTTGATTTGGTAGAAGCCTTGTTTGGTCTCCTGCTGCTTCAGCTGTGTGTTGGGGAAGCTATGTGGCGGGGTGTGAGGGAGATGATGGCATCCAGTACCTTGGGTAGGAAAGCAGAGAATGAGGGCTGTGAGATCCCAGCAACCAGGGCACCAGTGGTTTGAAAAGAGCCACTTGCCAACATGTGGAGCACAGCTAGCAGCTTGGTCTCTGGTGGAATGATGTGGGGTGTCTGCAAGCTGGGTGCCAACTGTGGCTCAATGTGGCACAGCAGCTGCTGTGTGGCTTGCCAGTTTAGTCTGTACCTCTGGATGATGTCATGTTCCCTGAGGCCCAGAATGGATGTCCTGGTCCGGAATATCCTCTCCTGCCTTCTGCGTTGCCTTTGGGGTTCCTCTGGTGTGGAGGAAAGCAGAGGCAAAGAAGACAGGGGAGACTAAGCCAAGGATGCCAGGTCTAACAGATCCATTCATAGAAAATGGGTGGAATGGCCACCATGTATCATTTTTGATCGATACTGGTATGTCACAGTGTCCTTTCCTCGGGATCTGCACGTTGCTGAACAAAAGGCCCACCTTCCGGCCTCACCAACTCAGAAAGCTATTATAGCACAGAGTCATGATGAAGCCAGTTGGGGGAAGGGAATTAGGGTAGGGAACAGCAGGGAGAGAGATCTGAAAAGAAAAGGTTAGAACAAATATGCACTTACTCATTCATAGAAATGTAACTCATCAATAGACTCTTGACTAAATGTGTCTCCGTGATATCAGATGGAGACCCCTTTTGAAATGAGGGCAAAGCCCCTTCTTTGAAACATGGAACAAGAATAAACTACAACCTCAGAACCAAGAGATGGCAAGAGCTTTGGACTATGATTATACTCAGAATATCAATCCTGTAACATCTATGCATTCATAACATAAACCTTTGATCATGACCTAGAAAATCTCAAATAATTAAATATGCTTTTCACATATTGTGCTTTCCAAAAAAATAATGAAAACTATGAATTGCTTATCTCCAAAAATACTTTCACATTCACAACTATAAAGGCCGAAAAGTTTTTACTCATTGAACTTGAAGCGCTTTACTTATAATACCAGGAAGCGCTTTTACTTGTCTTGCCTGAAGTGCTACGCTCATTATGCTAAGGGGGCGCTTTACTCATGTGGCCTGAATCACTTTGATTGTTGTGCCAAGAACCTTTTACTCCTGTGGATTAAAGTGCTTTGATTGCCGTACCAAGAGCGCTTTACATCTGTGGACTGAAGCGCTTGAATTGCAGTACCAAGAGCGCTTTACATCTGTGGACTGAAGCGCTTGAATTGCCGTACCAAGAGCGCTTTACACCTGTGGACTGAAGCGCTTGAATTGTCGCGCCAAGAGTGCTTTACACCTGTGGACAGAAGCGCTTGAATTGTCGTGCCAAGAGCGCTTTACACATGTGGAATGAAGCGCTTGAATTGCCGTGCCTAGAGCGCTTTACATCTGTGAACTGAAGCGCTTGAATTTCCGTGCCAAGAGCGCTTTACATCTGGGAACTGAAACGCCTTTGATCTTTGCTCCAAGGCCGCTGTACTCTGGAAACTGAAAATGCTGTGCTCGTTGTGCTAAGAGGCGTTTTACTTCTGGAAGTAACAAATTCCTCCAAAATTGGATTCATCAAGACCTTACCGCTACGAGTATGACCTAATGGTTTTTTAATTCACCATGGAAACAAGGATACTTCGGTTGGATGTCACTCTGCTATGCAGGAACTCTGTTCTTCTTCAGAGAAAATCCCACAAGGTCTGACTGCATCGAAGTCTTCAAAATAGTGAGCAACGTGCTTGGGTGTGGCTGGCCTTTATAAGCCGACCACACCAAAAGAAGGCTGCTGCCTCTAAAATTATGGGAATTGTAGTCCCTTCATGGAATAGCACTGATAACTGGATCTTGTCCACCAATGTCCTGAACCTGCAGCTCTATGAGCTTTGCCACAGGGCAGACGACGCTGATGGCCACCTTTGGAACAAGAGGGGATGACAAGTGGTGCGCATAAAGCGCTGCAGAGCCGTGCAGCGGAGTTTCGGGCGGGACCTGGACCGTGCATGGCCTTATTCCTGACATCATACCCCTCTCCCAAGCGCGGTCCAGGGCCTGGTTTATCAGGCTGGAGGAGGTGAAATCGTGGCACCAAAGGTGGTGCATCAACATGTCTTGCAGGTTCCCAAGAGTCATTTTCCAATCCGTATCCTTTCCAGGACACAAGTACCAAAGGGAAGACCCCCTATATTTAGAGTCTAAAATAGATCGCACCTCATACTCCCAATGACCTTGGACTAATAGAGGAGCAGGTTGTGTGACGCTTGAGGGTGAAGCAGGTTTAAGAAGCAAAGTGTGAAACACCGGATTAATTTTCAAAGACAATGGTAGTTTTAGCTTATATGTTACTGGGTTTACTTGTCGTAGTACTTCATAGGGCCCTATGAATTTTGGATGAAACATATTTTTATTTTTTAATACAAAGTTTTTTGTGGATAACCAAACTCTATCTATGTTTGTATACTGAGGACCAGGCTGGTGTTTTTTGTCACATTGCATTTTATATTTTTTCTTTGCTTGATGAAGATTTGTTTGCAATTGTGAATGCATCTTTTTCATGTGTGTTAGCATGTTCATGACTGCTGGAGTGGTTTGAGTAGAGGCAGATAACGTAACTGGCAAAATATATGGATGACGCCCATATAAACCATAGAAAGGAGCTGAGTTTATTGAAGAGTGGTGAGAGTTATTATAAGCCAGTTCTGCAAGCCACAAAAGATCCAGCCAGGTTTAAGGAGACTTTTTGCGTAACATCTTAAACATTGTTTCAGAGTTTGGTTTAGTCTCTCTGTTTGACCATCCATTTGTGGATGAAAACTAGTAGATAAAGTTGAATCAATTCGTAAAGCCTTGCACCATTGTTGCCAAAAATGTGCAGAAAATTGTGTCCCTCTATCAGAGAGGATAACTCTTGGAAGTCCATGAAGATGAACTATATTTTCTAAGGTGATAGTCGCTAAGGTGTCGGAAGTTGGGAGCCCTTTACAGGCAATGAAGTGAGCATACTTGGTCTACTACCACTAGAATGGTTGTAAATTGTTTTATTTGAGGAAGACCAGTAATAAAATCCATAGAGACATGTTCCCATGGATGATTGGGAATGAGTAGATGTATCAGTAGATCTTTGGCCTTGCTATATTCACTTTTGCATCTTGAACATACTTCACATGATTGTAGCATTTGCTTAAGGTCGTGAACAAATGTAGGCCACCAAAAATACCTTTTCATGAGTTCTATTGTTTTTTGAGGACCTGGGTGACCTGCCAGAGGATGACTGTGTAACCAATGAAAAGCTGTCTCTCTTAACTCCTCAGTAGGCAGGAATACTCAAGGTTCATGTTGAGCTAAGCCTTGTTGAATAGACCTCTTTGTGTCTTGTTGTAACCACTCTTGCCACTTAGTAATGTGAAAACGATTACGAATGAGATCCAAAAAAAAATCGGCAGCTACTAAACACAACACTTTTGAAGGCGTTATAGTAGGCATGGGTTTTTGTTCAGTAGGTGTGATTGAAGAATCTTGTCTAGATAATACATCAGCCTTACGATTATCTACTTCTAGTCTAAAAGTCATTATGAAATCAAATTCTGCAAAGAATAGCATCCATCTTAGTTGTCTAGGAGTTAGTAGTCTGGCAGTACTTATAAATTGTAAATTTCTATGATCAGAATATACAGTTATGGTGTGTTTCGCTCCCAATAGATAATGTTTCCATTCTTTAAAAGCATTACGAATTGCTACTAATTCTTTTTCTGCTATGGTGTAATTCTGTTCCGCTTCATTCAATTTTCTTGACACATGCTATTGGGTGTAATTGTCCAGTTTCTCTGTGACGTTGAGACAGGATGGCCCCTACAGCAACATCAGATGCATCGGCTTCCACAATGAATTGTTCCTCCACATTAGGGTGAGCTAGAATGAGAGCAGTGGTAAAGGCCTTTTTTAAATCTTGAAACGCTTTCTCTGTCTCTTGGGACCAGTTGAAGACGGCCGTTTTCCTTAGCAATTTGGTCATTGGTGCCACCTTTTGGAGAGGTGATGGATGAAGTGTTGATAAAAATTAGCAAAATCCAAAAAACATTGAATATCATGTACTGATTTTGGTGTGGGCCATTCAGATACAGCTTGAATTTTTCTTTACGTCATTTGCATGCCGTCAGGTGTTAAAATGACTCCTAGAAATTCAACTTCTTTGGTATGGAATTCTCATTTACTTTTACAAAACAAAATTATATTTTTGTAGAGTTTTTAATACTTTTTTAACATGTTCTTCATGTATATCTTCAGAGTTTGAATAAATCAATATATCATCAGTATGAACAATGACAAAGATGTCAAAATATTCTCTCAGAACATCGTTTAGGAAATATTGAAAGGCTGCTGGGGCATTACACAGACCGAACGGCATCACTAGCTACTCAAAGAGGCCATAACGAGTCTTAAAAGCCGTTTTCCACTCATCTCCCTCTCAAATTTGAACTAGGTGATAAGCACCTCGTGAGTCAAGTTTGGTATAAACAACAGCAGATTTTACCTGGTCTAACAAGACTGGTATGAGAGGTAGTGGATATTTATTTTTTACTGTGATCTTATTTATCACTCTAAAGTCAATACACGGCCTCAAATCACCATTAGCTTCAGTTACGAAAAACTGTGGAGAAGCCGCTGGAGATCATGATGGCCAAATTAGCTTGTTGGCTAAACATTGATCAAGGTATTCTCGTAGGACTTGATTTTCTTTCTCTGATAGTGCATAGATTCTACAATTTGGTATATTGGCACCAGGTACAAGGTCGATCTAACAATTGTACGGCCTGAGAGGTGGTAATGAGCTCGCTTTCTTTTCACTGACAGCATCAGTATATTCTGAATACTGTGATGGCAGATCAATTTCCTTCTCAACTGCAGTAGCAATAGAGTATTGAAGATTTCCTTCTTTGTTTCGTCTTGATTGAAAACATTTCTTTGCACAAGAAGAAGAAGAAAAACGCAAAACCTGGTTGCGCCAGTCTATGCATGGATTATGTAACATTAACCACGGCATTCCTAAAATAAAACCATATTGAGGTGCTTGGATTATATCAAAGTGAATTATCTGACAGTGGTTCTGATTCTCATCATCTTTGCAAATCATTTGTATTCGTGAGGTTTGTTTAGTAACGAGACCTCCTGCCAACTCACTACCATCAACTGCATACCCAACTTTTGGAACCTATTTCTTGACACTGGGTATAGGCAAGTCTATTGCAGTTTGTTGTTCCACCAAATTTCCTGTTGCCCCTGAATCAATTAGAACTTGTACATGACCCTTTTTTCCACAATACAGACACTGACCATTTTTTCATCGCATGTCTTTCTCCTCTTTGGTCAGTGGTGGGCGAACAGTTCCAATATCCATCGGTTCTATCATAGAATCTGAAGACAATTGAAAGTGTCTGGATCTTTCCATTCGCCAGTTGTTTTTTTCCCATTTTTTCCTTACTCCTTTTCTTTCAGAAAGCCTGTGATCTATCCGTAGGGTTAGATTAATTAAATCAGTGCAAGTTTCTGGTTGTGGTTCAACTTGGGCCAATACATCTTTTATTTTGTCTTTTAGCCCTTGATAAAATACTGCTGACCTTTTTTCCTCAGGCCAAGCGGTTTCCACTACTAACTGGTTGAAGTGTGACAATTATGTTATCTGGTCTTTGTTTCCTTGAAGTCATTCTAGTAGCTCTTTGTCTGCAGAAATAGTTATTGCGCGTCTGTCATAAACCTTTACAAATTCTTCTACAAAACGACGCCAGTTATATAAAAGAGGACTGTCTAATCAGACTAATGGCACTGCCCAAGTAGCATCATCACCATTCAGATATGATATAAGGAATGCAATTCTAGTTTGTGCGTCCGGAAAGGCACTAGGCTGACACATAAAATGTAGTTCCACATGTGTGAGAAAAATATGAACCTTATTGGGGTCCCCAGAAAACCTCTCTGGTGCAGCTAAAGGAATCTGTGTCGGCACATTCACAGCTATGTTAGGAGGTGCGGAAGGTGTAGGACGAGACTCAGATTCAGAACCATCCACCTTACTCTGTAACTGAGTTACTTTATTAACTAAATCAGCTACAACTTTTTTTGAGTCTGTCAAATCCCTTTGCATCTGAGTGACTACTTGCATAAGGGTATCTAGGGTGGCCATTTTGCGTAGCTCACGTACAGACCTAGAGGAAAGTATAAACTTGTGGGCTCACTATTCTGTCACAGTGTCCTTTCCTCGGCATATGCACCTTGCTGAACAAAAGGCCCACCTTCCGGCGTCAACATCTCAGAAAGCTATTATAGCACAGAGTTATGATGAAGCCAGTCGGGGGAAGGGAATTAGGGTAGGGAACAGCAGCGAAGGTTAGAACAAATATGCACTTACTCATTCATAGAAATGTAACTCATCAATAGACTCTTGACTAAATGCGTCTCCGTGATATCAGATGGAGACCCCTTTTGAAATGAGGGCAAAGCCCTTTCTTTGAAACATGGAACAAGAATAAACTATGACCTCAGAACCAAGAGATGTCAAGAGCTTTGGACTATGATTATACTCAGAATATTAATCCTGTAACATCTATGCATTCATAACACAAACCTTTGATCATGACCTATAAAATCTCAAAGAATTAAATATGCTTTTCACATATTGTGCTTTCCAAAAAAATTAGCTGTGCAGAGCTTCAACTGGGTTAAGTGGAATCTGTGCTCCTGGTTGGATGTCCATTGTAAATATGATTCAGATTGTTCAAAAGATATGATCTCCATATGGTACTGTACGGATCCATGGCCTTGGATGTATTCATCCTTTTTAAGTCATTATGGCCCTCATTATGAACTTGGCGGTAAACACCGCTGACCGCTGTGGCAACAGTGACCAGAAGACCACCAATGGCGGTACACTGCACATCGCCGAATAATGATGCCAAAAAGTCAAATCTCCAAAAATCCTGCAACCTCCACCCACCACCAGGGACTACAATGGCGGAAAGGCAGTACACCCCACCCCGCCACCGCATGCAGACAAATCTTCCTCCCACCAAATAATGATGCACATATCAGCATGGCGGATAATGAATGATGAACGACCATTGGCAGTACGCACCGCCACAGCCAGTAACGGGACCCAACAATAACAAATGCACACATTGGCAACTTTGCAACCCACACATCTGACACACATCCACAACACTGTAAAACACTCACACACATACCGCACATTCCTTTGCATCGCCAATAGCACGACAGAGATTGACAACATAACACACATACACTGAACCCAACATCACACAAGTCACACACACAAATACACCACCAAAACACATACATACCCCAAACACCATTACAAGCCACACACATAACCACATGACAGCACCCTCACCAATACACATACAACACACCACCCACAACACAAATCATGCCACTCCTAAGCACCCCCGCCTCACAGATAAGGGGCTAAGGATCATGGTGGACGAAATACTCAGGGTAGAGCCACAACTATTCGGGGTACAGGTGCAGCAGACACCTGTGGCTAGGAAGATGGAGCTATGGCAGACGATAGTCAATAAGCTCAACGCAGTGGGAAACCATCCATGCACAAGGGATGACATTCGGAAGAGAGCGAACGACCCGCGAGGTAAGGTATGTTTAATGGCATCCAGGCACAACATCGCCATACAGAAGACTGGTGGTGGTCCCCTGCCTACACCCCCGAATACACTGATGGGGAGGAGAAGGTCCTGGCTATCCTGCACCGAGAGGGCCTCATCGGACTCATTGGAGGACTGGACTCAGGTAAGTCAAATACAATACCTTAACAGTCACCACACCTATAATGCATGTATCACCCCACCCCTCTCACAACCACCAGGACCCCATCCCCACCCAGTCCACAACACCCATATCCAATTTCCCTACATGCCCACAATCCCACAAACAGACCACCATCTAGCCCCCTGGGCACAGTCACCTACCCCAGCATAGATTCCCAGTGGCACTACAGCACCCACAATGCACCTCCACCCCCCACATAAATGTACACAAAGGGACCTTACATGCCACAACAGGGGAATATAACCATCAAATAGTGCAGAGCAGTGCAGCAATTGCCGATAAAGTACCTGACACCCACCTGTCTATTTCCCCACACACAGGCACCACCACCCATGCCACCCAGACGGAGACGTCAAGGAGTGCCAGTGCCCCTCCTGAAGACAGAGGCCCCACTCAGGACAGTGCAGAGGGATGCCTGGAAATAGAGGAACTCCCTGGCTCATCACACAGTCCTGGACTGACACCCTCCAGCTGCCCCACCCAGGATACCACTGACACCCCTATCACCCAGCCACCATCATCAGCTCTGGCCAAATGACCCCACACCAGTGTCTCCTGGCCACGGATTGGCAGCCCACATGTACAGAGGCCAGAGTTCCCACCCACAAACAGGCAGGATGACAAAGGGCCTAGTGCAAGTGGGACTGCCAGACCTGTGCAGGGGACACAGGCATAGAGGGCTAAGGTCAGTGGGAGGGCATCAGTGGCCCAGGGGGGTGGCCAGAGGATGAATGCAGCAGCCCAGGAGGTGATATCTGAGGTCTTGGGAGCATACCACCATACCCAGGACAGTATGGGCCAGATCCTGGCCTCCTTGGAACAGAATCAGAGGCTGCATATAGCACACCACCAGGAGGCCATGGAGCAATGGAAACAGCTCAATGCCACCATGGCCACCATTGCAGAGGTGCTGCAGCACCAGTACCACAGCCAGTCTGAGACCTCCACCCACCTGCAAGCCTCTACCACTAGCCAGGACACTGCCTTGCCTACAACATCTGGAGCAGCTACTGGACTGGTGGCACTGCCAGAGGACACACAGGAAACCAGCACCCCTACCCCTGCAGCCCAGCTGCACCTTTGCAAACGTGCCCTCAGACCCATACCTGCCACTGAAACACCAGCCAAGACCAAGCCCCACACCAAGAAGTTACTCTGCCCTGAACTGTCTCCCTTGTGTGCCACAGGGCTCCCTTGTTGACATGCCACTGCCATCACACCATCTTCCAATGGCCACATGGACCAAAACCCAGTGCTACCAACAGCTGAGCAGATGTAGCTGAGTATGTTTTTTCACCATGTGCCCACTCCCTTTCACTGTCCCAACACGTATGTATATATTGCCATCTAATAAATAGACCTATCCACTCAATTTGTATGTTCCTCGTCAATATCAGATATGAGTTGGGATTCTGTATGCATTAGCCAGTCACTATCATAATCCCACCATTATTGCAGGAGGGGATCCAATTGACTGTAGCGTCTGAGGTTTGTCACACTGTACACAATATTGGGCTTCCTGGCACATGCCACTACAGTCATCGTCATCAGTTAACATTGTCACTGACAATAGACACCACATTACTTATCACATGAGTCAGACTGAAACTATGAAGCTAATACATCAGCATCATTGAACTGTACCTTAGAGTCACTGGAAGTATAGGCAGATTAGCTGGGTCCTGGAGTTGAGATCTACCCCCCTTCTTCCTCACATCACTCTCATCCCCTCTCTGGGGTTGCAGGGCTGGTTGGACAGCACCCTCCTCTTCCAGAAGGGGGATAGCTTTCGTCACAGCCAAGTTGTGCAGCATGCAGCAGGCCACCACTTTCTTACACACCTTGTCAGGGACATAGCACAGGGATCCCCAGAGAGATGGAGGCAAAAAAATCTAGCCCTCAGGAGACCTACAGTGTGCTCAATCACCCTCGTAGTACGTCCATGGGCCCCATTATAATTCCTATCAGCATCTGACCTGGGATTCCTCACAGGTGTCAGGAGTCATTGCAAGTTGGGGTAGCCAGAATCACCTGCAAAAGTGGCCAAAAGAGGACTTTAAGAAACTGCCTTTACTTCAGTACAGCCTGCCTGTCAGATATGTACTGATCCAGTGTCATACACACTCACCTATGAGCCATCCTCTGTCCCCTTGTAGTTGTTCCATCGTGTGTGCTGTTTCTCAGGACAAAAGAATCAAGGACTGATCCTGGGAACCTAGCATTGACATGTGATATGTACTGATCAGCAGTACACACCAACTGTACATTCATGGAGTGATAGTTCTTACGATTCCTATACACCTGTTCATTCACTCTTGGGGGTATGAGAGCTATGTGGGTTCCATCAATGGCACCTATCACATGGGGGATATTAGCGAAGGCATAAAATACAGATTTGATGGTGGGAAGTTCAGCCCTTTGGAGAAACTGGACATATGTTTCCAAGTGTTGAACGTAGGCATCCAGGAATTTGGACAGGATGAGCCTGAACTTTGGCTGTGAGATCCCAGCACCCATGCCCACTGTCACCTGAAATGAGCCTGTAGCCAAAAAATTGAGCACAGATAGAACTTGCACAGTTGTAGGGATGGCATACTGATTTCAATTTGCCAGTTTCAGAACAGGTTCCATCAACCCACAGAGGTCATGTATTATAGCTATTTTGAGTCTGTAGGTGATGTGACATTCACCCATAGTTTCCAGATCTACCAGGGGTCTGTATACAGATGGGGCCCTCCCTCACCACACGGGTCTGTACCAATGGGGAAGGAAAAAAACACTTTCTGAGTGTTAGCTTACACTTGCATCCCATGATATCACTGTATTTCAAAAGGTGCGACACATAGGTAACGCACACAAACGGAAAGTATGAAGTACACCGTCAGTTAAATGTGTGCTGAGTTAACTCTGTCATAATGGCATCACAGTGTGGACACACTTCCAAAGATGGGTACATGTGAGGATTATAGAATTATGTCAGCAAGCGATGCAGGGGAGAGAGATTGGGGCCCTGGATGAGGGCCCTAGCCAGGCTATGGTGACGTGGTGGTAGCAAAATCGCAGACTCCTGTCATCCAGGTATGATAGGGTGGAAGTGACTTCATTCCGCTGGTGTTAGTCGTCATGGTGGAAGGTGGTGTTCACCGCTGTGCACCTGATCATTGCATTACATGGTTGTCAATGAGAACCTGGGCCAATCATGATCGCCGTCGGCAATGATGGAGCACACCGCCGTGGTACCTACGCCATTTTGTCAGACACTTGACTCCTGATTCCCGTGAAGGGTAGTACTCCAATGTGAGTGCTGTTGTGTCCTGACTCTGGCCCCTGGGATGGTGCGGGTTAGAGGGGAACAGGTCCCGGTCTTCACCGTGGAGGAGCTGGAGAAGCTGGTGGACGGGGTCCTACCCCAGTATGCGAGAGGAGCAGGTGAGTTGACATCTGTCATGCTTAGATGTGTGTGATTGTAGTGGATGCCTGTATGCCTGTGGGTTCGAAGTCTGACTGCCCAAGCATGGCTTGTCTGGCACGTTCTGCCTGTGAGTTGAAAACATGCCTGTCAACAATGGCCGTTCCATATGGAATGACATAGAATTTGTATTCAGTGCACACATACTGATGTCTGTTTCTTTGTTCTGTGTGTCCCATGCAGGTCAGCACCCAGCAAAAGAAAGGCCTGTGGCAAGCCATCGCCAAGGAGGTGCGGACCCTGGGTTTCTACAACCAGCGGACCACCCACTTCAGGGTGCGGTGGGAGGACCTGAGGTGCTGGGCCAGGAAGACCAGAGAGGCCCAGCTGAGGAATGCCTCCCAACGAGGAAGGGGTGCCCATTGGACCCTAACCCCCCCTAATGGCCCGCATTCTGGCGGTGGCCTATCCGGACTTGGATGGGCCCTTGAAAGCAGCACAGCAGCCACAAGGGGGTGAATACCAACAATGTTGTGATACCGCTTTGATGGATGTATGTTGGTGCTGTGGTATGCGTACATTGTAGTGCCAGGCACTTGGACAAGGGTGTTCCTGCAGTCCTTCCCCCTCTAAGTCCTTGGGATGGTGAAAGGGCTAGTTTGGACAGTCTATATGCCCATGTGGGCTCCCCTTTCTGTCATCTGTTATTCATTGTGGCTTATGGACGTGTAAGTGCATCGGCTGGGCATGGTCTCTCATGGGTGTACTCCACACTGTGTATCAGGTTTGTGTTTCATGAGGGTTATGTGGTGTTTTCTGGGGTCATAACCACTAGTCAGGTGCACTGTCATTACATATGTTGTCTGTGCTAAGTGTATGTGAGTGACCTGGATGGGAGTGTGTGTAAGCCAAAATTGGACATGGATTCAGGATCTGACAAAGTTCTTTTGTTTCCCCACCCCTGTGCTCTTGTGTCCTTTGTGTACATTAGCATCTTCTGGTGAGGGAGCTGAGGCACCGGTGAGTGGGAATGCAGAAGCCCACGGTTCAAAGGAGGCAGAGTCGAGCAACGCCAAGGGGACCAGTGGGTTGGAGGGCAAGGGGAGCATCATGGGGGAGGCAACTACCACTGAAGGGAGTGACTCTGATACCTTCTCTGATGGCAGCTCCCTGGTGGTGGCAGACCCTACTGGGCCCACCCACTCCTTGCCATCTTCCGCCACCACGCAAACCATCACCGCCCTCCCAGTTGCTCCCGACATAGTTGCCCGTGCCCACTCACCCAGGAGGGTGGGTGTCTCCTTCGCCCCAGACACTACATTCCCTGCCCCAGTCAGCCCTGCTGCCCTCACGGTGGAGGCTATTGACCTACTGAGAACCATCTCTGTGGGGCAGACAACCATCGTGAATGCTATCCAGGGGCTAGCATCCCACATGCAGGAATGCAATGCATACCTGGAGGGCATTCAAGGTGCCATGTCTGGCCTACAGAGATCTTTTCAGGCTCTGGCCTCCTCTTTGACGGCAGCCAGTGCCCGTGGTCTTTCTGTCCCCCTCCTCTACCCCTTCCAGTACCCCACTCCCTTCACCCATTCCAAGCACACATACAGACAGCCATACACACACATCAACACACAAGTGCACACAGAAAAACACAAGCACCACACTTCCCACCACAGACATGCACACACCCAAACATTCAAAAGCACACACAAAAACATCCACTTCCCCCAGTGTGTCAACTTTCCCCGCCACCCTGTCTGTCACATCACCAGGCACACCCACACGCACTGCACCCTCGGTCACTGCTGCTGCCCCCATTCATGCAGTCACCTCAACATCTGACATCCAGAAATTCACCCCAGACATCACATCTGCACTCACCACGATTACATTGACAGACACTTTCAGCACACCCACCAGACCTGCAGACACCCAGACAACATCCATATACTCTGGCAGCCTGTCTTGTCCTACTGTGTCCACCCCCCTCCTCCCAAAACACTCAAACATTTGCAGACATCCACACCACACACATCCACCAC
This sequence comes from Pleurodeles waltl, assembly GCF_031143425.1. Lineage (NCBI taxonomy): Eukaryota > Metazoa > Chordata > Amphibia > Caudata > Salamandridae > Pleurodeles > Pleurodeles waltl. Next base: position 454,285,697 of record NC_090451.1, read on the forward strand.
ACTCAAGCATACTTTAAAAGCACCTGCGTCCACGTCCTACACACGTACACCTGATACGAGCACTCCCTCAACCTCCACTCCCAGACCTGCCTCCAGATCCCCTTCAACTGCACCTAAGAAGCTTTTCCTATCCCGTGTTGACCTGTTTGAACCCACTGGCCCACCCTGTCTTGTCCCTAAACGTGCCCATGTCCTTCCCCAGTCCACTCCTTCATTGTCAAAGCCCGCCCCAGTCCACCCTTCCCTTTCCCGAGCCCCTTCCCCAGGGAGAAAGAGTCCCTGTGTTTCCCCAGGTCCCTCTGCCACCCCCTGGCTCAAGCCCACTCCCTCTCCTTCCAAGGGCAAGCCCAAACCCCCTCCACCTCCCAAACCTAAGCCCAAGCCCACCCCCTTCCAGACGTAAGCCCCCACCTCCGCCAAACTCTGCCCCTGTTCCCTGAGGTTCCCGGCTGCCGCATTTATGCCCCTTTCGAGTGGAGTAGCCTGTGCACATGTGGGAGTCAAGTTCGGCCTATATTGGCCCTTCTATCATTTGAAAATGGACTGGCCAGTGGCCTTATTTGGACATTACGGTTCTTACTTTGCAATAAATGTGAGTGCCCAGTAGTGCTGTTGGCACAACATAGTGACGTTGTTCAACCTTTTACTGTGGGGGTGAGGTGTGCACATGTGTCTACTTTGGTGCAGGTCTTTGTTGGCTTGTGTCTGGTAAGTACATTTGATTATGGTATGTTTGGCTTGAGATGGTGGGAGGGGTTGGGAATGCGTTGTTGTAGGAGGCTGGACTGGCTTGTAGTGAGTACCAAGGGGTACTTACACCTTGCACCAGGCCCAGTTATCCCTTATTAGTGTATAGGGTGTCTAGCAGCTTAGGCTGATAGATAATGGTAGCTTAGCAGAGCAGCTTAGGCTGAACTAGGAGACGAGTGAAGCTACTACAGTACCACTAGTGTCATATGCACAATATCATAAGAAAACACAATACACAGATATACTAAAAATAAAGGTACTTTGGCCCATATTTATACTTTTTGACGCTAAACTGCGCTAACGCAGTTTAGCGTCAAAAAATTTAGCGCCGTCTAACGCCATTCCGAAGCGCCATGCGGGCGCCGTATTTATGGAATGGCGTTAGCCGGCGCAAGCAGACCGGCGCTGCCTGGTGTGCGTGGAAAAAAACCACGTAGACCAGGCAGCGCCGGCGTAGGGGGAAAATGGCGCTAGGGCGTCTTAAAATGGCGCAAGTCGGGTTGACGCTAAAAAATCGTCTTAACCCGATTTGCGCCATTTTTTCGACGCCCAGACGCCATTTAAATGACTCCTGTCTTAGTAAAGACAGGAGTCATGCCCCCTTGCCCAATGGCCATGCCCAGGGGACTTATGTCCCCTGGGCATGGTCATTGGGCATAGTGGCATGTAGGGGGGCACAAATAAGGCCCCCCTATGCCACCCAAAAAAAAATGAAAAATATAAAAAATTATACTTACGTGAACTTACCTGAATGTCCCTGGGGTGGGTCCCTCCATCCTTGCGTGTCCTCCTGGGGTGGGCAGGGGTGGCAGGGGGGGTCCCTGGGGGCAGGGGAGGGCACCTGTGGGCTCATTTTGAGCCCACAGGCCCCTTAACGCCTACCCTGACCCAGGCGTTAAAAAGTGGCGCAAATGCGGGGTTTTTTGACCCGCCACCTCCCGGGCGTGATTTTTGCCCGGGAGTATAAATACGACGCATTTGCGTCGCCGTCATTTTTTTAGACGGGAACGCCTTCCTTGCATCTCATTAACACAAGGAAGGCGTTCACGCTAAAAAATGACGCTCTTTGCCCATACTTTGGCGCTAGACGCGTCTAACGCCAAAGTATAAATATGGCGTTCGTTTTGCGCCGAATTTGCGTCGAAAAAAACGACGCTAATTCGGCGCAAACGGAGTATAAATATGGGCCTTTATTTTTATGACAATATTGCAAAAGTATCTCAGTGAGTACCCTCAGTATGAGGATAACATATATACACAAGATATATGTACACAATACCAAAAATATGCAGTATAGTATTAGAAAACAGTGCAAACAATGTATAGTTACAATAGGATGCAATGGGGACACATAGGGATAGGGGCAACATAAACCATATACTCCAGAAGTGGAATGCGAACCACGAATGGACCCCAAACCTATTCGACCTTGTAGAGGGTCGCTCGGACTGTAAGAAAACAGTGAGGGTTAGAAAAATAGCCCACCCCAAGACCCTGAAAAGTGAGTGCAAAGTGCACTAAAGTTCCCCAAAGGACATAGAAGTCGTGATAGGGGAATTCTGCAGGAAAGACACAAATCAGCAATGCAACAACGATGGATTTCCAAACGAGGGTACCTGTGGAACAAGGGGACCAAGTCCAAAAGTCACAAGCAACTCGGAGATGGGCAGATGCCCAGGAAAAGCCAGCTGTGGGTGCAAAGAAGCTGCTACTGGACAGTAGAAGCTGAAGATTCTGCAGGAACGACAAGGGCTAGGAACTTTCCCTTTGGAGGACGGATCCATCACGCCGTGGAGAGTTGTACAAAAGTGTTTTCCTGAAGAAAGACCACCAACAAGCCTTGCTAGCTGCAAATTGTGCGGTTAGGGTTTTTGGATGCTGCTGTGGCCCAGGAGGGACCAGGATGTCGTCAATTACGTCTGGGGACAGAGGGGGCGTCGAGGAAGACAAGGAGCCCTCTCAGAAGCAGGCAGCACCTGCAGAAGTGCCGGAACAGGCACTACAAAGTGGAGTGAAACGGTGCTCACCTGAAGTTGCACAAAGGAGTCCCACGCCGCCGGAGGACAACTTAGGAGGTTGTGCAATGCAGGTTAGAGTGCCGTGGACCCAGGCTGGACTGTGCACAAAGGATTTCCGCCGGAAGTGCACGGAGGACGGAGTAGCTGCAAAAGTCGCGGTTCCCAGCAATGCAGTCTGCCGTGGGGAGGCAAGGACTTACCTCCACCAAACTTGGACTGAAGAGTCACTGGACTGTGGGAGTCACTTGGACAGAGTTGCTGGATTCAAGGGACCTCGCTCGTTGTGCTGAGAGGAGACCCAGGGTACCAGTGATGCAGTTCTTTGGTGCCTGCGGTTGCAGGGGGACGATTCCGTCGACCCACGGGAGATTTCTTCGGAGCTTCTAGTGCAGAGGGGAGGCAGACTACCCCCACAGCATGCACCACCAGGAAAGCAGTCGAGAAGGCGGCAGGATCAGCGTTACAGAGTTGCAGTAGTCGTCTTTGCTACTTTGTTGCAGTTTTGCAGGCTTCCAGCGCGGTCAGCAGTCGATTCCTTGGCAGAAGGTGAAGAGAGAGATGCAGAGGAACTCGGATGAGCTCTTCCATTTGTTATCTAAGGAATCCCCAAAGACAGAGACCCTAAATAGCCAGAAAAGAGGGTTTGGCTACTTAGGAGAGAGGATAGGCTAGCAACACCTGAAGGAGCCTATCAGAAGGAGTCTCTGACGTCACCTGCTGGCACTGGCCACTCAGAGCAGTCCAGTGTGCCAGCAGCACCTCTGTTTCCAAGATGGCAGAGGTCTGGAGCACACTGGAGGAGCTCTGGGCACCTCCCGGGGGAGGTGCAGGTCAGGGGAGTGGTCACTCCCCTTTCCTTTGTCCAGTTTCGCGCCAGAGCAGGGCTGAGGAGTCCCTGAACCGGTGTAGACTGGCTTATGCAGAAATGGGCACCATCTGTGCCCATGAAAGCATTTCCAGAGGCTGGGGGAGGCTACTCCTCCCCTGCCTTCACACCATTTTCCAAAGGGAGAGGGTGTAACACCCTCTCTCTGAAAAAGTCCTTTGTTCTGCCTTCCTGGGCCAAGCCTGGCTGGACCCCAGGAGGTCAGAAACCTGTCTGAGGGGTTGGCAGCAGCAGCAGCTGCAGTGAAACCCCTGAAAAGGCAGTTTGGCAGTACATGGGTCTGTGCTACAGACCCGTGGGATCATGGGATTGTGCCAACAATGCCAGGATGGCATAGAGGGAGCAATTCTATGATCTTAGACATGTTACATGGCCATATTCGGAGTTACCATTGTGAAGCTACACATAGGTAGTGACCTATGTGTAGTGCATGCGTGTAATGGTGTCCCCGCACTCACAAAGTCCGGGGAATTTGCCCTGAACAATGTGGGGGCACCTTGGCTAGTGCCAGGGTGCCCACACACTAAGTAACTTTGCACCTAACCTTTACCAGGTAAAGGTTAGACATATAGGTGACTTATAAGTTACTTAAGTGCAGTGGTAAATGGCTGTGAAATAACGTGGACGTTATTTCACTCAGGCTGCAGTGGCAGGCCTGTGTAAGAATTGTCAGAGCTCCCTATGGGTGGCAAAAGAAATGCTGCAGCCCATAGGGATCTCCTGGAACCCCAATTCCCTGGGTACCTCAGTACCATATACTAGGGAATTATAAGGGTGTTCCAGTATGCCAATGTAAATTGGTAAAATTGGTCACTAGCCTGTTAGTGACAATTTGTAAAGAGAGAGCATAACCACTGAGGTTCTGGTTAGCAGAGCCTCAGTGAGACAGTTAGGCATCACACAGGGAACACATACCTATAGGTCACAAACTTATGAGCACTGGGGTCCTGACTAGCAGGGTCCCAGTGACACATAACAACATACTGAAAACATAGGGTTTTCACTATGAGCACTGGGCCCTGGCTAGCAGGATCCCAGTGAGACAGTGAAAACACCCTGACATACACTCACAAACAGGCCAAAAGTGGGGGTAACAAGGCTAGAAAGAGGCTACTTTCTCACACAACCCCCCTCAAACGAAGGACAATAAGGCTAACCTTGGCCAGTTGAGACTTTATTGTCTAAGTGGTGATAAGTAGAGAGTAGCTCTGCAATAGACTGGTTACTCCCTTTATCATCCACTATATGGTTACTTCCCTGTGGGGATGTAAACCACCCTGTTTGAAGTTTTTTAGCTAAGCAACAATGTGAAGATGTATTTTCAGAGTTTCTATCAGTAAGTTTTAGTTTAGAGCAGTGGGAATTGTCCACTCAACCTATTTGTAGTGATGGAAATGCCAGACAGGGATGCTGTCTCAGAAAAGCCATAGCTGGGCAAAAACTTTGTCCATATGGCTGGAAGAGAGAACAGGGATTCTGTTTCTCTTGGGTTGGAGCAGGGCAGGGATGCTGTCCCTTGAGCTCCACACTAGGGCAGGGATGCTGTCCTAAGTGGCGTGAGGCAGTGCAGGGTTTCTGCACTAAAGTTTCTCTGGGAGGGTTGAGGGGTACTCCATGTTAACCAAAATGGTGCTCTTTTTGTCACAAATGTTAGTTATCCCACAGAGAGGTACTTCTACCTCAGGGAGTACAGCTTTGCCAGCTGATGATTCACTTGGAACAGGTGCCACCCCAGGAGAGGTTTCTCCTACCACAGGAATTATATCCTGATTGGCAGGGTGGTTAGGGGATACTGTGATACCCTTTTTACCTGTTGTTGGAGAGGGATCCTGAGTTTTCAGGCCTTCTCTCCTTTGTTTTTTCATTTCAGTAGAAATGAGAGGGAACAATTCCTCTGGGATGCCCAGCATGGCTGCATGGGCATAAAACTCTACATCAGCCCAACCTGAGGCCTCTAGGTCATTACCTAAGAGACAGTCTACAGGTAAGCTAGGTGATACCACCACCTGCTTAGGGCCAGTAACTCCACCCCAACTAAACTGAATTATAGCTAAGGGAAGAAACTTAGTGGAGTTATGGACATCAATAATTTTATACTGTTGTCCAATGATGTGTTGTTCAGGGGCCACTAGGTTTTCAGTCACCAAAGTGATACTGGCACCTGTGTCCCTGTAGGCCAAGGCCTCAACACCGTTTATTGAAACTGTCTGCCTGTACTTATCCATTGTAAGGGGACAAGCAGCCAGTGTGGCAAGGCCAATGCCACTAGGTGTGACAGAAACTGTCTTGGGACTGACTACCCCAGTTTCTATTATGGACCCATAAGTGAACCCAACTACACCCTTAACTTGACTGTTGCCAGCAGTCCCACCACTAGTACCACTACTGCTAGGGGCACTAGAGCTTGATGTATTAGTGGTGGTAGGCTCAGGGGGTTTACCTGGACAGGACTTATCCCCTGGCCTATGGCCTCTGTTTTTACACACAAAGCACCAAGGCTTTTTAATGTGTGCGGGTTGAGAAGAAGAGGAAGAATTTGTTTTATCCCCACCCTCTGAAGAGTGTTTAAGATTTGAAGTGGGATCTTTGGTTTTACCCTTATCCCCATGCTTATCTTGAGATTTTTCACCATCCTTCTTCTTGCCATCCTTGTCACCACCTGTATGAACTTTTCTGTTCACTCTTGTTCTGACCCATTTGTCTGCCTTCTTTACCAATTCTTGGGGAGAGGTCAGATCTGAGTCCACTAGATACTGGTGCAACAAATCAGACACACAATTATTAAGTATATGCTCTCTCAGGATTATGTTATATAGGCTTTCATAGTCAGTCACTTTACTGCCATGTAACCACCCCTCCAAGGCCTTCACTGAATGGTCAACAAAGTCTACCCAGACTTGTGAAGACTCCTTTTTGGTCTCTCTGAACTTCAACCTGTACTGTTCAGTGGTTAAGCCATAACCATCCAGGAGTGCATTCTTAAGAACTTTAAAATTATTGGCATCACTTTCTTTCACAGTAAGGAGCCTATCCCTACCCTTTCCACTAAATGATAGCCATAGGATAGCAGCCCACTGCCTTTGAGGGACATCCTGTACAACACAGGCCCTCTCAAGTGCAGCAAACCACTTGTTAATGTCATCCCCCTCCTTATAAGGGGGAACTATCTTGTGCAGATTCCTGGAATCATGCTCTTTTGCAGGATGACTATGGTGAATACTGCTGCTGCCACCATGGGTTTCTAAACCCAATTTCTGTCTTTCCCTTTCCACTTCTAAGGACTGTCTATCCAAATCCAGCTGTTGCTTCTTGAGCTTCAGTCTGGTTTGTTCCACTCTCAATCTATTGAGCTCCCTTTCTAACAATCTGTCATCAGGGTGGGTGGGAGGGAAATGTCTAGAAACAGAAGTGTGATGAGAAAGGACAGAAGGAGACCTGTTCCTAACAGAAGGCACCCTAACAGCTTGGCTAACAGAAACAGCACTTCTACTATGATGAGAAGGGATACTCTTATTGTGATGTGAGACAACACTATCAGTATGGTGTGACTCTACATCAGTACCAGCTATGCTAGGTGGTTTGCTAGGGGGCAGGCTTGGAAGTTTCCCTCCCACTTCTTTAGCTAGGGGAGCACCAGAGTCAGAGTGGGAACCATCAGATAACTTTTCAACAGGAGTGCCAGCTGTGGCCTTATCCTGTTCAATAAGCATATTCACTAACAGCTCTCTAGAAGGATTCTTCCTTACACTTAAACCTCTTTCTATGCAGAGACTCCTTGCTTCTTTCCAGCTAAGGTTATCATAAGCAAGTTTGGACAGATCAACAGTTTGGCCTGTGCCAGACATTTTAGACAGTGTTTAAGTGACAGAAAAAGTGAAGAATTTTTTTTTCAGAACTTTTGGAAAGACAGAAAAAAAAACTTTTAAAACTTTTTAAGAACTTTTTAGAAAGTTTAGAGGTACTTTTCAGCACTTTAGAAAAGAGGTGAGAAAAGAAATGCCAAACTTTTTGGTTAGGTGTACATACACTGAACTTGTTTTGTATATTTTTCTCTTATGAAAAGTACAATGACAAAAGTGGTAAGTAGTTACAGAGCACTTATCCCACCACTGCACAACCAATGTAGGAGGCTGGACTGGCTTGTAGTGAGTACCAAGGGGTACTTACACCTTGCACCAGGCCCAGTTATCCCTTATTAGTGTATAGGGTGTATAGGAGCTTAGGCTGATAGATAATGGTAGCTTAGCAGAGCAGCTTAGGCTGAACTAGGAGACGAGTGAAGCTCCTACAGTACCACTAGTGTCATATGCACAATATCATAAGAAAACACAATACACAGATATACTAAAAATAAAGGTACTTTATTTTTATGACAATATGCCAAAAGTATCTCAGTGAGTACCCTCAGTATGAGGATAACAAATATACACAAGATATATGTACACAATACCAAAAATATGCAGTATAGTATTAGAAAACAGTGCAAACAATGTGTAGTTACAATAGGATGCAATGGGGACACATAGGGATAGGGGCAACACAAACCATATACTCCAGAAGTGGAATGCGAACCACGAATGGACCCCAAACCTATGTGACCTTGTAGAGGGTCACTGGGACTGTAAGAAAACAGTGAGGGTTAGAAAAATAGCCCACCCCAAGACCCTGAAAAGTGAGTGCAAAGTGCACTAAAGTTCCCCAAAGGACATAGAAGTCGTGATAGGGGAATTCTGCAGGAAAGACACAAATCAGCAATGCAACAACAATGGATTTCCAAACGAGGGTACCTGTGGAACAAGGGGACCAAGTCCAAAAGTCACAAGCAAGTCGGAGATGGGCAGATGCCCAGGAAAAGCCAGCTGTGGGTGCAAAGAAGCTGCTACTGGACAGTAGAAGCTGAAGATTCTGCAGGAACGACAAGGGCTAGGAACTTCCCCTTTGGAGGACGGATCCCGCATGCCGGGGAGAGTTGTGCAGAAGTGTTTTCCTGAAGAAAGACCGCCAACAAGCCTTGCTAGCTGCAAATTGTGTGGTTAGGGTTTTTGGATGCTGCTGTGGCCCAGAAGGGACCAGGATGTCGCCAATTGCATCTGGGGACAGAGGGGGCGTCAAGCAAGACACGGAGTCCTCTCAGAAGCAGGCAACACCCGCAGAAGTGCCGGAACAGGCACTACAAAGTGGAGTGAAACAGTGCTCACCTGAAGTTGCACAAAGGAGTCCCACACCGCCGGAGGACAACTTAGGAGGTCATGCAATGCAGGTTAGAGTGCCGTGGACCCAGGCTGGACTGTGCACGGAGGCCGGAGTAGCTGCAAAAGTCGCGGTTCCCAGCAATGCAGTCTGGCGTGGGGAGGCAAGGACTTACCTCCACCAAACTTGGACTGAAGAGTCACTGGACTGTGGGAGTCACTTGGACAGAGTTGCTGGATTCAAGGGACCTCGCTCGTCGTGCTGAGAGGAGACCCAGGATACCGGTGATGCAGTTCTTTGGTGCCTGCGTTTGCAGGGGGACGATTCCGTCGACCCACGGGAGATTTCTTCGGAGCTTCTAGTACAGAGAGGAGGCAGACTACCCCCACAGCATGCACCACCAGGAAAGCAGTCGAGAAGGCCACAGGATCAGCGTTACAGAGTTGCAGTAGTCGTCTTTGCTACTTTGTTGCAGTTTTGCAGGCTTCCAGCGCGGTCAGCAGTCGATTCCTTGGCAGAAGGTGAAGAGAGAGATGCAGAGGAACTCAGATGAGCTCTTGCATTTGTTATCTAAGGAATCCCCAAAGACAGAGACCCTAAATAGCCAGAAAATAGGGTTTGGCTACTTAGGAGAGAGGATAGGCTAGCAACACCTGAAGGAGCCTATCAGAAGGAGTCTCTGACGTTACCTGCTGACACTGGCCACTCAGAGCAGTCCAGTGTGCCAGCAGCACCTCTGTTTCCAAGATGGCAGAGGTCTGGAGCACACTGGAGGAGCTCTGGGCACCTCCCAGGGGAGGTGCAGGTCAGGGGAGTGGTCACTCCCCTTTCCTTTGTCTAGTTTCGCGCCAGAGCAGGGCTGAGGAGTCCCTGAACCGGTGTAGACTGGCTTATGCAGAAATGGGCACCATCTGTGCCCATGAAAGCATTTCCAGAGGCTGGGGGAGGCTACTCCTCCCCTGCCTTCACACCATTTTCCAAAGGGAGAGGGTGTAACACCCTCGCTCTGAGGAAGTCCTTTGTTCTGCCTTCCTGGGCCAAGCCTGGCTGGACCCCAGGAGGGCAGAAACCTGTCTGAGGGGTTGGCAGCAGCAGCAGCAGTGAAACCCCTGAAAAGGTAGTTTGGCAGTACATGGGTCTGTGCTACAGACCTGTGGGATCATGGGATTGTGCCAACAATGCCAGGATGGCATAGAGGGGGCAATTCCATGATCTTAGACATGTTACATGGCCATATTCGGAGTTACCATTGTGAAGCTACACATAGGTAGTGACCTATGTGTAGTGCACGCGTGTAATGGTGTCCCCGCACTCACAAAGTCCGGGGAATTTGCCCTGAACAATGTGGGGGCACCTTGGCTAGTGCCAGGGTGCCCACACACTAAGTAACTTTGCACCTAACATTTACCAGGTAAAGGTTAGACATATAGGTGACTTATAAGTTACTTAAGTGCAGTGGTAAATGGCTGTGAAATAACGTGGATGTTTTTTCACTCAGGCTGCAGTGGCAGGCCTGTGTAAGAATTGTCAGAGCTCCCTATGGGTGGCAAAAGAAATGCTGCAGCCCATAGGGATCTCCTGGAACCCCAATACCCTGGGTACCTCAGTACCACATACTAGGGAATTATAAGGGTGTTCCAGTATGCCAATGTAAATTGGTAAAATTGGTCACTAGCCTGTTAGTGACAATTTGTAAAGAGAGAGCATAACCACTGAGGTTCTGGTTAGCAGAGCCTCAGTGAGACAGTTTGGCATCACACAGGGAACACATACCTATAGGTCACAAACTTATGAGCACTGGGGTCCTGACTAGCAGGGTCCCAGTGACACATAACAAACATACTGAAAACATAGGGTTTTCACTATGAGCACTGGGCCCTGGCTAGCAGGATCCCAGTGAGACAGTGAAAACACCCTGACATACACTCACAAACAGGCCAAAAGTGGAGGTAACAAGGCTAGATAGAGGCTACTTTCTCACAGTTGTGGGGTGGGTTTGTAACTGTGCCCTTCCTTCTCATGTGTACTAGGCCACAGTACTTACCAATGGCGTCTTTGTCGTCGGTCACAGTCTTGGAGGAATATGGCAAGGAGCTGCACTGGCATTATTTTGAACTCTCCATGTCTGCGTCGACGTTTTCTTTTTGCCTCCGGTGAGTGTTTCCTTTTATATTATTTGGTTCCACCACACTTTGCATGGCGGTGGTTTCCGCCCCATAACTGCTAAAGGTCGGGTGTTTCATTATTTGGTGGGCAGGTAGGTCCTTTCCGTGGGCCTGCGGGTGGCCTCCTCTGCCCTCGTCGGAACTACAAAGATGGCAGTGTGTGGATGAACAGCTAATTGATTTTAATATGCTTCATTATTTGGCGGGCCGGACCACCATCCTATTGTTAGAAGTTTCCACCACCATTGGCGGTGCAGTGTTTACCGCCATGTTCATACTGACAACCAATGACATTGAAATAAAGATTGTACAAGGGGCCTAGAGTTACTATCAATTTCACTTGGCGAATTAAATAAATATGAGACACCAAGATCTAGAAATTATCATATTAATATAGCCTAGCCAGGCAATGTTGTCACCATAATCCAATTTAATACAACATAAAAGGACTTATTGAGAGAATTTGATAAGGGGGAGTCCAAATTTTCACCACAGTGGAAGTCGCACGATTGTATTCAGGTCCTCTATATAAGGTAGACCAACCTCAGTGTGGGTAATAATATTGGCAGTGTATCTGAGGATTGCTAGCAGTCTGCCAAGAAATTTATTTTTGGTAGTTTGCGAATAGCCACAGTCCTCATACCCCCACACCCGAGCACCATAGGTGCCCAAAAAAAGGTATTTGGCATTGTAGAGTGAAATGAATTCTTTAATGAGTTTTTGTTTGAGATGCTTAGCGAATCTGATAATAGCATCAGCAACATTATCCGTTTTGGTCTTCTTTGAGCTAAAAGCTTATCCCATTTAAAAATGATGCCCAACATAATCCTAAGGAAATTAGAATTTGTGACTTTAGTGATGGGGGGGGTCCCATCAATGGAAAACCTTTGAGAATGTGTAATTCTATGTCCACAAGTCATAATAAATGACCCATGATGAGAACCTAGACTTTAAATTGATGAGTCAAGGGCCGGAGATTGAGGTGTGTCAAGTAATGACATCTGAGGATTTACCACTGGATTTTAGAGACACGGGGAAGCCTGAGGTTTTGGACTTTTCAGGAAAAACACTGGTAAAATAAAAAGGAGTGGAGTCAGTTTGTATAAAAGTAAAACCAAAAGATGAATATTCAAGTTCCCCACACTATAATCTGACCTCTGAAACAATTGCTGGAATTACTCTTGTGTTCAAGTCAGTGATACAGCAAAACATTTTGAAGGAGATATTGGGGACTCTATATAATTCAAACATAATGGGCTCACAGAAGCCTAGCAGTAAATACTGCATATTGCAGGACCTGAGAAGGATCAACAACATTGTTACTCCCTGGTATCCTGTAGTACTGAATCCAGCTGTGATTTTGTTTCAGATTCCATGTGAGGCTGAGTGGTTCGCTATTATCGATTTTCTCTGTTCCCTTGCATGAATACAACCAGTACCTCTTCGCTTTTTGGTTCCAGAACTGTGTTTTGTAATGGTGCTGAGTCCCATAAGGGTAAACAGAGAGTCTCTTGATTGTCAACCAGATCCTCAAAAAGATTCTTGATGCCCTAATCATGCCCTATAATTCTACGCATCAACAAATGTCGACAGTGTCTGATACTCAAGAAGCATGAAAATGAGACATCATTCCATTCTTGAACCACTTAGCTGAGAATGGACATAAGGTTTTCCTGAGTAAGTTGCAATATTGTCAGAAAGGAGTGCTAAATCTCAGACATGACATTCAGCAAGGAGCGAGTAAGCTGTCACAAGAAATAAAAACAGCAATTCTTAAAATGAATCCGCCAACTACCCAGAAAGAAGTCAGAATATTTTAGGGAATGTTGGGTTACTGTCATCAGTGGATACTTAACTATTCTCTAGTGGCCAAGCCTTTACAGAGGTTGACATATGACGATCTGTCTCATCTGATACCATGGGATAACAACTGCTTTTGTGCCTTCCTAGAGCTGAGAGAAAATCTCTGTCATGTCCCAGCAGTAGGAATGCCTCATTACAATAAAGGCTTTGGATTTTTATGCAGTGAGAGAGAGGACTGTGCTTCCTCGGGGCTTACAGAGATTCACAGAAATTTGAGACACTCTGTGGCATATTTCTCTGCTACGCCTGACCCTGTAGCCACAGGAATGCCAGGATATCTTAAGGACATGGCAGCAGTTGATGTCAGCATAAAACGATACAAGAGTATTGTGATGGGACATTCTCTAACTATTCTTGTGCCACATTTAACTGTGATATTGTCAACACATACTCACACTCAGGACTTCACAAATAGCTTCTTGGCAAAGTATGAATAGATTATACTTGTGGCAGCCAATGTCACTCTAAAAGTTGTGTTACTTTGATTCCTGCTACGCTCATGCCTCTCCCGGAGAATGAAAATGATGATGGAGAAGTCGAGCATGATTGCCTCAATGTCACTGAACTTTGCACTAAGCCAAGACCAGATATATGGGATGAACCACTTGTAGAGTCTGACCACATACAGTATGTGGATGGCTCTTGTCTAAGAGACAATTAGGGAAACTTCAGAGCTGCTTATGCAGTCTTTATAGTCTCCAGGGTAGTTGAAGCTTCCTGGCTTTGAGGGGTGTTTTCTGCACCAGTGGCTGAATTGGTAGCTCTTACTAGTACTTGCTGTGTCTCTTACCAGCTGAAAGTGCCTATATTTACAGATAGTCAATATGACTTTGGTGTTGTTCACGCCTTCGGGCAGTTATGGTAACAAAGAAGATTTATGAAATAATCTGGCTGCCCGATCCTTATTGAGGAGAACATTATGAGGAATTTGGAAGCATTACAGCAACCTGCACACAATTTGGTTGTGAAGTGCTCTACTCACCCAGTGGTGACGATTATGTGACCGTAGGCAATTGTAATGCTGATGAGATTGCCCAATATTGTGCATACGGGTCACAAACCTTTACTGAAAAGTATGTGAATTAATACGAGTGTGAGACCAACTATAATCTTTTGTTGTCAACAACTGATACCTGGGAGAAAGTAAAAAGACAGCAGAAGAATGTGCCAAATGGAGATCAGCAGGGTTGGATCAGAGCAGGATGTGAGAAAGAGATGATGATATTTTTTTTTGTAGATGGCAGACCTGAGTTGACTGAAAGCATGCTATCCAAAATGGCACGACATTTCCATGGACCAGCACATATTAATTAAGAGGGATGCCGTGGTAAGGTTATTCAGACAATATTTTTATGACCCACAATTCAGATTGGAGGTTGAAGAATTGTGTCACAGATGTGCTGTTGTCAACAGATTAACAAAGGGAAAAGAACTCCTGTGACATTGAGCCATATAGGAAGATCGGGAGAACCATTCAACAGAATGCAGATAGACTTTATCAAAATGTCTGTGTGCAGCAGGCTTAGATATGTCCTGGTGATTGTGTGCATCTTCTCATGTTGAAAGGAGGTCTACACAACCAGGAGAAATGACAGTCTCACTTTAGCCTAATTGTTGTTAAGAGAGTTGTTACCTCGCTTTGGTTTCCCAACTTCACTGGAGCCAGACCGAGGGAAACATTTCAATAATTAGGTCCTGAGAATGTTGTGTGCCATTTTACAAGTGAAGCAAGGACTACACTGCATTTATTGGCCAGAGGCTCCTGGCATCATCGAACAGGTTAATGGGACATCGAAAGCCAGATTGGTCAAAGTGTGTGCATCAACATTTCTCAAGTGGCAAGACACTTTGCTACTTGTGTTAATGAGCCTTCAAAGTGTTCCTGACAGGAAAACTGGGTTGCCACCTCATTAAATAATCATGGGAGAGCCAGGGGACTGCCTGCAGTGCCTGCAAATGCACTTGTGAACATTACAAATTACATAGTTCTTGACTATTGCAAGAGACTAGCTGATGTAGTCCATTCTGTGTTCCACCAAGTTGAGGCTGTTACTGCCTCTCCATATCTGGAGCAGTGTCATGACTTCGGTCCTGACGTGGATCCTGGTGAAGAAGCATGTTTGAAAATTGTGTTTGGAGCCTAGGTGGCGTACCAGGTAGTGATGAATGCAGCTATTCATCATGTAGGCATTCCCAATTGGATTCATGCAGCCCACACTCTGAGAGTGGAGTGTCCTCTTGATAGAGTGATGGTACCCTTCCAGAAGTGCAACCCCCAACTGAGAGACAGCAATAGGAGTAATGAGACTCAGCAAGAGCTTATGACAGCACATCCTCAGCCTGAGGGGGGTCTAGTTGATCTGACATTTGAGGAGTCTTCGGCTGAAACCACTGACAGACCCAGATTCAGACCCTGGTAAAGGCCTAGTGCTGTGTCACATCCAGTAGAGACCAAGGACTGTTGGCCGAGAAAGCAGGAAGCAGAGAGATGAAAATACCTATGGAACAATGAGTGAGTACTGTCCTTAAAGATACTGAGGAGTCTGACCCAACTGACAGTGAAAGTGAACAGTCAGCACTCAGGGCTAGAGTTCCCTCTCAGGTATACTCATCCTCTAAATGGACATACTTTGCTGATAGCAATTGTGAAGGGGGAAACTTGTGATTTGAAAGACAAGAGTGAGAGCCCAGTTTAGCTTCCATAAAATGTAGTTTGAACTTGCACTCTCATTGAAAAAACTGAGTTGAAAGACTATTGAAATGAATTTGAATTTGTGAATAATAAAAATGACACTGTTTAAAAGAATTAAGAAGAGTCCCCCAGGCCTGTGACAGAAGGAGTGCTGCGCTGTCATTAAGAAGAAGACTGAGTAAGGCTAAGGAAGTCTCACGAAGATTTTGCAAATAATTTCATTGCACCTTACTTGAACTTTGTTTTGCTGTTTGCACAAGTAGAAATATACAGAGCACACTGTTTGCTGCTAATTTCTACTCAATGATCTGATTCTAGAAAATTCATGGAAACCAACAGCACAAATAGACGTAGAGATATATTAGGAGGAGTCTTGCTTGTCACTATTCATCGCACACTAGGACCCGGGGATGTTCAAGGTTGCAGTAACTGTCCGAGTTCTTTGGAATGAGAAATGAAGGGGGTGTTGCAAATGTACAAGATGGCCCGGGAGCTGATTGGTTCCTGAGGGGGAGGAAAGAGGTTGCATTGATGTTGGAGGTCTTGGTTGATTCAATCAATGCTTAGGTTGTTAGAAGGTGAGGCAGATTTCCTTTAGACTTCTAGGTGCACTGATCTCTCTACTTCCTGTGTGTGTGTGTGAAGCTTCAAGCTAAACACTTATTCTGTCCTGGAAGACTCCTACTGAAACCTTCATTATGCTTACACTATCTTGCATTTCCAAATTTCCCTAAGATTTCCTTCAAATCATCCTCATTCCCTGGTTAGCATTCTAACTAAATGTTTTTAGAATCATTTCATATTTAAGAGAGAGCAGGGGTTTCTTTGTGGAACATCTATTTCTGATTCTGTTTCTGTTTTGCTGTAGAAGTTATTGCCTTGTACCTTCATCTAATGAGACTGAGCTGATTGCGATATTTCCCTTCCCAGCTGCAAATCTGTAACTTTTCGACATTTCCATTACCTGCATTTATAATGGATTGATAATTGATTGGAAATAAACCACATAACTTCAATTACTGATTCTTGGTCCTCATTGTTTGGCCAAATGGGCTTCATAGAAATCTAAATTGTTTATTATTGGTAATTTCCTCGATGCATCAGTCAACCTAAAAAAGATCCATCTGGCAAGAGATTGTAAATCCCACTCCTACATGCTGTCACCGGTGCTTGAGATGAAATTAAGCATTCTATCCATCATTTTTTTTTGATGGGCAGAATTGGTTCAGGCACAGGAATTTGTACTGGATGAATCCACTACAAATCCTATGCTAGACAGCCTATACACACCTCTGAACCTTGGTGCTTCTCAGCCTTTTTAGTGCACCAGCAGAGGAGATCACAGCAACAGTAGGCTATTTTCAATACATTTGTTTGCTAAGATGCTAGCCCCAAAAATGTATAATAAATCTGAGCCTCAGTACCCTTACACAATGCTAAATCCACTAGAAGCCTAGTCATTATATGCGACCAGTGGAGGTGCAATTGCCCTGCTTGATTGAACTCCCAAGTTTAATAAAATAAACTAAAATGATAACAAGAGCTGTGTTCACAGTAGACCCAACAGGACAGTCGCCATTTTCATTGCAGTGTTCTCTGTTCCACTTGTGTATACAAGTGAGAACAGGCAGAGATTCAGGCCAAAACCTAAGAAATGGAGGTTTAAACATTAGGGCCTTCATTACAAGTATGGCGGTCTTAAGACCACCACTTTTAGGCCTGCCGACGGCCTAGCAGTACCGGCAGTCTTAATCCACCAGGGCAGCACTGCCCTGAAGATTACGACTCCTGTGTTCACCAGTTTTTGCGTGACCGTTCCACTGCCATGCAAAGGCTGGCGGAGATGGGTTGCCAGGGGCCCCATAGGGGCTCCTGCACGGCCCATGCACTTAGCATGGGCTGTGCATAGGCCCCCATGGGCAGCCCCGTTGTGCTTTTCACTGCTGATTTACAGGCAGTGAAAAGTGCCACGGGTGCTGTCGCACCCGACGCACCGCAACATTGCCACTGGCTCAATTACGAGCAGGTGTCAATGTTGTGGTGAGTTTCTCACTAGGCCGGTGGGTGGAAAAGCTGCTTAGAGCTAGCGGGCAGGAGACTGGAGTGGCGGACTTCCGACCGAAAGAGTTTGGCAGGCGGGCTCCACTACCCTCCAAACTCATAATGAGGCCCTGAATGTTGGTTGGGCCATGAGGACTATAGGATGTGCAGAAATAAATATGGTGCTTATTTCTACCATTGTACTGACAATATTGTGAGTAGATAACTAGAAAAAACGAGCAGGTGTCACCTAATGTTTACATTGTGACAGAGGTTAATAGCAGTTTTGGTTTCCTACTGCTCAAATGAGTGCATGTTTTCCAGAGAGAAAATGCGTATCCACATTGTTGTTATTAGATCAGAATTTTGAAGATTCTACTTTTCGCTGTATGAATACTTCTCAAGAAGTTGGGGGATGCTACTTTACCAACCCATCTGCTTTGTCAATTGCAAAAACTTTCAAGGCTACCACTGAAATTCAAAAACACATTTGCAATGTTGCTTTAGTAATTACCGATTTAGATTTCCACATTTGCATAATCGACCAATGTATACAGCGATGCTGTGGAAATAGAAACTCGTTTCGATGGCGCGTAGTGAAGACGTTTTCTGAATATATTTCCAATAGGTTCAAAATTCAGGGATTAAGGCCCGTATTTATACTTTTTAACGGTAAACTGCGCTAACGCAGTTTAGAGTCAAAAAGTGTAGCGCCGGCTAACGCCATTCTGAAGCGCCATGCGGGTGCCGTATTTATTGAATGGCGTTAGCCGGCGCTAGCAGACCGGCGCTGCCTGGTGTGCGTGGAAAAAAACCACGTACACCAGGCAGCGCCGGCGTTGGGAAAAATGGCGTTAGGGCGTCTTAAAATGGGGCAAGTCAGGTTGAGGCAAAAAAATCGCCTACACCCGATTTGCGCCATTTTTAACGACGCCCAGACGCCATTTACATGACTCCTGTCTTAGTAAAGACAGGAGTCATGCCCCCTTGCCCAATGGCCATGCCCAGGGGACTTATGTCCCCTGGGCATGGTCATTGGGCATTGTGGCATGTAGGGGGGCACAAATCAGGCCCCCCTATGCCCAAAAAAAATATATAAAAAAAAAAAATTATACTTACCTGAACTTACCTGAATGTCCCTGGGATGGGTCCCTCCATCCTTGGGTGTCCTCCTGGGGTGGACAAGGGTGGCAGGGGGGGTCCCTGGGGGCATGGGAGGGCAGCTGTGGGCTCATTTTGAGCCGACAGGTCCCTTAACGCCTGCCCTGATCCAGGCGTTAAAAAGAGGCGCAAATGCGGGGTTTTTTGCCCCGCCCACTCCCGGGCGTGATTTTTGCCCGGGAGTATAAATACGACGCATTTGCGTCGCAGTAATTTTTTTAGACGGGAACGCCTACCTTGCATCTCATTAACGCAAGGAAGGCGTTCACGCAAAAAAATTACGCTCATTCCTCATACTTTGGCGCTAGACGCGTCTAACGCCAAAGTATAAATATGGCGTTAGTTTTGCACCGAATTTGCGTCGAAAAAAACGACGCTAATTCGGCGCAAACGGAGTATAAATATGCCCCTAAATGAATACATTCTTTCGATAAAAAAAATAATAGTAATAACAATGCATACATTCTCTGCCCAAAATACTCCACTCAAGGTTGTAGGCATCTGAGCAGATATTTTTGGTACCGCCTTTAACGGACTAGACTAAAACTTTAGCCACTGTGATGTCAATTAGTTAACTTTTAATATGGAATGTGCTGATAATGTTATTGTGCATTAACTATTCAATAACAAATCTGACAACTTTTTTCGTACCTTTTATAAAACCGAGGTGTGGGGAGAGGTTGGGTGGTTTGCTGACGAGAGCAGTGATCAGACCTCACTTGTATTCTCACTTACTTCCATTCAAACTTCATCAGGAGAACGTGCTGCCTTGCGACTTAAGGCCCTGATTTATACTTTTTAGCACCGTACTTGAGTCATTTTTTTGACGCAAAAGCGGCGAAAACTTACAACATATAATTGAATGTTGTAAGTTTGCGCCGCATTTGCGTCAAAAAATGCCGCAAATGCGGGTCTAAAAAGTATAAATGAGGCCCCAAAAGTCCTCAGTGACCGACTCACAGTGTAACACAGTCAGTGAACTCACGGCCTCGGTTCACTGCATACCTTTCAAAGCTACGAATGAATATAACTTCCAATGTTAAGCTCACCCACAGATGCATTCTACATAAATAAATAACAATCATGACTGCAACAACCGCGAAACATGAAGTAAAATTTAATGAAGACGGTTCGTAATGATAAATGTAAATGATTAATCAGCGAGACACAATCCCCACAGCAGCAAGCCTCATTAATGGAGATCGCTCTCAATCTAACATGGAATTGATAACATCCAGATAGCAATTATATCCCCCAGCTTCACGTTATCACCATAATAAATATCTATAAAAAAAGCTATACATTTGGACCGTGATAAATCAAAGACTGGCATAGCAAAACATTCCTTCAGATTTTTTTTTTAACAATGGATGTTTGTGAAGGCGTCTTCATTAATCCATCCATCCTTCCCTATACCCCGTCTGTGTTGACAGCAGGGCAAATGAAAGCAAAACCATATAACCATATTTCGTATATATTAATCTATCACTGACATTGTTTCAGATTGTTTAGGAGACACATACACACTTTTAGGAGAAAAGGACACATACTGCTAACATTAAAGCGTGTATCACATTGTATAGGGCAATCGCAGAGAACATTTCATTTGCAATTTCCGACATCTCTGACCCGTCACATGAAAGTAGACGAATGGAGTAGTACTCATCCACTAAAAAAGCAAACCAATATTTAAATGTCTACATATGTGCTGGGTGGCCAATAAAATTGACTTGATCTTGAGTCATTTTTTAGCCAACACCACCATACATTGCCCATGACTTCTCACATGAATTGAAACAACTAATGACAACTCAAATTACATAATTGATGATATCACTGATGACATTACACACATCGTTAGCGTGCGGAGTTGGTCAGACTCTGCTCACAAAGACACCTGGCTCATTGTTGGTCTGGGCAAGGACGGTTTGATATGCTCCTCTCCCCACAAAAAATAATCCCAAAGCTCAGGGAGTGACAGCAAGGTCTGGGGAAATTACTGCTTTTCAGGAACACAGTCAAAACTGGTCTCCTGAGGGAGGTGAAGGGATGAAGGAACAGTGCACAGGAGATGGGGGTGCAAGGGACGAGGGCAGCTGAAAAGTGAGGGGGCATTCCAAGGAGTACATTAATGCACATTGAGTGACACTGATCCTATGTGAGTAGATCGCCAGTAGATTGAGGAAGAGACATCTTGCATTGGAGGCTGGAAGCCCAAAGGTGTTTGATTGGGTACCTGGGGAGTGACTGTATTGACCTGTTGATAATGGAAATGGTCTTGCATTCTATCATCTCTTTAACCAAGATCCCATGGATGTACCTGACAGCTTGCACAATTTCGGTATTACTTCTAAGGCTAAATATGAGTCGAGTGGCACGGTTATGGTCCCTTCGAATTTGGCAAGTGTCTTCTCAGATATGAAAGACATGTAACTTTATTCTGTTTAAACTGTAAGTCTCTGGTATTACTTTAGCATTGATCTGCAAGTCACACACCACCTTCTCCAACCTACCTATTCCACAATGCTACATTTCCTTTCCATTTAGCTGTAAACTGTATACAATCTACTTTAGTAGGCCATTTTTGTTTTGTTTCTTTGATGTATCCCTTTAGTGACTGGCTCCAACTATAGTTTTGGCAATGTTTTTTCCCAGGTGACAAAATTTTTCTGTTTAAGCCATTTATTATCATTTCTTTGCATCTCTTAAAAATGGAGTTTGAAAGTAAATGCTATGTTTAGGTGATCTATGAGTAGGTGCGGGCCAGCCTTTGCTGCTTCTACCTGCCAATATATTAGCCTTCCCAGCTGTGTATGACATTTGTGCATTCTCCTCTTCTTATGTTGTGGAACCTTTGCTCTCTGTTGCTTGCTGCAGCTCTTGCACGTCACTTACCTCATCTAGCATGTATTTGTTTGTGTTGATCACCCATGCATGCTGAAAATCAAATGCTTTATCCTGAACTTCACTAGCGTTCAGGGAGGTCTGGCAAGTCAACTAAAGTCCTACTGTATAGTTCTTGTGCAATCTGACTTGGAATTTTAATAATGCCCTAATTTGGAAACAATTAGTGATAGGATTATTATTTATATTGTTAGCCATTGTAATGATATCCACATTAGCTAAGTAGGTTCGTGCAAAGCTACTTCAACAATTCCATACCTTTAATGTTCAATTGCTGTCCCTTCTTATGATGTCACTTCTGGTGATGTCACACCTTACAGGGGCCTCACATGTACCTATTCTGTTCGCGCCCCACAAACCCTCAGACCTGCCCTGACACTCTATGATGACCTCACTGATGAGATCAATGCACCGGACCTTTCAAGGCCTGCAAACCACTACTTTAGAATGAATGCATATGTGTTGAGAGTAATATGCTATTTTTTATTACTCTCTGAATACAGATATTCACATGGTGCACAATACTTGTATCAAAACGTACAATTAGTGACCCAGCAGTATGATTGCATATACAGCCACTTAATTTCCATAAGGTACTTTTCTACACAAGGGTCAAGCTTACCAATAACAACTCTAGGCAGTAAGTCTACATGATGGAAGTTGTGAGATCTATCTGAGTTCCAGCGTTGGAATGCCCACAAGTTCCAAATCATTTATGTTTCTCTTTATTAAACTTTGCACTATGATCAACCAGAACAAAACTCACCATTCTATCCCCCCAATGTCCCAAATCCGATTACACCTTTTTGAACGATCCTAACAAAATGGGAAAATAGGAGAAAAGGGAAAAGAAAGATGTACCCAAGGTAGGGAATCACTCTGTAACATGCCCATAGGTCCTCACCTTGTATGAATGGATCTATAGGAGTGTCCACCCTGGCCTAGATCATAGAGGAGCGGCGGATGCGAGGGACAGCAGCGAGTGCGAGGCCAGAGGAGCGGAGGAGGCGGGTGGGGACGTAGAAGCTGAGGCGTCTGTTGAGGTATTCCTGTCCCTTGTCGTGGAGGGCTTTGTGTGCATGGGTGAGAAGTCGGAAGGTGATCCTTTTGCTGACTGGGAGCCAATGCAGGTGTCTCAGGTGTGCGGAGATGTGGCTGCTGCGGGGTACGTCGAGGATGAGGCGGGCCGAGGCGTTTTGAATGCGTTGCAGGCGATTTTGGAGTTTGGCTGTGGTCCCGGCATAGAGGGTGTTGCCGTAGTCCAGGTGGCTCGTGACGAGGGCCTGGGTCACGGTTTTTCTGGTGTCGGCGGGGATCCAGCGGAAGATCTTGCGGAGCATGCGGAGGGTGAGGAAGCAGGCGGAGGACACGGCGTTGACTTGCTTGGTCATGGTGAGAAGAGGGTCCAAGATGAAGCCGAGGTTGCGGGCGTGGTCTGTGGGGGTCGGTGCGGTGCCGAGGGCCGTGGGCCACCAGGAGTCGTCCCAGGCCGACGGGGTGTTGCCGAGGATGAGGACTTCCGTTTTTTCAGAGTTCAGCTTTAGGCGGCTGAGCCTCATCCAATCTGCGACGTCCTTCATACCCTCTTGTAGGTTGGTCTTGGCGCTGGCGGGGTCCTTGGTGAGGGAGAGTATAAGTTGTGTGTCGTCGGCGTAGGAGGTGATGATGATGTCGTGCTTGCGTACGATGTTGGCGAGGGGGCTCATGTAGACATTGAAGAGTGTCGGGCTGAGTGATGAGCCTTGAGGTACGCCGCAGATGATCTCGGTGGGTTCTGAGCGAAACGGAGGGAGGTAAACTCTTTGGGAACGGTTTGCGAGGAAGGAGGCGATCCAGTCCAGGGCCTGGCCTTGGATCCCGGTGGAGCGGAGGCGGGTGATTAGGGTGCGGTGACAGACGGTGTCAAAGGCAGCCGAGAGGTCGAGGAGAATGAGGGCGACTGTTTCACCGTTGTCCATCAGGGTTCTGATGTCGTCTGTGACTGAGATGAGGGCGGTTTCAGTGCTGTGGTTGGTTCGGAATCCGGTTTGTGAGGGGTCGAGCAGGTTGTTGTCTTCCAGGAAGGTGGTCAGCTGTTTGTTGACGGTCTTCTCTATTACTTTGGCTGGGAAAGGCAGAAGAGAGATGGGGCGGAAGTTTTTCAGGTCGCTCGGGTCAGCCGTAGGTTTCTTTAGTAGGGCGTTGACTTCGGCGTGTTTCCAGCATTCGGGGAAGGTAGCAGAAGAAAAAGAAGAGTTGATGACGGTCTGGAGGTGCGGGGCGATGATGTCGTCAGCTTTGTTAAAGATGAAGTGCGGGCAGGGGTCCGAAGGGGCGCCAGAGTGGATAGAGTTCATGATGGATTTGGTTTCTTCCGTGTTGATGTGGGTCCAGTTGTTGAGGGTGATGGCCGGGGATGCGGGTTCGGTGGTGTTTGGTTGGGTCTGGTGTCCGAAGCTGTCGTGGAGGTCGCTGATCTTGCGATGGAAGAAAGTGGCGAGGGATTCGCACAAATCCTGTGAGGGCGTGACGGCGTTGGCGCTGGAGAGTTCTCTGCTGTTGTGGCTGTTTTTGTCCGGTCTGTCGGTGATAAAATGCTCCTTTTGGCAGCGCAGATCAGGTGGTGGTGTTCACGGGTAGCGTTCTTGAGGGCGGTCATGTTGTCAGCGGTGTGGTCCTTGCGCCAGGCTTTCTCAAGGGCGTGACAAGTTTTCTTTGATTCTTTGAGGGTGTCAGAGAACCAGAGAGGTTTTTTGGTGTTGGTCTGTCGATGCGTGCGTTTGAGGGGAGCAAGGTTGTCTGCGCAGTTGGAGATCCAGTTTGTGAGGTTGAGGGCTGCGTCGTTGGGGTCGGTGGTGAGGGTGGGTTGGTTGGCGACGAGTGCGGAGAAGAGCTGCTCTTCAGGGATCTTGTTCCACTGTCGACGAGGGATGGGTTGAGTGCGGAGGTGGCGGGTCTCGCGTCAGAATGTGAAGTGGACGCAGCTGTGGTCGGTCCAGTGTAGGGCGGAGGTGTGGCTGAAGAAGACGTGTTTGCTGGCGGAGAAGATAGGGTCGAGCGTGTGTCTGGCGATGTGGGTGGCGGTGTTCACCAGTTGTTTGAGGCCGAGGTTGGCGAGGTTGTCGAGCAGGGTGGTGGTGTTGGGGTCGTTGTTTTGTTCCAGATGGAAGTTGAGGTCGCCTAGGAGGATGTAGTCCGGTGAGGCGAGGGCTTGCGGGGAGATGAAGTCGGCGATGGCGTCGCTGAAAGGGGCGCGTGGTCCGGGAGGACGGTAGACGAGGGATCCTCTGAGGGTGGTCCTCGGGTCGGTGCGAATCTGAAAATGCAGGTGTTCAGCGGCGAGAGGGGTGTCTTCGGTGGAGGTTGTGACGCTGATGGAGTCTTAGAAGACGATGGCGATACCTCCTCCTGCTTGGTTGGTGCGGTCTTTCCTGGAGATCTTGCAGCCTTCGGGGATGGCGGGTGGCGATGTCTGGAGCAGAGGAGGCGTTCATCCAGGCCTCCGTGATGAAGGCGACGTCCGGTGCTGTGGATTCCAGGAGGTCCCAGAGTTCAACGGCGTGTTTGTGGACGGAGCGAGCGTTGACTAGGATGCACTTAAAGTGGTTGATGGAGCGTGGGCTTGTGGTCGTGGTAGTTGCGTGGTGGAAGATGCGTTTGCAGGAGTTGCAGGCGAAGGGTCCATGGGTGCGTTTGGGGTGAGCTTGGAAGCAGGTGTTGGAGCGTCCTGGGTTGAGGGCGTGGAGGGTGGTGGGGTCGTAGCGGATCAGCGGGGCTTGGGAGAGCTGGGGACCAGGGGTCGTGGCGCTGGGCGCGGGCCAGACGCGGACGGGCGCAGACGGGCTTGCCTCTGGCGCGCCAGCGGCGTGGTCGCACAGCGGGCGCCATATGAGGTAGGGGGGGGGAGGGGTCAGCTGGGGGCGAATGGGAGCTGGGGGGCGGGGGCGTGCAGGAGGTCGCGGCGGGAAAGCGCGAGGGAGGGGGGACAGGTAGATTGAGAAGAGCTGGGGGAGGGGGGTTTAAGGGTGGAGGGGGGTGAGTGTTAGGAGGTTTAGGAGATTAGGGAGAAAGATAGGAGTAGGGTTGTGAAGATAGGGGAGGGGGGTTGTAGAGGTGGGTGAGAGGTAGAGTGAGAGGATAGGAAGATAGGTAATAGAGGGGGTGGCGGGAAGGGGGGGAGAGATAGAGAAATAGATAGAGAAAATAGATAGATAGAGAAATCGATAGATAGAGAAATAGATAGAGAGATAGGAAGATAGGAGGAGGTGGAGAGTGAGTGAGTTAGTGGGATAGAGAGATAGAGAGATAGGTAGATAGGAGGAGTGAGGGAGGTAGATAGTGAACGGGTTAGATAGGGGAGATAGAGAGGGGGATGAGGCAGGAGGGCAGGCGCGGGGAGAAGAAGACGGAGGAGGCAGAAGAGCCGAAGGCAGAAGATAGAAGACAGAAGACCGGAAGACCGGAAGAACAGAAGAACAGAAGAACAGAAGAACAGAAGACCGGAAGAACAGAAGAAAGGAAGACCGGAAGAACAGAAGAACCCAGAAGAACCCAGAAGAACACAGAAGAACACAGAAGAACACAGAAGAACACAGAGGAACACAGAAGAACACAGAAGAACACAGAAGAAGATACAGAAAATGAAGAACAGAGGGCAGAAGACCACAGAAGAAGATGAGGAAGAAAAGAGGCGACAGGAGAGGCTGAGAAGCACACAGAAGAAGAGAGAAGACGGGGAAAAGAAGAGTACAGAAGAAGATTACAGACGAGGAGCGAGGAGGAAGAACAGAGAAGAAGAAAAAGAAGAAAAGAAGCAGGAGCAGGAGAGAGGGTGAGTAGCGCGGGGCAGAGCGAGGGGCTGGGAGGTGGGGGATACTTACTGTGAGGTGGGTCTCAGGAACTCAGGAACCTGGAGGAGCTGGAGGAGCTGCAGCGGCAGGGCGAGCGACCTACCCTTGGGTCAAGGGTCGCTACCACTGTCGCGCAGCGGCCGCCATATGAGGTAGGAGGGGGGGGGAAGGGGTCAGCTGGGGGCGAATGGGAGCTGGGGGGCGGGGGCGTGCAGGAGGCCGCGGCGGGAAAGCGCGAGGGAGGGGGGGGACAGGTAGAGTGAGAAGAGCTGGGGGAGGGGGGTTTAAGGGTGGAGGGGGGTGAGTGTTAGGAGGTTTAGGAGATTAGGGAGAAAGATAGGAGTAGGCTTGTGAAGATAGGGGAGGGGGGGTTGTAGAGGTGGGTGAGGGTGAGAGGTAGAGTGAGAGGATAGGAAGATAGGTAATAGAGGGGGTGGCAGGAAGGGGGGGAGAAATAGAGAAATAGATAGAGAAAATAGATAGATAGAGAAATCGATAGATAGAGAAATAGATAGAGAGATAGGAAGATAGGAGGAGGTGGAGAGTGAGGGAGTTAGATAGTGGGATAGAGAGATAGAGAGATAGGTAGATAGGAGGAGTGAGGGAGGTAGATAGTGAACGGGTTAGATAGGGGAGATAGAGAGGGGGATGCGAGTGAGGGAGGGGGATGAGGCAGGAGCAGGAGGGCAGGCGCGGGGAGAAGAAGACGGAGGAGGCAGAAGAGCCGAAGGCAGAAGATAGAAGACAGAAGACCGGAAGAACAGAAGAACAGAAGAACAGAAGAACAGAAGACCGGAAGAACAGAAGAAAGGAAGACCGGAAGAACAGAAGAACACAGAAGAACCCAGAAGAACACAGAAGAACACAGAAGAACACAGAGGAACACAGAAGAACACAGAAGAACACAGAAGAAGATACAGAAAACGAAGAACAGAGGGCAGAAGACCACAGAAGAAGATGAGGAAGAAGAGAGGCGACAGGAGAGGCTGAGAAGCACACAGAAGAAGAGAGAAGACGGGGAAAAGAAGAGTACAGAAGAAGATTACAGACAAGGAGCGAGGAGGAAGAACAGAGAAGAAAAAGAAGAAAAGAAGCAGGAGCAGGAGAGAGGGTGAGTAGCGCGGGGCAGAGCGAGGGGCTGGGAGGTGGGGGATACTTACTGTGAGGTGGGTCTCAGGAACTCAGGAACCTGGAGGAGCTGGAGGAGCTGCAGCGGCAGGGGGAGCGACCTACCCTTGGGTCAAGGGTCGCTACCACTGTCGCGCAGCGGCCGCCATATGAGGTAGGAGGAGGGGAGGGGTCAGCTGGGGGCGAATGGGAGCTGGGGGGCGGGCGTGCAGGAGGCCGCGGCGGGAAAGCGCGAGGGAGTGGGGGACAGGTAGAGTGAGAAGAGCTGGGGGAGGGGGGTTTAAGGGTGGAGGGGGGTGAGTGTTAGGAGGTTGAGGAGATTAGGGAGAAAGATAGGAGTAGGGTTGTGAAGATAGGGGAGGGGGGGTCGTAGAGGTGGGTGAGGGTGAGAGGTAGAGTGAGAGGATAGGAAGATAGGTAATAGAGGGGGTGGCGGGAAGGGGGGAGGGATAGAGAAATAGATAGAGAAAATAGATAGATAGAGAAATCGATAGATAGAGAAATAGATAGAGAGATAGGAAGATAGGAGGAGGTGGAGAGTGAGGGAGTTAGATAGTGGGATAGAGAGATAGAGAGATAGGTAGATAGGAGGAGTGAGGGAGGTAGATAGTGAACGGGTTAGATAGGGGAGATAGAGAGGGGGATGCGAGTGAGGGAGGGGGATGAGTCAGGAGCAGGAGGGCAGGCGCGGGGAGAAGAAGACGGAGGAGGCAGAAGAGCCGAAGGCAGAAGATAGAAGACAGAAGACCAGAAGACCGGAAGAACAGAAGAACAGAAGAACAGAAGAACAGAAGACCGGAAGAACAGAAGAAAGGAAGACCGGAAGAACAGAAGAACACAGAAGAACACAGAAGAACACAGAAGAAGAAGAGGAAGAAGAGAGGCGACAGGAGAGGCTGAGAAGCACACAGAAGAAGAGAGAAGACGGGGAAAAGAAGAGTACAGAAGAAGATTACAGACGAGCAGCGAGGAGGAAGAACAGAGAAGAAGAAAAAGAAGAAAAGAAGCAGGAGCAGGACAGAGGGTGAGTAGCGCGGGGCAGAGCGAGGGGCTGGGAGGTGGTGGGTACTTACTGTGAGGTGGGTCTCAGGAACTCAGGAACCTGGAGGAGCTGGAGGAGCTGCAGCGGCAGGGGGAGCGACCTATCCTTGGGTCAAGGGTCGCTACCACTGTCGCGCAGCGGCCGCCATATGAGGTAGGAGGGGGGGAGGGGCCAGCTGGGGGAGAATGGGAGCTGGGGGGCGTGCAGGAGGTCGCGGCGGGAAAGCGCGAGGGAGGGGGGACAGGTAGAGTGAGAAGAGCTGGGGGAGGGGGGTATAAGGGTGAAGGGGGGTGAGTGTTAGGAGGTTTAGGAGATTAGGGAGAAAGATAGGAGTCGGGTTGTGAAGATAGGGGAGGGGGGTTGTAGAGGTGGGTGAGGGTGAGAGGTAGAGTGAGAGGATAGGAAGATAGGTAATAGAGGGGGTGGCGGGAAGGGGGGGAGAGATAGAGAAATAGATAGAGAAAATAGATAGATAGAGAAATCGATAGATAGAGAAATAGATAGAGAGATAGGAAGATAGGAGGAGGTGGAGAGTGAGGGAGTTAGATAGTGGGATAGAGAGATAGAGAGATAGGTAGATAGGAGGAGTGAGGGAGGTAGATAGTGAACGGGTTAGATAGGGGAGATAGAGAGGGGGATGCGAGTGAGGGAGGGGGATGAGGCAGGAGCAGGAGGGCAGACGCGGGGAGAAGAAGACGGAGGAGGCAGAAGAGCCGAAGGCAGAAGATAGAAGACAGAAGACCGGAAGAACAGAAGAACAGAAGAACAGAAGAACAGAAGACCGGAAGAACAGAAGAAAGGAAGACTGGAAGAACAGAAGAACACAGAAGATCCCAGAAGAACACAGAAGAACACAGAAGAACACAGAAGAACACAGAGGAACACAGAAGAACACAGAAGAACACAGAAGAACACAGAAGAAGATACAGAAAACGAATAACAGAGGGCAGAAGACCACATAAGAAGATGAGGAAGAAGAGAGGCGACAGGAGAGGCTGAGAAGCACACAGAAGAAGAGAGAAGACGGGGAAAAGAAGAGTACAGAAGAAGATTACAGACGAGGAGCGAGGAGGAAGAACAGAGAAGAAGAAAAAGAAGAAAAGAAGCAGGAGCAGGAGAGAGGGTCAGTAGCGCGGGGCAGAGCGAGGGGCTGGGAGGTGGGGGATACTTACTGTGAGGTGGGTCTCAGGAACTCAGGAACGTGGAGGAGCTGGAGGAGCTGCAGCGGCAGGGGGAGCGACCTACCCTTGGGTCAAGGGTCGCTACCACTGTCGTGCAGCGGCCGCCATATGAGGTAGGAGGGAGGGAGGGGTCAGCTGGGGGTGAATGGGAGCTGGGGGGCAGGGGCGTGCAGGAGGTCGCGGCTGGAGAGCGCGAGGGAGGGGGGACAGGTAGAGTGAGAAGAGCTGGGGAGGGGGGTTTAAGGGTGAAGGGGGGTGAGTGTTAGGAGGTTTAGGAGATTAGGGAGAAAGATAGGAGTAGGGTTGTGAAGATAGGGGAGGGGGGGTTGTAGAGGTGGGTGAGGGTGAGAGGTAGAGTGAGAGGATAGGAAGATAGGTAATAGAGGGGGTGGCGGGAAGGGGGAGAGATACAGAAATAGATAGAGAAAATAGATAGATAGAGAAATCGATAGATAGAGAAATAGATAGAGAGATAGGAAGATAGGAGGAGGTGGAGAGTGAGGGAGTTAGATAGTGGGATAGAGAGATAGAGAGATAGGTAGATAGGAGGAGTGAGGGAGGTAGATAGTGAATGGGTTAGATAGGGGAGATAGAGAGGGGGATGCGAGTGAGGGAGGGGGATGAGGCAGGAGGGCAGGCGCGGGGAGAAGAAGATGGAGGAGGCAGAAGAGCCGAAGGCAGAAGATAGAAGACAGAAGACCAGAAGACCAGAAGAACAGAAGAACAGAAGACCGGAAGAACAGAAGAAAGGAAGACCGGAAGAACAGAAGAACACAGAAGAACACAGAAGAACACAGAGGAACACAGAAGAACACAGAAGAACACAGAAGAACACAGAAGAAGATACAGAAAACGAAGAACAGAGGGCAGAAGACCACAGAAGAAGATGAGGAAGAAGAGAGGCAACAGGAGAGGCTGAGAAGCACACAGAAGAAGAGAGAAGACGGGGAAAAGAAGAGTACAGAAGAAGATTACAGACGAGGAGCGAGGAGGAAGAACAGAGAAGAAGAAAAAGAAGAAAAGAAGCAGGAGCAGGAGAGAGGGTCAGTAGCGCGGGGCAGAGCGAGGGGCTGGGAGGTGGGGGATACTTACTGTGAGGTGGGTCTCAGGAACTCAGGAACGTGGAGGAGCTGGAGGAGCTGCAGCGGCAGGGGGAGCGACCTACCCTTGGGTCAAGGGTCGCTACCACTGTCGTGCAGCGGCCGCCATATGAGGTAGGAGGGAGGGAGGGGTCAGCTGGGGGTGAATGGGAGCTGGGGGGCGGGGCGTGCAGGAGGTCGCGGCTGGAAAGCGCGAGGGAGGGGGGACAGGTAGAGTGAGAAGAGCTGGGGGAGGGGGGTTTAAGGGTGGAGGGGGGTGAGTGTTAGGAGGTTTAGGAGATTAGGGAGAAAGATAGGAGTAGGGTTGTGAAGATAGGGGAGGGGGGTTGTAGAGGTGGGTGAGGGTGAGAGGTAGAGTGAGAGGATAGGAAGATAGGTAATAGAGGGGGTGGCGGGAAGGGGGAGAGATACAGAAATAGATAGAGAAAATAGATAGATAGAGAAATCGATAGAGAAATAGATAGAGAGATAGGAAGATAGGAGGAGGTGGAGAGTGAGGGAGTTAGATAGTGGGATAGAGAGATAGAGAGATAGGTAGATAGGAGGAGTGAGGGAGATAGATAGTGAACGGGTTAGATAGGGGAGATAGAGAGGGGGATGCGAGTGAGGGAGGGGGATGAGGCAGGAGCAGGAGGGCAGGCGCGGGGAGAAGAAGATGGAGGAGGCAGAAGAGCCGAAGGCAGAAGATAGAAGACAGAAGACCAGAAGACCGGAAGAACAGAAGAACAGAAGAACAGAAGACCGGAAGAACAGAAGAAAGGAAGACCGGAAGAACAGAAGAACACAGAAGAACACAGAAGAACACAGAGGAACACAGAAGAACACAGAAGAACACAGAAGAAGATACAGAAAATGAAGAACAGAGGGCAGAAGACCACAGAAGAAGATGAGGAAGAAGAGAGGCAACAGGAGAGGCTGAGAAGCACACAGAAGAAGAGAGAAGACGGGGAAAAGAAGAGTACAGAAGAAGATTACAGACGAGGAGCGAGGAGGAAGAACAGAGAAGAAGAAAAAGAAGAAAAGAAGCAGGAGCAGGAGAGAGGGTGAGTAGCGCGGGGCAGAGCGAGGGGCTGGGAGGTGGGGGGTACTTACTGTGAGGTGGGTCTCAGGAACTCAGGAACCTGGAGGAGCTGGAGGAGCTGCAGCGGCAGGGGAAGCGACCTACCCTTGGGTCAAGATATAATTTTCATATAGTGTGTTCTAACCCTTTTCTTACTACAGGTCTCCTTTCCAGCTGTTCCCTTCCTAATCCCCTCTTCCCCTCTTGGACTCTCTCAGTCTCTGTGATTTATCTATCAGAGTCTTGGAGCTGTTTAGTGGTGGACGTGTTGGGAACGTGCACAGACCCCGAGGATCTGGTGACTCTGACAGATACAGTCTATCTGATCAGAGTGATCTTCAAATCAACATCAATTAGTGATATTGTCTGCTTGCTTGCACAATCTACTGGGTCTTTGTTGGCTTTGCATTTTGCACAGGAGGGGAACCAATTATTTGTTGTTGATGTTATAGAGTTCAGCTCAGTAGCCATCTATGCTTGGGCTTTGGAGGCAGGTAGATTATCAGAGATTTGGCCTATCTCTTCTACAGTTTAATAATACCATAAAGACAAGTATTCTGTGGGTGTCTTTATTCTGTCTCCACTAGTCGCTTCCTCCTTCGCTCCTTCCTGTCAGCAGTCTCTCACAAACATTCTAAAGCAAGCTACCACCAAGCTAGGGCTATACCATTATAACGTGAGGAGGAGGTAGGAAGGGCTGTACCACTTTGTTCTGCTACCAAACTGAAGGTTTAACCAAAATGCTATGAACATTAATAGAAGTTATAACACATCCCTAACCGACAAACAGTTGAACCATATATGGTGACAATGGTTACGATACAGTACATCAAAACATGGCATAGAATGGGAAAGTTAGGTAACCGGAAAAAACAAAAAGGTCAACTATAACCCCCTTGTTTACGAGATACTTATTCAATCAGATACTCTTTGTGCCAAGCGAGTATATTGCGACTTCTTCCACAGCAGCGCCTACTGTTTGGCGGCGATGAGGTGCCATAACTTGTGTTGTCCTTCGTGGGTTGCTGTTTAGCCAGTCTGTCCATGCTCCACATTTGACCATTGTCCATTATGACTACATTGTGTTTTACTTTTGCTATGCACATAGGGTTGTAAAATTTGGAAACATCATCACATTACCTGAATGGTTTCTTAACATTGACCCAGTCACCAATTTCCCATTTGTTCAGTTTGGTTCCATGTGTGTGGTCATAATGTTCTTTGTATTTGTTCTGGTGCCGAATGATTTTCTCTTTCTTTCCTTCCTTCCAAATCATATACCACCTCTGTTCCCCTTCCTAACCAATTAGGAAAAAAATTGGTGCACGATTTTCTTCCTTTGAGCGCTGCGAAAGACGTGGTCCCTGTGATTTGATTAGGGGTGGTGTGATATGCCCAGAGCATATCTTGAATTGCACCTTCACAGGAATGTGATTTGCACTGGCTGGTTGAATACATTCTTTTATCATCCTATTAACTATTTCAACCATACCATTGGCTCTGGGGCAGTACAACATTGTTCTTAAAAGTCTGATTCCTAGCTGTGTTAGAAACTCTGTCATAGCAAGGGAAGTGAATTGTACACTATTATCCATCATAATAGTCAAAGATATTCCTTCAATTGTAAATGTGTCTTTCAAAAAAACATTTAGAAGGGAGTCTGTTGAAATCTGGTTTATCATTCTTGCAAATACCCAAAGGGATTTGTAATCAACTAACACAAATCCAAATCTTTTTGTAACACCTTTGCAATTGATTGGTCCAATTATGTCCAAAGCTAACTTCTCCCAAGGTTTGTCAGGAACAGACACCGGAGATATAGGAGTTTTTTAAATTGTTTTTGATTTATCACTGTTGGCACAAATAGTGCAGTTCTTTACTTTGAATTTGATGGCAGAGTCCATCCCAGGAAACCAGTAGTGCTCCCTTAGTCTGGCCTTAGTGAGGCTCCTACCTAAATGACCTTCATGTACAAGATCTATGACTTTTTCTTTCAATGCATCTGGGGGGACTATTTTGTCATTCCTCATTATGGGGTTGTTATTCATGTTGAGTTCCTGACGTACTTCCCAATATTGTTTGATGTCCTCCGGCACATTTTTGTTATTTTTAGGCCATCCTTGCAGAATGATTTTTTTTTAGATGTTGCAACACCTCATCTTCCATGGTGCAATCTTCCCATTCTTTGTTAGTGATGACTGACGATTTAATTTCTAAAATGGGATACTCAACGGTTTCATATTCTTCTCTATTCAATGGTACTCTTGAAAGGATGTCTGCAGCCGTGTTGAGATTTCCGGGTAAACATTCTATCTTGAAGCAAAAACCTTCTAATCCTAATACCTATCTGGCTATGCGTGGAGTTCTATTGGTAGCCCCTTTGCTTGAAAACATATATGTCAGGGGTTTGTGATCAGTACGGATCATGAATTGTATCCCCCACAAAAATAATTTGAAGTGTTTGACCCCCCAGAAGCATGCCAAGGCGTTCTTTTTCCACTACAAAGTAGTTCATTCCGAATTTGTTGAGGGATCGTGAAGCGAACGCAACAATTCTTTCTTTGCCATTGATAATTTGGGAGACAGCGGCCCCAAGACCTTTGTTACTAGCATCCGTTGTCAGTATAGTTTTCTTATGGGGATACAAAGCTGGAAGAATAGCATCCTTCAACATTCTAAAGGATTCTTGATGTTCATCTAGCCATTTGCATTGAGTGTAGTTCTTCAATTATTCTCTCAAATTAGCTGTTATGCAAGCAAAATGTTTAACATACTTCGCCATATATTCTGCCAATCCTAAGAATGACTTGAGTTCTTCTTTTGTTTCTGGGACACGGGCTCCCTTTATCGCTTCTAGTAGGCATATTTTAGGTTTGAACCCCTCTTTGGCTATGGTGTGGCCCGAATAATGCACTGCACTGACACTGATTTTGCATTTGTCTTTCCGTACTGTGAGTCCTGCTCCCTTGAGCTTGAGGAGGACATTGCATTGTACTTTATCATGTTCTTCCACTGTGGAGCCGTAAATTAGAACATCATCTTGGAAACACATGGTCTTGGGTATCCCATCCTCATCACCAGTTAATGTTACAATAATACCATAAAGACAAGTATTCTGTGGGTGTCTTTATTCAGTCTCGACTAGCTGCTTCCTCCTTCGCTTCGTCCTGTCAGCAGTCTCTCACAAACATTCTAAAGCAAGCTAGGGCTATACCATTATAATGTGAGGAGGAGGTAGGAAGGGCTGTACCATTTTGTTCTGCTAGCACTAAACTGAGGGTTTAACTAACATGCTATGAACATTAATACAAGTTATAACAGGGACCTTCAGATGTTTGAAGTTTTGATAAAAAATCAGAATGCTGACACAATGTCATTAAGATGTCAGCAATTCTCTTGAGTCATTTATAATTGCTGCAGTTGTGCAAGATGCTTCTTGATGCTACTATTGATAAGCAAGTAGATTCCTTTCCTTCTTATCCTTTTCATATTGCCTCTGATTTAGACTAAAGAGAAATTGTTCGCCTTGAGAAGAATGGAGAATGTTAAGTTCGGATTTCTTATGGAATAGTTCCCGAAGTATATCCTGAGAATTTCTTTAGTATACCTCTTTTTAAGATGAACCATCTGTGTTTCTGAACTAGATATACCTCCCACACCAGTTTTCTTTTCATAAGAGCTGATTCTTTCATGAATTCCCCTCTAAGGGTTGCAGTCCCTACTTCCCATAGCAAATGGAAGGAGAATACCAAGTGGGTGTTCTCTTTCACGTTAGTGTGCTATAATGTCTGCACTTATTTTTTGCTTCCTTGGTCCTGTATCTAGTGGTATTTAAGCAACAGTGGCTTAATGGGATTGTTGAGAGTTAGATAGCCAGGATAATTTGCACCACATCAGGGTCAGAAGTGTACTTCAGGGTAATCGCTATGCGTCCACATATAGAAGAAGGGCAGTTGTTGTGAGGAAATAGTAAATCCTAGTACGGCTGCCATGTATGCAGGATGTGAATGTATAGTCACAGGTGGTGGGATGAACCAGTCACCAGAGGTCAGTCAGTGAATGGTCAGATACTAAATCAAGAAGGATATGCTATTGTTTTCATGGTGGAGCACATGAAAACTAGACTTGAGTTACCTCCAAGAAGCAACTTAGCTCCTGGCAGGGAAGGGAGAATGCAGTCTATTGCACTGAAACATTGTTCTTTGTCCCCAGTCTGGGCATATAAAAAAACAGATATTAGTGACACTTCCTGAATGCTTGCTTTAAGAAGTAAGTAGACTCTAAGGCAATCCATGTTTTGTAAACCTGCAACAATAGTCCTTTCTGGACCTGGATTGCCACCCCTCCTTTATGGTAGACTTAGAAGAAGAAGCTCCATTTCTTATCGGTAAACCTTCCCAGCCTACCTAGTAATGCCAGACATTCTCACTCTCTGAGTTGGAGAGGTGTGTTTCTTTGATGAACACTACATATGGCATTGCTTGTGTAAAAAGGACAAGATTTTTGTCCATTTTACATAAGGGTGAGACCATATATATTAAAAGAGAGCATGGTAAGGCTTCTGGAGGAGTGCATTTGGAGATTGATCCAAGGCAGCTGCAGTGGGTGGAAATGCCTTCAGGTCTGCGTAGTGGTAATACAAAGAGGTGCATAAAGGACAGGGAAGAGGTAGAACCTGTGAACGTAATAAGACGTTCGAAAAAACTAATGGGTACGTTTTGTCTACTCAAGCGCATTGATACGGAATGGAGTTGGAATGCTGGTGTGGATCGTTGAGCATGGCCAAGGAGAAAGAAGGAGGAAAGGGCCCTGAATCTTTTGAAAACTAACTTTGTCTGGGTGAAGCAGTAGATGCCAAGGATGTGGGCGTACATCACACTGTGGCTAATCAAGGCCATACGTGTAGAAGGAGGGCCACACAGTGTGTTGTGGGTAGTAGCAAAAATAGCCTTAGCCCCAATGTATCAAGACAAAAGATAGAGCATGCAGCAACTGTGAGAATCATAATATTTGTAGAATGAAAGTGAACATTTGTGAGAAATGGTGCATTGGATGACTGTAGTGTGATCCCTGGGCAAGGAACAGCCACAATCCCTTGCAGGGTGAACCACTAAATGACCCTGTGCTTAACCCTGAGTAGCTTGGCACAAAAAGCAGACAGGCCTAATTTAGAAACAATGTGTACAGTATTTATGCAGCACACAAAAACAGCAATGAAGTCAAAACAAAGCACAAACAATCCAGTGAAGAAAAAAGAGAATATTTAATCAAATACATTATTTGACAAAAATCCAATCACTAGAACTGGAGTTATGATTTTTGTAAAGGTTTTAGTAAAAATCAGCACCTAGCAGATCAATGCACCAACCACAGACATCTAGTCGTGCCAGATGCAGTGAAAGTAAAAAAAATATGGACAACCACAATGGATTGCAGTTTGGATACAAGAAGTGGATTGGGTCTGGTCAGCTTTTACCTTCAGACTTAGAAGACATTTTATGAAAATGATTCTGAGAAAGTAACGGTCAGCAGGGAAGGTTGTATTTCACAACTCCATCTTGAGCATTATGATCGGTGGGTATTACTTGCCGAGCTTAAGTCAGTCCTTCATCTGTGGCACCTATCCATCTTGAGTACTCCATAGCTCCCCCTCCCAGAGAGCCTGAACTGTTAACCCTCCTGTTCTGTTGTTCTGCATATATCACATGTCTATTTAGGATAGTCGCATTTCCACAAAACTGAACCACTGAATTGTACCTTCATGCACTTGGAGTTCTGTTGTACTTATTGTTTTATTTTAACATTCTATTGATTTTTCAAACATGGTGTGGTAATATCTCTTGTAACAGATATAAGTTACAGTGCATATGATATCAATACATATCAACATTTCAATCCCTTGAATCCAGTCGCCAAAGTCCAAACCACAGATTGATTCCCCATCCCCAGCTTCATCTCCTTCCAACCACAGCTTTATGACATCTCACATGTCTGATGGCATTCTGGAAACCCGATTGATCCTCATAGTTTTCCCAATAACCAGGGAATCTCCGGACATGGTTCCAGGCCTATGCCCTGTCCTTCCAAACAACTGCCCCATATCTTGGTATATTTCCCAGGGCACCCTCCTGCCCTGTAGATGGGATGCTCCAAACACATACAGTGGTCCATATTCTAGCCCACTACACAATAGACAGTGCAGAGACATCCTTCCATTCCTGCGCAACATTTCTTTTAGCTACCACCAGGCCTATCTATAAAGGTGCTCTTCTGTACTGTGTGCCCCCTAAAGAGTTCATGATATGCAAAAACGTCAATTTGGGAGCCCTCGGTATATGCCATCCTAGCACTTCCTCCAATCTCCCCAGAATCAACCCTCCCAAAAGCGAGAAAGAGCAGGACAATGCCAGAATTTGTGGGACAGGTTCCCCGGCAAAGTCCCTCATCACAGGCACTCATCAGTAGAAAATAATCCCATGCAATGGAGTATGGCCCTGGTGTAATATGTACAAAGTAGTATTTTGAGCTGTAGATGTATGAACTGTGAGGCTATAATAGCTTCCTGAGGTGCCTCCTGTGGATCTCACTAATAATCATTCTCAAATTCCCCAGGTTCTGACTCCCAAGTCCTGCCACCATTGGATCAGGAACATATCACAAGAGCATCTTGTATATCTGCGATAATTTATGCTTGCTCTTACTATGCCATTGTGTACCACATCACCCAGGGTCAAAATGCCTATGGTGTCACACCTGAGAGGTACGTCCATTTCTAGAGTGGGGTTTCTAATGTCAGCCTAACCGTTCAATCAAGGGCCTTTTTGGCCAATTCTCAAACCTCTAGCACCACCCTAATAGCCAGCTGTAAATTTTCCTGTATGACACCCCTTATAACCGATGTAATAGGCTCTGTTGTAAGACGGCCGTCCCTTCAAAGGCATAAGCCAGATCTACAAACCCCCTGTTAGAAATGGGGTCTCTAGTTGGCAGAGGTATGCACCTTTGTCCAAATAGGGACCGCAATCCTAGTCAGGGTAAATCACACATAATCCAAAGTATCCTGTGTGTACCCTCTGATAGCTAGGCACTGAGAAGTCAGGCTTAACTTAGAAGGCAATTTGTAAAGTATTTGTGCAATAAATCATACAGTAACACAGTGAAAACACCACATACACCACACAGGTTTAGAAAAATCTAAGATATTGATCTGGTTAAATTAAGGTCAAACCGATAAAAATTCAATAAGACCAATTTGAAAGATCCCTTTTACAAGATTAAAAAGAGTCTTAAATCTTAGAAATTAACAGTTGTCTCTTGTTTGCACAAAGACCTAGTTTGCATCAAAAATTAACACACAAGAAGACCGTGGAAAAAAGGGTGTTCACCAGATTTTCCAGGCGCACCACAGATGTGTTGTTTATTTCCATGCTCCCAGGGGCTTTGCGTCAATTTCGAACATGCAGTCTTGGTTCCTCACTGTGATGCGGGGATCTTTTTGATGCCCAGGGACAATGCAGGGGAATTCTGGACGTGCGGTAAGAATTCACAGGCGTTGAGTCAATCCGGTAGGTGATACGTCGAATTATCTGTTGCACAGCAGATGTTGCGTCGGTTTCCACTCGGGGAATCCGGCTGCGCTGGTTTGGCTGTGCTTAGATCCAGTAAGGCTGTGCAGAAAATTTTCCATCACAAGGCAGGTGCTGCGTTGAATCTTAACTCTGGAAGTCAGGCTGCTTCATTCTGGTTTAGCTGCTTGGTGATTTCTTGGTCACAAAATGGCTGTGCGGCATTTCCGGCATGCTGTGCAGCGATTTTTTGGCACACAAGGAGTTTCCTGAAGAGATTAAGTCTTTTTGGCCCTGAGACTTCAGAAAGCAGGAGGCAAGCTCAATCCAAGCCCTTGGAGAGCACTTCCAGCAAAGTCAGAGGGCAGCAGAGTAACAGCAGGGCAACAGCAGGGCAGCAGTTCTTCTCAGCAAAGCAGTCCAGATGAGTCCTTTGGGCAGCCAGGCAGTTCCTCTTGACAGGTTGCAGGTTCAGGTCCAGAAGTGTCTGAGTTGGTGGGGTCAGGGACCCAGTTTATATACCCAAAGATGCCTTTGAAGTGGGGGAGACTTCAAAGAGTGGTTTTGAAGTGCACAAGTTCCCCTTTCAGTACAGGTCTGTCTGCCAGGGTCCCAGTAGGGGGTTTGGCAGTCCTTTGTGTGAGGGCAGGTCACTAGCCTTTGAAATGTAAGTGTCAGGCCCCTTTACCCTTCCAGCCCAGGAAGACCCATTCAGTATGCAGATGAGTGCAGGTGTGAGTGAGAATCCTGTATTTGTGGTTGTCTGGGTGAAATGAACAAGGAAGCTGTCAACTAGCCCAGCCCAGACGTGGATTAGAGATAGGCTGTCAGGCACAGGTGGTTTTAAGTGCAGAGAAATGTTCACTTTCTGAAAGCGACATTTCTAAAATGGTAATATAAAATCCAACCTCCCCAATAAGCAGGATTTTCTATTACCAGTATAGCCAAACTAAATATGACCTGGTTACCCCTTTCTGATCAGAATCTACCACTCAAATAGCATATGAGGGTAGCCCTAATGCTAGCCTGTGAAAGGAGCAGACCTCACAGTAGTAGAAAACAAAAATAGGAGTTTTACACTATCAGGTCATATAAAACACACATGTACATGTCCTGCCTTTTACCTATATAGCACCCGGCCCTATGGGTTACCTAGGGCCTACCTTAAGGTTGACTTATATATAGAAAAAGGGGAGTTTGAGGCTTGGCAAATACTTCTCAATGCCAAGTTGAAGTGACAGTGAGACTGCACACACAGGCCTTGTAATGGCAGGCCTGAGACATGTTTAAGGAGCTACTTATGTGAGTGGCACAACCAGTGCTACAAGCCCCTAGTAGCATTCAATTTACAGGCCCAGGGCACATGTACTGCACTTTACTAGGGTCTTCTAAATCAAATATGCCAATTGGGAATGAACCAATGTTACCATGTTAAAGGGAGAGGGCATATGCACTTTAACACTAGTATTCAGTGGTAAAGTGTGCAAACCCCTCAAACCAGCAAAAACAGTATCAGAAAAGTGGAAGGATGAAGGCAAAAAGTTGAGGGATGACCACCCTAAGGCTGTCAGGTCTAACGCCCCCCTTACCAGCAGTAGTTGATAATGAGAATGTGTGCCGCAAAGTAATAAAGACGACATCCGGTGTAGCTAAATTGTGTTCCAACATCAGTCAGCAGCATTTTTGCAGAGAAATGCGGAGCCTACTGCACCCAAAAGCAAAGTTTGCAATTGTGCATTCACCTTCATGAAAAAGGATTTATTGACTGGGATTTATTGATTGATTTTGTAAATGATAGAGAAGTCTCGGTAAAGCAGCCATTTTAAAAATGGCAAATCCTCCTAAGAGCGAAAGCGGAAGAGTCATCCAAAATCCACCATCCCTTGCTAGTTGTTCCAATTGTGGTGTCAGATTCCTATCAAAGGAGACTTGAGAGTTCCCAATGATAAACACTCCCAAATATCTAAACCATTGGGTTGACCCTTCAGTCCCGATGCCCATGACATATCGACTGGATAAGGAGCTATAGGGTAGACCACCGACTTCTGGGGGTTAATCAGAAGGCCCAAGTACATGCCAAACACCTCCAGCATTTGCAGTATTCTAGGACCAAACCAGGGCGGATCCCTGAGGTACAAGAGCACATTGTCTGCATATAGTGAGATTCTATTGCTCACCTTTTCCCCATTGAAATCCATGGAACAAAGCAACAATCCACACCCAGGCTGCTAATGGCTCTATCATCACCACAAATAACGATAGTGACAAAAGACACACCTGACGTATTCCCCTCATCACAGGAAACCACTCATAAACCATTCCTCCTCCACGTACCCTGGCCTAAAGGTCTGTATATAGAAAACGGATATAGCTGATGAGCTAAGGGCTGCACCCCCTCAGTCAAGCAGTGCGAATAAATTTGCCCAGACTACTGAATCAATGGCCTTTTGGAAATGAACTGAGAACAGTGCACTGTGTTCTCCCACCGATTTGCTCAGAGCTATTGCATTGTGTACTTGTCTCAGGTTATGTCTAGTGGCCCGCTTTGGCA
The DNA here is from genome assembly GCF_031143425.1 of Pleurodeles waltl. NCBI lineage: Eukaryota > Metazoa > Chordata > Amphibia > Caudata > Salamandridae > Pleurodeles > Pleurodeles waltl. Next base: position 454,327,822 of record NC_090451.1, read on the forward strand.
TAAAACCGGACTGGTCCAGGTGAACCAAGTGCTTAATGACCATCCCCAGACTATTGGCCAATACCTTGGACCATACCTTCACCTCAGTGTTTAATAAGGAAATAGACTGGGAATCTTCACAACTAGTGCCCTCTGTACTCTGCTATTGTTAGGATCACAATATCCGCTGCTCATAAGTCAGGGGGCAGAACACCCCTATCTAGTGCCTCCAGAACACAGCCATCTTGATCAGACCTGCCTAAGTCCACACCAGCCGCCCATATTCCAAGGGGAAGCCATTCGGTCCTGGCGTCTGTCCTGGGAGTAATTGAGCCAGGGTCGTCTTTAGTTCTTCACCAGTAAAATCAGGCTCCAAGGCTTCCCTATATTCCAGTGATAGTCTGGGAACTGACAAGTCATTGACAACTTGATGCAAGTTGTCACGTGGGTTCAGTGGGTCCGCTCGGTATAAGTCCTGATAATGGGATGCAATAGTCTTGACAATGTGGCCAGTACCCACCACTCATGACCCATCCTGCAGTTGTAAGTGAGGTGCAGCCACTGTTCTGAGTGTGCAAAGCCAATGTAGAGTCCTGCTGGCCTTATCGTCCATTGATAAATCCTACTGAGTGTGGCCTTCCAGTCTGCACACGTCTCCTGCATGAGTTACTGTCATAGGAGGCCCTGTGTATGCAAAGAAGCTTGTAATAACTCCCCTTGCCCGGAGGCTACAAAGCGATCCTCCACATTAAGGATACGGCCTTCCAAGTCTTGAAGCTGGTGCCTATCCCTCACTTTCCATACATTTGTATAGCTGCAAGTATAACCTCACATTGTTGCCTTTTGGGCCTCTCAGAGAACACTCAGAGGGGACACCAATCCCTGATTATTAGTGAAAAATTGAGTGCTGGGAGTGTGGCACATATCCCTGAAATCATCCTGCTGAAGGTACAAGCTGTTCAACTTCTAACCTGCTTTTGCCCTCCCTCATCCCAAGGTAGGGTCATCTACACTGGCAAGTGATCAGACAGCCCTTGTGCAAGATGTTGAACCTCCAAAACCCTATGGCACCTCCGGGCAGGAATGAAAAGATAGTCTAACCTGGCAAAGATCTTATGAGCAGTGGAGTTGAAAGTATATCCCTGCTGCATTGGGTGGTGCACCCTCCACAAATCCACTTAATTCATAGGCTGGGTAAAGGCTGATAGATAGTTGGGACCTCCCTCTCCCAAGCACACCACCCACCTATCCAAACTTATATCACATGCCCCATTAATTTCCCTCTCAAAACCCATGTGGCCTCCGGTAATTTGTGTATCAAATCTCCCAAGGTAGACAGAAAGGCCCCAGTAAATGAGGGTGGAGCATACATACAGCACAAATACAGACATACCCCACAGGATTCCAGTGATCCATCCTGCCACACCTTAGAGACTACCACGGGGTGCACCTCTGAATCAAAATGGCCATACCACTGGAGTCTCTGTGAACATCTGTGTGGTAGACCTGAGAGTACCCCTTTTGAGCCAGGAAGGGGCAATTATTACCTATTCAGAGGGTTTCCTGTAAGAGGACAAAATCTTCATCTATTCTCCGTACCCCCTTTTAACACCGCTCCTCTCTTGACCTTGTCTAGCAACCCACTCACATTCCATGGCAACATTTTAGGGGTAGCTAGAATAGTTGGAGCCGGATTGTCCATCTCAAAAGAGAATGGACCCACCCCACTGAACCTCTTCTAAACATTGCATCTGCCATCTGTGCATGGCTAAACATGTCCACCAAAACAAAAAGAAAAAAAGAAAAGGGGGAGGGAATAAAAGGATCCCCTAACCAACTCCCCAAACATTGCACCTCTCCTCCCCATGAATCCCCCCCCCATTCTTAACTAACTAGAAGTACCTTTCAAAACATGTCTAGGGACATAGCCAAGAAGGCTAGCAAGCAACAAATGTCACCCCCTACACCTAACCCTCCCTTACCAACAAAACAAAAACCCAACATGTTTGGTAACGTGGATTTACCTGGCAACGGGCTTTGCTTCTGGTCCGCAGCATCCTGTCTGCACTCTGAGCCAACCAGCGAGGTGGCCACATCTCTCCTCTCTCTGGATATATTTGGCCCGGGTGATTGCATGGTTTTCCTCTCTTCCTGGGCCTTTGCCGTAGCACAGTATGTTATTCCCTCTGCCCAGTGGTGTTCTTAGCACCATCCTCCGAAGAGTGGGAGCATGTTATGAGTGGACACTCTTTGATCCAATTCCGCACCACCTATGGTGTGTCAAAAAAATAATAATTTCCCTGAAAAAGTATTTTCAGTTGGGCTAGAAACAGGAGCAGGTAAGTCATGCCCATGGCTTTCAATTTAGTGGGAGCGTCGCTGTTGCTGAACTCTCGCCGTGTAATCAGGGAAACCAGAGACAATTGGAATAACAAGGGTTCCATTCGGTGTGCTCCTCTAAGGATCACATCTCTATCAGCATAGTTGATTAGTCAAGGCCCTATGGGCATGCTCCACTACAAAGCAGAATGACACTTCTGCCTTTGGGACCCAGCTCACCAACCAGTCCCACATAAATTTGGTGAGGGTGTCCCCCTCTGCTCTTTCGGGGATGCCCACCACTCTCAAGTTGTTTCTCCTGGATCTCTCTTCCACATCCTGAGCCCGAGCCGCAATTTGACTCACCAAATGCTGTACTTTCACCAGACATTCTTTGTGTGACTTGAATGTGTCCTCTGTTTCGGAGACTCATACTTCCACCTCTGTGACTCTGTGTGTGGTGTTATGGATGTCCTTGCAGATCAATGCCAGACCCACCTTGAGTTCACCCATCTTGCCTTCCATGATGACCTTTTGTTCCGGAATAGCCTGAACGATGGTCAGTCTCTGCACAGATACTTGCTTATTGTTGCCAATTATCATTTGCACCTGCCACCTGCCAGGTCTCATATCTGTTCTATGGAAGATGTTATTTTCCCCAAATTCATTTGAACATTCCATGCTTCAACATGGGACATGTGCTCTTCAGGAACACTTTCCATTCCAGTATAAATATCCCATTTTAACCTCTTTAAATGGAAGCAATGTCCTTTCACTCACCTCCTGAGTTGCCCGGATCTTCCTGTGTTCCTGTCAAGTGCAAGCTTCATCCATGCAATCATCCCACAAGGCACCCTGACATTCAGCACTCCAGCCCTGTGCTTGCCTCATCCCTGTACTTATCTCCTGAGTCTACTAGAAACTCCCAGCGCTCAGTCTTCCAAACCTCCCTGATGATTCTGTGATCCTTATTTATGAAAGGCTTCCAGTGTCTCCCATCATGAGCTAAGATTCTGCCTCCTCTTGAACTTCTAGCACCGATCCACCTTCCATCTTTGAACTAGATATGGCTAAGTGCTTATCCTTCAGGTTAGTGTGCACTAATCCTTTATAGCAGTAACATCCTCTTCAAGACTCTAGAGTTTGCTCCAGCTCTTTCACATGATTGTCCTTCAGAGCTCCTTGCTTGTCCTTGCTCTGGATTATGGGAAATGGCCATCTCTACGGGGTCATGCCCAGACATTTTGCCTTCCTCCTCCTACTATTTGCCTGATTTTTTGATTGCTGGCCTTAGGACTCTGTACACTATAACACTGCTTAACAGTGCTAAAGATGCTTGTGCTGTCTCCCCAAAACTTAGTTTAGTTGGCATATACCTCATTGACATATGTAATTTACATATAAGTCACTTGTAGGGTGGTATACCATACAGCCAGGGCTTGTAAATTAAATGCTACCAGTGGACCTGCAGCACTTATTGTGCCACCCACTTAAGTAGCACCTTTAAAGTTGTCCCAGGCCTACCATTGCAGCCTGAAGGCAGTGTCTCACTGCCATGTCGACTTGGCATTTGAAACCTCTTAGCACCCCCTTTTTACATATACGTCATCCCTAAGTTAGGCCTAGGTAACTCAAAGGGCAGGGTGTGGTGTAATTAAAGGGTAGGACAAGGACCTTTTAATTTTACAAGTCCTAGTAGTGAAAAACTCCCAAATTAATTTTTCACTACTATGAGGCCTGCCCAATCCCAAGTATAACATTGGGGATACTCTATTATAATAATGAGCTATAATTCATAAACAAGAGGTGGTAGATATGTCATGTTTGGTGTCTATGAGCTTGTAATGATAAACTCTCTTTACAAGGTAAAGTCTAATTTATCATTACAAGTTTGAAACTGCAACTTTTAGAAAGTTGCAATGTCCTGCCCTTAGCCCTCTGTGCCTGCAGCCTTCCTTAGGTCACATGACTGGGTGTAACGGACAGTTAGGACTTGGTGAATTTCTCCCAGAAAGTAACACAATAGTGGGATTATCAGCGCCTGAATGGGTTGTTAAGTGACTTGATGAGAGGAGCAGAGCTAAGCAAAGCCCCATTTGCACCTGAATAAACTGGGCTCTGGCAACACACAATAGTCTTAACATCATATATTATCAGTGCAGCAAGATAGGCACACGGCAGGGGGGGCAGAAAACTCCTGGAACTTCAAAGAACCCTTCTGGAATCTTTTCCAAGCTTCTTGGAGCAGGGCACCAGAGTATAAAAATATAAGACTGCTGCTATATCTGGAAGGACTGTTTTGCTGCCTGAAGCATGCCTTGAACCTTCAGAGGCCAGCCCTGAGGTGGAGTCCTGCATCTTCACCTGCACCCATTGCAAAGGGTTAGTTCTGCTGGCCTCCTGTTCAGAGTCACAGGGACATAACAGACTTTCACCTTCTTGAACCCGCACCTGGACCCAGCATGAGTGAGTCCCGAACTCCCAAACGATCTCTATCCACTTCTGGAACCTTGGTTGTGAAGCTAAAGGTACCTAGATAGCCATTTTCCAAAAGGAAGACTTGCTATTTTGAAGCTTTAAACTTCCAAAAAATCATACCCCTGTTTGTACTAACTGGCTTTAGATGGTATCTGTGTCAAATAATGTATTAAAATGGACTATTTTACTAACCTGGTTTGGGATTTGTGTTGTATTTTGTTTTCACTGTGTTGTTGTATGTGTGCTGTATAAATACTTTACAGATTGCCTCTAAGTTTAGCCTGACTGCTTTTTGTGCTAAGCTACCCAGGGTTAAACACATATTAAATTAGTGACTCTTTCTGCAAGGTACTGTGGCTGTTGCTTGACCAGGGCTCACACCCCAGTCAACCAACCACCCACTTTTTCACATGGACCTTCTATTCAATCCTTGGTGCTTGAACTGTAATGATCATGGACTAGAGACTGAACTCAGAATGAACCTTGTAATGTTAACCTACGTACTGAGTGTAACCTTGTATTGTAGCATACTTTGGAGGTGTCAGTAACTCCAACCTATGTACTTAGTGTAACCTTGGGAGCTCCAGTATCTCAAATCCATGTTTCAAGTAAAACCTAGAGAGTGGCAGTATCTCCAGTCTTGTGCCAAGTATAACCTTGTTCTGAGTATAACCTTTTTCCAAGCATACACTTGGTCCAAGTATAACCTTGTTCTGAATATCACCTTGTTATGAACATAACCTTGTTCCGAGTGTAACCCATGTACCAAGTGTAACCTTGGTAGTGTCATTAACTCTAACCTATGTACCAAACATAACCTATTTCTGAGTGTAACATTGTCTCTAGAATACCTTGAGAGTTTGTGTAAAAGCCAACCTATTTATAGAGAGCATCCTTGTTTCTAGTATTTCTTGGAAGAGGCCCTGCCTCCAGTCCATGTATTGAGTATGACCTTGGGGAGTACCAGTAACTCCAATCTATGTGGTGAGTTCATCCCGGGTCCTAGGCTCCAAAAAGTATTTCAAGTTCTTCCTCAAGAGTCTCAGAAGATTCTCATCCAAGAATCTGGTTATTCTTCTCTTATGCTTGTGATTTTGAAGAACCTGCAAGTGTTCGTTATTGAAAGAGTGCATTGTAAATTGAGTAAAGGGTTGTTAATGAGTTGATGGTAGTTGTCTCATCATGTCGTTACCAGTGTTTTGCATCTTAATGAAACAAGAGATGCTGGTCCCATAAACGTTCAACTTTGCATGCCCAGAACGTTCCAGGAGTGACGCATCCTGTTAAGAAGAGTAGTGCTGTTGCAGAGCAGAACCATTACTGCAAGATTTATTTTCTTTTTCTGTCCCTTACCACTCTGGAAGTCAGTGGATCTATCTGTATTTGGGTCCTGTGTCTTCCTGAGAGGGAGTGGGGGGCCAACATTAGCTCCATTGTTTTCTCTGTGTTTGGAACAAGATAAGTGCATGACGCTGTAAACATTGTCCAAGGAGGGGCTATTGGGGAGCTATGGGTCGAACCCCAATAAAGATTTCTATGTTTGAACTTAGCCTCTTTTTTGCAAGTTGAAAATCTCCAGCTGGACAGGGCAGAGGGCTCTAGCAGAAGAGAGTACGAGAGCTCAGATACCCATGTGGCGACGGTCCGGTGAACAGGATTTATTGCTGCAGAGAAGAAACTAGCAGGAGAAGCAGTGAAATCAATCTGATCGGTAATGGCCCTCAGGTGTATAGGTGAGCAGGTAAGTCCCAATCTCTTTCTGTTTCTCAGAGCAGTTTTTGACCACATTTTATTAAATCCTCAGTTTTGGCCATCTCAACACATTTAGTACAACAACCATGGGACCAGGACTCGTGGGGCACCACTTAGGGGTTCAGGGCCCACTCAGACAGGGTCCAGGTGTCGGCTGTCCTCAACTTGTGACTTTGTCCCGGTCAAGGAAAATTATTCAAGAAAATGACTTAGGGGGTGATTCTAACCCTGGCGGTCGGTGTTAAAGTGGCGGCCAACCCGCCAACAGGCTGGCGGTCCAAAAAATGGAATTCTGACCCTGGCGGGAACCGCCAACACAGCCCGCCAACTTAACACTCCGACCGCCGCGGCGGTACAGACAAACAGCGCGGCGGTCACCGCCAACAGGCAGGCGGCAGACAATGTACCGCCCACACTATCATAACTCACCAATCCGCCACCTTTTCCGGGGCGGGAGCACCGCCGATAAAAACATGGCGGAAACAGACTACGAACGGGAAAACGCTCACCAAAACACACTCCACGAGTACGGAGGACAGCATGGAACCCGAATTAAACATCCTACCTGCTCTCGTCTACCTTCTCATCTACCACGAGTACGAAGTCCGGCGCAGACGACAACGGTGAGTACTGCACCTACGACACACGGGAGGGGGAGGACGAAAGGTTACGGGCACACACATATGCGACCCCCCCCCCCAATCATGTACTCACCAATGCAGAGCACCAAGTCACAGTGACACCACCCAAACACCCCTGAAAAATGCTAGGACATAATCATATTTGGAATAAATATTTATGTACCAAAAAGCTCCAGAAAATTAGCGTACAACCATGAAAGATATCCACAACAAAACAAATGACATACACATCAGTGTATAACTGAAGTACCAAGTCCTGCACATCCTACGAATTCAGCATGTCCGTGGGCCAAAGTCTTGAGAAACAAGGGCAAAGCCCACACAGGAGACCTGAGTCCTTTGGAGAGAACACTGCAGGGGCATCAGATGTAAAAACTACAGGCACCTCAGGGGGAAGGGAAGGGGGGGCACCACAGCCACATGAGTCCACGACGCCAGATCCATGAGGAGCCACCATGCCCACGGGACCATCCTGGGGAGTGCAAAGCCACAGTCTCTCAAGTCTCTGCAGTGGGTGGATTGCCCACTGGACCATCCTGGGGAGTGCAAAGCCACAGTCTCTCAATGTCTCTACAGTGGGTGGGCTGCCCACTGGGCCATCCTGGGGAGTGCAAAGCCACAGTCTCTCAAGTCTCTGCAGTGGGTGGATTGCCCACTGGACCATCCTGGGGAGTGCAAAGCCACAGTCCATCAGGTGGATGACAGTCTCCACTGGTCAAGGAGGAGGCATGGTGGGCACAATGAACCATCAACGGTGCTTGAGACGGCGGTGCCCTGTTCAGCGGTGCTTGAGACGGCGGGGCCCAGCGGAGCGGTGCTTGAGAGGAAGGGCCCAGCGGAGCGGTGCTTGAGAGGAAGGGCCCAGCGGAGCGGTGCTTGAGACGGCGGGGCCCAGCGGAGCGGTGCTTGACAGGAAGGGCCCAGCGGAGCGGTGCTTGAGACGGCGGGGCCCAGCGGAGCGGTGCTTGACAGGAAGGGCCCAGCGGAGCGGTGCTTGAGATGGCGGGGCCCAGCGGAGCGGTGCTTGAGAGGAAGGGCCCAGCGGAGCGGTGCTTGACAGGAAGGGCCCAGCGGAGCGGTGCTTGAGAGGAAGGGCCCAGCGGAGCGGTGCTTGAGAGGAAGGGCCCAGCGGAGCGGTGCTTGAGAGGAAGGGCCCAGCGTAGCGGTGCTTGAGAGGAAGGGCCCAGCGGAGCGGTGCTTGAGAGGAAGGGCCCAGCGGAGCGGTGCTTGAGACGGCGGGGCCCAGCGGAGCGGTGCTTGAGACGGCGGGGCCCAGCGGAGCGGTGCTTGAGAGGAAGGGTCCAGCGGAGCTTGACAGGAAGGGCCCAGCGGAGCGGTGCTTGAGACGGCGGGGCCCAGCGGAGCGGTGCTTGAGAGGAAGGGTCCAGCGGAGCGGTGCTTGACAGGAAGGGCCCAGCGGAGCGGTGCTTGAGACGGCGGGGCCCAGCGGAGCGGTGCTTGAGAGGAAGAGTCCAGCGGAGCGGTGCTTGAGAGGAAGGGCCCAGCGGAGCGGTGCTTGAGAGGAAGGGCCCAGCGGAGCGGTGCTTGAGAGGAAGGGCCCAGCGGAGCGGTGCTTGAGAGGAAGGGCCCAGCGGAGCGGTGCTTGACAGGAAGGGCCCAGCGGAGCGGTGCTTGAGACGGCGGGGCCCAGCAGAGCGGTGCTTGAGACGGCGGGGCCCAGCGGAGCGGTGCTTGACAGGAAGGGCCCAGCGGAGCGGTGCTTGAGACGGCGGGGCCCAGCGGAGCGGTGCTTGAGAGGAAGGGCCCAGCGGAGCGGTGCTTGAGAGGAAGGGCCCAGCGGAGCGGTGCTTGAGAGGAAGGGCCCAGCGGAGCGGTGCTTGAGAGGAAGGGCCCAGCGGAGCGGTGCTTGAGACGGCGGGGCCCAGCGGAGCGGTGCTTGACAGGAAGGGCCCAGCGGAGCGGTGCTTGAGACGGCGGGGCCCAGCGGAGCGGTGCTTGACAGGAAGGGCCCAGCGGAGCGGTGCTTGAGACGGCGGGGCCCAGCGGAGCGGTGCTTGAGACGGCGGGCACCAGCGGAGCGGTGCTTGAGAGGAAGGGTCCAGCGGAGCGGTGCTTGAAATGAAGGGCCCAGCGGAGCGGTGCTTGAGACGGCGGGGCCCAGCGGAGCGGTGCTTGACAGGAAGGGCCCAGCGGAGCGGTGCTTGAAATGAAGGGCCCAGCGGAGCAGTGCTTGAGACGGCGGGGCCCAGCGGAGCGGTGCTTGACAGGAAGGGCCCAGCGGAGCGGGGCTTGAAATGAAGGGCCCAGCGGAGCAGTGCTTGAGACGGCGGGGCCCAGCGGAGCGGTGCTTGACAAGAAGGGCTCAGCGGAGCGGTGCTTGAGACGGCGGGGCCCAGCGGAGCGGTGCTTGACAGGAAGGGCTCAGCGGAGCGGTGCTTGAGACGGCGGGGCCCAGCGGAGCGGTGCTTGAGACGGCGGGGCCCAGCGGAGCGGTGCTTGAGAGGAAGGGTCCAGCGGAGCGGTGCTTGAAATGAAGGGCCCAGCGGAGCGGTGCTTGAGATGGCGGGGCCCAGCGGAGCGGTGCTTGACAGGAAGGGCCCAGCGGAGCGGTGCTTGAAATGAAGGGCCCAGCGGAGCAGTGCTTGAGACGGCGGGGCCCAGCGGAGCGGTGCTTGACAGGAAGGGCCCAGCGGAGCGGTGCTTGAAATGAAGGGCCCAGCGGAGCAGTGCTTGAGACGGCGGGGCCCAGCGGAGCGGTGCTTGACAGGAAGGGCCCAGCGGAGCGGTGCTTGAGACGGCGGGGCCCAGCGGAGCGGTGCTTGAGAGGAAGGGTCCAGCGGAGCGGTGCTTGAAATGAAGGGCCCAGCGGAGCGGTGCTTGAGACGGCGGGGCCCAGCGGAGCGGTGCTTGACAGGAAGGGCCCAGCGGAGCGGTGCTTGAAATGAAGGGCCCAGCGGAGCAGTGCTTGAGACGGCGGGGCCCAGCGGAGCGGTGCTTGACAGGAAGGGCCCAGCGGAGCGGTGCTTGAAATGAAGGGCCCAGCGGAGCAGTGCTTGAGACGGCGGGGCCCAGCGGAGCGGTGCTTGACAGGAAGGGCCCAGCGGAGCGGTGCTTGAAATGAAGGCCCCAGCGGAGCGGTGCTTGAGACGGCGGGGCCCTGTTCAGCGGTACTCTTCTGCACCGCGGGCCCTGTTCAGCGGTGCCTATCTCCACGGCGGGGCCCTGTTCAGCGGTGCTCTTCTGCACCGCGGGCCCTGTTCAGCGGTGCCTATCTCCACGGCGGGGCCCTGTTCAGCGGTGCTCTTCTGCACCGCGGGCCCTGTTCAGCGGTGCCTATCTCCACGGCGGGGCCCTGTTCAGCGGTGCTCTTCTGCACCGCGGGCCCTGTTCAGCGGTGCCCATCCAGCAGGTCAAGGGAGCCAGACCTGGCCTGGACTCCCTGTTCAGTCGCCCTCGGAACGTGACGTTTCTGGACCCTTCGGGGACGGACTCCTGGCCTCCTTAGTGTCCTCCTTCCCAGCTGGGATGTGGCATGTGGGGTCCACCTTCTCCGCGCTCCTGCTGCCCTTCTGCTCCTTTGATGGGGCTCTCGGGCCCTTGCCTCCCCCAGATGGTGTGGGTGGTAAAGTGGCCGCATATTGCTCCTTGGGGGCAGCCCTGTCGGTCCTCGCACGGCGGTCCTTGGTTTTGCGGGTCCTCTTGCCGGGGGGGGGGCTGGACGTGTCCTTGCTGCTGATCGATGTGTCACTGCTGGCAAAGGGTGGGCTCCAGAACCCAGGCACAACAGTGACACCCGAAGCTGGGCTGGTGGTGGCTGCGGTGCTCTTGGGACTCTTTGAAGATGGATGGGGGAGGTCATCGGGGGGAAAGAGGTTAAGGTTAGCCAGGAAAAGTTTTTTAGGGCCAAGGTAAAGGGTAGGAGAAGTGGAGATGGAAGTGGAGGTAGAGGAGGTGGTTGTAGGAGAGTCAGGTGTGCTGTCATTGGGTGAAGGTGCTGGTGCTGTAGGCTGTCGTGAGGTGGATGGCTGTTGGGTGGGTGGCTGCCTGCGTTTGTGTGTCTTGGAAGAGGGGGTGACAGACACAGTGGGAGAGGACACAGGGGACGTGTACATGGCAGTGGGGGTGGTGACTGCACGAGTGTGGACTGTACTGGAGGGTGAGGTGGTGATGGAAGCACTGGCTGATGTTGGGGTGCATGCAGGTGTGAGTGTAGACGTCACAGGGAGGGAGGAGGGAGACGAGGAGGAGGGGGACACAGGGGTGGCAGTGGCTGTTGGCATGTCTGCATCTGGGTGTTGCTCGGGTGAGTGTTTGCGGGATCTGTGGTGCTTGTGTTTGGATGAGCTGCTCTTGGGTGTTGAGGTGTGTGCAGGCTGGTCTGATGGTGTGGATGGGATAGGCTGAGGAACAGGAGACAGAGACAGGCTGGAGGCAGTCAGAAGAGGGAGGCTGGAAACAGGGACAATGGCTGCCGTCAGTGCTGAGGCCAGAGCAGTGAACGCTCGTTGATGGGCAGCCTGACCCGAATGAATGCCCTCCAGGTACGCATTGCTCTGTTGCACCTCCCTTTGCACACCCTGGATGGCATTCAGAAGGGTCGTCTGCCCAACAATGAGCGTCCTTACCAGGTCAATGAGCTCCGCACTGAGGGCAGCAGGGGCAACAGGGGCAGGGGCTGAGGTGCCTGGGGCGAAGGAGACGCGCGCCTTCCTGGGCGAACCGGCACGGAGCGAAGACTGAGGGGCTGCTGGGAGGGCGGGGCTGGTGCGCTGGGTGGCGGCTGTACCTGTAGAGGCGGGGGGCACGGATGTTGCCGCCACCCCTAGGGAGCTCCCATCCGAGGACGTGTCGCTTTCGCTGCTCTCACCAGCGGTCCCCGTCGTGGTGCTCCCCTCGCCCTCCGGATCACTGGTGCCCTCGGTGTCTGTTCCTGGGCCCACCGGGGCCTTGTGTCCTGCAGCTCCCTCGTGCTCCGATGCCATATCTCCTCCGCCTGATGATGCTAATGCACACATGCACAAGAAGATGAAGAGAAAGGGTGGGGGGAGAAAAAAGAAGACCAGGTTGAGTGCATGCAATGTCAACACCGTTGGCGGAGAGGACAGACACAGGTGCCTAATGCACTAAGCCGCGCATTCGGGGTACACTACTCAGTACTACTGACTAAGACAACAGGCCAAGAGACGTCAAACGCGCACATGGGAGATGCTGGACCTTCAATGGCTGTACTTGTCACCCTACAGAGGTGGGGGCCGGGGGCACAGGGCCATGCCTAAGGGAGAGGACTACACTACAGAAAGCGCCCTGGCCTAATGTCACCCACAGCCCTCCTCCCCCACCCAGACGCCTCCACTGCGCAGAAAGATAGGAGAATGTGCTGATACTCACCCCCTTGTGTCTGCTGTGATGTCTTAAAGCGCCCATCCAATTCAGGGTAGGCCACCGCCAGGATCCGGGACATCAGGGGGGTCATGGTGCGACTGGCACCCCTCGTAGGTTGGGAGGCCATCCCCAGCAGTGTTTCTGCGGTCTTCCTTGTTCCGCGGCGGATGTCCTCCCACCTCTTGCGGCAGTGGGTGCCCCGTCTGTTGTGGACCCCCAAGGTCCGGACTTCCTTGGCGATGGCACGCCAAATCTCGATCTTCTGATGGGCGCTGACCTATTAGACATGTACAGGGTGGAAAGGAGGAAATCATCAATGGCCTGCATGTTAGATGTAATTGCCCCCCCCCCACCCACTTTGCCATATGGCACATGCTCTCATCTGTCGGGCGTTGCACTCCTCATTCGCCCCCCACCCCACCAACTTACATCCACCCCAATCCACACAGGCATAGCCCATTCCATTAGCACCCGGGGTACTCACTTGTTGGTCTGGAGGACCGTAGAGTAGCGCATACTGGGGGAGGACCCCATCCACGAGCTTGTCCAATTCTTCAGACGTGAAGGCAGGGGCCCTTTCCCCAGTCACAGCAGCCATTGTATCTTCCAGACTGAGGTCACAGCAGCACTTGCAGTATAGGTCCTCTCCTGTGGATGATCAGGTCTCGAGTGATTAAGCAGATAGAAAATGGCGGTCACGTCCGCGGCGGTGCGTACCGCGACCGCCGGCGCACTTCGTTATTGGCTCCTGAAACCCATAGGCTTCAATGTTAACCAATGCGGCTTTGCGCCGCGGTCTTCGACCGCCTACCGCCACGGTGTGCCCCGCCAGCGCAGTGACCTCACATCCCATTGTCCCACTTCACAGGTCAGGCAGCCGCCATTTCAAGGGCCCACATGGCTTAATTTTGACTGCGACACACAGGCCTAGGCCTTGCATTGCCACACATACACGCCTTTCAACCCATTGCCATTCTTTAACTGTGCAAGCTGTCTGTACGTACCTGTGGTTTGGCTGACTCTGTGCTCCATGTTGTCCTTCCTAGGCACCGTCCGCTGGGACTTGGGATGAGAAGGAGGAATCCTCGCATGTACCGACCGCTGGTGGACCTGTCGACAATGGAAGAACGCCATATAATCCTTCGATACCGACTTGACCGTGCCACTATCCATGAACTGTGTGCCCAGCTGGAGCCAGCCCTGATGTACCCCATCCGCCAACCCACAGGGATTCCCCCTCTGGTGCAGGTTTTGTCAGTCCTCCATTTTTTGGCCAGTGGGTCATTCCAGACCACAGTGGCCATGTCATCTGGAATGTCTCAGCCTATGTTTTCAAAGATTTTGAGCAGAGTGTTGTCTGCCCTGATGAAACTCATGCGGAGCTACATCATTTTCCCCGAGGAGGGTGACTTGCCCACAGTGAAGGGTGATTTCTATGCCCTTGGACATATCCCCAACCTCATTGGTGCCATTGATGGGACCCATGTGGCTTTGGTACCCCCAAAAGACGATGAGCAGGTGTACCGAAACAGAAAGAATTATCATTCGATGAATGTCCAGGTGGTCTGTTTGGCTGACCAGTACATCTCCCATGTAAATGCCAAGTTCCCAGGGTCAGTGCATGACGCGTATGTGATGCGAAATAGCAGCATCCCCTATGTAATGGAGCAGCTACAGAGACAACGTGTGTGGCTAATAGGTGACTCTGGTTACCCCAACCTGCCGTGGCTACTGACCCCAGTAAGGAATCCCCGGACAAGGGCAGAGGAACGCTACAATGAGGCCCATGGGCGTACAAGGAGGGTGATTGAGCGAACCTTTGGCCTCCTGAAGGCCAGGTTTAGGTGCCTGCATATGACTGGTGGATCCCTAATGTACTCACCAAAGAAGGTGTGCCATATCATCGTGGCGTGCTGTATGCTTCACAACCTGGCTTTGCGACGCCAGGTGCCTTTCCTGCAGGAGGATGGTCCAGATGGTGGTGTTGTAGAAGCCGTGGAGCCTGTGGAGAGTGAAGAGGAGGAAGACTCTGAGGACGACACAGACAATAGGGACAGAGTGATACAACAGTATTTCCAGTAACACCCAGGTAAGAATCACCCACGCCATTTCACAATTGCTTCTAGCCTCCTGCATCTGTACTTTCTGTAGTTCCCCACAGATGTTTTTTATTAATTTATGCCTTTCCCTTCCCTTCTCAGTGCTGTCTGACTCAGTACCTGACTTCTGCTTGGTTCGCCCATGAAATACAGCGTATTGACATTGGTATGTTGTCATGACTAATTGACAGAACAGAAATTGAACAGTAATATGTTATCCCTTTGTTAATAATACAGCATGACTCAAAACAGGTTTGTGTGCAAAATGTGATTTATTTACAGTGCTAGATACCGGTACATGTGATTCTAAGGGTGATGGGTGGGGGTGGAGGAATATCCATGGCAGAGTCCAGTTCTCAGTCTCACAGGTGCATTGTTCTTTTGCCTGTGGAAGGATGGAGCATAGGCAGTTCATGGTTGGACAGGGTGGCAATGTGGGACAGTGGGAAGACTTGAGGGGGTATGTCCTGCTGGCGGGGGTCTTGACATCCTACTCTGTCTTTTTCTTTGGTCTCAGGCTCCTCTTACGGGGTGGTTGTTCTTCAGCAGGAGATGGGGTTCTGGAGTGCTGTCGAGGTGTTGGGACCTCCTGTCCACTAGCGCCGGCGGAGGTGGTAGGCTGTTCCTGGTCCGGCCTAGTGACAGGGGCCCTGTGTGGTGCACCATGGTCCCGCAACGCGTCCTCTATCCTGTGGAGGGCCAGGACGATGGTCCCCATTGCGGTCCCGATGATTCTCAGCTCCTCCCTGAACCCCATGTAGCGTTCCTCCTGCTGTGCCTGGATCTCAGTGAACCTGGCCAGTACCGTCGCCATCTTTTCTTGGGAGTGGTGGTAGGCCCCCATGAGGGTGGTGAGGGCCTCTTGGAGAGTGGGTTCCCTGGGCCTCTCCTCCCCCCCCTGTCGCACAGCAGCCCTCCGAGCTGCCCGGTTTCCCCCGGCCTCTGTCCCCTGGCCGGTGTGCCCGCTCCCACTGCCCCCAGGTCCCTGTTGTTGTTGGGGTGTCGGGTTAGCCTGGGTGCCCTGTAGTGGCAGACACACCGCTGATTGAGCTGTCCTAGAGACAGAGGCATGGGCCCGCTGGGTGGGAGCTGTGCTGGTGTCGGCAGAGGGGGTCGGGTCTGGTGTGGCCTGTGTCTGGGTGAGGGGAACCGACTGCCCAGAGGTCCCCGATGGTCCGGGCTGGTCATCAGGTTCACTGTCGACAGAGCTGCTATCCTCAGTGTGGGCCTGTTCCGGTGGTGGGATGGACACTTCTGGACCCTCCTGGCTGGTGTGTTGTCGTTCGGGTCCTGCATGGGGTAAGAGAGTTTGGTTATTGTTTCTGTGTGTGCAATAGCATGCGTGTTGTGGGTGCCCTTGTCCCCCAGTGCAGGCATTCCCTGGAGGGAGGTGTTGTGAGGGTATTTAGTGGGGGGAAGGGGTTAGTGCAGTGGTCATGCTTAGGTGATGGGTGCCCATGGTTTGTGTTGGCATGCAGGAGTTGGTGTTGGGATGGGTGGGTTGTGCTGGTGAGACATTGTCAGGAAGGATGTGTGCTGGGGGGTTGGGGGTGAGGGTGGGGGTGTGGGTTGGCATGCTGGTGGGGTGTGGGGGATATAGTAGTTGAGATGGGACTTACCAGAGTCCATTCCTCCGGCTACTCCTGCGAGGCCCTGAGGATGCAGGATGGTCAAGACCTCTTGCTCCCACGATGTAAATTCGGGAGGGGTGGGTAGGGGTCCGCCGCCAGTCTTCTGGACCGCGATGTTGTGCCTGGAGACCATCGACCGGACCTTCCCCCGTAGGTCGTTCCATCTTTTGCGGATGTCCTCCCTATTCCTGGGATGCTGTCCCACCGCGTTGACCCTGTCCACGATCCGCTGCCATAGCTCCGCTTTCCTGGCTATACTGGTGTGCTGCACCTGCGAGCCGAAGAGCTGGGGTTCCACTCTTAGGATTTCCTCCACCATGACCCGGAGTTCTTGGTCCGAAAATCGTGGATGCCTTTGGGGTGCCATGGGGTGGTGTGGGTGAGGTGTGGGGTGGTGTATGTGATGAGGAGTGTGTTGGTGAGTGGTGCTTTGTGCTACTATGTGGTGTGTGTGATGGTGTAGTGTGCCTCAGTGTGTCTTGCTTTGGATTGTCTGCTGTGTCTCTCTCTCCTTCTCTCAGTAATTGGGGTCGCAGGGGTTTGTGGGTGATGTGGGTGTGTGTTTTATAGTTGGTTGATTGTGTGGGAGTGGTGTGTGTATGTGTATCAGGTGTGTGTTTTTCAAATTGTCCAATGTGGCTGTGTTTTGGTGATGTGTGTGTATTCTGACCGCGGCGGTGTGTAGCGCCAATGGAATACCGCGTTTGAATGACCGCCGTGTGGATTCGTGGGTCGTAATGGCATGGGCGTATTTCTGTTGGCGTGACGGTGGAGGTTTGGTCATCTCCAGTTTATCGCTGCCCGCCGATGTGGCCGGCTGCAGTGGAGGACGGATTTTTGGAGGTTTGGCCGTTGTGGGTCAGAATGACCGTGGCGGTTGACCGCGGCCGCGGCGGTGTTATGGCGGTCTTCTGACCGGCGGTAAGGGCATTTTACCGCCGAGGTCAGAATCACCCCCTAAGTGTGAAAGAAAAACTTTAACCGGGGCCTCCCGCTCAGTGTAGCCGAGCAGGGCTCCATTGTGGTTGGCCTAAACTTTTGACTTTGCCCCGGTCCAGTGTGACCAGATGTCCAGAGTGGCGCTTTTGATTTCTAGCTGAAAGAAAACTTTTAGTCTTTAAGAATGAATATATCTGGCTACCTTTATTGGACTTTTGTCATCTCAATGTCATTTTAAAGCTAAAAATATAATATATTTTTATAAATTGATGTGGAATTTTTATTGTGTATTGCGATTTACTTATTTGCTGTTTTGTTGATATTAAATGCTATACACACCTGTCTCCTAAGTGAAGCCAAACTGCTCGTGGTCAAGCTACCAAGGGTTGAGCCTAGATTAGTTTATTAAGATCTTGACTGGACCTAGTTGGGCTTGTGGCCTATTGCTAAGTGTAGGTACATACATGCCTTTACCAATAATCCACTTTCCAACAGCAGGTTTTGAGGGTCACAAAAAGAAGATCTTATAAAGGGTGATAACACATTTTAGTTGCTTTATAATTCCATTGTTGATGGTACTATACTAATTTTAGGAATTGTGGTGTGTTCTAAGTTGATTTTACCCTGCTGGAATTTCATGAATCATGTTTAAGAGAAAAGTGTTTTCTCATGATTTCCCTACAGAGGTAATGGAAGGTTTCCTAGCAGCTAAAATAGGAGCATATTTTGTGTGAATTCACAGTATTTTTCTCAGCCATATAAGAAGGAAGGCAGACATTCTCAGTAGAACATGTTCTTCCAACAAGAGCAGCCTGTCAGTTGACTCCCCTGTGTTCGATTGCAGCCTCCCAGAGTGTTCTAAAGAACAACTACAGTGCTTGACAGGTTATCTTGAGAGTCTGGAGCTCCTACATCCCACTCAAATGGGCTTTAGAGCACAACATAGTACGGAATCAGTGCTTCTTACGGTGACTGAATCTGCTCGTCAATTATTAGATCAAGGAGGACATGCTGTTATCATCCTCCTTGAACTTAGTGTAGCATTCAATTCTGTTGATCACATTCTCCTTTGCAACAGACTTTCTAAAGCAGGTTTGGGAGGCCTGGCCCTCTCCTGGCTCTCCTCTTTCCTAATATGAAGAACTTTCCAAGTTTTGGATCGTTCTTTTTTATCCGATATTGTTCCTCTGACTTGCGGAGTTCCTCAAGGTTCCTCGTTGAGCCCAAGGCTTCTTAATTTATCATGTTTGGTGGAAGTAGTCACTCCCCAGAATCTTTCAATGGTCACCTATGCCGATGACACACAATTAGTGGTCTCCCTTTCCAGTACTGGGTTCTCTTCTTCCGCCAATTTGGCTGGTTGTATGAAGGACATCGGCAATTGGATGACCTGTTCCAAACTTAAATTTAATGATGGCAAATCTGAGGTATCGATTGTGGGGAATGGCTCTCCAGCTTTTCCTCTAGCATTGCATTCGGAGGCCTTCATGAGTTTGCCCCCTCCTAAGGCGCAGGCAAAAAGCCTAGGTTTTTTGCTTGAACCCCACTTGACGATGGAACTGCAAGTAAAAATAATTTCCTCTGTTTTGGTCTTTTTAGAGCTCTTAGGAAGATTCTCAATCCTCTTCCTTTTAGTGCCAGAAGAATTCTCATTCAAGCGTCGGTTCTTTCCCGCCTGGATTATGGGAACTCTCTTTATCTTAGTTCCTCAGAGTATGTAGTAAAGAAGCTGCAGATTGTGCAGAATGCGGCAGATAGACTTCTTACTAACTCTCCCAGGCACCTCTCTGCCAAACTGGCTCTTGTAGCACTTCATTGGCTCCCGATAAAACAGAGCATCCACTTTAAATCTATGTGCATCACCCACAGAGCTTTACATGATAGGGGCCCTCTCTTCTTCAGAAGGCGGATCTCTATCTATGTTCCCCATAGACACCTGAGATCATCATCCTCTTGGCAGATTTATATATCCTGTGTTAAGAGATCATGGGGATTTAACTCTTTCACCAGCAAGGCTGCCCGTCTCTGGAATGCCCTTCCTGTTGAACTCCGCCATGAATCAACTGAACTTCTTTTTAGGAAGAAGTTGAAAACTATCCTCTTCAGTTGCTAACCAGCTTTTCTGGGTCTTCTGAGAGTTATTATGTACCGTTAGCGCTGGGATGCCTTAGGGTAGCTAAATCCATAAAACTAAACTAAACTAACGCTCGTACTTATGACAAACATGTAGCACACCTTAAGCTATTGTGATTGAATCAGTCTGGTAAAACGTAAAACATTTAATTTAGAAAGGATCAAAATAATGGGGGTTCATTCTGTCATAGAAATTATGGTTAAGGGTATAAAAAGAAAAATTAGGACACATTTCAAGTGAATTCTAAAATATCTTCCTGTTGTATGTTTCAACAGGAGCAGACTGTCATATGATTCCCTTGAGTTTTACTGCAACTTCTCAGAGTGTTATAAAAACAACTAGAGTGCTAATAAACTTACCTATGACAAAAGTGTTGCATACCTGAAGCCATCTTGTTGAATCAAACTGATAAAACTGACAAAACATAAAAACATTTAATTTAGAAAGGGACAACATTAGGCAGTTCATTTTGTCATAGAAATTATGGTTAATGCTGTAGAAAGAAGAATTAGCACGTTTTAAGTGAGTTATCAAATAACTTTATCTTCTATTTCATTAAAACATTCTGACATGTGGACTGAATCACTCACTTTCAACTCTTGCAGCATACTGCCAGTTAACTCTCTGGTGATAGCAGTTTACAGTGTTCTAAAGAGCAACTAGAGTGCTAACATTCTTAATTCATGCCTAAGGGGTTGCACATCTGAATGCCATCTTGATGTAATCAAAGTGGAAAATTTAGAGCATTCTCTGCTGAAGATGCTGCAGTAAATAGGGAAATTAGGGAGTCAGGCCCTGTGTCAAACCCCTGCACGGTGCATTGTGATAGGCATCTTACTTAATTTTAAAAAGCCCTAGAAATTCACTGAAAAAGCAAGGTTAGAGGGACGTTATAGGTCAGAAATAGAATAAAAAACAAAACCTTTGAAATTCACTAAAAGAACAAATGTTACAAGGACGTTATAGTTAGGTTCAGATCTTACACGCACAAAACCATAAAAATGCAGCTGTTATAGTTACAGTTATTTAAAGTAACTATTACTTGTGCCGTAAGGTAACTATATCTAATGCCCTCACCATGTACTGCTAACTACCTGAGATATTACATTACTCATGAAATCTTCTTTGACATCATTGATATTATCACTCTAACATTTGCAGTAACAATATTAATGAGAAAACTGTGCATGGCGAAGGCAAAAGTTATAGTTACCTTAGGACACGAGTTTAGTTATGGTTATACTCCAGCAATCAGGATAAACAATATCCAGCTGCTAGACATTTTAAAGATTACAACAGCAAACTGCTTCAGTTTTTGTTGTGGATGAGGCCCTCCCCCTCTCAACAATGGTGGTGGTAACAGGGTAACAACACAGCATAAATAATAAACCAAGTACATAATCAAGTTCAACACACTCTACCTAACAGGACTCAACATGGATGAGGAATTGGCTGTTCATTTGGGTTAATTGTATTTTACTTTCAGTTGCTCTTCATTTGAACTGTTTAAATTGAATTCCTTCTTTATTTTTCACACAAGTGATTTTGAGATCACCATGGAGTTGTTTCCAGACTGGTTTAACTAAGACTTTCAATGTATTGTTTTTTTATATTTATATGTCATTGCCACTTATGCCTGGTTTTTGACAGCATGTCTGTTTTCTTTGTAATTTTTCTTATTTGTAATTTATGGCCTGGCAACCAGCCCGCTTGAGCTTCAGTGTGCATTACTCTTTTGGTTTATGATGCACTGCATTAATTTAGCCACACATGAACTTTCCTGCATTCTTCCTTGTTTGCAGGAGTGTTTCTGTAGGAGTATATAGTACAAAATGATGCAAGTTTTCCCACTTAGGCTGTTCATTTTGTCTTGTACGTGACGTTTATTTTATGACATTGGCACAGATCAAATTTTGTCCTGAGTGGCATTTTTTGACTGGTTTCGCCATTTCACCATGCAAACTAGCTTACCATATTATGATTAATTAAAAAACATGTTCATACTTATTGTACATTAGCACTTGTATTCCATGGCAACATGTGGCATTAGATGATATTTTCCACAAATTCAGTGCTTAATCAGATGTGAAATCAGCAAAGGAAACCCATTTCATGATGGTGTTGCATTTTAGCAATCCTTTGTTTATCTTTTGGGCTGATTCAATTTATTTAATATCTGTCTTTGGTGTAGTTAATTCACTCGTGACCAATACATCGTGTTGAAGGTGTTGCCAATAAACGCTTATTTGTACATACTGCTGGAAGTGCATGTAGTTTCCTTCTACCAGAGGAAGCAGTGTGGTTTTAATGTTTACATATGTATATATGTTATATGTGTGCTTTTAAATATGTGTATTTACATGTGTGTATATATACAGCTATATTGATGATCTGTTTATTATTTGGGATGGTACAGAACAACTATTGTTGGAATATATAAACATATTAAACAATAACCAATTTAACATCTATTTGGAAGCCACTTTCAGTAGAGAAACTAGTAAATTTTTAGACGTTCTACTGAAAGTGGAAAATGATCATCTAGAGACCACCATATATCACAAACCCACGGCCTGTAACTCCAAATTACATGCCAACAGTGGGCATCCCATGGCATTGAAATGGAGTATACCGTACAGCCAGTTACTGCAGGCTCGCTGAATATGCTCAGACGAGAGCAGATTTGATTTGGAAGCCAGGACAATGATGGAAAGATTCTTAAATAGAGGTTATCCTCTTAAAATTTTGATAGATGCACAGAACAGGGTCAAAAACAAGAGTAGAGATGAGTTACTTTTTAACAACGTAGTAACCAACAGTGAGCTGAAACAATCATCGCCCAGAATATTTTTCCAGTATAATCAACAACATGATTCATTGAGAACTATACTTCAAAAAAATTGGCACATCCTACAGAATGATCCCATTATTAGGGACAGTATAGGTGCACATCCGTCCAAAGCTCGCTCACTGGGGGATGATCTGACCAGAAGTTATTTTTCGATGAAAGTTAACACATCCTGGCTGAGCCAAAAAAGTTTGGTATTTTGGAAATGTGGCCATTGTAAGGCTTGTAAGTATGCACATAATATGCAAAAATATCAAACTTTGGACGGTCGCTACTGTGAGATTAAAGACCGAATCACATGCAACATGGAATTTGTGATTTACGTTATTGAATGTGGGTGTCATAAAAAATACATTGGGAGCACTATCCACAAGCTAAAAGTCAGATTCCTACAACATTTTAGAGCTATAAAAAATCAAGATAGAACTTATCCCCTGGCTAAACATTTTTGGGATATACACAAAGGAGACTCTAGTACATTATCTTTTTATGGTATCAAATCCATCAAAAATAATCCCAGAGCCGGGGATAGAACATTAGAGCTCAGACAAATGGAATCGAAGATGATTCTACTACTAGGCTCTGAATCTCCTTGGGGGCATAATCTTGATGCTGAGCTACATGTCCATCTTAGATGATACAATGACAATCAATTGTATTTGTTTCTAATTAACAAAGAGATTCTGAATGTTTTGTAATTCTGTTTTTACATAACTGTGGATATAATAACATTCTATTACTATTTTATGAAGGTAGATGCTAAGACTATAATTATCATAAGTAAAGGGGTAGCTATTTATGAATTTACATTTGTCTCTAATCAAAGCTTTAGGAACTGTTTAGAAAAGTGTTTATTTTCATTATTATACATATCCTTTTCGGAATTTGCTTTAGGATTATTTCTTCTTTAGAATTTAAGAAACGTAGAAGACTGAATCAATGTACATATATATATAAGAAAAAGAAAAAAGAAAAAAAACTTTTATTATAATATAATAGTTCTTTAACACTTAATTGCACTTGAGATACACATTCTGCACATAGAAATATTTTATATCACGTAGCACTTTGCACTTTAAGCTGAGGCCTCTTCCAAATTTCAGATTGATTACATGCATTTATAGAGCAACCTATTATATAGATTAGGATATAGAAGATTTATTCTACAATATACAGGTATCAGATTTGTATTTATGTACCATGATATAATTAAATATGATTTTGGTTTAAGGCACTTATTGATTAGACATAGAAAATAAAATTGTAGGTTGATGGTAAAGTGAGTAACTATAATACGAGATCATACTTCACTGAAGTTTATCTAGATATTACAATTTGTTATCAATATGAGATCGAATTGATGATATAGAATTGGTTTTGAATATGAACTTAATGATGAACATGATTTAATATATCTAAATTATAAATGTATTGAGAGTTATTGTGTTGATTGTTTTTTAATATTGAGGAATTTTTTATGACAAATCAATTTTTTATAACAAATCAATTTTTCATAACAAACCATTTATAATATTTTACAACATTTTGCAATGTTTACAAGATTTGTGATAAATTGATAGCGTTTATGAATTGAGAGAATTATAAATATTTATATACCTGTAGAGAAAAAAAAAAAAAAAAATATATATATATATATATATATATATATATATATATTCCACAAAAACATAACCCGAAAAAATATACTCTAAAAATACTTGATCAATTTGATTCATGGAGGTTGACCAGAACAACTGATGACAGTGGTCTCAATGATGCATTAACATGTATTATTATGTACAGAATAGCTAACCAACGATTTTTATAAGAATGAATCAATGATATGTATTATTTATTTGGGACATTTATGTGACATATATAAGGTATCTATGTCTAAATTACTTAAATGAGTGTAGGTGATTTATGTATTAATTGTAGATTTTAAATTTTAAAGTATAGGTTTTTGCATGTTTTAAGACGGCCGCCGCTTTAAATCACACTAGGATGTTATGGAAATAAACGAAGGATTTTAATTCGTATTTAGATGGTGCCAGGTTGTTAGCCAGATTTGTCCAGTAGAAGGCGTTCTGCCGAAACGCGTAGACATCTTATCTCAGGACTCTGTGTTACCCTTATAAGAAATAAATTCAATGAACTGAATCTGAGCTTGCTGGATATGATTCTGTTTCAATAATTGGGATCTGACTAACGGGATCGGTGCAGCTGTCAGATGGCCATCGGTCCATCTGTTGAAGATTAATTATATATATATATATATATATATATATATATATATATATATATATATATATACACATGTGTATATCTGTATCTATGATAATAGATTGATAGATAATGTGTATACACATATAAATACATATATACATAAACATAAATATATATATATATATATGTATCTATATATATATATATATATATATATATATATATATATATATACTTTTAACATACATTCAATATATAAAGAACCATCCCATCTAACTAAACTTAAAAAACAGGTAGCAAATAAAAATACTTTTGTAGTTTGAAAAAAGTATAAAAAGCCCACAAAAATTTGCAACAGGAAAAGTTCCTCTGGACTTTAACAGTTCAAAAATCCATTAAATACCACCAAATGACATAAGTTTGAAAACAAATAATAGCCAACAAAATAATAAAAAGCTTAAACTATTCCTCCAAAACACAAGTGAATCCAGTACACAAAGTACAGTTCCTGAAATACAACAAAGACAACTTTGAATGTAAGTATTACAACTAAAGCAGGAAAGTAACATTTCAAGCAAAATTAACATTAGGATGTAATAAAAAAAAAAAAACGATAACTAACTATATGAAATTAAAAAATAAACTTTGATGAAAGACCCTTCTTGCATGATCACTCCTACTTTTTACCCCCACTGTTTGCTACAGTTGCTTGCTGGTTTGCTGTCTCTAAATACTAGAAGGTTGACATCCAGTGCCCAGTGTATGGGCTCTGAATGCTAAAGTATATGAGCAATGAACTAATACCTGACTGGCATATTTAGTTATCTATACGTCTCTAGTATTTGGTACTGTAAGTTAAATGTAACTAGTGGACTGCAGCACTGACTGTGCCACCACTACAGTAACAAAGTGAAATTTTGACTGCATGCCTACCACTTAAGCCTATCATGAGAGTTTTAGAACTGCAAATTTGCCCTGGAAACAAAACATTTTTCCAGGCCTAAACTTGTCTTTTTATTACTTATAAGCTAGCCCTAAGGTTGGCCCTAATTACTGATAGGGCACGGTGCAAGGTATTTAAAAAACAGGACATGTATATTTAAGTTTTACATGTCCTGAAAGTGGAAAATCTCTAGAGTCGTTTTTCATTGTGTCAAGGCTGGTTCTACCATAAAAAGCACTGGTCTACATTATCACATTTAAATAATGTAGAACTTCAATTTGGGAATAGCTAAAACCATGGTTCAACCACTCAAATTAATAGTTATTTAAAATACAAATTGATCAAACTGTTTTTGTCACTTACCTAGCATCACAGTTATTTGTTTTATGCATGAAAACGTTGCATACATCATATACTCACAAAGCATAATCATTCACAAATGACATATTTATTCCACAATATTCATATTTTTGTGAAACATCTTATCCTGACACCGGGATGAACCTTGTCCCTATAACTGACATGTACTCTATTTTGGTCAAACTTAACTTTTGACCTGCTTTAACATCACCAAATACCGATAGTTGGCCCAGTATGATTATTGGATCAATAATAATGTAATACTCCTAAAATTCATAATTCCAGTTCTCCCAATCTAATTGTTTTTCACTTTGATGTCGGTCTGCTCACTGAAATTACACTAGGTTTATTAATTGGAGAGAATTTTCTATTGTGCTGTGTTTTCAACTTATTATTTTGTTTTTTACTTTTATTTGTTTTTTGTTACTTATTGTTTTGTTACAGATAAATGCATTACATTTTTTTGAATGTAATTAAAGAAAATTGGAAAACCCACAACGCATCCGCATGTAAGATTCCAAACTTGTAGCGTATGGTAATATGAAGCATAGAATTGTCACGTAGAGTCAAGATGAAAGGTTCAAAGTAGTTTATTAGTGCTGTTTTGGTCAGGAGGTCGTAGATATGTGAGCAAAGAGCTGACACGTGTTTCGCCCCTTATGGCATGTCTGTGAGTGTAAGTGTGATGAAGAAAAGGAAAAGTATCATTATGTACCCAATATATCCGGTGTGTAGTGAGCAGAAAAGGGAAAATCAAGATTGGCACCCCTTGTAAAGGAGGGTGTAGGAGAAACTCAAGTTGGTAGTTATCGCATTCCCAACTAGTATTGTAGGTGAGTTATGCTACTAGTTCTCATAATGCAAGAAATATATCCTTCAAAGTAACATTTGTATATCTAATCATGAACATGAAGAGTTACAGACCTTATTCGTTAGCGTGAGTTACAAGCAATGTAAAGAAATCATACTTACATTTGTGTCGGGTATTATTTAAAAAAATTGGGTAGCTGGTTGTAATCAACACGTGTACAGGACACTAATGTCTAACCTGTTATCCCAAGAAAGAATACTTGGGAGTAATGACTTCATTTATCAGTCCATATATCAAGTCCCTTATTCCCTAAATGGGAATGAGGCATCGATTGGGTCTATAAATAGTCCCAATTAAATCGGAACATATTGCCACAAATCGTATTTCAGTTAATAGTTGTTTAGGTTTCCCTGAGTGTAAAGGTTAGTGCTTAGCAAGTAAGTGAGCCGTGGACATTTTATCAAATCCACTTGTCAAGGGATGGAACTTGCAGCTTCATTCAGGTCACTTACCAGTCTGAAAATGCGTAGAGAATCGTCTAACAGTAAATAATATTCCTGTCTAAATCCCACATTGCAATACGGCGTGCTGTTCTGGTGCCATATTTATTGTGGTCCGATTCATTTGTCCTACTTCTGTTGTCATGCCCAGTAAAGCAACAGCATTATGGGTACGTTTTGATGGCGGCCATGATGAAGAGGATGTTATGTGTGAGAGGCTGGGTGTTCAAATCAGGATTGAGATGTAATCAGAGGTGGACAGAGCATTGATCTTCCAAAGATTGCTAGTAAAACATTGTGGTACATTACAGAACAATACCCAGTGTTGAAAAAGTTCAAATCGAGTTGGAAATATTATCACTGCCAGGCGTAACATTGTGTTAAGCCTGCTTGCTCTGTGCCACAGCTGAAGTAAAGTTTCAAATAAATTAGCCTAACTTGGCCTGATGCAGAATAGTGAAATTTACAACCACCCCAACTGATAATCCACTTTCTCACATAAACCACAATAGCTAATACTTGTCTTCCTCTCACCAGATTGGAATAAACAAAAACAACACCAAACAGGCCAAAGAAACAAAAATATGAAAATATAAACAAGCAAAGACAACATCCAAACTATAAGTACACATGAATGTGCCTCTGCAATGTAAAACTATTAAAATAACTATAATAATACTTGTATTTTTTAAAATAATGAACAAGCATTTTTATACTCTAAAAACTACAGATAATATGCAGAGTAAAAACAAAATGAATCACATTCTAAAAAGCAGAGCTGTTATTAAGTTATAAAGGAAACACTTGTAGGGAGGAAAGCACTGCCAGTAAAATAGCACCTTTGAAATGCACAATATGTTTTGTAAATACATTGTGGCCCGTGTTTATGGATAGTTAGCATTGATTTAGCAGCATTTATTTTGGTGTTAAAATGGTGCTAACCTAATTCCATATTTATATTTTGATGCTGGACCAATCTAGCGTCAAAAACATTGGAGTTAGCGCCATGTTTCGGATGTGTGAAACCACCTTACATCAATGAGATGCAAGGTAGGCGTTCCAGTCCTAAACACAATGCTAACCCACTAGCTCCATATTTATCTCCAGGCGCAGAAACAACACAAGGAGGAGGCAAACCTTAATAATGGTGCTAAACCTGCTTAGCGCCATTATTTAATGCAGGGGTCAGACCAGGTGTTAGGGTGCAGGTAAACCCATTTCCATGGTGGAGCACCATAGAATGGCCGCATAGGTGCCCACCCCAAGACCCAGGAACACCACCACCCACATCACAGGGACATCGCAGGAGGGGGACCCCCTCCCAGGTAAGTATACATTTTTTTTGTAATTGCCATTGGGGGCACCTTACATGGGTGTGCATAGGTGTTGGGTAGCAGTTTTAAGCCATGCCCAACACCATTCAGTCAACTATAAGGAGGCACCTCCAGGAATTTACCTTTGAGTGTAAATACACAAAATACACAAACAAATGGCTTTACCATACATCCCAGTACTGAATGTTTCAGATATTTACTTATATGCCTAAAGTAACAGTTTGCATTTTGTAGGTCCTGTTATTTATCTATAATAACAGCTCAACTTATTTCCCTGTTAGTTTCCCCTTTTTGCTATTTCCCTTCAATTTTCTTTATTTAACAGGATTTGGGATGGGTTCCCTTCGTTCTAAGGGTTTGTCATGAATTTTGAACATTTCAACAGCTCCAAAGTAGTTTCATGTTTTAAATCCTTTTATTTTATTTAAAGTTCTAAAACATTGCAAAAACAATGTTATTCCATTATTGTTACATATATTTATGAAGAATATAAGGCCCTTCAGAATATAAGGTAAAGCACTATCTACAGCTTAATTTGTGTTCCAGTGAGCATGTGGTTGCAGCAGATGGGTACTGATATGTACTTTTAGGGACTTGATCTTTTTTCATCATTCTACATTAAGTCAGGAATAATTCAAAGACTCAGGCCTGTCCTGGAATTATGACTAATGAAATGTATTCCCAAATAGTTAGGGTACTACTGTCAAAAAGCACTAACAAGATACTGTGGCATAAACATAAAAAGGTCCGCAAACTCTGGAGAATAGGTAAATGGATACCTCAGAGGCCCTTTACAGCTTGAGCTATGACCCAGTTCACACTCATTTGGCTTTCCCTCATGTGTTTTTATGTTTTCCTTTCCCAGGATTTCCTTTGTGTTTTCTTCCCTGCTAGATATGACTCAACCAATTTTCCAGCAGCTTCCCTTTGTTCCCCTCCCTGTAGTTACTTGTGACTAACCAGCTGGAGTTTCTCCTTTGACAAACGCTCTGCTAAATTGATGCTCCCTTCCATTTTAGTTCACCGGCTTTAACCTGGTAGCAGGGGGCTAGTTACAGAGCTACCTTTAACTATATAACTATATATACGCTCCCTATTGACACTGAGCTTTGAAATGATGCACACTTGTTCTGACCCGCTCCTAAGAGTATTAAATGTTTTTTGCCTTAGAAACCATACCATCTGGACCTCACCTGCTTATCTCTCTCTATCTCTCTCTGTCTGTCTCTCTCTCTCTCCCTGGTCCCTTGTTTGCCCAGGGTAGTGTTATCTTTAGTAATTCTCACATCTTCTGAGACCCCAAAACCAGTATATGGTTCTGACACTTTTACACAGAGCAAGAGATAGCAAGGCGGGAAAGGGAGTCAGACAGAGAAAGAGAAAAATAAGAAAACTGTGAGAAAGAAGGAGAGTAGAAATAAAAAAAGAATATTTAAGATTAAGGTGAAGAGAGCAGCAGAAGAAAGAGGAATGAGATGGAACCAAGAATAGAAAATACTCCTGTCAAAGGACACAGCACTCTTTCTGTGACCTAATAGTTGCTGTACAACAATGCTGCTGTGCAACTATTCCTGGCTGTACTGTTATTCATTAATTCTGTTTGCATAGTTTTCAAAGTGATCACTCTGTTTGCATAGTTTTCAAAGTGATCTATTTAGATGGTAGACTATGTCATTGTCCTCATGTTAAACCCATCTTCAATTTTTATGTCAGTACCTCCCTACCCGCCTCATCCTTTCATGTTTTGCTTACTGAATTTGTAGCCTTCAATAACAATAGATGTTATATCAGTGAACAAGTTCCAGGCTCTCATACTGACAGGACTACATAATACTTTTAAGTGTTTCGGCTCAAATTTCGTTTTGGTAATCAGTCTTTTTCACAAGTCCTCCCTGACCAATGTGTTCTATTTACGAGCATGAAACCAAGTGCCTGTTTTTTTGTTTAAGATGTCTAAGGTTTGTGCAAACACAGACAGCACAAGTTTGAAAAAGAGAGCAGAGATTGCCTCTCTGGGTCTCATGTACCAAGCAGTTTAAAGGTTGCTAACCCTCAGATAAAGTAAATCTGAGGGTTGCAACTGCTGAGAATCATTTTTAAATGTACTAAAGCCAATTAATAATTTTGAAATTGTTTTCCAAACCATTAAAGGGGCTTTGGAAAAAAAATAGAATTAGTGTTTGGAAGGTTAGTATTTATGGCATCCTTGTCAAATAATGATACCTTAAGTTATGCATTAATGTTTTGCAACTGAAAGTCGGTTGCAAAACATTCATATTTTACCACCAATTCAAAGGAGATGGTAATCCAATGCCCAGAAGGGAAGGAGCTCCTAAGGAGGCTCTTTTGTATTTTTTTGTATTTTGCATTTTGTATTTATAAAGCGCATTCCGGCCGTAGCATTAAAGCGCTAACCTGTGAGAGGAGCAAGCGAGTGCAATGGAATAACAGAATTGGGGCTGGTTATTCTGCAAAAAGCCAAGTTTTTGAGCTGTTTCCAAAATGGCAATAAAGCTTCCAGCTTCCAAATATTTAATGGAAGAGAATTCCACAACTTGGCAGTCACAACCGAAAAGCCTTGTCACCCCATTTAGTTTTCCTACAGTGGGGAACAGAGGCCAGGTGAAGGCCAGCTGATCTTAAAAGCAGCTAGGCGTATACCACCTTAATGTGGAGCAAAGGTATCCAGAGCCCTGGGAATGTAAAGCCTTATAAGTGATACAAAGAGCCTTAAAGGAAATATGCTTTCCGATGGGCAGCCAATATAGCTGTCATTATCAGATGCTGCCCTCTGGAGATCCAACACTAGGCGAGCTGCAATGTTCTCTATGAGTTTCAACCTATGTAGAGAGCCTTGATTAATATTCAACAAAAAAGCATTGCAGTAGGTGAGTTTGGACATAACCAGAGCAACTATAACAGAAGTCCTGAGATCCTTAGGGAGGAAGAGTAACATTTTCTTAAGGGTTTTGATCAACCAAAAGCAGATATGAATGGTCTGATTAACCTGCAAATCAAAAGCAAGAATCTATCAAATAATATCCCTACATTTTTGGATACAGGTATTGGAGATGGCAATACCCACAGGATTGGGGCCAACAGTGAGTACTCTGTAACGAACTATCTGTGCCGAAAAACAAAATTTCAGTTTTCTCCCTGTTCATTTTCAGCCACTTATGGCTCATCCCCTTGTTTACCTCATTCATACAATTATGGAACCTATTTATGGAAGGTATTTGCCACCTCTTCCCAGTTCCTATCTAACGAAATAATAAGTTAGGTATCATCCATGTATGAAGGGACCTGGAAACCAAAGGAGCAGACCAGTTTGGCCAGTGGCACAACATATAAGTTAAACAGGGTAGGGCTGAGTGATGATCCCTGGGGGACACCGCATGGGAGTTGAAACAAGGCATCTCTAAAGACCTCACAATAGTGGATCTCCCACTAAAAAAGGAATGCAAAATACTAAGCTCAGCATCCCCCACCCCTGCCTAGTATAGGTGCTGCATCATCAGCTGAGGTGAGATGGTATCAAATGCTGCAGAGAGATTCAATAATATCAAGATAGCTGCCTCACCTTTGTCCACAAGCCAACTTAGAGAATCCGACGTGACAATTAAGGCTGATTCTGTGCTGTGAAATTTCCGAAACCTGTACTGGGAAGGATCTAAGCATCCATTCTCCTGGAGACAATTAGCTAGTTCAATGTTAAGGTGCTTTTCCAAAATCTTAACAAGAGTAGGCAATAAAGTGATTGGTCATAGATTCTTCAGATCACTAGGGTCACCCCCTGGTTTTGTTGGGATAACAAAAGCCTCTTTCCAGGATGGAGGGAAAACCTTGGTATCTAACACATCCTGATAGGCCATTTCCAACACCTGAGAGATAAGATCAGGTGCCAACCTTGAAACCCTAGGGCGGCAGGGATCATCCAGGGATCCCAACAAAAGCGATTTGATTCTGTCAGCCGAAAGTGGGGGGGAACCTTGTTAGTAAAGATCCACTGAAAGTCCCTACACCAGCCACAGGTTCATCATGAACAAGATCCAGAGAATGCTGAACAAAATTAGC
This sequence comes from Pleurodeles waltl, assembly GCF_031143425.1. Classification (NCBI taxonomy): domain Eukaryota; kingdom Metazoa; phylum Chordata; class Amphibia; order Caudata; family Salamandridae; genus Pleurodeles; species Pleurodeles waltl. The sequence continues at coordinate 454,360,233 of NC_090451.1, forward strand.
TTGGATCTGTAAGACTTTGGCCCACATTTATACTTTTTTTGCGCTGCATTTGTGTCATTTTTTTATGATGAAAGTGGCGCAAACTTACAATATACAATTATATTTTGTAAGTTACGTCACTTTTGGTAAAAAATGATGTACAAATACAAATACAAGTACAAATATGGGCCTTTGTTTTTAAAAAACCTACCTTTTCACAGAATGTTTGGGAATTCTCTAAATCGGAGGGAGTGGCAGGAGAGGCTAGAAAGCGAACCACTTTAAAAAGTTCTTTGGGTACATTGACTGCTTCCCTGATCTTAAGAGCATAAAAATAAGTTTTAGCTTTCCTAAATGCCTATTTATAATCCCCAAACAGTGCCCTGAGTTCGGCTCTCTCTTCTAAACCCCGACCTAATTTCCATCTGTGTTTCTGGCGTCTATACGAACTTTGGAGTTCCTTAAGCTTCTGAGTGTACCGTGGAGTCGAGCCTCCCCTACTGACCAGCAATATTTTTTTTGGGTGAATGTTGATCACATTTTGTTAGGAGTAAGCAGTGGTCTTTGGGACCATCAGCTTATCCTAAAAGAGGTCTGTGTAACTTTTAATTTTTTTGATGCATCTTGTGAGAGATTAGGTGGTTAGTTGACTGGGGCACAAGCTCTGGTCAAGCAACAGCCACAATCCCTTGCAGGCTGAACCACAAAAAGTCACATATTTAACCTGTGTCTAACCATGGGCAGTTTGCCATAAAAGGCAGTATGGTAAAACTTAGAGGCAATATGTTAAGTATTTATGCAGCACACAATCAGCAATACAAAGGTAGTACAACACAATAAAAAGCCAAATACAATTTGGAAACAGAGTGAATTTTAATAAATGAGTTGACACCAGAACCTTCAAGATTCAATTAGTATAACCAGATTTATAAACATAAAAATTTAAGGTTCTAACTATCAAGTCCTCAGTTTAAGAAATTGGCCATCTAGGAACTTTTAGCACCACAACCAAGGGTCCAGGTATAGGTTCAAGATGGTTTGGGCCTATTATGTCCCTGTGCCTCAGAACAGGAGGCCCTTCTGAAGTCCTGGGTGCAGGTGAAGTTGCAGGGCTCCACGTCAGGGATGGCCACTGAAAGTTCAAGGCATGCTCCAGGCAACAAGCAGTCCTTCCAGGTACATCAGCAGTCTGGCAGATTGCACAGCAGGTCACAGCAGCAGGCAGTTCTCTAAGAGTTCTTTAATAGGCCCAGTAGTGAACTGAGGAGTAGGTCTGAGAGCCTTATTTTTATACCTGGGTGCTCTGCTCCTAAAAATTGGGAGAAGATTCTGGAAAGGTTCTTTGAGGTTCCATGAGTTTTTTTGACTCCCCTGCCCTGACTCCTAGCTTGCTCTTCCGACAATAAAGGGCAGTTGAGCAGATTGTGTGGTGGCAGTGCCTAGCCTATTCAGGTGTGAGTAAGGCTCTACTTAGCTCCGCCCCATCAAGTCAGATAATAGCCCATTCAGGCTCTGCTAATCCCACTATTGTATGACTGACTGGGAGGAGTTCGAAAAGTCCTACTTGTTAGTTACACCTAGTCATGCGACCTAAGGCAGACTGGAGGCACAGAGGGATAAGGGCAGGAAAATGCTACCTTTCTAAACATGGCATTTCCAAACTTAATGTTCAATTTGACTTCAGCATTAAAGAGGGTTTATCATTGCAAGCTCATAGGTATCAAACATGATATAGCTACCTGTCTTGGTTTAGCAATTACAGCTTATTAAATATAATAAGGAACACCTAATGTTATCCTATGAAAGAGGTTTGCCTCACAGTAGTGAAAAATTAATTTAGAGTTTTTTCACTACTAGTACATATTAAACTTCAAAACACATCTCCTGCCTTTTAATTACACAGCACCCTGTCCTATGGGCTCCCTTGGTCCTACCTTAGGGGTGACTTATACATAATAAAAGGGGAGTTTAAGACTTGGCAAGGGATTTTAAATGCCAAGACAACATGGCAGTGGGACTCTGCCTCCAGGCTGTAATGGCAGAACTGTGACAAGTTTTAAGGTACTACTTAAGTGGGTGGCACAATAAGTGCTGCAGGACCACTGGTAGCAGTTAATTTACAGGTCCTTTGTGTATTGTATACCACTCTACAAGAGACAAATCAAATATGCCAATCAAGTATATTCCAATTAAATCATGTTTTAGGAAGAGAGCACAAGCACTTTATCACTGGTTAGCAGTGGTAAAGTGCCAAGAGTTCTAAGGCCAACAAGCAAAAATGCAGCAAAAACTAGGAGACTGAGGTTTTGAAGAGATCCCGTAGAGAGGGCCATCTCCAAAACATCAAATTTTCCTTTGAAGAAAATGTGGTTACATTTTTTTGAGAAAACACTGTTTTATTTAAAAGCAGCCATAGATAGCCATGGTCGTCTGCTGACCTAGGTAGGATGCCTAGACCTGTGAATGTACCTAATCGTACTGGCTCGCAATTTGCGACCAACTTCCTTCATATTGATGAGATAGGTTGAATTGTGAACCACTATGAGTCTGTGATTTTTGTGACCTGACCAATTAGTACATAAGTCACTTCACAAAGTCATACCGATTCTTTAAATGTTACCATGCAATTTGTGACCACATTTATTAAATCATTCCTTTGTTTGAGGTGCTATATTTCCAACTTGTTCTGTATAAAATTCAAACATTAATTTGAAGAAATTCTGTGTTATACGTCTGACGTTTAGACACCTCCCACTCTATAAATAGGAGTGCAGTCCAACACAATATAGCCGGAATGTTTCCAGGGCCTTCATCTTTGTAGAATGCTCTGAGTGGGAATCCTCTTGCACACGGAGAGTACATGTGACGCTGCTCATACAATTCTTTTTTATTCATCAAACCCACCTTTTGGTAAATTCACCTTTACCTAATAACATATAAGATTCACAATATACTTTCACTTTCACACTACATCTAAAGCTTAGAGTTTTGTTTAACAACCCATAATCCATTTATGAAAGGATAACAATCATCTGACCGACACTTCGGTGCTCAAGGAAAGTATATAAGTTCCAAGTTACATAATTACATAAAAACATTTAGGGGCTGATTTACAAGCCCCTTGCGCCGCCGTAGAGTATTTTTTTCTGATGCTACTTTGGCACCGAACAGTCCCTCGCCTTGTACCATATTTACAAATGGCACCATTGCGCTAGTTTGTAAACCCTTGCACCACATTATACCTGAGCTAGGTACAATGTACGCAAGGGAGGCATTCCCCTGCAAGGAGGCTCTTAGGAATTGGTGCAATGAAATTTAGAAGATTTCACTGCTTCTTTCTAGCATCACTTTTTAACACCTGCTCAGGGCAGGAGTTAAAGTGATGTTGTGCTTTGTTCTATGGGCCTCCCTGCACTTTGCTGGACTAGCGTCAACAGTTTTGACTCTAGTCCTGCAAAGCACCACAACTGCTTCAGAAATTCTGATGCAGCTGTGCAAATTATCAAGGCTAGACTTGCGACACATGTAAAGTCCAAAGCAATGTCACCACCTTAGAAATGGCAATTCTATTTCATATTGTCAGGGGAAAATATATAATGATTTCTATGAATGCTTTCATTTTCTCAGCAGTTTGATAATGTTTTCATTCAGTAGTTCAGTGTCAGTATGTTAAATTAGTACTCCTTGGTATTTACAGGTCAGTTTCCCCATGCAGTGGTAATGTAGCAGGGGAGCACCTGTGTGATGTCATGCAATCTAAAACCACTACCAACTTCCTCCTCATGACTCTCGTTGACATGTGGTCCAATGGTAAGTGAAAATAAAAGGACGTGACAGGGGAAAATTCTGTTGTGGCCAACGTTTCATTCTCTATAGGAAGTACATGTTTTGGAGCCAGTTTTCACCTGAGCTGTTGGGTCAATGTAAAATATCCTCATGACCCCTCCTTGTTATGTTCTTACCAAATTCCATTTCTTCCAAATCAATGGAAGCCATGACTGGATCCAAGTGACCATTTCAGTGTTAGTTATCGGATGGAATAATCACCTTCTCTTGGAGGCTGTGCGTTTACATGTACAAAGCCCAACTGGTCAGGGAGCAACAACTATGGAAGCACTCATTTTTGCATTTTTGGCAGTTTCTTCCTTAGAGGTTTGCAATTTTGGTTGACCAAGGACCGTGAGACCATGTCTAATGTGTTACTGTTTAACATGGGTAAGAACACCTTAATAGCTATGCTGTTTAAGTCGATTCCCCAAATAGGCTTTCACAAAGTGTCTGCTCACAGATGACTGGTTTAAGCAATGTCCAGGAAGAACAGCAATACTGGATCCAAGAAAACTTTATGCTTGAACCAGTCTCCTTCTGTTATTCTGTTATTCCTTAGCATTCAATATTCATGCACGGAAAAAGCAAACTAAAAAGTGCATACTTCTGTGTGACAGTTATGAAATTTCACAGAATTGCATGATATTGATAAATATAGAAGCTTCCTGAAAGTCAATCCCTGAAATTTCAGCAAAATACATCTACAGGTCAACTGAAACTAAATCCTGCAATGTGAAATATGTAACTCATAATTATGAGTTACATGACTTAGAATAACAAATGTTATTAGTAACACAAATTCATTTTATGTGTAGTAATAAATGATTGCTATGTAGATGTAAAAGCGAGGAACCACATAGGAGTTTTACACAAAGCCAGTCTCATTTTTGAGTTAAGAAAATGAAGCACTACTGTACTCAGATACCATGTTACATTATGGACTGTAGGTGCTTGAATAATCTGAATGGCAATGGTTCTAAACACCAGACAATGGTTGAAAATGTGAACCCCTTACATTCTGTAAAACCTAGGCATGGTGGAATGTTTTAAGTTCCTTGCACTTGGAATAGCTAGTCACTACACAAAGTAGATCTACCCTGCCTTCGATCCATGAATTCAATAGTTTAATAGTCAACTGTATATAATCAGAGAGATTTTGAGACATCAAGGCATCCATGTCTAGATCATGTCAGACTAGGTTGATTCTCAGCAAGCAACTCACAACGGTAGAGCATGAACACCATATGCTATCTAGTGGCTCATCAAGAAAGCTGCAATGTCTGTTGACTTCGATTCTAGTTTTAAGCCCACCCATCTCTGGTAAGGTGAGGGGAAAATCCTTGTGTCTAGTGAGCAGTGGATAATGAGGATATTTAAAGGAGAGATTACAGAGGTTTGAGTTGGAAAGTTAGAAAAAACAGTCAAGTGGGAAATCCTAGACATTTGAGTAGGGACAGTAAATAGAATCATGTAAGGAGACTCCCTCTGAGCAAAGAGGCTCCTCACTGTAGGTACGATTTACCTACAGTAGCCCCTGAGCTGAGATCTAACTCTTATTGAGAGCACAGGAGATTATCCAACAATGAATGACTGAATGAATGAAAAAATATTTGTAGAGCACACTGCTGCTTCAAAAGAAGCGTCCTGGTGCTTGCTTACGTCAGATAGGACCAAAAACAAAGCTCACCAAGCAGCACTGTCTTCAGCTGTGCCTTAAATAGGCTTTCCCTAGAAATTGATCAAAGGAAGAGAGTGAGAGCATTCCAGAAACTGGGAGCCATAATGGAGAAAGATACAAAATAACTTGTGATAGGAAAAGCTGAGTGCCCTTACAGTAGAATAATGTTCATCTTGTCTTGGATGTAACTAGGGCCCTTCAGCTAGAGTGCTCTGTGTGTTACCATAAGAGTTTTAAATTTGATCCTCGATCCAGTGGAGCTCTTTCAGCCCTTGTCTGAGAGAATGACATGAGTTATGGTTACTTGAAATAACTCTATCTATAACTGCAAAATTTCTATGGTTTTGTATGAGTAAATTCAGACCCTATCTGTAACGTCCCTGTGACCTTTGTTTTTTTTAAAGTGAATTTCTATGTTTTTTTACAATTCTATTTCCTAATTATAATGTCAATGTAAACTTGTTTTTTTAGTGCATTTCAATGTATTTTTAATGTAAAGTAACTTTAATTACTACATGCTAATCCAACCACTTTCGTGCAAGGCCTTTGGAGGGTTTGGCAGCAGGGTCTGGCCTGCCCCCTATATCCACCAAACCCTCCACTGTGCATGGTCTTGAAATATCTTTTAAGTGAAACTTCCCAATGGGAGCAAGTAGGGATTAGGAGTTTGGGTCTCTGAATTCACAATTTCAAACTGCATCTTTTGGTGAAGTTGGTTTCTAAATGTAAATTTTAAAATGCCGCTTATAGAAAGTGGACATTTTCTTGCATAACCATTCTGTGACTCGGCCTATCTGTGGAATACCCGTCCGGGTCAGGATGACAGTTGAGCTGTGTTTTAATTTATTCCAGACAGTCACACACAGAGAACTGAGGTGTGCCCTGCATATCCTGATGGGTCCTCCTAGGCTACAGTGGTGGGAGGAGCTGATACTTGCACCTGAAAAGGGCTGTGCCTGCCTTACACAAGGCAGCCTCAACCCCCCTGGAGTATTTCTAGAGCCAAGGAAGGAAAGGCAGGAGTTTGTGCACTGCAAATATTTTTCTTTAAAGTTTGCCTACTTCAAAGGCAGAATTGGGTATACGTACTTGGCCTCTGAACCTAACAAGTAAGTACACTTCTGGACTGAGGATATTCTGCCAGGAAGATGAGATAGATGCTGTAGGTAGGACTGCCACTTTCCCTGTTGCTTCGTTGTGCTGGCTTGCTGCTTCTGTCCTGGGAGTGAAAGGACTGGACTTTGCTATTTACGTCCTGGTTTCTAAGGTTCTTCAAAGGCTTGAGTTGAGCTTGCCTCCTGTTAGAAGTCTCAGGGACATCAAAAACTTCATCTGCCAGCTCCTGTGCTGATATCCCTGTCCTGTCAAGTGGTGCCAAATCCAGTTTGGATCCTTGAAGGAGATGTTTGGTGCTATGGGAAGAAAATCCACGCATCGACTCATAGCATCATTCTGAACCAGTGCATCACTGTAAGGATTCAACTCATCGCTGATGCTCGCACCGGATCCTGGTTCCCACTTGACTCAATGACCACAGTTTTCAAGGCAGGCACCACCTTTCTGTTGCACTGTGTCAGAAGAACCACCGCTGTGTGAGTGTCGGGCACTGCATCACCGAATTCCGTGATGTACCGCCCTGACTCTGACGCAGAGCCAGCTTCATCGATGTAAGATCGACCCATCATGGCTTGACTTTCACTGCATCATCCCAGGGCATCATTTTCTTCGTCGACACCCCACTGCAGTAAGAAACTGATTCTCTGTGCCACAAACAACACATCACCTCCCCTCTGGCAGTAAGGAGCCAACGCCTCACCTCCCCTGCCTAGCAGTAAGGAACCAATGCATTACCTCCCTGGCAACAGTAAGGAATCAATGCATCTCTGGATCTTTCGACTCATCACCTCCCCTGCAACCCACATCATCTTTGTTTTGGACGCATCTCAGGTACTTTCCCTCACTCAAGCTCTTTATTGATTTCAAGGAACGTCAACTACATTTAGGGGGTCATTATGACCCCAGTGGTCGGTGTAAATGTGGCAGTAGTACCACCAACAGGCTGGCGGTACATACCACCAAATTATGACACTGGTGGGTTGGCTGATGCCAAAACCCGCAAATATACTACACCGACCGCCATGGGGGTAGCAGCCGCCGGGCGGGAGATAACAATCTCCAACCCAGTGCCTGTTACTGTACCGCCAGTGGTGGCATAATGGCCCTGCCTACCACCAGGGTTTTCGTGGGGTTTGTAACGCCCTGAAAACCAGGTTGGTAGGCCCTACCAGTGACAGGGAATTACCAGTGACAGGGAATTACTTCCCTGTCACTGGTAGGAGGCCCACCCACTCCCTAACACTTCCCAGACAACCCCCCTCAATCCACACTCCCCCTTCCAACCCTCCCCCCCATACAGGCACACACCATGCATTCACACACTCACTCACACAGGCATACACGCATGCATCCATTCATTGACACACACATCCGTACACACATTCAAACTGACATGCAGACATGCATTCACATTTCCATTCATTACACGCATTTTCATACATGCACACACACACATAAGCAACACTACACACTCATTCACATTCACGCACACACTCACACATTCATGCACACACCCCAACACACACACAACACCCCCTCTACCTGTTGTAAACCCAACTTACCTGCATCCAGGGATGTCTTCCTGCAGGGGACATGATGCTGCTACTGCCAGCTGCGCCCACCAGCAGTACACCGCCAGGCCGTATTATTTGACATAATACGGCTGGCGGCGGTCTACTGGCGTGGCGCTGCTGGTGGTAGTAGAGACACCGTAACACCGTCTGCCAGCATGGCCACAGCCTGATTTCCACCCTTCTTGTGGCAGAAATCCGGGAGTGGTCATATTATGGCAGACGGATGTTAGCCGCGGCAACAGTCTTTTTGCTGCCCATGCCACTGGCATGGGCAGTGCAGCGGCCCCCTAACAGGGCCCCATAAAGATTTTCACTGTCTGCTTTGCAGACAGTGAAAATCGCGACGGGTGCCATTGCACCCGTCGCACCCCTGCAACTCCGCCGGCTCCATTCTGAGCCGGCTTCCTTGTTGCAGGGCCTTTCCCGCTGGGCCGGCGGTCGCCCGCCGGCCCAGCGGGAAAGTCGTAATGACCTTTGCGGTCTTCCGACAGGGTTACTTTGGCGGGCGGTCGGAATGACCCCCTTAATCTTTTGAAAATGAAATCTTTGCTTGTGAATGTTGGAGGTTTGTTGTTTTGGTCTTGGTTTACTCAGATAAATACTGGCTACTTTAGTAAACTGGTTTGGAGTACTTATGTGGTGGTTTCACTGTGTTATTGTGTATGTATACAAATACTTTACACATTGCCTCTGAGATAAGCCTGACTGATCGTGTGAAGATATCAAGGGGCTGAGCATGGGCTATCTTAGCTGTGTGACTCCCTGTCTAGAGTGAGGGCCCCTACTTGGACTGGGTGCAAACCACTTCCCAGTAGAGATCCAGTTTCTAACAAGGTTGCGTAGGAGTTCAGGGCATCAAAGAAAGCCAGCAATATTAGTCATCTCCTGATCAAACAATTGCAAAGTTCCATCAACTGCGAATTTGTCATAAAATACTCGCAATAAGATCTGAATTTCTAGTATAATAAAACATATGGATTACATTGTAGCTTCCTTAGAATGTGTTATAACTCAGTAGATTTTGCAGTATGTTACTTCACATTATGTGTACCTGTATCTGTTTCCTCTGTGTTCAGAGACCTGATCAAATAATTCTTTTGTACTTCCACAGCAGACTTCATAAGTGTTGCTACCCCAGAGAATCCTTTGATTTCTGTGACCTAGCTCTATATGTGGTAGCTGAAGCAAAGGTGCTGGGACAGCAATTATATCACCAAAAGGCAAAAACATTCGAGCTACTTCCACCTGCTTGGTTTGGAAATATTAACATTTCAGCCTCACTTATTAGGATGTCAATAGATGACCATGATCAAAAGCTGAGAGAGCTTCTGTTTGTGAATGCTCCATGAGCTGCCACTTTTCAGGGGTTCTTCCTGTCACACATGAAGTGTGTAGGTAGTCAGCCTGTCTCAAGGGACTCAGCACTGTCTGGACATTTCCAGGCAGCATAGTTCAACATCATAACTGACCTTTCAAAAACCTGCTTGACTTTCAGTAACTATCTTGGTCAACTTGATTATCTTCACAATCTTCATCCTATCGTGTTACAACTACATTTGTGACACACATATCTTTCCGAAACTGTAAGCATCTAGCATGAGAATTGTACATGTCTTCTTTCTTCAGTAACAGTTAAAACAGTGTGACATAAAGCCAACTAGAAACTTACACAGCAAAAACAGACACTGTAACATAAAATAGAGAATCACACTCAACCCTTGGACCAAGGAACTTGGAGCTCCTCTCTTTATTGTCAGAATGGTAAATGAATCTCTGAGTCACTTTGTACACCACTCTTACTAGCCCTGCAGGTTAACTAGGTAATTAAGCCCTCTTTTCACATGTTCAGAACTTTAGCACTCATTTTCCTCTTCCTGGCTTTCCTGATCAGGTTTAAGACACAATTGCAAAGGTACTCCTTAGAACAGGTATTATAGTGGTTTGTACCTCAGAGTAATTGTGTTCCTCTTACTTCACCAAACTGATTTTGCACTTGAGATAAAGAGACCACACAAGATGTTTAGGACTCACTCTCTGTCCCCGGTATCACTCACAAACCTAATAATGGTGTAAAACCAAGGTCCTGGAACATAAAATCCAAGCCTATTTTTGTGAGAAGGAACCAGCCCTCAGAGGCAGGTGCCACAAGTGTCAGATACTCTGAGCAATTTTCCTATTACAAATGACCAATCTCTCATACTCCAACCCAATTAACATAAGATTACTCTCTTCACAAATCCAGTTTGAGAAAGCTGTAGTATAATGGCTGTTACACTTCTTTTCCCCTACTTTGATTTAGAGATCAACTTCACAATGAATATCAAACTCTTGCATGAGTATCAAATATCAGTGGGGAGGACAGCATCCAGCAAACCAAACATAATGAAGCCTAGGATAGGCTTGGTTTTAGCCTGACAGTTTGAATGATTGACAATAAGTACTACACAGAGCTATCTCAATCTCACACTACTTGGAGATTTAAACATGACTGCGTACAGCTTCAAGTTGCAGATTCAAGACTGACACACTGTTCAGAACTAACTACACATAGGGCACTTAGCAACCAGTTACTGGCTATCAGCAGCTCAGACATAGAGTTAACCACGCTAAAAAGACACAAACATGGCGGCAAAGTTCTATAGAAATGTCCAATACAGTGCGCTGTTTTCGATTTCAAAGAGGACTCCTGGAGCTTAGGGATATCAGTTGAATATTGGTTTTCAAAGTCAGATTTTCCATTTCATTATGGTGGTAACACCATGCCCTGGCCTGACAGACCTTTTTCATAGATGAGATTAACCAGTGCTGTAAATTAACCAATATGTCTTCACAATTTCCGTTATTATTTTTAGTCAATGATGAGAGTTGGTGTGAGTTCAAAAGCTTTATATTGAATAGACATAAGTAATCAACAATCAATTAATAAATCAATGTAATCAAATAACATCAACGCAAATTCATAAACCACATTCCATTAAAGAAAGCAGCCATATTCTGAATCTCAGCATGGGATTAGATAGATGAGAAAATTTGTCAATAAAGAGTTTCAAATCGAAAGGGTAAAGCATAAAGCTTCAAAATAAAATCTCATTAATCCATCAATCAGAAACTTCCATAAAGAAAAGTTCTTGAAACTCAACAGAAATTCTGAGCAGCAAAGATCCAGGAAGAGTGAATGTTCATGGAGATAATCTCCTGCATAGCGTCTGGGATAGAATATCCTAAACTTCTCTAGGAACACACACTGCTATAAAGTATAATCTCCAAACTTTTGTAAGACATATCTGCTTCAGTCTTCTCTTCAGCCAATCGGCAAATGAGGTCTTCATGGACACAGGATATGTTTGCAGTTATCTCTTAGTACACGCAATAGTCCATAGTCAGCAATGTTTTTTTTTGCTACAGTTTAAAAAATATATATATATACTTCAAGCCTCATATTTGTAAATGTGTTTGCCTAGTGCTTTTCACTTGAATTAAATTATTGCATTTTCGTCTATGGCCAACATGTTAATTCTATGGATTTTTACATTAATTGCCATTATTGCTAAAAGCTTTCACAGCACTAAAGGCACACTGCTCTGATATCATAATAAAAATGCATCTCTAAAAGTTCCAAAACATTGACATTGAAGGTGTTACCACCTCTAAGGGGTATTGCCACCAGCACATAGGAAATCCTTTTTATGGTGTTTCTAAATCCACTTTTGAATGGCCTGAGACCTCTTACCTCTTCTTAGGTGTTGCTTTATGCAGGCAACACAGTCAGGCTGTGAGTATATGCACTTACTTTGATTGCTAGGAGAGTGACTCCCCTTCCATGCATTCATGCACAAATCAATGGACTGATTCGATTTATCTGACTCACTGTATGCCATTCACTCAAATTGCCATGCAGCTTTGTTGTTTAAATAAGTAGTAACCTGATGTTAAGAATGTAATCTAACACGACATCAACAAATTTATGAATAGTGCAAAGAAAATATGGGCCAGATGTAGGAAAAAAACATTTTGCGAGGTGCAAATTGCGAGTACTAGCGACTCACAATTTGCACCTCGCAAAATGTTATGCAGAAAGGTGTCTCAGACACCTTCTGCGACTCGCTATGGGGTCGCAAAGACCCACCTCATCAATATTCATGAGGTGGGTCGCATTTTGTGACCCCATAGCGAGTCTAGGCACTCACAGGGATGGTGGCCTGCTGGAGACAGCAGACCACCATCTCTGTGACTGCTTTTAAATAAAGCAGTTTTTTTTTCTTTTTGCAGCCCGTTTTCCTTAAAGGAAAACGAGCTGCAAAAAGAAATAATACCAAAACCATTTAGTTTCGTTTTTTTCAGAGTAGGCAGTGGTCCATAGGACCACTGCCTGCTCTGAAAAATATTTTTTTTTGCATTCACAAAGGGGAAGGGGTCCCATGGGGACCCCTTCCCTTTTGCGAATGAGTTACCACCCACTTCAAGTGGATGGTAACTGCGAGTTGGTTTGCGACCTCTACATCGCGATGCAGTCGCATAAAGGAAGGGAACACCCCTTCCTATTTGCGAGTCGCAATCACATTTTGCGAGTCGGCACCGACAAGCAAAATGTGATTCTGCATCGCGTAAGGGTTTTTGCGCCTCTCACTCACAGGGATGGTGGCCTGCTGGAGACAGCTGACCACCATCTCTGTGACTGCTTTTAAATAAAGCAGTTTTTTTTTTCTTTTTGCAGCCTATTTTCCTTAAAGGAAAACAAGCTGCAAAAAGAAAAAATACCGAAACCATTTAGTTTTGTTTTTTTCAGAGTAGGCAGTGGTCCATAGGACCACTGCCTGCTCTGAAACATTTTTTTTTTGCATTCACAAAGGGGAAGGGGTCCCATGGGGACCCCTTCCCTTTTGCGAATGAGTTACCACTTCAAGTGGATGGTAACTGCGAGTTGCGGTCGCAAAGCAACTCTACATCGCGATGCGGTCGCATATAGGAAGGGAACACCCCTTCCTATTTGCGAGTCGCAATCACATTTTGCGAGTCGGCACCGACTCGCAAAATGTGATACTGCATCGCGTAAGGGCTTTTGCGCCTCGCAAATGGCGTTTTTCGCCGTTTGCGAGGCGCAAAAGCCTTCCTACATCTGGCCCTATATCTTTTACAGGATTTTGGAGTAAAATTCAGGCGGTATGAACAACTCATTCTGACATTTGACATTCACATTTTTATATGATGCAGGTGAGCTTTAAACATTTAAAAAACATATCTCATTTTCCTGTTTTATTTTTATGTCAAACAGTGCTAAAATGGAGCTGGAGTTGCAAATAGGCCACCAGCACACATTTTTGAGGTCCTGCACTCATTGTTCCTCATTAGACTTCGACCTATAGTAAGAAATAGAAAAAGGCACAAGGAGATAATATCAGGAGGAAGAGACAGTCGGAAAAACTGTGAAAAGGGGAAAAAACAATGATGAAAGAACCTGCAACAGTGAGATAAAGGAGTAGGGGATGTCTCATGGTGGACTAAAGAAGTGTGAGGTGAAATCAAGGCTACACAGTCTTTGCAATTGGCATCCTGGCTTTTGACACTGCACAGGCTACTAAGAAAACATATTATTTTACATATTAAACACTGTATATAGTACAACAGAGTTCAATTAAAATAACTGGTCAGTTCCCTATTGATGGTTTAAAAGTGCCAGCAACTACATGTCATTCATCATGATTAATCATAAACTAATCGTGATATGGTGCTTCTCAAAATAACATTCTAATATCCTATGATTCTTATTTGATCTTAAAAAAAGATAGAAATTGCATCTGGTTTGATATTATATCTTATAATACAATTTAGTTTAGAAAATAACTCTATACATCTGCTTTTTAGGGCGAGAGGAAAACATATAGGCCATCATTATGACATTGGCAGTAAATCCCACTTACCGCCATGCTGACTGCCCCCAACATACCATGGCGGCGACGGATAGCCGCTTACCATATTATGACACACACACACCAATCCGTCATTATTCAGCCACACACACAAATCCGCCAGCTCAAAGATGTAGGAGGCTGGCCAGGTTTGTAGTGGTTACCTTGGGTTCTTACACCTTATACCATGTCCAGTTATCCCTTACTAGTGAAATGTAGTAGTGTTCTAGCAGCTTAGGCTGACAGAGGTAGCTATAGCAGAACAGCTTAGGCTGAACTAGGAGACATGCAAAGCTCCTGCAATACCACTTATAGTCACACAGTACTTATACACAAGTAAAGACAATACTCAGTGTTACCAAAAAGAAAGGTATTTATTTGGGTGACACAGTACCAAAAATATCTTAGAGGCAATACACCTTCTGGAGGTATGTATTATACACAATATGTGCACTAGACACCAAAACTGGACAAGTAAATAGTCATAGAACAATGCAAACAGTGGGAAATCCTATAGAATGCAATGGGAGAAAATTGGTCTAGGTGCAACACAAACCATATACTAAGAAAGTGGAATGTGAACCAGGAATTCCCTCCTAGACAAGTGTAGTGTGTGCAGAATCGCTGGTAGAGTAAGAATACAGTAAAGGTAAGTAAATTACCCCACCTCAGAGTCCAGAAAAGCAGGAGTAAGGTACTACAAGTTTCCTTAGGACACACTACACCTCATGGTTGAAATTTTTGCAAGAACCTGACAAGTCTGCAACCAACAAACTGTGGATTCATGGACCTGAAGACCTACAAAAGAAGGAGACCAAGTCCAGAAGTTGAAAGAAGTTCCAGGAAGGACAGGCGCCCCTGCCAACCCAGAAGAGGGTCCAAAAGAAGAATCCCCAGTTGGACAAAGACTCCAGAAATGCATCCTAGGAAGATGCCAGTGGGTTCCTGCATGATGCAAAGGATGTCCCACGTCGTGCAGTTGGATGTAGGTGAGTTTTGGTGCTGGATTCCTCCAACAAACCTTGGTTCTGGCAAAGTTGTGTTTTGCATCAACTAGGCACTATCTGAACCCAGGAGGGACCTTGGGGTCTTACTCTGTGTGAGGAGGAAGAGGTGGCTCTCAGCTCTTCATTGAGCCCTCAGCGCACCAGATAGCACCCACGGCAGTCCCAGGACACAGGGACAAAGGAGGTGCAAAATGCGGTTGGTGCAGCACTACAAAGGAAGGTCCCACGCCGCCGGAGATCAACTCAGCGAGTTGAGCATCGCAGGATAGAGTGCTGGGGGCCTGGGCCAGGCTGTGCACGAAGGAATTTTGCAATGGGGTGGTGATGGACAGGGTAGTGACCACTCCCCTTTCCTTTGTCCAGTTTCGCGCCAGAGCATGGACAAGGGGTCCCTGAACCGGTGTAGACTGGCTTATGCAAGGAGGGCACCATCTGTGCCCTTCAAAGCATTTCTAGAGGCTGGGGAAGGCTACCCCTCCCCAGCCTGTAACACCTATTTCCAAAGGGAAAGGATATAACACCCTGCTCCCAAAGGAAATGCTTTGTTCTGCATTTCTTGGACTGAGCTGCTCAGACCCCAGGAAGGCAGAACCCTGTCTGTGAGGTGGCAGCAGCTGTAGCTGCAGTGCAAGCCTCAGAGAGCTGGTTTTGCAGTACTGGGGGTCCACAGTTGAGCCCCAGGATGCATTAAATTGTCTCCCCAATACCAGATTTGGAATGGGGGGACAATTCCATGATCTTAGACACCTTGCATGACCATATTCGGAGTTACCATTGTGAAGCTACATATAGGTATTGACCTATATGAAATGCACCAATGTAAAGGCATCCCAGCACTCACAAAGTCCTGGGAAAAGGCCCTGAACTATTTGGGGGCACCTTTGCTAGTGCAAGGGTATCCTCACACTTATTAACTTTGCACTTAACCTTCAGCAACTAAAGGTTAGACAAATAGGTGACTTATAGGTCCCCTTTCATTGATGTGAAGCCATGTTTGGTGTCACTGTGGGCTAATGCACTCACTGCAGGGGTCTGTTTTTCGTTTCCTTGTCGGAGTCTCTGCAGGTGCGTCCAGTCATTCGTCCTTCAGATGTGAATACCAATGAGTTGAGTAACACAAATATTATATATGATTGTGCCAATAAATCCTCAGGTTAAATGTATACTTTACAAGGACACGTGTGGGCCACATAATCACATTAACAACACCAGGGTGCAGCGCACGTCACTTCACCCGGGAGTGAAGAGGGCCCTAGGACGTGACTGAAGGTCACTCCAGGGTCCAACAATCTCCCTTCTTCCCTCCCTTGTAAGTGGAACATAACGTTTGCCTCACTTGTAGAGCTGACTTTCATGAATGTCTCCTGGAAATGCACTCTGGGATCCTGCAATCAGGAAAGCTGCCCTGCGGACCCTGTGTATATGGCATTTGGCTTTAATCGGGACATGGGCGGGAGAGGAGGGACACTTAACTTTCTGCATTCCAGCTCAGGGGCTTCTTGGTGCCAAGTGAAGCAAAGAAGTGCATGCTATTACCTCCCTGAATGTTCATTGTTTCAGATTTGGCTGATTAAATTGTATTTTGCTAGGGGTTATAACATTCTTTAACCTCCTGCCTGCATACCTACAAGTCGTTTATTTCTCCCCTTCTAGTGAAACCTTGTTGCTTCACCAATTGTTATTTGTTCCTCTGCTTGAAAAGTCGTCACCGCTTTTAGATGAACTTTTCATCAATCTGCGCTGCAGGGGCGCGCTGTTATTCATTGTTGCCTTTGTCTAGGAGTTGAATTCTTGTGTGTTTAGCAGGTTAATGTGTCCATTGTTTGCTGAGTAGGAGCTTTCCTATGTGACTCGCCTGCCCTATCCCCCTCAAAAGAAGGTGTTTCCCCATACTCTGCTGTGTCCCCATCCCACCCACTGCTGTGGCTAAAACCCCTCAATCCCATGGTCTACTTTGGTATGCCCCTCCCCCACCCTGCCTGTTGTGGCTACATCCTCCCCCATTCTTCCCATTTCGTGTGTGTGCTTTGGACTTGCATGCCGCTCTTCTTTTGCAGGTGGTTGCCTATTTGCATTTGCGCTGTGCGACTTTGGGGTGTGTTACTGTTTGGCACGATTTGCCTTTGTGTAATATACCCATTTGCTGCCTTTTGCTTTGTTCTTTGGGGATTACAGCTAGACTACTCCTATGCCTGCCGTGGATTTTATTGTTGTCACCCCTCTCCCCTGTGTCTTACTTTTGCTGTACACTGTGGTGTAGGACCACACTCTGACATTCCGATGTTACTTTTGCGGAAACCCCTCCAGACGGCCCATTCCCGTGAATAAAAGTAGTGCATGACTCTGTTATTGGTTTGGGAAATGTTGGCCGCAGTTTATTTAAAATTGATTTACAACCTGTTTGCCCTGCTTTTATGAGGGCCATAAATCATTCCGTCATTTAAGATGTATGTGCAAAATGGGGTAATGCGTTGTCATAAATCATCTTATCACCCATGAGGTTAGTAGACCCTTCGCTGCCCTGCTGCTCCAGAGAAGATGAGGGGTTCTGGTCCGGGCAGCCTTTAAGGCCTTAGCCTTGCCCCAGGCGTGTAAGGGGAATTTCAAACAATGCAGAGGCCCCCCATTGGACCACATAAAGTTTATTGCCCCCCTCCTTCTGCTTCCGCCCGGAGCGAGGTAGGGGTGCCACAAGGGGAGACCACTTCTGGTCCCCCACCATTGTTTGCGTGCCGCGTTTCAGCGCACATTGTTACTCGAGGGCCTCGGCGCGGTTTCCGCTCGGCCCCTTGAGCGTCCTTCGGTTGCGGGCCTTTACCTTTTATACTGTACCTTTACTGAATTAGTCCTGTTCGCTTTTTTTCTGTGTCTTTGGGTGTTTGGTTGAAGCCTACCAGACAGCACAGCTTTGTGGTATGGAAAGACTTATTGGGGACATTCGGAAAGCTTCCCTGGTAGCGCATTCTGCTCATTGCTTACCATTGACTTTGTGTTAACTCACAGATGCCTGCCTTCTTTTTGCTGGCCTTATTTGTTTTAGGCTGTCTAGTATGTCTGTCCCTCCCGTTGAACATGGCCTGTTTACTGTATTCTTCCACTAGTGCTTGCTTTCTGTAAACAGACCTTTAAAATGTGTTTTTATTCTGTCACATTAGCTGTGTATTCAAAGACTAAAGTCAAAGGTTGGGCTCTGTCTTCTGAGCGAGCTTGGTGTTTACTTTTCTTTTTCTGACTTCAAAGGGAGGCGATTTATGTTGGTTTTGGGGGTGTGCTGGAGGAAGGATATACAATGTTATTTTTGTTTCTAGTACACAACAAAATTTAAATATCTGTAAATGAACTGTGCAACTATTTACGATGGTATCACATTTAAGAAAGCACTAGTACAGCACATTTTATTGTAATTTTGAAGTGTGGTAGAAACAAATATTTAGGTACAATCAAAACAAATAATTTCACTAGATGATGCAATTTCTACACATTGTGCGCTATATAGGTGTATCAATAAAACTGTATGTCCATGCAACTGTAATGATCATTCCAATAAAAATGTGTTGTCTGGAGTGGCAGTGAGCTACTACACCATGCATACCCAACTCTACGTAACTCCAGTCTATGACACTCCACATGACTCTGCTCTATGCCACTGCCCTCTGACACTTCACTCTACCCCATGACATTCCACTCTGACACTCTTCTCCATTCTACTCCACTCTGTGCCACTCTACTGTAGAACCCACCACTCTATGACACTCTGCTCTATTCTAAGCTTTACGTCCCTCCACTCTATTCCCCCTCAACTCTGGAATAATCTTCACCCCTCTGCTTCACTCCAATCTACTCCTCTCCACTCTGCCACAACACACTACTCCGCTTTATGCCCCTCTGCTCTATGCCTCTCAGCTCTAGAATACTCTACACCCTTCCAGTTTACTACACTGTACTCCCGCCCACTTTGCTCTACTCAACTCTGTGCCACAACACTCTACTCCACTCTTTCTCTACTTTGTAGCTCCACTCTACGCCGCTCCACTCTACCCCGTCCACTCTACACCATTCTACTTCACTCAACAACACTGTAGGCCACTCCACTGTACTCCATGCCACTCTCCTACACCAACGTTTAATCATGCTGAACAACAGCCACAAACATTGCCAAAGCCAAAAGCTCTTGCATAGGGGAGACCTATTGGCTTTGCCAATGCTTGTTCCTTTTTACATCATCCCATTGGCCAGGGATGTTAAACCTCCAGCCTCTTGTGGCCACGTGCTGAGTTCTCCATCTCATCTTTGGTGGACTAGGGCTGCTCTCTGCCCTGATTAGTAGACGCTCTCCTCCCTACAGTCTTTCCCTACTGTCTGTTACATGCATTTCTACCTCCACCATCATCCACTGGGGCCCTTCCTCCTCCCTTCAGAGTCTTCTGTAGTTCCTCCTCCCCTTCATGGTCTCTTCTCAATTAGACATCATGCATTTCCCTGGGAGGTTGGAAAGGTGGGGGGCACTTTTATTAAAGGGGGCTGTTTCTGTAATGGTGCAGCAGTTTGAATCCTGTTTAGTTCCTTTTTATATCCAACAGTTTCCATGCAACAATAAAAGTGCCCAAGATAACTCTGGTGATTAATGTACCTGCTGGAGAGAGATCGTTTTGTCTGGTGTCAGTTTTGACTCATCTAAGGTAGCACAGAGGGTTAATATGCCCGCTACAAAGAAAGTGCACTAGGCAGATTACAGAACAATATTCTATGTGCGTAGCTCAGTGTGATACTGCTTTTGTCTCACAGATCTTGTTGCTGTGCAGTTCATAAATTACAATCCTAATTTAGCACAGTGAGCTATGAACTGCCATCAAAGAGCTGCATGAGAACTGCATGGTACAGATTAGATAATAGTTTTTTTCCCAGATTATGATTATCCTAACTTTGCTAAATAGGGTTGTTTTTTGGGTAGAAGTAAATAGTTATTAGTAAAGCCAACCCTAACCACTGTGATACGATCTGAACCCCGAGTTTATGTTTCCCCAGACCAAGCAGTCTTTAAAAATGCCTACTAGTATGGATGGCATGTGAACCCCTCTCCTTGTAGACTCCTTTGTCAGCATTTTCTATACAATGATTAACACATGTATGATTCATTGTTTCTGTGTGTGTGATGTAAAGTGTCTGAAACACCCTACACTGGTAAGGGAAGGCACTTTAAAACAAATGAAATCCATGTGAGCCAAGGGCTAAGGAGAGATGAGAGGCTCTGTTAGAGGGTGATAGTGAAGGAATCATGGAAGAGCCCCAATAAAGATTACCATATCCTGGTGCACTGTAAAGTCATCATTCTACTATGCTTTTAGTGGTCCGGCTCGCTCGTGCTGTATGTACCCTATGGGGGCCGGTCTAACAACATTTTCCAGGGCTGATTTGGGTTCCCAGCAGTGACGTAACAAAAGCCCCTGCGGCTTCTGCGCTGCAGTTGCCCCCCCATCCCAACCGTCACTGTGTACGGACGACAGGCCGCTGGGGCGAGAGCTCCTGACTGGGTCCGGAGCGTGGGGGCCCACTATGGCCCATATTTATACTTTTTGACGCTAAACTGCGCTAACGCAGTTTAGCGTCAAAAAATTTTGCGCCGTCTAACGCCATTCTGAAGCGCCATGCGGGCGCCGTATTTATGGAATGGCGTTAGCCGGCGCAAGCAGACCGGCGCTGCCTGGTGTGCGTGGAAAAAAACCACGTAGACCAGGCAGCGCCGGCGTTGGGCAAATATGACGTTAGGGCGTCTTAAAATGGGGCAAGTCAGGTTGAGGCAAAAAAATCGTCTTAACCCGACTTGCGCCATTTTTTAACGACGCCCATCCCCCATCAACATGACTCCTATCATTGTAAAGATAGGAGTCATGCCCCCTTGCCCAATGGCCATGCCCAGGGGACTTCTGTCCCCTGGGCATGGTCATTGGGCATAGTGGCATGTAGGGGGGCACAAATCAGGCCCCCCTATGCCAAAAAAAATTATTAAAAAAAATAAATAAATACTTACCTGAACTTACCTGAATGTCCCTGGGGTGGGTCCCTCCAGCCTTGGGTGTCCTCCTGGGGTGGGCAAGGGTGGCAGGGGGGGTCCCTGGGGGCAGGGGAGGGCACTCTGGGCTCATTTTGAGCCCACTTGTCCCTTAACGCCATGCCTGACCCAGGCGTTAAAAAGCAGCGCAAATGCGCCGTTTTTAGCCACGCCCACTCCCGGGCGTCTCTTTTGCCCGGGAGTATAAATACCACGTAAAGGCCTGGGAGTCATTTTTTAAGACGGGAACGCCTCCCTTGCATATCATTAACGCAAGGAAGGGGTTCACGCTAAAAAATGACGCACATTCCGGGAACTTTGGCGCTAGACGCCTCTAACGCCATAGTATAAATATGGCGTTAGTTGGCGTTAGTTTAGCGTCGAATTTGCGTCGAAAAAAACGACGCAAATTCGGCGCAACCAGAGTATAAATACGGCCCTATGTATTTTGCCACCCCCGCAAGTTTTGTCACGCCACTGGTTCCCATTCCGGCCCTTTTCCTTTCCTGCCCTGTGAGGCTTCTAGGTGCTCCTACTTGAGGTCTGATCTCCAGTTGTAAACCTACAACCCCTAGTTTGCACATATTAGTTCTGTGGCAGCGGTGCCTCTCGTTCTCAGCGCAGAGCTGCAGCACTTCTGTTATCTCTGGGCACTGACGTGAGACAAGGAGCCGGGCGCAGTTTATAGGCTCCAATAAACTGATTACAGGAACAAACCTGCAACTGACACATAGCATCAAAGTGAAAAAAAACTGAAGTCCTTCCAGTTTAAGAAGCATTTCTTGTAACTGAAAGGAACGCATACTCAGTTTCTAAAAGTGGAGGGGGTCGGAGGCGTATAAACAAAGTGTACGTTAGGAAAAGTCAGTGGTAAACGTCGACCTGAAAGGTCCCGACCAGAACAAGCTCAAACTCTTAATTTCGCGCTTCGATGCCACAAAAGAGGCCACTTGGGTTAGGTTTGCTGAGCCTACTTACCTTAATTTGCACGCACACATGAAACACTGGTTAACATGTGACCTTTTACTGACGCCTTCTTTAATGCCCACATTTAGCCACGGTCCCCCAACACAGATCCCACACGTGCGTCCGTGAACATGAAAGACTGATTGAATATAGTTTTTTTTAAGAACTTTGTTTTCATTAGTTTTTACCAAACACAGTACAAACAAACAGTGCCATAGAATTGTTTCCGGTTACAGAAATGGTTGGAGGTCTGAGATTTCCGAGCCCAACAGGTATGTAATATTAGGCATCAGTTCTAAGTTGTTATATGAGAAATAGAGTCATTTATACATAGACCAAATCATCGCGCCAAAACAATATTTCCGATCCAACATAGGAGATTAAAAGGAGATTAATACACATTTGATCGCCCTCCTTTACCCGATTAACACCACCTTTCGATATTTATTCCTCGTCTCACCAGGAGAGTCAAGGCTGGACTCTTTGCTATCTGTAAAGCGCTCAAGCAATTGTCTCCATGCTAGAATCTCAGCAGCTGCCCTCTCATCTGTGTGTGATTGTTTCATGTGATGTTCTTCTGTCACCCCCGGACGCCATTAGATCTTTCCATTGCTGTACAAGGGGCCTTCAGGGTCCCATCCATCCAGTTGCTACCCTTCTCTTTGTGAGCAGTAGGGCCAGCTTGGCAAGTTGTGTGGGAGTTTTCTTCCTGTGGGTCTGGCTAACACACCCAGTAAACAGGTTTTCGGGGTGCACCGGAGTCACAAACCTGTGGCAGCCTCTATTCTAGAGATCACCTCCACTAAGAAGTCCTGAACCTTATAGCAAATCCATGCCAGGTGCAGAAACGTGGCCCCCACCTCTCCACACTGCCTGCATTTTGCTCCCTTCTTAGGATCGATCTTATTCAGTAAGCGTGGTGTTATGCATGTGTGGTGTAAATAATTAATATGTAGTAATTTGAACCTGTTATTACATGAGACGGTGCGGACCAGCTCAGAGGCCTGTCCCCATTCAGCATCTGAGATTTCTTCTTGCATAACCCTCTCCCAAGCGCCATGTGCCACACACACTGTTGGTTGGCAGTCGTTCCTAAGTGCTTTATAGAGCAGTGTGATCAGGTGTTGCCCCTCCCCCATCTCAGAAGTCCCCCCAATACTTCTGACTCCCTAGGGGCATCTGGAAAATCTCTTCATACTGTGCCACCCTCTCCAGCTTGCCATAGTGCAGAAATTGTCCCTGACTCCCTCCGAAGGTCTCCTGCGCTTCCTGAAAGGAAATTAAATGTCCCCCTGGGTAAATGTCTCCCTTTAAGATGCAGCCGCCCTTCCTCCATTGTTCCATAAACATGGATTCTTCAATGGCCCTGAAGGGCGCTATGTCCCATAATTTCAGTTCCCTCTCAAAGGGTGCTCTTCTAAATATCCTTTGTACCACCTGCTTCCACAAAGTGGTAGTCACTTTTACTATAATGGCAATGGGAGTGACAATTCACCCCCTTTCATCAGGAGATGTGACATTGTATCCCCTCCCAACAAACCCCCAAATAATCTATATTCTCAACCATCAGATTCTGACAACCACCTGGCCGTGCGTTGTGACTGTGCTGTGTAATAATATAGCTGTACATCTGGTACCGCCAGGCCTCCCATCTTCTAGGTTCCTTCTCAAAGTATTGAGGGAAACCCTGCTACTGTGACCAACCCAAATCAATGACACTAGTAGCCCTTCAAGCTTACGAAAAAAGGCAGAGCCAAGTGGAAACAAGGTATTCTGTACAAGGTACATGCAGTGGGGGAGAAACATAGCCCCTCATTACAACCCTGGCGGTAAAAGACCGCCAGGGCTGTTTTGGAGGTTGCACCGCCAACAGGCTGGCGGTGCAATCTCTGGTATTATCACCGCGGCGGAAGCTCCGCTGTTGTACCGCCGGGGCCGGCAGTTTTCCACCACGTTGGTTCAGTCGGATTCAATCCTCCAGGGCAGCGCTGCTTGCAGCGCTGCCGAGGGGATTACGAGTCCCCCTCCTGCCAGCCTTTTCATGGTGGTAGGAACTGTTATGAAAAGGCTGGCGGAAAGGGGAGTCACGGGGCCCCAGGGGGCCCCTGTACTGCCCATGCCTTAGGCCACATTGAGGCAGTGAGAAGCCTCTTCTGTTTGAGCAATCCGAATGCCCATGTATCAGAAACCCTCCACATCCCACCATAGCTCCACTTTCGGCAATTGGTCCCCCTCCCCTGAGGGAACATCAAGTGTTTTCAGGTGTTTATCTGAAGCCCTGAGTGCCTACAGAACCTTACCATCTTCCACATCAGTATTGGCACTGTCTCTTCTGGGGATCTGATATAAATTAGGACAGCGTCAGCATACAGAGAGATAACATGGGTCTACGCCCCCAATCGAATTCCATAATGATTGATATTGCAACACATCAGTATGGCAAGCGGCTCAATTGCCGGAGCAATCAGGAGTGGCAATCAGGTACACCGCTATCTAGTTCCCATACTCGCCTCTAAGGGTGCAGTGAGTTTGCCCCCAACCTTGACCCAAACAGTAGGGTTTGTATAAATTAGTCAAATCCAGGCACAGAAATTGGGCCCATAATCCCATTCCACTTAATACTGATAACAGGTACTTCCATTCAACCATGTCAAAGGTCTTTTCGAGGTCCAATGACACCAGGACTAAATCTTGTTCATTCTCAGATGTCTTGCGAAATACGTGGGCAATGCACCTAAAATTAAGTGTAGTGCTTCGTGCCAACATGAAACCACTTTGGTCCCCATAAACAAACTGTGTTATCACTTCCCTCCATCTAGTCGTTAGGACTTTGCAAAGGATTTTGACATCCAATGTAAGCATGGTAAGAGGTCTATAAGCAGACAGGTCCACAGAATACTCCCCACTCCCCCAGTTTAAGCATAAGGCAAATAATCCCTATGAGCTTTGAGGCTGGTAATATTCTCTTATCCTGTGAGTCCCGAAACACCTCTAATAGTCTAGACAGGAACGTAGCTTTGTATGTCAGATAAAACTCCACCGGGAGACCATCCCTGCCTGGAGTCTTAAAGTTATTAAGTGATTTTACTACTTTTTCCAGTGTGATTTCCACCTGTAGCTCCTATCTCTGGTCTAGATCCCTAAATGAATATAGTTAAGTCCAGATGTTTAAGGTAGCGCTTCAAGCAAACCAGAAGCACTGAGAAGTTCATCTTCTCAGTGCTTCATAGGTACTAGGCCGCAAGATAATGAATAACACAAGTTTTACTGTACTGGCCTATACATTACTGCTACAAACCATTGGCAAAGCAGATATGCCTCAAAAACACAACCTATTGGTTTTGCCAATGCTTGTGGCAGAGTTATCATAAAGGGAAGTTTGCAATTTTGAGAGCTGCAAGGGTAAGTAATGTTCTGTATTCTAATCTGCCTGCAAAGGTGTGGAAATGGTTTCTAAGCAAAGAAAACTCTTCTTTTTAAAGCCCGGATGCGCTAGAAGCAGAAATCGAGGGTGTCTGTATCCCACAGGTCCATTTCTCCCAGCTACGATTTCTGTTTATCATTGCACAGGGCCACCTACTCTCACAGTTAAACCTGAAGTGCTGCTTTTGGCAGGTGCTGGCAGAGGCAGCCTTCTGTCAGGCAGCAGAATTTTGAGACAATGTCAATGCAACATGTTAGGCCAAAAGGCCACCAGGAGGAAAGGAGACAGCAGGGGGATCGCAGAATGAAAAACACTTCACTAGCCGCAACATTTAGGCAACACTTTATTTTTAATATTTCAGTGAAGGCAAATAACAAACAGGTCCAGGACCTTTCTGAAGTTTTTTTTAATGTTAATACAACTTGTTAAATTTAAGTGAGCAATATCTCCCAGATCCTGAAGCCTAGCTCCTTTTACATCCGATAGCTATTCCCACCCGATAGCTATTCCCACCTGGAAGTCACAGCCCCTCCTTACTTTGCCCTCACTTTAGCCATCCCAGTCCTATTATTACCCCATCTGTCCCCACACACTCTTCTTCAGTAATCATAACCAGCCCCTAGTTGCTTCAACAGCCTCATTGCCTCCTCTTCAACTCCAAAACTACCCTCTGACCTGCAGCGCTGTCACTCTCAAAGTTCCAACACATTCCCACACTCGCCCCCTGCTCAGGAAAGCAGATCTGCTTCTCCAGCACCCAGCTCAGAGGCCCATGATGCACATGCCTACCTATCCTGCCCAGCACCTCCTGTTCTTCCCCAGCCATCCTCACTCACCCTTAGACCTTTATTACCTCGAACAACCCCATTCTACTAAAACCATCCTTTAAGACTACCTCACCTGTCATAACAAAAGACATACTGCAGTTTGGTGAGACTTCTACTGAATTGATATTCAACAATTTCTCTGTCCTATTCATATCCTCGGCGAAGGATCTCAAGGAGGCCCCTAACACCACCCACCTCATTTCTAAGTTATATCCCATACATCAGCCCAAACTCGCATGGCACTGCACTCACTCAGCGCCTCACTTACTCATAGGCAAGTAAGTCACCTATCCATAGCCACACCCAAGACATTCCCTGGATGTTATATGGAGCCCTGCATATGGAGAGCTGTCACTTCTCTCTCCAGAAGAGATATTGAAGAACTCCTAGATGAATATGGCAAAAGGAACCTGGTCAGAATACTCCACAGTGGCACTCCCATCCCTTCCATTAGAAGAAGAGTAAGAAAACTTCAACCCATTCCTGGAAAATGGTGTAAGGAACTGTTAACGCGTCCCTTTATGATAATTTATTACACATCAGGACTCGTTTTAGGCCAATGAATCTTTTGACCCAGTTGAGAGACACCTTAGGACAAGATAGCTAATCAACATGTCAATCAATCCGTCAATATTGTCATCAATATTTACTATAAAAATGCAATTCACTTTAGTCGAAGACATTTAAATAAACTCAAGACACACCCATGACCTTACAGTCATGAATAACCAAACCAGTTTAGTAGAATTTTATGATGTTTATTCCCTATTGGTTACAATTCTAATAGCAAATATATTAATCTCAAAAGCTAAACGCTCATTAACATTGTCATAATTTGGCAACTCGAATAAGACTTCATCAAAGTAAGAAACGCAATTATTAGAACATAACACAGCGTCAACATAGAACAACTTCAGCAGAGTGTCATTAATGCGTCGGTTCAACAAAGCATAGATTCAGTCATTTGTCTATTTGCGTCAGTCTATTGAATATCTGTCCTAACCTCAAATTAGCATGGGCATGTTGGGCTTCATGCAAAACAATTTAGAACACCAATTTGGAAAACATCTAGCTAAGGTCTCTGTCAAAAGAAGCAGTTGGTACCTAGAAAGGAAAGCAAACAGACAATCACAATTTCATTGTCATAGTTACCCTCCACTTGAGGTCAGCACTCAGGTTCAGTCGTCGTCTTCAGGACATCAGTCGATTTGCCATCAGTCAGGAACTCAGCTCGGGCAGAAAAGGGCAAATGGGCACTTCCCTCATAAGGAGGTAAAGTGTAAATGGGCAGTCTAAGGACAAGGATGGTTTAAGTAAAACCAGCAAGTCACCAAACAGAGTGACAAAGTTTCTGGATCAAATCAATAGCATTTCCCTAACCAATCTGAGTGACTCCCTGTGTCATAAGTTTTTATCCCTTTTTTGTTGTATATTCCCCTAAAATTTGATTGGAAAAAAGTTGCACCCCACTATCTTTAACCAATTGAATTCAAATTATGTCATTAAATCTTTCACCCCGCACCAGTTCTCAGACATTTTATTAGTCCATATGATTGACGCCTTTAGAGGTAGAATGTCCGGTATGATTTCATCATTTTCTAATTCTTTGCACATCTTCGGTCAGTAGCTCCATTGTCTGTACCGGTTTGGGCGACCTTGTATTTAATATTAGTCTACACTGTTGCATTCAATTAATACATTTCTACAAGAGCGGTGAACTTCATGAGAACGGATCTACTAAAGTTACATTCAGCTTCTAGTTTGAAGAAAACAAGAGTTCATGTCCTTTAGCAAGTCAGCACACTGCACGTAAAAAAAAAACACATTTAAAATGTGAGCCAGGCAGCTAGGCCTCGACTCATGCTAACTAAGGCCTAAAAGATTTATTAGCAAAACTTTAATAACATAATTATTAATGATTAGTATGAAACCAATTAAATGCAATATTTCATAAACACTAGTCATTTTCATTAGTCCCCGTATACATTGACGGCCACTCCCCGTGGGCACATTCCAAGTGCAAGTTTTAGTATAACATATTAATACATTTTCTATGCTGCATTTTTATACATTAGTTCATAAACATTTCATGTTAATATAGATTATGTAAGCTACGCTCTCTCTCCACCACAGCAAGAATGAAATTCATGCTTCCTCCCCAATCGATCTAGGTCAGTCAATGCTAAAATGCCTCTAGCAAAACTGCAGACCGGCAGTTAAGCACAATCTAGAAATAGGAGATCTGATTGTGGAACATGTCCTGGACGTCACTTTCCTAAGGAAAACCCAGCTTTATAAAACAATCAACCAGCCCTCGATTTACTGGTCCCAGAAGGATCATCCTTCGGAATTCTCCAAACATGTGGGAAATGGCAACAATCTTGAATGACTCAATCTCCTCCAGAAAGATCACTAAGAAACATCTATCATTTGAATGTCTCTCAGTAGAGCTCAAGATGATTGATTGGTGTCCCGTTTAAACCGTACTTTATACCCCCCACCGCTATAACTCAACATTTGATGATGCTATGCTTTCTTCGAATTTATCACTGATAATGAGATCAGATCAGTCAATAACATACCTCAGGGACATTAGTCTCCATTGGGGTAATCACTATGATGCCACCGATTCTCTCCTGTTACCTCAACAACAATTTTTTCACTCCTGCTTAAAACAGTTCACTCAACGAGTTACTCTAGAACACATAATTGCAAAAAAGAACACAAAAAGACGAAGATCTTCGCAATCCTCTCAACTGACTGTTCTGATCACTCTCCAGTTATAATCTCCACAAATGTGCGGAATATTGTTATCATCAACAAGCAACTGTAAAGACAAAAAATGGAACAGATCCCTAGGAAATCTGAACAGAAACTTGCTCATCTCCTCACTGGAGTAAAGAATTCCTCAAATTTTTAATGAATCAGATCTCAATGTGGTGACTAACCACAAAGTGGAATCTGTGTTTAGGATTCCTCACACCCTCGCTCACAAAACATTGAAAAGACTGAAAACCTAAAATTCTGCCTCTTTCTTATCAAAATAACTTAGCAAAGAAAGAAAAGCCCAGTGAAACTAAACTACATAGCATATCTTTAAGGATTAAGTACAGCTCATCAAGAAACAGGTTATTCAAGCAAATACATGCCCTAAGGAACTATTTGCCGCAGCTTGAAGTATATTGATAAATAAACGTAGGGAAAAAAGAGATTTTAAAAAAAGCAATAGTAGTTAATTATGCATAATTGTTACAGACAGTATATTGAATGTGAACTATTTTATTCACTTAAATATTTTCTTCTTGTTAATACATTTTGATTTATTATTTCCAAGGCTTTAAGTGTGCAAATCACAAATGCAAAGGTTTTATTCAACCACATAATATTTAGTGTATTTTCAATAATGAAACATGGAACCAACTTCTTTTTTTTTAATAAATATTTGTTTTATAGTCATTTAATTTAATCCGAATTGCAATGCTGAATTTATTTAGTTTACAAAAGTTAAAGCACAATGTCCAGGTCCCAGTAATAGCTGCAGAAAGTAAACTGTGCTCTGCAAGATTAACATGTGAATTAATGGAAAAACAAAACTAAGAAATCACATAGGATGGAACCAAATCATGGCAAGCCAATTTTAAGGAAAGATAGTTTTAAGGAAATACAAATAAACCAAACATTAAAGGAAATAAATGATAATTTTCAGGAAAAAAAAATACATTAGTGACTAGGTTTTGGGGTCAGGGGTGGGTAACATGCAGGAATGATGGATTTTTGGAGCTAGGAGTTGGTGGAGTTCAGGCATAGAAAGGGTTTTTTAGGGAACAGTGTAGTTTAGCGGAGTTTCTTTGGGTATCTGAAGTGGGTGGAGTTTAGGTGAGTTGAGAGGTTTTTAGGGCTAATGGATGAGTGGAGTTAAAGGGATGGTGAGGTGTTTTTAGGGTTCAGGGATGAGTGGAGGGTAGAGATAATAAGATGTTTTTAGGGTTCACGCATAGGCGGAGTTTAGGGCTGATGAGGGGACATAGGTTCTGTGATGGGTAGAGTTTAGGAGTGGCAAAGAGTTTAGGGGGAGTTTATAGGGGGTGGGAGATTCTAAGGATTCAGGAATGGATGGAGGTTAAACTGTAGTGTACCAAAGATGCACTGGGTCCTATTGCCTTTCTGACCGCTGTTGGAGTACTGAAATAAAGCATTGTCAAGGTTCAGTGGGCCCCTCAGGGCTCTGAGCCCTGGTGCACTGCACCTGCCACACCAATTGTAGTTATGCCCCTGAGTTTAAACATAGAAAGGGGTTCAGGGATGGGTAGAGTTTTGGGGTGCTGAGAGATTTTTAGGAGTCATGGATGTGTGGTGTTTAAAGGTGGTGAGGATTTCTTTAGGGTTCAGGGATAGGAGGAGTGTAGGGGTAGAAAGGACTTTTAGTGTTCAGGGATGGGTGTATTTTAGGAGTAGGGATGGCTGTGCTTTAGGTATAGTCACTTTTTAAGTGTTTTTGGGTGTAGTTTAAGGGTTTTAGGGTTTGGGTGGGTGTAGTTTAGGTGTAGATAGGGTGTATTAGGGTTAGAGATGGATGATGTTTAGGGGTTGTGAGGTGTCAGGGATGGACGTTGCTTAGACCTGGTGAGGAGGTCAGCAGCAAATTAAAACCATGCAAATTAATTGTTTGATAATGTAAAAGCTGTAAGTCTGAAATAAGGTCCCCTGAAGAAAAGCACTGAAATAAATAACTACAGCAAAACTGTTAGTGAAAGTAAAAACTGAAACCATTGCATATACATCCTTAGAAAAATAAGAATGCAAAAGGCATTTTCGAATAAAAACAAATTCTATGAATTTGTTTCTATTAAATCGTAATTGCCATTCATTCTGAAAATGTTCATTGAACAGTTTTAAGTGAAATGGTTTCGCACTCATGGTATTCCATTACAACCTTTTTCTATGCAGTCACATGCAACCCGTTAAGACATGTTTTATATTCTGTTCTTGCAGGGTTGGCTGGTGATCTTTGAAGTGATGGGGCCCAAAAGATGCCTTCAATTGTATGTAGAGCGCAAGCAAAGCAAATGAGCCCAGCCTCTTCTAGGGAAAGTATTTGAGTAAGAGGGTGAAGGGGGATTAGAGGGGAGGGGTTGGGTGGAGATTAAAATCTGGTAAGGAAATCTTGAAAAAAATGAAATCCAACAGTGCATTTCAAAGCAAGAGATAAACATAGAATTCTTAATGCCACAGACCCTGGAAGGGCATTAATTAAATATCCAAATCCTTTCACGGTGTGTGTGCCAGGCCAATGAAATCTGATGCCCTCAATGATTTAACACAGTTTTTCCAAAATATGCAGTAGGTGCCCCTGAGCCTGTACCAGTATTTTGTCATGAGTGACCCCCATATGCCATGCCTATCCAGGACAAAAATGACATACATTATGCCAGAATATTGCCATTAGTGCAGCCCATACACCATGGGTGCATCGCCTTTAGCACACATGCCTTTACAGTGAAAGCTAGGTATATGTAATGTAAGTGTGTGTGTGTGTATATTAGGGTTTGGGGTGGGGTTGGGTACTGTGTGTTAGGGTGGTAAGGGCGTTTTTATGGTTTCAGAAGCGTAAGGGTAGAGGATGGTGGGGTGTTTTATGGTGTATGTGTGAGTAAGGGTAGAGAGTGGTAACGGTGGTTTTAGAGTTTAGGGGTGGGTAAGGGAATAGGGTGGTAAGGTTACAAAAAAAGGGCAGTGGTCTGGAGGGACGCCACTGCTCTCTACACCACTGCACTCTGACACACTCTACTCTTGGAACACAAACACAACACATTTTTTGTTATTTTGAACAGTGTTGGAAACACATACTTTAGTATGATCAAAACAAATCATTACACTAGGTCAGTGGTTCCCAACCTTTGACTTCTGTGGACCCCCACTTTATCAATACTGGAACCTGGGGACCCCCACTGAATCGTTATTTGATTCGGGGGACCACCCACTGAGTCATTACTGAAAGCTGGATACCTAATCTAAGTTGTTGCAGACCCACTGAGGAGGCTTCACGGACCACCCAGGAGACCCCGGACTACTGTGGACCCCCTGAGGAGGCTTTGTGGACTCCCAGGGGTCCCCAGACCACAGGTTGGGAACCACTTCACTAGGTGATGCCATTTCCACACACTATCATCTGTCCACTGTATACAGGTATTAGTAAAACAATATGTCTGTGCAAATGTACTGGTCATTTCATTTGAAAATGTGTTGTCTGTAATAGCAGTTTGAACACCAATCTCCGCCTAGGCCACACCAATTTACTCTGCACAACTCCACTGTACTCTATGCCACTCTGCAACACTGCACTCTAAGCCAATGCACTTTACTCTGTAACACTCAACTCTACGCCCCTGCATTCTACACCAATCCACAGTACGCCACTCTAATCTACTCTGTACCACTGCACTTTACAGCACTTTATTCTACATCATTACACACTCTGCCACTCTATGCAACTGCACTCTACCCGCTTCACTCTACTCTGAAACAATCTACTCTACACCATTGTACTCAATTCTACACTACTCAACTCTGCACCACTGAACACTGACACTCTACTATGCAACACTAAACTCTATGCCACTGTACTCTGAACTACTGCATTTTATGCCAATGCATTCTACTCCACTGCACTCTACTCTGCATCACTCCATTTAAGGCCACTGCACTTTGCAGCACTCCACTCTAAGACTTTGCACTCTATGGCATTGCACTCTACACCACTGTAATCTACTCTGCACCACCTTACGCTACTCTACTCTGCACTGTGCTCTCTATGCCACTGCCCTCTGCATCACTCAACTCTATACCACTGTGCTCTGCCCCGCACTCTCACGCTACTATGTCACTCTATGCTACTGCTCTCTACGGCACCCTACTCTGCACCACTCCAAACCACTGCACTCTGCACCACTGCACTCTACTATGCACCACTCTAAACTACACCTCTGCATTCTTTGCTTTGGGACTGGTGGTGCCCTGTGCGACAGTTTATTGTGGTGGCCTCCCACCCCAAAACCTCCTCCTCGATTTCACTCACTACCACCGGCAAATGGGCCCCTCATCTCTCCATCTCTCCCCTTTTACATGCATACATGTGTTTTAAAGCACTTGTAAAGACTGGCTTTAAAAATTCACTCAGCTAGCCAGATAAAATATAGGGGCATATTTTAGAGCCCCCCTGCGCCATTCTAACGCTACATTAGTGCCATTTTTTTACGCTAATGTGGCGTTATAAGGCCAAAAGCTCTGTGCCATATTTACAAAGTGGCGCAATGCATGCTTTGCACCCCTTTGCGCTACATTATGCCATTGGGGGGGCAATAAAAGGGGTGCAAAGAAATCTGACAGATTTCTTTGCGTCATTTTTTTCTGGCACTTTTAATGCCTGCTCAGAGAAGGCGTTAAAAGGAGGAGCCTGTTGGTTACAATGGGCCTCTGGGTGCTTTGCAGGATTAACATCAAAAATGTTTACGCTAATCCTGCAAAGCACCAGACTAGCGTAAAAATTCTGACACCAGTCCCCTAACTACCGCCATGTTGTGCCATATTTTAAATACAGTGCACACATGGTGGCATTAGGGGAGCGCTAAGGGGGAGCAAGAAAAGTGGTGCAGCACTGTGTGCAGCACTACTTTTTTCAAATATGCCGCATTTGGGCTTATTTAAGAGCCCCTAGTGCCATTCTAATACCACTTTAGTGTAGTTTCTCTTAAGCTAATGTGGCGTTAGGAGGCCAAAACTGCTGCAACTTATTTACAAAGTTTCGCAATGCATGCATTGTGCCACTTTGTAACCCTTTGCGCTACATTATGCCTGCGCCAGGCATAATGTTTGCAAAGGGGGCATCTCCCCGTTAGGTGGGGCTTAAAAAAATGGCCCAGAGAAATCTGACAGATTTCTTTGCATCATTTGTTTCTGCCCTTTTTAACGCCTGATCACAGCAGGCGTTAAAAGGAGGTGTATATTGGTTACAATGGGCCTCTGGGTGCTTTGCAGGATTAGCATAAAACTTTTTTACACTAATCCTGAAAAGCGCCGGAATGGCATAAAAAATTCTGACACTTGTCCCCTATCTACCTCCATGTTGTGCCGTACTTTAAATACAGCGCACACATGGTGGCGTTAGGGGAGCGCTAAGGGGTGCAAGAAAAGTGGTGCAGCACTTTGTGCAGCACCACTTTTCTCAAATATGCCCCATAGGGGCATATTTAAGAGCCCCCATGGCCAGTGTAGTTTGTTTTTCAGCTAATGTGGCGTTTGGAGGCCAAAAATCCCTGCACCATATTTGCAAAGTAGAGCAATGCATGCGTTGTGCCACTTTGTAACCCTTTGAGCTACATTATGCCTGCGCCAGGCATAATGTATGCAAAGGGGGAATCCCCCCATTAGGGGGGCCAAAAAAATGGCGCAAAGAAATCTGACAGATTTCTTTGCATCATTTGGTTTCCGGCACCTTTAACTCCTGCTCAGAGCAGGCATTAAAAGGAAGCTTCCATTGGTTACAATGGGCCTCTGGGTGCTTTGCAGGATTAGGGTCAACATTTTTAATGCTAGTCTTGCAAAGCGCCGGACTAGCATATCAAATTCTGAAGCTATTCCTATAACTACCGCCATGGCTCACCGTATTTTAAATATGACGCACACATGGTGATGCTAGGTGGGGAGCTAAGGGGCGCAAGAAGAGTGGTGGAGCACTGTGTGCAGCACCACTTTTTTCAAATATGCCCCATAGGGCAGTGCTTAATTTGTCAATAAAAAGGTGCCGGTGCCCAAAGCCCTCCTCCTAAACACGCGGCTGCTGCAGTTAAATGTGTGAACACGTAATACAGAGGCAGCATAATCCTGAAGCCATCTCGGGCCTCTTCAATCCATTTACAGGCACTCCCTGCCCCTCAGCTCACTCTTGTGGATTTCTGCTTTTTCCCCATTGTGACGCTTTTTAATTTTTCTCTTCCTCCGGCTTTCCTATATGTGTCTTTCTCTCATGGTAAATGCTTGAGGCAGAAAAATAAGCACAGGCCCTCACAAATAAGTGCTGGTGCTCTGCACCAGAAACAACAAGCACAAATTAAGCACTGCCATAGGGGCATATTTAAGAGCCCCTAATGCCATTCTAACGCCACATTATTGTCATTTTTTTACACTAATGTGCCATTAGAAGGCCAAAAATGCTGTGCCAGATTTACAAAGATTTGCTTCACTTTGTAACCCTTTACACTATATTATGCCTGCGCCAGGCATAATGTATGCAAAGGGGGCATCCCCCCCGTTAGGTGGGCCAAAAAAATGAGGCAAAGAAATCTGTCAGATTATTTTGCGTCATTTATTCCAGCAATTTTAATGCCTGCTCACAACAGGCATTAAAAAGAGGTTTCCATTGGTTACTATTGGCCTCTGGGTGCTTTGCAAGATTAGAGTGAACATTTTTTACACTAATCCTGCAAAGCGCTGGACTAGCATAACAAATTCTGATGCTAGTCCCCTAACTACTGCCATGGTGTGCCGTATTTTAAATATGAGGCACACATGGTGGCGTTAGGGGGTGGTAAAGGGTGCAAGAATAGTGGTGTAGCATTGTATGCAGTGCCACTTTTCTTAAATATGCCCCATAGTTCTGTTTTTTGCAGCAGGCATTTTAACCCTCTATGCTACTTCATTGAGTCAAAGCTGCCACTAGGCAAAACTCCGATCTCTCTGCACATGGAACTTTTCAGCAGGTGCTTTTAAATTGCAAGTTTCGTAAGTAATTGCTAAACACAGCGCCCCCCTGAGGTCAGCGCCCGGTGCAGTCGCACCGATCGCACCACCCAAAAGCCTGTCCTGATTGTACGTTGCTGAATTCTATGCTGCTGCACTCAGTGTGACTGCACCCTACGTCACTATACTCTGCAACACTCTACGTCAATGCACTATATACCAGTCCACTCTACTCTATGCCACTTCACTGTCAGCCACTCTACGCGACTCGACATTATGCCACTCCAATACACAACACTCACTGTCACTCCACATTAAAACAGGCTACTCCACTGTTTGCCATTCCACTCTTCGACACTTCACGCCACTCTCCTCTACGCCACTAACTTTTAGCTATGTTGAACAGGAGCCACGCTGGTGTACAACGTGACTAAAACACATTGGTAAAGCCAATAGATCTTGCACAGGTGAGACCTATTCGCTTTGCCCATACCTGTTTTTATTTAATTTTTTGAAGGGCCCATTAACTGCCACCTGCTTCTGGTCATATCTGCAATGCAAAAAGCGCTATCCAGCATCTGAAATTACATTTTGTTAATTTACAGATCCAAATGTCTTTTGTCGTCTTGGATTGGCAGATGAGCAACCAAAAACATGGTGCCTGTGCCAGTGGTTCCCAAACGTTTGACTTCTGTGGATCCCCACTTAATCAATATTGGAACCCGGGGACCCTCACTGGACCATTATTTGAATCCAGGGACCACCCTCCTCCCACTGAGTCATTACTGAAACTTGGGGACCTAATATGTTAATATTATAACATTTTCTAAGTACTCACAGACCCCCCCCTGAGGAGGCTTTGCGGACCCCCAGGGGTTTGCCGGGCCAAAGGTTGGGACCCACTGACCTACGCCATTCACTAAGTGCTCGCATAAATGATATCAAGTGAGAGCATGTACATCATCGCACATGCACAGTCTGAGGGAAAGACACTGCCACCACCCATGGTTTTAAATATGTATTGTATGTACATATATGCATGTGTATTCATGTGTGTATGTATGTGTGTGTGTGTATATATATATATATATATATATATATATATATATATATAGATGTGTTTGTGTGTGTATGTTGTTCTGTGCTTGGCATGGGTTGTTATACTAGATATCTATGAATCCCTGCTATCATCTTTTATCACACTTATCTACCCATCATCATATGTCATGTCTCTATCAATCTATCCTCCATTCCCACTCTGACTCATCCCAAATCCATTCTACTACTTTCATCTCCTAAATGACTCTGCCTAAGCTCTTCCCTCTGCTTCCACATCTAACTCACCAAACCTCACTTTACTACCATGACCGACCAAACAACCCTACTAAACTCGCCCTCCTTTATCTCACCCTTCTTCTATGATCTCCCTAACCCCTTCCACAGACTCTTCCCTCCTCCATCCTCCTTTACTCATCCCAAGCCCAAATCCTATTACCATATACTCCCAATTAACACTTCTGGATTCTTTCCTCCTCCACCCCTCCATTACTCCAGTCAAGCTAACTAACAAACTCTCATATTTGCAGCTCAAATTAACTCATAATAATACTAAAACTGTACTCATATTTCCCATTACTAATCCATCACTAATTCTTGTTGGGTTCCGGAGTAGCGTGCTACTCGCCGAAAAGCACTTCGACGCCTCATCAGGGGTAGTAAGCGCTATATAAATACTATTACAATACAATAAGTTACTTAAGTGCATTGAAAATGGCTGTGAAATAATGTGTGCATTATTTCACGCAGGCTGCATTGGCAGTACTGTGAAAGGGTTTGTCTGAGCTACTTATGGGTGGCAAAAGAAATGCTGCAGCCCATAAGGATCTCCTGGAACCCCAATGCCCTGGGTACCTAGATACCATATACTAGGGACTTATAAGGGGGGGGTCCAGTGTGCCAATTGAAATTGGTAAGTGAAGTCACTAGCCTATAATGACAAATTTAAAAGCAAAGAGAGCATAAGCACTGAGGTTCTGATTAGCAGAGCTTCAGTGACAAAGTTAAGCACTATACAGAACACACACATTAGGCCATAAACTATGAGCATTGGGGTCCTGACCAGCAGGATCCCAGTGAGACAGGCAAAATGTACTGACATACAGGTAAAAATGGGGGTAACATGCCAAGAAACACGGTACTTTCCTACAAAAGGTCAGTGATAAACTGGCGGTAGCAAAACTCACACCTTTACACCAAAAGAACAATGCCCACAACAATTATGACCCACGAATCACCACGGTGGACATTCAATGGCAGTAAACAATTGGTGGTAGATACCACCTCACTCCAAATACACACCCACACTTGCAAAACACCACCACCTTGGACAATTCAAACTAAACACACCTGACACACATACACACACCACACCCACACACCCACACCACTATAAAACACACACCCACAGTACCCACACCCTTTACAAATACAAACTATTGCCACCAGAGAGAAACAGCAGGAGCACAGAGAAGACCAGAGACACACACCACTATCACCTATACACCACAAACGCAAGCGTTGTTCAAGATCAGCAATCTGGGCCTCTAACTCCGCCAACTCCCACTTCAGCACCCTCAGCATGCCATGCTGTTTAGAGAGGCAAACCCCACGGATCACTACCTTGAAGGCCTCCCACATGGTACTGGCAGAGCCCAACGACCCTCAATTCTCTGCAAAGTAGTGCACAATGGCGTTAGCGACCTCATCTCTGAATACAGGGTACCTCAGCACACCAGGAGAAAGCCTCCACGTAAAAGCACGGCCAGGGCCACCAGGAACAGCCGGCTCCAGCAGGACTGACGAATGATCAGACAGAGTGCCGGCCTTATGCTCAATGGACAGCACCCAAAGCGCCACATCCCTGGTACCAAGCCAGCGATCAATGCGGGAGCAGCTACCATGCACATAGTTGATGCAAGTACCTTCCCTAGTAGCGCCATGCTTTTCTCTCCATAAGTCCACCATGGCCCCATCACCCAAGACAGAGCTCTGCTGTGGTCTAGCCTGGCTTTCGCAATCCACCTCAAAGTCCAGCACCACATTAAAATCACCCCCCCACAGCAAAGTCCCAGGATCCTGCGAGTCTATCAATCTCCCCACTTCTCAAAAAAATTCAGGATCATCCGTATTTGGGCCAGACAGCGACACCAATCTGCACGGCTTATCAAGCAGTGTTCCCCACAACATGACATAGAGACCATTCGGGTTCTGCCAGGACCTTCTTTGTGTGCCATTGCAGCCCCTCCAAATCAAAATCGGCACGCCATGCGAGTAGCGCGAGTATATCTCAGTGTGCCATTCGCCAATCCAACTAGCTTTCATCTGATGCCTGGTGGCCTCCACCAGATGTTTCTCCTGAAGCATGCAAAAGTCTATCCCATGACCTGAACATACGCTGATATCATCCGCATCTTGCGCCCATCATACAGCCCAGGCCCATTCCAGGTGAAACAGAGCACTTGCATCACATTATCTTGCGCCATAGCTTCTTGCGACCGACCATACATCTCCCCCAGGCAGCACATAAGAGGCATCTGTGGCATGCAGGAAAAGGGATAGGAGCAGACAGGATGAAGGGGCAGGGGGACTAAGTATGAAAAGTAGTATTGCAAAACAGCCCACCCCAAAAAACAAAGCAGCCGCAAAGTTGAGGTCACGCAGCTTCAAACAGGATCACATGAGGCTGAGTAGAAGAACATAGTCATTATCACTTAGAGGGCCATCGTCATCATCAGCGGAGTGCGGGCCGGTCAACAGTGCCTTCCTGGGGACAGATTTAGCATACCTCTCCGCCAGCTTTGGGTCTGTAAAAAAATGCAACTTGCCCTTATATTTTACCTGCAGCTTTGCCCCAGCAATCCCCAGCGCCCACGCAGCATCCCCCGGCCTGATATGGCCCCAGAAGGGCCCTGCAAGGGTGGGCTGCGCAGCAATCATTCCACAGATCGCGAACGTAGCCCCCGGCTCTTGGCCTTCGAGTGCGGGGGCAGGAGGGAGTGAGCATGTGAATGTAGGCCGTACCCCGGCGGCCCCAGGCTGCGGCAACAGCAGCCCAGGCCTGCGCGGCCCACGTGGCCACCTAGGCCTCACCTCCAATTCGGGCCACGTCCGCCGACAAGCCGCCCAGCTCCCCCTCAGCACCGGCCCTCAGCCAAACAGGGCTCCTCAGGGCCTCCGAAGCTGGCGCCACCAAAAAGTTGGGGCAGCTTGCCACAAAAGGAGTAGAAATTCAGCATTTGCGTCCCCCGCTGGGCAGTGCCTCACGGTGTGGCAGCCATTTTGCTGATCGTCCAGGCCACGCCCCCTCTAAGTCTACAACTTTGGGATTTCACAAAGGGCATTCACGAGTAGTACCTTTACGTCCGATCTAGACACCTAGGGGAGTACAGGGTGATGTGCCTCTCGTGGATCCCACATTTTCCTACCCATAGTGCCTTGCAAACCATAACACACACAGAAATAAACCACAAATTTCACCCAGTACACCCCTCAGTCTCCCAATAAAAGTGATACCTCACTTGTGTGGGTGCCCAAAGCAGAGTCAGCCTAAAATTCTATTGAAAAAAAAAACTTTGCTTATGAACATGCTTTGGTGTCCCCTCAATTTCTACACATTTTTGGCCCTTCTGTGTTGCAGGCATTTAGTCCAACCACACAAGTTAGGTATCATTTTTATCGGGAGACTGTGGGGAATGCTGAATGGTAAGAAATTTCTGGCTCCCCTCAGATTCCAGAGCTTTCCATTGGAGAAATGTGAACATTTTAGAATTTGTTTTTAGGTTTGCAAGAGATTCTGGATAACAAAACCTAAAACGAGCCATACAAGTCACTCTATCCTGGATTCCAATAGTTGTTTAGTTTTTTTAAAAAGTACAGATTTCGGGGGGTGTCAGCTGTGCTAGGGTCCAAATCCACAGCTAGGCACATTCCAAACAAAAGTTAGTTTTCAGTGGAAAAATGTGATGTGTCCACGTTGCATTTTTTACCTTTTCTTGTTGTGGGCACCAGGTCTACCCACACAGGTGAGGCACCATTTTTATTGGGAGACTTGGGGGAAGGCTGGATGTAAGGAAGTTTGTGGCTCCAATCAGATTCTAGAACTATGCATCCCAGAAATGTGAGGAAAAAGTGCTTTTTAGGCAAGTGTTCAGGTTCGCAAAGACTTTTGGGTAGAAAAATGTGGTAAGAGCCACACAAGACACCCCATCCTGGATTCCTCTAGGTGTCTAGTTTTCAACAAATGTACAGGTTGGCTAGGTTACTGTCAGTACTGGCTGAGCTAGAGCACAAACTCCACAGCTAGGCACATTGCAAAAGATGTGAAGAATACACATTGTGTTTTGGACGATTTCCTGTCATGGGCACTAGGCCTAACTACACAAGTGAGGTACCATTGTTATCAGATGATTTGGGGGAATGCTGGGTGGAAGAAAGTTCATGGCTCCTCACAGTTTCCAGAACTTTCCGTTACAGAAACATGAAGAAAATTTATTTTTTCAGACAACGTTTTAGGGTTGCAAGGGATTCTGGGTAGGAAAAATGTGGTAAGAGCACCATAAGTCACCCCATTCTGGATTTCTCTAGGTGTCTAGTTTTAAAAAATGAATGGGTTTGTTAGGTTTCCCTAGATGCCGGCTGAGCTGGCGCCCAAATCCCAAAGCTAGGCACATTGCAAAAAACTGGTCAGTTTTCAGTGGAAAAATGTGATGTGTCCATGTTGTGTTTTGGGCCGTTTCCTGCAGCGGGCACCAGGCCTACCCACACAAGTGAGGTACCATATTTTGTCGGGAGACTTCGAGAAGTGCTTGGTGTAAGGAAGTTTGTAGCTCCCCTCAGTTTCCAGAACTTCCCATAACTGAAATGTGAGGAAAATGTTTTTTAGACAAAGTTTGAGGTTTGCAAGAGATTCTGGGTAACAGATGCTGTGGAGAGCCACATAAGTCAACCCATCCTGGATTTCCCTAGGTGTCTAGTTTTTAAACAAATGTACAGGTTTTTTAGGTGTCCCTAGGTTCCAGGTGAAGTAGTGCCCAAAATCCACAGCTGGGCACATTGCAAAAAAACAGTCAGTTTTCAGTGGAAAAATGTGATGTGTCCATGTTGTGTTTTGGGCTGTTCCCTGGTGCAGGCACTAGGCTTCTCCTACACAAGTGAGGTACCATTTTTATTGGGACACTTGGGGTAATGCAGAGTGAAAGGAAGTTTGTGGTTACCCTCGGATTCCAGAACGGTCCCTCACAGAAATGTGAGGAAAATGGGTGTTTTTTTAAGACAAAGTTTGCGGCTTGCCAGGGATTTTGGGTAACAGAAGCTGGTAAGAGCCACACAAGTCACCCCATCCTCCATTTCCCTAGGCGTCTAGTT
This sequence comes from Pleurodeles waltl, assembly GCF_031143425.1. NCBI lineage: Eukaryota > Metazoa > Chordata > Amphibia > Caudata > Salamandridae > Pleurodeles > Pleurodeles waltl. The sequence continues at coordinate 454,402,745 of NC_090451.1, forward strand.
TAAAAAAAGGTACAGGTTTCCTAGGTTTTTCTAGGTGCCAGCTGTGCTAGTGCCCAAAATCCACAGCTAGGCATGTTGCAAAAAACAAGTCAGTTTTCAGTGGAAAAATGTGATGTGTCCACGTTGTGTTTTGGGTCATTTTCTGTCATGGATACTAGGCCTACCCACACAAGTGATGTGCCATTTTTATCGGGGGGCTTGGTGGAACACAGAATAGCAGAACAGGTGGTACTGACTGTCTTTCTCTGCATTTGCACCCTCCAAATGTAAGACTGTCTGTAAGAAAGAAGTCATTTTGAGACATGCCCTCTAATTCACATGCTTTTATGGGTACACCAAAATTCAGAGCAAATAACCTCTGCTTCTAAACACCATACCTTGTGCTCATTACAAAAATACAAAGGTTTTCTTGATACCTTTCTTCACTCTTTATATTTTACGGAATGAATTGCTGTATACCTGGTAGACAATGAAAAACCACTGCAAGGTGCAGCTCAGTTATTGGCTCTGGGTAGCCTGGGTTCTTAAAGAGACTACAAGCCCTATATATCCCTGCAACCAGAAGCATACAGCAGATGTAATGGTATCTTGGTTTAAAAAATCTGTTGTACTTAGGAAAAGTTACAGATGAAAACGTAGTGGGTCAGTATGACCCCGGCGGACGGTGTTAATATGGAGGAAAGTACTGCCAACAGGCTGGCGGTACTTTTCTCCATATTAAGACATTGTCGGTTTGGCTAAAGCCAATGTACCACACCGACTGCTACAGCGGTAACGACCGCCGGGCTGGAGACTTCACTCTCCAGCCAGGCGGCCGTCACTTGCCCCCCTGTGGGATTATGACCACGCCTACGGCCATATTTTTCGTGGCAACCTTACCACCATGAAAACCATCGGGATAGGTACCATCAGTGACAGGGAATCCCTGTCACTGATGGGGGTCTTTCCCGTCCCCTCCCCAGATTGTCCCCCACCCACCCCCTCCTCCCCAGACTCCCGCCACTACGTACACGCACCTTCATTAACACACGAACACACGCATGCACACTCTCATTCCCACATTCATCCATGCATGCATACATTCCCCACACCTTTAGTGATTATATGCATACATCAATTCACACACACATCCACACACACTGACATACAAATAAGCACACACACATTCACACAACACAACATACACACACTCAAACATCCATACATGCACACATTCCTTATAAAAAGACATATGCAGCACAGTTACTGCAGCAAAGCACAGAATTACCTGTAACCTTTTATTCATCCCCTTTATGTACTAAAGAACGTTACAACATTCCACACTGCCCATGTCCATATGCTGATACTTACTTATGTCTACACATCCTCTTTCATTAAACAAAAATACCAATGACAAAACAGCTATAAGCAAATGCTACTATACACAAACAAATAAAAGTAACTATAAAATAGATTACACATCCCTTTTCCTCGAAAATAATAAAAATGACATAACTGCCTAAGGTTACAACATTTTGTTTTTTAAATCTACATTCCCTTTTTTCTTTAATATAATAGTAATACTTACACTTCACTTGTACACACAATTCCCTAATGTTCTAGGTTTCCTCTAAGCTCTCCCAAAAGTATTCTTTCCTCAGCACCGCTCAAATTTTCTCTCCTCTCCTTACTGCCACTTGTTACATACTCCATACCTTCACCTTCACCAGAGGTCCTACTTCTCTCTACTAGATTTCCTTTGCAAAACTGAACCAATAATATTTGTCACTTTTACCACAATGGAATTCTTCTTCTACCTCTCCTTCATTATCACCTCCATTTCTTGCAATGGCAATACAACTCATATAGCAAATACTACCATCTTCTAATTCAACTTGGCTTGCTAAATCTGCATTCACCTTTGGCCACCTTCTTGACTGACTTCACCCTAACCAATTGTCCAACGTTTACATGCATGTCTCTAGCACCACGTTTGCTGTCAAAATATTTCTTCTTTCTTTCTCATGATTCCAAACTACACTTCCTCACATCCTTTGTATCCCAATTCAATTGTTTACTTTTTTGCATCCATTCAGTATCTATCCTGGAAAAAGGTAACCAGCCTCTCAGTAATCCAAAAGGAGTTTTATCAACTGTTTCATGGGGTGTCACTCTATATGCCCATAACATTCTCTTAATTTCATAGTCGCAGTTTTTCTGTCGTTTACTCGCCATCTGTACCCTTAATTACTCTATTTTCTCTTTCTACCTCTGAATTACCCCTAGGATGATACAATGCCATTAATGTCTGTTCAATGCCAGCCAGTTTTAAACATGTTCTCATTGCCTCTGAGCTGAACAGTACCCCATTATCTGTAAATATGGTCGCTGGAAATCCTCCCCTCAGAAATACCTCCTCGAGAAATTAAATCGCAACCTTGTTGTTTAAGTTTTAACTACTGTAATCTCCATCCACCTGGAAAACATGTCCACCAAAAGCACTACGTATTTACATAAACCATCTTTTAATGTAATAGGACCCATGATAGCCAACGCTATTTCATTCCATGACATTTTAGGATATCCCAATGAGGACATGGGTGGATTTAGTGTTTTTTGGGCTTTGTCACTAGTTTCACAATTCACACATTCTCGTACATACCTTTAAATTTCTGGATCTACCTCAGGCCACCAATACAGTATTTTTATACCTCTTTTGGTACAAGAGATGTCTGAATGTCCTTCATGTCCAATGGCTATAAGTCTCTGCCTGTTACCATATGGAGGAATAATTTTTCCACCTCCATGCCAGGGTTTTTCTTCCTATCACGGAGTACTTCTCCTCCATAGGTAACAAGAAACAATAAGCAACTGCAATAACATATAATTCACCCCTTTTGTTCTTTTGTGTTAATACACCCTACGTCTCTTAGTACTTGCATCTGTGGTGAAAATCAAGTCTGCCTCTGGATCAAAACCTTGCAACATGGGTACATTATCAATCCCTTTTTTAATATCCTGAAATGCTTTGTTGACAGTTGCCATTCCACTCCAACTCGGTTTTATTCTTCAATAATAACCTTATTTCATGAATTTTGTGCGAGAGTGTGAGAAGTTTTCCAGACATTTTCAATAGAATTTGGCTAATCCTAAAAAGCATCTCAACTCATACTTAGATTTAGGTGATGGTGGACCTACAATAGCTTCAACTAATTTCTTTTTTTGCTTTATTCCCTCATGGCTGGTTTCATGACCCAAATATGTGACTCTTTTCTGGCTGAACCTACTTTTACTGCTTTCTGCTAACAAACCTCTTTCTTCCAGGATACTTAATACTTTCCTCAATACTTCATCATGATGTTCTGTATTGTTACCCCTCACTAAAATATCACACCCAGCACAAAGGTTTGCTACTACTCCCTTCCCCTGCTATATTTAACACCACATTATCTCACCTTTAGTGACTATCCCTTTCTTCTCTTGCATCACTTGTTCTTCTGAGAACTTATCTTCTTCACTCTCTCTCACACAAGCAACTTTGCAACTACTCTTCTTCAGTTTTTTTCTAGCATAGTCTGGAATACTGTCCTATTATACCACATTTTAAACATTTAACAGCTTTGGCAGGGCACTTGTCGAACCTCACTGAATGTAATGTACAACCACAATGATAACATGAACTGTTAACATTTCTTGCTTGTCCTATGTTGTCCGCTTTTTACGTATACCATCTAATGGCAGTATAGCATCCTCCAGTGTGTAACATTTTCTGCTTTCCTTCTGACACCTTGTTCACCACCTCTACCCCTTTCTTTTCATGTGCTAATGTGGGTTTAACGCAACATTCAAATAGTTCAGCTTTCTTGGTCATAGCAATAATGTCCTTGAGATTAACCTCTCTGTCCACCCACAATCTCTCCTCTATAGACTTGTTTTTAGTATACATTACTATTTGATCCTGAGCTAGTTTGTCATGCAAATTTCAAATCAGCATGGGCTCACTAATTTCTTTAAGGCAGAAGCTGTCACGATTTACGTGCTGCTTTAATCTAGAGTCCGCAGAACGAGTGGCGAGGATCTTGTTCTTGAATGTTCGGCCTTGGCCCAGGTGGGGGTGACTCTTTCTGGTAGCCACGGTGCTGGAGGCAATGGGAACACCAAGAGCGGGCCATGTACCTCAGAAGTAGTGCCAGAGGGAAAAAAAACCCTGAAAGGGGAAAAAAACCTCCAAAAGATAGGTTCCTGCAACAGGAACAAAATAAATAGGTAATAACAGGAGCAAAATACAGGAAAAAACACTGGAACGGACGAGAACCAGCACAGGATACAAGGAAGCAGGAGCGAAGCACCATCCAAACAGAAAGTGTTGCAGCCCAAGGAGAGAAAGAATCACAGCCCTTAAATACCGACAAACAGGAAGTGACCAACAGGAAGTACAAGGACACCATATTAGATAGGGAAAAACACATAGAACAGAATGGACAAGGAGCCATAGAGAGTAGGGAAACAAGGAATGCTGGGAAGAGAGGTGTAATATGGGAAAGGGAGAAAACATAAAGGAAGGCAGTAGAAGACAACAGGGAAAAGAAGACAAAGAAAAGAAGAACAGGTGGGTGGGGGAGGTCAGACCTGCCTGAGAGCGCGGTGTGCAAAAAAAGAACGAGGCCCCATGCCCAATTTGGGGCCTCGTAAGGTGCAGAGCAGGCTGGGGACGCGGTGCGTCTTTAAACCGCTCGTGCCACTCGCAGCAGCGCAACAGTAGGTCCCCCCCGAAGGTCCAGGTTTGTGCGGAAACAAGCGGTGAAAATGACGAATAGAAGAGGTGCGTGAACAGAAGATGCATCTTCCCAAGAGCATTCACTGAGAGGGTAACCCTTCCAATGAATCAGATACTGAAGACGTTTGTGAAAGATTCAAGAGTCACAAATCTCTTGTACCTCATATTCAGGTACATCATCCACTAATAAAGGAGGAGGACAAGGAAACTGTTGAAAGTAAGGATCAGGTACATAGGGTTTGAGCTGGGAAACATGAAAGACCGGATGAATCCTCCAGGTACGAGGCAAGTGAAGACGGACAGTGACAGGATTAATCAGCTGAAGGATACGAAAAGGACTGTAGTAACGAGGTGTGAACTTATTCTGAGAAAGGCGTAAAGGCAAAAATGTTGACGAAAGCCAGATTTTATCCTGAAGGTGATATTCTGGAGCATCCCTATGCATTTTGTCTGCTATTCTCTGCATGTATCTCTTGGTGTTCAACAAGTTAGATCGAATCAATCTATGGATCTGTAAAAGTCGTCTGGAAAATCAAGTAACAGCAGGGAGAGAAGAGGTAGACTGGAGAGTAGTAGGATAAGAGGTAGGATGATAGCCATAAGAACAGAAAAAGGGAGTGACCTTAGAGGCACTATGGACAGTGTTATTGTAAGAGAATTCAGCGATAGGAAGGTAAGTGTTCCAGTTGCTCTGGGTAGAATTACAAAAGCAGCAAAGGTACTGCTGCAATCCTTGGTTGAGACGCTCAGTCTGTCCATTGGTTTGAGGATGGAAACCTGATAATAGTGCTATATTGTCCATTGGTTTGAGGATGGAAACCTGATGATAGTGATATATTGATGTTCAATGTCCTACAGAAATGTTTCCAAAACCGGGAGATGTACTGAGGTTCCCTGTCAGTCCATGGAGACGGAAAATATGATGGATAAATATCTGACTTAGTTCTTGGGAAGTAGGTAATTTTTTCAGGGCAGTGAAGTGAGCCATCCTAGTAAAGGAATCTATGGTGACCATGATAACCCGGTTTCCTGCTGATGGAGGTAGTGAACACATGAAATCAGTAGAAATGGTGTGCCAGGGAGCCAGTGGAACAGGTAATGGTTGTAGTAATCCTGCAGGTCTGGTACGGGGTATCTTTACTTGAGCACATATGGGACAAGTCTGAACGTATCTTTCAACATCCACTTTCCAGGTAGGCCACCAGAAAGACCACAAGAGTAGTTCTTGTGTGGCCTTGATGCCTCTATGACCAGCAACCGGAGAATCATGGCACATTTGTAGTGCCTTTTCTCTAACTCCATTAGTAGGGAGGAACAACAGGTTCTTATAATAATAATACCCCTTTTGTTTACATATTAGGGGGTTTAAGTTATTTAACTCTTGATCAGACAGGTTGGCGTATTCCAGTTGTACCTCATCCAGGAAAGATTGAGCTACACCGATGATTTTACCGTGCTCAAGTAGATATTGTGATGGGGTAGGAGTACAATCTGGATAACGGTGAGACAGAACATCAGCCAGAATGCTTGGGATCCAGGAATATAGGTGACATAAAAGTCATACTGACTGAAGAAAAAGGCCCAACGAGCCTGACGACTGTTCTGGCATAAAAAATTACGTAAACATTGTAGATTACGACGGTCTGTTCTCACCTGGAAGGGCTCTTTGGAACCCAAAAGAAACTGTCTCCACTCTAGGCAGGCTGTTTGCAGAGCTAATAACTCCCTTTCTAGTACTGAGTAATGTTGTTCCGACGCAGAGAGTACATGGGACAAATAGAAAACAGGATGTTCAAGACCGTCATCTTCTTGTTGTTGGAGTAAGGCAGATCCGATGGCTCTTTCGGAAGCATCAGTAACAACAATAAATTGTTGGTATCTGGGTGTCTCAATATCGGTGCTTGAGAGAAGGCCTTTTTTAGACTCTGAAAAGCTATTTCACCCACCCTCGTCCAGACAAAGCCTTTCTTTAAATTCTCCTTCTTTAATGTTTGAGTTATATGGCTGGTTTGTTCTGCAAAGTCTAAGATAAACTGCTGATAAAAATTAGCCAATCATAGAAAACATTGTGTTTCCTTAATAGAGGAAGGAGAAGGCCAGTCTAAGATGGCTTGTACCTTTTCCTGGTCCATTGCTATTCCAGTGGGACTACGGTGATATCCCAAATATTTGACTTCTGGCTTGTCAAACTCACACTTATCTGGTTTACAGGACAGTTGATGTTCCCGGAGTCATTGGAGGACTTGTTTCACGTGAGAGGAATGAATTTCAGGACGTCTAGAATAAATAAGGATATCGTCTAAGTAGATGACGACCATATTATTCAAGAGATCAGAGAACACAGAGACCATAAATCTTTGGAAAATTGAGGGGGCATTAGTGAGACCAAAGGGCATAACTCTGTACTCATAATGACCAAATGGGGTCCGGAAAGCAGTCTGCCACTCGTCTCCTTCTTTAATACGCAGAAGGTGGTAGGGTCCACGAAGATCTAGTTTGGTAAATCGTTGAGCCCCTCTGACTGCCTCTAGTATATCCTTGATGAGGGGCAAAGGATGACGATCTTTTATAGTTATCTTATTTAGACCTCGAAAATCCGGGCAGGGACGAAGATCCTTTGTTTTCTTGGTTACAAAAAAGAGGGGAGCCCCTGCCGGAGAGGATGAAGGTACAATAAAACCGCTATGCAAGTTTTCTTGCAGATACTCCTTGAGAACTTCCCTTTCAGGTTCCGTGAGTGAATACATCCTCCCAAAGGGAATGATCGCTCCAGGTTCCAAGGGAATAGCACAATCGTAATCTCGATGTGGGGATAACACAGGTCTGGATGATTTTTAGAACACATCTTGAAATTCTAGATAGTGATCGGGGACTCCTTGGACTGTATTGATGGAACATCCGGTAGTAATTTCAGTAGGCATCAACCTCTTGGGTGACCAATAAGTGTCTGAAGCAAAGCAGTTCTCATGGCAAAATAGTCCGGGTTTCCCAATTTACATAAGGGTTATGTCTTATGAACCACGGAATTCCTAAAATGATAGTATGATTGGGGGATGATATTAGATCAAATGAGATGTGTTCTTGATGGTTCCCAAATTGTAAACTTAGTGTCAGGGTGGTAGTATCAACTGGACCAGAGGATATTAAGGAACCATCCACTGTGTGAACTTGTTCCGGGACTTCTTTGGGTCATGTTGGTATTTGTTGAGTTGTGGCCTAAGTCTTATCCATATATATGCCACTAGCACCACAATCAAGTAAAGCCATTGTTCTTTCTTGACGTCCGTCCGGTAACTGTAACGTCACAGGTAACATAAACAAAGTTGTGGTATTGTCCTGATGGAAGGTATAGCAGATGATCCCGTCCCCTCCCTTATTACAGAGGACGGGAAATGGCGTTTCCCGATGGCCTTTGAGGATGAACAGCGCAGGTACGAAGCATGTGGCCGGCAGCACCACAACACAGACACAATCCTTTCTTACGTATGTCTTCCCGCTCGCTAACGGAAAGTGGACCTCGAGTGGCATCCATCTGCATAGGTTCACTTTCTGTGTCTCTGGCTGGAGGACGAGGTTCCTCGGGATGATGCAAAAAGACACGTGAAGTGCTTGGCTGCGATGATCTTCTATTCTTTCTCTTCTCCATACGTCGTTCTTGGAGACGTTATTCGATGGAAAGAGCTTGATCCATCAGACCGCGAAGATCGTCAACTCGAGTGGAGTGTACTAACTCATCTTTAATCTCCCCTTTAAGTCCTCTATGAAATAAAGTCACCAGAGTTCATTCCACCCAGGTGGTCTCAGCCGCTAGCTATCAAAAGCGGGTAATGTATTGGAGGCCATCTTGTGAGCCTTGTTTGATATCACATAAGGCTTCTTCCGCAGAGGCCTCCAATCCTGGACGACTAAACATCTGTTTAAACCGATTCATGAAGGCGGGATAGTCCGACAATACTGGGTCATTGGATGATACCATTGGGGTGGCCCAGGCCAAGGCAGGACCGAATAGCGCTCTGATAAGATATCCCACCTTTGTCTTGTAGTGGGAGAATTGGGTAGGTCGGAAGGCAAAATACACAGTTAATGCATCGAAGAACTCTCGCAGTTTAGTTGGTTCACCGGAGAAATGAGGAGTAGAGGTGGAGACGGCCGGAACATCTGCACTGCGGAAAGCCAAAGCCTGTCGTAAAGCAGCATTCTCATTTCGTAATTGTTGCAGTTCCTGAGCTTGTTGCTGAATGGTTGCCAGAAGAGATTGATCAGGATCTGCAGCAGCCGCCACTAAATCATCCATGGTGTTAGACGACGTTGGGAGTATTTAGCTCTGCAATCTGTCACGACATACTTGCTGCTTTAATCTGGAGTCCGCAGAACGAGTGGCGAGGATCTTCTTCTTGAATGTTCGGCCTTAGCCCAGGTAGGGGTGACTCTTTCTGGTAGCCACGTGCTGCAGGCAATGGGAATGCCAAGAGCAGGCCGTGTCCCTCAGAAGTAGTGCCAGAGGGAAAAAAAAACCTGAAAGGGGAAAAAACCTCCAAAAGATAGGTTCCTGCAACAGGAACAAAATAAATAGGTAATAACAGGAGCAAAATACAGGATAAAACACTGGAACAGACGAGAACCAGCACAGGATGCAAAGAAGCAGGAGCGAAGACACCATCCAAACAGAAAGTGTTGCAGCGCAAGGAGAGAAAGAATCACAACCCTTAAATACCAACAAACAGTAAGTGACCAACAGGAAGTACAAGGACACCATATTAGATAGGGAAAAACACATAGAACAGAATGGACAAGGAGCCATAGAGAGTAGGGAAACAAGGAATGCTGGGAAGAGAGGGGTAATATGGGAAAGGGAGAAAACATAAAGGAAGGCACAAGAAGACAACAGGGAAAAGAAGAACAGAAAAGAAAAACAGGTGAGTGGGAGAGGTCAGACCTGCCTGAGAGCACAGGTGCGTGTGCAAAAAAAGAACGAGGCCCCATGCCCAATTTGGGGCCTCGTAAGGTGCAGAGCAGGCTCGTGCCGTGCACAGCGGCGTGACAGAAGCACAGTCTTCAATGTTTTCATGCTTTTCCTGCTTCCTCTGAAAGAACACGTGATGTGTTACTGCAATACACACTGTAGGTGAAAGGTGTTCATCTAAATCCTGGATTGGATGTTTAAAAATATCACTGTCACCATCACTCCTGTCTGTTTTTTTTAATTGGTTATAAATATTCAATCCTTCTGGATCTAAACAGTAAATGAGAAATATTTTCTTTCTCTTCACTCTAAGGGCCATATTTATACTTTTTGACGCACAACTGCGCCAACGCAGTTGTGCGTCAAAAATTTTAACGCCGGCTAACGCCATTCCAAAGCGCCATGCGGGCGCCTTATTTATTGAATGACGTTAGCCGGTGCTGCGGACTGGTGTGCGTCCAAAAAAATGACTCACACCAGGCAGCGCCGGCGTAGGGGAAAATGGAGCTTGGGCGTCAAAAAATGGGGCAAGTCAGGTCTGAGGCTAAATTTTGGCCTCAACCCGATTTGCGCCATTTTTTTTTACGCCCAACCCCCATTGAAATGACTCCTGTCTTAGCACAGACAGGAGTCATGCCCCCTTGCCCAATGGCCATGCCCAGGGGACTTATGTCCCCTGGGCATGGTCATTGGGCATAGTGGCATGTAGGGGGGCACAAATCAGGCCCCCCTATGCCACAAAAAAATAACGAAAAAAATACTTACCAGAACTTACCTTAAGTTCCCTGGGATGGGTCCCTCCATCCTTGGGCGTCCTCCTGGGGTGGGCAAGGGTGGCAGGGGGTGTCCCTGGGGGCATGGGAGGGAACCTCTGGGCTCCTTCTGAGCCCACAGGTCCCTTAACGCCTGCCCTGACCAGGCGTTAAAAAATGACGCAAAAGCGTCTGGACGTCATTTTTTAAGGCCCGCCCACTCCTGTGCGTCTTTTTTGCACGGGAGTTTAAATAAGGCGCACATGCCTTAGAGTCATTTTTTAGAAGGGAATGCCTACCTTGCATATCATTAACGCAAGGTAGGTGTCCACACTAAAAAATGACGCAAACTCCAAGAACTTTGGCGCTAGACGGGTCTAACGCCAAAGTATAAATATGGAGTTAGCTTTGCGTCGGATTTGCGTAAAAAAAAACGACGCAAATCCGGCGCAAACAGAGTATAAATATGCCCCTAAATGAGCAACTACAGTCTTCCCTATTAGCTATATAATTCAGTAAGTACTCTTTCCATTCACTCTACTGCACTGCTGGTGCCTATGGAGATGCTAAAAATTCTTTATGCGAACTTAAATGTAGACGCGTAACTCCATTATTTGCCAAATTTCCACTTGATGACATATCGTCAATTAAAGGTACCTCCAACACGAAGGAAATGTAAACATAAAACTTTCCAGTTCACTTACATTGCTGCATACATCCTTGTTGTGACAGTGCCATTTGTTGGGTAAACCCTACATGTACACTTGATGACAGAGAAGTACAGAAAATACTGTTTGACAACGTTGTCTAGCCCTTAGATGATGAAGAAAACTTTGCACATGAACACTCCAACCCGTTATCTCAAGCATTTAATCGGGTTGAATAGTATTCCCCCCGATACTTTAAAATGCCCACAGCATGTCATTACATGTAGCATTCTTAACAAGAAGTGGGGCTTGAGCTGTTAATATGCTGCACGTCATTGCCTATCTGTTTCTACAGACAATCCTGGAATGCGCTTACACAAAGAACTCAGTGGCCATGGGAGTTTTCATGCACGTTGACAGGTCTATCTGCAATACTGGAGTGTGCCGGCAAAGAAGCCTCCATTGCCTTGAGCACTTCCAGATAACATGTTGACAATTGCACGTGCACAAGGAGCACTTCCAAATAATGTGCTGTAAGTTGCACATGTACAGTAACGGTAAGACTGTAACTGTAGCAAGGCTTTGCAAGGTATAATCATGCAGTGCCTCCCCAACAAAAATCGTTACACATTGTGTCTGAAGTAAGAATGTGCTCAAAACAGTCTTTCAGCAATACAGCTCTTACACATTATGGAGGCTCTCAATCCTTGATGATTTAAACCACTGTACCAAATAAGCCACTTGAAGCTTAAAGCTTCCCATCTCTATCCTGTTCGTCATCACCAAAATACTGTAGTAATGTTGTACACGGACTTCATTCTTATATTGACGTTATTCCATATACAAAGATATATGCAGCACAGTTACCTCAGCAAAGCACCAGCCTTTACCTACTAAAGAATGTTACAATGTTCCACATTGCCCATGTCCATATTCTGATACTTACTTATCACTACAGTCCTCCCAAGGGAAATCCACAAACCCTAGGCACTTTAGAATCCCCAAGATGTTGAAAAAAAGGATGCATATTTGGAATGGATAGCTTATTTGGACAACAAGTTATGGGGTTGCTCGAACTATCCTATATAGCCAAAAAGGCTTAACACAGTGAGGGGAAAGGCTTAGGAGTGAAGGGGTTACAGAGTATTCAAAATCATAATTGAATGAAGGAGCCAGGATGTGCAAGAGTTCCTGTGACCCCCAAAAACGTGATAGATAAAATAAACTTTTACAGTTGTACTTGCAACTGAATGGTGCCACCGTGGCCAACTGATGTGTGTTCAACCCTGTGGGCTGGTTAGTAGGTGACAAATGTCCTTGTAGTAATGAATATATCCAGTGTGAAGCCAGTGCAGAGTCCACGCTGCCATTCTAAGTCAGTCCAGGATTCATTGCGGCACTGTTCTCCCACTCATGACTTTGGAGTTGATTTGTCTGTTTACTTACTTAAGTGACCAAGACTATGATTAAGACATGTTTTATCTTTGCAATGCTACAAGAATATTTCCAACCAGATTAATGGCAATCTTGGAGGTACCTTCAATCGAAATAAAGTCTACCACAGACCTTAAATGTGTTTATTGTGTTAGATGTACAATGTACACGAAAGAAATATTTTCAACGATCCAAAAAAAAAACAGTGAAAAATAAAGGTAAACATGATGTGTTAAACGGGGTGAGGCTTGTGCCCAAATAAGATGGCCACTATACATGTTCACTCTGCATGAACTGGTGCTCCACTGTCCGACACTAGTACTGGAATTTCTTATTAGTTTTGTTCCAGGAGCATGCGCAAACCTGTCTACAATACAGATGGTTGGTGACTCAATCTCTTGTTGACCTATTTTCTATGACCTTCCAGGGCTCTTGACCCTAATGGAAAATCCTGAGCACAGCCACAAACAACTGTTTGTCCCATGTAATAAGCTACACTGAGCTAAGTGACCTCTGAAGCACCCCAGGCATTCAAAACATTGTGAAAGTGTTAAATATGATTTTGAACTGCCACTAGGTGTTTCATCTTGCATGCCACGTGCTATCTGAGCCCAACAGAGTCTCTTGTCAGGAAATGGGGACAGCAGAGAAAAGGAGATGAAAGAGACCAAAGAAATGAAGGGACAAAAAAAGACCCAAATCCAAACTACCACTCTTAAAATCTCACTTAAAATCAAGGCTACATCAATCTACTGTTTTGGATTTTATACTACAAAGGTTATCATTCCTACATTACCTAGCCCAAAGCACCAAAATAAGCAAGGATCTCATGGAGGCAGTAGTACATAAAGTGTGAAGGAGCAAAAATTGTCATCTCTCATGACTTTGCCAAAGACACAATGTTTCACATTAAAGGATTTTTTTGCTTATCAAACTCAACTTAGAGGTCTCTATATATCTCATCTCTAAGTGGGCTCTCCTTGTTTCAAAATCATCGGCAATGATACCCCTAGATTCCTTAATAGCCATTATGCTCTTCTGAGATTTCTACTCGGGATAATACAAAACAAAATCAACTTATCAATGGATCAGTAATCAGCTGATATTGAAAGGGAACCTCCATCTACTTATCAAGAATACTGCTTTCCATTTACTCTTGAGGCATTTGAGTGCTGGCACTTTTGAGCCATTAGTTTGCTGGGATGCATGTCCTGCTTATATTGCCCTTTTTCTAAATGTTGTATATTTCTTCTTCTTTCTTTATATTTCAGAGACTGTTCCTTTTCTGGTAGAAGTTTCATCAGCTTTACTCGTGTTTCTGCAGATCATCATAACCATATATCCTGCATGCCTTCAAGGTATGAATTTATTAACAATTCTCGCACAGACATTTATTGTGTCCCCTGTTCTGTTATCTTACATCACCAGAGGTTGTTTACATACAATGTTACTTTTAACTGTTACACTGAAGTAGCAATATATGTAGTTTTCGTCCACCAGCTGTCATCTGTCCCCAGATTAGTATAATAAGTTTCCCTCCCTTGCCCATGTTGTTAGCAATGGGTGTGTTAGTGAGCAAACTGGCTCCTGCAAGGAAGGATGGGTGGACTTTTGTATTATGTGTGTGATAATATTTCTCTTTCTTCTTCTTGCTAAACTTTCCCTTTCTCTCTTTTCCTTCCTCTATAACCTTGCTTGGATGGAACCTATACTATCAACCAGCAAATATACCTTTTTTATGCTTAACTCCTTCGATGCGTCATATGAACTGGAGACGTTTGACACAACTCTGCTCGTGTGCGTCGGATGACTTCTAGTCATCCCATCACATGGCACTGGAAATCCCTCTGATGCAGGCACCAGGGGGATTTCCTTTCTTCCAAAATAGCCTCTTGATCTGGGGAATAGCTTTCCCAGCTCCTGAAGCTGTTCTGGGTTTTCTGTGAAATGGCAAACAGTCTGCGCAGCACACTCATGTAATTTCACTGAAAATGAAAGTGAAATGAGCCGATTGGTTCACTTCACTTTCAATGCCTTAGTGCTCAAGGGGCTATCTCAGACCTACAAACACTGAGGCAGATGGGAGAGGTATCATTGGAAGGGGGAGAATCTCCCCTTTCCATTGGTACTACTCCCTAGTGGATCCCTGCTTGGTTGTTGCTGCAGGAGGACAATCCCCAAGCAGGGATCCACCCACTAGACACCAGGGAAGGGGTAGCACCCCTTTGGGAAAGGGCTTTTGCTCCCCCTTTATATTTTGGGCACAATTCAGTGTTTCTGCCCCCCTCCACCAGGAAGCACATGGGAGCAGTAGCCCCCGATCTGAGACCCAGGGGGCAGAAAGCCCGCTATGTACCAGGGATATTTTTTAAATTTATTTTGAGGTAGGTGCTGCCCAAAATGGGCATTGCAATGGCCCTACCAATCTCCACTGAAAAATGAGCAGAGTCTTTCGACCCCGCCTGGGGTCAGATGAGGCAATAGCCCCCAAAATTGGCATAGGCTTACTGCCCCTCTGGGAGGCAGGTGGAGGCAATAGGCCCCCATGTGCCCTTTGGGGGTAGAAGGCCCACTAGGCACCAGGAATATTTTTTGGTATTGTAGGGTTAGGGGTTTCCCAGAATGGGCATGGCAAAGTCACCACCAAAATAAATTGACACAGTCTTTATCCCCCTGGGGGCTGATGGGGATTATTAGCCCGATCTTTCCCCCAGGGCGGGAAAAAAGCCCACTACACACCAGGGAAGCATTTGTCTAAAAATAGCAGTGTGGGGGCTGCCCACCACCATGGGCATGGTTATGCCCTCCACCCAAATTGAAGGGGGCAGCAGTCTTTCTGGCTCCTCTGCAGACTAAAGCATCTCATCCAAATTGCAAACAAGTGGAAATTTCACTCTTTTGGTCTTTTATTTTACATATGAGAGCTGGGATAACTCTCAATATCGTCCCACTAACAATGTTGTGCAGATTCACTTTTTGGACTTGGGTACACTAACACCTGGAAAAACCATTTAGACCAATACACTCCTGAAAACTATACATCAGAGGGAGTTCAGGGTGGTGTGCTTCACATGCACCCCACACAATTTTCTTTCGCACAATACCATGAAAACCTCCAACTGTGCCAGACATCATGCATTCTCCCTACATTTCTGTGATGGAAACTTCCAGAATCCGTAGGAATACACAACATTCCTACCACCCAGCATTGCCCTATCTGTACTGATAAAAACTCTTCCCCACTTGTCTGCGGAGTCTTGCCCTAATTACACTGAATAATTCTTAAACAGATTGTTTAAAAAACATTTTCCTTGAATGTGTTTTAGTGTGGGTTATGTATGGGAGCCTATTACAGATATTTTGCAGATACATTTTTCCCATGGCATGCAATATCCATAAACAGTTTATTTTAGCTCAAAACTGGTCCTCACCTATGAGACATGGAAGGGGGTCACAAGAACTATGTGCAATAATATGAATGAGCTGCTGCTCTGTTGTAATGTTAAAATGTTACTGACCTGGTCCATTAGGGCAGGAAAGTGCTGAATTGAGATAATAAAATCAATGTTGCTCCATACAGGGCCCTCCAAATTATGTTTTGCCCAGGGTCCCCGAACTCCTTAAGATGGCCCTGACGTCCTATGAAACAATGGAGGATGAACAGCATTTTTATAGAAACTGAAAAAATGAAAGACACAACCCAGAAGGATATCAATCATTATACAACTTAGAATAACATAGAGGATAACCCTCCTGAAATTTTCAGGATATCCCAAAGCTACAATCAGAAGCAGCATGATTAACCTTCTGTCTGCTAAAAACAAAAAGATCAATATCACATTAATGAACCTGAACTCAAGATTAGAGCCCTAGAATTTAAATTCAGTGACATAAAGGTTACACAGCTCTTTCTGAATTGAAGAACCTTAAATGCAAACTTAGTACATTTCTGAGCAATAAAGCACACAAATGGGTCTTCATGAGAAAAGGTGAAAAAATGATTTCGAGAAACAAAGTAGGATGGTACCTTGCCAACCTCATAAAGTTTGAGAAACACAACTTGATCCATAATAAAGAAAAACAGATTAAAAGTTACAGCTACAATCTTTCATTCTAACATTAGATAAATACTCTCCAGGGAAAACCTAATTAAAACGTATTTCACAAGAGGAAATACTCAAAGTCATTTATGGTATGAAAATATGAAAATCCCCCAGTCTGGATGGGTTCATTAGTACTGTTCATAAAACGTACATATATTCACTTGCCATATCATAAAATAACTTATTATTTCATATTCATAAAACTGGAAACATTCAATGCTCGGTCTCTCATATGCAACAATTGCTGTAACATCAAAAAGTTTAAATATCTTAGACATAAAGAATTATCATCCTACCTACCTCACTCATAAACATACACTGTAAACTTTACTCCACAAATTTCATGACCAGGTCAGAAAAAGTCTTCAACCTGTTAATCCTCCCTTTCCAGGGTAGATTCCAAATTGGAAGAATGACTTGTGATAATATTAGAACTTTCTGTCATGATCTTGATTAGGTAGAATCTCTTAATTCACCAAGGAGCAGAAAAGGCATTTGACAGATTCTGGTGGACCTTTCCAAAAGCCATTCTACACAAATTTGACTTCAATCCAGCGTTGACCATCCTTTTTAATATTGTTGTGAATTCTAATACAATGTGCCCACGTATAAATGAGGTTGGCCTGGAGGACACTAAACGGAGCTCGAATGGATGTTATAAATTAGCAACGTGGAATTTGGGAGGGTTATTGAATAAGTTTGGTTTTGATAATTGGACTAACAGTATATCCAGCCTTGATTTTACTTGTATTCAAGAAATCTGGTGCGCGAACTCTAAATATGTGCAAGGGTTCTCATCCTATTTCCTTGGTGCTATTCCTCTTCAAGCAGAGAGGGCTAAGGGTAGGCTTCAGATTCTCATCTCTAATAACCTCCTTGTAAATGTGTAAAACTTCAGTGGTCTCTCATAAACAATTACTATGTTTAACTATTAAGGGGTTGTGAGATCTGGTGTTGTTAATGCTTCTGATATATCACGCAATAAAGCAGTCAGTGCACTTGACCTTGGCTTATAGAAGTGTTCATGCCTTATTCACACAAATTATATTCTACTATGGGCCGGCTATTTTAATTTTCAGTCCTTCACCAGCGACGCATGTATGTGGATTTGCTAATCAGGACGGGGTGGGCAATTCTCATTTTTGTCACAATGAATAAGGGGATTCTTTGAATTCCACTATCTTTAAATACGATGTTCTGTTATTGAAGTGCGAATGTGATTGCAATGTGGAGCAGATTCCAACCTTCATGGGAAGGAATGCTTCTTCTGTTGTAGACTATGTATTTGTATTTTCCTTTGCTAGTGGTTTGTGTGGTACCCCTAGCATTGTTCCGTCCATATTAGACGATCATGACCCTATTATACTTCCATTTTCTCTTTTGGGGTATGACAAGTAAAGTATTCTCCACAATGAACAATATTTTCCATTTAGGCCTAATGGGGTGCTAATTAAGTGGGCAGATATGGACCCTGATTGCATTCTCCAGAAAAGTGTTAATGGGAATTCTTTGGAACTAAGTTATTGCTTGCAGGATGAAGTACTTCCTACTATGTTGTTGGGTTTCTTTGAACGCATTATTTGCTCTATTGAGGCACTCCTGACGCAAACAAATGAAGTCACTCTGAAAAAAATAAATAAGGGGATGGTTTGAGTGGGCATGCACCCAGGCCTATGGGGATTTAAAATCAGCCCTACTTAGTGTCCGAAGTGATTCAGTGTCTATTAAGTTCCTCCGTTTAATGTACAGTGAGGCTGTGAAGATAAGGAAAAGGGTTCTTCAAGAGGAGGCCTGGGCACAATTGGCTTTAGCTGCAGAAATAAATGATGATAAGTTGTTTTGGAAGACAGTCGATGTACTTTTTTAACAAATGAGATGGCCCCTGAGATTTGTACCTTTGTTCCCTGTAATGCATGGGTAGCCCATTTTTCTGAATTGTTTTAAGCTAAATAACAGGGAATGTGGTATTGAAGGGGGTGAGGTGATGAGAAAATCGTCTCTCCTTCCTTTGAATATCACTATTGATAAGGTACTTTTAGCCCTTCTGGATAGTGCTGGGGGTAGGGCCCTGGTCCAGACAGGGAGCCAGTAGAAGTTTTTAAATTGGCTGTTAATTTATGGGGACCCATACTTATAAGGATGTTTAACATAGCAGCTGTTGACGAGATTCCATCCTCTTGTGGTTCTTCCTTACTAGTGCCTATTTATAAAAAAGGAGCAAAAACTGACCCTAAAAAGTATCACCAAATCTCACTCTTGCCTCATCTGTGAAGGTGGTAAGCAGGATTTTCTTGAAAAGGCTGGAGGGCGGGTACAACAGAATTCTATTTTATCCCTAGCTCAATATGGCTTTAGAAGGGGTCTTGGCATCATTGAGTAATATGTAAAGTTGGACCTATTGTTTGGGAATTATACCAGAGCCAAACCAGGGCCTTGTATTTTTATTTTGTGTATTTAAGCAGTGCTTTTGATTTTGTTGACAATTCTATTCTTTGGTCTACGTTGTCTTACCTTGGTGCCCCTAGAGAAATCATTTACTTTTTAGCTCGCCTTTATAAACAACTGCCATGTAAAATTTGGTTTGGCCCTCTGGGTGAGTGTTCACCCCTTTTAAAGTTGAGAGAGGCAGTTATGTCTTAAGCCCCTAATTATTTTCATTAGTCATATTTTTTTACAATCTTTACAGACAAATGCTCCTAGTGTTGCAGGACATACTATACCTGTGTTGGTATACGCTGACAACATCGGCCTTCTACCCAGTACACCAGTGGGCTTACAAAAACTGATGAGTACTTTAGAGGAATTCATGACCTCCAAAGGAATGGTGATTCACAAATCGAAAATGTTTACAATTGCTTGAGGCCACAAATCAAAGAAATGTAGAACCTTTTTCTATAATAATACCCTGTTGTTAATGTAAATTCCTTTTGCTATCTGAGAGTCACATCTACAAGTAATGGGTCTTGGCACATCAGATCTCAGTTGCTAAAGCTGAAACTCACATGGGGTCTTCAGGTTCTCCAGCAAATTAGGTAGTTGCCCCATTAAGGATATGGTGGAAATAATTAAAGCAAGAGTTGTAGCCACTGCTGCTTATGGGGCTGGTCTTTGAGGATACACAGTACACAAATCCTTGAATACATAGGAAATTCGATTTTTTTAATGTTTACTATGCCTACCCATTACAGTTTGACTTGGATTATACATCAGGAGGTAGGTTTACAGTTTTTGGAGGATGTGCTCCTTGTAAGACCTTTGTTATTATTGTTCAACAATAGGGCCATGGAAGAACATTTTTACTAAATTGACTATCAAAGATTGCTTCAAACTGGATAATTTTCTATGTATCCCCAGTTAGCATATATTGACTCCTCTTTTAGTTTTTTTTTAACCTATCAGTATGTTCAGACCCCTTGCAAGTGTAATCCCTTACCAAGATGACTATTAAGGAATCCTTTCCGCAGTATACGATGGAATGGAGTGCAGAAATGATTAAATCAACTGTTGCTTTTTACATGTCGCTTTCCCCCGATGTTGGCTGTAAAAGTTATTAATCTTACATCACCAACATACAGCATTGGTTTGCCTTCACAAGATTTAGACTTTGAATTGTGCATCACTTAGTGGCATTTCTTAAAACGAAGTCCTGTCCATCAAATATAATTTCATGCCTGTGTGATGTTTCCAGTAAATAAGGCACAAAGCACTTTATGTTGTTTTATACATTTTATTTCCATTATGTTTTTTTTTCTTAAACCCATCTTTGTCGCCGAAAATTTCAGGTCTCACAAAATTGCTCTAAAGTTTTTATTTGCTTTAAACTATACTTCTGGGTGTATTAATGTTGCAAATTTATATTTTAAAGGCCATTTATGTGAGGGAAAGTATTCTGTATTAGCTGGTATCCTGTGCTTAGAATTTTGTATGAAATATATGGACATGATGTTTTTTTATGAATGTTTTTAATGATTTTGAGTTTGAATTGGTTTTCTTGTTTTTATGTACTTTTATGGCTATTTCAAATAAGCTGAATAAAGCTATAACTGAACAAAACTAATTTGGGCAAATGACTCTTTTTCTCTAATCCAAGGGCATCTGTCAGGATAAATGGCTGTTTATCAAAGTCATTCTCTTTAAAGAAGGGGCTGGAGAGGGATGCCCTTTATCACTGCTTCTATTCCTATTAGATATAATTATTCTATTCTATCTGGGTATTTTCTTAATAGGAAAAAACGTTTAGGTATTTCCTCTAAATGGTATGTTATGTGGATTAATAACCTATCCTGGCGCTGAGTAGGCCAGGCCGGAGGGAGAGGAGGAGCTCATGCCCGTTTCATCTGGAAGAGACATGCCTTGGGGTGCCTTCTGAAATCCATAAGGGAGGGGAAGGTTCTGAGGTGTCGTGGGAGGTTGCTCCAGGTCATGTTTATGAAGTATGAGAAGGAGCATCCTCTACATCTGGCCTTCTTTATGCGAAGGAGGTGTGCTATTGCCTGGGACACAGATCAAAGGTGCTTGGTGGTTTAGTATAATTTGAGGCGGTGATTGAGATATGCTGGACCTGTGTAGTGGAGCTCTTTATAGGGGTATGTGAGGAGCCCGAACTTACATGTTTCCTTGACTGGGAGCCAGGGGAGTTTGTTGAGGTGTAGTGGGATTTTGTTTTTTCACAGGATGTTCAGAATGAGCCTGACTGCTGCATTCTGGGTGGTTTGGAGTCAGAGTAGAACATGGGCTGGAATTCCAAAGTAAAGGGTGTTTCTGCAGCCTAGTTTACTTGTGATAAGAGTCTGGGTGGCTGTATATCTTGTGTTAAGTGGGATCCACTTGAAAGTTTGCTTAGCATGTACTGGATATGTGTGCATGAAGAGACAACTGCGTTGATCTGTCTGCTCCTGGAAAGGTTGGTGACCATGATGATCCTGAGGTTCTTGGCATGGTCTAGAGGGGTTGATGGGGGGCAAGTTCAGAGGGTAACCATGAGGCACCCTGTGGGAGTGGTTGTTGCTGACAATAAGGACTTTAATATTGTCTATGTTCAGCTGAAGGCAGTTGTTTCTCATCCAAGCTTCAACTTTGCTCATGCAGATGGTGAAGTTTGTTTTGGTAGTACTAGTTGAATCAGTAAGGGAGAGGGTGAGCTGTGAGTCATCGGCCTAGGATACTATGTTGACACAGTGGGTTCTGACGATGCCTGCGAGGGGTGTCTTGCAGACGTTGAAGAGTGTTGGGCTGAGAGGCTATCCCTGAGGGACTGTGCAGATGGGCTTCATGGGTTCTGAAACGTAGGGGGGAAGTCCAACTTGTTAAGTTTTATCTATGAGGAAGGAGGATGTACACTTAAGCACTGGTTCGTCAGTACATAGGTGCTCAAGCTTTCTGACGAGTGAGTTGTGGGAGACCATATGGAAAGCTTGTAAGAGATCTAGGAGGATGTGTGCAACTGTTTCTCCTTGGTTGAGGATGCTTCTGATGTCATTGGGGGCTGCAATGAGGGTTATTTCTGGGCTGTGGTGTCAGAACTCCTCAGGTGGCCTCCCAACTGTCCATGCCAAGGGCCTCCCTAAGGCTCTTAAATTATGGTCTCCGGCTCTCCAGGTGTCTCTTCTGGTGACAGATTAATACACCTCCCACAGACATTGTCATGCACTGCATTCATGGTTCCCTTTTTCCCCATACATGCACATCTAGGGTAATACTGGCATGAATCATCATAAGGGAGAAGTTAGACATGGTCAGTGTGCGTACTACTAGGGAATGGTTGACTGAATGTGTGGGG
Organism: Pleurodeles waltl; assembly: GCF_031143425.1. Lineage (NCBI taxonomy): Eukaryota > Metazoa > Chordata > Amphibia > Caudata > Salamandridae > Pleurodeles > Pleurodeles waltl. The sequence goes on from NC_090451.1 coordinate 454,425,179, forward strand.
TGCTGCAGACTACCACCTTTTCCTGAGAGCTGTGATCTATTACTGAACTCTGCCTATCAGTCCCCTGGAGTCACCTAATTTGAGATTGTGGCCCCAGATGCACATGAACAGCCTTGCGCTGAACCCTTGTGAGACCTTTAGTCTCGGTGGGCATGTTTGATATCCCAGTATGTACATCTGGGATTCTTGAACCCTCGATGATTGGTATCAAGAAATCCACGGATGACAGGACAGACTGTAGAACACTCCTGGAATTTTCCGGATGTCACTACTCAGTGCCTGTTGGGCTACTGTGATTAGCACTGCTGCAATTATTTGCTTTCCGTGGTGGGGGGGAGCAGTGCTCTTGATGTTTGTCATTGGGCAGCTGCCTTTGGCATTTTGTTCACCTGTCAGGCTAAATTGACAGTAGAGTGCTAACTTTTCCGGCCCTACAACCAATGGATACGGGGAGAGGGCTAATTTGTTTCTGAGTACAAGACATTTTTGGTGACAACTCACTGATTTAGATCTACAATATTAATGTGTTTTGGATTGTTTAACAGTACATTACCCAGCGATTTACAATGTCTATTGTGTGATTCAGCAATGTATAGTTTTGGTGGAAGCTAATAGAGACTACCCATATGTTAGCACCGTCCTACCACTGTGGTGTATAATATGTGTATCCTTGTTTCTAGGTGCTGTACCCTTGACCTACCCATGCAAAGGAAAGTGTGATGTAAATAACGTGTGTGTTCTTATACCAGGTGCTGTAACATGGCTCTCCCAATGCTGAGCAAAGTGTGATGTTGTCTACATGTGTGTGTCTTTGTTCTAGTTGTTGTAACCTGACTCTACTCAGGTTTGGAAAAGTGTGATGTAATAGCTTTGTGTGTCGTTTATTCCAGATGGTGTAAACTGGTGTTACCCACATTGACAGAAGCCATTTGGCACTACAGTAAGGTAGCAGGCAACAGTGTCCTGCTGTGTTGGCCCACATGTGTGATTAGAAGCTCATTTACCCACCTAATTCAGTGATACTGGGATGCAACATGAGTCAAGCTTAGTCCCCAGGAGACCATCTTATTATTTTAGTCAGTTGTTTTAGTTTATTGTTTTATTTAATTGTTTTAGTTTATTGTCTGTTACAAACCTCTCCCCCTTGCGCTCATCTCAACACCACTGTGTATAACTTCCAGAAATTGATGTGAGAGAGAGAGAGTTTGTCCTTGCTGCCCCTGCACCAGAAAGGTCACGACGCTCATTAGATGGTGGCCTGTTCAACAACATGTTTTGACATGTGGTGGGTACGAAAGCCGGATTGAGAGCTGTCTTGGAGTTGATGTAGCTCTAGGTGGTCTGATAATTGGATATTAATGGCTTTCTCCAGGACTTTAGCTGAAAAAGACATGAGCAAAATGGGTCTGCAGTTACTTAGGGTATTGGGATTCTCTGTTGGTTAATTCAATAGCCATTTACTTCTGCATTTTTCCAGCAAGTCGGGAAGGTGGCACTGGTTATGGAGGTGTTGATGATAGCAGTGAGCGTGGGGGAGATGATGGGTTTTCCAAAGTTATATATGAGGTGAGGGCATGGTTCTGAGTAGATGGTATTGATCAGACGGTGGTACCATAATTCATGAGGGGGTTCCAGTTACTTAGCTGCTGTAGGGCGATGAGGGAGATGTTCTGCTGGGCACTCATATTGGTATGCTGTGGGTCAAATGTGTTGTAAATGTTGGCAATCTTCTGTTTTAAGAAGTATAAGTTGCAGAGTGCTTGGAATGGGATGATGTTGTTGTAGGATGCTGAAGGATTGGAGAACTCTTTGATGATTGTGCAGAGTTCTTTGGCATTGTTGGGGCTGGCTTTGAGTTGGAAATTAGGGCCTTTTTCTTGGCAACTGATATTTGGTGGTAGATGGCGAAAGTCATTTCATATGTGGATATTGTAGTTGTGTTTTTGTTGATTCTCCATTTTCTCTCAAGTTGTTTGCTTTGGTGCTCGGAATCACTGAGGTCGATCCAGCACCAGCTGGGTCATTTGTTGTTTTTGGAGGTCTTGTTTCTGCTAGGAGTTGTATGGTTGGCACAGTTGGTGAGCTGTTGCTTGACAAGGTTTAGTGTGGGGTTGGGTGGGCATTTCTGTAGTGTTTCAGTCCAGTTTTCTTTGGAAATTCTTTCCCAGTGTCTTGACAGTGTTTTCAGTTTTTCTGTTGGGGTGGATTGATGGGTGAGTATCTTGGAATGTATGATATGATGGTCGGACCATGTGAGTGGGATCGTGTGGGTGGTGGGATCCTGTTGTTGGAAGAGAAAAAAGGGTAGAGGGTGTGGACTGTTGTGTGGATTGGTCCTTGGACAAGCTGGGAGAACCAGAGGATGTTGAGGCTGTCCATGAGTTCCGTGTGGTTGGGGTCTTTGGTGTCTTCCAGATGGAAACTGAGGTCCCCGAGGATGATGCAGCTGGTTGAGGTGATGCAGAGGGGAGCAATGAAGTCTGCACTGTGCTTGCAGAAGTTGGATTTGGAGCTAGGGGGCCTCTAAGACCACTGCTTGTCCTCCCTTATACAAGACGTATGCTTAAAATGGCAAAAAAGGGACTACAATATCTAATGCAACATTTTCTAGACAAGTCCCGGTTGATTGTCTCAGTATTGAAAAAAATAGCAATACCGTAGATAGCTCACATTAAGGAAACCTTGAAAATTCTCTCTTTCAAGCATTTTTGTAAGCCTGGAACAATTGGGAAAAATTCAAAGGTACAACTGAAGGAAGCATTTATTTCTCTTGAGACTAGTTGAGGATCATAGGCGCTTTAGATAAACCCACTATAACAGTGTTCTTCAACTTCCTCACTCAAACATTGCTTAGGGCCTGATTACGAGTTTGGGGGTCTCGTGACTGCCATGTTTTCGGTGGCAGTCTGACCGCCAACAGTCTGGGGGAGTGGACCACTGTATTATGAGTTTGGTAGATTTTGAGGAAATCGAAGACCGCCAGCGGTCTGCCCCCACAGCCAGGCTGGACAGGCCGCTGTGGTCTCCTGGAGGCACAAACAGGTCGTCAGAGACCTTGTTGCTGCTGGACCTATTATGATGTTGCCCACAGCCAATGTGACCACTGCGGTCCAACCACAACAGATCAGCAGGCAGAAATGATCAGCTAAAGGGAGACACTCACCTGCACATAGCAATACACGCTTGGAGCCACCATAGAGCCATTCCTAAACGTCATGCCACTGCTTCTGCTGGCTGAAAGACAAGGGATACAATGCCGACGTGGAAGACACCAACCATAAGTACACACACCTACCTGTATTATTAACATGTAGTACCAATTTGTACCAGTACTAAACATATTATAGAGGGAGGGGAATGCCTAGGCCAGCAAGTACACCTATCATTCTAGACACACACACTCACGTACTGCAACACAGACACCCACACATTCACAACAAGCACACTTCGATCAGCACACACACACACTGCACAGAAACACCACACACATAGGCATGGCTACACAACACAGGCTCAGGGACACAGAAGGCTACACAACATACACACACAGCACAACAACTACACATATACAGATACAGCCACAAACTCACAACCAACATTCACCAGGGAACGGTCACACATTAGAAACATCAGTAAGCCATAGCAAACACACAACATCACCATTAAACAACACTGCTATCGACACACACAGCACACACACTCATAGCACAGTGGACCAACAATGCCATGCACAATGCACACAGAGACAATTCAACATAAAGACACAAAGCACACCTCCATAACAACACCTGCACATGGCAGGGCTATACTTGGAAGGAGGCTGCATTGGGACACATATCTTGTTGAACAAGACACCAAACCACATGTGCACAGCAGTTTCACACAATTGAATATCAGGGACAAGCAAAGCCATTACCTATTGTCACGCACAGTCACACAGTGGGGGAAGGGGCAGGCAATAAAGCACACACAACTTACAGTCCATGGAACATACCCTACACTAACCAGATGCAAGGAGCCCACACCTAAATGGACACATGTGCACTCAAATGCAAAGCAAGCTACCACAACTCAACACACTCCAGGTCTGCACCAACAAAACTCAAGAACACACATCACGGGTAGAACATTGCCATATCAAGGGACAAGTCATACACCATACATGCCCACAACACACAACACAAAAAAGTAAACCTACCACTACAAACTCAACACAATGCCATGACACTGTCATTACAGCAACACACATACTCATCACACATCACACACCCTTCCCTTGGGGGTCAACAGCAATGCACACAAACTCACATATGTCATAAAAGCACCACTTGGAGCAGCAAGCAGGCCAAACACACACAACTACAGACACACAACCAAAGTCATCTAGGAAGAAAGCTAGGGAAGGAAATGCAGGACACAAATATATCAAAAACACCAACAACTGGTTGGATTTATTAAATTAACTGACTTGTAGTTCAAGGCCTTAGGCCAGACCAAACCTTTCTACCCAAAAGGACCTGTATTGGGCCCCTACTTGACTCCTGACTGTGGAAGTGAAACTGAATGTTACAGGTTGTATGGTGACATGTACCTCCTATAGTTTACAGTGACATTTGAAAAAGGACATGTACACATTGGATTTGCATTGTTCCCTTATGTGAGAGGCACACCTGCTATTCAATGTATAGAACTAACATTTTGGGAACACACCAATTCCTTTACAAGTCATCTTTCTACAGGTGGTCTGGTTATCTTGGGACATGAATGTCTGTTCATAGACTCCTATCTTTCCAGCAGTGCGGTCAAACCAGTGTCTGGGCGTGATGTGTTTTAGGTAATCTCAGAGCCTAGTAGACTGGTATGTGGACAGGCCCGGATCCTTGCTGTTGTAATGTTAGGTGTTATCATGTGGTCAGTGCATTGTGAATCTGTGTTCTGTCACATGCATTTAGATGATGTCTCTTTGTAGCTTTGAGTTGTCCTACGTGCACTGGGCACATAATTTGGGCTGTCCTTCCTGTCCACATTATGTTCAGCTTGGCTTATGTGATCAAGCTGGATCTAGTTGATTAGGCACATCACAGAGTGATACATGATCTGTATGTTGGTCCCTCCCTGGTAGGTAAACTGCATTTGTGAAGTAACAGACAGCAGCACAATGTCATTGTTGACAGCGTCCTAGGTTTTGGAGTTAGGGGGAGTGTTGCTCCTAGGTCATGTTACACCAAGTACTACACACAGCATGCATAAGTCAACCTCTCAGGTGAGCTGACTTTCATAGCAAGTTACGTACAAGGATGTTAGGACACAGTGAGCAGGTGTTTTGCATTGAGTAGCCAGTGCCTGCTGACCTTGGCATTGCTCTCTTTGCCTGTCCTACCTACACATTATACAGTTGATATCCCCATAGTTACGTACATGGCAAAGGCTGAGTAGGGAGAGAATGGTCCTAGTTACAGAGGTCACAGTATCAGCTCAATGGAGTGACATTTCCAGTGTCTGCTGACACTGGCATTGCTGTTTTTGCCTGTCCTACCCACACACTTTTCAGTTTATATACTCTCTGGTGAGTATATTATGTGGAGTTGACAAAGGTGATGATTTACATTAGGCTACACTGTTCTGGTATTAGTGACGGTGGAACAGTGCCTGCTGGGAGTTTCAGTGCTGGCAATCCCTGTACTACGCTTACTATACAGAGATGTTGTTCCCTCAGATGTGTGTGATTGGCATGTTGGAGGCCAGACATGGGTTTAAGGACAGGTGGACACTGGACAGTTGTGTGTTGTGACATTGTAGGTGGAGAAAGGTGATCATTGAGAATACATGTCAATACATTTATTTGGGCAAATTTTGTAGTTGGGACTTACCCGGCTCCACTTCCCCAAGTATTCCTGTCAAGCCCTCAGGATGCAAGGTGGCCAAAACCTCCTCCCATGATGTGAACTGTGGGGGAGGAGGTAGAGGACCACTGCCATTCTTGTGGACGGACAGCTGGTGTCTGGCAGACATGGAACGGACCTTCCCCCTGAGGTCATTTCACCTCTTCCTGTTGTCATCTCTTGTGCGCTGGTAGCTGCCTACAGATTTCACCCTGTCAACTATCCTTTGCCACATTTCCATTTTCCTAGCAATAGTAGTTTACTGGACTTGGGCTCCAAATATAAATGGTCTACTCTAATAATTGTATCCACCATGACTCTTAACTCATCATCTGTGAAACAGGGAAGTTTTTGTGGTGACATGGTGGTGGTAAAGAAGTGATTATAAAAATGAATTGTAGGTGCTGTGTGCTGAGGGGGAGACAGGGAGTATATGTTGTGATAGGGTGCAGATCTGTGTGTTTGAGGTGTTCTGAGGATGTGTAATATGTGCTTTGTGAGTGATGGTGGGCTGTCTGATGTATGGTTTGATTTGCTCCAATGTTGTTCTGGCGTCTGAGTTGGGCATTATAGATGCAAAGGATTGTGGGGAGTAGAGGGTTGTGTTTTATAGTGTGATTGGAAGGTGTTTCGAATGTATGTATGTGTCAGCTGTGTTGTTTTCAAATCTATCCAATGTGGTGCTGTGTATTACTGTGGGGACCACTGACCACTGTGGTTTGCACTGCCGTTGGAAGACTTTTGACTTCTAATAGGTTCAGTGGTTGGTTGATGGGCTGGCAGTGCCGGTGGTCAGACTGTCTCTTTCCCGCCCTCCAGTCCTGGCGGTGTCAAGATATTGGCTGTCTTTTGGCGGGCTGGGCTATGTAACTCATAATACGGTAGTCTTCATGACTGCCAACATGGCGCTCGTTTGGCAGCTGCAACCGCTGCAGTCTGCCAGTCAAACCGCCAAACTCATAATAAGGCCCTTTTTGTTGTTTGCACACCCTCAACATAGGTTTTACCTCACACATACCTGCTAAAATACTATCCACAATCTAGTGGCTTTTCCCACTATGACTATTTGGCATTTGCCCTTTCCTTGTTGCCCCTGTGACTCAGCCTCATTTTTTACACCCTTTTTTCTTTCTAATCCAAATAATTCATAAAAAGATGCTTCTTTTTGTTTACAGTCATTGTTGTCTCTGGGTGCTTGTGTTTGCTTTTCACAATTTTATTTTGACTGCAACTAAATTGAGACTGCTCTATACATACTGGGTATAAAAACCTCTTTGATTCTTAGTTTTGTGGATTTATTTTGTTTTTATGCCATGTTGTCCTTTTTATTATACTTTTTAAAAAGTTTTATTGTGCTTTTCATGACTGATATACTTTGCCGAAATAAAGAATACTTGACTGATTGACATAATTGATTACCTCACTGATGATATAAGGAATTGAGTACTTCTGTTTTAAAATGTCTTTCTTGCTGAAAATGCTTTCCTTTGCTGGACAAGCATAATGGGCTGTTTATACTACTAGATCATTACTTTTTAAGTGGAGACCAGTACAAAACAGTTTTGGATTTTTGTTAATTTCCCTGTTGCAAGTCCATAAACTACTACCTCATATAAACCGTGAACACTGAACAGGTTGGCTACGATAAGCTAAGGAATTCCCACAATATCAGGAGCACCCCCAGGGTGACATCGACGATGAAGAGATCCCCTTCCAAGACACCAAGATGGCGGCCAACAGTACAGCAGAGAAGGTGACCGATTCCATAAAAGTGAAGCAAGGTCCAGTTAACTGGGGTGCTGTCCAGAATTAAAACAATTGCAAGGGCAGGACATTATGGAGCTCCTTCCCTTGTAGAGGACATATTGGAAATAGGGAAAGCTCAACATACTTCGTTATGACACTTCTGCCTAGAAGTATTGGGGAAAGAGAAGGGATGAATCCGAAGTTCTGTGCTGCAGGGAGAAGCCTCCCTAGATACACTGAAATCTACACCACAGCAGGAAAGAACCCATTAAAAGGTATGGCTCAGAAGTAGATTGATTACAAGATTGAGACGAATGAAAATGCGAAACCTGAGCTGTAGCTATTTCCTATGCTCAGGCCATGCCCAACAAGTACTGAGCTTCAAGGTCTCCAACCATGTTGAAGCTGCCTTTCTTTCAATATGCTGACATTTACTCATATCTGCAGTTCAGATCAGAAATGGGGTCGTGTTGCACGCTAATAGTGCTGCAAGTGTTGCAAGTTGAAAAAAGTGGGATGACTGTCCAGATATTGGCATTACCTGGTGATTGCTTAGTGGAGTCTGTGCACTCGTATACGAGGTGAAAATGGGTTGTACACTGAGAACATTTCATCACCATGATGAGGAGTCAATTGGCCTTCCTCAAACCAGCTGTCATATATATTGTTTCATTTCATTTATATCCTCTATATCTGAGGCATCCATGAAGGCTACATTCACACAACAGGCAGCGGGGACTGTAAATGTTATTTTGCTTGTTTGTCCTTGGTCCAAATTGGTAGAAGTGATCAATAAAAGGAAAAAATACATCAAATGCAAATATATCTAACTTCAGTGCACTTTTTGTTAACCAATAAACATTGTGACAGAAGGATCTTTGTTTTTCTAACACACTGCACCTGATTCTACATGTTTGCAGATTTCAACAAACCCAATTCACAAAGAGATGTTCGGGTACAAACATAAGTTTATAAAATGTGTCCATTGGTAAATGTCTGTTAGCCACAAAAAGTTACTTAGGAGGTAGAATTGCACACTTTTATTGCACACTACATATAATTACAAAGTAGTAAATACCACATAAAAAGTCAGGAGTGACTGATAAAAGAGTGGTTTAGGTTGACAGTTTCTAGATGACCAGAAAGTCCAGTATATATATATATATATATATATATATAGTTTGTGGCAATTTTGTTTATTTATTTAGTGGTTTTGTATAGTGTGAATCATACCCCCGAGTCTCAGCGCCCTTTATATCACAGGCTCTTTTCACTATTATAGGAATACGGATAAGAAGAGACAGTATTCCAAAAACTAATTAAGCAGGACAAGAACTGAAAGGGTAGGGTTAATCTACATAAATGTTTCCAAGAGGGTCACACATTAATATGGAAAGAGGGGGGACTGAGTTATATAAGAGTGAGGAGCTGCGGGAAGAGGAAAATGGGGGCTCGTTGAGTTAAACATGGTCAGAGTCTTTGGAATAGTAGGGGTTTCAGTTCTTATTTACATGAGTTATAGAGTGGAATTGATTGTGGTTTGGCTGGGAAGGAATTCCAGATTTTCGTGGAACTTCTAGTGAAAGATTCGGCAAGTGTTTCCAAATGTAGAGAATCTGTGCATTTCAAAGGTTGTCAGCTACATTTTTGAATACTCATTTGGGGATCCTATAAGGAGTGCTTTGTAGATGAAACAGTCAAGCTTGAAGCTGTGAATGACGTCACTGTTAGCAGTGAAGGGTGATGAGCACAGATGTGATGTGCTCAAAGCAATTGTCGCCTGTGACAAGCAGCATGGTGAGTTGCTTTCTTAGGAGCGAGTTGCAATTGGTGAGTTCTGGAACGTAGGGACACCCTATTTACTCTTGAGATAATCAAGCTTTGGGCCACTGTCACACAATCAGATTCTTGGATGCAGGGTTTGATACCACCCATGAGTCTTCATTCGTTCCTGTGGGCTTCTAGATTGGCTTTTTTTGTCCAGGATAATGCCGAGAGACTTTGTTCAACCAATGAGTGAGGGTTTGCAGTCCAGGATATTAAATAGGTTATTCTTGGGTGAACCAGAATAGAAGAATAGAAATAAAATTAGGAGAAATTTCATTTTGAGAATATCCAGTCTAAGGTGTTTTCTTGTCATCTGGGATTGGATATCTGCTAAGATGGAGGAAGGAGCTATGGTGTCTGTGGTGGAAGAGAACTTGGAGCAAAGTAGGGTCTCCGTGCCAGAGATATGATAGGGAATATTACAGACACCCCAAGGATTATGTGTCCTGGGATGGTAAATGTTTTATCTAAAATGCAAAATGTCCATCCCAAACCCCATATTTTGTGGCATTTTGTGCCAGGCAGAAAATGTGCCAAACCACCAAGACGTATACACTAATTAAAGCCCCATAGCTGAGACACATAAGCTTCAGATGGTAGCCCATTTGTTGTGGCCTGGCTCACCCACTCTTAGTAGCTCCAGCGGCTTTGTTGGTGGCCTTTGCAACCCTTTCTGGGAACTTAACAGTGCTTCCAGTAACTCAGAATATATGTGCACAGGACAGTGGTCGCTTTCACAACAACCAACTCAAATCACATCAATCAAAACATGATGGAAAACCTGGCAGACTGGAGATGATTGTCATGTGGCAAAGATTGTTTTCTCTGTTTGACGCTCTAGAAGAATGGAATTTTTATTGTGTGACGATGTCATTCCATTAACTCCGTGATCTATCAGAATGCCTGCTTAAAGAAGGACACTGGTTGTACGGTTGTTAAATGTAAAATGCAAATTAAAATAGCAGCACACAGGTAAGGGATAGGACTCATTTGTGAGCATGAGGGACCCAATGAAGCAATTTAAACTTTATTGATACTTCAAAGTGATGATGAATTGAATAATCCAAGTCTTGAAAGGGCAAGCTGGTGGCTTTCAGCAACACTGGTTGCATGAGACAAACAGCAGTGGGGAGGGAGGGGGCCTGAGGGGTCCTGTAGGATGCCAGACCGTAGCTTGCATTTGCAAGCTGTTAACAGGCAGGTGGCAGGAGACTTAACCCACATGCCACCAGCTGGACTGGTGCTTGTCCTCCATTTATTGGTTCAATGACAATGCAGAGCCAATAATTTGTTTTCCGTGGACTATTTGGTAAAAATCACAGGACTTTTACTAATGTAAATATTTTTGCCCATATTTATACTTTTTTAGCACCGCGTTTGTATAATTTTTTTGACGCAAAAGTGGCGCTAAATTACAAAATACAATTGTATTTTGTAAGTTTGTGCCACTTTTGCGTCAAAAAAATTACGCGAATGCGGCGCTAAAAAAGTATAAATATGGGCCTTTGTGATTTTTTGTACATTGCAAAATATCAATATCCTGGAGGGGGTCTGATATTAGTGCAGGAAGGTATTAACTGGCCTAGTTTCAGGCAATCTGGTAGTACACTGTCTTTCAATGATGCTCTGATTTGTTGTGTTACAAATTTCACTCTGATCCATTCTTACTTTTGAAATGATCAGCAATGAACTCCAGCAAGGGTCTGGAGTAAATCTCCTTCCAGGGTGGGAAGTGGCATTAAACCCCTCCAAAGTCTTGTGTGAGTTTAGGAGGGGCTTCTTCAGGTGGATATTTTTCCCTGTTGATGATTTTCTTAAGTACAGTATTGTGCTGTGTTTACAATTTTGCATTGGGTAAATACCCAAAATGTAACATAGCATTCCAGTAGTCTGCTTGTAAACTGCAACTGACTCATCCTTTCAGGTGTACTACTATCAACATTTGTGAATTCCACAAAGTAGTTTAGTAAATTCGCACCCATTCACGGGAGTAGCTCTATGGGGTCGGTTTTACATTGTTTTTTTGAAGCTGTCCCAGAGTCTGTAGGCATTTAAAAACAGGTTTTATAAAGTACTGTGACCTCCCACACAATTTACATATGCACAACTCATAGGTAGTGAAACTACTGAGAGGGTTGCAAGGCAGGGTTTAAAACTAGCTTGCTTAGATCATTTCTGCTCACACTCACTATGCAAGATGCCCCTACCAGGATCAGTCTTCAATTCATTTGAGTTATCATTACATGCATGTCGTACCTTATAAACTTTGGCTGTATTGCCTGCGAGGCCCGGAAGGCTGCAGTCAATTCTTTTTTTCTGATTCTTACAGTCCCTTTAACACTGTATTAGTGAAATTAAGTGATGGCGTTGCCTTTATAAGTAGATTTGTTTTCCTGATATATTAATTTGTGTGTGGTCAGTAAAAGCTGGTTTTCTAACACGGCAGCAGTACATTGCAGAGCGTTCCATGATCATACGAATACCAGTGACAGAGAAATATTTTCATGCAATGTAGTCAACACCACCAACAACTCAATAGCTGGTGAAAGGTATCTAAAAGCATGATGCGGCCTACATTCTTCCTCACATAATACACGGCTTCGAACATTCTAAATAGTTCCACTGACTGATATAATGAAAAGTAAAAAAAATCAATAGACCTTCTGCTGATATTCTCTATTATATTGCAAGAAATAAGCACCTTGGTTTATTCATTTCCACTTGTGAGAAAACAGGGCTGATTGCAGAGGCCCCATAACTTTTTGCCCCCATTTTCCTCTTTTTGCTGGTGTTTTCCTGACTTTGATGGTGCCCTGGGTACTGCTAACCAGTCCCAGGGCCTGTGCTGTGTGTAAAATCAATATGCAAATTAGGCTAATTATAATTGGCTAAGTTAACCTACCTATAAGTCCCTAGTATATGGTAGGGCATGTAGGTTTAGGGACCACAGCATAGGTGGTGCACACCTAGGTGCACTGCTGAGGTGCCGAGTGTCATTTTAAAAGCAAGCCTGCCTTGCTGGCTGCTTTTAAATTAAAGTTATATGCAAATTCGACTTTGGAATTAAAGGTACTTCCAAAGTCTTAAACTACCTTATTTTTACATATAAGTCACCCCTAAGGTGTGCCCTATGTGCCCCTAGGGCTGGGTGCCATGTAACTATAAGCAGGGACTTTATAAAAATAGATTTATAAGCCCTGGTGAGGTAAAAACAGCCAAATTCGTTTTTCCCTCATTGAAGTAAATGGCCTTCATAGGCTAGAATGGGCAGACTTTATTTTAAATTTTAAAGTCTCCTTAAATGTTACATACCAAGAATTTGGTATCAAATTAATTGTTGTAATAAATCCCACAACTTCCAGTTGTGGGATTTAATATAACTTGTTCAGGTAAAAAGTTTAGACTTTACCTAAAAAGTTGCCAATTTCAGCTCTGCATTGTTTTTGCTGCTGTGCTCTGATTGGCCAGCCTGCAGCAGCTTCTGCCAGGCTGCCTTGATTAGGTGTGAAGTGGCCTGGCTTCACACAAAGGAATGTGCTTGGGGGAGAGAATCTCCCCTCAGCAGATGGTGAGGCAGGAAGGGGGAGGGCTGCCAAACTGGTCTTCAAAGGCAGAGAAGGACATTTGCAGCACCCAGCAACACCCCCACATCCTGCAACCCCAGACAGCTAGGTGCCCCCTTGATTAGATTAGGAGAGGGCAGGAGAGGGGTGTGTTTATGATTTTTAGCCACACCAGTGGGTGGGCTCAGCCAGATGTAACCTCCAAAAATCAGATTCATCGATGTTGGATTTTTAGAGACTGTTGCCTTCTGGGATGGATTTTTGCCACACTTCCCAGGAAGTGGTCATCACAGGGGGACGACCCTGTCCCTGATTGGAGAACCAGGGCCCCCCTGCTTTTCACCCAGGAGCAAGGATAAAACTGGCAGACCTGCACCCGCACCTCAGATCCCCACCAAATTTCAAGAAGAAAGAACTTAAGGAGAAGAAGGACTGCCCTGCTGGACCCCTGGCCTGCACCTGGAACCTGCACTCAGGACTGCACCAGCTGCACACTTGGGCTTCACCACAAGAAGGACTTTGCCTGGCTTCAACTGGTTCAAGGAGGGACTCCCTGTTTGCTACAGGTGAAAAATTGCTAACCAGAGTCCCCTGCACCAACTCCTGAAGAAAGCGACCAGCTGACCACTGTCCAGTGGCCAAAAAGGAGTTTGCGCCAGGTGCATTCTGGGAGTTGAAGTCCGCACCCCCCAAGGACCATCACAGAACTTCTGGACCCTTGGGGTGAGCTGTGGACCCCAAAAGAACCTTAAAAGAACATCTGGGTGAAGCCCCAGAAGTTTGGAAAAGATTTGAGAATTTTTGGAAAAAAGCTCCAGAGAGGGACCGACCCGCCGCGGAAATTCTAGCCGGCTTGCCTCAACCGCGACCCGGCCTGACTTCGTGGTTCGTCCCGGTAAAGAAAAACATCCAAAAAAGAGACTAAGTCCGAACATAAAAAGTTGACCGGGACCTCCCAGCCATCGTATCCGAGAAGGGCTCCATGGACGTCGGATCAAGATCCAGGTTTACCCCGGTCGAAGGATTTTCATCTCGAAAAAACGACTAAGTCCGAAGGTAAAATTCTCCACCGAGGAAACCCACATCGCGTATCCGGACCAGGGCTCCAGGAGGTCGGATTCAACTGGCAGGTTCGTCCCGGTGAAGAAAAACTTCAAAATAAAGACTAAGTCAGAAGGTAACTTTTTAACCGAGGCCTCCCGCGACCTGTAGCCGAGCAGGGCTCCATCGCGGTCGGCCTGAAAGTTTGACTTTGCCCCGGTCGAGGTGCAACCAGATGACCCGATTGGCGCTTTTTGTTTCTAAGCGCTAGAAAAGTAATAATTCTTTAAAAATTCATATCTCCAGTTCCCCTGAACCGATTTTAATCGTTTTTGTGTCATTTTAAAGATAAAAATATAAACTATTTTCATAAATTGGTTTTGGATTTTTAAACTGTTTCCTGTGTTTTATTTAATTATTGTTTTGTGATATTTGAATGCTTTACACTTTGTCTCCTAAGTTAAGCCTTGACGCTCGTTGCCAAGCTACCAAGGGTTGAGCTGGGATTAATTTACTGAGACCTAACTGTACCTAGGTGGAAGTTAGTGGCTTGTTGCTAGGTGTAGGTACCTACCTGCCCTACCAATAACCCATTTTCCAACATAATTGGAAGCAGCGACGGGATCCTGTACTTGTGTTCAATATCACGTTACAGTTTTAGGTAAAACAAATTAAAAATCCTTTAAATTGTCCTAGTGCAAAAATTGTTTTTAATTTGGATTAATTTCAATTATTGAATTTTTGTAATTTTTCTAAATTCTTGTTTCCAATTTTTGCAAAAAGTTTTTGTTGACACAAAACTAGGGAACCATGGAGCTTGATCTGGCTAGCCTACCCACACTGACAGTAGTCCAGCTTAGGGGGTTGTGTATTGAAAGAGGGTTGCCTGCAACCACTGATCTCAGGAAGCAAATCCTGATCACATCCCTGACAGCATGGGCTGAGTCCCAAGAGGTAGAGTCAGAAGAAGCTCCAGAGGAGGGAGAAAGAAGGGAGGATGCAAGCTCTAATCACTCAGGGGAGGGAAGGCATCTGAGCCCAAGTGAGGATGAGGAAGAACGGTCCTCAGTAAATACAGTCACTAGGGGCAGATCCAAAGCTAGTGGTGGGAAGGGGGTCCTTTCAGGAGGAGAGAACCCATCCATCAGAGAAAGAGAGCTGGAGGCCCAGCTAGCATACATAGCTTTGGAAGCAGAGAAGCTGGCCCTAGAAAAGAAAAAGTGGGCATACAAAGAGAAAAGAGATGGAAGCAGCGATAAAGAAGCTGAGGTGTCCATGGGTGGGGGAGTTTGCCCCAGATTACCCAAGGGGGTAGTTCCTGCTTATGTAGAGGGGGATGACATAGATAAGTGGCTGGGGGCCTTTGAGAGGGCACTCCAAATGAGAAGGGTTAGGCCTCAATACTGGGGTTCCCTTTTGTGGGAGTTGGTCCCCAACTCAGGGAGGGATAGGCTTCTGACCTTAAGGGGGGAGGAGGCAGATTCATACCCTAGTATGAAGAGGTGCTTAGCCAAGAAGTTTGGTCTGACCCCAGAGCAATATAGAATGAAGTTCAGGGACACCCAGAAGGTCAGTACCCAGTCTTGGGTTGACTTTGTGGACATTTCACCAAAGGCACTAGAGGGCTGGATTATTGGTAACAAAGTAGATACTTATGAGGGGTTATACAATCTGATCATGAGAGAGCACATCTTGACCAATTGTACCCAAGAAAGGTTACGCCAGCATCTAGTGGACTCTAAGCAGACCAACCCTAGAGAGCTAGGGGAGGCAGCTGATGAGTGGTTGAGAACCAGGGTGGTTGTCAAGTCCCAGGGGGGAGACTCCAAGAAGGGGGGGACAGGTCCCCAAAAACCTAAGGAGGGAGGTGGTAAGCCCACCACAGAGACTCCCTCTGTACCCCAGAACCCTAAGAAGGAGGAGAGTAAATCCCACTCTGACCAGCAGAGACAGTTAGACCCAGGGTTAAAAAAGCTCTTGGACAGTAGGGCTTGCTTTGACTGTCAGCAGACAGGTCACTTCAGAGGAGATGCAGCCTGTCCAAAGAAGGTGGTTAGCACTTGGCTGTCCAGTGTAGCCATAGAGGAGGATTCCTCAGATGATGAAGTCCTCCTAGCATTGAGCTGGGAGACAGGACCAGATGGTAAGCTGGTGATCCATGAGGGTGGGAGTAGGCACTTCCACCACATTCAAGTGAATGGGATCCCTACCACTGGCCTGAGAGACACCTGTGCCAGTCACACTATAGTGAGTGACCGGTTAGTGACCCCAGACATGTATGTCCCAGGAAGGACAAAGAAAGTCAGGATAGCCACAGGGGAGGTCACCTCCAAACCTGTAGCCATAGTGCCCCTAGAGAGGGAGGGTATCCTTGACTGGATTAGGGTGGTAGTCAGTGCTGACCTTCCCCTAGATTGTATCCTGGGCAATGACCTCCCAGAGGTGAGTCTGGTCACAGATGGGGTGGTCGCCCAGGGCGCCCCCCCCAACCCAAAGTCCTGGGGAGTCAGTCCCTACAGTTAGGAGACAGGGGTCCCCAAGAAAAGGAAAGAAGAAAAGGAAGGGTAGGCCACTCTTAAAGAGAGTTCCAGGGAGCCAAGGGCCTTCTGCCCCAGTAAGGGGGGAGCCCAGAGTTGGCACTGGTGAGGCCTCACCTGACCCCAAGGAAGTCCTGAGTAGTCAGGCAGCTGTCCAGATGCAGGGTGTTGCCCCTGCACTGACAGAAGGGAGAGTGGAAGGAGGGTGTCTGCCACAGGAGGTGGTAGCCCCCCACTCTAGACAGCAAGAGGGGTGCCAGGACCCCAAAGATGCCCCTAAAGCAGCTCAGCCACCTGTCAGTGGAGAGCTTAGGGTGTGGTTCTGGGTACTGACAGCTGTCAGTAGCCTCTGCTGGGTGCTAGCCTTCCTGGCAGCAATGTACTTGGCCTGGGAGGCAGACCCCAGGGCCAATAGCAAAGTAGGCCCCCTGACCCTATTGGTCATGGTGGGGTTGCTCAAGTGTTGGGTGACCTCTTTGGGTAAGCTAGGTGTTGCCCTAGCAAAGTTTGGAGTAGGGGAGGTGGGCACCTCACTACCCAAGTTGGCAGAGAGAAAGGAGGAAGACCCCCCTAGAGGAAAGTTTCAGTTTGAGTTGGGTCCTTTTACTGTTGGGATGGCTTCACTACCCATTGGGAGTGACCCTGACAGGAGGATATAAGGCAGAGTAGGCCCTGCAAAGGGACAGCCAGTTTTCTTCACTGTCTTCCTCGCCTAACAAGCCAGGAAGACTCTCCCAGGGTTGGGCTGAGTCTCCTGGGCGTGTGGGCTGGGGGGGGGGTTGTGTGAGAAAACAGGGCTGATTGCAGAGGCCCCATAACTTTTTGCCCCCATTTTCCTCTTTTTGCTGGTGTTTTCCTGACTTTGATGGTGCCCTGGGTACTGCTAACCAGTCCCAGGGCCTGTGCTCTGTGTAAAATCAATATGCAAATTAGGCTAATTATAATTGGCTAAGTTAACCTACCTATAAGTCCCTAGTATATGGTAGGGCATGTAGGTTTAGGGACCACAGCATAGGTGGTGCACACCTAGGTGCACTGTTGAGGTGCCCAGTGTCATTTTAAAAGCAAGCCTGCCTTGCTGGCTGCTTTTAAATTAAAGTTATATGCAAATTCGACTTTGGAATTAAAGGTACTTCCAAAGTCTTAAACTACCTTATTTTTACATATAAGTCACCCCTAAGGTGTGCCCTATGTGCCCCTAGGGCTGGGTGCCATGTAACTATAAGCAGGGACTTTATAAAAATAGATTTATAAGCCCTGGTGAGGTAAAAACAGCCAAATTCGTTTTTCCCTCATTGAAGTAAATGGCCTTCATAGGCTAGAATGGGCAGACTTTATTTTAAATTTTAAAGTCTCCTTAAATGTTACATACCAAGAATTTGGTATCAAATTAATTGTTGTAATAAATCCCACAACTTCCAGTTGTTGGATTTAATATAACTTGTTCAGGTAAAAAGTTTAGACTTTACCTAAAAAGTTGCCAATTTCAGCTCTGCATTGTTTTTGCTGCTGTGCTCTGATTGGCCAGCCTGCAGCAGCTTCTGCCAGGCTGCCTTGATTAGGTGTGAAGTGGCCTGGCTTCACACAAAGGAATGTGCTTGGGGGACAGAATCTCCCCTCAGCAGATGGTGAGGCAGGAAGGGGGAGGGCTGCCAAACTGGTCTTCAAAGGCAGAGAAGGACATTTGCAGCACCCAGCAACACCCCCACATCCTGCAATCCCAGACAGCTAGGTGCCCCCTTGATTAGATTAGGAGAGGGCAGGAGAGGGGTGTGTTTATGATTTTTAGCCACACCAGTGGGTGGGCTCAGCCAGATGTAACCTCCAAAAATCAGATTCATCCATGTTGGATTTTTAGAGACTGTTGCCTTCTGGGATGGATTTTTGCCACACTTCCCAGGAAGTGGTCATCACAGGGGGACGACCCTGTCCCTGATTGGAGAACCAGGGCCCCCCTGCTTTTCACCCAGGAGCAAGGATAAAACTGGCAGACCTGCACCCACGCCTCAGATCCCCACCAAATTTCAAGAAGAAAGAACTTAAGGAGAAGAAGGACTGCCCTGCTGGACCCCTGGCCTGCACCTGGAACCTGCACTCAGAAGGACTGCACCAGCTGCACACTTGGGCTTCACCACAAGAAGGACTTTGCCTGGGTTCAACTGGTTCAAGGAGGGACTCCCTGTTTGCTACAGGTGAAAAATTGCTAACCAGAGTCCCCTGCACCAACTCCTGAAGAAAGCGACCAGCTGACCACTGTCCAGTGGCCAAAAAGGAGTTTGCGCCAGGTGCATTCTGGGAGTTGAAGTCCGCACCCCCCAAGGACCATCACAGAACTTCTGGACCCTTGGGGTGAGCTGTGGACCCCAAAAGAACCTTAAAAGAACATCTGGGTGAAGCCCCAGAAGTTTGGAAAAGATTTGAGAATTTTTGGAAAAAAGCTCCAGAGAGGGACCGACCCGCAGCGGAAATTCTAGCCGGCTTGCCTCAACCGCGACCCGGCCTGACTTCGTGGTTCGTCCCGGTAAAGAAAAACATCCAAAAAAGAGACTAAGTCCGAACGTAAAAAGTTGACCGGGACCTCCCAGCCATCGTATCCGAGAAGGGCTCCATGGACGTCGGATCAAGATCCAGGTTTACCCCGGTCGAAGGATTTTCATCTCGAAAAAACGACTAAGTCCGAAGGTAAAAGTCTCCACCGAGGAAACCCACATCGCGTATCCGGACAAGGGCTCCAGGAGGTCGGATTCAACTGGCAGGTTCGTCCCGGTGAAGAAAAACTTCAAAATAAAGACTAAGTCAGAAGGTAACTTTTTAACCGAGGCCTCCCGCGACCTGTAGCCGAGCAGGGCTCCATCGCGGTCGGCCTGAAAGTTTGACTTTGCCCCGGTCGAGGTGCAACCAGATGACCCGATTGGCGCTTTTTGTTTCTAAGCGCTAGAAAAGTAATAATTCTTTAAAAATTCATATCTCCGGTTCCCCTGAACCGATTTTAATCGTTTTTGTGTCATTTTAAAGATAAAAATATAAACTATTTTTATAAATTGGTTTTGGATTTTTAAACTGTTTCCTGTGTTTTATTTAATTACTGTTTTGTGATATTTGAATGCTTTACACTTTGTCTCCTAAGTTAAGCCTTGACGCTCGTTGCCAAGCTACCAAGGGTTGAGCTGGGATTAATTTACTGAGACCTAACTGTACCTAGGTGGAGGTTAGTGGCTTGTTGCTAGGTGTAGGTACCTACCTGCCCTACCAATAACCCATTTTCCAACACCACTGAAATGATATTTTGCAAATAATAACTTTGAAAAGTAGACGTTTAGCATGAAAAGTAACTGGCAAACAAGACATTCAAAGATACCCTATCTACTTGGCTTTCTGAAAATTGTCTATAGTAAGGTCATGCAAATCTCTCATTTAAAAGTTGTTTGAAGGCATGCACTTTTACTACTTCTCATGGACGAGCCAAAGGATTGATTAAGCTGAATTAATAGGTAGGCGATTGCATTCTGACCTTTCAGAATTCATGTTGAGTATTAAAGGGCTTCAAAAAGTCTGTGTCTGAGAGGTGCAATATAAAGTATTACTGAAATACTAGAACTAGACTAGCAGGTTGATTTTCCTGTTGAAAAGATGCATTTTAATAATGCATGGTGAAAGTAAAATCCTTATTTCAGTTGTAACAATAATAATGTGTACCCAAAGGACCGAGTATGGTAAGTATTATTACGGCTGAATCAAATGCAAAAGTAATCTCTCTCCTAATGCCATGTTGCCATATTAGAATAAGCTATTGATTCTAACATTTGCAAGTTATGCCGATTAGCATAAAGTAATTTCAATATACTTTATACTTTAAATTAACTTTAATATTGCTGGGTATGTTAAGCAGTCTCCATGGCTGAACCGCTTTCTGCTTCATCGAAATTAAGGTCATTTAGTGTTAAACACATTTTAAACAGATGCACTTTAAACCATAAGTAATTGAAAGAAACGCTTTCCCTTTTCTACTGTCAATTAATCTTCAAGACCTCATCGAGTCACATGCAAAATATTTTACCATGTTGCGTTTTTTTTGGGGCACGTCACCGTATCTTTTTGCTTGTTCTTGATTTTGCTCATTAAAGATCCTGCCCCAATAAAAATATCCAAGCACTTTAGCTGATGTTCTTCCAAGACGTCATCAAATTAATTGGAATACCTTTCGTAATAATTGGCACATTCAAGCAGAATCCTTCGCCTTGTGCATGTCCTCATTATGAGGCAAATCGTCACCACTGACTGCAGTTACATTTTGAAGCAAACACTCTATACCGAAATGTAATTACAATTTTAAAAAAATGTATTGTGGTAAAATGTAAAAAGAGATTGCAGCTGCCCTGTAACATAGCTGATAATAATTCCCCAATTCATTTGAAACTAGCAAAAATAATGGAGCAAACTTCGTCCGACATCAAATGCAATGTTTAGTAAAAGCAGGATATCAGGAACCTTTTTAATAATACACGCTTTGACCTGATCCCTAGAGCTACTGTAATAAGGTAGATTAATGCCGCACTAAGTATTAGTATTATCAACACTGGTGGCTTCCCCCAATTACTACCCCTCTTAGGGGCACATTTTCAAGTAACCTGTGAATGTGAACATGTGGATAGAAACATTGGTACACATATAACCCCTTTTAAGGGGAAAACGTGCGTTCCATCCAGGATGTAGCTGTTAGGGTCAGGGCTAACACTTTTAAAGCTGTGTTTTATTAATATTCATGTCTAAGATTTGTATAGCTCAATTCTAGCTACAAACTATCAGAGAACTGTAGAAAGGAGGTGTACAAAAAGTGGATGGAGCACAACAAAGGCAGAAGTTAATTAGAGTGGTCTAAGGGGGTAGGGTATTCTGGTAGGGAATTGTGGTTTCTGAGGAAGGAAGGTGACATTCATTCAGGTGTATGTAATACGAAGTGATCCTACTATGATACTTTCTTCTGACAATATGTGTCATCAGTATTTTTTGGAAGCAAAGAAATGAAGAACTCAGCAGTACCTGTGATGCAATAGTATTCCAAGTACTAGTTCTTGCATTATGCATGGGGAATAGTGCACTGGGCAGCACTCTGGCACCACCTAAGCTGGTGCACCAGGAGAGTGCCAGGTCAGTACTCCCTATTACAGATAAGACACCACACTGAGGTCAGATGCATACTTACCCTGGAGATGGTCATAAGGGAAAAGATGTCCGGCTGTTTGAATCAGCTTTCATGGGACGCCCTGGAGGCAGCACTCAATGCTTAATTTGAACTGGTGGTTGCAGGTTTGGCCAGCCAACATTAATTTTCAGTAAGTGGTACTTGTTTTTCCTCAAAAGGCATTGATTCAGAAGGAAAAATTCAAAAGGGGGATGAGAAAAATGAAAACAATAGTGTCACAGGGAGACATCAGAGATGGGAAGTAACCTGCAGGAGTAGGATAAAGAAGAAAGGAGTGTCCAATGATGCCATGGAGATGCATGGGGTAGAATCAAGAATATGTAGCCCATGTACCTTGCACCCAACATTTGAAAAAGCCAATCTTGGCCTTCTGAGAAAAACTTCTGGTCCAGCACTTTTTTTTTTTTTTAAATGTAAGCACTCGGTGCACTCACTGTGCAGCACACAAATACAGTAGCTCATGTCTGCTTCTTTGGCTATCACACAGCACTTGCCAGAGGCAAAGTTTTCCCTCATTTGTATGTGACGATGCCCCATGAATATGAAGGAACATCCCTTGAGATGATGTAGAACTGGTTTAATCTGTATTACAGAAGGGGTTGTACAAGCATCTGCAGTCACTTTTGGAATATAGAAGTGCCGGAGGCACATAAAGTGGTGCACACACCTGTTGCGCTGTCAGGGTACTTTCCATAATTTGCACTATGGTGTGAAGGGCATAGTCTGAGATATTGGGCATGGCTCACAGCTAGTTTCAGCCATATGTTTTCAGCTGCCAGGTGTTCACTACAGAATACTTTGCATGTGTAAACATTTTTACTACTGAAATATTGTACACAGCAACTGCATATAATCACTGTTTGGCGTGGGAATTAACTACCAGAGACTTTTATCATTGCCAAAATTTTTATTCCTTTTCTTTTATTTATTTAATTATTTATTATTATTATTATTTTATTATTTAATAGTTCTAGTTCTTGAAATGAACCCTAGAACTTTCCTGTCACCACCCATGACTCAGTACCACCATGTCAAACATGTTCACCAGAGTCAATAAATGCCACAAGATCTGGTTCGCCCCTAAGCTCTCGCCCATCTGCCAGAGTCAGTATCACCACATCTGGCATACATACCTTATGCCCCAGAACTCCCCTTCTCCTTTACTGTGTTCCTTCCCAATCTCTGAATATCTTGTGCTGAAATCTGAGGAGAACTAAAGCTCTTGCGACATTTGGTGGCCATAATGGGCAGGGTACTAAACGTTCTGTGCCCAGCCATGGAACCATGTTTGGCTCTAAAATCCCCATTCAATGAGGAGGTCTTTGTTCACACAAGCTTACTTGATGGTGAGTTTGGCTCCGCTTCTTGCCCAACAACCTGCAAAAGACAAGACAAAAGCAAAGTGCAGACACACTTCCAAGTCCAGGTCAGTGCACTGAACCTGTGGGCTCCAACTAGAAAAAACAAATAACTTCCTTCAAAGAGACTTAGAAGGATGATTTAAGAAATGTCACTGATGTAGGGATTAGAGTGGTTATTCCTAAGGTTGTGGTAGAGTACTGGATCGTTTGGTGCATCTAGTGAATAGGCTAGTGTCTTAGCCAAAGATTTGTTTCAATAACCCCAACCTTTCTGAATGTCTGTTAACTCATAACTCAGCAGCCAAAACATTTATGAACTCTAGACTGATCTAGAGCGAGTAACAGTTTTATACATTGCTAAGTGCAACCAAAGAATTATAAATGTACTGCTTTCGGGTTTATCAATTGCTAAATAATGTATGTGTTAACTGTGTTATGCTTGCGTTAAAGAACCATACGTCTGTGCTCCCATAGTGAGTCCTGCGAACAGCCAATCCCGAGAGATACATAAAACCTGGTCCATGGCACAACTAATGGCAGCCAGCGCATCTTTGTCTACCATTCTCTCTCTCATTCCTATCCCTGTTTCCCCTAAGAGACAATTGCCAACACCCTTGAAATTCATGTGTTGATGGTTGTTTGCAGGCAGCAGGGGAAGGACTAACTTTGCTCCTGGAGAGCCCTGCTTTTCAGGTAGGCAGAGCTTTGAAACTACCACTGTAACTAGTTTTGAGTGATCACAATGCATGAAGCTACATATTTCCCTTAACACACCTTTGGGCAGGCACACACAATCTGCACAAGGGAGAAGAGGTTTTGCTGTCATAGATTTCAAGAGGGCTGTGAAATTAATTGCAGTAGAGTAAACAAGGACTACTGAAAAAGTGGGTAAGGTTGCCTCTGGGAATCTTTTCCCCAAAAGTCATTAATACATCAGTAACACAAATCTTCTTTAAAGTCTCCTCCACTCCAGACATACAATGCTCAATACAATGTCTGCACCAAACCTAGATTTGGATGTGCAGCATATATCTGAAGCTCAACCCCTTTAAGACAGACTTTTGACTATTAAAAAAACAAGCAATGACTAGTCCAAGCCTGACCCATAGACATGAACTGAGAGATTCAAACTCTGAAGTTCACCAAATATCAACTCACACAGGCTCACCCTGAACACCAAACTCACCCTTAGGTAGCACTATGCATAGAAAACCAAGATGACCCAATAATGTGTTATAGGTGCAAACATTCCTTCCAAAAAGTGGCTTTATAAATCAAGCCCATTAGCCTTGAATGCAGAAGGTAGGATCACCCTTCTTCTCCATTATCCACAGTCTCTCACTCTCCAAAGTTGCCCCCAATAAGGCCAGTGTACACACTCATCATGTCTCATCAAGGGCCTGAATAAATATGACCACATGGCCCCTGAGATAAAAGAAGTTGACTAGATCCCCTTGACAAGTGTGTTATCTTCAAAACCAGCTAAATCGTCTCTAAAGTAATCATGCAAAACCTATAGCTAGTACACCATTACACTGGAGACAAAAGTGCAAAAAATAAGAAAAACAAGGCCACAGGCTTTGCCCATTTATACATTCCAGGTCCAGACACAGCACCCTTGTATACATAAGGACTGCTCCAAGCATGCACAAAATGCTGCATCTTCAAATTCAAATAACTTCATTGGCTGTTGGTGGAAGAACTTGCAATGTTGTGTGACTATGTGCTTACAAAGGGTGTTACAGTTCAGTGCCAATTTTTCCTCTCATTAGGAAGGACACCGTATGCTGCTCTCAACGGAGGTCAGAAGACAGAGGTTCAACAGTGCTATACCCATAGGAAGCTAGCAAAACAGTTTTGGCTTGCAAAGATGAAGGTCATTTCAGTGAGCATTTATACCTGGGGTTGTTGGACAAGGAGGCAACTGGGCTAACCACTTCATGTCAATAACAGCTGGAGCTGTCAAGAGAAGATCAGACACCATGTAGCTGCAACAGTAGCCTCAGCCAGTAGGGCTGCAGCCCTCCTGCCTCCAACCCAGAAAAATACCCTCTCCCCCTTCATCAACAGAAGTAGGAGTGTAATACAGGACTTCAAGACACTGGAATAAAATAAATAAATAGATGATTATTGGAACACTAAAAATAAAACATAAAACTTGTTGATAGACATTTTAGTTTATTATTTATTAAACAGAATGCCTTAGATGCTGTTGTGTTTTCGGTCAGAGTGTAGCATAGGTAGTTCATGTGTATTTTTAGGGGTTTATTTAAACAGTGTTGAGGAAGTTTCAGATGAGATGTCTAATTGTTCTGGAACTGCTTTTAATTTTTTTCAACATTTTTACCTTAGTGATTTGCTTGAAGGTATTCCTTGTTTAGTAATAGCACCCTAAACTAGGGAAGGTCCACCCCCAGTAACAAAATCTGCCCTACCTTAAGAAGGTCTATTATTCATTTACATTCTCCACATGAGAAGTTCTCTGCAAAGCCCACTACAATTGAAGGACTCTACCCTTCAGTAAACTAATGTGGGAAACCTACAATGCCAATGTCTCAAATTTCCACGTCCCCAGTCTTGTGACTTGGCATGAGCTCTAACACCAATTATGAGTAATAGCTGCTTACTCTTGACAATTGTATTAGGTAGTAGTAAAACACCCATAAGCTAGATGTCAAATTATTTTGCCACCACCAGAACCCAACCTTCTTCTCATTTAGAAGTGCCCATAGTCTACTCTACCAATACCTGTGAGTAGCTATTGCTGCACAGATTATTATATGGCCAGCACCCTAGCTTCTCCCATTCTTACTGACACAGGATCCCACCAAAAATGTTTTTTTTTTTGTTTTTTTTAACAAAGTGAAACTGAAAATGATTTCTGCAATAATGAAAGAAGACAAAGTCAGAGGCAAACTCAAAACAAAAATCAGGAACATCATCATCAACAGGTCCCCTGCCTAAGAATAAGACAGAACCCTTTAGGGAAAGTGTGTGTCCTATTTTTTCCAACTACTAACATATATTTAAAATAGACAATTTGATAGAACTATGTTTTACCATTGGCAACATATGTATTACACATGTGAACAAGTTTACTGTGTAGCCTAGCTGTATTTTACAAAAAGGAAAAACATTGTATAGCCCACCACTGTCAGTTTGCAGCTTAGGATTTCCTGTGAGGACGATAGAGGGATAATGTTGGCAACGTTGCATATCTCTGCCCTCCTTCTTGAGAGGTTTATTGTTCCTTATACAGCATCTGCCCAACAAGTGTGAAATCTGGTGATGATAGAAATAGATTCCCACACAACCATTTGCTCATTTGTGAAGAAATAGGTTATGAACATTGATTTTGTTGATTGGTTTGGGACATTAGGGAAGAAAAGGGAGAAATAGACAAGGAAGCCCAATGCCAATTTATACAATTCAAACTCATAAAGGACTTGAAACACTGTAATCCTATTAATCACACACTTACATATGCATTTATTTTTAACATCTTCATTTAACCAATATGTTATACTTAACAAATCATTATTTCTGTTACTCCTTTAGCTCCTTAGAAAAGCTAACCTTCTCATATCAGTGCTTCTGATACATATGCATCTGCCCTTAGTGCTTTTTGAAGAGAAATCATTTCCTCTGGGGAAAATATATTTCCTACTTACTGAATCTATAGAGCTTGTACATAGATAAAGAAATTGTTAAATGAATGTCTGATTAATATAGCATTAATTATAGAAAATCTCTTTGGTTGCCCATGCAGAACACATAAATCAAACATGTATGAAGTTGAATTCCTAATTTTACATAGCTTTTGTTGGGTTCATTTTATTTTTGTACCATGACACCTTCTTTTGCCTTTGATGTCTCACACTTCATGGCATTTTCTGGCATGGACTACAATGCCATGCATGCATTCAATCTTTTTTTGCTATGCTCACTCATGAAGTCAAAAATCTTTACTGAACATACTCTTTAGATTTATCAAACATTTTGCTGAAAAGGTGTTTAAAATATGCATTACATCTCCACAGAGGTCACAAAGTTTCTGCCTTCATAGAGCCAATACAAAATTTGCCAGTGACTCTAAATCATCTATGCGACATAGCTGCAGATTTTTAAAACAATGTAAGGGCTGCTTAGCCTTAGCCTACCATAAACGGTTTGTAGCTGTACAAAGCTCCATTGCAAGATAGATGGCTTATGTGGGCAAATTAGCAGATTTTCAGTTGATGATGGAAACTGATTAGCACAAATTCAGTCTCATAGTTAGGGGAGAAGGGCTTCATGATTTAATCAATGGATGATTAGGGGAACTAGTAATTGTAGAGAGATAGCCACAGAAGCAAGATGAAAGTTACCACAATTCAAATATTCTTTGGCAGCTCACAGATTCCCAAATTACTCATCATTGTTATAGAATGAAACAATAAATAATGGTGGCCATCTAATTTCTGTCATGTAGGTCTTGGAAACATTTCTGAATGTCAGAGTGGAATTACCGTGAGTCTCTTTGAAAAATCCCTAAATGAAAAAAAGGATAGGTTTTTTAGAGCCAAGTCAAATGAACTTGGGCAGGCTAAGGTGAACCATAAAGATTATACACTGAGGAGTATCTGTGTCATTATTTAGTTAACTAATGATTACTCTAGTTGCATTCAGAAACAAGCAGTACTCTAAACCAATGATCATCCATACTTTAAAAAAGCAAGTTTGTCTATGCCACTCACTTGCACCACATTAACCCCTTTACATTCGATTTAAAGATATTAGTCATCATACTTCAAATGAAGTCACCTGATTCTAATATAGAAAGGTGGGCCTATCTTTCCCAGTGAGAAAAGGTTTCCAGCAATGGGTCCTATTTTTGGTAGTTGTGGACTGTCTGCGTCTGATAGTCAAGAATGTTAAATGAGAAAAGTAATGTTCAAAGACTTAGGACCTACTGCATCACATCTGTACTATATATCTCGTCTACCTCAATATAAGTTGCATTATATCTTATGGCACTTTTAAAAACTTGACAGGATATCTGTCATACTTTTGATAGTGTTTCCCATCTACCAAACTTTGAATCACACCCTTGGAGTCATGGTAAACAGAAATATATCACATGAACCAACAGATGACAGAGTGAGGAACATCTGGTTATTCAAAAGTCAATCAATTACCAACCCCATGGACACCTAAAAACATTTGCCCAGAATGGGTACCTAAACATTAAAACATTACACATAATGGTACAACAAATGTAATACAAATTAGTTATATTCAACTGAAATACTTTTCCTTGTAAAGCAGGCATTGCTATGTTAATCCAGCATGTATGGTTTATCTTCATATTTAGTGGGGTCCACTGAAAGATTAGATATCACAATGTCTGAAGAATTTTCCACCTTCTCTTATACAGTCACTTCTGAAGCTTGAAAGTTTGTGAGGATGAAATGTTCATTCATTATGATCAGCATAAGTCACTTTTACAGGATACTGACAGGTCAATCCCACCATGATTATTGCCCCTGCTGCACTGCCAATTCACTCAGAGGAGACACTAGCTGCAGTACATGATAGAAATATGAATGCCAGTCTCTTGAGTATTAGCCACTGTTCTCTTTACCCTTCCAAATAAATCAGTTGCTATTGTTCTACTTCCAGTCATTTGGTTTGGTCCTCAACATATCCTATATAATTTTCTGTTTTATAATAATTCACAATGGATTATTTTAATCTTCTCCCACCTGTGTGCTTGATGTACATATTGGAACTTCTAAAAAACAACCTGTAGCATACTCCTTATCCTTGGTACTTATAAATTAATACTCCACTAATGGAACTATGTCTTTTACATATTTATTTCTGTGGGTGTAACTGTGAACTCAACATTCTAAAAATCATATCTATTTTCCACACATGAAAACTTACATTACAGTTCTACGGAGTCCATCAGGATCCAAAAGGTTTCGATAATTTCTAACTCACAAGACACATCTCCCCTCTTGTTGAATAAAACATATTTTTCTTTTTTACAGTTATACATTGTAACTCCTCTATGAGTCTTCATGGAGCTCTAATTAAATTAAATGTCCAGATCGTGTCTTTTGAGGCTGTGGGGAACTAAGAGTAGAGTCCTTGAATGACACTGGTGATGTGGTGACAGAAACAATCAAGGGGTTTTCTATAGTTTCACTCAAACCAGCCCCATCCCATACAGCAGGAATTGGTGAATGACAAGGTAGATGCTTGAAATGTGAAAAGTCTTGTTCAATGGACTTTCCAGAAGAGTGGACAGTCACCATATGGCCCTTTATGGTCACAGCCTCAAATGGTTCAGCATCAAAAGGAACATCAATTTTCTTTTGCATTTGTTGTTGTACCAATACTCAACCTTCTTTGTTGAACACAAAATGTTTGGCTCGTCAGTGCTTGTCAGCATACACCTTCACCTTTAAATCCTTTTGAGAGGGGGCCGAGCCAAGATGGCGGCGGTGTAGGAGCACCTCTGCTGAGCTCTGTCATCGGCTGCAGGCCAAAAGCAGCCACGGAGACGACCGGACCTCGCGGTACCGCCGGAGCCTCCTGCAAAGCTGGTGTGGTGCTTTGGGCCCCCACGGGGGACAGATGGAAGGCCTGGAAGGCCCAGATGGAGCTGCGGCACCATCAGCAAGATGGCGGCTGCATCGCCGAGGCGCAGATAGCCCACGCACAAAGAGACACGGACGGCCTCATGTGAAGAGGAGCGGTGCACTAACCCGGTGAGGCAGAGGGGAGATCCTGCAACCCCCAGTCGAAGGGAGAGAAGAGCTGTGGCTGGCCCAGTGGGCTGAAAGGAAGTGGTGGAGCTATGCCCCTCCATCAAGCAGAGAAGGAGCGGATCGGGATCCTGGAGACCTGTGGGGTACCCTGGGGCAACAGTGATGCCCCGCAGAATGCAACGGTCGGGTCAGGGGTGATTTGGCCCATGGAGGGATCAGTGAACCAGAAGTGGAAACCCTGTGAAAAGCATGGTAAGCAGGGTGGCGTAAGTGGAGAGAGTATCAGAACGGCTGGTGCAGAAAGCGGCTGCTTCTTGTGGGATCAGGTGTGCATTGGGAGAGAGGCCCTATTCTTTAAGGCTGCAGAATATGCACGCGAGAGCTGGGCTTCCCTGGATGACGGTTGAGAAGGGAGAGACCGTGGCTGGAGGCTGGACCTTGGAGGCCCAGTGAAGGGAGCTGAAGCCCTGGGACTGACGGCAGGGCCCTGGGCCGAAACGGACAAAGTGCCCAGCACGGTCGATCGAGTGGTGGGCCGGGACAAGAGAAGATGGCGACCCAAAAGCAGAGCAAAACAAACAGCAACTTGAGAGATCTCTTCGCTAAAATCCCAGCGAAGAAGCAGGATCCCACACGTGAGCTGGGCTCAGGTCCCAGAGATGGCACCTGTGACGGGACGGTAGATGAGGATGCCAACCCAGTGACGAAAGCCTTCATGCGACAACTATTTGAGGCACTTCGAGAGGATCTTGCTGCCCTCAGGCAGGATCTAGCTACGACAGTTAAGGAACTGAAGGGAGAGGTGATGGAGCTGGCTCAAAGAGTGAATACAATGGAACACACTTGGTATAGACAGGAGGAAGACCTAGACCTCCACCGGCAGATGATCATCGCCTTACAAGACAGCAACCAGGACCTGCAGTATAGGCTTGAGGACTTGGAGAATAGGTCCCGACGATCCAACATTCGAATAAGAGGAGTTTTGATGCAGGCTACTGTGGGCCCCCTGGATAGATTTATAATCCGTCTGTTTATACATGTGGCACCGGCAATCGACGACCAAGATATAATACTGGATCGTACACATTGGACTGGGCATCCCTCTCAGACTCCAAGCCAGCCGCAGGATATTCTCACATGCCTTCACTATTATAAGCAGAAGGAGAAAATTCTGACTGCAGTCAGGGACAAGAATGCCATACACTTTGAGGGCCATAAGCTATGTCTGTTTCAAGATCTCTCAGCACAGACACTGCAGCGTCGACACGCCTTGCGGCCTGTCACGACCCTTCTTCAGGTAAGGTGTATCCGATATAAATGGGTCCACCCTTTCCGTCTCCAATTTGTGTGGCAGAATGAGCTGTGCAATATTAATTCACTTGCAGAGGCGGAAGCCCTTCCGGGCATGGATTTGAGTTTGAGGGATAGCTATCCTTGGGAAACAATGGACTCCTTGCGGGAGGATCAAGAGCCCCAGGGCAATCAGTTCGACGACAGAAGAAGAAAACCCCTAAACCATCGGAGAGAGAGAGTAAGAAAGAATGAGAGGACTTGCTCAGAATGTTGTGATACCAGGATGGCCAACCAGAGACGGGACATGGAACCTAACAGTTTGCCGGTACCAGCCGTGGGGAGCCCATAGTGACACTGACTGAGGCCGCCTCGTCTTGAGGTGGGGAGCTCTGGGTGTGAGGAGATGCCACATGAAAGCTACAATAATGATGTCTAAATGGAAACGGCGGAATTCCTATGGTGGAAATGATGTCTGGGACAGTGAAGTCTTGGGACACTCAGGTGTATCCCCCAGAGGGTCTCTACATAGTTCCCAGGTGGGGAATGGACTGTGTTTACTGTGTTTTACAATGTTGGTTAGTTGTTAGTTTAACTATGATTCCCGTGCCTTACTTTCTAATGCTAGGCGAAGCAGTGTTAATGGCAGGATTACTGGGTAAAAGGAAACTCCCTCATAGGCCCACGGGCGTTATCTCCCCAGGCATGCATGTCGGTTAAAGTACTTAGACTTCATTTTAGAGGTCTCAATTCCCAGGTGAAGCGGCAGGCACTGGTAGCGATGCTGAGGGAGGCCAAGGGGGTCATTTGCTTGCTCCAAGAGGTACACTTGCTGAGTAAAGATTGGAAGAAGCTGAGAACACAATGGTTTGATAGACAATACCATTCTTCAGGCCGGGGAGGAGGGCGGGAGTGGCAATACTGCTGGTGATACATTTCCTGGGGAAGCTATTAGGCGTGCAGACTGAGATGAATGGACGACTCATTTCCTTGTGCATAGATTTCATCTGGCATACTATTACGATTGCTTGTGTATATGGCCCCAATGAGCACAAGAGGAGTTTTTGTGGGAGGTCAATGGACAGGTTCTGGCTATCGCGGATGTCCTCAAAGGAGGGGATTTTAACTTGTTCACTGACACCCATGTAGAAGGGTCAGCGCAGCAAAGTGGACATACAGGGGTGTTCTCTGTGGGTTTTCGAAATTGGTTCTAGGAAGGGGGAATGACGGATGTTTGGCATGCACAGAACCGGACCCTGCTGGCATGTATGTTTTTTTCGGCCACACACCAGTCATATGCGAGACTTGACCTCTTCCTGGCCTTCTGCATGCAATTACGCACTCAGGGATTGGGGTGGCATCCTTGTCCGATCACTCTCCAATCACAGTAAGCCTTACGCTGCCAGGCCCGGGTAAAAGACTACAGCTGTGACGGCTAAATACCAAGTTCCTTGCCGCTGAGGGAATACATCAAGAAATAAGGAATGCAGGGCCACATGTACGAAATTCCGGCATTTCGTCTCGCAATTTGCGTGTCGCAATGCCGGATGCAGGATGGTGTCCCTGACACCATCTGCGAGTCGCAAGGGGGTCGCAAAGGCCCAACTCATTAATATTAATGAGGTGGGTTGCAATTTGCGACCCCCTTGCGATTCAGAGCACTCACAGGGATGGTGGCCTGCTGGAGACAGCAGACCACCAGGTCTGTGACTGCTTTTAAATAAAGCAGTTTTTTTTTTGTAATGCATCCCGTTTTCCTTAAAGGAAAACGGGATGCATAACAAACGAGAAAAAAGCAACGTGTCCATAGGATCACTGCCTCCTCTGAAAAAAAAAAATTAATGGCCATTCACAAAGGGGAAGGGGTCCCATAGGGACCCCTTCCCTTTTGCGAATGGGTTATCACCAGTGTGACACTGGTGGTAACTGTGAATTGCTTTGCGACCGCGTTCGCGGTCACAAAGCAATTTTGCATCGCGATGCGACTCGCAAATAGGAAGGGGAACACCCCTTCCTATTTGCGACTTGCATTCCCATTTTGCGAGTCGGTAACCAGGTTACCGACTCGCAAAATGGGAATGGGCATTGCGATGTGGCTTTTGCGCCTCGCAAACAGTGAAAATCGCTGTTTGCGAGGCGCAAAAGCCTTGCTACATCTGGCCCGCAATTACATCATATCTAAGCCTTAATGAGACACCGAAGATTGCGGCTGGGATCGTCTGGCATGTGCTGAAGATAGTGGTCAGGGGGCAGTGTATAGCTATTACGGCTCATGCCAATGCTTAGCAGAGGGATAAGAGACAGCAGCTAGAGGATCAGATAAGAGAGCTTGAATGACAACATGGGCTACGGGTGCGCAGAGAGTGAAGGGTCACTTGATGGTGATGCGTAAACAGTTGAAAGGAATAGATATGGATGGGGCAGAATTCGCTCTTCTGTGGACTAAACAGATGTACTATGCTGGGGGCAATAAGGCAGAGTGGCTCCTGGTGCACCGTTTGCATGCTCAGGTGGCACACCACTGGATGAACTCCATACAGCCAAGAGGGGGAGTGATCACTACAGATGAAGGGCAGATCCTGAAAGAATTTGAGTCTTTCTATGCCTCATTATATACTGCAGAGATCCTAGATAAGAGGGCAATAGTGAGTTACCTAGATGAGATACCCTTGCCCCAAGTGCCTGATACGCTAGCCAGTGGGTTAGACAAGTATATTACTCCTGCGGAGGTCCTAAAGGCTATCATGTGGCTTCAAGTGGTGAAGGCACCAGGATAGTCTGGGTTCGGGGCTGAATTCTATAAGATTTTCGGTGAGCTCCTGGCTCCGGTGCTGGCGAGGTTGTTCAATGGTTTTGCTTTTGCCGGATCGATGCCCCAGTCAATGCTTATAGACACTATTGTGGTTATCTGGAAGCCTGGCAAAGGCCCAACTCTGTGTGCATCGTACCGACCGATCACATTACTGAATGTGGGCACTAAACTCATTTCTGCCATCCTGGTGCACAGGTTGGGTCACTATATGCAGGGCCTAATAGATCCAGATCAAACCGGGTTGATTCCGGAGAGAGCCTGTGCTGATAATACTAAGAGGCTCTGTCACCTTCTAGATTAGGTATAACGGGTCTGTATCCCCTCGATATTGCTTTCTATCGATGCAGAGAAGGCCTTCTGGCGGCCTTTAAAACTAACCTGTCTAAATCCTCTATTCTTAATCTGACGGTGACGGAGAAGGACGTGGAGGACTTGACACCCCTCTTGCCTTTTGTGTGGGCACCGCAGGAAATACAATACTTGGGCTTGCAGATACGCCCCACGCTGGTGGCTTATGCGGAGCGTAACTATACTGCCCTGCTTGGCGATGCGAGGGAGGCTCTGGCCTGGTGGAGAGGATTTAGCCTTTCGTGGCTGGGGCATATTGCGGCGGTGAAGATGACTCTTCTGTCTAAAGTGCTGTTCATCATGCAAGTTCTAGCATTACAGTCCCCGTTGGGTGTCTTAGAGGCAACGCAGAAGTTTATACGGGATTTCATATGGGCAGGCAGGCAAGGGGCAAATGTCAAAGGAGCAGGCCTGCCGCAGTTAGAGGGGGGGCTGGGGGTTCCATGCTTATTGGGGTACTTTAGACTGCCCAACTGCGATACTTAGTGGAATGGTCTCATACAAAGACTGAAAAGTACTGGTGTTTAATTGACCAGGCAGTTGTGGGGGTTCATATTTGGAAGGTCCCCTGGCTGATGAGGGTATGTCATCCGAGAAATGCATATGTGTCTCCGGTCCTGTGAGCAACTATGGAAGTGTGGGATAAAATACAAATGCATAGGGCCTTGTCCACACCTGGATCCCCACAAACGGCAATTATTGGCAACCTGGACTTTCCCTCTGCACTCATGGGGGATCTGTTTGATGTGCAGGAGATCTTGGAGTTTCCCCAACTTAAGGAGATTTACGGTCTCCCACAGGAGGCCTACTGGCAGTACTTGACTATCAGACATTGGGTTTTGCCCCTGGCGGTGAGACACCACGCAGCTCAGCCCCTCCTTCCCTTTGAGCGCTGGCTGTTGACATGCTCGTCAGATAAGAAACTTGTCTCAGATATCTATGGCTTCCTATTGGCGTGACCGGATCTCCTCCAGACTTCGGCGAGACAGAGATGGGAGGGCGAATGTGGGTGGGCCTTTACTGATAAGGAATGGCAGTATGTGCTGCACAGAGCGTGCATAATGGCCTGTAGTATGAATACTAAGGAATTCCTTCTGAAAATAACGCACTACTGGTATTACACTCCGGCGTGAGTGGCTGACTGGTGGACGGGCACCCAGGACAGTTGCTGGTGGGGGGGTGGCCAGAAGGGTACACTCACACATATTCCATGGCAATGTCCATATTTGGCTGCCTTCTGGGAGAACATGCTGGGCGCTATTGACAGAATGTATGACACAGCAGTGCCCCGTTTCCCCAGCTATGTTTTACTCGGGCTCCCAAACCCACAGACCTACCCCCTCAGGACCCCGAAGGGTAGGGCCATCACACTTGCAATTGGAGCTGCCAAACAGCTACTTTTAGCTAGATGGGGCTCAGAGTTGGTGCCCTCATAGATGCACTGGCTACACAAGCTGTGGGAAGTCCTGGGGATGGAACAATTGACGGCAATGGCCATGGGATCCCTACCCCAGTTTGATAAGGTATGGGAGCCCTGTATCTCCTTCCTTTCAGGTGAGTTTCAGGGAGCTGACATGCCCGCGCTATTTGCAAGTGCTGCACTTGACGAACTCTACTATAGCCCCGGTGAGAGGGTAAGTGCAATATGAGTTGGAGAGGGCTAGTGGGAAGGGGGAGAGAGTGATCAGGTGATAACGCAGGATATAGGAATGGTACGGGGAGACATGGTATTTTGTTATAAGTTTTATTCAATTTAATCCACCAGCCAGTGGTTGTAGGTGGAAAAGTTGTATATGATAAAATGTCAATAAAACAGATTCAATCCTAAATCTTTTTGACAAAGTTCACTATCTGTTTGCTGATTTAACTAGGCAAAACTTTCACCTGTGGTTAAATGCGGCATAAAAATAAAAGAAAAAAATCCAGGCTACAATTACAGCCATGTTTAGATTCCTAGAGTGTGTGGCAGCCCTCTGCCCAAAATGAAAGGCTCCAAGCCAGACCTATTTTGCCAGAGTTGCTGTTCCAGCATTGCATCATCAAATGCCGCCATTGGTTGGAAAAGCTTTTCAGCAAAATGTTGTCCACATTATCCACCTGACGACAGACATGTGGACCAGTTGTCAGCCAACCGATTACATGTGCATCACTACACACATGATGTTTTTTCTGGGGGGTAAAGCAAAAGCTATCTACACGTCTTGGCCCTGAAGGAACGTTCGGCATCATGCAACAATAGCCATGTTAACCATGCAGAAGCCACAAACAGCTGCAAACATCTTGGAGGATTAATAGCAAGATGTATGATTGCTGAGACCCGGAGGTCTTTGAGTTAGATTTGTTCCCATAGACAATGGCAGTAACATAGTCAAGGCCATGACAGACATTGGCAATTTCAGGGTCCTTTGTTTGGTGCACTGCAACAACCTGATTGTGCAAGACTTTCTTAAAAAAGAAGCCATGGTAGTAACATACTCACCACCTGCAGGCACATCTGCACTCATTTCAGCCATTCTTGTAAAGCCTGGAAACAGTTGCAGATTATTCAGCGTTATAACAGAGTTCCAGTTAAAGTCCTGATACATGAGGTGCAAACACGTTGGAACTCAACCTGTGATATGTTGTTATGTCTGTTTGAGCAGTACAAACAGATCAACAACTATGTCATTGAAAGAGGAGCTGATGCAATTGGGGGAGCCATGGCAGTGGATGCAGACAAATGGGGCTTATTCAAATGCCTCACACTAATGCTGGTAACTTTTGAGGTCTTTACACGGGAAGTAAGCAAGGAGGATAGTAAAATAGGCCAAGCTATCCCATTATTGCATCTGCCACAGGAGCAGCTAAAGAAGGTGTCTGAAAGGTTTGCATTCTGGGTGCGAATAAAAACCCAGAAGCATTTGCCTTGGTTACTAGCCTAAGC
Source organism: Pleurodeles waltl (assembly GCF_031143425.1). Lineage (NCBI taxonomy): Eukaryota > Metazoa > Chordata > Amphibia > Caudata > Salamandridae > Pleurodeles > Pleurodeles waltl. The sequence continues at coordinate 454,462,470 of NC_090451.1, forward strand.
TATCACTTGATTTGTAATTCAAGGCTTCAAAATGACATCATCTCATCCAAAGAGTAATCTGTGCCAGCCTACTTAATCCGTGCTACAAAATAAATCTTCTTGCTATCATTCTTTTTTTCAAAGGGGATGTTTCACAATACAAGAGGTGGATTGTTTAGCAAGCGGGAGAACCGGAAGAAGAAAGACTGGATCTTAGAATAACACCTCACAGTTCTGGGGTGCCGCCTTCAACTTCCAGAGAGGGAAGACTTGTATCACATCCACCAACCCCACCAACAATAAAACTGGTGATGACAGAAGAATTGGGCCCAACCTCTGCATTGGCTTGATTTCAAGTGGCAGGTCTTAAATCCAGTGGCTAAGGAAAAGCAGTTGAGCAGGTGGCAGCACCACTGACCATTCAGAGGATGTTCCAGGAGTACCTAGATGACCCGAAAGAGGTTTATGTGGATCTAAACCCATTGGTGTATTGGTATGGGAAGAGGTCCCAATGGCGAGAGCTCAGCAGGCTGGCAGTAAAGATTCTGGATTTTCCTGTAGCCAGCATGTCTATGAATGTGTGTGTTCAGTGTAGCGGGTGCAGTTTTTACAGTGAGAAGGACCAGTCTCTCTCCTTAAAAAGTGGATAGATTGAACATGATCAAAATGAACCAGCATTTCATACCACCTGACTACACCATTCATAAAAAAGGAGAAGGAAAAGGATGACTGCTCCAAATCGTGTTAGCTGACCAACTTCTGGGTGAACCACCAGAGTTTGAGGACAAACTCTATTTCCCAGCTTAAATACGCCAGTGCCACCACAGAACTTTTTGATTATTTCTCATTCAGCTTCTTTTTCTCTTTATTTCTTCTAAAAAAAAACTGCTAGTACAACATTTTGTTTGTGTCGGATTTATGTTGTCCCACCATTGATTTTATATTCACGTAGAAACCCGGATTAGAGTTGGTCCCGTGTGCAGTGAAGAAGCCCCCACATACAATTAGGACATTGGAGATGCTGCCTGCCTCCCTCAAATGTCATTACCTATCTCATACATCACCTAGCAGGGCTGTCTTAGAAGATAATTGATTAAAAGACGGCCAGTGTCAATGTCTAATTCCAATGTGTTGATACCATCAAAGAGGAGGTATTTTGTTTAACCACCATGCTTCAATTGGAAGAGGTAACTAAGCAACTGTTGCACCATTGAGTGGTGATATATTGATTGTGATTGTGAATTTGTAAGTGATAACTAATTTTTGTGATGACAGTGAGGGAATGAGTTGAACAAAACTGTAAACTTATTTGTGATGATTTGCAGTGTTTGGGGGCTGATGGGTGATAATGTTTTCCTGAAAGTAAATGGCCTTTCAAAAGTAGTGAAATTTACTTGAAGAGTCTACTCTTTTTTCCTAGTTCCTCATAGCAAATCATCCACTTTTCTTACAAAACACAAATCTACACAAATAACACTCCAGTTCTGTTTCTCTATTTGTTCTTCAATAGTAGTGCACTTCACAATCTACCTTGCTCAGTTTGGGACTGGGAAGGCTTACTCTGAATCTGGAGGAACAAGATAGAAGGACTCAGATCAGGACTACCTCAACAGCTAGTACGGAGGACATTTTTGAATTCAAGGAGAACCCATGATGATGGGGAAGACTCTGAGGCCTAGTACTTACTCAGCTCTGTGAACTGGAGAGAGGTGCGTTGATTTGGAAATGTTGCTGAGTATGCTGTTGCTGCATTTCTAGGTCAAATGGGAAACTCCTCTTATGTTCTTGCTCTGCCTCTAAGTCTTCTTGGTATGCTCCTAAGTCCTCCTGACTCCTTGTGAAGCTTAGCTTGCTTTCTTTTGTCATTTTCCTTTACTCTAAAATACAGATACCGTTTTTTTCAATACACATGCCTTCTCGTAGTCCTCTCCTGCACAAACAAAAGTTGCAAAGCTCAAGACTCCAGCTTACCTACCGGACCGGTTCAGAGAGGCACCAGAGTGACAGGCGTTCCAAGAAGAATGGAGGCACATCACCAAAATCTGCAACATAATATAATTTTCCTTTAAATAATCATAATTTTTAGAACTGGGTGGGTCAAATTCAATCTTCTATATGGGGTCTCTCTGTGGCAGAGGGACTGTTTGTAAAAAATTTACTGAACTGTGTCATACTTTCTTACTTATCCTTTTGTTTCCTTCCACAACAGATTGATGATGTTGTACTGCTCAGTGACCCAACGATTATTGTCGTGGTATCTTTTGTGTAGTGTTTGTCTTTGTCACAAATCTCCCAAAATCCCTTTTCCCATCCACTCATTGGGCTCCTGACCCTCTTCCCCCAGGATGTGTGATTTATTGAGGTGTGACCTACTTTTACACTATAAATGAATCACACACTTGCTTAGGCGGATGTGGTGAAAGCAAGTAAGCAAAACCAACTCACTGCATGACCTTCTACCTACTATTACCTGAGTAATATTCCACAACAGTTCCATCAACGTCTTCATTCATGTCTTTTGTGTGTTCCGTAAATGTTTAACGTTCTCCAAACACTCTTGAGTCTGAGCCCACTTCTGACTCCATGATCTAATTTCCTAAGTTTAGTTTCATTATACCATAGCTCCCCGCCATCGCTCAGAAGAAATGTTTATTCCTAGAATTTACTATCATATCAGGTCTTCTTTGTTGTGTGTCAATGCTGTCCTTGCGGTAGTCTGGTCTCAGTCTTCCTACAGTTATGATATATGATGATGACTCACTCACTCTCTATTTTCTTTCAGTCTAGTTGACAGTGATGGATAACCCTTTGATGGATCCTGTAGTTGGAGTTTGCATAGGTGGGAGTGGCACTTTCTGTCAAGTTCTGACTTTCCTGTTAGCGTGCTAGCCTGCTACTACTACTACCTACCTACTACCCCCTTAAGATGCCACCTTGGGAAAACCCTGCAGTAAGAAGAAGACTTTATCACTTCATCTATTCAGGTAGGAGATGTACTATGGATTGAAGTGAACTTGTTCAGTTAGTATTTAACTCCTACTGAAGAAGATGTCTATGTGTACTGGGTTTTTGTAGGCAAAATAGGCAAGGGCAGTCATCCCCTAGTGGTCAATAATAGTTACAGAGGGCAATAGAACAAGGGTCTTAGTGAATGTCATACACTTTTTTAGCAGATTAAAAATGACAGGCTACACTAAAAGTGCAAACTAAAAGTCTCAAACACCAAAATAAAGATTTGAGATGCATGTGAAGTAAAAAAGTAATATCCCCTTCATTCTTCACAAATAGAAAACTCTCCCTCTCTACGAAAACAGTCCAACCCCTCTATCCGAACAAATATAACTCTTCCCCAAAAAGTCCAATGAAAACTCCAAACTTGAAGTCCAACCAAACTCCCTTCCATCCCTCTCCACCCACAACAAGTCCCTGCCACCAAAACAAAAAAAATAGAAAGGGACTTTAAAAAGACACTGTCTATATAGGTCCGGAGCTGGTTGATGCTCTGCTCTAGCCTGGAGGGCCGTCTCTCCAAACGGTCCATCTGCTGCAGGATGTGTCTTTGAAATGCCCTGGTGGAGTGGGAGGGTGCAGCTGCAGGTGCTTTCAGGGACTCTGACTGCTGGTGGCGGTGATGGCGATGTGTTGTCCAGGAGGCTGGGGGATGGCGTTCTCTTCTGTTGGGTCCTGAATCTAATGTAGCTGATTTGGCATCTTCCTCCTCCAGGATCACAATGCGCTGCTTCTCGGCTCGAATGTTCCCCAGCTCCTGCTGCCACAGATGGGCCACTATCTCCTGCCTAGTTGGTGGTGGATGCTGGGCAGGAGTAGCCATATCAAGAAAAATAACAAAAGGCAAATTGTAAACAATGGTCTGAACACTTGTTTAAATAATAGATAGTGGGTGGCACAGTAGCACCACATTGCTAGACCCCTAGGGATGATGGAATTTGGTATAATTATTATTTATGATTATAGAGTCACAGTACATTTATTTGGTTTGTTCAGCTACACATATCTCACATTTGAAGGACTAACTGTCTGTTAGAAAAGAATTAGGACAGAATAAGACCAGATTAAAAAGCCGGTTATTTAATTTTTTTCTTTTAAAGGTTTTTTTAGTAACTAATTAGACAGTTAATGGAAAACAAATACCTCTCATTATGATGAGTAAGGAATTATGCACTATGAAGTACAAGTCACGGGTGGCAAATTATTGAGGGCATGCTAGTCAGCACAACAAGTATGTTGCTACTATCTACCACTCGGGCAGCTGTAGCTGACAATTATCTATCCTTAATTCCAATGGCCCTTCTCTTCCCCACATGCCTTTCGCTTACTTTAGTTTCTACCCTGACATCAAAGAGGCAGACAAATAAATAAGACACATCACACATGTCGTGTATTAAAGTGCAGATATATTTTCCTGTCTACCATAAGTAGATGGGGGGGCAATGCACTGAACTACAGGGAAAGGAATGGGATATATGGATTATATTTGGCATGTTTATCACAGAGTTTCCCCTACACCAAACTTGAAATCAAATCAGGCACTTACTAGTCCCACTTTACTCACTGGTCTTGCCCACCATCACAAATTCTTTCTAACAAATTGATTTACTGGGCAGTAAAGAAAGTAAAGAAACTTGACTTACTCTACTGCAGAGTAAGGAAGATGGATTAGGCAGGTAGGTAGAGCTTTCGCTATAGAAGAATAGAGGGGCGTCACAGATCTATCTACAAAAGATCTCCCTTCCTTATTCTCCCAAGCAATTATTCAATCGTTCTTTCACTCTTCCTCTATGTACAGTATACACCCAAAGCCACCATGATTTGAGCTTTACATTATCTCATCCAGTGGTCGACCCAAATTCACAGTCCTTTATCCATCCATGAGGTGCCCACAATATCCACCCTTTCTTTCAATCACCCTTTCACCCATCCATTTACCCAATACCAATACTCACCCACACATCCTTTTGTGTATACACATGCATCCTCCCCTTTCACTCTTTTCACCCATCCTTTTCTTCTAACCTTCTGTTCTTTCCCGTTTCCATCAAGCCATCATGTCTATCATACATCATGTGTGCTTTGGCTGAGTTGCAGATAAAAGCATCCATCAGTAATCTAACCACTGCTGTAGCTGTAATGCAGGGGGCTCATGAATTCAATCCCAAAAACACTTTGTAGCTAATGAGTAACAGTCATTGCCAATAAGCAAGAAATTTGACTTACCAGCACCCGTCAATGCTGCCATGTCTCCCCCTGCTCCATCTGCTCCTGCAGCGGTGGAACTTGAGCCAGCTCCTTTCAGTTCATTGGTGGTTGGTGAGGCTATAAAAAAGATGCCAGATCCCATTCTTAATTTTTAAAATAAAAAAATACAACCACAGTCATTACAGTTCTGATAGCACTGCAGTATCTTCTGTCCAAAATATCACTCTGGGCATTTTGTTGGAATGTTAGAAAAGCCAGGTAGACAAGCCAATCAAAAGAGATGCATAGTAGAGGGTCAAACAAGCCAACCAAAAGCTTCATGGAATAGAGGAGAAAAGCTATAGCCTATGGTTGACGATGACTTGGAATCATTGAAGAGCAATAAAGGGGTGAAATACAAAATGGTCAATGAAAGACAGAAAAAAACAATAATGCAGGGAAAACAAGAATTAATTAAACAAACTTGGATAGGAGAGTTTGAAAAAATTTAGATAGTATTAAAAAAAGTATACAAGGCAAAATTAAAAGTAGTATAAAAGTGTGAATAGGTAAAAGTTAGGGACATAATAATAATATTAAATATTAGGACTTACTGGGATGAACAGAGCCATCAGCATCAGCGGTGGTGGTCAGCGCCTCTCCAGCTCCTTCTGGACCTGCCGGTGCAGTGCCCTTCTTCTTGCCCTTGGGTGCTGATGTAGGATCAGAACGAAGATAAAAAAAAACATTAGTGGTACCCTTAATCCCCACAAAATTATTGTATAACAGGCAAATGCAGTAACATTGTACTTTAATCAGATCGCCAATGGTACAATGCTAGTATGATCAACTATTGTTGTGTTGGTTATACTCCTATAATCCCTATTCCAAATTTCCTCAAGAAAATTTAGAAATAATGCATTGCAATGAATAATCTTTTATTCTATTCTCATTTCACAAGCCCCTTGAAGGACCAACTCAGCATCAATGTGAAATTGCTTGGGACTGTTCAAGCTACATAAAGTCACAGAGAATGCTAATTCACTGATATCACTTGTTCACTATGGAGTTAGGAGGAGGACAGCGTAGTCTGCATTGCAATGGCTCCTTAAATAATCAGCCAAAGTGAGTGCCTACCTATTGGTATAAAAATCAATGAGCACTGAGCTCCTGGCTAGCTCTAACTGGATCACATAATAAATAATAATCTAACGTAAACTAAACATAACTTACCTCTGAGTGGAAGCCACATGCTATTCAGAAAAAAAAGTTTGCTTTGTTGAACACAAACACAATAAAAATATAATACTCACCAAGCCCCAGGTTCTCCATGTCTAGCACGTTGAGCAGGTGCTGCTCGCGGTCGATGTTATCTGCCCAGCAGTGCATCAGCTGCTGCGTAGTGTGCTGGGCCTTGATGGTGGCCCTGACCAACCGGTGCACCCTAGCTCAGTGCTGCCAAGGCACCCGCAGGAGGATACCCACTTCCAGGCCTGCCGCTTGCTGCCAGCATGGAGGGAAGGTAGTGCTGCACATAAAGAAAAGTGCTGACACCTTTTCCTTGCTGAAGATTGGGTGAGGCTGCACCCCTTGATGGTGGCGCTGCGCACAAGGCAGGCAGCTGCTGTTGCCCTGCTGATGCTCTGCCATGGGGGTGGGAGGGTAGGAGATAAGGAAAAAAAACATGAGGAAAAGTAACGAAAAAGGGACAAATAAACAAAAATACAAAAAGTCACAAAACCCCCCCAAAAATAAAACAACATAAAAATAATGAGATACAAAAAGAAACACTAATACAATAAATAAAAAATAGGAGTTGATGAAGTACGGATTAGAGGACTACAAAGATTGAGGGCAGATAGAAGTTGAAGTCCCAGCATCATAAACATAATAAAAAACATGATATCCATACCCTTGCGAACCACGTGGTGCTGTTCACGCGAGATTTTGAATGTGAGTACACACTTTGCGTTGCGTGAGACGTCACTTGCAAGACAAACAGGAGCAATGGAGAACTCCGCCTGTGAGCAGACCTCCGCGTAGTGCTGCTGAGTTTTTTTTTTGCCACTCAGTAGAGTTCTGCATAGCGTGAATTTGTGCACTGCGCCCATGCCTAAAGATAAGCACTTGCACAAATTACATGGTTTAGATTCACTTTCAACCCTTTCATCAATACGAGGAAACCAAATTCAATCATGAAGACCTTGTTAATTGGGAGCAATTCCACAATGTCCTTCAAGAACTATTTCAATATTTGTTGCATTCTCTGTGGTATGACCAATTTTCAAACTTTGTTACACAATACCTTCTGGAGTAACGGACAGTTCATCTCTTACATTTTTTTTATTTTAGGTAATCACTTTCATGTGTGTCAGGAAAACTATTGCTGGTGTTGTTAAGATCTTCCCTCAGCAAAAACGTTTGCCCATGTCCTTGTACCCACGTTGGTTGCAGTGGCGTCCTCAGTCCTGGTGGCTCTTGCGGAGGCTGTTCTTAGAACTAGCTTCCTCAGGTTTAACTGGCACTCAAGATGGTGGCAGCAAATCTTTGTGAGGTCAGTACTCTAGTGTTTCTACCTTAGTCTCGTGCTGATGCTTCCCTCCTGCTGTTTCTCTCTGCGAGCTGTGCACTTCAACTGTTATCCAGAGGAGAATGAGCAGCGTTCCTGAGGCGCTTCGTTTCATAGAGAATTTTTCCAGTTTTGAGTAATTAATTATTTTTCTTGTTACGGTGTCACACCAGCTACTTTTTCCCTTCTGGAGAAGCTGAATTTCTTCCTTCTTCCAAAAACTGGCCATCGGCCTTTTGAGGAGAGCTCGTTTTGGCTTAACAGAACTTCAGGCAACTGCAGTGAGGAATCCTTTTGTATGATTTCCAGACTTGCCAATTTATATATGTACATTTATATTCAAAAACTCTTTGGCTTGCAGACTTGCCAGTCTTAGAGACAAACCACACTGCTCAGACTAATTCCTAGAGACTGTGATTGAGAAAACTGAACCTTGAGAAGGAGTTTTTATTTCCTGTGAAAGACATTAGTAGATTGTATATTTGTGAACCTTTGAACTGTTCTCCAGAGAACCATGGATACAGCTGACTTGTGGAGAAAAGAAGATATAAAGTTAACATTGTTCTCTTAGAGAGAGGTTTGTCCTGAAAAGATCCAGGTTAGGACAACAATAGAATTGGGTGAATGTGAATGGCTGAAGAGTTGAATGCACAGTAGGAATGTACTTATCTCCGCTCTTATAACCTGACTGCAGGTCCTTCCTTTAAAGAAATCCCATAAAGAAGAAAGGTGCAGGTTACAGAAGCACAGAGTGAATATCCTATCGTCAAGTGGGAAACACAGGCTGGAACTGGATCTGGAGGCGGTCTCACTTTTTCTATTTCAATTCCCCTCTCCCCCTAGCGGATGCAGAGTTCAGATAATCAGTGAAGTCTAAGCACGCTTCTGTTGGAGGGAGTTGGGTAAAAGGCATCTACTCCTGTGGAAGTTTGATTTAATGGGTAATCTGACAGTGAGAGGTTGTGTGTGCTGATTCCAGGATTTAATTCAATAATGTCTTTCATTATCAATAGGTAACTGTCATTGCTTGTCACAGTGATAATTTGTTCCAAAGAATTAGAGGTAGGAGCATTAGACTTTATGAGGAAATTTATAAAGGCTTCAGCTGTTTTGGAAGGGGTACCTTGACACTGTAGTGGCACTCATGAAAAGTAGTCAGCAGGGTTTTGTTCTTTCCTTGGTCAATGCATGATAATGTAGTCATATTGCTGTAGCCAGAAACCCCAACATTAAATTCTAAGAGGTACCTTAGCTTTTGGATTGCCAAAGATGGTGAGCATTGCTTGACAATCGGTTACTAGAATGAAAGGTTTACCATACTAGTACACACGGAAATATTCATAAGCCCTAACGATTCCTAAGCTTTCATTCTCAGGTTGCGAATAAGCACGTCCAGTTTGTGACACACATCTGCTGGCATAAGCTACAATATGACTGCTAGCATTTGGGTGTCCATTGGGTTGGGCAAGGATGACCCTTAACCCAACTGGGCTGACATCGACAACAACCTGTCTATGCAGCTTCGGATGACTTACTTAAAACTTTGTTCACATTCATGTACCCAGTGAAATGTAGCATTTTTCTTTAAGTCTAAGGGAACACTTACTGTAGTGATGTCATGTATGTATCCGGAACAGTAACTGGCCATGCCAAGGAATGAACGTAACATGATAATATCTTGTGGTGGCTTTGCATTTTACAAAGCTTGTAATATAGTTGGATCTGAAGTCATTCCTCCATCAGAAAAAATATGAACAATGAATTAGAGTTTTGTTTAATGGAACCCTTACTTCGCCTCATTTAAGGTTAGACCTGCACCAACAAGTAATCTACATATGTAAGAGCTTTATTATGTTCTTTTTGTGTGGCCCCAAAGACCAATATGTCATCACTGTGATTGAAAGCATTTGTTATGGGTTGTATTATGTATTGACTGACATCTTAGACATTTTCTGTTCTTCTGATGATGTACGAAAACATAATCTTTTATACCTGAACAAACCAATATGAGTAGAAAAGGTAGTACTGTACCTGCAATCTTCTTCAAGTTCCAATTGATGATAGCCTTTGTTCAGATCAAGATGAGAAAACAATTTGGCACAATTTAGTTGTGTGATCATGTCAGCAATGTGTGGACCTGGTTGTCATTCTGTTTCAATTGCCTTGTTAGGTTAACGCATGTAAATGCAAATGAATACAGCTCTTTCACTGTCCTTTTTGGGCACTTCCACTATGTGGTAAACAAATGGTATTGGACCAGTAGATCACTTAATGATATCATGCTTTAGTATTGTTTCAAGCTCTTTCTCAGCAACTTCTTGTAGATGAAATTTGACTTATTGATGACTTTGAGCAACAGTACGAATGTCCTCATTAACATGCAGTTTCACTTTCATAGTCTTAAGTTTTCAGAATCTAAGAAATCTAGGGGATTGACTTTCTATTTCATGATGAGCATTCATGTTATAGTTCACAGACATCAGCAGTATTTAAACTGAGCAAACAGGCACTAACGCAGTCCTTTTACGTTCGTGAATAGGTGCTTGCACCTTTGTCTTTTGGTGTTTTAGGGTTGATCCAAATGAACCTTGACTCTTTAATTGTGCTGATGAAGGTTACATCTATACTTTAGTCTTTGACGGTCTAAGGTGGATCTACTGGAGCTAGCTCATTGTATTTCTCCTCAGGCTTAATGTTTATTGGCACACCACTGTACAATAATAAAAAGTATAGAGCATCCATTACCTTTTAGTGTGATTTTCAGACAATGTTTGAATGACTCTTGTGATTTCACTCAACATTTTTCTGAGGTAAACATTAGTCATCACACAATCATTTCTCCCACTGTCACTTAACAAAGAGACTGGTGAACTCTTTGACGACGGTTTAGAGGATGATAACCTCGCTTAGTGTTGACTTTCCTCAGCTGATGCTGGTACTTAGCTTTGTGGTCATGACTAGAAAGTTGCTTCTGAAACGTTTCATTGGCTATTTTATTTTCTCGGCATGATGCACTTATTTTGCCCTTTGCTTTGCAGACTTCTACAAAATTGTTCTCTTTCCCACACCCTTTGCATACTCGGCCAACAGTGGGAAATTTACCTTCATGTGGAAATGAAAGTCTGCATCTGAAGCTGTTGGACCTGGCCCTTGTAGCAGGTTCATCCCCTGACTTTTTGCCTAATTCCTCCTATTTTTTCTGACCTCTCCCGTCTTAAGTTGGTGTGATTGGCTTGTACCTATTTGGCATATTTAATTTACCTGTAAGTCCCTTGTACAGTGGTATCGCCATACTCAGGGCCTGTACATTAAATGCTACTAGTGGGCCTGCAGTGCTGCATGTGCCACCCACTGAAGTAGGCTTTCAAACCTGTGTTAGGCCTGCTAGCACAGTGCCTGTGTGCGCAGTTTTCTGCCAGGGGACCTGGCAGCTAAATTTACTTGCCAGCCCAGAACTTCCCTTTTACTACTTGTAAGTCACCCCTAAGGTAGGCCCTAGCTAGCCCTATGGGCAGGGTGCCATGTATATAGAAGGCAGGACATGTGCCAGGTTGCAGGCCCTGCCCTGGTAGTGACAAACAGCTTAACTTGGTGTCTCACTGCTTTGAGTGCTGCCTTCTCATAGGATTGCATTAGAAATGCCCTGCCTTACATGTAGGAGGTATTGTCTGATTTATGAGGGGTAGCATAGGCATGTTTGGTATGGTTGTAATGGTAGTAAGAAATGCTGCTTATTGGTGTAAGTGGATTTTTTATTACTATTACAGAAATGGCACTCCTAGAAAGTGGGCATTTCTCTGTGTTTTTGACTGTTATTTTGCAGATTGACTCCAATCTACGTCTGGGCAGAGTGACATTTGGGCTTTGTGCATACTTTCTAGACTGCCTGTACACAGGGAGGGTGGAGGTGTCACAGTGGTGCATCTGCACACTGAACAGTCTTCCTGGGCTGAGAAAAGGGAGAGGCGGAAATACCCGCATTTGTAAAGGCTGTGCTCTGGCCTCACACAATAGGATCATTTACAGTCAACTGATGATTGGAGCCAGTGCTGGAGGAGAGAGGGGGCACTCCCGGAACCAGTTGGAACTGGTTGGAACTTCCTCTCCCCTTCCTTTGTGGACACACTGTAAAACTGAGTATAAGTACGGGGGAGCTTTCCACACAATTTGGAGACACTTTGGAACTTACCTGGAACTTGACACAATGCTGCTGGAGGGACTCACCAGGAACCGCCATGGACTGCTGCTGCTGTGCTGCCCTGTGGCCTGCTGGGTCACTAGGAGAGACTGCCATCTGCCTGCATCCCCCTTGCGCTGGTCTGCTGCTGGGCCCTGCCACCTGTGCTCCTTTATCCCAGACTGCTGTCCCCCAGGGGCAGAGTGCCGTGGCCCCTGACCCCTGCAACTCCACCTGAAGCACCTGGTTAGCGCCTCCCCTTTGTTTGATGTAGTGCCGTCAGAGCGCTTTTGAATGGTGCTGTGTAGCACCTTATTTGATTACTGGAAGCAAATGGGGAGCGCTGTAGCTTTCCCCCAGGTTCTGCGTTGGGAAGCGCTCTGCCACCAGAGATCACCGCCGCGACCTGGGCGGGTCGAAAACCAAGTGCGTCAAGAGCGCTCTTCTTGAGGTGCCCCCAGGGCATGAGTGAAACTTGAGAAGGAGCAAGCGCCCTCCTACCATGCCCCCAGGGTGAAGCGTGCTCTGAGGAGCACCGCCGGAGCACAAGCAGGCACCCGCTTCAGTGCCTGCCCATGTTTGGAGCCTTTGTTTCTCTGAGGGAGACAGGTGGGGAAGGAAGTCTCATTGGAGGCTCCCCGCCCCACCAGAGTCCCTCGCTGGAGTCCTGATGACAGGCAGGAGGGGAAGGAAGCCTCATCGGAGGCTCCCCCTTGCCCCAATGGAGGCCCCAATCTTCTGCTGAGACTGTGGGCGGAGCAGAAGCCTCGTCGGAGGCCCAACGCGATGCAGGTCTCCCTAAGGTGGCCCTACTTGTTCTTTTGGGGGCATTGTGTGCCCCCCTTGTTGGAGGGCCAGTGGAGGCCTGGGGACCCCAGAGATCGCAGGCCCCAAAGGGTCCCAATACAAATATCTTTGCGGGGGCAGTGTGAAAGCCTCATCGGAGGCACACTGCTCCGCTGGGCCCCCTATTGTTGTGTTTGGTGCTGTGGCCCACCTCTGGAGGACCAGATGAGATCATCTGTCCCAGGATGGAACCGATATTAAAGAAGGAGGGGGTGCGTGCTGCCCCCCTAACCTCAAATCATCGTAAGGTCCCCGTTTCGCGCAGTGGCATGCCGAGGGCCCCCTTGGTTCTTAGCGTGGCACTAGGAGTGCCTTTACATCACAAAGCAGGTACTTTTGAAGGACATATGTTTTATAATGTTTCTGATATGGACATGATATACTGTTCTGTTCACCTGTTTCTTTCCGTCGTGTGCCCTATATGTTTGCTAAATGTTCCTTTGTATGGACATGCTCTGCTAATATGTATTCCTGACTTGCCATATGTTTTATAATGTTCCTGATATGGGCATTTATGATAGTTCTATGACAAGGGCATTTGTGTAATAATGTTATTCCTGACTACTGCTAATGTTGCAGAATACTAAGTAACCTGTGTGTTATATGTGACTACTGCTGGTTCTGCTGAGTAACATTCTGACAACTCCTAAGGTAGCAGGATATTACTGACATGTTGTGTTTAGTCTAATAATTGCGTTGTGTACAATACAGTATATTTTCATATAACTTGGTGTTATGTTCCCTTTGTGGTGGGGATAGTGTGTCATGGGTGTTGTGTGTGTTGTGCAAACGCTTTACACATTGCCCCTGGGTTAGGCCTGACTGCTCATGCCAAGCTACCAAGGGAGTGAGCAGGGGTTATCTTGGATGTGTAACTCCCTTGCCCTGACTAGAGTGGGTGGGTTCTGCCTGGCTTAGGTGCATACCCTAGCCAACCAGAAACCCCATTTATAACAAAGCACAGTTTATTTTCTTTGAAGGCATAATTTTGTGTCTTCTAGCCTTGTGTTTCTGCTCACTTATAGTGTTTGTGACTGCCTCACTTTTGGCAAACTCTGGCCTTCTTGTCAGCAGCTTGTTGTTCGGCACATGCCTCAGCACTGGCAACCATGATTTCTCTCAGCATTCATCGTCTGAAGGAATCTGACAAACATTCATTGTTAACTCTTAGACATATAACTTCTTCATCATTGAATTAATTGAATTTACAGTGTTTTATGGGGGAAATGGCCTTTTCTACGTGGCCAGAGCAACGCGTAGCTTAGCCACAGAAGTCTTACCATGCTTGCCTAAACCACACGTGTATGAACCACGCAATGCATATGCGTGGTTCAGGCACACAGCAGGAACAGCCGGGAGAGGAACGCGGTGACAGGGTAAGTGGGGCTGGGACAGTTGGGGGGATTTTTAAGGACAGGGCGGAATAAGTTTTAGGACAGGGTAGGGTAGTTTTTAGGACAAGGTGGGATAGGTTTTAGGGTTTAGGATGGGGTGGGGGCTAGGGTAGTTTTTAGGACAGGATAGGTTTTAGGGTTTAGGGCGGGAGTCAGGATAGTTTTTCAGACAAGGCAGGATAGGTTCTAGTGTTCAGGGCGGGTGGGTTAGTTTTTAGGACAGGGTGGGGTAGGTTTTAGGGTTTAGGAAGAGGGGCCCAGGTAGTTTTTAGAACAGAGTGTGGTAGATTTTAGGTCAGGATAGGTTTTAGGGTTTAAAGCGGGTGTGGGGGCAGGGGGGGTCAGGATAGTTTTTAGAATAGGGCGGGGTAGGATTTAGGACAGGACAGGGTAGTTTTTAGGATTTAGGGTGCGGCGTGGGTTTGGTAGTTGTTAGGGCAGGGTTGGTTTTAGGGTTTAGGGTGGCGATGGGGGGTCAGAGTCGTTTTTAAGAGAGGGTGGGGTAGTTTTTAGGACAGGGTAGGTTTTAGGGTTTAGAGCAGGGGTGGGGGTGTCAGGGTAATTTTTAGGACACAGTGGGATAGTTTTTAGGACAGGTTAGGTTTTAGGGTTTAGGAAGGGGATCGAGGGGTGTTGTGTCACAAAACCACACATTGTGTTAACACATGTAGCCTTACTAAGCATGCTTTTACAATGAAATTCATTGTAAAGGCATGCGTGGCAAAGACATGGACACGGTTCGGACCACTTTTCAAGGCCAATTGTGGTTCTGCCATGCTTGGTTCTGTCATACAACCGCTTTATGACTGTATCAAGTATCTCAACAAATTTATGAATTGTTAAACCAGGCTTCTGTCTTTCCTGACTGAAAGTATATCTTTCGTAATCAACATTAGGCATTGGATTAAACTTGAGACTTAACTCTTTTTTGATTTGTTGGTATGTAACTTAATCATTTCATACCAATCTCTTCATTGCCTCTTAATTCCTTTGGTGGCAACATTTTTTTAAGTATTTAACAATCTTTTTGTTATCTGTTTCTTCCGGGCCATCAATTAAATCGTCAAAAGTTTTTATCCAAGCTGTTCACCCATCACAAATGTTTTGCGTTTTGGCTGTATCAAAAAGAAGAAGTGGTTTTAATAAGTGAACAGAATTATAAGCATTTGTGGAACTTACTGATGTTGAAAAACAGAACTCTTTGCAGCACTGTCTGGTGTCCACTAGGACCTGTTTCACTTATGCCATTTCTAATACCCTGCGATGTGCTGGCTTCAGGGTCATCAAGCCAAATCTCTGGCTATGAAGCACTGCTCTCTTTAATGGTAAGTAGTGGCTTAATTTCAAGTACAAGTTCTTCACCTCTTTTCATTGTATTTATATTGATGCTTTATGTATTCATGCTTTACTCCATTTCTTTGCACTTAACTGCCTGTAACACTTCTTGATATCTGATTGTTGTACTGTATGATTTATAGTTCTCTGTGACATAGAGAAGCAGTACCTCTTTCATGGCCTTAATCATATATTTCCGGCAATCAAGGAGTGAAGTTCTTATTGAAATTTGTGTTATCTTTAAAACCTTTAGACTGGCTGGAGTGGCCTCTTGATCTTTACTTTGACTGAGACACTTGCGGCATGCACAAGCAGTTTGCTGGACCACGGCAACCTCTCCCAGAGAGCACTGTTGATCTTTGGGTTACTTGTCCCCTATATCATTGCCAGCTATAGCATCCGCCCCAGTCTTGGTACTTGTAAATGAACATGCTGCACATGGAGATATGTCTTACATGTCTTTATTCCTCTGTGTGTAGCTGTGAACTCAACATTCTAAACATGAAATCTGTTTACCACACCTGAACACTTACGTCACATTTCTACGAAGTCCATCAGAAACCAAAACGGTACTGTCATTCCTAACTCACAAGACATGACACAACCTAGCAAAAAGGGTGTTTCTACTGATGCACTGATGCTGTTTTTTTATTAGAGTTTGCAACTTGGAAAGGTGAAATTGTTAACAAGAAGTGAATTCTGCTGTTGTAAAGTGCTGCTGAATACACTATCGTCTTAGGCAGAGGTTTGAGAAATCAGCCCTTGAGGCCCTCTTTACCGTAGATGGGACAGGTTTAATCGCCTGGTTCAATCACTTTCTATAGAGATGTTCAGCACTCAGTTTGGAATAAAGGCAGACAGCCTATATTTGTATCACAGAAGAAGCATAATGAAAAAGTGCACTCCTTGGTGTTTACAATCTCTTGTTGCAGTCTGTCATTTGTCTGCCATTTTACCACAGGTCTACGTGGTTGTTGTGTGATGGATGAAACTCACAGTGCTCTGTATCAGTGCTTCACTGGCCAAACCTCACACTTGGTCATGCAGAGGCACAGAGACAGCTTATCTAGAACCATATATTTTTAACAAGAGTCCTCCACAAATTCCAAAACCCCCACTATTTCCACCAAATAAAATGAGATGGGGTCAAGCGCAAACATTTTAGCCTGTTTCTGCATTCATAAACTGAGCAGATAATGATTTGAGGGATTTGGTGCATCCTCGCTGAACATAGCCTCCCTAGTGACAGTTTCTGCTTGATAGTCATTGTCGGGGTGCTTGTGTGCCAGAACGACTGTTCTTGTCGGATTTCCTGTGCCAATGCCAGTGGTCCCATAATAAAATGTGTGAACATGCCAACATTATGTTAATGACAGACACCCCCAGAAGGAGTAAGAAAAACATATGGTAACAGAGGCAAGCGTATTGTGTCTCAAGGGCTTTCATGTGTCCTGACGTGATCTGGTAGTTGTGAGGCTCAAGGGCAGCCTATTCTTTAGTGAACAATCACGAATCAAGGGTGCCTATTGGTGCCTTATGTCCTATGTCTGACTGACTACTGAAATCAAAGATTTCTTTTTCATTGTGACCATATATTTATGAAATTGAAGAACAGAAACCCAAACTGTATATTTTCTGTTTAGTGTTTAGCAATAATTGTCGAAAGAACTGTAGTTTGAAAACCTTAAATCAGATTTTCTTCAAAAGACTTGAGTGAAATAGCTGCCTCAACCTGATTACGAACAAATTTGATTGTTAGCATCAAACCTAAAAACCCTTTGAAGCATTTTAAACTCGGAGAAATTACACCGAGAGATCTCACCAGCTTTATCTGAGGTCGAGAAACTTTCTTTGCCTGTACTTATGATAGTTGAGTTTTGCAAAATTCAGACGGCGTTCGTTTTGTTTTGTGGAAAAACTCATTCACCTACAGATTTTTCATATGTAAAACTGTTGTTGCTTTTTAACAAATCGTTTTCACAAATATGTTGTAAATGAAAATGTTTGGCATTTTTAAACGGTTAGCAGAAATCCACGTATGTATGTAATTTTACCATCACATCATGCTTTAAAAACATTTCATGATATTTTAGAATGCCCATGTGAACGCAAACAATGGTAATATTTTTTATAAAGTAGAAAACATTTTGTAACTTCAAAATTATTGCTTTGTCATTGGCTATCAAAAAAAATTCCTCGATTTTGATTAATAATTAGCGCATGGAAAAAATCTTAGAATTTCTCCAAGCAATATGTTGGCTTAAATCAGTAATAACTGATTGAAAGGGTCCATTCCACCCCAATTGTTACATTCTTATGTTATCCAACTGGATGAGAAGTGAGCACTCTCTTAGTTTGCGTCAGGGCCAATGAAACAGTTTCTAGACATTAGTATGTACTGTCTCGGAAGAGATAAGTGATTATACATAAATAGAAAAACATTCATGAATATCAGCTTCTGTAGGTCACTTTTTCCAGACAGAAATCTAATAAGGAATGATGCAATAGATAAAACAAGAAGTAAGCTGCAAATCTTTAAGAAAGGCATCTGAACATTAAAAAAAAAAAAACATCAATGCAGTGGCACATTACCAATGAGTTGCATCACTATTTTTGCCATGCCACGGGGTGCAATAGTGACACAACTCTTAGAATAGAAGATTTTCCATGGGTAAAGCATGGATGTTCACAGGGATCCACCCATGGATTTTGGCGCATTCCCAGACTTTCATTACTGGTAGACCTGGGAATGTGTCAATGGCCTACCCCTCCCAGGTGAGGTGAGACAAGGAGAAATATCTTTCTTTCACCCTGTTACTTCTTGTTTCTGTGTGTGCTGCATTTTGCAGCACGCATAAAGGAAAATGCCTTTCAGGATTGTGTTTGCTGTAAACGCACAAAGACATTCCAGCTTACAACGTAGGCGCCCTTGCACCAATGTGCACCAGGGTGCCTGTTTTGGAGCTGGGCAGCACATTGAGCACCAGAACAGGGAAAAGCCAGCATTGTGCTGTGCAATGTTAAGTAGGATGCATTCCTGATCTTTCCCTATCACGCAGTCACGCAGCACAGCAAGGGTACTTGCTGCACTGCTCTGCATAATTTTTTGATGACCATGCACTTGAATTCTTCAAGAATTTGTTTTCAACATCTATGAAAACAGTAAATCCCTGGCTGAATGACATGATACAAAACGTAAATCTGGCAGTTTTGTTAGCCTATTCTCAGAATCGCGCATTTCAACACAAACACAACATTTTATGGCGCTGGTCAGTGTGTGTAGGAAGTTGGCTCTGTATGTGCTATTTCAAAGTAAGAAATAGCATGCACAGAGTCCAAGGGTTCCCCTTAGAGGTAAAATAGTGGTAAAAAGAGATAATACTAATGCTCTATTTTGTGGTAGTGTGGTCGAGCAGTAGGCTTATCCAAGGAGTAGTGTTAAGCATTTGTTGTACATACACATAGACAATAAATGAGGTACACACACTCAGAGACAAATCTAGCCAATAGGTTTTTGTATAGAAAAATATATTTTCTTAGTTTATTTTAAGAACCACAGGTTCAAATTCTACATGTAATATCTCATTCGAAAGGTATTGCAGGTAAGTACTTTGGGAACTTTAAATCATAAAAATTGCATGTATACTTTTCAAGTTATTGACAAATAGCTGTTTTAAAAGTGGACACAGTGCAATTTTTCACAGTTCCTAGGGGAGGTAAGTATTTGTTAGGTTAACCAGGTAAGTAGGACACTTACAGGGCTTAGTTCTTGGTCCAAAGTAGCCCACCGTTGGGGGTTCAGAGCAACCCCAAAGTTACCACACCAGCAGCTCAGGGCCGGTCAGGTGCAGAGTTCAAAGTGGTGCCCAAAACACATAGGCTTCAATGGAGAAGGGGGTGCCCCGGTTCCAGTCTGCCAGCAGGTAAGTACCCGCGTCTTCGGAGGGCAGACCAGGGGGGTTTTGTAGGGCACCGGGGGGGACACAAGCCCACACAGAAATTTCACCCTCAGCAGCGCGGGGGCGGCCGGGTGCAGTGTAGAAACAAGCGTCGGGTTTGTAGTGTTAGTCTATGGGAGATCTCGGGATCTCTTCAGCGCTGCAGGCAGGCAAGGGGGGGGTTCCTCGGGGAAACCTCCACTTGGGCAAGGGAGAGGGACTCCTGGGGGTCACTTCTCCAGTGAAAGTCCGGTCCTTCAGGTCCTGGGGGCTGCGGGTGCAGGGTCTCTCCCAGGCGTCGGGACTTAGGATTCAAAGAGTCGCGGTCAGGGGAAGCCTCGGGATTCCCTCTGCAGGCGGCGCTGTGGGTGCTCAGGGGGGACAGGTTTTTGTACTCACAGTATCAGAGTAGTCCTGGGGTCCCTCCTGAGGTGTTGGATCTCCACCAGCCGAGTCGGGGTCGCCGGGTGCAGTGTTGCAAGTCTCACGCTTCTTGCGGGGAGCTTGCAGGGTTCTTTCAAGGCTGCTGGAAACAAAGTTGCAGCTTTTCTTGGAGCAGGTCCGCTGTCCTCGGGAGTTTCTTGTCTTTTTGAAGCAGGGGCAGTCCTCAGAGGATGTCGAGGTCGCTGGTCCTTTTGGAAGGCGTCGCTGGAGCAGGATCTTTGGAAGGCAGGAGACAGGCCGGTGAGTTTCTGGAGCCAAGGCAGTTGTCGTCTTCTGGTCTTCCTCTGCAGGGGTTTTCAGCTAGGCAGTCCTTCTTCTTGTAGTTGCAGGAATCTAATTTTCTAGGGTTCAGGGTAGCCCTTAAATACTAAATTTAAGGGCGTGTTTAGGTCTGGGGGGTTAGTAGCCAATGGCTACTAGCCCTGAGGGTGGGTACACCCTCTTTGTGCCTCCTCCCAAGGGGAGGGGGTCACAATCCTAACCCTATTGGGGGAATCCTCCATCTGCAAGATGGAGGATTTCTAAAAGTTAGAGTCACTTCAGCTCAGGACACCTTAGGGGCTGTCCTGACTGGCCAGTGACTCCTCCTTGTTGCTTTCTTTGTTCCCTCCAGCCTTGCCGCCAAAAGTGGGGGCCGTGGCCGGAGGGGGCGGGCAACTCCACTAAGCTGGAGTGCCCTGCTGGGCTGTGACAAAGGGGTGAGCCTTTGAGGCTCACCGCCAGGTGTTACAGCTCCTGCCTGGGGGAGGTGTTAGCATCTCCACCCAGTGCAGGCTTTGTTACTGGCCTCAGAGTGACAAAGGCACTCTCCCCATGGGGCCAGCAACATGTCTCTGGTGTGGCAGGCTGCTGGAACTAGTCAGCCTACACAGACAGTCGGTTAAGTTTCAGGGGGCACCTCTAAGGTGCCCTCTGTGGTGTATTTTACAATAAAATGTACACTGGCATCAGTGTGCATTTATTGTGCTGAGAAGTTTGATACCAAACTTCCCAGTTTTCAGTGTAGCCATTATGGTGCTGTGGAGTTCGTGTTTGACAGACTCCCAGACCATATACTCTTATGGCTACCCTGCACTTACAATGTCTAAGGTTTTGTTTAGACACTGTAAGGGTACCATGCTCATGCACTGGTACCCTCACCTATGGTATAGTGCACCCTGCCTTAGGGCTGTAAGGCCTGCTAGAGGGGTGTCTTACCTATACTGCATAGGCAGTGAGAGGCTGGCATGGCACCCTGAGGGGAGTGCCATGTCGACTTACTCGTTTTGTCCTCACTAGCACACACAAGCTGGCAAGCAGTGTGTCTGTGCTGAGTGAGAGGTCTCCAGGGTGGCATAAGACATGCTGCAGCCCTTAGAGACCTTCCTTGGCATCAGGGCCCTTGGTACTAGAAGTACCAGTTACAAGGGACTTATCTGGATGCCAGGGTCTGTCAATTGTGGATACAAAAGTACAGGTTAGGGAAAGAACACTGGTGCTGGGGCCTGGTTAGCAGGCCTCAGCACACTTTCAATTGTAAACATAGCATCAGCAAAGGCAAAAAGTCAGGGGGCAACCATGCCAAGGAGGCATTTCCTTACACAACCCCCCCCCAAACGAAAGAGGATGAGACTAACCTTTCCCAAGAGAGTCTTCATTTTCTAAGTGGAAGAACCTGGAAAGGCCATCTGCATTGGCATGGGCAGTCCCAGGTCTGTGTTCCACTATAAAGTCCATTCCCTGTAGGGAGATGGACCACCTCAACAGTTTAGGATTTTCACCTTTCATTTGCATCAGCCATTTGAGAGGTCTGTGGTCAGTTTGAACTAGGAAGTGAGTCCCAAAGAGGTATGGTCTCAGCTTCTTCAGGGACCAAACCACAGCAAAGGCCTCCCTCTCAATGGCACTCCAACGCTGCTCCCTGGGGAGTAACCTCCTGCTAATGAAAGCAACAGGCTGGTCAAGGCCATCATCATTTGTTTGGGACAAAACTGCCCCTATCCCATGTTCAGAGGCATCAGTCTGCACAATGAACTGCTTAGAATAATCTGAAGCTTTTAGAACTGGTGCTGAGCACATTGCTTGTTTCAGGGTGTCAAAGGCCTGTTGGCATTCCACAGTCCAGTTCACTTTCTTGGGCATTTTCTTGGAGGTGAGTTCAGTGAGGGCTGTCACAATGGATCCATATCCCTTCACAAACCTCCTGTAATACCCAGTCAAGCCAAGGAATGCCCTGACTTGAGTCTGGGTTTTTGGAGCTACCCAGTCCAGAATAGTCTGGATCTTGGGTTGGAGTGGCTGAACTTGGCCTCCACCTACAAGGTGGCCCAAGTAAACCACAGTTCCCTGCCCTATCTGGCATTTGGATGCCTTGATAGAGAGGCCTGCAGATTGCAGAGCCTTCAAAACCTTCTTCAGGTGGACCAGGTGATCCTGCCAGGTGGAGCTAAAGACAGCAATATCATCAAGATAAGCTGTGCTAAAGGACTCCAAGCCAGCAAGGACTTGATTCACCAACCTTTGGAAGGTGGCAGGGGCATTCTTTAAACCAAAGGGCATAACAGTAAACTGATAATGCCCATCAGGTGTGGAGAATGCTGTTTTCTCTTTTGCTCCAGGTGCCATTTTTATTTGCCAGTACCCTGCTGTCAAGTCAAAGGTACTTAAGAATTTGGCAGCACCTAATTTATCTATGAGCTCATCAGCTCTTGGAATTGGATGAGCATCTGTCTTGGTGACAGAATTGAGCCCTCTGTAGTCCACACAAAACCTCATCTCTTTCTTTCCATCTTTGGTGTGAGGTTTGGGGACTAAGACCACTGGGCTAGCCCAGGGGCTGTCAGAGCGCTCAATTACTCCCAATTCCAGCATCTTGTGGACTTCCACCTTGATGCTTTCCTTAACATGGTCAGACTGTCTAAAGATTTTGTTTTTGACAGGCATGCTGTCTCCTGTGTCCACATCATGGGTACACAGGTGTGTCTGACCAGGGGTTAAGGAGAAGAGTTCAGGAAACTGTTGTAGGACTCTCCTACAATCAGCTTGCTGTTGGCCAGAGAGGGTGTCTGAGTAGATCACTCCTTCTACTGTGCCATCTTTTGGGTCTGATGACAGAAGATCAGGGAGAGGTTCACTCTCTGCCTCCTGATCCTCATCTGTTACCATCAACAGATTCACATCAGCCCTGTCATGAAAGAGCTTAAGGCGGTTCACATGGATCACCCTCTTGGGGCTCCTGCTTGTGCCCAGGTCCACCAGGTAGGTGACCTGACTCTTCCTTTCTAGCACTGGGTAAGGGCCACTCCATTTGTCCTGGAGTGCCCTGGGAGCCACAGGCTCCAGAACCCAGACTTTCTGCCCTGGTTGGAACTCAACCAGTGCAGCCTTTTGGTCATACCAAAACTTCTGGAGCTGTTGGCTGGCCTCAAGGTTTTTGGTTGCCTTGTCCATGTACTCTGCCATTCTAGAGCGAAGGCCAAGTACATAGTCCACTATGTCTTGTTTAGGCTCATGAAGAGGTCTCTCCCAGCCTTCTTTAACAAGAGCAAGTGGTCCCCTTACAGGATGACCAAACAGAAGTTCAAAGGGTGAGAATCCTACTCCCTTCTGTGGCACCTCTCTGTAAGCGAAAAGCAGACATGGCAAGAGGACATCCCATCTCCTTTTGAGTTTTTCTGGGAGCCCCATGATCATGCCTTTTAATGTCTTGTTGAATCTCTCAACCAAGCCATTAGTTTGTGGATGGTATGGTGTAGTGAATTTGTATGTCACTCCACACTCATTCCACATGTGTTTTAGGTATGCTGACATGAAGTTGGTACCTCTGTCAGACACCACCTCCTTAGGGAAACCCACTCTGGTAAAGATACCAATGAGGGCCTTGGCTACTGCAGGGGCAGTAGTCGACCTAAGGGGAATAGCTTCAGGATACCTAGTAGCATGATCCACTACTACTAGGATGTACATATTTCCTGAGGCTGTGGGAGGTTCCAGTGGACCAACTATGTCCACATCCACTCTTTCAAAGGGGACCCCCACCACTGGAAGTGGAATGAGGGGGGCCTTTGGGTGCCCACCTGTCTTACCACTGGCTTGACAGGTGGGGCAGGAGAGGCAAAACTCCTTAACCATGTTGGACATATTGGGCCAGTAGAAGTGGTTGACTAGCCTCTCCCACGTCTTGGTTTGTCCCAAATGTCCAGCAAGGGGAATGTCATGGGCCAATGTTAGGATGAACTCTCTGAACAGCTGAGGCACTACCACTCTCCTAGTGGCACCAGGTTTGGGGTCTCTGGCCTCAGTGTACAGGAGTCCATCCTCCCAATAGACCCTATGTGTTCCATTTTTCTTGCCCTTGGACTCTTCAGCAGCTTGCTGCCTAAGGCCTTCAAGAGAGGGACAGGTTTCTTGTCCCTTACACAGCTCCTCCCTTGAGGGTCCCCCTGGGCCTAAGAGCTCAACCTGATAAGGTTCAAGCTCCAAAGGCTCAGTTCCCTCAGAGGGCAGAACTTCTTCCTGAGAAGAGAGGTTCCCTTTCTTTTGCTGTGTTGCAGTTGGTTTCCCAACTGACTTTCCTTTCCTCTTGGTAGGCTGGGCCATTCTTCCAGACTCCAGCTCTACTTGTTCACCCTGTGCCTTGCATTGTGCTCTTGTTTTCACACACACCAGTTCAGGGATACCCAGCATTGCTGCATGGGTTTTTAGTTCTACCTCAGCCCATGCTGAGGACTCCAGGTCATTTCCAAGCAGACAGTCCACTGGGATATTTGAGGAGACCACCACCTGTTTCAGGCCATTGACCCCTCCCCATTCTAAAGTAACCATTGCCATGGGATTTACTTTTCTCTGATTGTCAGCGTTGGTGACTGTGTAAGTTTTTCCAGTCAGGTATTGGCCAGGGGAAACCAGTTTCTCTGTCACCATGGTGACACTGGCACCTGTATCCCTCAGGCCCTCTATTCTAGTCCCATTAATTAAGAGTTGCTGTCTGTATTTTTGCATGTTAGGCGGCCAGACAGCTAGTGTGGCTAAATCCACCCCACCCTCAGAAACTAGAGCAGCTTCAGTGTGGACCCTGATTTGCTCTGGGCACACTGTTGATCCCACTTGGAGACTAGCCATACTAGTGTTACCTGGATGGGAGTTTGGAGTGGAACCTTTCTTGGGACAGGCCTTGTCTCCAGTTTGGTGTCCATGCTGTTTACAGCTATGACACCAGGCCTTTTTGGGATCAAAGTTTTTACCCTTGTACCCATTGTTTTGTGAAGAGGCTCTGGGCCCACCCTCCTGTGCAGGTTTTTGGGGGCCTGTAGAAGACTCTTTACTATTTTTAGTTTTGGTTGTCTCATCACCCTTCCCCTGGGGAGTCTTTGTGACCCCTTTCTTTTGGTCACCCCCTGTTGAAGTCTTGGACACCCTTGTCTTGACCCAATGGTCCGCCTTCTTTCCCAATTCTTGGGGAGAAATTGGTCCTAGGTCTACCAGATGCTGATGCAGTTTATCATTGAAACAATTACTCAATAGGTGTTCTTTCACAAATAAATTGTACAGCCCATCATAATTACTTACACCACTGCCTTGAATCCAACCATCTAGTGTTTTCACTGAGTAGTCTACAAAGTCAACCCAGGTCTGGCTCGAGGATTTTTGAGCCCCCCTGAATCTAATCCTATACTCCTCAGTGGAGAATCCAAAGCCCTCAATCAGGGTACCCTTCATGAGGTCATAAGATTCTGCATCTTGTCCAGAGAGTGTGAGGAGTCTATCCCTACACTTTCCTGTGAACATTTCCCAAAGGAGAGCACCCCAGTGAGATTTGTTCACTTTTCTGGTTACACAAGCCCTCTCAAAAGCTGTGAACCATTTGGTGATGTCATCACCATCTTCATATTTAGTTACAATCCCTTTGGGGATTTTCAACATGTCAGGAGAATCTCTGACCCTATTTATGTTGCTGCCACCATTGATGGGTCCTAGGCCCATCTCTTGTCTTTCCCTCTCTATGGCTAGGATCTGTCTTTCCAAAGCCAATCTTTTGGCCATCCTGGCTAACTGGATGTCCTCTTCACTGGAGTTATCCTCAGTGATTTCAGAGGTGTTGGTCTCTCCTGTGAGGGAACCAGCATCTCTGACTATTATTTTTGGAGTCAGGGTTTGAGAGACCCTGTTCTCCCTAGATAGGACTGGTAGGGGGGAATTTTCCTCCAAGTCACTATCCTCTTCCTCTGAGTTGCCACCCTCAGAGGGGTTGGCCTTTTCCAACTCTGCCAAAAGCTCCTGGAGCTGTATTTTGGTAGGTTTGGGGCCCATTGTTATTTTCTTTATTTTACAGAGTGACCTTAGCTCCCTCATCTTAAGATGGAGGTAAGGTGTGGTGTCGAGTTCCACCACAGTCACATCTGTGCTAGACATTTTGCTTCTAAAAGTTGGAATACTTTTTAGGAATCTAAAACTGGTTCTAGAATCTAATTCAAACTTTTACAAACTTTTAAACTCTAAAAGAAATGCTAAACAGGATCTAACACAAGGCCCTAGCAGGTCTTTTAAGAATTTAGAAAACTTTTCAAATTGCAAAAATCAATTTCTAATGACAATTTTGGAATTTGTCGTGTGATCAGGTATTGGCTGAGTAGTCCAGCAAATGCAAAGTCTTGTACCCCACCGCTGATCCACCAATGTAGGAAGTTGGCTCTGTATGTGCTATTTCAAAGTAAGGAATAGCATGCACAGAGTCCAAGGGTTCCCCTTAGAGGTAAAATAGTGGTAAAAAGAGATAATACTAATGCTCTATTTTGTGGTAGTGTGGTCGAGCAGTAGGCTTATCCAAGGAGTAGTGTTAAGCATTTGTTGTACATACACATAGACAATAAATGAGGTACACACACTCAGAGACAAATCCAGCCAATAGGTTTTTGGATAGAAAAATATCTTTTCTTAGTTTATTTTAAGAACCACAGGTTCAAATTCTACATGTAATATCTCATTCGAAAGGTATTGCAGGTACGTACTTTAGGAACTTTAAATCATAAAAATTGCATGTATACTTTTCAAGTTATTGACAAATAGCTGTTTTAAAAGTGGACACAGTGCAATTTTTCACAGTTCCTAGGGGAGGTAAGTATTTGTTAGGTTAACCAGGTAAGTAGGACACTTACAGGGCTTAGTTCTTGGTCCAAAGTAGCCCACCGTTGGGGGTTCAGAGCAACCCCAAAGTTACCACACCAGCAGCTCAGGGCCGGTCAGGTGCAGAGTTCAAAGTGGTGCCCAAAACACATAGGCTTCAATGGAGAAGGGGGTGCCCCGGTTCCAGTCTGCCAGCAGGTAAGTACCCGCGTCTTCGGAGGGCAGACCAGGGGGGTTTTGTAGGGCACCGGGGGGGACACAAGCCCACACAGAAATTTCACCCTCAGCAGCGCGGGGGCGGCCGGGTGCAGTGTAGAAACAAGCGTCGGGTTTGTAGTGTTAGTCTATGGGAGATCTCGGGATCTCTTCAGCGCTGCAGGCAGGCAAGGGGGGGGTTCCTCGGGGAAACCTCCACTTGGGCAAGGGAGAGGGACTCCTGGGGGTCACTTCTCCAGTGAAAGTCCGGTCCTTCAGGTCCTGGGGGCTGCGTTTGCAGGGTCTCTCCCAGGCGTCGGGACTTAGGATTCAAAGAGTCGCGGTCAGGGGAAGCCTCGGGATTCCCTCTGCAGGCGGCGCTGTGGGTGCTCAGGGGGGACAGGTTTTTGTACTCACAGTATCAGAGTAGTCCTGGGGTCCCTCCTGAGGTGTTGGATCTCCACCAGCCGAGTCGGGGTCGCCGGGTGCAGTGTTGCAAGTCTCACGCTTCTTGCGGGGAGCTTGCAGGGTTCTTTCAAGGCTGCTGGAAACAAAGTTGCAGCTTTTCTTGGAGCAGGTCCGCTGTCCTCGGGAGTTTCTTGTCTTTTCGAAGCAGGGGCAGTCCTCAGAGGATGTCGAGGTCGCTGGTCCCTTTGGAAGGCGTCGCTGGAGCAGGATCTTTGGAAGGCAGGAGACAGGCCGGTGAGTTTCTGGAGCCAAGGCAGTTGTCGTCTTCTGGTCTTCCTCTGCAGGGGTTTTCAGCTAGGCAGTCCTTCTTCTTGTAGTTGCAGGAATCTAATTTTCTAGGGTTCAGGGTAGCCCTTAAATACTAAATTTAAGGGCGTGTTTAGGTCTGGGGGGTTAGTAGCCAATGGCTACTAGCCCTGAGGGTGGGTACACCCTCTTTGTGCCTCCTCCCAACGGGAGGGGGTCACAATCGTAACCCTATTGGGGGAATCCTCCATCTGCAAGATGGAGGATTTCTAAAAGTTAGAGTCACTTCAGCTCAGGACACCTTAGGGGCTGTCCTGACTGGCCAGTGACTCCTCCTTGTTGCTTTCTTTGTTCCCTCCAGCCTTGCCGCCAAAAGTGGGGGCCGTGGCCGGAGGGGGCGGGCAACTCCACTAAGCTGGAGTGCCCTGCTGGGCTGTGACAAAGGGGTGAGCCTTTGAGGCTCACCGCCAGGTGTTACAGCTCCTGCCTGGGGGAGGTGTTAGCATCTCCACCCAGTGCAGGCTTTGTTACTGGCCTCAGAGTGACAAAGGCACTCTCCCCATGGGGCCAGCAACATGTCTCTGGTGTGGCAGGCTGCTGGAACTAGTCAGCCTACACAGACAGTCGGTTAAGTTTCAGGGGGCACCTCTAAGGTGCCCTCTGTGGTGTATTTTACAATAAAATGTACACTGGCATCAGTGTGCATTTATTGTGCTGAGAAGTTTGATACCAAACTTCCCAGTTTTCAGTGTAGCCATTATGGTGCTGTGGAGTTCGTGTTTGACAGACTCCCAGACCATATACTCTTATGGCTACCCTGCACTTACAATGTCTAAGGTTTTGTTTAGACACTGTAGGGGTACCATGCTCATGCACTGGTACCCTCACCTATGGTATAGTGCACCCTGCCTTAGGGCTGTAAGACCTGCTAGAGGGGTGTCTTACCTATACTGCATAGGCAGTGAGAGGCTGGCATGGCACCCTGAGGGGAGTGCCATGTCGACTTACTCGTTTTGTCCTCACTAGCACACACAAGCTGGCAAGCAGTGTGTCTGTGCTGAGTGAGAGGTCTCCAGGGTGGCATAAGACATGCTGCAGCCCTTAGAGACCTTCCTTGGCATCAGGGCCCTTGGTACTAGAAGTACCAGTTACAAGGGACTTATCTGGATGCCAGGGTCTGTCAATTGTGGATACAAAAGTACAGGTTAGGGAAAGAACACTGGTGCTGGGGCCTGGTTAGCAGGCCTCAGCACACTTTCAATTGTAAACATAGCATCAGCAAAGGCAAAAAGTCAGGGGGCAACCATGCCAAGGAGGCATTTCCTTACAGTGTGCTATACCCGCAAATGCTGAAATCGAAAAACAATGAAGATCTAAAAAATTCGACATACTGGAGTGACACGAAACACATTTAATAAAACACCTTAAACCTGCTCTGCTTTTAAAAAAAATACGAATTTTGCCTTATGTGCCGTCAAAATGTTACTTGTTAGAGCCTTCATAATTTGAGAGGTGCGATTTTTATGCAAGTGCAGTTTCATTGTTCTTCAAGATATTGGCTGAAGACCAAATGTCTTTCAAAGCACCGGGGGCATGTTGCAAAACACGTTGACAAACGTGCTGCTTAATCATTGCGTCCTATATGTGACAGACGTGACTTTTGCTACAGGAGCTGGCAAACATTTTTATTTACACATATAAATAAGCTTGAATGGCAGAACATTGAAAGCGCAGATGTGCTATGCTGCTCTTCCATTTCAGTATCGTGCTAATAAGTTTCCTTGTGTCTCATCATAACAACTATTATTCGATTTTTTATTATCCAACCTAAATCATTCAAGGCTCAAACACTTCCTGTTTTGCAATTTGTTCCTTGTAGACAGTGCAGCGGCTCTATATTTCTAAATATTTTTCCTTTATCTTCACTTGCAGTAAGCATTTTTTCTGATCACAATTTAATAAAATATAGTTTTTCAGTAAAATTCTGTTGGCCTGATGCTGTCCTGTGGGTCCATAACCTTGTGTCATCTGAAAGTTTGACTGCAGCCTTGACATGGGAATTCAATACTGTTTTTTTCAGATACAAGGCACCAGAGACCAGGAAGCAGAAATGATAAATGATGGTTAATGAATTAATGAATGTGCGAGGTAAGAAAGCCACGATTCAAAATGTGTTTAAGTCACGGATTGTGTGAAAGGAGTCATACATCATAATCCGGTGCACAGTTTCCCATTAGCACTCACGAGTGAAGGTTAAATAGACAATAGCGTAAACTGGAAGAAAATGAGTGTAGAGGCTTGTATTGTATTACCCTCCAGACAAACATTTGAGAAGGACAGCCTCCCCTAGGCAGCTGCTGAGGACATAAATCATGCAACATACTTAACTCCAATCAACCTATGTTTCATCCTTTGAGCCTGTGTTCTGTTAAAACTTTAACCATAGTTAAAAGACGTGTCCAGACACTTCTTTGAAGAATATATGAGTATGGTCCAAATATTCATTTCTTTCAAAATAAAATCAAATCCCAATATGTAAAATACTGCAAGAGTGTTCCCTGAAGGTGTTAAAGCAAGATGAATTAAGGCAGAATAAAAGCAGAAAATAGTCATGGGTCCACAGGATCTTGCGGAAATTGAGGTTTGACGCTCACCGCACCTTGTTAGTGCCATTTACACCTCATGTCACATTGACCATCTACAAGTGACAGTTCAAGCATTATGTTAATCAAAGAACTAATAGTTTAATTGTAAAGTGATACACTAGGAAGTTGTGCTAGTGTGCATTCATTCTAGACATTTAAGCCTTGGTGGTACATAGCTTTTATTCCGTGTTTGAAGATTTTAATTTGCCATTATTTTATATTTTAGAGTCTGAACTAATAGTTTGCATTGAAACTAATACTAGAGTTTTTATGTTATGTGTTTTGAATACATGTGCAGAAATTGAAAAAATGCAGTGACACACTAATGGAAATGTAGTGACAAACGTTTTTTTAGAATGCTAACAAAAGTTATTTATGCTGGATGTATAGTTTGCATATTAAAATATTTTATTAAAATGTATTAATGTTCTTTTAACTCACTCGTATTAGCCTAAGTGAGACCTGCTAGGACCTGTGTTCTTGATTGTGCAGAAAATTTAATATCATCTTCCTAACTTGAACTTCCCTTTCAGACTTCATTTTCATGAGAACCTTAGCTTGGTTAAAGATGTCTATTGTCTTATGCATAGATAGTTTGTAAATTTGTTCTTGAAATAAGGAACATTTAGGACTATGAAATTTAATACATGGTTCCCCAGGTGGACTTTGGTCAGAATCCCTGGAGACCCCAAGCAGAATCTACAGTCTCCTTTGCTGTACCACTTTGGGGCAGATTTAGAGCCATTTTTTTAATGGTAATGTGGCCCAATGTGGCATGCATTGCGCCACTTTGTAACCCTTTATGCTACATTTTGCTTGTACCAGGCATAATGTATGCAAAGGAGGTGTTCCCCTGTTGGGGGGGGGGAAATGGTGCTTAGAAATCTAAGAGATTTCTTTGCTTCATTTTTGTTCAGCACTTTTAACACCTGCTCAAAGGACTTTGCAGGATTAGCATCAAACTCTTTGACACTAGTCCTGCAAAGTGGTGAACTAGCGTAAAAAAGTATGGCGCTAGTTCCCTAACTAACGCCATGGTGCGCCGTATATTAAACACGGAGCACACCATGGTGGCATTACGGGGTGTTAAGGGGCATAAGAAAAGTGGCACTGCAGTAGATGCAGCACCACTTTTCTTAAATCAGGCCATTAGACTCTGAGAGGTATTGTCCTTTCTGCCCTTGCCCCTTTAAAATGCGTTGCTGACACTAAGAAATGTTTCCCTTGACCCCAATAAGAAGAATCTTAAATGAGCTTCTGAAAGGCTGACCTCTTCCCATTTTACTTATTTTTGCTGGCTTTAGTTACCTGCCTGATGCCCAGGAATTATTTTTCCAAATTCTTTTTGTCCTTTTTTTGCTTTTTATTTTTGCCTGCATGTTTTTCGCCCAACATATGTTATCCCCTGATTGGTTTATTTATAGGGTTTTCCCTTTGCTCAAATTATCTAAACTTTTATGATTTAAATTGCCTATTGCTTGTTAAAACTGAGTAGCATTTGTTTTCTATCCATGATAATATTTTACTGATGCTCTGTGTTTTTTTATTACTTAGTGTTAGTTAACATAAACTTAATTTGTCGCCCTGATCAACCCTGGGTAATACTGTATTTTTATAACTTTGTCTTGAGAATTGTCTACATGACTATAAGCTTTATTTTGTAATAAAACCCCTTAGCGTTCTGACTAGAGACGTCTTTGTATGGCCACATGGGTCATAATGTGTGATGTAATTGGCTTGTATTGAAATTTGTTGTTGGTTCTACTACACCCTAATGCTGGGTCCAAAGATCAGTTGACTTTGTCAGCCATTGATTCCTGCAAAGGATGAAAATGCTCCAGGCGATCTAGTAGCAGAGTTATGGTTTGTCCAACAAGGGGGAAGAACCTTTTAAGTATAGACCTAGGGAGAAAGGATTGGTCCCCTGTGATTGCTCAGTTTAAATTTTGTCCACCCCATATTCTGTTCCAAGGTCCATTCAGAAGACTAGTGAGGTTCCAGTGTTGTTCCTACGAGAGACAGATGTGTGAGTATTATTAGGGATTTGCTCTTGCATTGAATTTGGCCTGAAGATCGCGGTAAAGTGTGTTGTTGTGAAGTGTTTTGCGGAGTCATCATACTCAGGTGATTGTGGCACTTGTTGCTAAAAGTGTCCCCAGTTGTTGTTGTTGTTGTTGACGGACCGTTGTTGCCTCCGATCCCAGGACAATGCACAAGTGTAGAAGTCATTTGGTTCATTTCTGTCTGCAGTGAGGTGCTTGTCATGTGACATCATTGACTGTGCCAATAGTTTTCCTAGCATATGTATGGGTTGTTGGTGGTAGTAAGAGAATCCTGAGGGCCAATGGTGACAGTCTATCAATCTGAGTGAGAATTGCTGGTAAAGGTCACTCATTGTGCATTTGTATCTCCCTACAGCTTTGAAGTGTTTAAGTTCATATCCTTTAGTTTTCAGACAGTTGTTAGTTTTTGCCTGCAATATTATTGCATTAGATGTGTTTGTGCGATTGCGTGAGAGACAATCACAAAGTTAATGTGTTTCTGAAAGAAGTGAGTGTGACATCATCTTGTGCCATGCTGGTATAGGTCATTGGTTTAAAGATGAGCTGGAATTGGTGGACAGTGGTGCATTGCAATTGGCTGAGAATATCAAAAGGAAAGAATTGTGGGATTGAAATTTACTTCCTGATTCCAACAAACAGCTATTGTGATCTTCTGACTTTGATTGGAAATGAAAGTGTTAAAAAAGTGCATTGAAAGTAGATGTGTTTATTCCAGTTAGAAAGGGAATAGAAACCCCACCCAAAGGTACTCCAGATCATTATGCAGCATCTGAAAAAAGGTTTCATACATGTTTGTGGCTTGAACAATGATGCAAGATTAATGAGACGGTGCCTCAGCATTTCCACGTTATGGAACGTTTAATTTAAGGATTCTAGATAAGTTGAGGCCAGTGCTTTATGAGATGAAACCACATCCAAGACCTGCACAGTTTGAAGCACTTTGTATTTGGGAACGTGCAGCATGTCATAAAAAGATCACCAAATATGGGAACAAAATGCAGAAAACAACAAAGACACTTGTTGAAGCAAGATGGGGTGCATAACAGAAGATGTGGAGAGCAGATATAATTGAGGGAGTTAGAATGTATCCAGCTATTTCTAGTGAAGATAGAGGCAGCACTAAGCCCCAGACTAAGAAAAGGTCAGGAAAAGCAGACCAGGTGACAGATATTGAAGAGAAAATGTCTATGACATACAGGAGTGATTCAGCTGATGAGTTTATAAATCGGATCTTATTGAATTGTCTACCTCCATACCATTCAGTTGAGGTAGGAGCAAGATGTGAAGCTGCCCAAAATGCAACCCAGTGTGGGCCTACTGCTCCAATTGCACAAACCCTCAATCAGTAAGTGCTAGGTACAACTGCAAATGTAGTGATACAAATTCCAAAAGTTCAGAGCTTTAGCACAGTGTAGCCTGTCCCAAGTCCTATTGTGCATCAGATTGTGCCAAATGCTAGTGTAAATGAGACAGTAGAGTTGCCCTTATGTGAATCCGCTTGTGCCAAAGTGTGTCCCAAATCAAACTGTGCCCATGTTTAGTCCAAATAAGTCAATACCAAATTTTTCAACATCCCAAACAGGAGAAAGATTTGGTACTGTCTTAACAGGGCAGAGTATAAGAATGATAATTCCTCATAATCAGACATTTCATGTTGATCCAGGACTATTCACAGTTTCTGTAACTGTAGGTCCTGTTTTCCCTTGTGCGCTCCAAATACGTCTGGGAGCAATGCACATTCATTAAATGTCCAACAGTCCCTTATTCAGCAGTTACATCCACTGGGATGTCACCAAAGGGTATGCAGAGATCAATATATTCTAATAACTCAGACATGGAGAGATCTTTCTCTCTTGTGAGAACAGTAGTCTCTACATGAACTGCAGATTCAAATCTGATGAAAAGTCAGACAGGATTTATCCCTGATGTGAGGTTTCATCAAAGAGCCTCACTATATTTCATGTTCAGACCAGAGCAAGTACTGAATGTTAATTGCAACACTCCACAAGGAGAAGTGTCAATTAACACGCCAGAGAACATGTCTATTTTTAATACCCGGAATCAGCAAACTGTAGGACCGGTAAAAGTAGAAAAGCTGCAGAATAATTCTGCGAGTTTGAGAGGTTTCACTGCACAACATCTAAATGATTGGTTAAATACTTTGAGTCCTGGAGGTGCAACTGGTATTAGACACTGCAATGCGAGAGCAGAAGAGACCCCAGAGAGAGACAGAACAATAAATGTGTGCAGACTGAAATTGGAATTAAATTAAATGATGCTGGGAACTTTATATACAGCCCAATTAGAGACTTACATAGAGGATGAACTACGGTTTGCGTGCAAAGATGTTACTCAATGTGTAGGTCAGTCTTATGAAAGACTAGCAGAGTAGCTGAAAATTACGATGTGGATTCAGAAAAATCAAAGTCTTTCAAGAGAAGTTACAAATTTTAATTTAGCACAGAAGATACTGCCAAAATGAGGTCTCCTGGAATGAAATTGCACATTAAGGAGTTAATCACATACATTCAGAAATGGGGAGCTATAGGTAAGTGGGAAGGTAGATAAGCAAAGAAAAGAGATCAGAAGAAAACAAAGACAAATGTGCCTCCAGCAGAAGCAGATCAAACTGAGACAAATGTAAAAATGCTGCCCACAAGATAAAGACCAGTTGAGATTATGTTCATGTGCCTTGGATTAGGAGTGATATTTTATCATTCACAAATGATTACCCAAGATTGAGAGAGAAACTAGTGGAACAGTACAAGCAGACAGAGAGATTTGTGAAACTTTCAAAATGCCTGTGGAAGGATTTGAATACATTATTTGATATTGTGGTTCAGAGTGATTTGTGGACTAAATGCAAAGTTAATGCAGATTGGCCAAATAGAAAACCCCTAAGAGACACATTAACAGGTGCTTGATCTGAACAAGTGATGAAAAGATAGCACAAAATGACTGAGTTTCTGAAAAACATAAGCCATCATTATGACACTGGAGTTAAATCCCGCTTATCGCCACGTTGACGGCTGTCAACTTACTGCCACAGTGGCGGATATCCGTTCACCATATTATGACACACACACACAACAATCTGACAGAATACAGCCACATACACAAATCAGCCAGACTAAAGGTCAGTGATAAACTGGCAGTCTCAAAACGCACACCGTTACGCCAACATAACAACACCCATCACATTATGACCCACGAATCACCACGGCGTACATTCAACAGCGGTAAACCAGTGGCGGTACATACTGCTGCGCTCACAATGGACACCCAGAGACAAAACAACACCACATTGGACAACTCAAACAACACACACCACACCCACACACCCACACACCCACACATTACTCTAAAACACACACCCACAGTACCCACAACCCTTTACGATTGCAAATCATTTGCATGAGACTGACACCAAGACCACTGCGACAACTAGATGCACACACCACTCACACCCATATACCCTTCACGCACTCCACTTCACACACCTCAACATATTACCCAACACACCCTCACCAACACATATCACATAACACCCATGGCACCACAAAGGCACCCCCGTTTCACTGAGGAGGAGTTAAGGGTCATGGTGGAGGCAATTGTCAGGGTAGAGCCACAGCTGTTTGGATCACAGGTGAAGCAGATATCAATAGCAAAGAAGATGGAGTTATGGCAGAGAATTGTGGACAGGGTCAACACTGTGGGACAGCACCCCAGAACAAGGGATGACATCAGGAAGAGATGGAAAGACCTACGGAGGAAGGTACATTCCATAGCAGCAAGACACAAGCTTGCTATACAGAGGACTGGCGGTGGACCCCCACTTCCTCCCCGTCAACTCACAGCATGGGATGAGCAATTCTTGGCAATACTGCATCCTTAGGGCCTGGCTGGAGTTGGAGGAGGACTGAACTCTGGTAAGTCAACTTTCAACAATTATCAGCCCCCATACCTGCATACCATCACACACCCTCACTTCCATCACTCCACTCCACCCCACACACTCCACCATCACATCACACTAATCCCAATGCCAAGCCCTGCATGCTGTACAAATGCATGGACAACCCTCATGGCCCTGCATGGACACTCATCACTAAAGCATGCGTAGCATAGGGAAACTAACAATCCCACCATAGACCAACATACACAAGCAAAATCTGGCAGGGGAACAACAACCATGGAGGGGAAGCCAGGAATGTACAAATGTCATACACATGAAGCATAATACATCTTTTACATCCCCACAGGTACTCTAGCCAATTCCACTGGAGAGAAGGTGCCATCACTATCCAGTCACCCAAAAGAAGAGGCCCACAGTGATGACAGTAACACTGGACTTCTGGATCTGGACGATCTACCTGGCCCATCAGGGACCACTGGAAAGTCGGTCACCCATGCCCAGTCACAGACCACCACAGAGCCTCCCCCATCAGAACCAACACCACAACACCCACCCAGTGTCCCAAAACCTCTGTCCCGAGGACACGTCAATTAGCAGTGTGCCCACCTGTACAGGGACCCCAGGCAACACCTCGCACAAAAGATTATCAGGGACCTGAGGTCAGTGGCAGTGGGCACACCGTTCAGGGGACAGAGGCACAGGCCAACAGGGACACTGGGAGGACTACTGTGCGCCTGGGGGATGACAGGACCAGGGAACCGACTCTCCAGGAGGCACTCTCCGAGATCCTAGGAGCCTACCAACATTCCCAGGACACGATGGGCCAGATACTAGATATAGCGAGGAGAACAGGGGGCTGCAGGAGGAACAGTATCAGGGGATCAGGGAGCACTTGCAGGCCATCAACAACACCCTGTTCTCCATAGCAGGGGTGCTGGCAGACATGGCGGGCCCCTACCACTAGCCAGTCATCTGGACAGCCCTCCACTTCCGCTGCCACTAGTGGCCAAGAGGTCCCGCCACAGGACCACCAGTGTAACAGCACCCCTCTCCCTGCAGAAGGTGAACCACCCCGCAAACGTTCCCTGCGAACCAGACAGAAGCCAGAGACACTTGCCAAGACCACCGCCAGGAAATGAGACTCTCCTGATTGTCCCCCTTGTGTCTCACTCAGTCACCCTGTCCACCTTGAACTGCCATTGCTCCCCTTCCTATGTCTCCATGGACAGTGCACCTGTGAAACAAACAGACTGGAACAATATCCTGGACTTTCCTCCATCACCACCCCATCCCATTGTACTTTGCCCTCGATATATTAGCACAACAATAAACACCCTTGGATAAAAATCGACTATGAGTATTTCATGAATTTAAA
The DNA here is from genome assembly GCF_031143425.1 of Pleurodeles waltl. NCBI lineage: Eukaryota > Metazoa > Chordata > Amphibia > Caudata > Salamandridae > Pleurodeles > Pleurodeles waltl. Next base: position 454,500,357 of record NC_090451.1, read on the forward strand.
ATATGTATTGATTGAAACAGCTACAACCATTGCAAAGGAACTGTACATAGTATGAGCATAGAATTCATGGCCTGTAGCTGGCTGTTGTGAACACACCAGGAGAATTTGTCAAACCACCAACAGCTGCAAAATGAATATCCAGAGGTAACAGTAAGTGGGCAAAGATGTAGGAAATGTCAGCATGCCAGTGCCACTCAGAATACAACCAAAGTCATAAAAATGTAAAGTTGCACTGTCTCACCTGTGTGTCATTGGAAGTACTGACGTATTGCAGATGTTCTGTTAACTGCATCCTCATCCTCTGCCTCCTCATCCTCACTGTCCTCAGGGTACACTGCTGCCACAGGGGCATCTCCAGGCTCACCCTCCTGCAGAAAAGGCACATGTCGTCTGAGGGCCAGATTGTGCAACATGCAGCATGCCACTAAAATCTGGCAGACCTTCTTGGGTGAGTAGCACAGAGATCCACCTGTTAGATGGAGGCACCGGAACCTGGCCTTCAGGAGGCCAAAGGTCCTTTCTATGATCCTTCTGGTTCGCCATTGTGCCTCATTATAATGTTTTTCTGCCGTTGTCCTGGCATTCCTCACAGGGGAAAGCAACCATGATAGGTTTTTGGTAACCAGAGTCACCTGCTAATATTGAGGGACAACATTTAGCCACACACTATCCTGTATGGCCAACACCATAGGCATACACCAACATATACTGGGGGAAACCAGGGCTCACCTATAAGCCACACCCTATGCCTCTGTAGTTGAGCCATCACATTTGGGATGCTGCTATTTCTCAGAACAAAGGCATCATGCACCGACACAGGATACTTAGCATTGATGTGGGAGATGTACTGGTCCTCAAAGCACACCATCTGCACATTCATGGAGTGGAAACGCCTATGATTCCTGAACACCTGTTCATTCTGGCGTGGGGGCACAAATGCTATATGTGTTCTGTCAATTGCACCAATTATATTGGGGATATGTCCCATTGCATAGAATCTGGCCTTTACAGTGGCCAAATTCTCAACCTGGGGGAATGCAATGCAGCTGCACATGTGTCTTATCAGGACAGACAACACTCTTGTTAGCACATTTGAGAACATTGGCTGTGACATTCCTGCTGCCAAGCCCACTGTCACTTGGAAAGAACCAGTTGCCAGGAAATGGAGAACTGATAGCACTTGCACAAGAGGAGGGATCCCAGTGGGTGACGGATAGCAGATATCAGGTCAGGCTCCAATTGGGAACACAGCTCTGTGATTGTGGCCCTGTCCAGTCTATAGGTGAGTATTATGTGCCTGTCCTCCAGTGTAGCCAAGTCCACCAAGGGTCTGTACATGGGGGTATGTCTCCATCTCCTATTCATCTGTAGCAGTAGGTATCTAGGGGACAAAAGAGTGAGTAGGCTGTCACAAACTGAACCATGGAGCAACAACAGCAGTCCACAATATGCACACATGTTTTAGTACAGTGTAATTTGTGAAGTATGTGCCTATTTATTCTGACGCAGCATTAATCCATAGGCCTGTTCACCCCCCTGAAATGGCATCTGCCTGTCCTGTGTGGAGGGACAGGTGGAAGTGAGGTAATGCTGCTGACGCTGTGCGCCGTGGCTGTAGGCGGTGGTGAACCGCCGTGCAATTTCTCATTGGTTATAATTGGGCCCTATGGGGTACAGTGGCTAATGGTGAACTACACCAACGGTGATGGTACGCCTGGCTGTCGACGTGACCACCATTTCCTATCAGATTCCTCACTTGTTTCCTGACCTTCCATAGGTTAGGACCTACATTGCATGTCCTGCTGTGACATGTGTCTGGATCCTACCATGACCGTTGTGTGACTGAGGAAAGGGCCCTAGCTTTCACTTCTGAGGAGTTGGAGCGACTGGTGGATGGGGTCCTACCCCAGTACAGACTGCTGTATGGTCCGCCAGACCAACGGGTGGCTACACTGTGGGTACGATGCATGTATTCATAAAGTTGTGTGTGAAGGCTTCGTGTAATGGGGGGTGGGTGGATGTCCTCTTGGCCGTGTACATGTTGTGTGCTGGGCTATGTGTGTGCCAATGGTGATGAAAACGGGTATGATGGGCCATTTGTGTGACTGGCTGGACTGTTTGTCTAATGGTATTCTCCTGTCTGTATTGCCTCTGCAGGTCAGCGCCTATCAAAAGAAGGGAATATGGCGTGCCATCGGCAAGGACTTGCAGACCCTGGGGGTCTGTGGCAGACATAGCACCCACTGTCACAATTGGTGGGAGGACCTGAGGCGCTGGGCACAAAAGACCAAGGAGGCCCAGCTGCGGATGGACTCCCAATGATTAAGGGGTGCGCATCGGACCCTGACCCCCCTGATGGCCTGCATACTGGTGATGGCCTAACCTGAGCTGGATGGGCACTTGAGGTCATCACAGCAGCCACAAGGGGGTGAGTACAGTGGCTATCATTTAAACTCACGGCTGGAGGGGTGGTATCCGGGTGGTGGTTGTGTGTCAGTGGGTGCCCCTAGGCCAGGCCAAACATAGCAGCGTAGGTCCTCTGTTGGCTAAGGGTTTGATTTTAAAATACTGCTTACCTAGCGTGTTAGTAATCACTACTGGTCGGGGGGGGTGTGGGTCCCAGGTGTGCTGCAGTTGGCGGTGTGTACCCCTCCTCATTCCTTGTTGAGTAGCTATTTCACTGGTAGTGCCATTCATAGTGCCCAGGCCTGTTCCCTCTGTGTTTGGGTGCAGTGTACACCAACGGTGGTGTTGGTGCAGTCACTGACCTAGTGTATCCTTTGTCTCTCCCCTCTTTCTTGTTTTGTCATCCTGTCTTTTTGTGCATTAGCATCATTTGGCGGAGGAGCAGAGGCACCGGTGACAGTGGGAGCTGCATCCCACAGGACCCTGGAGGCAGAGTCCACCGACACTGAGTGCACCAGTGGGACGGAAGGCTAGGGGAGCACCAAGGCGGAGACTGGAGGGGACAATACAGACTCTGATACCTCCTTCAATGGGAGCACCCTGTTGGTGGCGGATACCTCTGTGACCACCCCAGCTGCAGGTACAGCCGCCATCCCCCGTACCAGCACTGGCTGCCCCGTAGCCCCTCAGCAAGTTGCCTGTGCCCGCTCACCCAAGAGGGTGGGCATCTCCTTCGCCCTAGGCACATCAGGCCCTGCCCCAGTGAGCCCTGATGCCCTGAGTGAGGAGGCTATTGACCTCCTGAGATCCATCTCTGTAGGGCAAACAACTATTGTGAATGCCATCCAGGGACTGGCAGCCCAGATGCAGCAATCTAATGCATTCCTGGAGGGCATTCTCGGTGGATTGGCGGGCCGAACAGAGATCGATTCTGGCTGTGGCCTCCTGTCTGATAGCAGCCATTGTCCCTGTTTCAAATTTCCCCCTTCCAACTTCCACACTTTCACTTCCCAGTCCCATTCTCCTCAACCCCAACCCATCCCAAACACACACCCAGACGAGCATGAACACAAGACAACACCCAAGAGTGTCACAGGCAAGCACATGCACCACACTTCATCCCATAGGTACTCACACGAACACCATTCAGTTGCAGACACAACAACATCCACTGTCTCCACTGTATTCCCTTCCTCCTCCTCCACCTCCCACTCAGTTATGTCCACACTCATACCTGCATGCACTACATCAATATCCACTACCAGCATCATCACCACACCAAGCAGAACACACACCTCACTGGCAGACACCTCTACAACATTCATGCACATGTCCCCTAAAAAGCTTTTTCTTTCCACATTTGACCTCTTCCCTACCCCTCCCCCTGTCCTGCATGTATGAGCAGGGCAGCTAGAACCCAGCCCAGCACCTCAGCCAAACATTCCACGGGCCCAGTGGTAGCACCACCCACTTGTGGTGGTAGGATTCCAGGCCAACAACACTGAAGGGGAAGGAGCCTGCACCAGCTGCAAAGAAGCGGAAGGAGCCTGTACCAGCTGCAAATGAGGGGAAAGAGCATGCACCAGCTGCAAAGAAGGAAAGAAGCCTGCACCAGCTGCAGAGAAGGGGAAGGAGCCTGCACCAGCAGGCAGAGGGGGAAGAACCCATCCACCATTGACAGGAAGGGTAAGGGACCCCCAACCCATCAGCAGGAGGAGAGGAAGCAATCTATGCCAGTGGAAGCTGCCAGCCAAACACAGCCACCACCAGCAGCTGTCAAAGAGCCCCCACCGCCAGCCGTGGTTGTGCAGCCATCAGGGAATGCAGGGGTTGAGCAGGATCCTCCACAACCATCACCACAGTACAGCCATCGGAGGGTGCAGGCCCTGAGAATAAGCCTCCCACAACCACCACCACAGTGCAGCCATCAGAGGGTGCAGAGGCTGAGCAGGAGACTCCCACAACCACCACCAAAGTGCAGCCATCAGAGGGTGCAGGGGTCCACAACCACAGTGCAGCCATCGGAGGGTACAGGGGCTGAGCTGAAGCCTCCCCCAACCACCACCACAGAGCAGCCATCGGAGGGTGCAGAAACTGAGCAGGAGCCTCCCACAAACACCCACACAGTGCAGCCATTGGAGGGTGCAGAGGTCGAGCAGGAGCCTCCCACAATCACCACCACAGTGCAGCCCTCACCACCGGCGGACACCATATAGTCCAGCCTCCAAAGGCTGCTGTGCAGCCTGCCCCTACAGAACCATTGGGCAAGTCACCCACTTTGAGAGACTGTGGCCTTGCACTCCACAGGACCAAGCACAGGGCATGTTGCCCTCTTCAGAACCAGTGGGGAAGTCACCCACTCTAGAGACTGTGGCCTTGCACTCGCCAGGACAAGCACAGGGAATGTTGCCCTCTGCAGAACCAGTGGGGAAGTCACCTACTCCAGATACCGTGGCCTTGCACAACCCAGGACCAAGCACAGGGCATGGGGCCCCGTTCCAGAACCAGTGGGCTTGTTTCCGGATCCGGTTGAGGTGCCCTCCCTCCCCCCAAGGTGCCTCCCTATTTGGCAGCTGATGCCTATGCAGTGTTCTCTTCGGATTGGGGCAGGATTCGAATGAGGCCTTGGACTTTGTCCTGTGACCGTGTGGACCCTGTGAACTATGGACTGGACACTCTCCCTTCTTTATACATGTGTACAGATCTGTTTAATGTGTAAATTGGATTGTTGATTTTATTGTTGGACTTATTACAATCATTTTTGTAAATTCCTGTTGCCTTTGCATTAATCTGCAGATTTTCATGGTCAAATTGTTTTTGTAATGCATATGGTTGAGTGTATGGTGTGTGTGTGTCGGGTGTGTGTTGTGCGTGTGTGTGTCACTCTCGTTTTCCTCCTACCCTCCCTTGTGTGCTAGGTGGCTGTACTCACCGTCTTCATCGGCGTTGGTGTTCCAGGTGGAGCATGACATAGAAGACCATCGGGAAAACTTGCAGTTCGGGTTCCATGGTGGCATGGTTCTTCCCAGTGTCTCCTAGGGTGAGTCCTTTCTCTTCTGTGATGTGTTCCCACCATGCTTCTGATGGCGAAGGTACCACCCCGGAGAAGGTGGTGGAGTGATGTGTCTGAATATGGTGGGTTTTACTTTGTCTTCCACCTGGCTTTAGGTGGCTACCACCGTGGTGACTGTTGTTTCCGCCCTGGCGGTCGATGTGGTACAGGAGATATCATCACCATGGTCATAATTTGGTGGTACTTACCACCAGCCTGTTGGTGATATTACCGCCACTTTATCACCCACCGCCAGGGTCATAATGAGGGCCATAGTGTCTCTGAAAGATATCGTTTGGCAGAGGATTGACAATGAAGCACAGGAATCGAAGGAGTCGATTCATGCGTAGTATGAAAGACTGTTACAGGCTTTCAAATACCACAGTGGCACAGAGACAATAGAAGCTAAAGATATGGGTCATTTTGTGTTCACATTCATGCAAGGATTAAAATCAGACATAAGTGGGATGATTTAGCAGCATTTGGTCTGTAGGCTGAACAAACCGATTGTTGAGATCCTGGGATATGCAAAATACTACAGTGGTGAACTGGAAAAGTTGAAAGAGAAAGTCATGGTTATGAAAGTGAAAGGTGCTTGTGAAGCTAGTCAGACCCTGCAGATGATGGTGAATACTGGTGGTATGCAACGGGTACAACAGCAACGAATTAATGTCATTCAGCCTAGAGGTGGAGGACATGGTCTTCAGGTTGATCAGACAGGTGATGTTGTTGATGTCCAGGATTAAATGAGATCTAATCCATGTCATGTGTGTGGAAATTTGGATCATTGGCGGATGGAGTGTCCCCTTAATAATGTGAATAACCAGGTGCAGAATGTAGGAGTTGCTCAAGTACAAGGCAAATATCAGATTCAACTACATAGAGTTCAAAGACCCCCAAATCCAAAGTATAAATGTGCCTAAAGGACAGCAGATGCACAAACCACAGGCCTCAGTGACACAAGAGCAGATGATTGTTCCTAATCAGAGTCCAATTTAAAAAGTCAATGAAAATGTGAATCAGTTAGCATCACAGTTTCCCCTAATAGATCTGAGTGATGAGGAATTTTCAGAAATTCTTCAGGCAGATAGCTCAGATGATGAGGACCGCATGTGCATCTTTAGAAGTAGATCAGCATTGTCCTTATGTAAATGCTAACAAAACGGGTCATGATGTGTCATTCCTGGTTGACACTGGGGCTCCACACTCCACTGTCAGAATGGCAGAAGTTCAAAATTTGCCCCTCTCAGGAAAAAGGATCCAAGGTGTAGGAGCTGAAAAAAAAAAATGACCAAACTTGTAACAGAATCTGTCCCTGTAAAAATGGGTTTGTTTGAAGATGTTTGTGGTCTGTGATTCAAGTCCATTAAGGTTGCTTGGATGTGGCATGTTGTGTAAGCTAAATTGTTCCATCAGCTGCGTACCTCGAAGAATCGCAATAAAGAAAAATGTGGAAGTTGTGCCCTGAAATATTATCTGAGTGTCACATTGTACCCAATGTTGACATGTAATGAATTGCCCAAAGATTTAAAACACATAGGCCCTCATTACAACCCTGGCTGTCAAAGACCGCCATGGCTGTTTTGGAGTTTTTACCGCCAACAGGCTGGCGGTACAAACTCGGCATTACGACCACGGCAGAAGCGCCGCGGTCCACTGCCGGGACCAGCGGTTTACCGCCACTTTTGTCCCGGCGGTTGTAATCCCCCAGGGCACCGCTGCCCAGGGGATTACGAGTCCCCCTCCCGCCAGCCTTTTCATGACGGTATGAACCGCCATGAAAAGGCTGGAGGAAAGGGGAGTTGAGGGGCCCCTGGGGGCCACTGCACTGCCCATGCCACTGGCATGGGCACTGCAGGGGCCCCATGGAGCTTTTCACTGTCTGCATAGCAGACAGTGAAAAGCGCGATGGGTGCAACTGCAACTGCACCCATCGCAGAGCCGCAACACTGCCGGCTCCATTTGGAGCTGGCTCCCGTGTTGTGGCCCAGCGGCAATCTCCAAATAGACCCTGCGGGAGTGTGGCTGCATTGGTGGCCACCCGGCGGTTTCAACAACCGCCGCCCGCCAATGTTGAAATGAGGGCCATAGTGCCAACTGAGATTTGGGATTTTTCAGTAAACAATTAGTACTCATCAAAGGAGTTGAGCTTACAGTATAAAGATAACAGTGAAGCCAAATGCAGTGTATCCTAAAATCCCTCCATATAATATGACACCTGAAACAATTGTTGGAATAAGACCTCTGAGAAATAGATTAATTGAGCAAAGTATTCTGAAAGAGGTAGCACGTAGTCTACATAACTCTCTCATTTTAGGCTTACGGAAGCCCAATGGAAAACATAGCATAGACCAGTACCTGGGAAAAGGTAATAAGATTGTTGTTCCATGTTATCCCGTGGTACCAATCCTGCAGTGATTTTATTTCAAATTCCAGGTGAAGCAGAATGGTTCACTGTGATTGATTTGTGCCAACAATGATTCTTTGCCATACCGCTGCATGAGGAAAGTCAATTCCTTTTCACTTTCTTAATTTGACAGTTGTGTTTGTTTGGCATAGTGCTGCATTCCACAAAGGGTATACAAAGAGAGTCCACCCATTTTTAACCGGATATTGAAAAAAAATCTAGTCGCTTAAAATGCCCTACCATTCAGTATTAGTGTAGTATATTGATGACCTACTTCTGGCATCAAATGCTTGAAAAGCATGCAGGAGAGGCACAATTGCTCTCTTGAATCATTTAGGAGAAAATGGACATAAAGGTGGTCATTACAACCCTGGCGGATGGTGTTAAAGCGGCGGTAAGACCGCCAACAGGCCTGCAATAAAAAGAAATGGAATTACGACTGTGGTGGAAACCGCCAACAAAGACAGCCACTTGAACACTCCGACTGCCACGGCGGTACAAACAAACAGTGCGGGGGTCACCGCCAACAGACAGGCGGAGGACAAAGTATCGCCCACAGTATGACAACCTACCAATCCGCCACCTTTTCCGCAGCGGATTCACCAGGGACAAAGACACGGTGGAAACAGGACTTCGAAGGGAAAACGCTCACCTCTACACACCCCACGAGGAACCAGGACGCCATGGAACCAGAGCTGCAGATCATGCCAGCCCTTATCTTCTTGCTCCTCTACCAGGAGCACAAACGCCGGTGGCGAAGACCACGGTGAGTACTGCACCTACGACACAGGGGAGGGGTGAGGGAAAAAACAGGGACACACACACGCAACATCCCCACCCCCACCCTCACCCACAACAACACACACACACTAATACAACATGATACATTACAGTTACACCCCCCAACTCCCCCAGAAGAATGCAAAGACCAAAGAAAATGAGTGTAACCATTGTAATATATTAAAATCCAGTATGCAAAAATATACATATATACACTATAAACAAAATATACACCAAGAATAGTAGTCCAGGTAGTGCTCCATTGAAGTCTGTGGAACACTGAGCCCACACGGCATGGGCGAGCCCAAACAAGATCCCCGACCATGACGGAGAGAACACTGCAGGGGCATCAGATAGCAAAAAAACAAGCACCTCAGGGGGAGGGACGGGGGGGCACCTTAGCCGGTTGAGTGCACGATGCCAAATCCACGAGGGGGCCACATGCCCACTGTTCATTCCTGGGGAGTGCAAAGCCACAGTCTCTCAAGTCTCTACAGTGAGTGGTTTGCCCACTGTTTATCCTGGGGAGTGCAAAGCCACGGTCTCTCAAGTCTCTACAGTGGGAGGTTTGCCCACTGCTTTAACCTGGGGAGTGCAAAGCCACAGTCTCTCAAGTCTCTACAGTGGGTGGTTTTCCCACTGCTTTCTCCTGGGGAGTACAGAGCCACAGTCTCTCAAGTCTCTACAGTGGGTGGCTTGCCCACTGTTCAATCCTGGGGAGTGCAAAGCCACAGTCTCTCAAGTCTCTACAGTGGGTGGTTTGCCCACTGCTTTCTCCTGGTCGAGTGCAAAGCCACAGTCTCTCAAGTGGATGACAGTCTCCACTGGTTCTGGAGGGGGCTTGGTTCCCAGAGTGCTTCATCCTGCCAAGGACAGAGGTAGTGGATGTCTTACTCCACTGGTTCTGGAGGGGGCTTGGTGCCCAGAGTGCTTCATCCTGCTCGTGACGAACTCAGTAGCGTCAATACCCTTGGCGCTCGTGGGCCAGCGGTGCATGTGGTGCCGGTGCCCTGTTCAGCGGTGCTTGTTGCGGCAGTGCCCTGTTCAGCGGTGCTTGTGGCGGCGGTGCCCTGTTCAGCGGTGCTTGTTGTGGTGGTGCCCTGTTCAGCGGTGCTTGTGGTGGCGGTGCCCTGTTCAGCGGTGCTTGTTGCGGCAGTGCCCTGTTCAGCGGTGCTTGTTGCGGCGGGGTCCTTTGCAGTGACTCAGCTGCTGGCGGTCCTTCATGGCCTAGCGGGGCTGGTGCTGGCGGTCCTCTCTGGCCCAGCGGGGCTGGTGCTGGCGGTCCTCGCTGGCCCAGCGGGGCTGGTGCTGGTGCTCCTTTCATGCCCAGCAGGGCTGGTGCTGGCAGTCCTTTCAGGCCCAGCGGGGCTGTTGCTGGCAGTCCTCTCTGGCCCAGCAGGGCTGATGCTGGCGGTCCTTTCAGGCCCAGCGGGGCTGGTGCTGGCGGTTCTTTCAGGCCCAGCAGGGCTGGTGCTGGCGGTCTTCTCTGGCCCAGCGGGGCTGGTGCTGGCGGTCCTTTCAGGCCCAGCGGGGCTGATGCTGGCGGTCCTTTCATGCCCAGCGGGGCTGGTGCTGGCGGTCCTCTCTGGCCCAGTGGGGCTGGTGGCGGTGGCCTCTTGGGCAGCAAGGATGATTGCGGTGTCCTCTTGGGCAGCAGGGCAGGTGCTGGCGGTGGCCTCCTGGGCAGAGGGGATGATGGAGTGGCCTCCTGGGCAGCGGGGATGATGGCGGTCTTCTCCGCCGTGCTACTCTTCCCAGACCTGCTGACTTTCTTGTGGCCCTTCCCCACCTTGGAAGGTGTCGCAGCTGACCCACACTACCACCTGTACCCCTGGGAGCGGATTTGGTGGCTGGAGTCTTCCCCCTCTCCCGCCGGGCACTGGCCAACTTTTGATGCTTCATAGGTGGGGGACTGTCCATGTTGTGGCTCCGTGCCACACTGGCTGCCCTGGTGCACTCCAGATTCCGGTAACTACAGGCAACACTGGTCCCATAGATGTTGAGGCTGAGGTGGTAGCTTGGGACCTGGAGAGATGGGCCCTAGGAGACGGACAGGGTGGGGGAGGTGTGGGAAAGAGGTCAAGGTTGGACAGGAAAAGTTTTTGGGAAACACTGGGAAGGGTAGCTGGAGGGGGTTTGGGAGTGGAGGAAGAGGTTGTGGTTGTAGGAGGTGTTCGTTTGGTAACTTTGGATGAAGGTGCATGGGGTGGAGGCTGTCATGAGGTGGATGGCTATAGGGTGGGTGTGTGCCTGCGTTTGTGTATCTTGGGAGGTGGCATCCCAGACACACTGGGATAGGATACAGGGGACGTGTGAATGACAGTGGGGGTGGTGAGTGCACATGAGCGGGGTGTGGTGGTGTGTGTGCTGGTGATGGCAGTAGTGGCTGTAGATGTAGTGCATGCAGGTGCGAGTGTAGACGAGACTGGGAGGGAGGAGGGAGACGAGGAGGAGGGGGACACAGTGGAGGCAGTGGACGTTGGTGTGTCTGCATGTGTGTGATGGTTGCGTAAGTGCCTGTGGGATGTGTGGTGCTTATGTTTGCCTGAGCTTCCCTTGTGTGTTGATGTGTGTGCATGCTGGTCTGAAGGTGTGCTTGGGATAGGCTTAGGTAGAGGGGATTGGGTCTGGGTGGAGGAAGTTGGAGGGGGGAGGCTAGACACAGGGACAATGTCTGCCATCATTGCTGAGGCCAGAGTCTGAAAAGCTCGCTGAAGGGCCGCCTGACCAGAATGAATGCCTTCCAGGAATGCATTTGTTTGTTGCAACTGCCTTTCTACACCCTGGATGGCATTCAAAATGGTAGACTGCCCAACAGTGAGGGACCTGAGGAGGTCAATGGCTTCCTCACTGAGGGCAGCAGGGGTGACTGGGGCAGGGTCTGAGGTGCCTGGGGCAAAGGTGATGCCCACCCTCCTGGGTGAGCGGGCACAGGGCAAAGGCTAAGGGGCTGCTGGGAGGGCGGTGCTCGTAGGGGGGTGGCGGCTGTACATTTAGATGCGGGGGCAGAGATGTTGCCGCCACCACAAGGGAGCTCCCATCAGAGGATGAGTCTGTGTCACTGGTGTCAGCTCCTGTCCCCGCCGTGGAGCTCCCCTCGCCCTCCATTCCACTGGTGAACTCCGAGTCCGTAGTCTCGCCCTCCAGGGCCATGTGGGATGCAGCTCCCTCCTGCTCCAGTGCCACTGCTCCTCCGCCTGAATATGCTAATGCACACAAGAACAGGGAGACAACGAAAAGGGGGGGAACGACAGAAGAAAGACATGTTGAATGCATGCATTACCGCTACCGTTGGCGGACATGACAGACACAGAAGCCCCCTGCACTATGCCACGCACTTGGGCTCCACTGTTCAATCCCTGGGACATGATCTTCAAGGCTATGGATGACATCTGCACACATGGATGACACAGGAGCATGACTAGGTGTACTTGGCACTGTACACAGGTGGGGTGGGGTGCCACAGGGTCTGCCAGAAAAAGGGGACCTTGCCTACTAAACTCACCCCGGCCTAGGGAAACCCACAGCCCACCTCCCCCACCCAGACGCCTCCACTGCGTGCAAAATCAGCAGTATGAGAGTGTACTCACCCCCTTGCGGCTGCTGTGATGTCCCCAAGCGCCCATCCAACTCCGGGTATGCCACCCCTAGGATCCTGAACATCATGGGGGCCATGGTGCGAACGGCACCCCTCCCACGTTGGGAGGCCATCCCCAGCTGGGCCTCTGCCGTCTTCTTGCTCCAGCGGCGAATGTCCTCCCATTTCTTACGGCAGTGGGTGCTCCGTCTGTGGTAGACCCCCAGGGTCCAGACGTCCTTGGCGATGGCACGCCAAATATATTTTTTCTGGTTGGCGCTGACCTACATGAATTGTACAGGGGGAAAAGAAAAGTTATTACCAAATGCACCGTCACAGTCATTGGCCCCCATCCCTACCCTTGCCATGTGGCACATGCACTCATCTTCGTTTCATGCACGCCTCAACCTCCCCCCCCATCTTTTATCCACCCGACTCCACACAGGCATAGCCCATACAGCATGCTCCCAGTGTACTTACCTGTTTGTCTGGAGGACGGTAGAGTAGCGTGTACTGGGGGAGGACCCCATCCACAAGTTTCTCCAACTCCTCCGATTTGAAGGCAGGGGCCCTTTCCCCAGACACTCGAGCCATTGTATCTTCCAGACCGAGGTCACAGCAGCACTTGCAGTGTAGGTCCTCTCCTGTCGAAGATCAGGTAATGAGTGATTGAACAGATAGAAAATGGCAGTCACGTCCGCGGCGGTGCGTACCGTCACCGCCGGCGTACATCGTCATTGGCTCCTGGGACCCATAGGGTCCAATGTTAACCAATGCAGCATTGCGCTGCCGTCTTCGACCGCCTACCGCGACGGTGTACAACGCCAGCGCAATTACCTCACATCCCATTGTCCCACTTTACAGGTCAGACAGCTGCCATTTCAGGGGCCCACATGGCTTAATTTTAAACTGCGTCACACATACCTAGGCCTAGCCTCAACACACATACATGGCAATTTTCAGATTATGATTAGTGTACTGTGTAAGCTGTGAGTACGTACCTCTGAGTTGGTTGACTCTGTGTTCGCTGTTGTCCTTCATAGGTACCGTCCGCTGGGACATGTGAGGAGATGGCGGCATCCTCCGGTGTACAGACGGCTGGTGGACCTGTCGACAATGGAGGAAAGACATGTGAATATCACCTACAGGCTTGACCGTGCCACAATCCAGGAACTGTGTGCCCAGCTGGAGCTAGACCTGATGTCAGCTATCCGCCATCCCACAGGAATCCCCCCTCTAGTGCCAGTGCTGTCAGTACTCCATTTCCTTGCAAGTGGGTCATTTCAAACAACAGTGGCCATAGCTTCTGTGATGTCCCAGCCTATGTTTTCCAACGTGTTGTCCAGAGTGTTGTCTGCCCTGCTGAAACAAATGCAGATCTACATCGTTTTCCCTCAGGTGGAGGATTTGCCTACAGTGAAAGGTGATTTCTATGTCCTAGGACATATCCCCAACATCATAGGTGCCATTGATGGGACACATGTGGCTTGGTTCCCCCCGCAGGAGTGAACAGGTGTACAGAAACCGAAAGAGTTATCATTCCATGAATGTTCAAATGGTGTGTTTGGCAGACCAGTACATCTCCCATGTTAATGCCAAGTTCCCTGGCTCAGGGCATGACGCCTACATCCTGCGGATTAGCAGCATCCCTTATGTGATGGGTCAACTCCAGAGGCACTGTGTGTGGCTATTAGGTGAGCACCTGGAAGCAAGTCAGTGGGAATGGTTGTCTGGGTCTGGGGATATCCCTACAGGTTAGTGTGTGTCTAACAGTTGTCCCTCGCCATTTGCAGGTGACTCTGGTTACCCCAACCTGTCATGGCTACTGACCCCAGTGAGGAATCCCAGGACCAGGGCAGAGGAACGCTACAATGAGGCCCATGGGGGAACTCGGCGGATTATAGAGCGGACCTTCGGCGTCCTGAAGGCCAGATTCACGTGCCTCCATATGACAGGTGGATCCCTATTCTACTCACCAAAGAAGGTGTGCCAGATCATCGTGGCCTGCTGTATGCTTCACAAATTAGCTTTGCGACGACAGGTGCCTTTTCTGCAAGAGGATGGTCCAGATGGCGGTGTTGTTGCAGCTGTGGAGCCTGTGGACAGTGAAGACAAGGAAGCAGAAGAAGAGGACATGGAAAACAGGAACTTGGTGATCTTGCAATATTTCCAGTGAGGCACAGGTAAGAATGCAGACCTGCCTACTGCATGTACTTTAACACTACTACCTCTCTACTGTCTGTCATTTTCACCCAGTGTATGGTCACTGAGTTGTCACTTTCCCTTACGATTTCACAGATGTGGGTCCCACAGCGTGACATCTGCTTTGTTTCCTCATGGACTAGAGCTGTGTGACATAGGTATGTTGACATTTCAATTGAAAGAGCATTTTGTCACTGTAATTGCTAATACATTAATTTGAAATCACAGACTGACTCCAGATTGTTTTGTGCTTCAAGGGTGTTTATTTAAGTGCTCAATAATGGAGGGGGTTGTAAAATGGTGAGGGGTGATTGTGGAGGAATGTCCATGGCAGAGTCCAGTCTATTAGTCTCACAGGTGCATTGCCCAAATGGGCGTAGGAAGTGGAGCTGGGGCAGTTTGAGGATGGACAGGGTGACAAAGTGGGAAAGAAAGATGACATTCAGGGTGGTCTGATTTCTTGGCAGGGGTCTTGGCATCGTTCTCTGTCTTTGTCCTGGATCTCAGGGACCGTTTGTGGAGTGGTTCTCCCTCTGCAGGGGGTGGGGTGCTGGTGTGGTGGTCCTGTGCCTCCTGTCCACTAGCGCCGGCAGAGGTGGTGGGCAGTTCATCGTCCAGGCTAGTGTCAGGGGCCCCTTGTTGTGCCACAGTGTCCCTCCTGGTGTTGAGTACTTCCTTCAGCACCCCTACGATGGTGCCCAGGGTGGAATTGATAGTTCTGAGTTCCTCCCTGAAGCCCAAATACTGTTCCTCCTGCAGGCACTGGGTCTCCTGAAACTTGGCCAGTACCGTTGCCATCGTCTCCTGGGAGTGGTGGTAGGCTCCCATGATGGAGGAGAGGGCCTCGTGGAGAGTGGGTTCCCTTGGCCTGTCCTCCCCTGTCGCACAGCAGCCCTCCCAGTCCCCCTGTGTTCCTGGGCCTCCGTTCCCTGGACCGTGTGCCCACTACCACTGCCCCCAGGTCCCTGTTGTTGTTGGGGTGGTGGGTTAGTCTGTGGTGGACACACTGCTGATTGACATGTCCGGGGGACAGAGGTATGGGCCCACTAGGTGGGTGCTGTGCTGGTGTTTACAGAGGGGGAAGGTCTGCAGTGGCCTGTGACTGTGCCAGGGGAACTGTTAGAAATGGGGTTTCTGGGTGGCTAGGGTATGCACCTCAGCCAGGCAGAACCTACCCACTCTAGTCAGGGCTTGGGAGTTACACGTCCAAGATAACCCCTGCGCACCCCCTTGGTAGCTTGGCACGAGCAGTCAGGCTTAACCTGGAGGCAATGTGTAAAGCGTTTGCACAACACACAACACACGTGACGCAAAATATACACCACAAAGTAAACACAACACTGAGCTATGTAAAAATAATCTGTATTGCACAAAACATAATTAGACCAACATTACACGTGAATAATACCCTGCTACCTTAGCAGTTGTCAGAATGTTACACAAGTTACTAATACTCTGCAGGAATATGCAGTTGTCACATTAGAAAACGTAAGGGCTCAGGATTCTGCAACATAAGCAGTAGTCAGGAATTATGGTAAAAGGTATATGCATTTGTCATGAACAATTCCTAAATAAAAGAACCATTAGAGAAAGGTAAAGAGGAGGTGGCTGGTGCCCCGGGGGCGCCGCTAGGAGCGCGCCGGCTCCAATTGAATTATCTTCGTGCCCCAGGGGCACTTAGCTTAGCGCGAACCTCGCGCTAATGATAGTCCAATAACCCGGACTGCGGCGGTGATTCGGGGGGAATAAATCAAGCGCTTCCAAAGCGCTGAAAGGAGTTTTGAGCCCCGGGCTGCGGCGGTGTCCTGGGGCAAAGGCAAAATGCTTTTAGAGCGGTCAGGGCAAAATTAAAGCCCGGGCTGCGGCTGTGAGATTTCCCAGCTATTTCAAGAGAAAAACGTTTTTCCAAAACGCTGAGAAAACACTGAAGAGATCGGTGCAGGGGTCAGGGGCACAGCACCCTGCCCCTGGAAGCAATCAGGAGCCCAAGGAGCACAGGGCTGGGGGCCCAACTACAGACCAGCACAAGGGGTGCAGATGGTGGCAGTTCCTCCTAGTGACCAGGCAGGTCACAGGTCAGCACAACAGCAGCAGTCCAAGGTGGTTTCCTGGTGAGTCCATTCATCAGCGTTCTGTGTCCAGTTTCCGGTTCCAAGAATGTTCAACTTGTGGGGAAAATTCCCCTGTACTTATAATCAGTTCTTACAGTGTTTTTCAATGGTAGGGAGAGGAGGTTCCATGCAGTTACAACTGGTTCTGGGAGTGCCCCCTCTCTCCTTTCAGCACAGGCTCCAAACATCAGTGGGGGGTTAACGACCCTATTGTGTGAGGCCAGGGCACAGTCTTTACAATTGCAGGTGTGCCCCGCCTCTCCCTCCTGTCAGCCCAGGAAGGCTTTGCAATATGTAGATGCACCTCTGTGTCACCTCCACCCTCCCTGCGTTCAGGCTCTCTCAGAAGTATGCACAAAGCCCCAACTGTCAGTCTGTCCAGACGTTGATTGGAGACAAGCTTCAAAACACCAAAGTTATAAGCACAGATAAATGTGCACTTTCTAGAAGTGGCATTTCTGTGATAGTAATAAAAAATACACCTACACCAGTAAGCAGCATTTCTTACCACTGTCACAACCATACCAAACATGCCTACGCTATCCCTCATAAATCAGACAATACCCCTTACACATAAGGCAGGGCATTTCCAATGCAATCCTATGAGAGGGCAGCACTCACAGCAGGGAGACACCAAGTTAGGCTGTTTGTCACTACCAGGACAGGCCACGCAACATGGCACATGTCCTGTCTTCTACATACATGGCACCCTGCCCAAAGGGCTAGCTAGGGCGTACCTTAGGGGTGACTTACATGTAGTAAAAGGGGAGTTCTGGGCCTGGCAATTAAATTTAGATGCCAGGTTCCTGTGGCAGAAACCTGCGCACACAGGCTCTGCGCTAGCAGGCCTTAGGTAGGTTTGACAGGCTACTTCAGTGGGTGGCGCAAGCAGCGCTGCAGGCCCACTAGTAGCATTTAATTTACAGGCCCTGGGTATAGGGATACCACTTTACAAGGGACTTATAGGTAAATTAAATATGCCAATCAGGTAGAATCCAATCATACCAAATTTGTAAGAGAGAGCACATGCACTTTAGCACTGGTTAGCAGTGAAAAATTGCTCAGAGTCAAAACGTCAACCGACAAGGGTCAGAAAAATAAGGAGGCAAAAGCAAAAAGTCTGGGGAATGACCCTGTAAAAGGGCCAGGTCCAACAGGAACTGACTGTCCCGAGGTCCCCGATGGGCCGGGCTGGTCATCTTGATCCAGTTGGACAGAGCTGCTGTCATCACTGTGGACCTCTTCTGTTGGTGGTGTGGACATGTGTGGACCCTCCTGTCTGGTGACGTTGGGTAGGGGTCCTGCAGGGGTATAAAAGGATGTTTAGTACATCTGTGTGTGCCATGGTGTGCAATAGATGGGTGACTGTGTACCCCAGTGCTTGTATTCCCGTGTGGGACGTTGTGTGATGGTGGTTTAGGGGTGTGTATGGGTATGTGCAGTGGCCATGCTTTGGTGATGGGTGTCCATGCTTTGTTGTTGCATGCAGGGCTTAGTGTTGGGATGGGTGGCTTGTGATAGTGGGACATTTGTGAGGAGTAGGAGTGATGGTGAGGGTGGGGGTATGTGATGGCATGCAGGTAGGGTGGGGGATGTAATAGTAAAGCTTTGACTTACCAGAATCCATTCCTCCATCTACTCCTGCGAGGCCCTCAGGATGCAGAATCACCAAGATCTGCTCCTCCCATGTTGTTAGTTGTGGGGGAGGAGGTGGTGGTCTGCCGCCAGTCCGCTGAACCGCAAGGTGGTGTCTTGAGACCACAGAACGCACCTTCCCCCGTAGGTCGTTCCACCTCTTCCTGATGTCATCCCTATTTCTTGGGTGCTGTCCCACTGCGTTAACCCTGTCCACTATTCTTCGACATGGCTCCATCTCCCTGGCTATGGAGGTGTGCTGCACCTGTGATCTGAATAGCTGTGGCTCTTACCGGGCGATTTCCTCCACCATGACCCTGAGCTCCTCCTCAGAGAACCTGGGGTGTCTTTGCTGTGCCATGGGGTGGTGTGGGTGATGTGTGGGGTGGGGTGTATAGTGATAAGTGGGGTGATATTTAGTGGTGTGTTATGTGAGGTGCGTGGAAGTTATGTGGATGATGGTATTGTGTGCCTGTGGATGCTTGGTCTCTCTCTGGCCTTCTTTTGGTAATTGTGGTCATAGGGGTTTGTGGGTGATGTGGGTGTGTGTTTTATATTGTATTGGGTGTGTGGGAGTGGTGTGTGTATGTGTATCATGGTGTGTATTTCGAATTGTCCAATGTGGTTGTACTTTGTAAATGTGTGTGTATTTTGAGCTCAGCGGTGTGTACCGCCAATGGAATACAGCGGTTGAAAGACCGCCGCATGGATTCGTGTGTCATGATAGTGTGGGCGTATTTATGTTGGCGTGACGGGGGAGGTTTTGTTATCGCCAATTTATCACTGACCTTTGGTGTGGCGGACTTGTGTGGGTGTCTGAATTTTGGCAGATTCCGTGCTGTGGGTCATAATAGCTGTGGTGGAATTCTGCGGCCGCGGCGGTGTGTTGGCGGTCTTCTGCACGGTGGGAAGCGGCTTTTACTGCCAATTTTGTAATGAGGGCCAAAGTTTCCCCTGCAAAACTGCAGTATTGGAAGAAAGAAGTTCTGTATCTAGGTCATCACATTGAGAAAGGTGTGTAGAATGTGTCACAGGAAATAATTTCAGCAAAAATGAAAATGAATCCTCCTGCCACAGAGAAAGAAGTCCAAATATCCCTGGGAATGGTTACCCTGGCACTGATAGGGGTCTCCCTCACCCACACCCTGCTTCCTCCCTCCACACACCCACCCCCCTGCCACCCACCATAGGTGGCAGGACCCCCCTCCCCACCCCTACCCCCATCGCAACCCAGACAGTGTACACGCATGCATACACCACCAATACACATACCCTCACAAATATCACCAAACATGCCAACAGCCACACACACAGCCATACACGCACACTCACATACAGACATACATGCACACATCCATTCAGACATACAGACAGACACGCATACATTTCCAAACACAACACCCCCGCATGCATACACGCACTCACACACCCCTCTAAATACTCACACGCACACCTCCATTCACGCACACAACACCACCCCGCCCCCCTCCCCTCCCCTAATGGACGATCAACTTACCTGGTCGGTTGATCCTCTGGAAGGGGACGGGATCCATGGGGGCTGCTCCGCTGCCAGCACCCGATCAACAGAACACCGCCACGCCGAATCACGGAACGTGATTCGATGGGCGGTGTTCTGTTGACAGGGCGGTGGAGGTGGAGCAACCTCCACTTCCCTGCCAACTGCCAGTATGGCTGCTGGCAGCTCTCCGTCCAGAAAAGGACGGAGGGCTGCCAGCAGTCATAACTCACCGAGCGGAAAACCGCATGCACTGGCGGTCTTCAACACGGCGGTCCCTCGGCGGTCTTGCAAAAAGACCACCAAGTTTGTAATGACCACCTATGTCTTGCTTGTTGATGGCTCCTGTTTAAGGGACTAAGGGCCTGATTTATACTTTTTCAATGCCACATTTGTGTCATTTTTCGATGCAAATGCGGTGCAAACTTACAAA
Organism: Pleurodeles waltl; assembly: GCF_031143425.1. Taxonomy (NCBI): domain Eukaryota; kingdom Metazoa; phylum Chordata; class Amphibia; order Caudata; family Salamandridae; genus Pleurodeles; species Pleurodeles waltl. Next base: position 454,520,476 of record NC_090451.1, read on the forward strand.
ATTCAATTATATTTTGTAAGATTGCGCTGCTTTTGCATCAAAAATGGTGTTAGAAAAGTATAAATCAAGCCCTAAGTTGGTACACTGAGCGCTGGTTATGCTATTTGCACAGTTTCAGGTGTGATTGAAGCCTCTTGGCTTTGAGGAGTCTTTTTTGCCCAAGTAGTAGAATGAGTTGCTCTTACTGAAGCATGTTGTGTTTTTGAACAACTGAAAGTTCAAATTTTCACTGATAGTAGGGCCCATATTTATACTTTTTGACGCAAAACTGCGCCAATGCAGTTTTGCGTCAAAACAATTAGCGCCGGCTAACGCCATTCTGAAGCGCCATGCGGGCGCCGTATTTATTGAATGACGTTTGCCGGCGTTAGCCGCCGGCGCCGTCTGGTGTGCGTTAAAAAAAACGACGTACACCAGGCAGCGCCGGCGTAGGGGGATATGGGGCTTGGGCATCAAGAAATGGGGCAAGTCAGGTTGAGGCAATTTTTTCGCCTCAACCCGATTTGCGCCATTTTTTTTCACTCCCAACCCCCATAGAAATTACTCCTGTCTTAGCAAAGACAGGAGTCATGCCCCCTTGCCCAATGGCCATGCCCAGGGGACTTCTGTCCCCTGGGCATGGTCATTGGGCATAGTGGCATGTAGGGGGGCACAAATCAGGCCCCCCTATGCCACAAAAAAAATAAAAAATAAACACTTACCTGAACTTACCTTAATGTCCCTGGGATGGGTCCCTCCAGCCTTGGGTGTCCTCCTGGGGTGGGCATGGGTGACAGGGGGTGTCCCTGGGGGCATGGCGGGGCACCTCTGGGCTCCTTCAGAGCCCACAGGTCCCTTAACGCCTGCCTTTTGCAGGCGCTAAAAAATGGCGCAAAAGCGGCCGTACGTCATTTTTTTTGACCCGCCCACTCCCGGGCGTGATTTTTGCCCGGGAGTATAAATCCGACGCACATGCCTCGGAGTCGATTTTTTAGACGGGAACTCCTACCTTGCATATAATTAACGCAAAGTAGGTGTCCACGCTAAAAAAATGACGCTAACTCCATGGACTTTGGCGCTAGACGCGTCTAACGCCAAAGTATAAATATGGAGTTAGTTTTGCGTCGAAATTGCGTAAAAAAAAACGACTCAATTCCGGCGCAAACGGAGTATAAATATGCCCCTAGGTGTTTAGTGTTGTTCATGATTTCAGACAGTTGTAGCCACAGAGAGGATTTATGACCTCTGGATTCACTATCCATAACAGTGATAAGATTTACAATCTGTTGAAAACATTAAAGCTGCCTGCAAAAAATTGTTCTTGTCAAATGTATTGCCCCTAAATGATCTACTGATTATTTAACTTTGGGTAATACTTATGCTGATGAAGTGGCAAGGTATTACGCCCTATGCTGCACTTCCTTTAATGGGGAGTGGAACAATGATACAAATGATGAGACTAGTCAAAATTTACTGTTGACGGCTTGTGATTCTTGGGAGGAATTTAAGAGACTGCAGGAAGAAGTGACAGCAGAGGAACAGTAGAGTTGGATTAGAGCAGGATGTGTCAAGAGAGAAATTTGGGTTTAAAATGATGGAAGAGCAGTGTTTCGAAATATTTTATTGTTACATATGGCTAGACTCTATCACTGACAGCCACAAATAAGTAGAGATGCAATAATCAGCAACTTCAGACAGATGTGGTTTAACCGTAGATTCAAAGTGATTGCAGGAACAGTGTGCCAAAGGTTTGTCACATGCCAGCAGATAAATGTAGGAAAATGCATAGTTGTTACATTGAGTCACATAGGTAAGTTGGGAAGACTGTTCAACAGGATGTAGCTGGATTTCATAGAGCTGCCCGTCTGCAATGGATTGAGATATGTCTTGGTCATTGTATGTCTTTTCTCTCACTACGTTGAAGCCTACCAGACCAGGAGAAATGACAGTCCCATAGTAGCTAAGCTGTTGTTTAAGAAGTTGATACCAAGATTTGGACTCCTCACATCTCTAGAGTCAGACTTCAATAGTAAAGTCATAAAATATTATGCGCAGCAGTGCAAGTTGAGCAAAGACTACATTGCAGTTACATGCCTAAGGATTCTGGATTGGTGGACCAAGTTCATGGTACTTTGAAGTCTAGACTGGCGAAAGTATGTGCGTCCACCACTTTGAAATGGCCAGACACATTGCCCCTTGTCTTGATGAATATGCGCAGTAAGCCTGACAGAAAAAATGGTTTGTCCCTGCTTGAAATCATGATGGGGAGAACCACGAGGTTGCGCGCAGTGCCTGAGAATGTACTTGTGAACATTGCGGATGATTGGGGAGGCAGCAAGTCTCCTTTTATCTCTAGATTATGTGGGAGACTTTGCTTGGCCCTTATGGGCTGGGGTGGGACTTCATCCCCTAGCCTCCATCTCTAAAGGGTGGGCCCTGACATGCTAGAAAAGCGCAGCCACTTTCCAGCAGTGCAGGAAGCAGCAAGGCTCATTTTATCTCCAGATTTTGCAGGAGACTTGGCCACAATGGGCTGTGGTGGGAATTCATCTCCCAGATGCTGCCTATTAAGGGCGTGCCCTGATGCACTAGAAACATGCTGCCACTTCCTCACAGCATGGGAGGAAGTGAGTCTCATTTCACCTCCTGATTTTGGCAGAGACTTAGCTTGGCCACCATGGGCTAGGGTGGGACTTTGTCCCCTAACCTCGATCTGTGAAGGGCCTTCCCCGACATGCTAAAAAAGCGTGGCCACTTCCCCACAGTGCGGGACCCACACAGGATGCACCAGATCACAAGCCAGGCAAGATGGGCCCATCTTAGTCTGTCATAGCCCAATATAGGCTGGGCCTGGCCCCCTTCCTGGACTGTGGATCATAGTCTTGCTGTTTCCTCCACTGGCTGATTTACCAACTAACCGCAGCAGCTGGTTATTTATTAGTGGTGAGACAAACCTCCTTATTTGATTGAGACCTGCTGGTAACCTTCCATCTCGAAATCTTTATTTTCTACCTGCCGTGGCATGGCAAAGAAAAGACAACCCCGGCAGGTAGTATGGACTTGCAAAGAAAATATCCTTGTACGACCATGGATAACTGTTTGGTAAGGGCATAGAAATTGTGGTGAATGAAATAAAGCTCACAGAGCAGCGTTTCTCATTGATGACAAAGGACCTTTCAGTCCCACACTCATCTTTGACAGCCTCACCTAGGGAAAATGGAGCATCATGTACTGAAGCCGTATTAGACCCAAGACAGGTCTCAAACCCTCTTAACAGGCTTCTGGGCTCTAGCACTTGGGGCTCGGGTCATCTTTCTAAGCTCAGCCAAAGGGATACAACTCCATGAATGATTTTGTTTCTGCCCTGATCTCTTTGGAGGTGGAGATACCATCCAAGCGAAGGAAAAGAGTGTCTAAACCAAAATAGAACCATGTGAAGGGGGTACAAGAACCCAGTGGGTTGTCTGTTTCAGTATCTACCTCTTCTTCTCCAGTTGACTCTTGGGAGCTTCTAAAGACAGACGTACAGAAGCAAATTCCTAGATGTCAAATTGCTCCCTGTTTATGAATGCCTTGCTAAAATTGAAGCTAGCCTAAGACAACTAAGCCAATTAATAAAACCAGGGGAAGGTTGTGACAACCATGAAGGAAAGATTCAACTACCCAAATCTATTATCCTGCCCGCCTCCTAGCCCCCTGAAACCTCAGTTCCACAGCTACCAACACATCAGAAGCAGTCTCCTTCTGGCATAAGAAACAGGGATTCCAGAGTTGGACCTAGTACTTTCACCTAGGCAATTAATCTACCTGGGGCCATGTGCTCCTCTCAACCTCTACCTGGCCAATGTACTTTGGTTACCTCCAGGGTTTTTGGAATTGACAGGTTCTCTTAGAGATACAGTTCTGTTTAAACCACATGGTAAGCTGTCACTGGGACCTTGCTAATGATATCTTATTTGTACGGAGACTTGGTGGTATTGGACCCTTAGGGAGAAACTATTGAGGCAGCACCTTGATTGTACATTCCTAAAACCCATTACTGTGGGGGCATATCCTGACCCAAGCAAGTGCTGGCTTAGTAAAACCAAGTCATATGAAGACATTACCACTTGGGTTTTTTAATAGGCATTTACCCCCTGTTTCTCTATACAGGATAAATCGGCAAGGGGCCCAAATGATCCCCACAACAGATGGCAATCAAATTTCTTCCTATCACTCGAGAACCGTTTTGCTGTACTGTCTGGTATATAGGCAAAAGACTGACTTCATCTGTAGGAGAACAATTGGTCATTGATTTCACCAGAGCAGTGGGTGAATACTTATGACCTAAAGTCTGTCCCCTAACACCTCTCTGAGAGTCAATTCCCACTTGCCAACATCAAATGGGGTCACTCAAGGTATGAATTTTCTGTTCTGGAACATTACATGGATTTGAAACAAACTACAAAAGGATGACTGGTTGACCTTTATTGAGAAATAATATGATGTGATTGTTGTCAGGAAACCTGGGCTCCCGGCAATCTAGCTATTAATGGATTTAAATCTTGTTGTATTAATGAAACTCCGTCTGCTGTTGGTAGAGGAAAGGAGGGGGGTAGCCATTGCTGTGACGAAATCCATTAGGAACTCGGAAGTTAAAACAATAGAGTCAAGACCTTTTAAAAAAAAATAAAAATCTTCATTTGCCTAGTCAGTTTAATGTTCTTTTAATTAACTTTTATTTTAACCTTTTCATGGCATACCCTATTTATATAATCGAAGAGTCGGGAAAGATAGCTGCAGAGCATGTTGACAAGGGAAACACCTTTAGATAAATCAGCTGGGCTAGCCGTTTTTAAATTTGTAAATGCCCTTATGATGAGGATTGCATATGTGGATTCATTGAAGTCCAAGATGGTCATATGGGTCATATTTTAAACACAACCTATGGTGAAGCTTTAAATCAATTGACTTTATCCTTAAATCTAATTTTTCATCTGGTAGCCAGAGTTATGGCAACCAAAATCTACAGACTTTCATAGGAAAGGGCACCACAACAGACTTTGGGTCTCTGTACAGCGAGTTGGTGTCTTGCTGCAATGCAATGTACCTTCCCCCGTAGGTCGTTCCACTTCTTCCTGATATCATCTGTTGTTCTTGGGTGTTGTCCCACGGCGTTGACCCTGTCCAAGATCCTCCGCTGTAGCTCCATCTTCCTGGCTATTGATATCTGCTGCACCTGTGCTCCAAATAGCTGTGGCTCTACCTGGATGATTTCATCCACCATGACCCTTAGCTCCTCCTCAGAGAATCTGGGGTGACATTTTGGTGCCATGGCTGTAGTGTGAGTGGTGTGGTTGAGGGTGTGTAGAGTGATGTGTTAGGGTGTGTGATGTAAGGTGCATGGGTGGTGTATAGGTGATGTGGTATGTGGATCTGGTTGTGTGAGTGGCCTTGCTGTCCCTCTCTGTTGGCAATTGTTTGTATTTGTAAAGAGTTGTGGGTAATGTGGGTGTGTGTTTTATAGTGGTGTGAGTGTGGTGTTTTTATGGGTGTCAGTGTGTTGTTTGAATTGTCCAATGTTGTGGTGTTTTGTATATATGTGTATCTTGAGCGCAGCAGTATGTACCACCAATGGTTTACCGCCATTGAATGTCTGCCGTTGTGATTTGTGGGTCATAATGTTGTGGGCATTGCTCTGTTGGCGTAACACTGTGGGTTTTGATACCGCCGGTTTATCACTGACCTTTGGGCTGGCGGATTTGTGTGTGTGGCTGTATAGTGACCGATTGGTCTGTGTGTGGCATAATATGGGAAGCGGATAACCGCCACGGCGGTGGTATGTTGGCGGCAATATGGCCATGCCAATCAGCAGTGAGTCCACCACTGCAGGGACCCCAGGCCACCCCACAAACCCAGGACAATCAGGGACCTGGGGTCAGTGGGCACACAGTTCATGGGACAGAGGCAAAGGCCAACCAGGAAGTTGGGAGGACTGCTGTGCGCCAGGGGGAGGACAGGCCCAGGGAACCGACTCTCCAGAAGGCACTCACCGCCATCCTGAGAGCATACCAACATTCCCAGATCCTGGACAAGTTGCAGGGGAACATGTGCCTGCAGGAGGGACAGTACCTGGGGATCAGGGAGGACTTGAAGTCCATTAACACCACCCTGGTCTCCATCGCAGGGGTGCTGGCAGACATGGCCACCAGTATGAGGGAGGCAGTGGCACACCAACGGGCCCCTACCAGTATCCAGACTACTGGACAGCCCTCCACCTCTGCTGCCGCTAGTGGACAGGAGGCCCCGTCACGGGACCAACAGGCCACCAGCACCCCCCCCCCTGCAGAAGGAGAACCACCCCACAAATGTTCCCTGTGATCCAGGCAGAAGCCAGTGACTGTTGCCAAGACCCCCACCAGTAAATAAGACTCTCCTGATTGTCGCCCTTGTGTTCCACTCTGTCACCCTGTCCATCTTGAACTGCCATTGCTCTCCATCCTATGCCCCCTTGGACAATGCACCCCTGCTACAAATAGACTGGACGCTAACCTGGATTTTCTTCCATCATACCCCCAGCCCATTGCATTTCCCCCTTTTGTCAGAGCACTGCAATAAACACACTTTGAAAAAATACAAGTATGGAGTATATCAAATGATTTAAGTATGTATTAGTTTAACAAGGTTTAAATATTGCAATTCAACTGTGCAGTAATGTTTACAAAGGAAAGACCTGTAGTTGGCTGCAGCGAACATACCAGGAGCGAAAGCGGGGTACCAACATCTTCAAAAAGAGATGCCAAAGGGTACAGTGAGTGGGCATAGAAGTAGGAATTCAGAGCCTGCAAGTGACAATGTCAAACATTAAACTGTCAATGAAATGTGAAGTTACACTGTCTTACCTGTGTGTCATTGGAAGTATTGATGAATCACTGAAGTTCTGTTGTCCTCATCCTCATTGTCTGCCTCATCATCTTCACCTTCCACAGGGTCCACTGCTGCCACACAGCCATTTCTAGCCTCCTCCTCCTGCAGAAAAGGCACATGGTGTCTCAAGGCAAGGTTGTGCAATGTACAGCATGCCACGATTATCTGGCAGACCTTCATGGGTGAGTAGCACAGGGCTCCACCTGTTAGATGGAGGCACCAAAACCTGGCATTTAGGAGTACATTCAATTATCCTTCTTGTAATCCCATATGCCTCATTGTAACGTTCCTCAGCCATTGTCCTGGGATTCCTCACAGGGGTCAATAGCCATGAGAGGTTGGGGTAACCAGAGTCACCTGCAAATATCGAGGGACAGCTGTTAGCCACACACTATCCCTTATGGCCCACACCATACCCATACCCCAACATCCACTGGGTGGGAACCAGTGCTCACCTATTAGCCACACCCTGTGCCTCTGCAGTTGGGCCATCACATTTGGGATGCTGCTATTCCTCAAGATAAAGGCATCATGCACAGAACCAGGATACTTAGCATTGACATGGGAGATGTACTGGTCCGTCAAACACACCATCTGCACATTCATCGAGTGAAAACTTTTTTGATTTCTGAAGACCTGTTCATTTTGCTGGAGGGGGACAAATGCAATATGTGTTCCATCAATAGCCCCCATAGGGGTGACAGATAGCAGTTATCAGGTCAGGCTCCAATTGGGCACATAGCTCTGTGATTGCCCTGTTAAGTCTGTAGGTGAGGATGATGTGCCTGTCCTCCATTGTTGCCAAGTCCACCAGGGGTCTGTACACAAGGGGGTTGTCTCCATCTCCTATTCATCCGCAGCGGTTGCAATCTATGGGGCAAAAGAGCCAGGAGCAGGTCATAATCTGTACACTGTAACCACTACAGTTCAATGCATAACGTGATTTTTAAAATTCATTGGTGGCATATGTCCGGAATGTACAATTGTGAACTGTGACGCAGTTAAGATCCATGGCCTGCCCCCCCTGAAATGGCGTCTGCTTGTCCTGTATTGAAGGACAGGTGGAAGTGATGTAATTCCGCTGACGTTGTGCGCCGTTGTGGGAGGTGGTTGGGAACCGCTCTGCAACTCCTTATTGGATAATATTGGCCCATATGGGATACTGTGGCCAATGGTGATGTATGCCTGTGGTGACGGTATGCACCACCCTTGACGTCACCGCCATTTCCTATCTGTTTACTCACTTGCTACCTGTCCTTCAACAGGAGAGGACCTACACTGCAAGTGCTGCTGTGTCCTGTTTCTGGAACCTATCATGGCTCGTGTGACTTGGGAAAGGGCCCCTGCCTTCACCTTGGCGGAGTTGGAGAGACTGGTGGATGGGGTCCTGCCCCATTACCAACTGCTGTATGGGCCTCCAGACCAACATGTAAGTACACTGTGAGCACAATGGATGTGGCATGAATGCATGGAGTGGTGTGTGTGAAGGCCTAGTGTAGGGGGGTAGATGGGCCCTGGGCAGCATGCAGCATGTATGCTGGGCCATGTCTGTGCGTAAGGGGATGGGAAGGGATATGGTGGGCCATGAGTGTAACAGGCAGGACGGTCTGACAAATACCTTTCCCTGTGTATATTTCCTCTGCAAGTCAGCACCCATCAAAAGAAGGGTATATGGCGTGCCATTGTGGAGGACGTACAGACCCTGGGGGTCTTTGGCAGGTGGAGCACCCACTGTCGGAAACGGTGGGAGGACCTGAGACATCCCACAGGACCCAGGAGGCCGAGTCCACCAACAGTGAGGCCACCAGTGGGACAGAGGATAAGGGGAGTACCATGGCAGAGACTGGAGGGGACAGTTCGGACACGGAGACCTCCTCCGATGGAAGCTCCCCTGTGGTGGTGAACACCTCTGTGCCCACCCCAGCTACAGGTACAGCCACCACCCCCCATACCAGCACCGCCCTCCCAGCTGCCCCTCAGTGAGTTGCCTGTGCCAGCTCACCAGGAGGGTGGGCATCTCCTTCGCCTCAGGCACCTCAGGGCCTGCCCCAGTTGGCCCTGCTGCCCTGAGTGAGGAGGCTATTGAACTCCTGCGATCCATCTCTGTTGGGCAGTCAACCATTGTGAATGCCATCCAGGGGCTGGCAGCCCAAATGCAACAGTTCAATCCATTTCTGGAGGGCATTCACAATGGCTTGGAGGCCCAACAGAGATCAATCCAGGCTCTGGCCTCCTCTCTGATGGCAGCCGTTGACACTGTTTCCCCCCTCCCCCTCCAACTTCTTCTTCCCAATCCCATTCCCCTCAAGCCCAGCCTATCCCAAGCACACAGGCAGACGAGCATGCACGCTGGACAAAACTCAAGAGTGGCACACGCAAACACAAGCACCACACATCATCCCACAGACACTCACACAAATACCATCCAGATGCAGACATACCAACATCCACTCCTTCTACTGTGTTCCCCTCCTCCTCCTCGCCACCTCCCTCCCAGTTGCGTCTATACTCACACATGCATGCACAACATCCAAATCCATTACCACCATCACCAGCACACCTATCAGATCACACACGTCACTGGCAGGTACCATCCCCATATCCATTTACACGTCCCCTGTGTCCTCTCCCACTGTGTCTGTGGCCCCTCCTTCCAAAGTACACAAATGCAAGTACTCAGACACCCAACAGCCATCCACCTCACAACAGCATCCAGCCCATGCACCTGTACCCAAACACAGCAGACAGACACCTCCTACAACCACTCCCTCTTCCTCCACTCCCAAACCTTCTCCCTCTTCCCGCCCCAATGTCCCTACGAAGCTTTCCCTCTCCACTGTTGACCTCTTTCCTACACCTCCTACCCCTGTCCTTCACGTCAGGCCAGGTTAGTCAAAACGCAGGCAAGCACCTCAGTGACCCAGTCCACGGGCCCAGTAGTGTCCACAGCAACTCCAGGTGGGAAAGGATCCCGGGCACAAGGCAGACGCAGCCACACGGCAAGGGTGCCTACCCCAAGTGCTGCAAGGAAGGGCAAGGAGACACCCCCAGCTGCTGCAAGGAAGGGCAAGGAGCAATCCCCAGATGCTGCCAAAAGGAGCAAGGAGCCATCCCCAGATGCTTCCAAAAGAACCAAGGAGTCCTCCCCAGCTGCTGGCAGGAAGGTCAAGGGGCCTGCACGAGCAGGCAGTAGCGACAAGGGGCCTGGTACTGGGACTCAGTCGGAGCCCACACCACCAACCATGGTGGTGCAGCTGTCTGAGGCTGCAGGGGATGGGCTGGAGCCTCACCCCACCACCAGCTCCGCCAGAAGCACCACCAGCTCCACCAGCACCACCACCAGCAGCAGCAGCACCAGTGGACAGCTGTCCAAGGCTGCAGGGGATGGGCAGGAGCTTCCTCCGACCACCACCACCAGCAGCAGCAGCACCAGTGGGCAGCCGTCTGAGGCTGCAGGGGATGGGCTGGAGCATCCCCCCACAACTACCAGCAGCAGCACAACCACCACCCCTGCCACCACTGATCAGCTGTCACCACCGGCAGACAGTGTGTAGTCCTGCCTCCATAGACTGTTGTACAGCCTGCCCCCTGAAAATCCTGTGGGTCAAAGACTCAGCTGAGAGACTGTGACCCTGCACTCCCCAAGATCTGCATCACAGGGCATGATGTCCCGTCCAGAACCAGTGGAGAAGCCATCCACTCAACCCATCCTCCCCAGGATGAAGAAGACAGGGCAAGATGCCCCCTCCAGAACAAATGGAGAAACCATCAACTCACCCCATCCTCCCCAGGATGAAGATAACTGGGCACGATGCCCCCTCCAGAACCAGTGAAGACGCCATCCACCCAACCCATCCTCCCCAGGATGAAGATCACAGGGCACGATGCCCCCTCCAGAATCAGCGGATAAGCCATCCACTCACCCCATCCCCCTAGGATGAAAATCACAGGGCACAATGCCCCCTCCAGAACCAGTGGGCAAGTCACCCACTTGAGAGACTGTGGCCTATCACTCCCCAGGACCAAGCACAGGGCATGTTGCCCCCTCCAGAGCCAGTGGGAAAGTCACCCACTTGAGAGACTGTGGCCTTGTACTCCCCAGGACAGAGAAATGGGCATGTTGCCCCCACCAGGACCAGTGGCATTGTTCCATCTTCCGGCTAAGGGGCCCCCCATTCCCCATCCCCCTGAGGTGCCTGCCTATTTTCAAACTGATGCCCCTGCAGTGTTCGCTCTGTGTTATAGGAGGAGTCAAGTGGGACCTTGGACTTTGTAATGTGGCCCTGTGGCCCACGAACATTGAGGACTGGGCCCTGTCCCTTCATTTGTACATATGTATATACTTTTTGATTTGGATGCACATATTGCTACTATATTTATCTTATTACACTCCCTTTGATCTACTTGTGTTGTCCTTGCATTATTCCTGAGGGGTCCGGGGTAAATATGTAATGTTACTGCACCTGCTTGTGTATATGGTATCGGGGGTGGGGGTGGGGGTGATGCGTGAGTGTGTCACTCTCTTTTTCCTCCCTCCCTCCCCTGTGTGCTAGGTGGCTGTACTCACCATGGTAGTCTTCGTTGTCATTGGTGCTCGTGGTGGAGAAGGACGTAGAACAGCATTGGAAATACGTGCAGCTCGGGCTCCATGGCGGAGTGGTTCTTTCCTGAGTCTCTACAGGCGAGTCCTGTGACTTCTGTGATCTGTTTCCGCCAGGCTTTTGATGTCGTTGGTACCACCCTTGAAAAGGTGGCGATTTCCTGTGTCTTAATACAGTGGGCCGAACATTGGCTTCTGCCTGGCTGTAGGAGGTTACCATTGTGGTGCCTGTTGATTCTGCCCTGGCGGTTGGTGTGGTAAAGTGTCTGTCTGTCTGAGCTGTTTCCACCATGGTCATAATTTTGCAGTATTTACAGCCAACCTTTTAGCGGTATTACCACCGCTTTATTACCGACTTCCAGGGTTGTAATGAGGGCCTCAGTGTTCCAAAAATAAAGGTAGTTTATTTGGGTGACACAGTACCAAAAATATCTTAGAGGCAATACTCCTGGAGGTTACTAATATACACAATATATACATACATATATACAAACAATTGGAAAAGCTGTAGAATGTAATGGGGGAAAATAGGTCTAGGGGCAACACAAACCATATACTAAGAAACTGGAATGCAAATCACAAATTCCCCCGTAGACAAGTGTAGTGTGTGCAGATTCGCGGGAGAGTAAGAATGTAGTAAAGGTAAGTAAATTACCCGACCCCAGAGCCCAGAAAAGCAGGAGTAAAGTACTGCAAGTTTCCTTAGGACACACTACAAGTCGTGATTAGAGCTATTGCAAGAACCAACCAAGACTGCAAACAACAAATGATTGATTCCTGGACCTGAAGCCTGCAAAGGTAGGAGATCAAGTCCAGAAGTCAAAAGAAGTTCCAGGAAGGACAGGAGCCCCTGCCAATCAAGAAGAGGGTGCAAAAGAAATGCACCTAAGGAAGATGTCAGTGGGTTCTTGCATGAAGCACTGGATGTCCCACGTTGTGAAGTTGGATGCAGGTGAGTTTTGGCACTGGAATTCTCCAACAAGCCTTGGTTCTGGCAAAGTCGTGTTTTGCGTCAAGTTGGTGCTATCTGGACCCAGGAGGGACCTGGAGGCCTCAACTCTGTGTGAGGAGGAAGAGAGGGCTCTCAGCAGTTCAGAGAGGCCTCAGGACACCAGACAACACCCATGGGAGTCCCAGGACATGGGGACAAAGGAGGTGCAAAATGCAGTTGGTGCAGCACTACACAGCAAGGTCCCACACCGCCGGAGAACAACTCAGCGAGTTGAACATCGCAGGATAGAGTGCTGGGGACCTGGGCCAGGCTGTGCATGAAGGAATTTTGTAAATAGTGCACAGAGGCCTCAGGAAGTTAAGAAGACGTGGTGCACAGGGGTACTGTTGTTCTGGGAGAAGGCAAGGTCTTACTTCCTCCAAATTGGGACAGCAGGTCCTCAGGACAGTCTGTGTCAATGGGGTCTGCCCTATGTGTTCCAAGGAGCACGCTTGTTGCCAGGAGAGGAGTCAAAGAGAACAGGTTGTCAACTTAGAAGGTGCCTGCGTGAGCAGGGAAGTGACTCCGTCACTCCACAGAAGATTTCTTCAGTCCTTCTGGTGCAGGGTGAAGACAGAGAGTCCCCAGAGCGTGCACACCATGGACACTGTTGCAGTTTCTGGCTGGAGCTGAGGTTGCAGAGGAAAAGTAGGCCTTCTGGATACTTTGTTGCTCTTACATCAGTTCATGGAGCAGTCTGCGGTTGATCAGAGGTCACAGGATGAAGTCGTAGTTGCAGAGGATTTCTGCTGGAAACTTGCAAGTACAATCTGAAGAGAACCCACAGTAGAAACCCTAAATAGACCTGAGAGGGGGATTAGCTACCTTATCAGGTAAGGACCTATGAGGAGGGGTCTCTGACATCACTTGCTGGCACTGGCCACTCAGAGGCCTCAAGAGTGCCCCCACACCTTGCAAAGCAAGATGGCTGAAGTCTGGGACACACTGGAAGACCTCTGGGCACCACACCTATGGTGATGATGGACAGGGGAGTGGTCACTCCCTTTCCTCTGTTCAGTTTCATGCCAGAGCAGGGACAAGGAGACCCTGAACCAATGTAGACTGGCTTATGTAAGGAGGGCACAATCTGTGCCCTTCAAAGCATTTCCAGGGGCTGGGGGAGGCTACCCCTCCCCAGCCTGTAACACCTATTTCCAAAGGGAGAGGGTGTAACACCCTACTCCCAAAGGAGATGCTTTGTTCTGCCTTCCTGGGACTGAGCTACTCAGACCCCAGGAGGGCAGAACCCTGTCTGTGAGGTGGCAGCAGCTGTAGCTGCAGTGCAAGCCTCAGAAAGCTGGTTTGGGAGCACTGGGGGTCCATAGTGGAGCTCCCAAGATGCATGGAATTTGCTCCCCAACACCAGATTTGGAATGGGGGGACAATTCCATGATCTTAGACACCTTACATGGCCATGTTCAGAGTTACCATTGTGAAGCTACATATAGGTATTGACCTATATGTAATGCACAAGTGTAATGGCATCCCTGCACTCACAAAGTCCCTGGAAATGGCCCTGAACTATGTGGGGGCACCTTTGCTAGTGCAAGGGTGCCCTCACACTTAGTAACTTTGCACCTAACATTCAGCAAGTGAAGGTTAGACATATAGGTGACTTATAAGTTACTTAAGTGCAGTGAAAATGGCTGTGAAATAGTGTGTGCACTATTTCACGCAGGCTACAATGGCAGTCCTGTGGAAGGGTTTGTCTGAGCTCCTCATGGGTGGGTGGCAATAGAAATGCTGCAGCCCATAAGGATCTCCTGGAACTCCAATGCCCTGGGTATCTAGGTACCATATACTAGGGACTTATAAGAGGGGTCCAGTGTGCCAATTGAAACTGGTAAGTGAAGTCACTAGCCTATAGTGACAAATATAAAAGCAGAGAGAGCATACGCAGTGAGGCTCTGATTAGCAGAGCCTTAGTGACACAGTCAAAACCTATACACACAACACACATTAGGCCATAAACTAAGAGGACTGGGGTTCTGACCAGCAGGATCCCAGTGACACAAGCAAAAACACTGACATACAGGTACAAAATGGGAGTAACATGCCAAGAAAGATGGTACTTTCCTACCATGTCATTTTGGGAAAATTAGAGTCTTGGGCCAAGACGAATTCCTTTGTCAGTCCAGTACAATATGGTTTCCGACCAGAATTGGGCATCCGCAGAGTAGGCCCTTAATCTCACACTCATCCTGGGTAAATATGTGAAGGCCGGAGAGGGGTACTGTAATGGCCTTCATAGACCTTTGTTGTGCCTTTAACTTGGTAGATAGGGCACTATTGTGGGATCTGATGGACCAGACAGGCATTGACACCCCATTGTTTGATCTTATAAGGCTACTGCACTAGGACTCTACTAATAGAGTGCACTATTCATGGAATGGGGATTGTAAAGCTCCAATTAGGGTGGTTAAAGGAGTCAGGCAGGGCTGTTTACTACCCCCTTTTTATTTATATAAATTATTTAGATACAGCTTTAAGTATGTGTACCAAAGTGCACCTAGAATTGGTAAGCAGTCAGTCCCTGTATTGCTGTATGCAGATGATGCGATTCTCTTAGCGCGGACAGAAAATGGCCTCCACATTTTTTTAGATGGTTTTAATGACTTTGGCCCTCATTACAACGCTGGCGGTCGGTGGTAAAACCGCCAACAGGCCGGCAGTAAAAAAAAATGGAATTATGACTGTGGCAGAAACCGTCAACATAGACAGCCACTTTAACACTCCGACCGCCACGGCGGTACAAGCAAACAGCATGGCGGTCACCGCCAACAGACAGGCGGAAGACAATGTACACTATTATGAGAGGCCAATCCTCCACCTTTTCTGGTGTCGATTCAACGCGTACAAAAACACGGCGGAAACAGGATTTGGAAGGGAAAACTCTCACCTCTACACACCCCACGAGGAACCAGGACGCCATGGAGCCAGAACTCCAAATTCTCCCTGCGATTGTCTTCCTGCCCCTCTACCAGGAGCATGACCGATGGCGCCCACGACCACAGTGAGTACTGCACCTACAACACAGGGGATCGGGGAGGGAAAAGAGAGTGACACACACATACAACACCCCCACCCACCCTCACCCACAACAACACACACACCAATACATGCTGAAACATTACATTTCCCCCTCAACATCCCCCCGGAAGAATGCAAGAACAAAAGGAAATGATTTGAACGATTGTAATCAAGAAAAATCCATTATTCAAAAATATATATACACTATTAACAAATATGTACACCAAGAATTCAAGTCCATGTACTGCACCTATATAGTCCGTGGACCACTGGGCCCAAAATGCATGGGCGAGGCCCAGACAAGATACCCGATCCAAACAGAGAGAACACTGCAGGGGCATCAGATCGAAATAAAACAGGCACCTCAGGGGGAAGGGAAGGGGGGACACCTCAGCCGGATGAGTGCACAACGCCAGCTCCATGAGGGGGCTCCATGCCCATTGATGTATTCTGTGGAGTGCAAAGCCACAGTCTCTCAAGTCTCTCCAGTGGGTGGGTTGCCCACTGCTTTATCCTGGGGAGTGCAAAGCTACAGTCTCACAAGTCTCTCCAGTGGGTGGGTTGCCACTGCTTTATCCTGGGGAGTGCAAAGCCATAGTCTCACAAGTCTCTCTAGTGGGTGGGTTGCCCACTGCTTTATCCTGGGGAGTGCAAAGCCACAGTCTCTTAGTCACTCCAGTGGGTGGGTCGCCCACTGCTTTATCCAGGGGAGTGCAAAGCCACAGTCTCTCAAGTCTCTCCAGTGGGTGGTTTGCCCACTGCTTTATCCCGGGGAGTGCAAAGCCACAGTCTCTCAAGTCGCTCCAGTGGGTGGGTTGCCCACTGCTTTATCCTGGGGAGTGCAAAGCCACAGTCTCACAACTCTCTCCATTGGGTGGTTTGCCCACTGCTTTATCCTGGGGAGTGCAAAGCCACAGTCTCACAAGTCTCTCCAGTGGGTGGTTTGCCCACTGCTTTATCCTGGGGAGTGCAAAGCCACAGTCTTTCAAGTGGATAACAGTTTCCACTGGTTCTGGAGGGGGCTTTGTGCCCAGAGTGCTTCATCCTGCCAAGGACTGAGGTAGTGGATGTCTTTCTCCACTGGTTCTGGAGGGGGCTTTGTGCCCAGAGTGCTTCATCCTGCCAAGGTCTGAGGTAGTGGATGTCTTTCTCCACTGGTTCTGGAGGGGGCTTTGTGCCCAGAGTGCTTCATCCTGCCAAGGACTAAGGTAGTGGATGTGACACTCCACTGACGGTGGGGCAACATGGAACCTTTCCAGGCCCCTGGAACTGACCACCAGCCTCGTACAAATGACCACTGGGGATGGCAGACATGTCTGTGGTGGTGCCACTGGCACAGGATGTGGCGTGGCTGCTGGCGGTGCTGGCGGCGGACTCAGTAGCGGCGGTGCTTGCGGCAGTCATTGGACAGTGGTGCTGGTGGGGGGTTCACTGACCTCGGTGCTGGCGGCGGTGTCATGAGCGGCGGTGCTGGTGGGGGGCTCACTGACCCCGGTGCTGGCGGCGGTGTCATGAGTGCCGGTGCTGGTGGGTGGCTTACTGACCTCGGTGCTGGCTGTGGTATCATGAGCGGTCGGTGCTGGTGGGGGGCTCACTGACCCCGGTTTTGGGGGCACTGCCATGAGCGGCGGTGCCGGTGGCGGTCTAGTCTGCCGTGCAGGTTGGCGGCGACTTGCCTTTCTTTCTCAGGCCCTTCCCCACCTTGGATGGTGGCGCAGCTGTCTTGCCACTCCCAACTGTTGTCTTGGCTGAGCCCTTGGTGGCAGGTGTTTTGGCCTTCTCCCTCGGGAAATGTGGGCAACTTCTTCTGTTTTGGACGTGGGGGAATGTCCTTGGCCTCCACCCTTGGGACACTGGCAGGCCTGCTGCTTGGCGCACTCCAGAAGCCGGTTACTGCTGGCACCACTGTGCCCGGTGATGTGGTGGCTGAGGTGCTAGGTTGGGACCTGGAAAGGCGGGCCCTAGGGGATGGAAGGGGTGGGGGAGGTGAAGGGAAGAGGTCAAGGTTTGACAGGAAACGTTTTTTAGACACACTGGGACAGGTAGATGGAGGGGGTTTGGGAGTGGAGGAAGACGTAGTGGTTATAGGAGGTGTTAGTTTGCTGACTTTGGGTGAAGGTGCATGGGCTGGAAGCTCTCGTGAGGTGGATGGCTGTTGGGTGGGTGTGTGACTCTGTTTGTGTACTTTGGGAGGAGGGCTCACAGACACACTGGTAGAGGACACAGGGGATGCGTGAATGGTAGTGGGGGTGGTGATTGCACGTGAGCGGTGTGTGGTGATGGGCGTGCTGGTGATGGACGTAGTGGCTGAAGATGTAGTACATGCAGGTGTGAGTGGAGACGTGACAGGGAGGGAGGAGGGAGACGTGGAGGAGGGGGACACAGTGGAGGCAGTGGATGTTTGTATGTGTGCATGGGTATGATGCTTGTGTGAGTGCCTGTGGGATGTGTGGTGCTTATGTTTGCCAGAGCTACCCTTGTGTGTTGAGGTTTGTGCATGCTGGTCTGATGCTGTGCTTGGGATAGGCTGAGGTACAGGGGATTGGGTCTGGGTGGAGGAAGTTGGAGTGGGGGGTTGGACACAGGGGCAATGGTTGCCATCAGTGCTGAGGCCAGAGTCTGAAATGCTCTCTGTTGGGCTGCCTGGCCAGAATGAATGCCCTCCAGGTATGCATTTGTCTGTTGCAACTGCCTCTCTACACCCTGGATGGCATTCAGAATGGTAGACTGCCCAACAGTGAGGGATCTCAGGAGGTCAATGGCCTCCTCACTGAGGGCAGCAGGGCTGACTGGGGCAGGGCCTGAGGTGCCTGGGGCGATGGAGATGCCCACCCTCCTGGGTGAGCGGTCACGGGGCACAGGCTGAGGGGCTGCTGGGAGGACGGTGCTGGTAGGGGGGTGGCGGCTGTACCTGTAGATGCGGTGGGCACAGAGGGGCCTGCCACCGCAATGGAGCTCCCATCAGAGGAGGCGTGGTCTCTGCTCCAGTCTACAGCGTGGGACTCCCCCGCCCTCCATCCCACTGGTGAATTCTGACTCCGTAGTCTCGCCCTCAAGGGCCATGTGGGAATGCAGCTCCCTCCTGCTCCGGTGGCACTGCTCCTCCACCTGATGATGCTAATTCACACAAGAACAGGGGGACCACTAAAAAGGGGGGGAAAGAAAGTAGAAAGACATGTTCAGTGCATGCAACACCGCTACCGTTGACGGACACTACAGACACAGCAGCCCTATGCACTACGCCATGCACTTTGAGTTCCCTAATTGATCACAGGGACATGGGATACTTGGCCTATGCCCGATTGCAGCAAACATGGAAGTCACAGGAGCCTGACTAGGAGTAGATGGCTCCTACTACTGGTGGGTTTGGGGTGCCACTTAGCCTGCCTCGCAGGGGGTCGTTGCCTACAAGGCTCGCACTAGCCTAGAGGAACCCACAGCCCACCTCCCCCACCCAGACACTTCCAATGCAGATGGATGTGACTGTACTCACCCCCTTATGGCTGCTGTGATGCACTCAAGCGCCCATCCAACTCCGGATACGCCACCACCAGGATCCGGAACATCAGGGGGGTCATGCTGCGAGGGGCACCCCTCCCACGTTGGGAGGCCATCCCCAGCTGGGCCTCCGCCGTCTTCTTGCTCCAGCAGCGAATGTCCTACCATCTTCAACGGCAGTGGGTGCTCTGTCTGTGGTGGACCTCCAGTGCCCGGACGTCCTTGGCGATGGCACGCCAAATATACTTCTTCTGGTGGGTGCTGACCTACAGGAATAGTACAGGGGAAAAGGTAAAACATTAACCTTCCGGACCGTCACATTCATTGGCCCACGTTCCCACCCTTGCCCTGACACACATACACTCACCGTCGTATCTTGCACGCCTCATCCCCCCATCTCCCATCCACACCACTCCAAACAGGCATTGCCCATACAGCCCGCTCACAGTGTACTCACCTGTTTGTCTGGAGGACGGTAGGGTAGCGTGTACTCGGGGAGGACCCCATCCACTAGTTTCTCCAACTCCTCCGAAGAGAAGGCAGGGGCCCTTTCCCCAGACACATGAGCCATCGTCACTTCCAGACTGAGGTCACAGCAGCACTGGCAGTGTAGGTCCTCTCCTGTTGAAGATCAGGTATCAAGTGAGTGAACAGAGAGAAAATGGCGGTCACCTCCGCGGCGGGCGTACATCGTCATTGGCTCCTGGGACCCATAGGGTCCGATGTTAACCAATGCAGGATTACCCGCAGTCTTCGACCGCCTACTGCAACGGTGTAGAATGTCAGCCCAGTTACCTCATATCCCCTTGTCCCACATTACAGGTCAGGCAGCCGCCATTTCAAGGGGCCACATGACATTAATTTTAAATGCGTCACACATATATAGGCCTTGCATACACACTAAGACAGGCACATAGAGGATTGACAAAAGTGTACAATAAAGTTGCTATTTTTAGTACCTCTGTGTTGTCTGACCCTCTGATCGCTGTTTTCATCCATAGAGCACGTCCGCTGGGGCAGGTGAGCAGCTGGCGGCATCCTCCAGTGTATATACCGCTGGTGGACCTGTCGACAATGGAAGAGCGACATGTAATAGTCACCTACAGACTTGATCGTGCCACAATCCAGGAACTGTGTGCCCAGTGGGAGCCAGCACTGATGTCAGCTATCTGCCATCCCACAGGGATACCCCCTCTAGTGCAGGTCCTGTCACTACTCCCTTTTCTGGCAAGTGGGTCTTTTCAAACTACAATGGCCGTAGCATCAGGGATGTCCCAGCCTATGTTCTCATTAGTGTTGTCCAGAGTGTTGTCTGCCCTGCTGAAACACATGCACAGCTACATCATTTTCCCTCAGGTGGAGGACTTGCCAACAGTGAAAGGTGACTTCTATGCCCTGGGACATATCCCCAACATCATAGGTGCCATTGATGGGACACATGTAGCCTTGGTACCCCCGCGCTGGAGTGAACAGGTGTACAGAAACCAGAAGAGTTACCATTCTATAAATGTGCAGATGATCTGTTTGGCTGACCAGTACATCTCCCATGTGAACGCCAAGTTTCCTGGCTCAGTGCATGACGCTTACATTCTGAGGAATAGCAGCATCCCTTATGTGATGAGGCAAATCCAGAGGGACCGTGTGTGGCTAATAGGTGGGGACAAGGACCCTATACCCTGTGAATAGTTGTCTGGGTTTGTCCCAAAGGGTTAGTGTGTGTCTAACAGTTGTCCCTCGACATTGTAGGTGACTCTGGCTACCCCAACCTGTCATGGCTACTGACCCCAGTGAGGAATCCCAGGACAAGGGCAGAGCAACGCTACAATGAGGCACATGGGCGAACTAGGAGGGTTATAGAGAGTGACCTTTGGCCTCTTGAAGGCCAGGTTCCGGTGCCTCTATATGACAGGTGGTTCCCTCTACTACTCACCAAAGAAGGTATGCCAGATCATTGTCGTCTGCTGTATGCTGTACAACTTGGCTTTGCGACGACAGGTGCCTTTTCTGCAGGAGGATGGTCTAGAAGGAGGTTTTGTGGCAGCTGTGGAGCCTGTGGACAGTGAAGAAGAGGAGGCAGAAGAAGAGGACATAGACAACAGAAACACCGTGATCCAGCAATACTTCCAGTGAGACACAGGTACGAAGTCACTGCCTCCTACATCTGATAAAATAGTTCTATCTCTCATCTGTCTGTCACTTTCAACCTGTGTATGGACCCTGATTTGTCCCTTTCCCTTTCGATGTAACCGATGTGGGTCCCACTGTGTGACGTCTGCTATGTTACCTCATGGACTAGAGCTGTGTGACATGGGTATGTTGACAATACAATGGACATTGCTATTTCCCTCAGTTATTGCAAATAAACATTAGTGAAAGCACAGACTGACTCCAGATTGTTTTGCGATTCAAGGGTGTTTATTTAAGTGCAAAATGGTGGAGGGGGTTGTAAAATGGTCAGGGGTGATGGTGGAGGAATGTCCATGGCAAAGTCCAGTCTATTTGTCTCACAGGTGCATTGTCCTAAGTGGCATAGGAAGTGGAGCAATGGCAGTTTAAGGACGGACAGGGTGACTAAGTGGGACAGTAGGATGACATTTAGGGTTGTCTCATTTCTTGGCGGGGGTCTTGGCATTGTTCTCTGTCTTTGTCCTGGATCTCAGGGACCGCTTGTGGGGTGGTTCTCCATCTGCAGGTGGTAGGGTGCTGGTGTCGTGGTCTTATGGTGGGGCCTCCTGTCCACTAGCGCTGGGGCAGGTGGTGGGCTGTTCATCATCCAGGCTAGTGCCAGGGGCCCCTTGTTGTGCCACAGTGTCCTTCCTGGTGTTCACAAGGTCCTTCAGCACCCCTACAATGGTGCCCAGGGTAGTGTTGATGGACTTGAGTTCCTCCCTGAACCCCAAATACTGTTCTTCCTGCAGCCGCTAGGTCTCCTGAAACTTGTCCAGTACCGTTGCCATTGTCTCCTGGGAATGATGGTGCACTCCTATGATGTTGGAGAGGGCCTCGTGGAGAGTGGGTTCCCTGGGCCTGTGCTCCCCCTGTCGCACAGCAGATCTCCCCGTTCCCCTGTTTTCCTGGGTCTCTGTCCCCTGAGTCATGTGCCCACTGCCACTGCCCCCAGGTCCCTGCTGTTCTTGGTGTGGTGGGTTTGCCTGGGTTCCCTGTAGTGGTAGACACAGTGCTGCTTGACGTGTCCTGGGGACAGAGGTTTGGGCCCGCTGGGTGGGTGCTGTGCTGGTGTTTCCTGAGGGGGGAGGCTCTGTGGTGGCCTGTGACTGTGTGAGGGGAACCGACTGTCCCGAGGTCCCAGATGGGCCGTGCTGGTCATCTAGATCCAGTTGGACACAGCTGCTGTCCTCACTGTGGGCCTCTTCTGTGGGGGGAGTGGACATGTCTGGAACCTCCTGTCCGGTGACGTTGGGTAGGGGTCCTGCAGGGGTGTAAAGGCATGATTATTGCATCTGTGTGTGCCATGGTGTGCAATGGGTGGGTGACCCTGTACCCCAGTGCTTGCATTCTTGTGTAGGACCTTGTGTGGTAATTGTTTAGGGGTCTGTGTGGGTATGTGTAGTGGACATGAATTGGTGATGGGTTTCCATGCTTTATTGTTGCATGCAGGGCTTGGTGTTGGGATGTGTGGTTTGTGATAGTGGGACATATGTGAGGAGTGGAGTGATGGGGTGAGGGCGAGGGTGGGGGTATGTGATAGCATGCAGGTAGGGTGGGGGATGAAGTAGTTAAAACTTTGACTTACCAGAGTCCATTCCTCCTGCTACTGCTGCGAGGCCCTCAGGATGCAGTATAGCCAAGACCTGCTCCTCCCATGTTGTTAGTTGTGGGCGAAGAGGTGGGGGTCCGCTGCCAGTCCTCTGAACCGCTATGTGGTGTCTTGAGACCATGCAACGTACCTTCCCCCGCAGGTCGTTCCACCTCTTCCTGATGTCGTCCTGTTTTCTTGGGTGCTGTCGCACTGCGTTGACCCTGTCCACGATTCTGCACCATAGCTCCATCTTCCTAGCTATGGAGGTGTGCGATCCGAATAGCTGTGGCTCTACCCGGATGATTTCCTCCACCATGACCCTGAGCTCCTCCTCAGAAAACCTGGGATGTCTTTGTGGTGCCATGGGGCAGTGTGGGTGATGTGTGAGGTGGTGTGTGTTGTGCTGTGTGGGGTGTTGTTTAGGGGTGTGTGGTGTTTTGTGCATGGAAGATGTATGAGTGATGGTGTTGTGTGCCTCTGTATGCTGGTGTGGTCTTTGCTTTGCAGTCTCTCTGCTTCTGAAACATTTTTGGCTGTAAGGGTTTGTGGGTAATGTGGGTGTGTGTTTTATATTGCATTGGGTGTGTGGGAGTGGTGTGTGTATGTGTATCAGGTGTGTGTATTTCGATTTGTCCAATGTGGTTGTGTTTTGTAAATGTGTGTGTATTTTGAGTGTGGCGGTGTGTACCCCCAATGGAATACCGTTGTTGAAAGACCGCCGCATGGATTCGTGGGTCGTGATAGTGTGGGCGTATTCCTGTTGGCATGACAGTGGAGGTTTTGTTATCGCCAGTTTATCACTGACCTTTGGTGTGGCGGACTTGTGTGGGTGTCTAGATTTTGGCGGATTCTGAGCTGTGGGTCGTAATAGCTGTGGTGGGATTCCACGGCCGCGGCGGTGTTTTGGCGGTCTTCTGCACGGCGGTAAGCGGGATTTACCACTAATGTTGTAATGATGGCCTTTATGTCCAAACTTAAGCTCAAGGTGAACCAGCAAAAGTCTTTTATAATGTCATGTGACCGTAATTTTTTAAAATCTAAAACATTTTTTATAGGTGCGAGTCACATCGAAAAAGCATCAACGTTTCATTACAGAGGTATTTTACTTGATGTGAATGGATGATGGAATAGGTTGATAACCCACTGAGCACAAAAATTGGGAGAAGTGGGTGATGCCATATTTAGATTTGCAAAGCCTCTAGCACAAAAGCCAGTGTGGGAGTTGATCCAGCTTTATAAAAGCAAATATATAGCAGCTGGTATCTGTGGAGCTGTAGTCTGGGCTGTGCTGTGTCTGAGAAACTCCAGACCACCGAAATTTTTGTGCAGGCTCATAGATATTCCTAGAGCAACTGTGAGTTTTATTGTACATACAGAACTGGGATTAGAGTTTATAGAAGATCGCATTAAGTTGGCACCACTCCTTCTACGGTTAAAGATATGGAGTACCCCCCAAACCCAATTTTCTAAATGCGTGTTGACTGATTGCTTATGACTGAATGAAATGGCGTCAATTTCATGGCTGGCACATATGAAAACTACTTTTTATAGCATAGGTTGAGACACTTTTTAATAGCCATGAAAAGACTGCTGCTAAATCTAAAATGATACTCATAGAACTCTATTAATACACCACAGAGGAAATTAGAGTCAAGGGTATTTTAGACATGCCTTCAGTTACAAGGTATGCACACATTTCTACAACCTTAAGCATGGAACCATACTTATCTTGGATAAACAAGATGAAGTATAGATTTTACCTTACCAGGTTAAGACTGATCACAGTCCACCAATTAGTGTTTTTTTCCAGTAGGTGGTTCCTGGCATACATTTTTAGTATGGTGTCCTTGTGATTGGCTTACTGATCAATCTACCCTGCACTTTGTATGACTTCCCCAAATTGCATTTTTTGCACACCATTTCATTGAATAAACATTTTACATTTGACAAAGAGGGGCTCATTTACCTGCAGAGCTTCTCCTCTGTTTAAATTTGTTCTGCCGTTTTTAGCTATATTGTTGCAGCTATTGCGCTATGAAGAACCCATGTACTTTAACTGACTCCTGATTACTGTTTTATATTTGTTGCAATGAGGGCTATTATCCAAAAATTAAATGTTGCTGCTATCTGTATAAATGTGAACCTATGCACTTTAAGCTGCCAACTGTATACATTTGCTATGATGTTTTAAGTGGTTTTTTATTGATGATTGTCTTCAATTCCGATGTGTTTTTAAAATATGGATTTTATAAGTGCTTTTATGGTCATATACGTTGACCCAAAAAAGATTTCTTGACTTGACTTGACTTAGTGCTGGATTATTGCAATGGACTGATTTACCCGGTTCGTTCTTAGTCTCATCAGGTTTGAGAAGCTATAGTACAGCTGCAGCAGAAGCTTTGCCATGACTTATGTCCAGGTGACCGGTTCATGGTGAAAAACATGTAAGGAAAACATGCTTGGAACTGCATTGGATAGGCCCTCCTCAGGTAGTTTTGGTAACCATTACAGCTGTGAAGTGTGGTAGTCTCCCTAACTAGTTACATGCTTGCCACACTCCAAATTTCTAGATGATACACCACATGTCCCTGAAGGGTCGCTTACAGTGAGAGAGAGGGCTCAGGTTAGTCAACCTGTTGGGGCTGGACAAGTGGCTGCGATAGCACAACTATGATCTAATGGGAGTCTGAGCAAGTCGACAACAGTGGTTGGTATAGATGGGGGAAGACAGAATCATTTGACTCATATGAGCTCGGATGCTGGCAAAGAACAAATTGGAATAAGTAATAGAGCTGCACCAAGAGAAAATTGTCCAAGTGAACAAACAATGCCAGCAGTACAAGTGCCTCAAACGATTGCAGAAGAAAATGAGGACACAAGTCAAAGTGATAGCGATGCTGAGGGTTAAGTAAAGAGAAGATCAAAGAGAAAGAAAGTACCAATCCAAAAGTACTCATCACTGGAATGGACATATTTTGTTGCCAATGATTGGGAGAAGGAGTTTGAAACCTTTTGTGTTAATAATTCAAATCCAGTTCTACATTCTTGAAATTGAGATTGAGGCAAAGCTGAAATTTGAAATCTCACTGCCACTCAATGAACAAAGACAGTATGGCCCTCTTGATATCATTTGCAGTAAATCCTGCTTACCGCCACGGTGAAGCCCGCCAGCATATTACCGCAGTGGCGAATATCTGTTCACCATATTATAACACACACACATACTAAACCAACAGAATACTGCCACAAACACAATTCCGCCAGCCCAACAGTCAGTGCTAAAGTGGCGGTACAAACACCCATACCTTTCCTCCAACAAAACAACTCCCACCACATTATGACCCACGAATCACCATGGTGGACATTCAATGGAGATAAACCATTGGTAGTACACACTGATGCGCTCAAAATGGGCACTCTAATACAAAACAAAACAAAATTGGCCAAAACTAAACACACACACCTGACACTCATACACACACTACAGCCACCCACCCATAGCACTATAAAACACACACTCACATCACACACAACCCTTTATGAATACCAATAAGTGCCACAAGACTAACACAAAGACCACTGAGAAAACTACACACACACCACAAACACCCATACATCCATCACACACCCCACATCCCACACCCCACCACATCACTCAACACCCTCTGCACAACACACACCACACAACACTCATGTCAACACAGAGGCACCCCGTTTCACATACGAGGAGTTGCGGGTCAAGGTTGAGGAAATAGTCAGAGTAGAGCCACAGCTGTTTGGAGTACAGGTACATTCAATATCCATTGCCTGGAAGATGGAGCTATGGCGGAGGATCGTGGACAGGGAGAGCGCTGTGGGACAGCATCCAAGAACAGGGACAACATCAGGAAGAGGTGGAACGACTTACGGGGGAAGGTACGTTCTGTGGCAGCAAGGCACCACCTCGCCATCCAGAGGACAGCCGGTGGATCCCCACCTCCTCCCCCACAGCTCACAGCCTGGGAGGAGCAAGTCTTGGCATTACTGCATCCTGAGGGACTCACTAAAGTAGCAGGAGGACTGGAAACTGGTGAGTCAATATTTACTGCTTATCACCCCCCATACCAGCATGCCATCTCACCCCCTCACCCTCACTCCCATCACTCCACTCCATCCCACACACTGCACCTACACATATGACTAACCCCAATGCCAAGCCCTGCATGCCATACCAATGCATGGACTGCCCTCCCAGCCCTGTATGGACACCCAACACCAAAGCATGCACATAATACTTGGCAGTGATGTGGCAGTGATGTCCGCCAGGCACACCATTTGCACATTGAATGAGTGGAAACACTTCAATTTCCTGAGCACCTGTTCATTCTGGCAGAGAGGGACATACGCAACATGTGTACCATCAATCACTCCTATACTGTTGGGTATATGTCCCATTGCATAGAATCCTGCCTTCACAGTGGCCAAGTCTTCCACTTGGCGGAAGGCGATGTAGCTACACATGTGTTTCATCAGGACAGACAAAACCCTTGCCAGCACGATTGAGAACATTGGCTGTGACATTCCTGCTGCCAAGCCCACTGTCACTTGGAATGAACCAGTTGCCAGGAAGTGTAGCACTGACAGAACCTGCACTATATGGGGATCCCAGTCGGATGATGGATAGCTGATATCAGATCAGGCTCCAATTGAGCACATAGCTCTGTGATTGTGGCCCTGACCAGTCCATAGGTGAGTATTAGATGCCTCTCCTCCAGTGTAGCAAAGTCCACAAGGGGTCTGTACACAGGGGCTTGTCTCATACTCTGATTCCTCTGCAGTGGTAGGTATCTAAGGGAGACAAGAGTGAGTAGGTTGTCACAGTTTAAACAATGGATCCACCACTTCAGTGTACACAGAGCAGGAACGGCAATGGCAATGCATGTGCAAAAAATGCTAATTACGCAGCTCTCGATTATCTGAATATTGTCCACCACCATAAAATGTTGACCGCCTGTCCTGTATGTAGGGATAGGTGAAAGTGAGGTAACTCTGCCAGCGTAGCGGGTCATGGCAGAAGGCGGTCTTGCACTGCAGTGCTACAGT
The DNA here is from genome assembly GCF_031143425.1 of Pleurodeles waltl. Taxonomy (NCBI): domain Eukaryota; kingdom Metazoa; phylum Chordata; class Amphibia; order Caudata; family Salamandridae; genus Pleurodeles; species Pleurodeles waltl. Next base: position 454,548,322 of record NC_090451.1, read on the forward strand.
GGCCAATGGGGATCACCGGCGGCGGTAACAGTGAACACTGCAGCGGATGTGAATGCCATTTTCCATCCAGTACCTCACTCGATTCCTGACTTTCCACAGGACAACATCTGTACTGCGTGTGCTGGTGTGACCTGTGTCTGGATCCTGCCATGGCCGGTGTGAGCGGGGAAAGGGCCCATACCTTCACTTCGGAGGAGTTGGACCGTTTGGTGGATGGGGTCCTACCACAGTATGGGCAGCTGTATGGGCCTCCAGACCAAAAGGTGAGTACACCTTGGGCATGAGGCATGTAACAGTTGTGTGCAAGCATCGTGTCATTTGGGGGGGTTGCATGTCTGGTGGTAGTGTACATGGTGGGCACTGAGTAGTGTGTGCACCACTGGGGATGGAAGGGGATCTGTGGGCCATATATCTGACAGGCTGGATTGTATGTGCAATGGTGTCCTTGTGTCTGTGTTTCCTCTGCAGGTCAGCGCCCATCAGAAGAAGGGATTGTGGCGTGCCATCGCCAAGGACATGCGGACCCTGGGGGTCTACAGCAGGCGGAGCCCCCACTGTAGGAAGAAGTGGGAGGAACTGAGGTGCTGGTCCCGGAACACCACGGAGGCTCAGTTGGGGATGGCCTCTCAACAAGGGTGCAGTGCCCATCGGATCCTGACCCCCCTGATGGCCAACATACTGGCGGTGGCCCACCCAGAGCTGGATGGGCGCTTGAGGGTTTCACAGCAGCCACAAGGGGGTGAGTACAGTGGGCGTTAAAACTATGATTGGTAGGTGGTATGGGACCCTGGTGGTGGCTGTCAGTTAGTGGGTGCCCCTCAATGCCAGCTCAGAGAAAGCAGCATGATCCAGCTCAAGGGTAATGGGTGTATTGCTAAATCTGGTAACACAGCTAGGTTTCATACCATGTCAGACAGGGTGTAGGGGGATCACAGGAGGGGTGCAGTTGGTGGTGTTTAGCTCTCATCTTGCTGTGGTACCTCACAAAAGTAATGCCAGTGCAATGCATGGGACACAATCATGATCCCTTTGTGTGACGGTAACGTGTATGCCATATGTGGTATTGGTGCTGTAATTGACCCAATGATCCCTTTCTCTCTACCCCCGTTTTTTCTTCTGTCATCCTGTCCATGTGCGCATTAGCATCATCTCGTGGTGGAGCAGGGGCACTGTTGACAGAGGGAGCTGCATCCCACAGGACCCAGGAGGCAGAGTCCATGGACGCTGAGGGGACCAGTGGGACGGAGGGCGTGGTGAGTACCACGACGGAGACACGAGGTGACAACACTGACTTTGATACCTCCTCCGATGGAAGCTCCCTGGTGGTGGCAGACACCTCTGGGACCACCCCAGCTACAGGTACATCTGCCACCCCAATACCAGCACCGCCGTCTCAGTAGCCCATCACTGAGTTGCACGTGCCCGCTCACCCAGGAGGGTGGGCATCTCCTTCGCCCCAGGCACCTCAGGCCTTGCCTCAGTGAGCCCTGCTGCCCTGAGTGAGGATGCGATTGACCTCCTGAGAACCATCTCTGTAGGGCAGTCAACCATTGTGAATGCCATCCAGGGGCCGGCATCCCAGATGCAGCAATGCAATGCATTCATGGAGGGCATTCACAGTGTATTGGCGACCCAATAGAGATCGTTCCAGCGATTGTCCCTGTTCCTACTGTCCCCCTCCAACTTCCACTTCCCAGTCTCTATCTCCTCAACCCCAACCCATCCCATGCACATATGCAGGCAAGCATGCACACAAAACATCACACAAGAGTGACACAGACAAACACAGGCAGCACACTTTAGGTCACAAGCACTCACACAAACAACAGACAGCTGCACACATGACAACATCCACTGCCTCCACTGTCCCCCCAACCTCCTCCTCCAACTCCTCCCTCACTGTCACATCCGCACTCACACCTGCATGCACTGCATCAACAGCCACCACCACCATCACCACACCAAGCAGCACACACACCTCACTAGGAGACACCACACAACATCCATCCATGCGTCACGTGTCCTCACCCACCCTGTCTGCCCCCACCTCCTAGGAGACACAAACCCATGCATACAGACACCCAACAGCCATCCACCTCACATCAGCATACTGCCCAAGCATCTGCACCCAAGTCCAGCAGACATACACCTCCAACAACCACTACTTCAACCTCCACTTCTATCCTTCCTCCCTCATCCCGCCCAACTGTCCCTAAGAAGCTTTTCCTTGCCCAACTTGACCTCTTCCCTCCCCCTCCAGCCCCCCGTCCTGCCCGTAAGAGCAGGGTCCCAACAAACCAGCCCAGCACCTCAACCAAACAGTCCACGGGGACAGTGGAGGCACCTCCCAGTCGTGGAGGCAAGAGAGGGAAGGATCCCACTCCACCACTCAAGAGTGGGAAGGATCTCACTCCACCACCCAAGAGAGGGAAGGATCCCACTCCACCAGCCAGGAAAGGGAAGGATCCCACTCCACCAGCTAGGAAAGGGAAGGATCCCACTCCAACCGGGAAACGGAAGGATCCCACTCCACCAGCCAGGAATGGGAAGGATCCCACTCCACCAGCCAGGAAAGGGAAGGATCCCACTCCACCAACTAAGAGGAGCAAGAGCCCCCCCACCCAACAGCAGTGGTCAAGGTACCCTCATCTCAGACTGGGACACACCAGCCCTCACCTCAAGCTGGGACACAGCAGCCCTCACCTCAGGCTGGAAGACAGCAGCCCTCACCTCACGCTGGGACACAGCAGCCTTCTCAGGCTGGGACACAGCAGCGTACACCTCCAGCAAACGGCATGTAGGCTACCCGCCAGGGACTGTTGTACAAGGACCCCCCTCCAGAACCAGTGTGCATGTTCCCCACCTCAGAGACTGTGACCTTGCACTCCCCAGCTAATTGTAATGGACATGGAGCCCCCTCCAGAACCAGTGGGCAAGTCCCCCAACTCAGAAACTGTGACCTTGCACTCTCCAGCATAGGGAAATGGGCATGGAGCTCCCCCCTCCCCCCCTAGAACCAGTGGGCTAGTCCCCAACTCAGAGACTGTGACCTTGCAGTCCCCAGCTAATTGTAATGGGCAAGGAGCCCCCTCCAGAACAAGTGTGCATGTTCGCCAACTCAGAGACTGTGAACTTGCACTCCCCAGCATAGGAAAATGGTCATGGAGTCCCCTCCAGAACCAGTGGGCAAGTCCCCCAACTCAGAGGCTGTGACCTTGCATTCCCCAGCTAATTGTAATGGGCATGGAGCCCCCTCCAGAACCTGTGGGCAAGTTCCCCACCTCACAAAATGTGACATTGCACTCCCCAGCATAGATAAATGGGCATGGAGCCCCTTCCAAGACCAGTGGGAAAGTCCCCCAACTCAGAGACTTTGACCTTGCACTCCACAGCTAATTGTAATGGGCAAGGAGCCCCCTCCAGAACTAGTGAGCAAGTCCTCTAACTCAGCTAAAGTGCCCCCCCACCCACCTTTCCCCTGAGGTGCCTGGCCATTCCCACCATGATGCCCCTACACAGTGTAGTGCAGATTACGTCAGGGAAAGAGTTGGGGTTTGGACTGTGACCTGTGGCCATGTGAGCCTTTTGTACTTTGGACTAGCCATTGGCCCTTTCTGCACAGGCACCCATGTGTATTTTGTCACATGGACAATATGGTGGCTGTTTTCATCCAATTACACTTTCTGTTCTGGAATGCTGTAATCCTTGCATTATTATGACGTGGGTCTTTGACATTGTTTTTTGTCTGCAGCTGGTTGTCTGTATGGTGTGTGTGAATGGTGTGTGTTGTATGTGTGTGTCATCCTCCTTTTCCTTCCTCCCTCCCTTGTGTGCTAAGTGGATGTACTCACCATCATCATCTTCATCGGCATTGTTGTTCCAGGTGGAACATGATGTAGAAGAGAATTGGGAAGACTTGAAGTTCCAGTTCCATGGCTGCCTTGTTCTTCTCTGTGTCTCCGAGGGTGAGTCTTTTGTCTTTTGTGTTCTGTTTCTGCCAGGCTTTTAATGGCATTGGTACCGCCCCGGAAATCCTGGCATTGTGCTATGTCATAATATGGTGGGCGATACCTTATCTTCCACCTTGCTGTTGATGGCTACCGCCGTGATCAGTGGTGTTTACACCCTGGCGGTTGGTGTGGTACATTGGCTGTCTATGGGAATTTATTACCCCCATGGTCATAGTTTGGCAGTGATAACTGCCAGCCTGCTGGCGGTATTACCGCCACTTTATCAGTCACCGCCAGTGTCATAATGATCACCTATGTTTTGGAAGTGATTATTAGTGATTATGAGCTGTGCTTTTATTAGACAGTTGAACTTTGAGTAGAAGCTTTTGACCATTTGTAAGTAAAGACAACTCTTGATGATCTTTCTAGAAGAACAAGGAACATTTTGTAAATAATTTAAATCCTTGAGGAGACTATTGTTGATTTCACTTTGCTTCAAATAAGAGAAAAAGGACTGAAAGTGACAGTGATACATTGCATTGATTTTTTTATTTGAATTTTGGTCTGAAATTAGAGAACTCATGGAGGTAAACTGAAATAAAGGTAGCATTTGTAAGTACATATGTATAGGTATAGGGATTGTAACAGTTATCATAGTATATTTTTGCTCATTGGACTGAGCCTAGGCACAACAAATGAATTGGAGAGAGTTCATATACAAGTGCCCTGAGTCTAGCAAATCCCATCAACGATTAAGTTCCCTTATACAAAGATGAGAAGTATTTACATACTGATGCGTCTTATGATCTTGTGTTTTCAATTCTCCCAATCATTAATCATTTAAGCAACATTGCAAAGATGAAATACATTGATACCGTAGGACATTTATTTGTTCCTACCAGGAGCTTTGGTAGAGTCTATAGCCATAAGAATAATCTGACATGTATTCTCATCCTAGTAGAATGGAGTTCACTGGACAAATCAAAGTAAGAAGAAGGACTATTAAGATCAAAATAGAAAAGGGAAAATCTTTACAAAATTATGGAAAACATGAAATGTGTTCAGTAACTGGAAATCAAGGATTTCTTGCCTTAGACTGGCAAACGTAGGGAAGTTATGTGTATATAGACACAGATCAAAGACACATATGTTTTGTAGGAACTAGTGAATGTAGAAACATGTTTTGTTTAAGAGTGTGTGGACGTTCATGTTAGGTGGACAAGACCCCAACATACTAGGGCCATCATTACAACCCTGGCGGTCAGTGTTAAAATGGCGGTAACACCGCCAACAGGCCGGCGGTAAACAAAAATGGGATCACGACCACAGTGGAAACCACCAACACAGACAGCCACTTTAACACTCTGACCGCCACAGCGGTAGCAACAAACACCTCGGCGGTCACCACCAACAGACAAGCGGACGTCAATGCACCGCTCACAGAATCACAACCCACCCATCCGCCAGCTTTTACGGGGCGATACCAACACCATCAAAAGCACGGCGGAAACAGAACACAGAAGGGAAACCACTCACCTCCTGGCTCTCAACGAAGAACCAGGATGCCATAGAGCCTGAGCTACAGGTCCTGCACATGCTGGTCTACCTCCTAATCTACCAGGAATACGAAAGGTGGCGGCGGCGACCACGGTGAGTACTGCACCTAGTACACAGGGGAAGGGGAAGGAAAAGGAGAGTGACACACACACGCAACACGCAACACCCCCACCCCCACCCTCACTCACAACACCATACACACAAACACATGCAGCAACATTGCATTTACACCCCGTTACCCCCTGGAAGAACGCAAGGACAAAAGGAATAGAGTCAAATCAGTGATATATTAGAAATAGGCAGATAAGTGTAATGAATAGCAGCATAGTATTTACAAAAATATACAATATGTACAAAAGGTCGTACATTGTCCATTCAAAATGTCCATGGCCTACTGAGCCAAAAACCATGGGCCAAGCCCACACTAGAATCCTGCCTCAATGTGGAGAGAACACTGCAGGGGCATCAGGTCGAAAACACACAGATACCTCAGGGGGATGGGGAAAGGGGGGCACCTCAGCCAGAAGATGGTACTATGTCACTGCTCTTCCAGGGGGCTCCATGCCCACAGCAATGTCCTGGAGAGTGCAGAGCCACAGTCCTTCAAGTGGGTGGTTTGCCCACTGCTTGGTCCGGGGGAGTGCAAAGCCACAGTCTCTCAAGTGGGTGGTTGCCCACTGCTTGGTCCTGGGGAGTGCAAGGCCACAGTCTCTCAAGTGGGTGGTTTGCCCACTGCTTGGTCCTGGGCAGTGCAAAGCCACAGTCTCTCTAGTGGATGGCTTCTCCACTGGTTCTGGAGGGGGCCTTGTGCCCAGTGTGCTTCATCCTGCCAAGGAGGGGGTGAGTGGATGCATATCTCCACTGGTTCTGGAGGGGCCCTTGTGCCCAGTAAAGCAGCACTTGGGGTGTGGCAGTTCACATTCGCTCACCTGGGTGTCTGAGGCACGAGATTTGCAGGGACCAGGTTGCATGATAATCCACGGAGGCAGGGCTAGACTCCATCCTGTGGCATCTAAGGCTGCAAACTGGTGGTAGTGCCGGTGCTGGTGGGGATGCTGCCAGTGGTGGTGGGAGGTTCCAGCCCGTCTCCTGAAGCCTCGTACGGCTGCCCACTGGGGCTGCTGCTGCTGCTGGTAGTGGTCCTACTGTCAGCGGTGCTTGCGGCAGGGCTGCTGGCGGTGCTGCCCGTGGTACAGGTGCCGGCGCTGCCAATGGTGGAGGGAGGCTCCAGCCCTTCTCCTGCAGCCTCGTACGGCTGCCCACTGGGGATGCTGCTGCTGACAGTAGTGGTGCTAGCGGCGTTGCAGGTTGCAGTGCAGGTGGCGGTGCTTGCAACAGTGCTTGCGGAGGGGCTGCTTACGGTGCTGGCCGTGGTGCAGGTGGCAGGGCTGGCAGTTGTTCTGGTGGTCACCAGGCCTTCACCTACAGCCTCCGATGGCTGAAGTGCTGTGCCTGGTGTTTTCTGCCCCTTCCTCACCTTGGCAGATGCTGTTGTGACCTTGGCTCTGGCAGCTGGAGTATTGGAGAAGGCCTTGCTGGGTGGTTCGTGCTCCTTGCCCTTGCTGCATGCTGTCCCCTTCTTCACCTTGGCAGGTGGCGGAATGGTTTTGTCCTTTGCAGGGGTTGGTGGCACACTGGCTGGGCTGACGGTTGCCCCCTTTGAGCCTCTGTGAGTTGCAGGTACCACAGCGGACACCAACTTGGTGGCTGAGGTGCTGGCCTGGGTTCTGGACACCCTGGCCCAAGGGGAAGGATGGGGGAGAGGTAGGGAAGAGGTCAGGAAAAGCTTTTTTGACACACTGGGGGGGGGAAGAGGGAAAGGGTTTGGGAGTGGAGGAAGAGGGAGTGGTAGTAGGAGGTGTCTGTCTGCTGAGTTTGGGTGAAGGTGTATGGGCTGGATGCCCTGGTGAGGTGGATGGCTGTTGGGTGGGTGGGTGCTTGAGTTTGGGTAATTTGGGAGGAGGGGTCACAGACACACTGGGAGAGGACACAGGGGACGTGTGCATGGATGTGAGGGTGGTGACTGCCAGTGAGGGGTGAGTAGTGATGGGCGTGCTGGTAATGGAGGTAGTGGCTGAGGATGAAGTGCATGCAGGTGGAAGTGGATACGCTAGTGGGAGGGAGGTGGACGATGAGGAGGACGGAGGCTAACTCTGGTATAGCATGATATAGTCAGTCACTAAATTAGATGGGTATTAATTTCTTCATAACCATCAAAGATACAAATTACACAAATTGTGACATCATTGTAAAAAAGATTAGTGATAAGATTAAACAAGCATTTGCAATGCAATGGGTCTCGCATGTGCTCGAGTTAGAGCTATTGGCGTTCTAAAGTCCTAATCTGACTTTTCTTGCCACAGAAATTGGAAAGTTAAAAGTAATAAAGTTTTATATAAGCAAACCGATTTAAAACATCAAGCCATGAGCATGAAGGAACACACAAAAGGAAACAGAAGTTCGCTCGGAGTCAAACGTATTGGCACTTATGCAATTATCCATATAACAGGGTCATTGTCATGCGAAGCGCTTGACTACTGCCCAGAGAGATCGCACTGCATAGGAAGTAAAAAGAATAAGTAATCCAGAAATCATATGGAAAGCTTGGAGCCTCTTATGTTTTCAGTAGTTGGCCGGTGCACTTGAGGAGGACTAAACAACGGAAAAGGCATGATGTGTGCGTGTCTTTCAAAAATGAAATCAAGCGATTTTTAAAAGGCGAGCCCATGACCCAAACAAACTGATGGGCATGCAATGGGCATGGTTAAAAGCCCACAGGGAGATTACAGCAGTTTAGTGCACTTGCTCGATCGACCCTAAAAATGGCCACCTGTATTTCTCTTTTATTTGGGTAGAATTATGGCAGTGAAAATGATTTTGTTGTCAAATTGTTTAATTTATTATCTATGTAAGTGGCACAATTTCTGGCTATGCTTTCTCTCAAATTGATGTTTTTTTCATAGTTTACTTGGAATGAGAAAAAACCTCAAATATGTTACCAAAACCTGAAAAGTGCTAAAATGAATTGTTAATGGATGCTGCTAGATTTTTCAAAATATCATCTCTCTTTTTGTGTTGCCGCAGGTGCACTTTGGTTACAATATATTGGTACGACATTGAAATCTAAATGGCTCACTATAGCAGGACATTTAGCTGACTATTTCCATTATCTGCAGTGTTCTCTGTATCTATCACGACTATGGTTCTTTTTTCAGCTGTTAATCATAGGATAAGAAGAACTTTTTTTACAATTTGATTCAATCGTTCATATTAATATTTGCCCTTAAAACATTGCACTTTGATGCTATTCCCAACACACGTTTAAGAAAAGTATGGCCTTTTGGACTCTATGGAATAAAACAAGTATTTTATGTTTACATAATATATGTCATAATGATGTTTTTTGATCATTTGATGAAATTCAGACATGTTAAAGCAAAGACTCTCGGTTTTAAAGTATTTATTTTATTAATAAATCTGTCCGCATTCATCCAGATTTATTTTTTGACTATATTAGTGGCATTTATTCTTATTTCTGAGAATAAATGGTTGCACACTATGGTACATTCCCTTATATGTTTAACTTAAAGCATGCACTCACACTGGGTTCCTGTCAAATTTTAAAACATTAGGCAGCCAAATATAGCACAATACTACACCTATATTTAAATGTTGGTATATATATATATATATATATATATATATATATATATATATAACAGCAACACGGTTCAATGAAGGGCGCCGCGCTCGAAGATCCAAATCCAATCCAATCCAATCCAAAAAAACGTGAGGAGTTTTTGTTCAACAAAAGAGAAAGAGAATCTGAAGAAAGAGTGCGAATGATTATGCAATATACCAAGGAAAGCACATTAATTAAAAACATTCTGTGCAAACATTGGGGAATAATAGGCAAAGATCCGGATTTGGGACCCATAATATGTTCGAAACCCTTGTTCTCATACAAAAAGGCACCCAGCATTAAGGATATATTGGTTAAAAGTCATCTTGTGCTAGAAAAAGATAGCAATTGGCTGGAGGCGGAGAACAAGGGTTTCGTCAAATGTAATTCCTGCAAAGCATGTAAAATAGGGCAATCAATGAAAAAAATCAATTTACCAAATGGTCAGGAATGGTTCATTAAACATAAAATTACATGTGAAACAAAATATGTAATCTATATAATAGAATGTCACTGTGGTCTAAAGTACATTGGTAGTACAATCTGTGCGCTTAAGAAAAGAATCCTTGAACATATCAGAGCTATTACTCATAAGGACTGTACATATGCGACAGCCAGACATCTACAAACACATACATCGAATGATTGGAGGACACTGAGATATTATGGTATAGATCATATCCCAGATCATGAAAGAGGAGGAGATCGAGTAAGAAAGTTGAGGCAATTAGAATCGATATTCATAATTCGAATGAAAACCAAGGCCCTTTAGGGATGAACAATGATGAAGAACGTTATGTTCATCTATGAGTGTATAACTCAAGCAGCACAGATGAACTGTTTGATTGGTTGAGTTCTTAATTAATAACCATCCTAATTATCATTGTGAGCATTGGACATAAATTAAAAAAAAATTATTTATTTTTCTTTGTCTTCAGAGCAAGTCCTGATTTATATGAAATTAGCAAAATTTGTAATAATAATAAAACAATTTCTGTAATAGTATTACTAGAAAAAGTGAGTTAAAAATACCAGTATAGAGTTAATTAAGTTAATGGGAAAAACGGGATTTAAATTATATATAAATAACAAATGAAGTAAATTTGCTATATAATTATCTTTTTAGAATGCTGGAATTTAATTATGATTGCATTTTCATTGAGAATAGATTGATTGCAATATTATGTAATTCTGAGAATTTGTATTGAATATTTGTTTAACTACAGCTCCCAGCATGCATTATATGGGTATAATACTTTCCACTATAAAAGGAACTTGCTTTGTGAATTGTTTGTTGAACTTGACAAAGACCATCCGGTCGAAACGCGTTGTTCTGCTTTTTTTGTTTCAAATAAATTCAAGAATTTCTTTACCCTGGTGGAGTGCACTGCTAAATTTTTGATGAAATATATATATATATATTTATATGTCAACATATGCCTGTATTTAAGCAAATTTCAGTCTGTTTCTTTTTTAACTCCCCATGTTGTTTATCTGCTCAGCTGCTAGCCTGTAATTCATGAATGACAGTATGGACATTCATTCAACAGAAGCACATATTTCTATATGTTTCCACTTTTAAAAATAAAACAGAAACCACATTGTTTTCCCTCTGCATTTATCTGTCAAAAATCAGTAAAAATGGAAAACTGTGAGTCTTATTTGTAACCTATGTTCCCATGAACTTTATAAATATATTTTTCAGTGTAATGCTGTATTAAATACCTTCCCTTTGATGGTACCCAAGAATAAAACTCCAGATTATATATTCTTTGTCACTGGTTCCCAAAACTCCAGACACCTACCATCTAAAATTTACAAAAAAGAGCCAGTCCCTTAATTTACCAAAATGATGGAATGAAGATCAGTTAATCTCTATGTGGAAACATGACAAAAATGGGGTTTGACAATACCTCAGGAGCAGTTTCTGTGTCTCTCTATCAGACACATATTTGTGTATTATGTAAACACAAATATAAATGCTCCTGGATGCCTCTAAATTTATATAAATCTAAATGAATGTATTCCTCTTTATGTTGCCAATATTCAAATGACAGCAGTTAATTGTCTCTCATGTTATTTTAATGTCCCATCCCAATATTGCACTTCTGGGAAAAGGTTTGGATTTAGTTGAAAAGATTGTATCCATTTGTGATAATATATTTTACTCCATGATAATTTGTAAAGGAACAATAGGTGCCTCTTATTTATCTAATTTTCCTGCTATGAGAGTATTCTTCCTTAATTCTCCAGCTCTTACCTCTAATTGTAACAACTATTAATCAATTTCTACATATTAGTTGACCCTGAACAGTTTTTTGTAGAAAAGGTTTTGCAGAATCTTTAATTAAATAATTGAAACATCCTAGTTCTCATGAAATGTTATGGAATTCTTTGGATGATTATATTCCAAATATGAGTTAGTTGCATTTTAAATTTATCTTATGGTAACAAAAGTTTACCCTTTATATAATTGTGTATTTCTTTATATTTAATATACTAAAAGGTTCCTTATAGTTAACATACATAAAGTAAGGTTAACTAAGTACACCTTAGTTTATTATCATTAGCCTACATGTTTTATGATGGATTGAGTGTAGTTTTAGGTAGTTCAATAATTTGAAATACCTATGTTTTTATCTTTCTTCAAAGTTCTAAAAGACATCACTTCGTCATACTCACAAAATCTATGAGCTTTTAATGATGCCAGTTAAATATCCAAGTTATTGAAAATATGTTTTTTCATTATTTTTTAATTTTTGTGCCATGTATGACTTCAGGCTGATAATAAATAGTTGCACGGAAATTAAACCTTGCCCTATTTTTGCAGGGGGAGCCCATAAATGTGACGGGGACCTGATTGATGCTATTGGAGGTGGGTTGCATTGTTGCAACCTTTCTGCCTGTAATTGACTGCGGTTGGTGAGCTACCACTTCCTAGTTCACCACCTGCCAGAGATAAGCTTAGCCTTCTGACCTGGCCCCTGAAAGTCTTTGTGCTTTTAATAACCTTGTAAGGAAATTCAATATTTGCCCAGAAAGTGCACCTGACACATTTGGTAGGATGAAGGCAGCTGGTGACAGTGAAGAAGACCGGATGTAAGTTCCATATTGTCGGACAATGGACTTCAGTTTTATTCTAGGGAAGTAGAATGCTTTTTGAGAGAGGGGGGCATTCAGCATGGAAAATTTGCTTTTTTCATTTCTAGGCAAATGGCACAGCAGAAAGGATCAACAAAACTCTCAAGGAGATCATACAGTTGGCAAAGGTAAATGACTTGAATTGGAAGGAAAAGATGTAAAGCATTACATAACAGAAAGGTCATCTTTTGACTGACCTTTTGTATTTTGTTTAGCACACGAAATTCCTGAAATTAAGTCATTATGCCACATCACTGGAGCATGGAAAATTAGGAAAAAAGAGAATGTGAGTGACTGTTGTTTGTGACATTTGTGCTTGTTGTGCTATTTTTTTGGAGCAAAGTACGTCCTCACATCAAAGTGAAAGGGAGGATACATGTCATGCTAAAATATAGCTCTAAATGACAGATCTGGGTTTTACCTTATTACACATAATTTTCTGTGCGGACTCAGTTTATAGATATTTTGAAACATGTTTCATCATCAAAAATACATTCAACAAACCAGTTAAAACAAGAACATAAAATAGATAAAAATACCAATAAATATCTTAAAAAGTAATGTACACAAATGTATCAGACAATTACAATCATAGAAAGACCGCTCAGGGCATACCTATATGTCGTTTTTAGTGTTTTTTTTCTAATTAACCACAAAGTGGCAGTAATTTGGAGATAGCAGCAACCACAATCAAGGTGGTCTCACTTTGACATATTCTGTAACCCTTTCCTTTCGTCAATAAACAGAGAGAGATGCACATGGTGACAGTCCATTAAGACCTTAGTTTTGCATAGAGGGGGAAAAAGAATAAAACATACTCATTGTTTTCACCTGCAGGTATACAATGGAAGCAATGATCAGATTCCTGATTCATCTTTCTCCAGCTCACAGTCAAGGCTGCTACAGGTAGGGACCATATCTAAATTGTAAATACAGGGCACAAGCATGTGCAGGTGAATAAAATCCAGAAACTCCTCAGCCTTACTGAACGACATATTGAGTAAGAACGCCTTGGTCAGGCTCCCTAGAGAAGTATGATCTCTTGAACTGCTCGCTTTAACTTTCACCAATTTGTTCACATCTGTGACATTTTCTCTTTGAATTGTCTGTAGCTCATCCTAGAACTTTCCTAGACCAATATCAGGCCAACCCTTTTTGAGCACTCTTAGCCATCCAATGTTCTCCTCCACATTGGCTAATATGATATCCTTTAAACTCCCCTTGAGCTGGCACAATTTGTCAGTGCTCCAGACTCAGTTCCAATACAGCAGAGGTCTTAATGCTAGCACTGAAACTATCTCATGTATTCCTAAAGTTAAACTGAGGGGGACTAATGGCGTAACCTTCCCTAAGCCTAAGAATCCTCGAAGTAAATTATTTTCTAGTGTGGTTAAGGGGCTGATGCTACAATGGCCCCGTAGTTCTGCCCCATATAGTGCTGCCCTCTTTATGTGTGCCTTTTAAATTTCTTCTGCTGGGCAAACCTGATACAAGGACATACTTTTGGCAATTTGTTTGAAAGGCACTTGCCCAGTGTTTCACAAATGACAATGTTCTTTATAATCTGAAGGTTCCATGATCCTTTCTCATCTAGCCTAAGGCCAGATAGTCAAACTCCCGTACCCTTTCCAATTCCTCAGGGCCCACCTTGATAACCTCTCTTGCCCTGCCTTTCTTGGAGTAAACCAAGTATTAGAGGTGTTGATTTCAAGGTTATAAGCTCTTCAGAATTGGTTGAAACTATCAACCAAATTTTGCAGGCCCCTCCTAGTTTTAGACAACAACAATATGTTTTCTGCAAAGAGAAGTGCTGGTATTTTCACCCCCACCAGTTAGATAGTTAGACAATACAGTTGTTATTTGTTAGCAATGGAGTCTCTCATTGAGAGTGGATTGCACCCTGTCAAGTTAGGGACCCTCACTCTAATAAGGGTAAGAGAGTCACACAGCTAAAATAACCCCTGCTTAACCCTTGGTAGCTTGGGTCAAGTAGTTAGGCTTATCTCAGAAGCAATGTGTCAAGTATTTGTACCCACTCACAGTAAAAGAGTGAAAACAGGGCAAATGTACTCCACACCAGTTTAGAAAAATAACCAATACTTATCTGAGTAAAACAAGACCAAAATGACAAAACTCTAACAAACACAATCAAAGATCTGAATTTTCAAATGTTAAATCTTAGTGTAGGGCTTAGAAACACAATAACTCCACCTGGAGCTATCAGTCCGATGCCACACGCAAGGAAGTGAGGGATGGTCACTGAGTAACAAGGACCCCAGGCACAGTACCTTGGCAAACAAGAAACAAAGATATTTTGTGGAGTCTGGGATGTGAGGTATTGCAGGAGTCGGTGCAGTTTTGGTTCCCTACTGCTACTGGGAAGGTGAGGTATTGGCTCTTTACGACAAGGCAGGCTCAATGAATCCATCAGGTCAAGATGCAAGGCATCGACTTCACAGTGTTATGATCAAACAACGGGGCCACAGGCAATGTGGTAGAGTCGGGTGCCACAGACGCTGGTGACATGGTCTTGCGGACTCATGCTGTGGTGGGACTTTGGAGGCCCTGAGGCTGCATTGGGCCCTACAGTGTTGGTCGTGGTCGTTGCACTCAGGGGTGACCATGGCGTTGATGTGCCCTTTTATTAGTGGTTAGGGCAGAACTCACTCTCAAGAGACCAGGAACTGTATTTGACACCACTTGGCAAGCCAGGACTCTCATCAAGAGAACCCAGGTGCTGGCAGATGAAGTAGTTGATGCCCCTGAAACTTCTCAGCAGGTGTCAAACTCGGTCCAAGCCCTTGGAGAACCTTCAGATGCAGGATGTAGATAGCAAAGTTCAGTCCTTTTTACTCCCAGGACAGAAGCAGCATGTGACATGCCAGCACAGAAAAGCAACAGGCAGAATGGCAGTCCCCCCTACAGCAGCAAGGTCTTCTTCCTGACAGAATGTCTTCAGTCCAGAAGAATTTTAACTTTGTGGTGTCAAAGGTCCAGTACGTATACCCATTTCTGTCTTTGAAGTAGGAAAACTTCAAAAAGAAGCCTGTGTAGGGCAGAAGACCATTCATATGCAAGCGTCAGCTTCTACTACCACTCTATAGCTTTTCATAACTCTAGCCTACATACTGTAACACTAACGTACCAATGGGCAATTTAGATTTTCTCACTTTCACTTTGGTGATTAATGTTATTGTCTTTCATTTTTTTATATTGTATTTCTTCTTTGGAAAGCTAGCTATTCTTTTCCTTACTTTGTCTTTGGTAGTTGTTCTCTTGAGTACCTTTAATAGTTACAACTTGTCACTTTTTTGTTTTGTTATCTTTTTACTTTTTTCTCAAGACAGATGGGTTAGTTTTGCATTGTCTATAGTTGGTGTTATTCTTTTGTTTGCATATTTTTCATACTTTTTCACAACCCTGAAGAAGTCTTGTTCAAGACAAAACATGTGCAGGCTGTTTGGACAGAATTGGACAAACCGCTTCTGATTTTATGTGGACATTGTCACACTGCAACAATAATAGATCTATCTTATACTGTTCATTGGTTTATCATATGTGCACTACTTATCTGTTTGTCCTATTGAACATATATGTACTATATATATATTATCACAAAAACAAGTTGTTTCTGTGATGTGTTATGATTAAAAAACATGGTTTAATAAAGTCGTTTTTATAATAATGACTAAAGTTTAATTTAACATATTACAACCTAATGTGTGTTCCAAGCATTTATTGATGGCCACAAACATGCAGAATTGTTTGTGCTTTATAGTGCATCAGCAGGGAGTCCTCCCAAGGTGCAGGTCACTCCTCCTCTGGCTTGTGGTAATTATAGATTTACGAGAACTTGGCAGAGTCCCACCATGGCCACAAACATGCAGCAATCTTGTGCCACAGAGGAGTTGTTCCACTTTATAGGGTGGCAGAAGGGGTCTTCCCAAGATGCAGGCCCCTCCTCCTCTGGCTCACTGTAATTATGGGACTACAAGTCCCTGGCAGAGTCCCAACATGGCCACAAACATGCAGTTTAATTTTAGTGACATTTCACTTAACAACACAAAAATAAATGACACAAATTTTGCACAGTTCTAGTTGTGTTCCTTTTCAGTGTGAAAAGTTGAAATCAGGCAGAAAACTCAACCAAATGGCATGAACAAGTGGCTTTTCTCAGTTTTTTTGGACCCAATTCTAAAACGGCACTCAAAGGATTTCTTAAGTCACTGTCCCCGTATGATCAGCATACATTGCAATATCTTATTATCTTTTGTAGTTACCCGCTGCAGTTCACCCAGTTGATTTGTAAGCTGTTTTGATGCCTCACAGAACTGGTGTAGGTATTCATCATGTTCTGTCATCCTCACTAACATCAACCAATTATCAACGTGTTCATTTGCATCTGACAGTAAATGAAAATGGACGTCTTGGTATGAATGAACTTTGTGTTAGGTGGGTACACAGTTCGATATTGATCACCCTGTATTACAAAAAACCTCTCTGTATGGTCAGTGTGGCCATCACCACCCCAACCACCCGGACCCCATTACCACCACCACAAAGGCAGTACAGGGAAAGGGTGCGCATTTATCAGCAGTGGATTGCCCTCATTCCCCTCAGGGAGGATGAGGTCAGTGCCCACTACCGGCTTCGAAAGGAATCAATTGTCCAACTGCTACATCAGATAGCACCAAGGCTCCAGCCACCAGTGTGGGCTTGTCTACTGTGATGTTGCTGAAGCTGGTGAAGATGAGTTCCAGTAGGTGACAGTGGCATGAGTAGGGCCCTCCACTCACTGGGTGAGTTCTTACTAGACAAAGAAGTGGTTTGCCCTTGAATAGGCTCCCGTCAGATTCCTGCATTGCTATATGCAGAAGATACAGTCTTACTGGCAAGTACTGCCCTTGGTCTCCAGACACTGTTCGATGTTGTATATCATATTTGAATAGGCTTGACCTTTCTACGAATTATTGCAAATCACAGGTAATGGTTCTGGGACCTAAGTGGACAAAGCCTATATCTTTTCATGTTCAGGGCCATAGGTTGCTCGGGCCTGACTTATACTTTTTTAGGGATCTTTTTTGATGATCTGTCCATGTGCGTTTCTTTAAAAAATAGATTAGCTTTGTTAGATCCATAGGTGGACTTTTTACCTTCTCTCATAGATTTGGTAGCAAACCACCGGATGCTCTGATTAAGATTTATCAGGCCAAATCTGTTTAAGTAGTTACCTATGGTAGTGATGTATGGGCCCGCTTTTACCCTGGCTTTCATGGCCCAGGAGGAACTTGGGTGCCTTATCGGTTAGATCTCATTGCCTTACGACCCCTGATTAGGTTGCTTACTACCTGGGTATGTCCTGAGAACCATCGAAGTAGGGAGATAATCAAGGATTGCTTGGAGTTGGATAGGTGAAGGTCAGTCAAATGGATGACATTCATTCAGAGCACTTTTGTCAAGCTGAGTAGACCTGCCTTGTTTAAGTCACCATCTACTGTTTTGAAGACGGATATCCCTTGGACTCAGGACAGGTTTTTACAATGAGGAGAACTGAGAGAAAGGGAATGGAGCCAGAGAAACCCTTTGGTTTGAGGATATGCACTGATTGTAACTGAGCCTGCCATTGAACCTTATTTGCTTAGGGCCCTGTGACAGACCGCTGTTACATCTAGCGTATCCGTCTTGCCGAGAGGAGAAAACTGCCACTGCCTCTTCCTACCCAGAAGAGCAGAAAGTGACACCCATTCCCCTTGCACTTCCGGGTACAGAAAGGCAGGGGAAGCCGATGCACGCGGGGCTCAGAGGTAAAAAGGAGGACACTGCGACGGTTGGGGGAAGAAGAGAAGAAAAAGGCGAGGAGAAAGAGACCAGAAGACATGCCAACGATGACTGAGAAGGAGGAGGAGGCTTCGTGGTGGCAGACTGCAAATCCAAGGGACTGTCCAAAGAGTCCGTGGCACGTGAGGCGCCCAGTGCAAACTCCGGCCACGCTTGAGGGAAAGCGTGGCCATTTCAGGTGTGTGACGATACTAAACTGGGGGGGGGAGGAAAAACGAAGACAGCACCGGATGAAGGAAGAGCCCAGTAATTGTTTTGGTTTTGTTGTAGTTTGGTTTGGAAAGGATCAGGCCGATCAAAACAGCAGGGGACACAATACCTGGTTGCTTGACATTGTCGGGTCAAATAATACCAGAGGGGCATAGCAGGATATGCTAACCAATCCAGGGGACAGGGAGAGGAAGTAAAGAAAAGGGAGGACGTACATATGAGGGACTATGGTCCAGGCATTATAACAAATAAACATAAACAATGAACAGGAGCTGTTAAAGAGAAACAAAGAAGAGCTAAGGAAGAACTAAGGGTCCAGCCAGAATCCCTGAGAGAAGAGAAGCAAGTGAACAGACATGGACTGAGGAAAATATGGGGTACAGCTCCAGAAAAGAAAACCCAAAGCACACCCAAAAGAGAGATAACAAAAGAAGAGAAGAAAATAGGAGGAGGCAGATAGGACAGGTCCCAGGGAAGGAGAAGGAGAGCCAGACAGGGGTACAGAAAAGGATGGAAAGAGACAAAAGGAAAAGAAGAGAGAAAGGAGTAACCCGAGGGAAAGAGTAAGAACATAGCAAAGGACTAACCACTTACCTGTATTTCTCTCATACTTGTTTACACATGCGCCTCCTGGGACCCCTGTAACGAGAAGACATAGGGAAGAATTAAGGAGACATTCATCATCTCTATGGGAAAACCTGCACTGTGTGAAATAAATCTAAAAACCTAATAAAACTCACCATCACATCTGCCACTGACTACTTGTCCTCATTACGCCGACATGGCACAGGCCCTTAATGTTCATCATTGATTCCTCCATACGAGACTTAGGTTTAATCAGTTTCAAAAGTTGCTGGCTTGATGTTCATCATCGATTCTTCCCTACCACATTTAGTTTCAATCAGTTTCAAATGTTGCTGGCTTTCCTTAAGCCTGACATGTGGAGTATGAAGTTGAGTCCTTGCACTTGTAATAATTTTTTCCCCAGGCCATTTGCATTTTTTTGTGGTTCCTTCGAAGAACCTTTTTATCGCATTTGTTGAAATCTTTGCACTTTGATCAGGTTAAGCCAGCTCTTATGCACTTACAGTTACCTCCAGATGAATATATAACTTATGCTGTAGCCTGTTTTCTGTCCTCATCGTTGAGAAAGATTTTTGAAAGGGGGATAAAAAATCTTAACTGATCATATGATGTGGTGGCATTTTATACTGTGACTGTTGTCTGCACAGTGTTATTGCCGGGGTTCCTAGTGAAGATTTTGTTTTAGGTAGAACTGATTCAAATGGTTATTATATCTCCCCAATATGTACAATATGCCCCCTTCAGTTTTTAATTATATAAGATGATTATTGATACGATAAGCACTCTGAGTATGACTTAATTTTTCTTATCTGGTTTTGTTTTTGATTTTATCTTGTGCATTGGGATGTTTTTGTTTTATTGATTGATGTATGTAATCATGATCTATGCACTTTTAAGGTCTTGTTAGACAGAATAAAGTTATTTTTTGACATTTGGCTTTGAGTCTGAGGTTTGTCAGGTCTCGAGGAGATTGGTCATGGTAGGATTATTAAAGTCATTAAAAAAAAGAAAATCTTATATTGTCAATGCAACAAGAGCCTATACCTACTATGTGCAAAAAAATGTCCCACAACACTTCCTACATTCATTATTAGGTTAGCCTATAAAATTGTAATTTACACTATTTATGAATATTAGGACATGTATAACTGTATTAAAGAGTTGCATAAAATATAACATTTAAAATGCAAACAGTTTCCAGCACGATATATTTAGTATAGTATTTGAGTTGTTCCCCATGAGTGGCCATATTCTGTATGTACTTCACAGAGGCTCCCATGGGTTAAATGATAGCCCTGTATTGCATAATTATATGAAGAATTGGGCTGTGTGCATGTGCTGTCTACAGTCCATGTACATACTTGGTCACTGAAGCAATATTGAATTAGCTCATACTCCATGTTTTCGAGCTGGCTGTCTGCAGCTTAAGGATTAAGTTGTGCAGGAAGGTGTCCACTCCTGCACATAAACAATTATTTGAAAAAGTAGATTTGGAACTTTATGTGTGCTGCATTATGCAGCACACCCAGAAGTGTCAAATCGCCATTGTAAGTTGCTTATGTGCAGGAAGAGACACCTTCCTGCGCATAAACAATCATACCCCTCAACACAGACGCCCTTACACTATGGAGTAAGTGTGCCTGAATTGGCTGCTTAATTTACTGCCGCCACAGGGGGAAACACAGGGGTGCGCAAAATTCTTGTAAATACTGCACATCCTTGCGTTTCAAAACTAGTGGTAGCGCTGCTGATTTTGGTGCAGCACCGCACTGCCTAGTTTGTTGTAAATCTGGCTCTTAGTGTCAAATAGTCTCTGAGGGTTGGGAGGCTGTGGCACACTTTTGTTACATCAAGCAAAGCCATACTGGAATTGTTGAAGGCTAGAAGTGGGACATTGTTAGAGGCCACACCCTGCTGCCAAAGCCCACTGTGCAATGCTGAAGGCTGTGCAAAGATGGATGGCCCTTTGGATGGATGCCAAAGTACATGAGTAAAACAAATTGAACCACTGAAACATATCGGTATAGACAAGTTTTGTTTTCTTTTTTTAACATTTAAAAAAAATAAATTGTCCTCATATTACTGCCATTGAGCACTGACTAGGTTTCCAACACCCCATGTACTCATAGTCGAGCTCGTTGTCAGTTCACTGGGCCACAGAATAGGGCAGGCGTCCCAGTCTTACTGATTCAAGGGTGTGTAATCATCGGAAGGAGTAGCATGTCATATCTTCAACAAGTCCCAAAAGCCACCTTCTTCACTCTCACTTCACTTTCTATCTCCTTGAAGAAGACCGCTGATATTTTCCAAGTTTGCCAGTTAGGGGCAGAGGTTTGAGCCCAACATTTGCAAATGTCACTTCTTGTGAAATTAAATGAAACAATCAAGCTTTGATGATGCACATTGGAAGAGGGGCCTCCAGTGTCCTAATGCTCTACCCCAAACAAAATTAAGGAGGGGTTTACCTCCATAGTGACAGCCAAAGAGTGAGAGATGGTCTCACCCACCGCTGTCCAGAATTCCTCCAATTTTGGGCATGAGGTAACATATGCACATCATCTGCCTCACTGCTGCCACACAGCTTACATTTAAAGGATGCGCTCCCTCTTATCTTTGCTAATTTCTCAGAAGTCCAATCGCTCTGTGGAGGGTGAAGAAATTATTTCTCCTTAGTGCAGCAGACTTGAACACTGAATGTAAAGTAGAAAAAGATACTTGCCATAACTCTTCCAGCTCTGCATCTGGCAAGTATCCACTACACACAGCATACAATGCTTTCATACTTATATCCGTTCAGATGCTGATGCCACCTCCTTCTTCATGACCCCACAATCTTGAAGATTAATTTCCATTTGTCCTGGTTCAGGGCCAACCCCTCTGGCTCTTGAGTCACGCATTCACCTGATCAATCTGGTGACAGCCCCCTCTGTCTTGTTACTCCAATACTTCTGAGTTAACTTTTGCCCGTCGTTCACAAACTGCACCTATCTAGCGATACCACTTTGCTTTAAGGGCTTAGTAAGGCTGTTCAGGAAGCAAACCAGTGTTACAGGAGAATCCCAAATGGGAAACAACCTACTGTAGTAGGCAATGCCTAGAAGGGATCTAATCTCATACCAGGTGATGGCTGCTGCCCGCATACATTTCAGTCTGACCTTCTTGAAAAATGTTGGTGCCCCAAATTTATAAGAGAAGCCTTCCTCAGATAGGCCCGCCAGCATTTAGCCAAACATGACCCCTATCAGGGACTCATCTGGGCATAGTAACAGCATCCTGTTCTTCTTTAACTGGAAAGCCCAGCAATAAAGCTGAAGATCTGGGAGCCCCAACCCACCTAAACCAACCCTCCTCCTCAGTTTTTTTCCAGGATAGACGTATACCTTTACTAGCCAAAATAAATTGTTATCTTCCCTTGTAATTTTGAAATGGCCTTTTTTATCAAAGGTTAACGGGGTATTGTCATACAAAAAGGTGATTTGGGGTAAAATAAACATCTTCACCAAGTTTATCCACCCATATATGGTAAGTGGAAGATTTTCCCATCTTTTTAACAAAGCTCCAGTCTCACAATCCACTCTCTTGAGATTTACTGCTGCCATTTTCCCTATGGCTCGAGTTATTTTTATGCCCAAATATCTCATCTCATCAACACTTCTACCTTCCCCACAGTTCTGTCTTCAATCCAATATTTCAGTTTTATATTCATTTATCTCATAACCAGCAAGCCTCCTGAAATCCCTTGCTTCTCTCATGCGATGTGGCAGGGCAGAGTTTGTATCCAAGGTATATACCACTAGATCGTCTGCACATAAAGCGATTTTTGTAAAACATTTACCAATCACAAAAGGTTTTATCTGATTATTTAGTCTCAAACTCTCAGCAAAAGTTTGACATAAAGGTCAAAGAGAACAGGAGAAAGTGGACAGCCTTGCCTTGTCCTTCTTTCTATTTTCACTGGCGAGGACAAACTACCATTCACCATAACCTGTACAGTTGACGTGCTGTAAATCATGAACAATACATTTATCAAGGTTTTGCCTACTCCAAAATGGGCTAAGACAGAAATAAGACATCGCAAGTTAACATGGTCAAATACCTTAGCAGCATTGATTGTCACAACTGCTAATGTGGTACCTAAGTTTGTAGCTAGATCAATTGAACCTATCAGGGTGTGATTAAGTTCTCTCATATTCCTCCCTGGCAAGAATCCCCTTTGATCCTGCTGTACCAAATGCCCCTCCACTTTCTTTAAATGTGCTACTAAAATGCTGATAAAGTCCTTGTAGTCACAATTAAGAAACAAAATTAGACGATAAGATTGGCACGTGTGATGCTATTAATTGTGTTTGACCAATGACTGTGTTTCACCACTGCGCATATTAGTTGCTCAATGTTCACCAGTAGCACATTATGGGGGTCATTACAACCCTGGCGGACGGTGTTAAAGGTGTGGTAATACCGCAAACAGGCCGGCGGACAAAAAAAGGGAATTACGACCCTGGCAGAAACCGCCAACAAAGACAGACACTTTCACACACCACCCGCCACGGCGGTACAGAAAAGCAGCGCGGCGGTTACCGCCAACAGACTGGCAGAGACAATGTACCGCCCACACTATTACAACCCGCCAATCCGCCACCTTTTCCGGGGCGGATTCGCCGTGGATAAAAACACGGCGGAAACAGTTTCTGCAATGGGAAAACGCTCACCTGAACACATCCCACGAGGAACGAGAACACCATGGAGCCGGAACTCCAAATACTCCCTGCCCTTGTCTTTCTGCTCCTTTACGACCAACAGCTACGTAGGCGCAGAAGATACCAGTGAGTACTGCATCTACGACACGGGGAGGGGGGAGGCAAAAGTCAGGGGGACACCCATCAAACACCCCCACCCCCACCCTCGCATATTACAACATACACACCAATGCATTCACAAAAAATCACAGTAACAACCCACAATCCCCCCGGAAGAATGAAAACACAAAGCGAAAATCGGTCAAACAATGTAATGTGCCAATATACATGTCATACAAAAATATACAGATATATATCTCTAAATCACTCTTATTTACACAAACAATCCAAGAAGTAGTGCAGATATGTACACAACAATGTCCGTGCACCAACAGTCCAAAAATGCATGGGTGAGGCCCACAATAGATACCTGACCAAAATCGGAGAGAACACTGCCGGGGCATCAGATAGAAACACTACAGGCACCTCAGGGGGAAAGAAAGGGGGGGCACCTCTGCCACATGAATGCGAAGCCAGATCCACGATGGGGCTCCATGCCCATTGATGTATCCTGGGGAGTGCAAAGCCACAGTCTCTCAAGTCTCTTCAGTGGGTGGTTTGACCACTGTGCCATCCTGGGGAGTGCAAAGCCACAGTCTCTCCAGTCTCTACAGTGGGTGGTTTGCCCACTGTGCCATCCTGGGGAGTGCAAAGCCACAGTCTCTCAAGTCTCTCCAGTGGGTGGTTTGCCCACTGTGCCATCCTTGGGAGTGCAAAGCCACAGTCTCTTAAGTAGATGCAGGTCTCTACTGGTACTGGGTGGGACTGGTGCCCAGACTGGATGAGTCTCCCCGTGAAAGTTCCTGTCCTGTCACTGTCCCAGCTGCATATGGGATAAGGATGCCTGATGTGGTGGCCTATTCATTCCTACACGGTGCTTGCCCTGTTCAGCGGTCTTCACCATGGCAGTCTTGTCCCTGTTCAGCGGTGCTTTGCCATGGCGGTTCTGGACTGTTCAGGGGTGCTTTGACATGGCGGTCTTTGCCCTGTTCAGCAGTGCTTTGCCATGGCGGTCTTTGCCCTGTTCAGCTTTGCTTTGCCATGGCGGTCTTTGCCCTGTTCAGCAGTGCTTTGACATGGCGGTCTTTGCCCTGTTCAGCGGTGCTTTGCCATGGCGGTCTTTGCCCTGTTCAGCGGTGCTTTGCCATGGCGGTCTTTGCCCTGTTCAGCGGTGCTTTGCCATGGCGGTTCTGGACTGTTCAGCAGTGCTTTGCCATGGCGGTCTTTGCCCTGTTCAGCGGTGCTTTGCCATGGCGGTCTTTGCCCTGTTCAGCGGTGCTTTGCCATGGCGGTTCTGGACTGTTCAGCTGTGCTTTGACATGGCGGTCTTTGCCCTGTTCAGCGGTGCTTTGACATGGCGGTCTTTGCCCTGTTCAGCGGTGCTTTGCCATGGCGGTCTTTGCCCTGTTGAGCGGTTCTTTGCCCTGGCGGTTCTGGACTGTTCAGCGGTGCTTTGACATGGCGGTCTTTGCCCTGTTCAGCAGTGCTTTGCCATGGCGGTCTTTGCCCTGTTCAGCGGTGCTTTGCCATGGCGGTTCTGATACGGACATTGGTGTGTGGCATGACGATCTCCACACTGGACATTGGTGTGTGGCATGACAATCTCTACACTCGGCATTGGTGTGTGGCATGACGATCTCCACACTGGACATTGGTGTGTGGCATTACGATCTCCACACTGGACATTGGTGTGTGGCATGACGATCTCCACACTGGACATTGGTGTGTGTCATGACGATCCCTACAATGGGCATTGGTGTGTGGCATGACGTTCCATCATTGCCCAGTGGGGCTGTGGCATCCTGGCCCCTCCTGGGCTGTGACTCCGGCGGTGGTTTCTGGACCAGTGACGATACTTGTGCCCTCCTGGGCTGTGACTCCGGCGGTGGTCTCCTGACCAGTAACGATACTTGTGCCCTCCTGGGCTGTGACTCCGGCGGTGGTCTCCTGACCAGTGACGATACTTGGGCCCACCTGGGCTGTGACTCCGGCGGTGGTCTCCTGACCAGTGACGATACTTGGGCCCTCCTGGGCTGTGACTCCGGCGGTGGTCTCCGGACCAGTAACGATACTTGTGCCCTCCTGGGCTGTGACTCCGGCGGTGGTCTCCGGACCAGTAACAATACTTGTGCCCTCCTGGGCTGTGACTCTGGCGGTGGTTTCTGGACCAGTAACGATACTTGTGCCCTCCTGGGCTGTGACTCCGGCGGTGGTTTCTGGACCAGTAACGATACTTGTGCCCTCCTGGGCTGTGACTCCGGCGGTGGTCTCATGACCAGTGATGATACTTGGGCCCTCCTGGGCTGTGACTCTGGCGGTGGTCTCCTGACCAGTGACGATACTTGGGCCCTCCTGGGCTGTGACTCTGGCGGTGGTCTCTGGACCAGTGACGACGTTGCTGGCGGTTGTGTCTAGACCACCGGAAATGATGGCGCACTTCTCCGCCGTGACACTCACAACAGGCTGGGCAGACTTCCTCTGGACCTTCCCCACCTTTTTTGGAGTTACAGCTGACTCACCAATCGCCTTCGATCCCATGTCACTTGTTGTCCCACCAGGAGTCTTAACACAGTCCCGTCGTCCACTCTCCAATTTCAGAGCCTTTACAGGGGGTGGGCTGCCAGTGCCTTGGATCCGGGTCCTACTGCCTGCCCGGGTGGACGGTGCACTCCAAAAACCTGGAAAACGCACCACTGGTACTGGAGGCTTTTTGGCTGAGGTGCTACAACGGGACTGATGAATTGGGGGGGGGGGTTGGGGGCAAAAAGGTCCATATGACATAGGGACAGTTTCTGACAGACACTGGGATTGGTAGCTGGAGGGGGTCTGGGAGTGGAGGAAGAGGAGGTGGTTGTAGGAGGTGTCACTTTAGGTGTTTTGGGTGCAGGTGCAGGTACTGGAGGCTGTTGTGAGGTGGATTGATGTTGGGTGAGTGATTGCCGGCGTTTGTGTACTTTGGGAGGGGGCGTCCCAGACACACTGGGGGAGGACACAGGGGACGTGTAAATGGCAGTGGAGGTGGTGAGTGCAGGTGAGCGGCTTGTGGGGCTGGGTGTCCTGGTGCGAGTCCTAGTGCCTGTAGATGTGGTGCATGCAGGTGTGTGTGTAGACGAGACTGGGAGGGAGGAGGGAGAAGAGGAGGAGGGGGACACAGTGGAGACAGTGGATGTTGCTGTGTCTGCATGTGGGTGAGGCTTGCGTGAGTGCCTGTTGTGTGTGTGGTGCCTATGTTTGCTTGAGCTACTTGTGTGTGTTGACTTGTATGCATGCTGGTCTGCAGGTGTGCTTGAGATGGGCTGGGGTACAGGGGATTGGGTCTGGGTGGAGGAAGTTGGAGGGGGGAGGCTAGACACAGGGACAATGGCTGCCATCAGTGCTGAGGCCAGAGATTGCAGGGTTCCCTGAAGGGCAGCCTGACCAGAATGAATGGCCTCCAGGAAGCATTACCGTGTTGCAACTCACTTTCTACGCCCTGGATGGCATTCACAATGGTAGACTGCCCAACAGTGAGTGACCTGAGGAGGTCAATGGCCTCCTCACTGAGGGCAGCAGGGGTGACTGGGGCAGGGCCTGAGGTGCCTGGGGCGAAGGTGATGCCCACCCTCCTGGGTGAGCGGGCACGGGGCTGCTAGGAGGGCGGTGCTGGTAGGGGAGGTGGCGGCTCTACCTGTAGAAGTGGGACGTACAGATGGTGTTGCCACCACAGGGGAGCTCCCATCGGCGTACGAGTCCGTGTCGCTGGTTGGTGATCCGGTGGCCGACGTGAAGCTCCCCTCGCCCTCCGTCCCACTGGTGCATTCAGAGTCTGTGGTGTGGCCCTCCATGGGCATGTGGGATGCAGTTCCCTCGTGCTCTGGTGCCACTGTACCTCCGCCTGATGATGCTGATGTACAAAAGGACAGGTAGAGCAGGAAAAGGGGGGGAGACAGAAGAAAGATAGTTTCAGTGCATGGCATACCGCTACCGTTGGCGGACAAGACAGACGCAGCAGCCCCATGCATTACGCTGTGCTCCTGACCTCTGCACATGCAATTTCTGGGATATGGCCTACATGGCAATGGTGGAAATCTGCGCACATGGATGCCACAGGGGCAACTATACCTCAACTTGGCCCTCTGCTGAGGTGGGGTTGAGTGCCACATGGCCTACATAATGGAGGGGCCTTGCCTACCTAACTCGCCCTGGCCTAGGGACACCCACAGCCCACCACCCCCACCCAGACCCCTCCACTGCACGCAAAGTCCGGAGAATGAGGTTGTACTCACCCCTTGTGTCTGCTGTGATGTCCTCAAGCGCCCATCCAACTCCGGGTAGGCCACCGCCAGGATCCGGAACATCAGGGGGATCATGGTACGACGGGCACCCCTCCCACGTTGGGAGGCCATCCCCAGCTGAGCCTCCGCCGTCTTCTTGCTGCAGCGGCGAATGTCCTCCCATCTCTTCCGGCATTGGGTGCCCCATCTCTAGTGGGCCCCCAGGGTCCAGACCTCCTTGGCGATGGCACGCCAAATGTCCCTCTTCTGGTGGGCGCTGACCTACATAACATGCACAAGGGAAGAGGAACAGTCATTACCAACTGCACCGTCAATGTGAGTGGCCCCCTCCCTACTCTGACCATGTGGCCCATTCATTCCCATGCATTAATGTACTATAAACTCTGGCCCCTTCCCTCTTCCACCCAGCCCTCTCCACCCAGGCCTAGCCCATACAACGTGTTCCCTCTGTACTAACCTGTTGGTCTGGAGGACCGTAGAGTAGCATGTACTGGGGGAGGACCCCATCCACAAGTTTCTCCAACTCCTGTGCAGTGAAGGCAGGGGCCCTTTCCCCAGACGCAGCAGCCATCGTCGCTTCCAGACCGAGGTCACAGCTGCACTAGCAGTGTAGGTCCTCTCCTGTCGAAGGTCAGGTATCTAGTGATTGAACAGATAGAAAATGGCAGTGACGTCCGCGGCGGTGCGCATCATCACTGCCAGCACACCTGTTCATTGGCTCCTGGGACCCATAGGGTCCAATGTTAACCAATGCAGCATTGTGCTGCGTTCTACGACCGCCTACCGCGACGGTGTGCAACGCCAGCCCAGTTACCCCACGATCCCATTGTCCCAGTTTAGAGGTCAGGCAGCAGCCATTTCAGGGGCCCACATGGCTTCATTTACTACTGCGTCACACATAGCTAGGCCTATACTCAACACACATACAGGAAGGGTTTTGTGTCTAGTGTAGTCTTGTGTGTAACTGTGGGTTCATACCTGGAGGAATAGTGACTGGTTCGTCGCTGTTGTCCTTCTTAGGCACCGTCAGCTGGGACATATGAGAAGATGGCGGAATCCTCCGGTGTACCGACCGCTGGTGGA
Organism: Pleurodeles waltl; assembly: GCF_031143425.1. Classification (NCBI taxonomy): domain Eukaryota; kingdom Metazoa; phylum Chordata; class Amphibia; order Caudata; family Salamandridae; genus Pleurodeles; species Pleurodeles waltl. The sequence goes on from NC_090451.1 coordinate 454,577,438, forward strand.
CCTGTTGACAATGGAAGAAAGACATGTCATTGTCACCTACAGGTTTGACCGTGCCACAATCCAGGAACTATGTACCCAGTTGGAGCCAGACCTGATGTCACCAATCCGCCATCCGACTGGAATCCCTCCTGACGTGCAGGTGCTGTCAGTGCTCCATTTCCTTGCAAGTGGGTCTTTTCAGACAACTGTGGCCATGGCATCAGGGATGTCCCAGCCTATGTTTTCCAACGTCTTGTCCAGAGTGTTGTCTGCCGTGCTGAAACACGTAAGAAGATACATCATGTTCCCTCAGGTGGAGGATTTGCCTACAGTGAAAGGTGACTTCTATGCCCTTGGACATATCCCCAACGTCATAGGTGTCATTGATGAGACCCATGTAGCTCTGGTCTCCCCCCACAGGAGTGAACAGGTGTACAGGAACAGGAAGAGTTATCATTCTATGAATGTCCAGATGGTCTGTTTGGCAGACCAGTACATCTCGCAGGTGAATGCAATGTTCCCAGACTCTGTGCATGACGCCTACATCCTGCGGAATAGCAGCATCCCTGATATAATGGCTCAACTCCAGAGGCACCGTGTATGGCTATTGGGGGACTCTGGTTACCCCAACCTTTCCTGGCTATTGACCCCAGTGAGGAATCCCAGGACCAGGGCAGAGGAACGGTACAATGATGCCCATGGGCGGACTAGGAGGGTAATCGAACGCACCTTCGGCCTTCTTAAGGCCAGGTTCAGGTGCCTCCATATGACAGGTGGATCCCTATTCTACTCACCGAAGAAGGTGTGCGACATCATCGTCGCCTGCTCCATAATTTGGCATTGCGACGCCAGGTGCCTTTTCTGCAGGAGGATGATTCAGATGACGGTGTTGTGGCAGCTGTGGAGCCTGTGGAGCCAGTGGACAGTGATGAGGATGAAGCTGAGGAAGAAGAAAACGACAACAGGGATTCAGTCATACAGAAATATTTCCAGTGACACACAGGTGAGAAAATTTTCTGGTTTAACATTACATTAACTTTCACACGTCTACCTCTATCCTGTACCTACATTTCACTCACTATTTGTTAATTGAGTTGTACCCTTCCATTTCAGTTTCACAAGTGTGGTAACCTACGTGTCAACTGCTTGCATCCTTGAAGGGCTTGTGATGTGTGACATTGGTATGTTGGCCTTACAATGGGTAATCCCATTATGACACTGTAATTGATAATACAAAGTTCCAAAATCATAGACTGACTCCAGATTGTTTTGTGTTTCAAGGGTGTTTATTTAAGTGCTCAACAAATGAAGGGGGGTTGTAAAATGGGGATGGGTGATGGTGGAGGAATGTCCATGGCAGAGTCCAGTCTATTAGTCTCACAGGTACACTGCACATCTGGGCATTGGAAGTGGAGCTGGGGCAGTTCCGATTTGGACAGGGTGACAAAGTGGGACAGTGGGGGGACAATCAGGGTGGTCTTATTTCCTGGGGGGGGTCTTGCCATCTTGCTCTGTCCTGTTCCTGGATCTCAGGGACCGCTTGCGTGGTGGTTGTCCGTCTGCAGGGGGTGGGGTGCTGGTGTGGTGGTCCTGTGGCGGGGCGTCCTGTCCACTGGTCCTACACAGGAATGCAAGCACTGGGCTACAGGGTCACCCACCCATAGCACCCCATGGCACACACCGATGCAATAATTATGCCTTTACACCCCTGCAGAACCCCTATCCAACATCACCGGACAGGAGGGTCCAGACATGTCCACTCCACCCACAGAAGAGGCCCACAGTGATGACAGCAGCTCTGTCCAACTGGATCCAGATGACCAGCCCGGCCCATCTGGGACATCGGGACAGTCGGTTCCCCTCACACTGGCACAGGCCACCACAGAGCCTCCCGTCTCTGGAAACACCAGCATAGCACCCACCCTGCCCATACCTCTGTCCCCAGGACACGTCAATCAGCAGTGTGTCCACCACTGCAGGGAACCCAGGCTAACCCACCACCCCAACAACACCGGGGACCTGGGGGCAGTGGGCACACGGTTGAGGGGACATAGGCCCAGGGAAACAGGGGAACTGGTATTGCTACTGTGCAACAGGGGGAGGACAGGCCCAGGGAACACACTCTCCACAAGGCCCTCTCCAACATCATGGGAGCCTACCACCATTCCCAGGAGACAATGGCAACAGTACTGGCCAAGTTTCAGGAGACCCAGGGGCTGCAGGAGGAACAGTATTTGGGGTTCAGGGAGGAACTCAAATCCATCAATTCCACCCTGGGCACCATTGTAAGGGTGCTGAAGGAACTCGTTAACACCAGGAGGGACACTGTGGCACAACAAGGGGCCACTGACACTAGCCTGGACGATGAACTGCCCACCACCTCTGCCGGCGCTAGTGGACAGGAGGTACCGTCACAGGACCACCACATGAGCACCCCACCCCCTGCAGATGGAGAACCACCCCGCAAGCGGTCCCTGAGATCCAGGACAAAGACAGAGAACAATGCCAAGACCCCCGCCAAGAAATGAGACCACCCTGATTGTCATCCTTCTGTCCCATTTTGTCACCCTATCTATCCTTAAACTGCCCCAGCTCCACTTCCTATGCCCCTTTAGACAATGCACCTGTGAGACTAATAGACTGGACTCTGCCATGGACATTCCTTCACCATCACCCCTGACCATTTTACAACCCCTTCTACTATTTATCACTTAAATAAACACCCTTAAATCACAAAACTATCTGGAGTCAGTATGTGCTTTCGAAAATGCTTTTGCAATAACTGTGGAAAAATGCTATATCCATTGTATTGTCAACATGCCTATGTCACACAGCTCTAGTCCATGAGGAAACAAAGCAGATGTCACACAGTGGGACCCACATCTGTGAAATCGAAAGGGAAAGTGACAACTCAGGGTCCATACACTGTGCGAAAATGACAGACAGATGATTGGTAGAAGGATCAAACAAATGTAGCAGGCAGTGTTGTCTTCTTACCTGTGTCTCACTGGAAGTATTGTTGGGTCACCTTGTTCCTGTTGTCTATGTCCTCTTCTTCTGCTTCCTCGTCTTCACTGTCCACAGGCTCCACAGCTGCCACAACACCTCCATCTGGACCATCCTCTTGCAGAAAAGGCACCTGTCGTCGCAAAGCCAAGTTGTGCAGCATCCAGCAGGCCACGATGATCTGGCACACCTTCTTTGGTGAGTAGAATAGGGAACTACCTGTCATATGAAGGCACCTGAACCTGGCCTTCAGGAGGCCGAAGGTCCTCTCTATAATCCTCCTAGTTCGACCATGTGCCTCATTGTAGCGTTCCTCTGCCCTTGTCCTGGGATTCCTCACTGGGGTCAGTAGCCATGACAGGTTGGGGTAGCCAGAGTCACCTGCAAATATCGAGGGACAACTGTTAGACACACACTAACTCTTAGGGACATCCCCAGACACCTAGTCACACTGTATTGGGTCCATGTCCTCACCTAATAGCCACACACAGTGCCTCTGGAGTTGCCCCATCACATAAGGGATGCTGCTATTCCACAGAATGTAAGCCTCATGCACTGAGCCAGGAAATTTGGCATTCACATGGGAGATGTACTGGTCTGCCAAACACACCATCTGCACATTCATCGAATGGTAACTCTTCCGGTTTCTGTACACCTGTTCACTCCTGCATGGGGGGACCAAGGCCACATGTGTCCCATCAATGGCACCTATGATGTTGGGGTAGCATAGAAGTCACCTTTCACTGTAGACAAATCCTCCACCTGAGGGAAAACGATGTAGCTCCGCATGTGTTTCAGCAGGGAAGACAACACTCTGGACAACACTTTGGAAAAGAGAGGCTGGGACACCCCTGATGCTATGGCCACTGTTGTTTGAAAAGACACACTTGCCAGGAAATGGAGTACTGACAGCTCCTGCACTAGAGGGGGGATTCCTGTGGGATGGCAGATAGCTGACATCAGGTCTGGCTCCAACTGGGCACACAAGTCTGTAGGTGATGATCACATGTCGCTCCTCCATTGTCGACAGGTCCACCAGCAGTCTGTACACCGGAGGATGCCACCATCTCCTCACCTGCCCCAGCGGACTTGCTCCATGGAGGAGAGCAGAGAGTCAACCAACACTGAGGTACGTAAACACAACTTTATATGAAAATCTTTCAAAATTGACATATGGCTGTCTTAGTGTATAATCAAGGCCTATATATGTGTGATGCATTTAAAATTAATGCCATGTGGCCCCCTGAAATGGTGGCTGCCTGACCTGTAAGGTGGGACAAGGGGATATGAGGTACTTGCGCTGGTGTACACCGTCGCGGTAGGCGGTCGAAGACTGCGGCGCAAACCTGCATTGGTTAACGTTGGACCCTATGGGTCCCAGGAGCCAATGACGATGTACGCCGGAGGCGACGGTACGCTGCCGTGGACGTGACTGCCATTTTCTCTCTGTTCAATCACTTGATATCTGATCTTCGACAGGAGAGGACCTACACTGCAAGTGCTGCTGTGACCTCAGTCTGGAAGAGACAACATCTCGTGTGTCTGGGGAAAGGGCCCCTGCCTTCAGCATGGAGGAGTTGGAGAAACTAGTGGATGGGGTCCTCCCCCAGTACACGCTACTCTACGGTCCTCCAGACAAACAGGTGAGTACACTCTGAGCATGCTGTATGGGCAATGGCTATTTGGAGTGGTGTGATGAAAAATGGGTGGGGAGAATGAGGCGTGCTTGAAACGACGGTGAGTGCATGTGCGACATGGCAAGGGTAGGGATGCGGGCCAATGACTGTGATGGTGCGGGCGCTTATATCTTCTCCTTTTCACCTGTACTATTCGTGTAGGTCAGCGCCCACCAGAAGAAGGATATTTGGCGTGCCATCGCCAAGGAAGTCCGGACCCTGGGGGTCTACCACAGACGGAGCACCCACTGCCGGAAAAGATGGGAGGACATTCGCCGCTGGAGCAAGAAGACGGCGGAGGCCCAGCTGGGGATGGCCTCCCAACGTGGGAGGGGTGCCCATCGCACCATGACCCCCCTGATGTTTCGGATCCTGGCGGTGGCGTACCCGGAGTTGGATGGGCGCTTGAGGGCATCACAGCAACCACAAGGGGGTGAGTACACTCTCATTCAGCTGATTCAGTGCGCAGTGGAGATGTCTGGGTGGGGGAGGTGGGCTGTGTGTTCCCCCAGGCCAGGGCGAGTTTAGTAGGCAGGGTCCCTTCTTAAGGCAGGCCCTGTGGCACCCCACCCCACCTGTGTACAGAGCCAACTACACCTAGTCAGGCTCCTGTGACATCCATGTGTGCAGCAATCGGGCATAGCCTTGTAAACCATGTCTCTGGGATTGATTAGGGAACTCCAAGTGCGCGGCGTAGTGCAGGGCGCTTCTGTGTCTGTAGTGTCCGCCAACGGTAGCGGTATTGCATGCACTCAACATGTCTCTCTTCTGTTCCCCCCCCTTTTTGTGGTCTCCCTGTGCTTGTGTGCATTAGCATCATCAGGCGGAGGAGCAGTGGCACTGGAGCAGGAGGGAGCTGCATCCCACATGGTCCTGGAGGGCGAGACAACAGAGTCAGAAGCCACCAGTGGGACGGAGGGCAAGGGGAGCTCCACGGCGGGGACAGGAGCTGAGACCAGTGATACTGACTCCTCCTCTGATGGGGGCTCCCTTGAGGTGGCGGGCCCCTCTGTGCCCCCCGCATCTACAGGTACAGCCGCCACCCCCCCTACCAGCACCACCCTCCGAGCAGCCCCTCAGCATTTGCCCCCAGGAGGGTGGGCATCTCCTTCGCCCCTGCACCTCAGCCCCTGCCCCAGTCACCCCTGCTGCCCTCAGTGAGGAGGCCATTGACCTCCTCAGGTCCCACACTGTTGGGCAGTCAACCATTTTGAATGCCATCCAGGGTGTAGAGAGGCAGTTGCAACAAACCAATGCACACCTGGAGGACATTCATTCTGGTCAGGCAGCCCATCAGCAAGCTTTTCAGACTCTGGCCTCTGCAATGATGGCAGCCATTGTCCCTGTCTCTAGCCTCCCCCCTCCAACTTCCTCCACCTAGACCCAAACCCCTGTACCTCAGCCTATCCCAAGCACACCCTCAGACCAGCATGCACACACCTCGACACACAAGGGAAGCTCAGGCAAACATAAGCACCACACATCCCACAGGCACTCACACAAGCATCATACCCATGCAGACATACCAACAGCCACTGCCTCCACTGTGTCCCCCTCCTCCTCATCTCCCTCCTCCCTCCCAGTCTCGTCTCCACTCATACCTGCATGCACTACATCGTCAGCCACTACCTCCATCACCAGCACACCCACCACCACACCCCGCTCACCTGCAGTCACCACCCCCACTACCATTCACACATCCCCTCTGTCCTCTCCCAGTGTGTCTGTGAGCCCACCTCCCAAGGTACACAAACGCAGCCACAAACCCACCCAACAGCCATCCACCTCACGACAGCCTCCAGCCCATGCACCTTCACCCAAAGTCACCAAATGTACACCTCCTACAACCACTACCTCTTCCTCCACTCCCAAACCCCCTCCATCTACCCATCCCAGTGTGTCCAAAAAACGTTACCTGTCCAACCTTGACCTCTTCCCCTCACCTCCCCCACCCCTTCAGTCTCCTAGGGCCCGCCTCTCCAGGTCCCAACCCAGTGCCTCAGCCACAACATCAGCGGGAGCAGTGGTGCCCGTAGTGACCGGCTTCTGAAGTGCGCCAGGCAGCAGGGCAGCCAGAGTCCCCCACCTTAATAACACCAAAGGTTTGCTAGTGCCCGGTGGGAGAGAGGAAAAAAGTCTTCAAAGAAAGCCTCTCCCAGGGGTACAGGTAGGAGTGTGGATCCAGCTGCTCCACCATCCAAGGTGGGGAAAGGGCACACTAAAACTGGCAAGTCTGGGAAAACCGGCACAGCGGACAAGACCGCTACAAGCACCGCTGAACAGGACACTGCCGCCACCAGCACCGCTGCCAAGGACACTGCTGCCACCAGCACCGCTGAACAGGACACCGCCGCCACCAGCACCGCTGCCAAGGACACCGCCGCCAACAGCACAGCTGCCAAGGACACCGCCCCCACAAGCACCGCTGAACAGGACACCGCCGCCACCAGCACTGCTGCCAAGGACACTGCTGCCACCAGCACCACAGCCAAGGACGCCGCCTCCACCAGCACCGCTGCCAAGGAAACCGCCGCCACCAGCACCGCTGCCAAGGACACCACCGCCACCAGAACTGCTGCCAAGGACACCGCCACCACCAGCACCGCTGCCAAGGACACCGCCACCACCAGCACCACTGAACAGGACACCGCCGCCAACAGCACCGCAGGCCACTGAGCGCCAAAGATTCCAACACTACTGTGGCCACCTCAAACAGGATGAAGCACTTTGGGCACAAAGCACCCTCCAGAACCAGTGGAGAATGACATCCACTACCTCTGTCCTTGGCAGGATGAAGCACTCTGTGCACAAAGCCCCCTCCAGAACCAGTGGAGAATGACATCCACTAACTCTGTCCTTGGTAGGATGAAGCACTCTGAGCACAAAGCCCTCTCCAGAACCAGTGGAGAATGACATCCACTACCTCAGTTCTTGGCAGGATGAAGCACTTGGGGCACAAATCCCCCTCCAGAACCAGTGGAGACTGTTATCCACTTGAGAGACTGTGGCTTTGCACTCCCCAGGATGCAGCAGTGGGCAGACCACCCACTGTAGACACTTGAGAGACTGTGGCTTTGCACTCCCCATGATACATCAATGGGCATGGAGCCCCCTCATGCATCTGGCTTCGTGCACTCATCCAGGTGAGGTGCCCCCTCTTCCCTTTCCCCTGAGGTGCCTGTTTTATTTCTATCTGATGCCCCAGCAGTGTTCTCTCTGTCTTGTTCGGGTATCTTGTGTGGGCCTCGCCCATGCATTTTGGGCCCAGTAGTCAACGGACTATGATGGTGGAATCCCTTGGACTTGTATTCTTGGTGTATATATTTGTTTATAGTGTGAATATCTTTATATATGTATATATTTTTGATTCATGTCTTTGAATATATTACAATCATTCGACTCATTTCCTTTTGTCCTTGCATTCTTCCAGGGGGGGGTTGGGGGATATAACTGTAATGTATCATGATATATTAGTGTGTGTGTTGTAGTGGGTGAGGGTGGGGGTGGGGGTGTTGCGTGTTGCTTGTGAGTGTCACTCTCTTTTCTCTCCTCCCTCCCCTGTGTCGTAGGCGCAGTACTCACCGTGGTCTTCGCCGCCGGCGTTCATGCTCCTGGTAGAGGAGCAGGAAGACAAAGGCAGGTAGAATCTGAATTTCTGGTTCCATGGTGACCTGGTTCCTCGTGGGGTGTGTAGAGGTGAGCGGTTTCCCTTCTAAGTCCTGTTTTCACCCTGTTTTTGTTTGCGGTAAATCCACCCCAGAAAAGGTGGCGGATTGGACTGTTGTAATTCTGTGGGCGGTACATTGTCCTCCACCTGTCTGTTGGTGGTTACCGCCGTGGCGTTTGTTTGTACCGCCTTGACGATCGGAGTGTTAAAGTGCTGCCTATGTTGGCGGTTTCCGCCACGGTCGTGATTCCAAATTCTTTTCCGCCGGCCTGTTGGTTGTCTTACTGCCGCTTTAACACCGACCGCCAGGGTTGTAATGACCACCATAGTCACTACAATTCCCTTTTTATACTCAGCAGAATGTCACACAAGTTAAAGTTTTCCACTATATTCATCAAATATGCCCCCATCCTTGGGGAACTAATCTGTATCTATACTGAGGACCTATCAAGAGTGTTATCTAGTAGGTCATTAAAATCTCCTCCTAAGATTCTGGGGGCTTTAAAATGAAGCAGATTTGAAAAAGCTGTGACACAGGGGTGATATACACATTTGGACCATAATAACTTACTAAAGTGTATAAAAGTTGGTGTATTTTTACTTCACCAACGTTCCAATACCCCCTACATCAGCTTTATAACAAACTAACTCCACCCCTACCTTAAATACCAGGGCTATCCCTTTAGTGCAGTATGCTTGATCCGTGGCAACTATCTTCTCCACTCATCAAAAGATGTGTTTCTTGGAGCATAATTATTTGCGATTTACACTCTTTTAAGTATTGTAAAACTAATTGTTGCCTTTTTGCTACACGCAGCCCATTTACATTCCAGCACATAATTGCCAAAGATTGCATCCTACCTTCCTCCCCTGTACCCATCCTTCCCATACTCCTTTTTGCCCAAAGCCTGTATAACTACTTGGTGCTCTCCCAAGTGGTAGTCGCTTGACTTAAATTGAGGACATTAACATTTATTTTTTCCCCTATGCTCCCCACCGCAAGTGTCCACAAGGGAACCCTCTCAACTGTATTACTAGGCATTTCCTAATGCCAGTTCCAGCTCAACCCCTTGGGAGTGTCGATATCACCCTACTTTTCACTTTAATTTCAGCTAGGCTGCCCCCCTTCTTTGCCTGTTCTATCAAATTATCCACATACTCTGGATCAGAAAAATTGTGCATCTTATTCTGCCACATAACCTTCAGGATGTCAGGAAACCTTAGTTGTGCTGTATCTCCCAAATTCTTTAACTCCTACCATCTGTTTCCCAGCTCCCACTGTCCTTCAGCTGTCTTTTTAGAGATGTCAGATCTAGTCCTGAAGGTGGCCCCCAATGCTTGCAACGGTCCGGCTCTTAGGGCTAACCTTAATGTTTTCTCCTTCACAGAGTATGACAGAAAATTAACTAAAATCTTTCACATTTTTTGCAGCCCAGGGTGCATTTTAAAAGGCTCTCAGTGCACTCGCTGGATTGCTGCCTCAAGATTAACCACAAAGTCTTTCTGTGGAAAGATTTAATATCCAAACCTTCCATCCCTTCTTTCACCACCAGGGTTCTAACATTATTCCTTCTGGCATTATTTTCCAGTTTTTCAAGTCTTACAGACAAAGCCTTTTCTCACTGATTCAGATGTGCCATTGTGAGTATTTTTTTGCATCACAGATTGGAGGTGTTGAAGCCCACCTTCTAGATCCCGCGTACGTTAGACTCTCTATCTTTGCTTCTAAGCCAGAACAGGTCACCTGTATCTCGTTTTGATTTGCCTCAGAGATTGAAAAAGTTCTTTGATCTACTGGATTAATTGAGTGAACATCTGCTGGACTGCGTCCCATCCTTTAGGTCCACTATCCCCTGTACCTGAGTGCTCAGTAACCCGAGTTCCCTCTGACTGCTCTGGGCCTGTTCTCCTCTGTTGGTATCTGCTCTTCCACTGGATCTGACCCTTCCACAAGCAAACATGACATTTTATTATGAGTGGATACTGCTGGGTGGGCTACAAAAGTACCCAGATCTTCGGATTCTATGCTGCTCTCGATCATTGTTCTTCCACTAAGACCCTTTGCTACTGCCACCTGCCTCACCTTGCCCAGGCTGGAGCTTATTCTTTGCTCACCCACTCCACAGACCCCACTAAGGTCAGACCAGATTTTAAGTAGAATTTTAGTGAAGGTGTAATTCTGTAGGGTCTCTTGACCACGGGGACCTGCTTCTCACTTGGGGAAGCAGCTGACACTGTCTTTGCAGAAGATTTCCTAAACTGGAAGGCGTTGACTGGAGGAGTCCCAGCCCAAGATTTTCTATGTCTTGCTGGCGCCTTTACTGGTCCAGTTCCGAGTAGTCCTTTTTTAGGTGGCCACTGGAAATTGCAGGAAAACAACGTTTTTCTATTAATACTCTCCTGTTGAAGCCAGATCTTATCTTTGCTCCCCCTCCCCTGTTGCTTGTGGGCCATATGCCTAATGCATTGAAAAGCCTCAGTACCGAAGCTTGCACTTGCACCTAGACCAGGCTCACCATCAGACGGTGGTCCATCAATGTCCATTAGCGTGTAGTACTGTCTGCCGTCTCTAGTTGCAGCAGACTTCATCTTCCTTCCATTTAGTTTCTCCTTGCCCCTGGCACTGAAACTGGTGCTGTCTCTGCTGATGCTCACCGGGTCGAACCCTTCACTGTGGCAGGAACCACTGTACAGCATGAAGCTCCTGGACTGCCTCAGGCGCTGTAAACCAGAATGGTGTTGCCGGAGCCACCATTCACCCAGCCAACCTCTAAAACGGAGAAAAGAAGCTTGGGGGGGGTGCTCCTCATCTACCTCACACACCTCATAGTAAGGTGAGCGTAGCTATTGTTCTTGTCTGCAGTGTTAGCACTCCCCGGGCACTGGCTCCCGACTGGCCGCTAGCCAGCCACCATGTTCCCTCTCAAAAACCGGTCTGTTTGACCTGTCTTGACAGGTGAAGGTACCAACAAGTTGTGTTTTCAACCTGATCAGGTAATAACACCAGATGTTCACACACAAATCTTCAGTTTGGAGGGACATTGTGGTTCCCATCTAAAGCCCAGCAACCTCAACTAAGAACGTGTATCTCAAGACAAGTTCCAGGGTTTAGGAACTGGAGCTATGTGTGACCCGCAGCACATTTTTAAGACATTCAGGGCCTGATTTATACTTTTTAGCACCGCATTTGCATCATTTTTTGACGCAAAAGCAGGGCAAACTTACAAAATTCAATTATATTTTGTAAGTTTGTGCCGCTTTTGCGTAAAAAAATAACGCAAATGCAGCGCTAAAAAAGTATAAATCAGGCCCCTTGGTCACATATCAGGAATGAGTGCTAGGTGCAAGGCATACTGCTATTAGAACCCACTAAGGCCATAAAAAGAGCATTTTAACTTTGACTGATTATCGAAGTCTGCCACACCATGACAATTACAGTCATTTTTAAATACAATGTATATGTTCGTACTCATATCTGAAAATAACAATGATCAAAATCCTGACTGTTCCACAAATCATTAGATATATTGAGGTACCTAAACATAATCCCTGGATGTATTGTTCAAGGTAACACTTATTGTACTGATGATATCATAGATGACATTGCCAAATACATCATCATATACTTAGGCCCTCATTACATCCCTGGCAGTAAATCCGCCTACCAGCGTGCTGACGGCAGCCAACATACTGTGACTGTGGCGGTATTCCACTATGGGTATTATGACCCACACAGAGAAATCCGCCACTATACAGACACCCACACAAGTCCGCCACATCAAAGGTCAGTGATAAACTGGCAATAGCAAAACCCACACCGTTACACCAACAGGAATACGCCCACAGTATCACAACCCACGGATCACCGCAGCAGTCTTTCAACTGTGGTAAACCATTGGCGGTACACACCGCCGCGCTCAAAATACACATACACTTACAAAACGCCACCACATTGGACAATTCAAACTACACACACCTGACACACATACAGACACCACACACCACACCACTATAAAACACACACCTACATTACCCAAAACCCTATACAAGAAAAAAAAAGATTCCCAACAGATAGAGACACAAGCCAGCAGAGCCCACTCATTCTGAGCCACATAACCCTATCACCCATACACCATCCATGCACCTCACAGTACACACCCCAACACAGCACCCCACACATCACCCCACACATCCTCACACATATTACTCACACCACATCCATGGCACCCCAAAGACACCCCAGGTTTTCAGAGGAGGGGCTAAGGGTCATGGTGGAGGAAATCATCCAGGTAGAGCCACAGCTATTCGGATCACAGGTGCAGCAGACGTCCATTGTTAGGAAGATGGAGCTATGGCGGAGAATTGTGGACAGGGTCAATGCAGTGGGACAGCACCCCAGAACAAGAGATGGCATCAGGAAGAGGTGGAACGATCTACGAGGGAAGGTGCGTTCTGTGGTTGTAAGACACCAGGTAGCAGTACAGAGGACTGGCGGTGGACCCCCACCTCCTCCCCCACAACTAACAACATGGGAGAAGCAAGTCTTGGCGATCATGCATCCTGAGGGCCTCACAGGAGTAGCAGGAGGACTGGACTCTGGTAAGTCAAATCTTTACTACTATATCCCCCACCCTACCTGCATGCCATCACAAACTCCTACCCCTACCCTCACACCATCACTCCACCACCTCATATATACCCCACTATCACAACCCACCCATCCCAATACCAAGCCCTGCATGCCACACCAATCCATGGACCCCCATCACAGACCTGCACGGACACCCATCACCACAGCATGCCCATTAGAGAGAATCACCTAGCCCACAAAATCACCACGCACACAAGGCAAAGCACACAAGATGGCACACGCAGATACAATAACATTGCATTTGCATTCCTACAGGACCCCTACTCAACGTCACCAGAGAGAAGTTGCCACCAACATCCAGTACCCCCCAGAGGAGGTCCACAGTGATGACAGCAGCTCTGCACGCCTGGATCACAATGACCAACCTGGCCCATCATGGACCTCTGGACAGTTGGTTCCCCTGCCACAATCCCAACCCACGACAGATCCTCTCCCCTCAGGAAACACCAGCACATCACCCACCCAGCAGGCCCATGCCACTGTCCCCAGGACACGTCAATCAGCAGTGGGTCCACCACTACAGGGACCCCAGGTGACCCCACAAACAGAGGACGATCAGGGACCTGAGGTCAGTGGCAGTGGGCACACGGTTCAGGGGACAGAGGCACAGGACAACAGGGAAGCTGGGAGGACTGTTGTGTGACGGGGGAGGAATGGCCCAGGGAACCCACTCTCCAGGAGGCACTCTCTAACATCCTGGGAGCATACCACCATTCCCAGGAGATGATGGGCCAGATGCTGGCCAAGTTGCAGGAGACCCAGCGGCTGCAGGAGGGACTGTACCTGGGGATCAGGGATGACCTAAAAAACATCTACACCATCCTGGTCACCATTGCAGGGGTGCTGGCTGTCATGGGCAAGACCATGAGGGAGGCAGTGGCACAGCAACGGGCCCCTGACACTAGCCAAACCGATGAACAGCCTTCCACCTCCGCTGGCGGAAGTGGACAGGAGGGCCCGCCACATGAACAACAGGCCACCAGCACCCCACCCCCTGCAGAAGAGAACCACCCAGCAAACGGTCCCTGCGATCCAGGCAGAAGCCAGAGATCATTGCCAAGACCCCGCCAGGAAATAAGACTCTCCTGATTGTCGCCCTTCTGTCCCACTCTGTGACCCTGTCCACCTTGAACTGCCATTACTCCCCTTCCTATTCCCCATTGGACAATGCACCTGTGATACCAAGAGACTGGACTCTACCCTGAACTTCCCTCCACCATCAGTCCAGCCCCTTGCACCACCCCCTCTTACTTATGAGCACCTAAATAAACACCCATGGAACAAATACAAATCTGGAGTCTGTCAAATGATTAAAATATGTATTAGTACAGCATTATCAAAGCATTGCAAATCAAAAGTACAGTGAAAGATACTTTAGGACGACCTCTGGTGGACAGTAGTGCATATAGCAGGAGCCAGAGTGGGGAACAGGGATCTGAAACTGGAAACCAAAGGGTCCAGTCAGTGGCCATAGACATAGGGAAAAAGGCTGCCTTGTACAATGTCCAACAGATAACTGAAATGTTAAGTGAACTTACAGTCTCTTACCTGTGTGTCACTGGAAGTACTGCTGAATTATATTGCTTCTGTTGTCAACATCTTCTTCTTCTGCCTCCTATTCCTCACTGTCCACAGGCTCCACCACTGCCACAAGACCATCTTGAGGCACATCCTCCTGCAGAAAAGGCACCTGGCGTCTCAAGGCCAGGTTGTGCAACATGCAACATGCAACGATGATCTAGCACACCTTCTTGGGTGAGTAGTACAGGGAGCCACCTGTCAGATGGAGGCACCAGAAACTGGCCTTCAGGAGGCCGAAAGTCCTTTCAATAATCCTTCTTGTACGCCCATGTGTGCCTCATTGTAACATTCCTCTGACCTTGTCCTGGCATTCCTCACTGGGGTCAGTAGCAATGAGAGGTTGGGGTAACCAGAGTCACCTGCAAATATCGAGGGACAACTGTTAGACAAACACTAACCCTTAGGGACAACCCCAAACCCAGACACCTACTCATACTGTGTGGGGACCTTGGGCTCACCTATTAGCCACACCTCTGGAGTTGGCCCATCACATATGGGATGCTGCTACTCCTCAAGATAAAGGCGTCATGCACGGAGCCAGGATATTTTTGGCATTCACATGGGAGATGTACCGGTGCGCCAAACACACCATCTGCACATTCATAGAGTGATAGCTAATTTCTATTCCTGAAAACTTGTTCATTTCTCCGGAGGTGGGGACAAATGCCACATGTGTACCATCAATGGCACCAATGATGTTGGGGATATTTTCCAGGGCATAAAAGTCAGCTTTCACTGTGGCCAAATCCTCCAACTGGGGGAACACGCTGTAGCTGCGCGTGTGTTTCAGCAGGGCTGACAACACTTTGGTCAACACTTTGGAGAACTTTGGCTGGGACATCCCTGATGCCATGGCCACTGCTGTTTGGAAGGAACCACTTGCCAGGAAATGGAACACTGACAGGACCTGCACTAGAGGGGGGATACCTGCGGGCTGGTGGATAGCTGACATCAGGTCTGGCTCGAATTGGGTACACAGTTCTAGGATTGTGGCACGATCAAATCTGTAGGTTATGATCCATTGTCGCAAGGTCCACCAGGGATCTGTACACCGGAGGATGCCGCCATCTCATATTCAGCCTCAGTGGTTGAAGCCTATGGAAGAAAACGCTGAGCAGAGGGTCATATTCACACATCTATTGCACTGATGATGATTTGTTTACTTTACAGAAACAAGATGTGAATCCGACAATCAGTTGCTGTGCCAATGTCTGCTGTGACACAGTTAGGTGCTATGCCCTGTGCCCCCTGAAATGGCACCTGCCTGACCAGTGTGGAGGGACAAGTGGAGATGAGGTAATTCCGCTGGCATTGTGTGCCGTCGCAGTAGGCAGTCGAAGATCGCCCTGCAACACAGCATTGGTTATCATTGGGTCCTATGGGTTCCAGGAGCCAATGGCGATGTACGCCAGTGGTGACGGTACATACCGCCGCAGACATCACCGCCATTTTCTATCTGTTCACTCACTTGCTACCTGACCTTCAACAGGAGAGGACCTACACTGCAAGTTCTGCTGTGACCTATGTCTGGAAGCGACAATGGCTCATGTGTATGGGGAAAGGGCCCCTGCCTTCACTGCGGAGGAGTTAGAGAAACTGGTAGATGGGGTCCTACCCCAGTACACGCTACTCTACGGTCCTCCAGACAAACAGGTGAGTACACTGTGAGCATGGTGCATGGGCCATGGATGTATGGATTGCTGTGTGTGTAAGCCACATGTAGGGGGGGCAGAGGCATCCTGGCCAGAGTGCTGCATGTAAGGTGGTCAATGTATGTGCGTCAGGGGATGGGAGGGATATGGTGGGCCATGAGTGTGACGGTCAGGACGGTTGACTAATTCACTTTTCTGCTGTCTTTTCCATGCAGGTTAGTGCCCACCAGTAAAAGGGTATTGAGCGTGCCATCGCAAAGGAGGCTCAGACCCTGGGGGTCTTTGACAGGCGGAGCACGCACTGCCGCAAACATTGGGAGGACCTGCGCCGCAGGGCAAAGAAGACAGCGGAGGCATTTGCAACAAACAAATGCATTCCTGGAGGGCATTCACTCTGGCGTGGCAGCCCAACAGAGAGCATTTAAGGCTCTGGCCTCTGTACTGATGGCAGCCATTGTACCTGTCTCTAGCCTCCCCCCTCCAACTTCCTCTACCCAGTCACAATCCCCTCAACCCCAGCTTATTCCAAGCACACCTTCAGACCAGGAATTCATCCAAATCAATACACAGAAGTGGCTAAGGCAAACACAAGCACCACACTTCATCTCACAGGCACTCACACAAGCACCATCCCCATGCAGAGACACCAACATCCACTGCCTCCACTGTGTCCCCCTCCTCCTCCTCGTCCACCTCCCTCCCAGTAGCGTCTCCACTCACCCCTGCATGCACTATATCCTCATCCCCTACCTCCATCACCAGCATGCCCATCACTACACACCCCTCACTGGCAGTTACCACCCCCACATCCATGCACATGTCCCCTGTGTCCTCTCCCACTGTGTCTGTGACCCCTCCACCCAAAGTACACAAGAGCAAGCACCCACCCACCCAAAAGCCATCCACCTCGCAACAGCATCCAGCCCATGCACCTGCACCCAAACTCAGCAGACAGACACCTCCTTCAACCACTCCCTCTTCCTCCACTCCCAAACCTTCTCCCTCTTCCTGCCCCAGTGGCCCTAAGAAGCTTTTACTGGCAAACATTGACCTGTTCCCTACCCCTCCCCCCATCCTTCTCCTCGGGCCAGGGTGGCCAAAACCGTACCCTGCACCTCAGCCACCAAGTCCACGACCGCTGTGGTTCCTGCAGCTGTCAGAGGCTCAAAGGGGGCACCCGTCAGGCCAGCCAGTGTGCCACCAACCCCTGCCAACGCAAAAACCATTCCACCACCTGGTAAGGTGAAGAAGGAGACAGCATCCAGCAAGGGGAAGGAGCCACAATCACCCAGCAAGGTCACCTCAAAGACTCCAGCTGCCAGACCCAAGGTGACACTACCATCTGTCAAGGCCAGGAAGGGGCACAAAACACCAGGCAAGGCACTTCAGCCATCCGAGGCTGCAGGAGAAGGGCTGGTGGCTACCAGCACAACCGCCAGCACCGCCACGTGCACCTCTGCCAGCACCGCCAGCAGCCTCACCACTAGCACCACCGCAAGCACCGCTACCTGCACCGCCACCTGCACCTCCGCAAGCTCCACTACTGTCAGCAGCAGCAGCCCCAGTGGGCAGCCGTCCGAGGCTGCAGGAGAAGGGCTGGAGCCTCCCTCTACCACTGGCAGCACCGGCACCTGCACTGCGGCCAGCACCACCACCTGCACCGCCGCACACCGCTCAAGCACCGCCGCAAGCCCCGCTGCAAGCACCGCCACCTGCACAGCTGATAGTAGCACCACTGCCAGCAGCAACAGCCCCAGTGGGCAGACGTCCGAGGCTGCAGTAGAAGGGCTGGAGCCTCCCTCCACCACTGGCAGCACCTCCACCAGCACCAGCACCACCACCACTATGCAGGCGTGGCCGCCGCCGGATGGACTCCAGCCCTGCCTCCATGGACTATCATGCATCCTGGTCACTGAAAATTTCATCGCTCAGACACCCAGGTGAGGGACTGTGAACTGCCACCCCCCAAGTGTTGCTTCCATGGGCACAAAGCCCCCTCCAGAACCAGTGGAGACATGCATCCACTCACCCTATCCTTGGCAGGATGAAGCAGACTGGGCACAAAGCCCCCTCCAGAACCAGTAGAGAAATGCATCCACTCACCCTATCCTTGGAAGGATGAAGCAGACTGGTCACAAAGCTCCCTCCAGAACCAGTGGAGAAAGGCATCCACTCACTATATCCTTGGCAGGATGAAGCAGACTGGGCACAAAGCCCCCTCCAGAACCAGTAGAGAAAGGCATCCACTCACCCTATCCTTGGCAGGATGAATTAGACTGGACACAAAGCACCCTCCAGAACCAGTGGAGACATGCATCCACTCACCCTATCCTTGGCAGGATGAAGCACACTGGGCACAAAGACCCCTCCAGAACCAGTGGAGAAAGGCACCCACTTGAGAGACTGTGGCCTTGCACTCCCCAGGACCAGGCAGTGGGCAAACCACCCACTAGAGAGACTGTGGCTTGGCACTACCCAGGACCAATCAGTGGACAAACCACCCACTTGAGAGACTGTGGCATTGCACTCCCCCGGAACAAGCAGTGGGCAAACCACCCACTTGATAGACTTGAGAGAATGGCTTTGCACTCCCCAGGACCAAACAGCGGGCAAACCACCCATGTGAGAGAGTGTGGCTTTGCACTCACCAGGACATCACTGTGGGCATATAGCCCCATCCAGGAGCAGTGGCATTGTCCCATCTTCTGGCTGAGGTGCCCCCCCTTCCCCGTCCCCCTGAGGTGCCTCCGTTGGTTCGACCTGATGCCCCTGTAGTGTTCTCTCCACATTGAGGCAGGAGTCAAGTGTGGGCTTGGCCTATGAGTTTTGGCCCAGTGGCCCACTGACATTTTGAGTGGACAATGTACTGCCTTATGTGCATATTGTAAATATTGTAAATACTGTTTTTGAATTTGTAACATATATCTGACTAATTCTAATATGACACTCATTTGACTCCTTTCCTTTTGTCCTGGCGTTATTCCAGATGGTTACGGGATGTATATGTAATGTTGATGCATGTGTTTGTGTGCATGGTGTTGGGGTGAGGGTGTTGCATGTGTGTGTCACTCTCTTTTTCCTCCCCCCTCTCCCTTGTGTGCTAGGTGCAGTACTCACCATGGCTGTTACCTCCGCCGTTCATAACATTGGTAAAACCTGTAGTTCGGGCTCCATGACGTCCTGGTTCTTCGTTGAGTGTCGAGAGGTGAGTGGTTTCCCTACTGTGTACTGTTTCTGCCATGCTTTTGATGGCGTTGGTACTGCCCCGGAAAAGCTGGCGGATGGGCGGGTTGTAATGGGGTGGGCGGTACATTGTCTTCCGTCTGTCTGTTGGCGGTTACCGCCACAGTGCTTGTTGCTATCGCCTTGGCAGTCGGAGTGTTAAAGTAGCTGTCTGTGTTGGCGGTTTCCTCCGTGGTCGTGATTCCATGTTTTTTTTACCGCTGGCCTGTTGGCGGTATTACCGCTGCTTTAACACCAACCGCCAGGGTTGTAATGAGGGCCTTAATCTCAAAAAGTTCAGAAGCAAATCAGGACTTTCAGTCAAGACAAAGTATGTGTAAAGGTGCCAAACTGAAGCTTTAATGAGCTGAACAGTTTTTATCTACAGAAATTATAAATTGTCCTCATTACAATCTAATAACATCTGTTTGCCATACATTTTCCACCTGTGAGAAACTGGGGCTGATTGCAGAGGCCCCATAACTTTTTGCCCCCATTTTCCACTTTATGCTGGTGTTTTCCTGACTCTGATGGTGCCCTGGGTACTGCTAACCAGTCCCAGGGTCTGTGCTCTGTGTAAAATGGATATGCAAATTAGGCTAATTATAATTGGCTAAGTAAACCTACCTATAAGTCCCTAGTATATGGTAGGGCATGTAGGTTTAGGGACCACAGCATAGGTGGTGCACACCTAGGTGCATTGCTGAGGTGCCCAGTGTCATTTTAAAAGCAAGCCTGCCTTGCTGGCTGCTTTTAAATTAAAGTTATATGCAAATTCGACTTTGGAATTAAAGGTACTTCCAAAGTCTTAAACTACCTTATTTTTACATATAAGTCACCCCTAAGGTGTGCCCTATGTGCCCCTAGGGCTGGGTGCCATGTAACTATAAGCAGGGACTTTATAAAAATAGATTTATAAGCCCTGGTGAGGTAAAAACAGCCAAATTCGTTTTTCCCTCATTGAAGTAAATGGCCTTCATAGGCTAGAATGGGCAGACTTTATTTAAAATTTTAAAGTCTCCTTAAGTGTTACATACCAAGAATTTGGTATCAAATTGATTGTTATAATAAATCCCACAACTTCCAGTTGTTGGATTTAATATAACTAGTGCAGGTAAAAAGTTTAGACTTTACCTAAAAAGTTGCCAATTTCAGCTCTGCATTGTTTTTGCTGCTGTGCTCTGATTGGCCAGCCTGCAGCAGCTTCTGCCAGGCTACTTTAATGAGGTGTGAAGTGGCCTGACTTCACACAAAGGAATGTGCTTGGGGGAGAGAATCTCCCCTCAGCAGATGGTGAGGCAGGAAGGGGGAGGGCTGCCAAACTGGTCTTCAAAGGCAGAGAAGGACATCTGGAGCACCCAGCAACACCCCCACATCCTGCAACCCCAGACAGCTAGGTGCCCCCTTGATTAGATTAGGAGAGGGCAGGAGAGGGGTGTGTTTATGATTTTTAGCCACACCAGTGGGTGGGCTCAGCCAGATCTCTCCTCCAAAAATCAGATTCATCCATTTTGGATTTTTGGAGACTGTTGCCTTCTGGGATGGATTTTTGCCACACTTCCCAGGAAGTGGTCATCACAGGGGGACGACCCTGTCCCTGATTGGAGAACCAGGGCCCCCCTGCTTTTCACCCAGGAGCAAGGATAAAACTGGCAGACCTGCACCCACGCCTCAGATCCCCACCAAATTTCAAGAAGAAAGAACTACAAGGAGAAGAAGGACTGCCCTGCTGGACCCCTGGCCTGCACCTGGACCCTGCACTCAGAAAGACTGCACCAGCTGCACACTTGGGCTTCACCACAAGAAGGACTTTGCCTGGCTTCCACTGGTTCAAGGAGGGACTCCCTGTTTGCTACAGGTGAAAAATTGCTAACCAGAGTCCCCTGCACCAACTCCTGAAAAAGTGACCAGCTGACCACTGCCCAGTGGCCAAAAAGGAGTTTGCGCCAGGTGCACTCTGGGAGTTGAAGTCCGCACTTCCCAAGGACCATCACAGAACTTCTGGACCCTTGGGGTGAGCTGTGGACCCCAAAAGAACCTTAAAAGAACATCTGGGTGAAGCCCCAGAAGTTTGGAAAAGATTGGAGAAATTTTAGAAAAAAGCTCCATAAAGTGACCGACTCGACGCGGAAATTCTAGCCGGCTTGCCTCAACCGCGACCCGGCCTGACTTCGTGGTTCGTCCCGGTCAAGAAAAACATCCGAAAAAGAGACTAAGTCCGAACGTAAAAAGTTGACCGGGACCTTCCAGCCATCGTATCCGAGAAGGGCTCCACGGACGTCGGATCAAGATCCAGGTTTACCCCGGTCGAAGGATTTTCATCTCGAAAAAACGACTAAGTCCGAAGGTAGAAATCACCACCGAGGAAACCGACTTCGCGTATCCGGACAAGGGCTCCAGGAGGTCGGATCCAACTGGCAGGTTCGTCCCGGTGAAGAAAAACTTCAAAATAAAGACTAAGTCAGAAGGTAACTTTTTAACCGAGGCCTCCCGCGACCTGTAGCCGAGCAGGGCTGCATCGCGATCGGCCTGAAAGTTTGACTTTGTCCCGGTCCTGGTGCAACCAGATGACCCGATTGGCGCTTTTTGTTTCTATGCGCTAGAAAATAATAATACTTTAAAAATTCATATCTCCGGTTCCCCTGAACCGATTTTAATCGTTTTTGTGTCATTTTAAAGATAAAAATATAAGCTATTTTTATAAATTGGTTTTGGATTTTTAAACTGTTTCCTGTGTTTTATTTAATTACTGTTGTGTGATATTTGAATGCTTTACACTTTGTCTCCTAAGTTAAGCCTTGACGCTCGATGCCAAGCTACCAAGGGTAGAGCTGGGATTAATTTACTGAGACCTAACTGTACTTTTGTGGAGGTTTGTGGCTTGTTGCTAGGTGTAGGTACCTACCTGCCCTACCAATAACCCATTTTCCAACACCACCCATCTGAAAAAACTATATTATCCTACGATCCTTAATTTCCTTTTGTTAAATAGGCCCTCATTAAGACCCTGGCGGTATTCTAACCACCAGGGTAAATGTGGCGGTCCCCAGACATGGTGGTGCAGACCGCCATGTCTCCACTAATATCGCCAGGGCGGTTGGGACTGCTGTGTTGGAGATGAGCATCTCTGACCCACCAGTCCACTGAAGACCACCTGCAGTATTAGGATCTGGCAGTATTAGGAGCCGGCTTTCCTCCATGGCTTCCGTGGCAGTACTACCGGATTCCAACACTCTAGCCTCTGAGTACACTAATTATACTGTCTTTAATGATCCTACTCTAGCAACTTCATTGCCTTTGATGAACCCTGACAATCGGGGAACTCCTGATAACACTTTTCATTTAGCCAATAAGGAGGAGGCTCCCCATCCCTCAACCTCTTCTAGGGATCCAGGGCTCTATTGTTCAGATACCCCATTAGATACGATTTTATCGGGCCCTGCACCCTGTGAAGTGTACACTACACAAGACAATACAGATACAGGCAACGATATTCCTCCAAAGGAAGCTAGATACACCAAATCCAGTGATCTTGCCCAAGTTCTTAGTTGGAATATAGCAGGACTGGAAAGCAAAATGCTAAATTTGGAATGGGGTCAATTTATTGACGATCATTTAATATCCCTATTTCAAGAAACTTGGGCGACGGGTCCCAAACACAGATTAGGTTTTAGAAGTTATTGGGTTCCAGCTCGTAAGTCATCCTCTGGGAGATCTTCAGGAGGGCTACTTATATGGTTAAGTATTTCTCTCAGAAGCAAAGCTGTAGTGATAGACACGGGCTGCCCTGATCTACAGGCCCTATTGCTAACGATTCCCGAGGAGAAATCCTTACTAATAATCAATGTTTATAACAGGAGTGTGGGTTCCCCCGTAGATCACAACGCTCTATCTTAATTGGATAGCTTACTTAAAAACAAAATTTCCCACTTTATTTTGATTGGAGGGGATTTTAACGTTACATTTGAGCCCAACCCCCTGGTTCAAAAGATATATCAGGAAGAGGACGCCTGTTGGGGGATTCCACAGCTAGTCTCCAACAAACGGCCGAGATTGGGCAAAACAGCCCGTTTAGTGGCTGATATTACAATAACTTATGGCCTTCGAGCCTGTAATGGTCGCTCCTGCTCTGATGCAAATTTGCATCCCACTTTCAAACGAGGAAGGATTAGAAGCCAGATTGATTATATACTCCTCGACTTTAGACTGTGGGGCCATATGGTTGATATGAGAGTACAAGAGCATGAAGAGAGCGACCATGACCCATTGATTCTATCAACTAGAGGCTTATTCCCTTTACTTGAGACACACCATTCTAAGCTTTATGCCCATCAGCTAGTTTTATCAAATAATAGACGGAATTTAAAATGGGAGTTTGTTACTACATCCCCCGAGCATCTTTCATTAATCTACAATCTGCTAGCTAATCAAATGGAGTGTATGCTGCATTATAATGAAGATGATGAGGGTGATAGGCTTTTAGCAGCCCATAGTAAACTGTTTGATTCCCTAAAACACCTCTTCACAAAAGAGATCTCCAGCAATTCCAAGAAAAAGTGCCGGGCACAGTGGTTTAACAATTTATGTAGGGAAGCACAGCTCACTCTTCTGAAAGTTTTAAAAACAGGCCAAGTTGAATCTATAAGAATAGCTAGAAAAGATTATAAGAACGAATGTATCAAGGCTCGTCGAAGCTGGGAAGAGGCTAGATGGGTAGCCATCTTGGAAACCGCTAAACCAAAAGATACCTCCAGGTTTTGGAAATTAATAGCAGAACACTGTGGAGACTCTGCCTCTGTACCTGGCACATCAATTCTTCCTGCAACCTGGGTTGAGCATTTTGGCCAATTATACGCAGGTTCTCCCAAGGTATCTTCTAGGTCCCTAGATGTCCCAATATTCCAAGCCGCTACCCCGATCTCATTTACTTTAGCTGAAACTAGAGCTGCTATTGATTGACTAAATTGGGGAAAGGCTCCAGGTCCTGATAAGATTCCGGGCGATCTATACAAGACAAGACCTGACATATGGGCTCCTTATCTCAATCGAATCTGCAATGCAATCGCAGCTGGAGCCCACATCCCTCTCTCATGGAAAGGGGCCAAGATAGTTCCTATCTTTAAAAAAGGTTGCCCTAATATCCCAGCCAACTATCGCCCGATCAGTCTCCTGGATAATTTTCAAAAAATCTATGCCAAACATCTTTTGTGCCACCTTGATGAATGGATCATTGAATCTAATGCCCTATCTAATCTACAAGCAGGGTTTAGACCTGCTGTGAGCACTATTGACCAAGTCTTAAGATTCCTGGCAATCAAGTGGAAGAATGTGGTCTGACTTGGGGGGGGGGGAAATCTGTATGTGGTCTTCATAGACCTAAGAGCTGCATTTGATCTGATCCCCAGGAACATGCTTTGGTCAACACTCTCCAACATGGGGGTTCCTGCTGGTCTCTTGAGTCTTATCATCCGGCTTCACGATAATACCTATGCCTAAATTAGATGTGGCAAGGAGGGTGAGCTGACAGATTCTGTGGCCATCAACAGAGGAGTCCGGCAGGGGTGCGTTCTGGCCCCTACCCTTTTTTGCTTTATATCAATAACTATATCCGTTATTTGGAGAATTGCATAAACGACTCGCCCAAATTGGCAGGGGAAAAAATCCCATGTTTATTGTATGCGGACGATACAATCTTGCTAGCCAAATCTCCTGTGGGGATCCAAAATTTGGTTAACCAATTTTGTGCTTACTGTAGGGATTTTGAGCTTGACGTCAATGCTAAAAAAACAAAATTTATGATATATAGCTCTCTAAGGAAACAACCTTGTGATAAAATGGAAATGAATTCAATACCACTGGAGAAAGTGGAAGAGTTTGACTATTTGGGAATTAGATTATCAACCACTGGAAAATGGGAGGCAGCCATTGGTAAAGGGGCACTTATTTTAAGTCAAAGAGGTGGGGCCCTAGTTCGCAGGTCCAGAAAGGTCCTGAGTTCCCCTTTGATTATAATGGCCGAGATCTACAATACCCAAATCTGTGTGGCGGCCTCATATGGAGCAGAACTCTGGGGATCACACAGAAGACTGGATATTTTACAAACAAAAGAAAACAACTTCCTTAGACAGGTTTCCCGGTTAGGGGTAGGTACCCCAATGATTCCTCTCAGGCTCGACTTAGGGTTAAACAGCATTACACCCATAGCGGCCTTGAGACCGCTTTCTTATTGGATTCGCCTTTGGACAACTCCCGAACTTGAACCATATAGGGTGGCGGTGAGGGAACTTATAGCTACTTCACAGGGCCCGATTAGAATTCAATGGCTGCAGGAGATGAAATCTGCTTGGGCTAATATAGGTCTTTCCCACTACTGGGAACACCCTGAACTGATTCCCAATAAGGCAAGACATCTCGTCAAAAGAATATATTGGGAAAAAGTCAACAAAGATATATTGCGCCAAAACGGGCTGGGTAGGCTAAAAACAGAATTTCTCCAAATTAAACATGAACCTTGGCCCGAGATTTTCATGACCCTCCCTATGCCATCTCATGCTCGTGCCCTTTATCTACAGCTTAGATATGGTTCCCTGCCTACTAATATTTATACGGCCCAGTGGTCATCCAGCGTCCTTTCGACTGATAGATGCATATCTTGTCCTCTTCATAAAGAAACAATCGAGCATATTTTGTTTTTTTGTCCCTCATACAAGAACCCCAGAGGAAAGTGGATTATCCCCCTCTGTAAAAATGTATTACTGTCGGATAGAGTCAATGCCACCAGAATAAGCAAATATGAAACATCCACACTGGTTGCCTCCTCAGTTTCCACATTTTTATCGGAGGCTTGGCGTATCAGTCGTAGGCTCATTTCTGTAGAGAGGCCCCAAGAGCTTTAGGCTGAGCCTTTGTTTGTTTACAGAGGGAGATCTCAATCAGATCTATATTTCTTTGTTCCTTCTTTTATCTCATAATATATGATATGTACCCTGTTATTTCTCTGATTTTACTAATTTATATGTGACATCTTTTCCTGTATTTTAGCATGAATTCTGGACCTTTTTAGGAGTAAATTGAGACCGCATAAGCTAATTTTAATTTTAGTTGTAAGGATTTTATTGAAATATTTTATACGTTAGCTGATTATCAGACTTTTACAGTATCTTGAATGATTGTTATTATGAATTATGATGAGTTATTGCGATTCCAATGGATATATACAATCATGTAAAACTGTTTTTTTCTTTTAATTTTAAATGGCCCAAATAATTTGGACCGAATGTATTTAAATAAAAATAAAATACTACCGCCACGAAAACCATTGCAGAAAGGCTACTGGTGACAGGGAATGTCTTCCCTTTCACAGGTAGGCGATTCACCAACTCCCCCAGCAAGGACTATACCCCCTTCTAGCCATAGGGCCCCCCAGACACAGCACCTCATCCCCCTCCAGACACAGGACACCACACCCCTCCCCGCATACATGCACTCAGGCACCCACACGCACCCACAGGCACCACACACACCTACACTTACATACATGCTTTCACTCATCCGCATCCATATACATATTCACTTCAACATTCATACACGCATTCCCTCACACGCATCCATACACGCATTCACTTCAACATTCATAAATGCATTCAAGCATGCATGCTCACACACAGACAAACACGCATTCACCACAACACACACACTCGCATACAGGCACGCATTCACACTTATATGCATACACGCTCTCACTTCAACATTCGGAAACGCATACAACCAAGCATACACACATTCATACACACACGCAGAAACCACACACTCACACACCAGCCCATGCCCTCCCACCACCCTCCTCTGTCGGCCGATCACCTTACCTGGTCCAGGGAGAAAGTCATCCGGCAGGGAACGGGAACGGGTGCTCCTACCGCCAGCAGCGCCCCACCAGCAGGATACCGCCAGGACGTAATATTGCCCATAATACGGCTGGTGGAGTCCAGCTGGCAGAGCCGGGCCAGTGTGGGAACCGCCAGAACGCCTCCACCAGCCAGCACAACTACTGCCAGATTTCAACCAAAGTGTGGCAGAAATCCAGCAGTACCTATGATATGGTGGGCGGAAGACCACCAGCACTGGCGGTCTTCTGGCACCCACGGCTTTGGCAGTTTTCTGTGAAGACAGCCAAAGTTGTAATGAGGGCCATAGTGTTAGTAATGGATTAGCAGAAAAGCTGGGTTTCTATCATAAGTGTAAAAACTGAGACTCCAGTTAAGGAGTTAGGGGCCCCTCAATGCCTTGAGCACTGCTCCCAGTGCACCTGATGCACCATTGATAGCTACGCCCCTGAGTGTCATAGAATGTGTTTTACTATCAACAGACTATTAAAACTTGCTTCCCTCCATAATGAAGATAAGGCTAGTTGTTGGCTAAAGTGGATGTTGGCTATAATTCTATGTGTATAATTTGGGCAAAGATTTAGATGTTCCTTGTTATACTTAGCTTTTCAAATATACCTGCAGTATTTCTCACATGATGCAAAAAGCAATCACCTATGCAAGGAGTCTATGACAAAAGTTGAATGCCACAAATTGTTTACATGTGATGTTGAGCAAACATTCAGAAGCACAGGATTGGATGTTTATTTAATGATGTTTACAGCTTGCACTGTACCAATTAAGCAAATTGCTGTAGTAATGAGAAGCAGATACTTCTATGTTACTGGCAACATCTGTGCAGACTCTGTACACAAAACAGCAAACAATATCTCCATTATCGTTAAAGATTTCTTTCAGCTTTGTTCATGGAGCAATGGTCATGGAGATGCAACTAGCTTCGTTCAAGGACGCTTAGACTCTGAAAATTAATCTCATATCTATTTTACTTTAAGTAACTTTCACATATTTTTCACAAAGTTACATCTGCCTCTGATGCACAGCAGGTCAGCAGGGCAGCATTTTCAGCACGTATGTATGCTGCTTTTAAAGGAAACATTTCTACAATATAGTGAATTAGTCTACAAAGATAAAACAAATTCAATGAGCCTTATTGGTTTTCAATATAGAAAAGTCCATTTACATATAGTATTTATAGTTTGATACCACATACCTGGCATTAACTTTAGGGTCCTAATGCTCCCTTTTCTGAAGAGACAACAGAAGACAGTTTCACATTGCAAAATTGAAATAGGACTTTTTAAATAAGTGGATTATTATTTGTGGTGATACATCACCCACCGAAAGGATAACAAGAGTATCCTGCCAGGATGAACAATAAAAGTTACTATATTAACCAGCGGTCAAAACCTTGGTAGCTATGGCACAGAACAGACAGTGAATGTGTAATGTATCTATGCAGTACCAAAACAATAATAAAGTCAAAACTCCAAACAATAAAAAACCCAAACAGAATTAGAAACATAGATTTACTTTAACAAATTAAATGACCCCGCAACTACTAGAATCAAATAAGGGAAGTCACGTATGATTTTTATTGCTTCAAGTTAAAATAGCATCAAAAACAACTGAGAGCCAATTATAGTCTATGGTGGTGGTAGACTAGGACTTAGGCAAAATTTCAGGCTGTCTGCCATGGATCCAGCTGAGTTTATTCAGGTCAACAATTTTACCTTCTGTCTTGTTTTTAATGGAGTTGAAAACCCTTCAGTGGGCTCAGCCTGAAGCTGCATCCAAAGGAGATGAATCAAATTGGACTCCTTGTTGTGCGGTCCCCATGACAGCCCAGGAGATCTTGGAAGTTCAAAAATGTTCCATGTCCCAACTTTTCATGGTTTTTGGAGCAACACCTCTGGGGCACTTTTAGGGATCCCAGGATTTCAGGGAGGGCCATCACTTAGGGACCATGACTCACTGCACCACTAGCTTCCAGTCCAGGTCCAGTTGGTACTGGTCAACTGGTCACCTCAGGAAAAAGGCTTTTTGCAGGTAACTGACCCATGGAGCCTAATTCATTGTTCTTGACACAAGAGGAAACAGGTCCAGTACTTCAGGGTTCCTCCTAGGTCAGAGACAGCAGGTCCAGTACTCATCTGATCTTCCACAGGTCCAGAATGTGTTCAGAGGAAGGTGTCCTTCGGGTAAAAGATCCCAGGGGCAACTCTACCCACCTTTGCAGATACTAAATGAAATCTGACAGTGCACCTTGTTCCTAAATGTCAAGGTGGAGAAACCCTTCCTTCCTTGTGCAGAGCCTGTGTGCCCACCAAATGAATTAGTCAGGGAAATGTGTAGCCCCCTCCTCCGCTATGGTCACTGACAAATTGTTGTGGGAGTTAACTTCCCTCCAACTCGGTTTGGTGCCAACCTGACTGGAGAGAGAAAGGGTGGCCTTCTACTGGTTTCACCTTACATCTACTTGTGAAAGGGCAGTCTCATTTCCAAGGTCATTCTAACTCTAACTTGTGTTCCTGCAAGGGGACAAAAATACTTACTCACATCCAAGCCATTGTTCATGCTCTTAGATCAGTTTTCACACCTCATTTAGACCACATACTAGCATACCAACTGTCAGTAGACTAGTGCTAATTAGCCCACTGGCAATACAGGCAAGTTAAAGGTAACTTTCTAAATACTACTTTTCCTGTTTATTGAAAATCTGACTTTACTGTTGTTGATATGCATGAAAACTGTCAATGTATATACACATATGTAAATATGTGCTAGCAGAACAACAAACTTGCATTACTATTGTCAATTCTACCCAACATGACCTTCTTGTCAACCCTAAGCCATAAGTGCATTGTCAGTCAGGCCCTGTGACCCAGGCTTGAAGCAACTGAATGACAGATCCCACGTGGGGTGACACGTAACCCAGAGACAAACATGTTAAACAGGAAAGACCCAGATCGATTCCCCAGAAAGGCAGCAACCCAACAAAGGTCCTGGGAAATTGGCCCCAATAAACTACATTTGGCCAGAGAAGTGTGTGTTCTCAAAAAACTATAATGATAGATGCCACATGAGGTTAGGAGCACACACCCAATCAGAACACAGCACACACACTACACGCAGTGATCATGTGATACCCATGCCAGACATCTGTACTGCGCTGTCCCGGCCATTGCGTTTAATTAAACAGATTGTTCCTGCTTTGCCAATCGCCTCTTGTCTTTCGTTTATTTAAGGTAAATCCGCATTTGAGCAACAATTTTGGTGAGACAGCCAGGAGAGATTGGTATTCCAAGCCTTGACTGCAGCTGAAGAAAGGGGACCCCACCCATACTGTTTCACAACAGCACAACAAAGAGAGGTGAGCAGATGCCACAATTGATTGAACGTCCTGCTGAATCTGCGGGGTGGAGGTCCATTCTGAATCCACCAGCAGAGGGAAGAAACTACATCTGATCCTTAGTTCCAGCAACTAGGTCTCTGCTTGGACCGATGGAAAGACACAGATGGTATGCCTGACCCTGGATGTGGTATAGTACTCCGCTTGGACTGCTGAGAGAGACACAGGTGGCACACATGGCACAGGGTGTGATATAGGGCTCTGCTTGGACTGCTGGGCGAGACAGAGATGGTGCGTATGACCCAGGGTGTCACATAGGGTTCTGTTTGAACTGCTAGGCGAGACACAGAAGGTAAGCTTGATCCCTTAGTGTAACATAGAGAGATAGGGACAAGGCCTCAACGCTTTGATTACTGGGTGTGATACAGATGGTACGCATAGGCTGTAGGTGTGTTATAGAGCCAGCACCTCAATCTTATTTTAAAATCTAAAGGGGTTTTCGCAGGACTACCAGTCTCATAAACACTGTTGATGTCTGATAGAAAATGAGAGGTGTTATCGGTTTGGACCTCTTGGCATGACACAGATGATATGCTAAGCCCCTGAGTATGCAACAGGGAACAATTCAGACGTTAGGGAACATTTTGACCTTGGAGATTGGGTGTAGCTTGTGTTTAGCCAAGGAGGACCTGTATTTGTTGAGTTGGTCCTTCTTCTCCATATAAATTGTTGCTATCTTTGCCTCCGAGCCGATATTGACTGACTATCGGGCTCACTTGGTCCTGTGTACTGCACAGAGCCTCCCCTTGGCAACGGGCTGCATATGCTTGGAGCGGACTATGGGTTTCTTGGACAAAGTCATAATTTTTTATCTGTCAATTTTTACTTCTATTTTCTCTTCATTTCCATTGTGGTTTTCAAATGATGCATTTTTTGGTGCAGATAAAATGTTGCAATTATATTTAATGTTGAAAGGCTAGGTCTTGTTAAGTATTTTTAAGTGTATATAAGGAAGTCACTATCTTTTTCTCACAAAGATTTATTTCATGCCTGCTAATCTGCTGCTAAAACAATTTACAATGTTTAAGTGAAGTATTGCACTTTCTTATAGATTGTGATTCTTCATTTATGTTGTTTTATGTGTTGTGAAAAGTCTACTTGATGCATCTCTGTCTAAAGTTGAGCTCATAGCTAGTAGCTATTGCCAGCAAAATCCTGTGTACATATTCTCCCATGATTAGAGTATGATTTAAGACTGTACCAGTTGCCTAAATAGGTTCCCAACTCATCACAGAGTAACTGTTAAGCTGCATGCAAACTAGATTTCCCACACAGGCTAAAAAGCTAGATAAAAACTAGTGTGAATGGCACACACATACAAAGGCACACCACAAAGCTCTTAGGAAGTTGGCCCAAATAAAACACTTTTAGCTGGAGGAGTGCACTTTCCCCAAACATCATAAAGTTAGATGCCACATGAGGTAAGGAACACACAGCCAATCAGAACACAGCACACACACTACACGCAGTGATCATATACTGCCCATGCCGGACATCTGGACATTACCTACTCACCCACACTATGTCCATGCAAGGTCGAGACCCACCTGCATACTTTCTCAGTTGGTCAGGTTTATGGCCTCATGACTAGGCCTGGATTCCGTCTCAAAGAATGATTCATTTGTTTTATTGCACCTGCAAGACAATGTATAAAAAGATGCTCAAAACACTTTAACTTTGGGAGACAGTCATCAGACCCCAACTCTGTACTGCGCTCTCCCAGCACTTGAATTTAATTCTACAGACTGTTCCTGCTTTGCGAATGCCTCCTGTCTTTCCTTTATTTAAGGTAAATCCACACTCATGCAACACTGTTAGATTAGATTTTTTTCAAATATTACAGATATTTCTTAAATGACTTTTGTTATTTTTTCCAGTCAAAAATTACAGATAAAGACGCAAAAGCTGTATTTTTATATTTTGTAGGATTTAAATACAACCCTACCAGTGAAAATAGATTTTGAGCTGTGGCACTGGAGAAACATGCCACATTTTTTTGCACATGTTGCTCTGTTAAATATCAGACACCTTACCTTGGGCCTCTGCAGCTCTGCTGGCTTAGCAGCGAGCACCGTGGTTGGTACTGGCAGGAGCCGGCAACTCTGCTTGCTCCTGCCTGTGCAGGAGCAGCATTTGTCTACTTCTCCCACTGGTGGGACCCAACTAGAGCTCTCTGCCTGGGAGAGTGTGAACTGAGTATGGCCGCACTTCCCAGGCAGAGCACCACAGTGCCCCAGGGGTGAGCTCCACAGGACACTGTAGAGCATTGAGACATGGGGGATGGGGCCCCTAGGACAGATGTTAACAAAGGGATTTCGGCACACAGGCTCTCTCCACTATTTTTAAAAAACTGGCCTGAAATATGGGGCCCACAGGACCCAAAAGAAGTTTGGGGAGGGGGGCACATGCCCCTACCCCTCTACTCAACATTTTGCATGGGAGATAGGTTACTGGGGCCTATTTATGGCTCTGGAGGAAGACTGCATATCCCCTTCCCACAACTATATTCCAGTTGATGTTTTCTTTTTTCTTTAAAAGTCAAGATTCCACAGGACTCCAGCGTGATCACAAATGTTTAAAACAGATATGCATAGTTTGGCCCCTGGGGGTCCCTCATGGACCCCCTATAGGATCACCTCTCACTGGAGTCCCTCAAATCCAACCATCCAGATAAACAAATATATTTGAAGCTTAATATCTCCAAGACTACTGAACTGATTTGCACCAAATCATGAAAAGCACACTTTCTGGTCTGAGATCTAGCTTCGTGCCAAATTTGGTGTAATCCGATCAGCAGTTTTTACAGTAGTACTGCCAAAATAAGTCTATGGAAAATGCATTCGAATTTTGGGTTTTGGGACCCTTCCTCTTTTTCTTGGCCTTCGCTTGAAGGATCATCCTGAAACTTCCCATGCGCAAATTTGGCAAAAAAGTGAGCCTTTGTGGAAAGTTCTGAAGAGATTTGTTGTACTGTACCAAGGTTATTAGCAAAACAAAAAAGCCATTTCTTATGGAAATGCCGATCTAAGTATACGTACCCCTTACCTAGTAGTTCACAACAATTTATTCTGTTTCTTCAATCACAGGCTCCTTAGAAGCGGAAAAATGTTGTTGTTTTGTACCTCAAATACAGTGGGCTGCAGTTGTAGTGCCGGCTCTTCCTTCTTTTTAAGGAACATTGATCTATCTATCTATCTATCTATCTATCTATCTATCTATCTATCTATCTATCTATCTATCTATCTATCTATCTATCTATCTATCTATTTTTTCACATATTAATCATCTTTGAAAACAAAAACAAAATGTAGGAGGTCAAGAGAAAATAGTAACTAACATAGGAGTACATAGAAAATCAATTAAATATGTTGTGTCAATTAGTAAGGAAATTAAAGTACAACATAGTCTGCAACATTTTTTTTGTTTTATCACTGAATCAAAGAAAGTAAATTTGTGGCTGCCACATTGTAATTGGAGGTGATGATCACCTATGTTGCTTCTGATGCCTTATGCACACTACTCATGTTCATAAAGTCACAGCCTACATGTTCCACTTCTGTTGCATACAGGGTTAAGTCTGTTTAGCTTGTGAACACTGAATTACCTTTACTGAAGCATCCTTTTGCACAACCTTAAATACTCCTCGAAGTATTGCTCAAATAACTAGCACCTAATGTGATGGAGATTATTACTCCAATTGTCATGATCGAGCTGGATTCCATTATTACTTAAAACCTGGATTTAAAAAGCAGTTCCATCACAGTTAGAAAACATATAACCCTGTTTGCTAGCTGCCTAGATGATGAATCATTAGGCTTACTTTCATTTCTTGGCCAGTCTGTACCATCTCAAAGGCAAGGGGTGGGCTTGGGCTTAGGTGTAAGTGTATGGCACACAATGATTGTATGTTGTACTACTCGCAAAACACATTCATACCGTGTACTCCATTCATATAGTTCATCAAGGATTCAAATATGCATTTTGAGAGGGTTAACAGAAACAAACCGATAAATAGACTAAAAAATAAAATTATGTTCTAAAAAATCTAATCATTATAAGCATGATAACCAACATTGGGAAGTTAATTCAAATCGTAAAATAGAGATTTCAACTTATCACCAAACAAGCAAAATCTGAAAGATAAATGCTTTACATGGATCAGTAATGCTGTGCATAATATTAAACTTAAGCATGAAGCTACACAACAAAACTTATCTTCATGGTGGTCCCCTCCAGCATATGGGGCCGTCCACTTCGGCAGCACATGGTGAGACAGCCCAATAAGTGCAGCAACACTTACCTTCATGGCAACCCCCTCTGGTGCATGTGATTGGTGACTTGGGCAGCACACAGGCAGAAGGCTGGATTGGTAATGCAGCACTTCACTTCACAGTGGCCCCCTCTATGATATGGGGGTCACTGATTTGGGCAGCACACAGGTAGAATGACTGATCAGGAACATATGTCACACTCCTTTTCAGGGGTCCACTCGACAGGTTCCCCGATTGTACCTCCCTCCCACTAATAACATTTCCTGTTACAGAATCCTTTGATCTCAACAGGTAGATAGATGCTGGCACTCCAGGTTCGAGGGTTTTGGAAATGGCCCTTTTTGCAGGGTCATCCCCAAAATATGTGCCTTCCTCCTTCCCCTTTTGCTGAATTTGTGTTTTTGTTGGCCTTAGGACTCTGAGCACTGATAGCTAGTGTTAAAGTTCATGTGCTCACTCTTTAAAACATGGTAATATTGGCTTATCCTAAATTGGCATATTTAATTTACTTATAAGTCCCTAGTGCCAAGGTTCTGTAAAGTAAATGTTACTAGTGGGCCTGCTGCATTGATTGTGCCACCCACATATCAACCCAGAGGGCGGGGAGCAGTCCATTTAAAAGATAGCACGTGTGCTGTTAAGTTTTACATGTCATGGTAGTGAAGAACTCCTAAATCTGTTTTTCACTCCTTCAAGGCCTCTCACACAGGATACCATTTGAGTTACCTTATTACATTTTATAAGTGTAATTTCTGAATCGAAAGAGATACTCGATTCAGGTTTGGTGTCTCTGGGACAACAATTTAAATCCTTACAGATGGTAAAGTCAGATATTAAATTGCAGTTCTGAAAATACCACTTTTAGACATATGGTATTTTCTTGTCTTCGTTACTTGGAGCCTGCAGCATGTCTCGGAACACAAGACTGGGTGTAGTTGGCCTTTGGGCTTTGTGTATTCCTCCTAGACAGCCACACATAATGGAAGATTAGGTATGACTGGATGAGACATCACTGCCAGGATTGGAAGGAGAAACTGGGCACAGTCCCACTCACATCTAAGTAGACTGTGTCCTGTCTGCACACAAAGGACCTAATGACACTGCCTTGTTTCTTGATCCAGCTTGGAGCCAGGACAGGGGTTCCTGGAAATCAATACAGTTCAACAACACTGTCTTCTCCCTCTTCCAGAACAAGGGCACCAGTGTCTAAAAGAAAGACCTCAAACACCACCACTTGTGTGCACTTCTGGACCTGTGGATACTCTGTTAGGAAGAAGGACTGCTGTGCTAATTCAAGGACTGCCACGCTGCTGACTGCTGCTCTGAAGGAATTGCTGGCCTGCTGCCTCTTGCCCTCTTGCCTGGGAAAGAAGAACTGGACCTGTAACTTCATCTTGAACCTAAGATCCCAGAGTGATTTCTCAAAGGCTAGTCTGCTGGCCTCCCGATCGAGCATCACAGACAACAGGCTCCGTAACAGCTTTTGAACCTGAGGGCGAGTTCCTGACCCCCAAGAAGTACCTCTCACGTCATGTCCTGGATCCTTCATTTGTCTCTTGAGCTCTTATATTCAGGCTTTTGGGCTCTTTGTGACCGTGACCGGGCCCATTCACACCGGAACTGCACCACTCACAGTGAAAATCACCACAAGCTGCCACCAGCCTATGTCTTCACCCAACAAGCATCAATCACTGCGGAGGACCACCAACACGAAGTACCAGCCTGCTTGTCCTCGACACACAGCCTTCTCCTTGTGCCATGCCGATCACCACCAGTGACGCTCTCCTTGCTCCTGGCGACCTTCTTCCAGGTGAACCGGACTCTTGGCATAACATTTGAGAAGGTAAACCTTCAGTGGGACTAATCTGGTATTCGACCCACGCTTCATTGTGGTCATCTTGAAATTTTGACTTTGACCCAGCCCAGCATGACTAGATAGCTGTGAGTGGCATTTTATGATTTTAGGCACTATATTGAAGCTTATTCTTTAAAACTTCCTTACTCTACTTCTACTGATTGAATTTATGTTATTTTGGTGTTGGTTTATTTATTACATTTTGACCTTTATTTCTAACTTGGTGTGGTTCTGTGGTGTTTTCACTGTTTTCACTGTTTTAATGTTTGAAGTGTTACACAAATACTTTTCACATCGCATCCAAGTTAAGCCTGACTCCACTGTGCCAGGGTAACTTGGGTATGCCTTACTCTGACAAGATTGTGATTGCTGCTTTACCAGGCTTGCACCCCAGTCAACCAGTCACCCAATTTGCAACACAGGGCAGGTGGTTTTAATTATCCTAGGTGACGCCTCACCCACTGAAGAGACCAGCATACCTTGGTCCCCAACCCTGGTCACAAAAGGCAGAATTGATGTAGAGCTGCAGTTAATTGCTTGACATTTGACAACTTGCGCGATTCAGTCTTCCCATTTTATAATCCATTTCCAGATACAGAGGTGACCTAGGGCCTGATTTAGATGTTGCTGGAGGGGAATACTCTGTCACAAATATGACAGATAACCTGTCCACTGTATTTCGATCCCATTTATCCTATGGGGATCGTAATACGGTGGACAGGGTATCCGACTTGTTTGTGACAGAGTATTCCATCCACCAACATCGAAACAGGCCCCTAGTGTCTTTATTTGGAAATTTGCACAGCAGACATTCCTTAAAGCTCCTACTTCTCTGTTCTGTCTTTCATTGGGAAGCAGTCTGTCACATCAGGAGTGACTCCAAACTTGTGATCCACACAACACAGGCAATGGGAGTGTCTCAGGATCACACCTGCATGTCAGTCGCACTGATATATGCCTATCAAAAGTTACAAAGGCCCATCCCTGCTGCTTATGATTTCCTGTCTCTGTAGTGTTTCCTGAGAGGTGACCAAGCCCCACTGACCCACGTTCTTTCTAGAATCAAGGAGTGCTTTTAAATTGCACAAGAAACCATTGTTCTCCCTTCCTCCAGTGTGTGTCCCACACAGCTCAGAGGAATGCGGTAATCCACAATCCTGTCTGTCAGCTCCTTCTCCTCTACACACCTTTCCAAGGTCCTGCTTTTCCAACATGGAACACACAGTCCTCCATGTATTGTACCCCTCACAGGCATACATGCATCACAGTACGCACACACAAACTTAGCATGAGTCACAGTGCTACTTTTTTAACATGATGTAGGCTAACGGCAAGTTAAGCACACAGCAGCAGAACTCTATATGAGTGTGCTGGTAGCATCCATTCCACTGCCACAAACGACAAGGCCTGTTCACACTGTTGATTACTATTAGAAAAACACAGTATTCTGACACCACAGCACTCATGCTACTTAACTTTTGGTAAAGCCGGTTACCCTTTACCACTATGAAGGTAGCCCTTTGGGCACCCGTCCTGGACTTTCCTATTGCAACAATAATTAATGCAAATAGCCAGGTCTGTGATCTCTTTGTACTTTTACTAATAGGGAGCTGACAATTTTGGGCT
Source organism: Pleurodeles waltl (assembly GCF_031143425.1). Taxonomy (NCBI): domain Eukaryota; kingdom Metazoa; phylum Chordata; class Amphibia; order Caudata; family Salamandridae; genus Pleurodeles; species Pleurodeles waltl. Next base: position 454,615,916 of record NC_090451.1, read on the forward strand.
CAATTCATAAAGGTGTTTATGAGTATGTGAAGGAGTGTAACCTCACTTACTCATGTTAATCACACACTAGAAAACAATTCAAACATAATAAAACTCTCCACAGCTTCTACCCCTAGGACCCTCTAGACATCATCAGGAAGACCAAATCAGGAAAAAAGAAAAAGAGGTTAGAGGAGTTGTAAAACTTCTTAGCCCTCCCAATGTTACACTTTTCCACAAAGAATGTGACTACTGCAGTTTAGGAGGAAGCATGCACTATTGTGACTTTCAATAAACAGAAAGTAATGGGTCAGAATTAATAGCATGGAAGGCTACAAATAGGATTTTAGATAGTTTACGCCACAATACAACCATGTATCAAGGATTGTGTTTATTCCTCAGCACTTGGTTCCATGGCCCAGATCATAGCTCACTTAAACAGAACAATTTACTGGTGTGCAGTTATGTTTAGGACTGATTCACCAAGACCTTCAACAACTCTGCCAAGATTCTTTTTTATCCCTTACGGCACCGTAATGGAAAGTAAGCAAAATAATGATTTAAAATGTTCCTATGACAATGAGAGGGCTAGAGAGGGCTAGAGAGGACGCTCTTGTTGGAATGAGCCAAACATGAGTAGGTTCTATAGATCAGTAGTAACAGTGAGGGGAGAAAAGTCAAATGTTAAAGATAAAGATACAGAAGATGGAGTTCTTACTGCTGAAAAACCCACCATGGCTAACAAACCTATAATGTATCTAAAAGAGGTAAGAGCATCAAAATAAATATAATGTAGTTACAGAAGGGTCTCTGATCATTTCTTTTTATCACACAAAGTACTTTGTTGTAACCAAATAAATATCAGAAAGCTGATGTTAAATCATGCGGCTAATTATTGGAACTTTAAAGAAACATTAAAAATTGGGCCATAGAGGGGAAGGGAGTCCCATCCCTAGGAATAATAAACCAGACAATAAACTTAACAAAACCCACCAGGGGGATGTTGTCAAAGGACTGGAAAACACACCAAAATGAGTGATGTCCAGTTAATTTTGTGTGTTGCAATGAACAGATGAGGCATATCTAGATTAGGACATTTCCAGATTGAGTCACTACTAGCTCCAAGTCACTTGCCGACCTTTGATAAACCATCACACAATTCAAGAGATCTACCCGGGGAATGTGTGTTTTCACCCATTGTAACAGTTATTACAACTTCTACTGAATGCATAGCGTCAGTTTAACAAAGCAACTCCAGCAATGCATCACTTTAGTGCCAAAAGATGATTCACAATTTCTGATGCTTTGATGAATTCTAAATAAAGCACATCCATGATGTCATTAGGGGATGTGAGCCAGGTGTAAGAAATGTGAGGCATTGATGATGGTACGTCGTTTTCTTGTCAATGAGGCCCCTAGTTTCACCCATTCAAACACCATCATGCCAAACAGTATTAGAAGACAGGGGCCAGCAATGATTTGCTGCAGATTAGCCACAAGTAGCACTTAAGCCAATTAAGTCAGTCTGCACTGACATGAATGAAAGCTGTCAATCCAAGTCTACAAATGTACGTGTTGAAAGATGTCCATTGACACTGACTAACAGAAAATAGGCAAGCATATGGAGACAGTGGGATGGTGTGTGTGTTTCACTTCCAAGGTATATGTATTACCTAATTTTTTTGGTAACATTCACCATGACCGCCACAAGAACAAGGGCCCAGGTTTATGAAAAAGTGGCATGTCAACGCTGAAGCACCACTTTTTCAGCACCCCTACCAGTACCTAATGACATCATGACACCATGTGGCACACCATGGCAGTAGTTAGGACAATAGCATCAAAATTTGTGATGCTATTATGGCGCCTTGCTTCACTAGCATCAAACATTTTGACGTTAGTTTAGCAAAGTGCAAGAAGGGCTGTTGATTACAATGGGTGCTTCATGTTAATGTCTGCCCTTGATAGTGGTGATAATGATGTAGCTGAAGTGTTTCTTCCGCACTTCAAGATTGTTTATCAATATATCCACGTAGCATTCATAGCAAGCCTGGAAGAATTTTTTAGGCTCTCACAATTAGGTGCAGATCAGAAGGAAAAGCTTTCTGCCAGTATTACGACCCATGAGGTGGTAGCCACCTTGCAGAATATGCCTAGTGCCAAAGCTTGCGGGAGAGACAGCATACATACAATTTTACAAAACCTTTTCAGAAGAGCTTCTCCCCTTCTGACAGAATTATTAAAATCAATTAGGGATGGTGAGGTAAAACCGTTCAGTTTAGAGAGTCGGTAATAATTAGTTAAAAAAAAATATATATCTATAAGCAACCTAGTAATGTTAACTCCTACCGTCGATTTAGTATATTAAAAAGTGTCAGCATTTCGCACAACCGATTTAGGTCACACATTGATCTACCAAGACCAAAATGCTTTTTGCCAACTAGACTTTTAGCAACCAATACACATTTTTTGATGAGCCAGTTTATTGATTTGTTTTTCTAACCATCAAGAAGCAGAGGCAATTATAATGCTCAGTGCTGAAAGGTGTTCCATCTGATGACCTGGGATGTTATATTTTTTACACAGCAAATGTTTAGGTTCCCATGTTGAGTAGTTAATATTCTCCACAACTTATTTCAGGGCACAGAGGCTCATGTTATAGTTAATGCAAGGGAAGTTGGTTTAAAGAAGATAAGTTGAGCGACCCGCCAAGGGTGCCCGATGTCGACTATTCTCATTGCTTTATTTATCGAGCGATTGGCAGCAAGCGTTCATTCAGAGCACTGATTCTGGTCAGCCCCCACTTGAGGGTATGTCTAAAATTTAATTGTTCGCCAATTACATGGTTCTCTATTTGAAAGCTGATAGAGAGAATACCAAAGGCTCTATTGGCTTAATTTGTGAATATACAGTGGTAGAGAGGTATAAGATCAACCCCAGTAAGACTGAGCCCCTTTTATTTAATGCTCCAACAACTGTTTTGCCCCTGATTTGCAGGATCAACACAGACTACAGAACTATGTTATACAAAGTTTGAACTGTATTTGCTAGATGGGTTCTTCTCCTATTGATGTTAGTGGGGAGAGTATCTCTCATTTTTTTTTTTTAACAATAAAAATAATAACAATAGCTTTATTCGGTCTAAAAGGCCACCAAAGCATAAAAAATACATGGATAACAGAATTAAAAACGTAAGATAAAAAATACAAGCTGGCTTAATAACTTAATATATATATATACAATGATTAAAATATAAAAAAAAAAAAAAATTCATCCCTTTACTTCGTACCTTCAAATAGGTAATTAATAACAACAACTAAAAGATTTGTTCCAGTGAACGATGTCGTATACGCCAAGCGGTCACAAGGAACTTGCTGACCGCGAGGATTACAAATTTTGAAGTATCACTCTTTAAAATCCTAATAGCTATAGAACACTGGCTCAAGCCCAAATCTCGACACGTTGCATGAATCCATTTTGATCTTGGGACAATATAAGCAGGGCAAAAAAACATAAAATGTTCAATGGTTTCAGTGCAGCCAAGACAAGCTGGGCAGAGATCAATAGATGAAGTGGTACCCCAGCTTTTGGTTAAAGATAACTATGGGAGGCTTCCAAATCGGAAGCGTGTATAGAGACCCTTCCCCAATAAGTCGGGAATCAGATCAAGGTATTGTTCATACTGGGGATACCACTTAGAATCAATAAATGAATTGGTCAACCGGCCGTAAGATGTACAATGGACCAGGTTACTTTTTACATAGGATCAATATACTGTCTTCAAAATAATCATATCAGATCTCTCCAGATTGTGTGGCTCTTCCCAAAACCTTCGTAGTCTCAGAGTACGGAACCAATTGGATACGTACTTGACCCATGGAATAGTGGCTGCTTCTGGCCTCCTTAGTATATCAAGTGCTGAATCTCTATATACAATAAGTTGTGAGACAGTCCAAATCCTTACCCAGTATAGCAGAGGTCTTAAAGCTATCAAGTCGGCTATGCGGTTGAAGCCTAGTTCCAAAAACATAGGGATCAAAGGAGTAGTATGGGATATGCTAGTAAAGCCCTGGCAAAATTATTTTCTCCTACTGTTAGTCTTTTACTCTCAGAAAATCCCCATATTTCAGCACCGTAGGCTGCGGCACCCTGCGCCTTTGCCAGGTAGATTTTAATAGCTGGTGATACAGCTTTAGATAAGGAATTCTTGTAAAAGCACAGGATAGCAGCCGCTCTGTGCTGAAGAAGCCCCAAGCTTTTACTGATTTGTTCCTCCCAATGCAATTTATTTGATAACATCACTCCCAAGTAGTCTGTGGTCTTGACTCTACTTAATAGGGCCCCATCCAAGTTGATGGTGCATCTCCGATGAAGACCGGGGGTAAACACCATCAGTTTTGTTTTATTAGCATTCAGTTCCAAACCATGATTATCACAGAAAGACTTGAATCTATCCACAAGGATTTGAAGGCCCATAGGGGTCTTGGAGATAAGAAGCGAGTCGTCAGCAAACAATAGTATTGAAATCTTCTGCTTGTTCGAAGTGGGAGCGTCATTAGAACAGGAGGGCAAAATTTGTACCACTTTGTTGATGAATAAAGTGAATAGTATAGGAGAAAAGACACAGCCCTGGCGAACTCCTCTCCGTATAGGGATTTTGTCTGTCAGTTGACCTAGGGCACCCCACCTCACTTGTGCATACATATTAGCATGTAACCGCTGTAGAAGAAAAACTAGATTAATGGGAACGCCCATCTGAAGTAGTGCTTCCGAGAGCTTATCTCTGGAAACCAGATCAAAAGCAGATCTGAGGTCCACGAAAACAACATATAAAGGTTGTTTGGCGAGAACCACGTGTATCTCTCATTAAAATGTCAATTTTGCTGCTATTTCTTTTTCTTTTTTCTAGTCTTCCCATAAAAATTCATAAGACTTTTTTCAAGAATTAGATTCCCTTATTATTCGATTTCTGTGGAATGGTAATACCTCCCGGGTGGAGTACTCGGTTCTTCAGTTGGGTAAAGATCAAGAGGCGCTGGTGTTACCCAATTTTCTTTCATACTAGCAGGCCACTTAGCTTGACATTACAGTTTGGAGGGGAAAGGTCTAGGGAGGTCTGGGCTATTTGTTGCTGGCTAGAATGGTTCAGGAAGTAGGTATTAAGTTCCCTGTTTTTCCGAAGATGTCCAGACTTCCAAAAAGGATGAGGTTCAATGTGCTCACAGATTCAGAGGCTGTGCTAAAACGTTTGGTTAAAGTATGGCAAGTGCCAGCCAACCGCAGAGCATGGGAAGAGCAGCATCTGCGTTTAAGGCTAAGAGGCTTCCATTTCTGGTATGAGTTTTTGCAGATCTCCAGATTTCTTTCAAGCAATTGTGGGTCAATGAGCAATACAGCCAGGCCTTGGTTAAGCTTGTATTTTAAACACAATTGACGGGGTTGGTAAGTGGTATAGGACCCTTAGAAAGCTTTCCAGTTCCCCTCTGAGAAACAACCATCTGAATAGGTTAGACGAGCGTACTGACTGTCAGTGACCCCGAGTGAATGGGAACATATTTCAGTCGTCGGGTACAAGTCTCTTAGAACTGCAAACTTTAAGAAGATGTTTTTATTTTATTTTATTTTTATCAAGGTGACTGGCTTAGTACACCCTTTATGGAATTAATAAAATGTTTCCAGGTGTTCCAAATCAGCGCTTTATATGTGTTCAGTACAACAAAAGGGAGTGGATCCAGTTCTCTTTTGGCAAGGAGTTTTTCTAATATTTGGTCAGTATCCACAAATTAGACTTGTGTCAGAACCCACGTTAGTTTTATTTGGGGTGGCCCAAGCTACTCTCAAACTGAGCGTGCATGCACAAAACTTAGCATCAGCAGCTCTATTCGTAGCTCGGTTTTTGATCTTCCAAAGCTGGAGGTCCACTAATGTCCCCAGTCAAGGTTTAGCAGGATAAACTGATCGACGGATGGGTATTCTGGAGAGGCATGCCCTTATTTGGGTGCCTTTTGTCACATTCACCAGCAGCCTACATGTGGAGTACATATAGGCCCATATTTATACTCTGTGCCGGATTTGCGTCATTTATTTTGCCGCAAATTTGGCGCAAAACTAACTCCATATTTATACTTTGGCGCTAGGCACATCTAGCGCCAAAGTTATGGAGTGTGCGCCATTTTTTGTACGTGAAAACCTACCTTGCACTAATGACAGGCAAGGTAGGCGTACCCGTGCAAAAAATTACTCTAAGGCATGTGCGCCTTATTTATCCTTCAGCGTCAAAATGGCACCCAGGAGGAGGCGAGCCGTAAAACATGGTGCCAAGCTGGATTTGCACCGTTTTTTAATGCCTGGGTCAGGGCAGGCGTTAAGGGGCCTGTGGGCTCATTTCCATGGTGGGTGACCATGGAAGCAGTCCATAGGTGCCCTTCTCTGCACCGAGGGACAGCCCCTGCCACCCTCGCCCACCCCTGGAGGACAGCCATGGATGGGGGACCCATCCATGGTGAGTGCAGGTAAGTGCAGAGAAGTATTTTTATGCAACTGTACCCAATGGCCATGCCCAGGGGACCCAAGTCCCCTGGGCATGGCCATTGGACAGGGTGGCATGACTCCTGTCTTTGCTATGACAGGAGTCATTTCCATGGGGGTTGTGCATCAAAAAAATGGCGCTTGTCAGGTTAGAGCCAATATTTTTGACTCAAACCTGACTTGCACCATTCCTCGGCGCACAACCCTCAGTCTTCCCTTCGCCTCCATTGCCCGGTTAACGTCAGTTATTTTGACGCTAACCAGGCCGCAGAGCCGGCTACTGTCGTTCCATAAATAAGGTGCCCGGCTGGTGCATTGGAATGGCGTCAGCCGGCGTAAAAAGTTTGACGCAAATCTGCGCTAGCGCTGTATTGTGTCAAAAAGTATAAATATGGGCCATAGTGAACTAAGGAATGGATAGTGCTTAAGATGTATACTGTTGTTAAGAGCTTCACCGGTGCTTTAGTAAGCTGTACCCATTCAGGCACCTGGCACTTTAGTTATTCATTTTGACGGCTGTTTCTATGGCCAAAAGAACTGCTAGTGCGCTTTACAGCTATCAATTTTAGTCTCAGGCAATGTCATTGATTAGTACTATGGTCTGCTGCACTAGTATGCACTTTGTTCTCTGCTAAAGACCTGCTCATGTATTTTCTTTATTATCAATTTCTGTCACATCTTGCAAAAAAGCACTGATGTATTTTTGATAATTAGGATGCCATTTTAGAGTGCAGGTTTTGCAATGTTTAAGCTTGAGTACTTTAGTTGCATAACTACTAACATAGGTTTACTGTATGTTCTTTGTATTTATGTATATTTGTCCTATTGCAGTCTTGTAATATTGAGACTATTTTTCACTTTAGATGGGCATTGGCAGTAATGCAGTTTTTTTTAGCTATGGAACATGCATCCTCAAAATTATTTTTCTATATGTCACAATGGTTGCTCCACATGGATTGAATGTTTCTAGCTTATTTGAAATGATGTCTTTTACTCAGCTTATAAACACGTTTTACGTATTTATATATATTCTGGATTCCGGGTGCGCTGCCTTCTGCGAGACTTTTGCACGATAGGCGTACCCTGACGTTCTTTCTGCTGGGAACTAGGAATGGTGGGAAAACACAGGATGTACGCGAGATAATGGATTGCCTATCTTTTGACTGACCCATGTTCACCCGTAATTCACCCATAATTCAAGTGTGCACGAATGCACATCATATAAAATGCCCGGGGTAGTTCGCCCTTCTAACACCTGCCTAACGTATTTGCAGGGGGGGACTGCATCCACTCCGTAAAAATAGGGGTCATACCCCGTCCATACCCAACCACCCGAAACTTGTACTCTGCTTATAGTTAAACATGCCCGTTTCAAAGGGGATCAAGGGAACAAACAAAACTTGACTATTCTTTATTTTTATTGATTATTGTGGCATTGTTTCTGTACTAAGATGTTGATGAAACCCCATCCTTCGTCTCCAGGTGGCAGACATTTAGCACAGCAAGGGCCATATTTATACTTTTTGACGCACAACTGCGCCAACGCAGTTGTGCGTCAAAAATTTTAACGCCGGCTAACGCCATTCCAAAGCGCCATGCGGGCGCCTTATTTATGGAATGACGTTAGCCGGCGCAGCTGACCGGTGTGCGTCAAAAAAATTACCCACACCAGGCAGCGCCGGCGTAGGGGAAAATGGAGCTTGGGCGTCAAAAAATGGGGCAAGTCAGGTCTGAGGCAAAATATTGGCCTCAACCCGATTTGCGCCATTTTTTTTTACTCCCAACCCCCATTGAAATGACTCCTGTCTTAGCACAGACAGGAGTCACGCCCCCTTGTCCAATGGCCATGCCCAGGGGACTTATGTCCCCTGGGCATGGTCATTGGGCATAGTGGCATGTAGGGGGGCACAAATCAGGCCCCCCTATGCCACAAAAAAAAAAAAAAATACTTACCTGAACTTACCTTAAGTTCCCTGGGATGGGTCCCTCCATCCTTGGGCATCCTCCTGGGGTGGGCAAGGGTGGCAGGGGGTGTCCCTGGGGGCATGGGAGGGCACCTCTGGGCTCCTTCCGAGCCCACAGGTCCCTTAACGCCTGCCCCGACCAGGTGTTAAAAAATGACGCAAAAGCGGCTGGACGTCATTTTTTTTTTACCCGCCCACTCCTGTGCGTCATTTTTGCACGGGAGTTTAAATAAGGCGCACATGCCTTGGAGTCATTTTTTAGACGGGAACGCCTACCTTGCATTTCATTAACGCAAGGTAGGTGTCCACGCAAAAAAATGACGCAAACTCCAAGATCTTTGGCGCTAGACGGGCCTAACGCCAAAGTAAAAATATGGAGTTAGCTTTGCATCTGATTTGCGTAAAAAAAAAACGACGCAATTCCGGCGCAAACAGAGTATAAATATGCCCCCTAGTGTGCCTCTCCGCTGCTATAAACTAACAACAGGTATTATATTTGTCACTTTTTTCCAAATATTTGTTATTGCAATCAAAACTGTTTTACAATGTCTCAAAGGTCAGTTTCAAATGTATTCTTGTGATTCTCAACTGTGTGGTGCAAAATGTTGTTGGAAATTTCATGCTAACAAAACACGTCTGTCAACTCGCACCTTCGTTTCTTAATTTTTTTCTTTTGTTTTGAAAGCGAACCAGGTCAAAAGCAATAAAGATGGCCGATAAGGAAAGTATAGATTTCCGCGCTTAATCTGAATTGCAAAACGAGTTTATGTTTAATTTTCAGCCTTTAACCATGTTTAGTATGGACGAATGGATGAGGTTAGAGGCATGCAACAATTAATCGTGTGCGGGCGCTGTTAAAAAGAGGATTTCTTCCAGTTTGCATCGAGGGCAGAATGTCTTTTAAAAATGCAGCATATTTTTCAACAGACGCATCTGGCTTCCTGGCAAGATTCCTATGTTAAGCTGGCAAGATTTGAGCGCATAACTATAGTTAAATAAGACAAGGTACCAAAACAAGATCACTTGGATATCACTTATTTGCATTTTGGCATACTTGATAGTTCACAGTACATAATAAGGTTTGAGGAAAAGCAATAATTAGATTTGCCTTCAGATGCATTATTCAATAAGATTGGCTGTTGGAATTAGGTATTAGCAGAGTGCATTTGGTCCCTATATTATAATAAGAACAGAAGAAGTGGCGGCACTTTCGCTATGGCGAAGGAGGGTCGCCCCATTGACTGTGCCAGAAGCAGACAAATGAAACAATAGATTGCTTAGTTTATCTGCTTCTGGCACAGCCAGCAGCGCAGGGAGGGTGGAGCTGGGCCACGAGAGGTGGGAGGGGGCAGGAGGGGAGAGCACACTAAGGCCTTGATTGATACTTTTGGTGCAAAACTGCACTAACACAGTTTTGCACCAAAAAGTTTAGCACCATCTTGTACTATTTCTGTGCACCAGCCGGGCACCATATTTATGGAATGGTACAAGCCGGTGCAATGGTTAGGCTAGCATAAAAAAAATGTGTTTAGAAGGAGTGGGGCTGGTGGTATGGAAGAAGGGGGTTGTGCACCAGAAAATGACGTTAGTCAGGTCAGAGTAAAAAAAATGACTTCAACCTGCCTACAATCATTTTCTGATGCAAAACCATCCACACCACATGACTACTGTCTTAGAAAAGACAGGAGTCATGCCAACCGCCCTACTGGCCAGCACAGATGACCAGGGTCCCCTGGGCATGGCTATTGCACACAGTGCCATGTTGGGGGGCCCATTTCAGGGCCCCCAATCGCACTTAAAAAAACAAAAAAAACATACCTCTACTTACCTGAGAATGGGTCCCCAATCCTCCGCTGTCCCTCTGGTGTGGGTGTCCCTGGGGCCTGGGGAGGGTGCCTGTGGGCTTATTTCATGGTGTCCCACCATGGAAATAGGCCCAAAGGTCCCCTAACACCTGCCCTGACCCAGGTGTTAAAAAATGGTGCAAAGCAAGCTTTGCACCATTTTTTTATACCTCCTCTCACGTGCGTGATTTTTGCACGGGAGGATAAATAAAGCGCTAGGGCCTTAGAGTCATTTTTTTGTCTGGGAACAGCTACCTTGCATCTCATTGGTGCAAGGAGGTTTTCGCAGGCAAAAAATGACTTCAACTCCAATGTTTTGGCGCTAGACATGTCTAGCGGCAAACTATAAATATGGAGTTAAATTTGTGCCAGATTCGCATAAAAAAAATGATGCAAATCCGGTGCAAACAGAGAATAAATATTCGCCTAAGTGCGCATGTGTCTTTGGCTGGCCGTTTGAGCCTGGCCACACACACGCGCACAAAGGTTTCTCCAGCCCGGCTGTGTACACTACCGAGCTGGAGAACCTGCACAGACCCTAGGGCTGTGTCTGAGGATCAGTGACTGCTGAAATCAGTGCCAGGATTGCTGGGGAGCATGTGCTGGTTTCCCAGCAGTGAATGCAGGGACACCAGAAGAAGAAGAGCTCGAGACGGCAGAAGGCAGCAGGAATGAAGGCGAGGTATTATTTTTTTTTACATTTTTACCTTGTCTCTGAACCCTCCCACCCATCCCCTTACATTATACGTCCGCCGCCGTTGGAAAAGAAGCTACCTATGCACAAATGCAATGAGTTGACATTGACTAACAACCACATTATATGCAAAACTAATGTCCATGAATAGCAAACCAACATTTTCTCTAATGCATTTTTGGGAATCCCGTGCATAAAATAGGTAACTATTAGTCCTTGATGAACCAATTCTGTCAAATTCCATCCTTCTCGCATGTTGTTATGAAAGTTAAGTTTTTAGGTGTCCACAGTTATAAGTACAAAAGTGTACACCTTCTCTGTTGAAAGCCTAGGGTCAAAAATGTGAAAACATCTGAAGAAGTGTGTGCGTGAACTTTATATGAGCTGTGAAGAGAAAGGTAGCTACAGTCACTCAAAGCTCTAGTCTGGTTGGGTTGCACTTTCGACAAATTGTGGATATCTGTAGGAGCAAAATGTGGAAGTGCTTTTTAGGGACATTGGGCCAGATGTACTAGGATATTTGATGCAAAAATGTATCATAAATTGCGACCCAGCTTTTTGAGAGCAGTATCTAACTTTGTGAACCGACCTATGTCCTAATACATTGGTTCACAAAAAAAGGAATCATAGGGGGTCATAGAACTAACTGCCTAAAGAACAGTAGTTAGGCATGGCACTCCTTCAATTGAATTTCTTTACTGGGCTGGTAGCATGCAAGGGACAGCAGTTCACCATACCTATGATTGCATTTAAAAATGAAAAAACTTTTATTTTGAAAAAGCCTGATTTCCTTGAAGGAGATGAGGCTGCTTTAAAAATAGTTTCAATTTTGAGTTTTGATTCTAGTAGTGGGTTCCAGTATATCTAGTACTTCATAATAGCAGAACATGAGGGTAGAACATGACCACAGCATGTTTCAGTAATCTGCTGATTCTGCAGAACAGTGTAGATAGAAATTGTTTGTATTGGAGAAGTATTTGAAGACTGAAGCGGGAAATATCTAGGCCCTATGTAGGATATTGAGTTGTTCGAATATGAACTTTGCATTTTGTGAGATGACATGTGGGCCTATTACTTGTCCTGGAATAGTCTCCCTATTTCAGCTTCCCATTTGTCGTGCAGTTGCTTTCACAGCGTGAATGTATGGTATTAGAGGTCTCCGTTTAGCCAGTTAATGTGCCTTGGCAGTTACCCATTACGTTTAGTGAGTGAACCAGGTAATAAATTTTGAGTTCTATGACAAAGATAGACCCTTGGTCCGAAGAGTGTGGAGTAGGGCATGGTGCATTAAAAAGTGCCTTTTGTGTTTAGTTTATTGTTCCCCCAAAGCCTTAAAAGAGAGGAGTTGACCATTGTGGGAAAGGTCACCTATTGCTTTGATATTTGCATATTTCCAGTGTTTCAGGTTGCCAGTTGTAATGTGTCCCTGGTGTTTGGGGAAACTGACCAGAGGACTAGCTATGGCGTAGGGGGTGACATGTTTAGTAATAAATACATTTCTAGTGCAACAGCTCAGCACCTTTTGTAAGAGAAGAGTCTGCCCACATTCAAGCCTAGTACATTACAGTAGAATTTCATGTAGAATTTCAAGTAACAATGGCCATTCCCCCTTGCAGGTTTCTTCTAAATAAAGGCCAGATAGCCATCAGCACAGCCGATGAAGTATGGCCGTCAAGTAGACATGTTCATAGTTCAGGTTCTCTAAACCCCCAGACTTACTATTAAGTGCAACATGGATAATTCAACTCTGTACAGGCCATTAGATGAAATGAGTTACCCTAGCAGTTCATCTAATTCACAAAAGAACCTCCTTGCATGAACAATAGGGAGAGAAGCAAAGTAGTTCCAGAGGTATTGCAAGAGCACCATCTTGGAGAGGAAATGTATCTCGTGGGAGTGAGTGGGAAAGTTCTTCAGAAAGTTTTTTGTCCTGAGGCCTGGCACCACTCTAGTGAGGTTTCTGTTTCTAAAGTAGATCCTGATCAGAAATGTTCCTTTCCTATGTTGTGGAGCCCCCAAGGTCCATTTTGGTTGTATTAGAGCCAGGATGAAGTCAGAGAATGCACTGTTGTGATGAGCTTACTTGTAACTTGAGTCTGTGCTAAAGTCCTTTATCATCTAGGCTGTGCCATTGTTTTCACCTTTAAAATCTCTAATGTATGTTTAAATGTTGTTATGTTATAGAGAAAGCACCTGGGTTCTGTCTGCATCATGCCCTGCCCTCCCACATGAGCCTGACAGTGAGAAGCTCAATTGCAATGGTGAAAAGCAAAGAGGAGGGGAAGCAATCCCTATTAAGCCACCCTGTTAACTGTGGAGTGTGTTATTAGCTTATGCATTCAAATCCATGCCGCCTTGGTCCCCTTTAACAGGCTGATCAGTTGATAGTGTGCTCTTCAAAGATATATTTTCTTCTTATCTCAAACAGATACCCCCATCTTAGAGCTCTGAAGGCCTTCTCAAAGTTTAACACCAATGGGGAAGTGCATGGCCAGGATGGTGGAGATGCTTCCACGAGCCTGTATATTCAGAGATGTGACAAATTCAGGGGCTCACCCAATCTCTAGTAGCAAGACTATCAGGGCATTTCAGAGTGATGGTGGTAACGGGCCTTCGGTTTTCAATGTGTCATACACAGTGGCTAGTTTGAGGTTAGCTTGGGTCTGGTAGAATTTTACAGGAAACCCACTTGTGACTGAAGTCTTGCTGGGGTAAATTGACTATCGCTGCTTTAACATTCTGATTAATAGTGGGAGCATTCACCTTCTCTTGTAATCCCATGGAAATGGAGGGTAGAGGCTAATCGGCTAAAACAGTCATCAACTGTCTTATCCCATATAGGTGCTAGTAGAAGTTGTGGAAGACCATGGGAATACTCCTCGGGAATATGCCATTGTACCATGTGAAGTTCTAAGAGAAGTTATGAGTGTTTGAGTATGTTTGAGTATTAGCATGGTTGGTGGGCCATGCCAGTATCATACCAGATTTGTCCCCTTCAGCATGAACCCAAGTTTCATAAGTGGTATAATCTAGACATTTCAGTTTTACAGTCAGGGTAGCTTCCTGATTATGTACCTCCCAGACAGAGTTTTGTGTAATGGAGTGCTCCAATTGTCTTTCTATTTGGGTGCAGGAGTCTTCTGTATTTTTCATCTCCTTTTCCAAGGTCATACATGTGCCCACCACCACATGTATGCACTGACGACATATGACCAATTCAATCACTGGGAAATAAGAGAAATTGTCACTTTTCTCAAAGTATTCCTGTATTCTTTCTGTGAGTGTGCCACAAAAAGTGACCTGATTGGAGGGAAGGTATTGTCCCAGGCCAGGCTCATCTGCAAATGATTGTGACAAGCAAATGAATGTTGCATAGACCTGCAATACTGCAGAACAAATAACATTTAACATGGGTACTGGTAATACCAATAAATAGAGTGAAGGGCAAATGGCCATTAATCCAATAGAGTCAGAAAAATTGATGAGCTGCATGTGGGGTTGTTATGAACAACTTTCTTTAGTACAAGAAATCACCAGAGATGAACCCGTACACTACCAATAAGTGGAGTGGTGTCTACATCTGGGCTGGAGGCGGTGAAACCAATGCAGCACCAGCAGTTGGGTAAGGCTATTGGACATCCCTGCCTCCGTGACTGGCCACCCCTCATGCAAAGTCATCTGTTGGAGGTCAGGAGAACAATTCTGACCTTAGATCAAGATACATTAATAACAGTTTGACCAATTGGCTCATTTCGAGAACAATCTCAGGGGCGAACAGAAGACGGGGTTGAGGAATGAAAGGGCACACAAACACAATTACCGACATGAAAGAGGAGGTTTATCTCTTTATAGATGAGGTCTGCGACACTCTGTGGTGTTACAACAGGGAGAACACCAGTTCTTGGAGAGGCGTCATGGACAGGGAGGTATCATCATCTTCTGATGATATGGAAGAGATGGAGTCTAAACCATCGGCGGGATCATAGAAGGAAATGGCAGACTGCAAGATGCACCTATTTGAGGTGCCCTGTCTCTCTGTCATTTCCCACACTGCCTCAAACTCTATGAAGAAAAGGATGTTCTGTGCTGACAGGATCCCTGTCTCCCTTTCAAGACCCACACTGCCTCCAACTCTATGAAGAAAAGGATGGTCTGTGCTGACAGGATCTTAGGTTTAACAAGATCCAGTTAGGATTAATTTACTCCAATTTTTTGAAGTTTCCATTTGACCGGTGGCAGATCCTCTACAATGGGGGAGGAGTGTCAAGCCACTGGTTAAGAGCCAGCAGATGAAAAATAAACATTATTTTATTATTATTTTATTTTTCAGCTGCTGGCTGATCAAGAGTGTGCAGGGAGGGGTGTGGCTTGGCCATGGGAGGGGGGAGGATGAGTGGAGAGCACTTAAAAGTGTGTATGCCAATTTGGCTAGACGTCTCAGGCTGGCCAAACTGGTATGCACACTTAGGCCCATATTTATACTCTGTTTGTGCCGGATTTGCGTCATTTATTTTGGCGCAAAGTCTGCGCAAACCTAACTCCATATTTATACTTTGCCACTAGACTCGTCCAGCACCAAAGTTATGGAGTTTGAGTCATTTTTTGTACGTGAAAACCTAGCTTGCGCTAATGACATGCAAGGTAGGCATTCCTGTGCAAGAATGACACTAAGGCATGTGCGCCTTATTTATCCTGGGGTGTTTTTTAACGCCTGGGTCAGGGCAGGCGTTAAGGGACCTGTGGGCTCATTTCCATGGTGGGAGACCATAGAAGCAATCCACTGGTGCCCTTCCCTGCACCCAGGGACCTCCCTGCCACCCTCCCCCACCCCTGGAGGACAACCATGGATGGGGGGACCCATCCATGGTGAGTGCAGGTAATTGCAGGTAAGTATAATTTTTTTATTTTATTAAGTGGCATAGGGGGCCTAACTTGGCCCCCCTACATGCCACTGTGCCCAATGGCCATGCCCAGGGGACAGAAGTCCCCTGGGCATGGCCATTGGGCATGGGGGCATGACGCCTGTCTTTTCTAAGACAGGAGTCATTTCCATGGGGGTTGTGCGTCAAAAAATGGCGCTAGTCAGGTTAGAGACAATATTTTTTACTCTAACCTGACTTGCACCATTCTTTCGTGCACAGCTCCCAGTCTTCCCTTCGCCTCCGCTGCCCAGTTATCGTCATTTATTTTGACGCTAACCAGGCCGCTGTGCCGGCTAACGTCATTCCATAAATAAGGCACCCAGCTGGTGCGTTGGAATGGCGTTAGCAGGCGGTAAACTGACACAAATCTGCGCTAGCGCTGATTTGCGTCAAAAAGTATAAATATGGGCCTTAGGTTTCTTCAACCCAGCTGTGCTGCACCTTTTCTCAGGTGCCCTTTTATAAAGGTACTGTCCTTGCAAAGTAAGTTCGAAAAAGAGTGGACTGCATGACAATATGAGCATACCCAAAAACACAATAACCATCTTAAAAAATAGAAAAATGTGTGGCAAGGCCCCTTCTGAAGCATGGCTTCTCAACCTTTTATTGACAGCCATTAAGATAAAGACTAATAACTTTAAAAGGGATTTCTGATTATCCCATTGTCAACATGTAGACTTCATTCTTTCCCTTAATGATTGTACAGTAGCTTTACAAAAGCAATACTGGACATTCATTGCATTTAATATTCCATGAGATTGGGAAAACATATCATATTTCCTCTTGCACAAGGTATACCTTTATATGTCTTACCCCAGATTGTCAGTTAGGGATGGGACTGTTCACACAAGGAGGAGTGAAGACATGAAGATGGAGGTATAGTAAATTATCCTCTGTTCTTTAAGATATGTGCTAATACTACTGTTACTCAATGACTCTCACTTAGTGTAGTGACTGTTGGTTGACCAATGACCTTGATACATTTTTGGTTGAAAATATGCTAAGCTATCAGGAAGAGTGCTTAAAATCAACACTCACCATTTTTGTCATCAATCGATTAGGCTAGATCAGTTAGCAGATATGGGCAAACAAAGTGATTTAATATTTGTCATTCTTTTAAACATCACTGCAGTTTTTGCACAGTTGTGATGACTGACTGAGTCTGATTTGAAGTGTGCCATGGGCAGGCTCAACTTTGAGTGGCCTTAACAGTTTTCAAACCTTTTTGGCATGGCCTGGGGATTATTTTACCTGTTTTATTTAGAGCCCATTTGCTTTTAATTCCCCTCCCTGTTGGAGGTCAGGCAAATGACCATGTCTTTTCTGCACAGTCGATACCCATTCATCTTTACCGGTTAGTTATTGTACAGAGAAATGAAAGTGTAAGAAGATGCCTTAGCACCACAAGGAAAGTAAGACAGCAAGAAGACTCAGGTACAAGGGACCCTCATACTGAATAATATCAGACTACAAAGTATCGAAAACAGTGGCACAATGACACTGGCTCTGAGAAGAAAAATGAAGAAAAGTACAGATTGCTTACAACTACAGGGACATTGGGTAACCAAAATGAAGGACATCATGTTTCTAGTTGAAGGTAGAGCCAGTGAACTTTAAGGACTGACAGGAAACTTTAAAGGTCATTCAGATGAGCACACAATCTATTATCTGTACATGATTTTGCAGCTATATCTGACCTGGGTTAAGCAGAGGTCTTCAAGAACCGAGTACCCCTAAAGTGTTGCATGCAGAGATAATTCCTGACAAACTGTTCACTTGAACAGGTTATGTGGAAGTATGGAAAAATCTGTCCCTACCTATGAATCACAAATACTTGAAATGAACTCATCTTACTAAATGCATCATTTACCATTACTTGGACATGAGTACGGTTGGGTGCAACCAGATCCTCTCTTGTGTAAACCCACAATCACAGACAAGTGACTGCCTATGAGTGTGTGGAGCTTCAAGAGGCCAGTCATTTTGGAAATGTTAGTGTACATACTGTAGAACATAACATAAATTCTTATGGTCAATCTGGTAGCAATTCATCTATTCTCCTAGCATAATTTGCTGTTGACCCATTTCCATCCACCTTACCTGGATTTCTACATGCTCATGTGCTGTTTTAGCAATCCACTTGGGATTTTCATATTTGAAAGTGAGCCATGTACTTCCGCCTCTACATGGGACAATCATCAGAGAAATAGTCTGCTAGCAAACAATTATGCAGTTCCTCAGAAGTCATTGATTTCCTTCTAGACCCCAAGCTACCATGTTCCCAGGTCTCCCAAAATACATCTTCTACTCTCATTTTTAAATCTCTTATAGTTATAGGCTCTGGTAACCACACATTTCTATTCAGGACATCGCTGTACATGAATTTGTATTTCTGTCAATCTCATTGAACGAAAAATAGCTTTGTGATGAAGATGATGTTTTGGACAAACTGTTTTTGTTCCACCCCTCAGCTTCTTTGTGTCACAGATTAGCTGGAAGCTGAACAATCAGATAGATATGCATGCTCTGATGGTGTGGTTTCCCATCATGCAGCACTGGGAGATGGGGAGAAGTCAATCTCCATCTCAAACACCCTAATCTTGTAGCCATTGAGAATCCGCAAAGGATATATCTCTCTCTCTGCCTTGCCTGCTTTCTTTCTCTCTCTCTCTCTCTCTCTTTCTCTCCCACTCTCTCTCTTCCTCTCTCAAATGTACCCTCACTGTATACATACTTCACCTCTTTATCTAGTATGGTACATGTAGCTTTTCAGTGTGTTGCCTTTGTTATAGAATTGTTGTTGTGGACAATAAATGCCATTGTTTATAGTTAGATATTCAAGAAAAATAAATGTATACATTGTGTGCACAAGAACAAGATAATCCTATATGATGCTGAAGGTCAACGGTTTAAGATATGGACCCTTAGTTAAATTATAAGTTGTTGAATGTGCTTTTTTTTTTGTTTGGGCAAAGCATATTAAGTAAAACAACTTTGCAAACAGCACTTCTTCAGGCAAGCAGATGTGTTATGTATGGGATGGGTCAATATGATGAAGTGTACCTCTTCAATGTTGAAATTATACTGCAACTCATTTAATTTAAACATTTAGTGATTACTTGCCATAATGTGTGGTTTAGAAAAGGTTTCATTTAACTTCAGCTCACTTCAGCCAACATATTATCTTTGAATACGGTTCAAGGACTAGGGCATCAACTAGCCTTCAAGGGAATGGTCGATGTATGGTTATTGTTGTAGAGACACTGCCTTGAGGATTTCAGCCATGATGGGTCCATCAAATGTAGATGTTTGAACCTTTGCCAGTGACAGTGTACCTGAAAAGGGTTCCTGCACTAATGTAATTTGGATGTGCACTCAAACCATTGTCCCTACAGAACAGCACAGCCCTAAATGACTGGAGCTGGATAGTTCTAGCTCTAATATCTGTGGTCTAGATGTAAAAACCTTTTTTAACAGTTGCAAACTCTCAAACGTGGAGTTTGTGACAGCAAAATGTATTTCCGTAAGTACCAATCCAGTTTTAGCAGTTTACCAAGTCCCAAAATAGCATCGCAAATAGATACTGATTCAGTATTTGGAGGGAAAGTTGCGGTGATCCCTCCCAACTACATAATCAGTATCCAAAGCATCAATGGTTTGCGACCATCATGCTGGTTGCAAGGCATTGAAAACAGCAGTCTAATGGGGTGGTAGTTGATTTCTAAAGGGAAAAGGGTCATCTCTGGACAAGTTCCCTTTTCTGAAAATTTGTAAAGGTTCCAATGGACCACTGTCAACTCTTAGTGAACCTTTTCAAAAAGGTAATGTTATTTTTTTTATTTTTTATTCCCTTTAAGGAAAATTGTTTTCTTTAAAGAAATAATCTTTATTTATAATTAGTTGCATACATGGGTGTCTGCCTACCCTTCCAGGCCACTATTTCTGTGACTTTGTCCAATCAGAGTGAGTTGCTGGTTGATACCTATCTCATGAATATTGAAGGGGTAGGTCAGACTGTGACCCACTGTGATTCAGAATGCTACGAAACAACCTATAAGAACATAGGCTGGTTGATAAAGTTTAATACAGGTTGCAAATGATGAGTTACTAATTGTGATATAATTTAGTGAACAATACAATCATACATCTGGCCCCTAATCCACCTGCAGAGCTTCATTAAGAGATAACCCATAACATGACTTTCACTCACAGAGGTTAGAGGGAGTGTGGCAAAATCTGATCCAGGCTATGGAACATCATTATGAGAAATTCTTACAAAGCACATCAATCACACTTACCTGGACCTGGGGAAGGGTGAGTGCACACACAGAGAACCTGGAATGAGTAAATCCACAATCACACACAAGTGATTATCAAAAAGAATGTAAAATATCAAGAGGCTGATCAAATGTGGTGCACTGGCATAAAGGAACTTGAGCCCTCGTGCCCGCAAAGTACATGAGGGGCCCACACCCACACAGGAGCTCTCAGGCCAAGAGCCCACAATCTGTGCATACTTTTCCCAAATGATTTTCCTGCATCCATAGGGGAAGAGTGGGGGGGTGAAGGTGTAGCAACAATTCTGCCATGCCTGTCCTATCATCACTTGACAATATTTCTGTAGACAGATCCCCAGAGCGGTAAATTCTTAAATATCATTCCTTTAGAAAATGGAGATTTTCTTCAAGGACATTGTGGAAAGTTCTGGACTTTTTTGTCAAGAACTGACATGATAAACTTGGAACGTCTGATGCCATTTCCACAGATGATGTGTCTGGCACTAATGTTTCTTAATCGAGGAACATTGGGTGTTGCGCTACCACTGGAAAAACTGTGGGGCATACTTACAAGAATTGATGCATCACTCTGCTACGGCAGGAATGTATTAAAATAACTTGCACTTCAGTAATACATTTCCTTGAGCCAAGAATGCGTTGCATTTTTAACACAACACATCATGGCGTAAAGTCTACGGTTGCATCAAAAAAAGTGATGCATTTGTGAATTTCACATCGTAAGGAAATCTGACGCTCCTTCTGCAAAGGTGATTCAGGGCTTAATTGCAGCACGTAAGGCAATGCAAAATAGCCTTGCACTGCTTTTGAGTGCGAGATGTGTCAGAACGTGACGCATTGCCAAAAAACACATTCATAGAAAGGGAAACTAGAGCAGGCAGCAGCAGACAAGGCAACAACCCCAAAAGCAGCCAGTATGTCCAACCAGAGTCCCAGGGAAAGAGGAAGATGAATTTCAGTCAGGAGGAGAATGAAATGCTAGTGTCAGAGGTAACAAAGCATGGATATCAACTCTGTCACCTCTAAAGTGCCATTAGGGAAGAAAGAGGCCATATGAAAGTCCATAGTGGATAAAATCAAAAGTGTTTGGCAAATCAAGAGGACTGGGACAGATTGCAAGAAGTGCTGGTATGACCAAGGAGAAATTGGCCAACAACTTGAAGGAAGCCATGCACACCGGAGGAGGAGGACCTGAGGTCCAGGAGTAGCTGACAGCTTTGGAGTTGCAGATGGCATCTGTCATCCCAGCCAAGCTGGTGGTAGGTGTGGAAGGACATAACAGTGCAACTTGTGATGACCAAGACACAAAGGGTAAGTGGCAACAAGGGACAAGTGCACTAAATATGTCACATCATGCAGTGTAGCATGATAACTTTTGGCTCTTTACTGTGGTGCGTGCAAGCGAACGGGATGGAATGGGCCACATGCCCAGTCACACATCATAGAAACGTAACCTAAGAAAAACACACACATTGTACAGCTCAGCCCACAGTTGTCAGGTGTGTTCAGTCCATGTGTGGTAGCCTGCACCAGTCTTTACTCACTGTTGGGCCTTTTTATTTTTAGTACAATGTATAACGCCAGTGTCCAGGACTACAAATCCCATAAAAACATGCTAAAGATCTTTACAGGAGCACCTCAACATGGCATGATACTGGAACCCGTACCATCCTGATTTGGTATCTTGTTTGGCCATGCAGGCAAATATGAACTGCAAAACAATGTCACAGAATTTGGGTGTCAGACAATCAAATCCTCACCTGAGAGGAGAGTCAGGTGCTTTGGTTTTTGAAATACCATAACATAGGACCATGTCCAGAGGGGAAAAAGTACAAAAATACTGGCCCATGGCAGCAAAGCAAAAGAACATGCTGTGCTGCTCTGGGCCACAGGGAAAGGCCAGAACTGATATGTATGTGTAAAAAACTTTGCAGTGCTGTTCATTAGCCCTGCGCTTACACCTTTTGGCTGTCTAGCATCAATGTAGGCACACGTGCTCCATGTTACAAGCGGGCATGCATTGGTGCTAGCCAGTCAATTGTGTGCTGGCGTAGAAGGAAAGGACAGGTGCATTGCTGCCCTTTCACATTGGTGTAGGACAGCACAGCAAGAAAACTTGCGGTGCTGCTTTATGCCAATCCCCTATTAATATGGGCCTGCATGTTAGCCAGATAACTACTGTCAAAATCAAACATCTAACATTGAACATTGAAATATATCCATTTTATTGCAGAGGGAGAAACAACTCCTCCTGACCAGCTGCCTATCTCGGAAGACCAACCTGCTGCCACTAACATCCTGCCCCCCATGGACGATGACGGCTTCCAGCAAATCCTGGATTACGTTGCCTCATCTGCTCTGGAAGTGGGAGGGGCCAACAGCATCATCGCGTCTCCAGAGGAACCGCCTACAACCCAACCTACACCATCAGCAAGTCCCAATCCAGCTCTGGACTCTAAGGACCCATTTATCTTATTTTAACACCAAGCAGTAGGAGTCCAGGCGCAGATGTTGTATGAGGTGTGGGTGAGGATGGAGAGTATTGCGGGCACCCTAGAGGAAGTCCATAGGCTCCTCAGTCCCATTAAGGATACCTCAAATGCAATCAGTTCCTGAGATTGGTACAGTCCCTCTCTGACATCACCAGTATCATAGGGCAGAGGCAGTAACAATGACCCTGCCAATGTGACACCAGGGAGGTTGCCACCCAGCTGTGGGCCATACAGAACATCCTACAATCCATGAAGCGGAAGCATGACTCCTGAGTCACAACTATGAGTACCTTCCACTGTGATGTTGTTTCTGTGCTGACAAGCCAGCAGCCCCTTCTCAACACTGTGATGCATTCCTTGTTGGTACAGGTAAATGCTGATGGGGACAGGGGAGCCATTATTTCAGCCCCTGATGTGTGTGTGTGTTTGTGTTAGACTTGGCATCCTTGGCGTGGTCTCCTCTAACTTTTTGCCTCTGTTTCCCAGGTTGTTGATGTGTGCTGGACTCTGTTTTTGCTGTTTTGATACTCTGGGCACTTTACCACTGCTATCCAGTGCTAAAGTGCAAGTGTTCCTATGCAAAATATATGTACAA
The DNA here is from genome assembly GCF_031143425.1 of Pleurodeles waltl. Taxonomy (NCBI): domain Eukaryota; kingdom Metazoa; phylum Chordata; class Amphibia; order Caudata; family Salamandridae; genus Pleurodeles; species Pleurodeles waltl. Next base: position 454,639,229 of record NC_090451.1, read on the forward strand.
TTGGCTTTCCATGATTGGCATATTTAATTTACTTGTACATCCCTAGTAAAGTGCACTAGAGGTGCAGAGGGCCTATGAATCGAATCCTACTAGTGGGCTTGCAGCACTGGTTGTGCTACCCACATTAGTAGGCCTATAAACCTGGCGCAGACCTGCCACTGCAGTGTATGTGTGTGCCATTTTAAATTGCCACTTCGACTTGGTAAGTGGACCCAGTTGCCAGGCCTAAACATTCCCTTTTCTTACATGTAAGGCACCCCTAAGGTAGGCCCTAGGTAGCCCCTTGGGCAGGGTACAGTGTATGTAAAAGGTAGGACATGTACTTATGTGTTTTACATGTCCCAACATTAAAATACTGCCAAATTCGTTTTTCACTATTGCAAGGCCTATCTCTCTCATAGGTTAACATGGGGTCTGCATTTAAATATGATTACAGCATAGATTCCTTTTGAGAGCAGATAGATATATGGAGTTTGGGGTCTCTAAACTCACAATTTAAAAATACATCTTTTAGTGAAGTTGGTTTTTAGATTGTGTGTTAGAAAATGCCACTTTTAGAAAGTAGGTATTTTGTTGCTTAAACCACTCTGTGACTCTGCTTGTTTGTGGATTTCCTGTCTGGGTCGGTTTGACAGTTGGGCTGTTTGCACCTCTCCTCTAGACAGTGAAACAAAGGGAGAACGGTGTAGCTGCATATTCTGATGAGCCATCTGTGCTGGGAGGGAGGGGAGGAGTGCAGGCTCACACCCCCTGATATGTGTCTGGGGTCTGGCCTGGGCAAAGCAGGATCTCACAAACAAGAGAGACTTTCCTTTGAAATAGGTCTACTTCAAAGGCAGAAAGGGGTATAAGAAGAGCACCCAAAAACCCCTGAAAATGTGGTCACTTCTGGAATCAAGAGGAACCTCTACCAAGGAGAAGAGATGAAGAGCTGAGGAGAAGTGCTGCTCCTGCCTGTGACTGTGCTTTGTTGGGCTATCCTGCAGTTGCTGCTTCTGCATGTGAAAGGGGACACAGACTGGACTTTGTGGTATATTCCTGCTTGAGAAGAATCTCCAATGTCTTGGACTGAGCTTGCCCCCCTGTTCTGAAGTCTTAGGGCCATCAAAGACTTCCCCTAACCACACCTGGACTGTCTGCTGAGACTCTTTCCCTGACAAGTGGTGCCATAGCCAGCCCCTGGGCCCTTGAAAGGAGAAGCTGGTGAAAATCCAAGAAAACCGACTTTGGACGACTCCAGACCGTTGCCGAATCTCGTGATGCCCCTGCAACCGACTCCGTGGTCCTCGCTGGAGTGTGACGACCCTCGCAGATCCGACAAAGCTGCAGCCCTGCCGAAGGCCGCGACTCCGTGAAAGTTGCTGCACCACGTCGTGACCGACTCTGCCAAAAGTGCGCGGATTCAACGCTTCGTACCGAAACCACCTCGCCTCCACCGCTTTGCAGCAAGGACCCGATGCCTCTTTGTGACACCTTTGCTCCATTGCCCCACAGCACCAGAACTGACACCACCTTGGATCCAGCGACACCATGATCCCCTACTTCGCACACCGGCTTGTTCTCACATTTGACTAAGGGACTGTACCTGGGGGTCTGTGTGACTCCGTGCCCGGCACCATTGGCATTGGATTGTTGGGAGCGATGCCATGTTATCACCTAATCAAAGCATTTTGTGTTTCTAAGCGCTATTTTTGAGTTTAATATTTAAAAATTCACAACTTGACTTGTGTATGTTTTTTTTGTCATTTTGGTCTTGTTTCATTTAGATAAATATTGGCTATTTTTCTAAACCTGTGTTGAGTCATTTGGTGGTGTTTTTACTGTTTTACTGTGTGTGCTGGTATAAATAATTTACACATTGCTTCTGAAGTGAAGCCTGCCTGCTCGTGCCAAGCTACCAAGAGGGTGAGCAGGTTTAACCAAGGGTGATTTTCCTTTACTTTGACTAGAGTGAGGGTCCTTGTTTGGACAGGGGTAACCTGACTGCCAACCAAAGACCCCATTTCTAACAGTGTGTCTCAGATGACTCCAGCACAAATACTACCTCCGTCAGGGGAGGCAAAACACACATCAGAGGATGAGGAAGTATAATTCACAAATTTCAGGTTCAAGAACTTCCCAGTAACATTTGTCTGTGCCACCTGGTCAGTTCCCCATTGGCCCTGTGTTGAGTAACATGCTATTGCACTTGCCATCTGGCATTTTCTAGGTTGTCATTGTCCACCTTTTAGCATATCCATTTGTTGACTGTCAATGTGTCCTCCCTTCTCTAATGTCAATTTTGATCTTCTCCTCATGGGATACTCCTCGCCTCAAAATGACTCATGACATGTATCCCCCATGGACTTTGTCTGGACATCTTATAGCTCCAAAAACTGTTGGGGTTGTTGCAGAAAGATCTGTGCCTATGATTGTCCACATGTATGCACATGTAACTTAATGCGCTGACTTCAATATGTATGTTGTAATGTCTGTGGATGATTGAACTAGGTAGACCATGGTGGATGCTGTGTCCCAAAGACACTATCTACTATCCCAAAAGATGTGTGCCACAGAGCTATAGACAAAGCAACTGAGGCAGAGGGAACCCTATTTGTATCTACACTTGCAGAAGGTTACTTAAGGTGACAAGCATGAAGTGCAACAAGTAGCATTCAGTTAATGGTAATGGTGAATGAAGTCACAGAACTGGTGGGGAGCACATCCGTGGATACGAGCCAGCAAACAACACTGCTGTGGCATGCAGATGATTTAAGGGTGAGTGTGTAAATGGCTGCCATCAGAGTGTGAGCCAATACAGCACAGAATACTGATAATTGATTGACATGATCAACCAGCTGATACATGTAGTATGACTCACACATACAATGCAACAGTATGGGAGTACCTGTTTTGCTTTGTGTGTTCATTCACAGCAGGAGGACCACTTATATCATCCATTCATGTGTGAATATCCCTTACACCAATTCATTGCAAACCTCACAGGATTGGTTCTGTGAGTATTCTACCCAGTCACACATACAAACAAACACTGCATGGAAAACCCACATAATATGCCTAACACCACCTAACAATACATGTCACCTACTATGCAGTCACTCACAAAGCAATTGCTAAAGTAGCAAACATATCGTATTTATATCTAATACAACAGCTTTAATTGAAACCTGACTACTGTAACTTATCTTACCTATCCTAATTTAAATAATCCTAAACTAAATTAAACTAAACTAAACTATCTAACCTACTCTAACTGATTGTAAAACTATGTTAATATGCCTACACCTAACTTATCTAATACTCCACATGTACCACACTAGACATGTTACACATCAACCCTCATGCCTCTTAAAACACATATTTATACATCAACAACATAAACTACTCCTATACACAAACTAACTATACTTTTAACTATAAACAAATATGTATCTGTTGTTTCTAATTTGCTTGTTTTTGGTTTTATTTTTTTAATCATATAAAAAATATCACCCCCACAAACAAACTGCCCACCCGTATCCCCACCTAACAAGATGAAACTATAAAATCTAAAACATTACTATACTATGCTAAAGTATTTTTGTGCTAATGTCTAAACCAGATGTATTCAACCAGTTGATCGCAAGCTACCAGTAGCTCTCAGACACCTTTAGAGTAGCTCACCACCTGGAGTTAATTTATCAATAAGCACAGGACCACACTTTTAAAGTTAAGAGAAGGCTGTGTCTATTTATCGTAACTATCATCAGGCTGCTGATAGCAGGGCCTGATAAGGAGCAGTGCCAGAGTCAGATTTATATGTATTCAACTCTTCAATAAAAGTCCTTGTCAGTTCAATATTGGAGGTGGGAACACAATTATGTTGCTCAATTCTTTTAAATCAGAGAAAATAAAAAGTTACCTTATGATTAAGTTACCTTTTCATTTTGATTTTCTCTTTTTTTTTCAAAGTGTTGCACTTACACACAGCATGTTTCTTGTTCTCAGTGGCCAGTGGAGCACTGTGCCACATTTATAAATGAAAAATATAGTAATTTTTTAAATGAGAGAAAATTAAAGTGCAGAAAAATGTTCTACATTATGAAAATGTTTGTACTTTAAATGTATCCAATTTAAAACATGGTTGTATGTTTGTATTATACATGTATTTGTGCCACATATGGTGAAAGGTATGTCCTGTGCCACAAGTATGTACAATACAGTCTTTCAGTTACACGTAAACATATATCCCATGCATACGCACATATGTCCATACATCCTCAAAGACATGCTTGCAATGACACACATGACATCCCCTAGTCAAAGTATTTTGTTCAAACCATAGTATCTGGTTGTAGGGACATAAGGCTTATAGTCAAGAAAGCTTGGCATGAGGGTATCTGGTAATAATGCATAACATATTTATCCTTCAGTAGCTCACAATAGTTTTCAGTAATCAGAAGTAGCTCTTGCTATAGAAAAGGTTTGAGACCCCTGGTCTAAACTAATCTAGGCTACTGTACAAAGAGTAAAAAAGGCATAAAAGGAATGGTGAATGGCAGGATTATCAATACTGTCTTAAATTCGGGCAGCACCTGGTTCACCACCTGCTGTAAACTGTTTAAGCCCCACATTTTTATATCCAATTGCTGCTACATACCACCTACATGTCATTTCAGTTCAGCCAGTCATTCATAACCTGCAGCTCAAAGGCAGGTGGCTGTCCTGGGGTCAGTGGTTGTGGTTGTGCAGCAGTAACTGTTGGAACTGTAGAGGTGCTGATCCATCAGTCCCACCATGCAGAACATGTTCTGCATGGCTGAACTGCCATGGCTGGTCATTAGTAGGCCTTTGGTTTTGCGTCCCATCTGCTAGGCAGCCCTTTCCTCCACATATCTGTGGCCCATCCTCTGATATGCCTGGGCAAAATGTCTGATGTTGCTGTAATGGTCCAACCTGATCCCATGGCCCTGGCCTTCTGTGGCGTCATGTTGTCTGTTGGAGAGGATGGAAATATGTATCAGACTAAGCTGCACTGTACCCTTTTGGTTCAACATTAGTCTTTAGTCAACAGCATGCCCTGTCCATAAATTGGCACTTGGAATAGTAAAAATGACAAGGGCATTTTTGAAACATAAACATTTCCAAATTCAAAGATGCAAAGGTACTCATGTACTTATTGTATATAAAATGGCAGTGTATGCCCAAATATACCTGTACACATAAATGCACTGAGACTGCTTTGCAAATGTTATGTGTACAGAGGGAATGGCACACATGCTCACACAAGCTACTCACTGGGGACATTCAATCAGTATACAATAGTGTAGAGACATAGATGGAGGGGGACTAGCTATCCTCCCTTCATGCAGGCCTGTTGGACATGACTGCAATCTTGACACATGTGAATACATGGAACCATGTAGTTGGCTCCAAGAACTGAAATAGAAGCAAAACATGTGGTCCTCTACATACCTTAGTATCTGCCTCTACAAATCAGTTTGGATTGCACCCTTGACGCACATATTCGCAACTCATAGCCATGTGATGAGTGTGTGTTTGAATGCTGTAATTCTCATATGTATGAGTATTCTGTGCTGTACCTTGCATGACACTTTTCAAGGTGACCCTTTATGGGGAACGCTACCAGTAACTAGACTGTGTAATGGTCTGTATGCTGACCACACAGTGCAAAAGTGCATGTGTTCCGGTTCAAATGTTCCTTTCACTTCCATAAGTATTAAAATTGTGTGGTCACATGTTGCTTATAGGTCATTGGGCACAAGAGGATGAGTCAGGCCATTAAATGCATTACCCTTGGTGGACTGGTGATGTGCCATACCTATTAATGCCCAATTAGTCTGCACTGAGGTAGGAACCCTGACATTTTGTGTGCCTTGACTTAGAGAAAGACCATACATTTCCATTTGTACAACTACACTAGCAACATACAACAGACAGGCAGATTGCAGTTGACCTGTACAAAGGCAGGTTCACATATTCTTTAGATTAAACACTATCCAAAATCAAATGCCTTCTCACATTTCACTGATGCAGAAATCTGAGTAATATTCTGTGCCCAATGATGCATGATGACAGATTACACATATCAGGATACATGTGGTCAAAGAAGTGAATCCAAGTGCATGTTTCCATTGACAATCACACCAAATTCGTACAGAGCTCAGAAATCATTTAGATGACACTCACTGGTAGCATCAGGATCACAGAATGTTTCCACCTCAGCCACTATGTACGGTTAATGTCCACTGACTACACAAAAACATGGACCAATGCTCTTTGAATTTAGGTCATGTGTACTGTGAACAAATAAGGAATACTACCTATAGGTCACATATGTCTCTTAAAATCAGCAAATCAGCACATTATTCATGTAGTAAATGGCAATGTTGAAATGGCATAATGATGCCCATAGGTATGCCATGTTACAATGTTTATGGGTAATACCAGGGAAATAACATCTCAGCTGCACAGAGTGCATACCCAGCTCAAAAACATCACTCATTGCTACATGGTGCAAAGGTGCCTGCCTTTGATGGGTATGTGAACCAAATGAATGGACAGCCCACACTCTGCAGGCAAACTATTCTCAGAACAATTTCTGAAAGGATTGCAAGTCCTTTGCTATGCTACACACATCAGACAGTAGGTATGCTTGTGTTTTGACTTCTCTTTGTTCATTACATGTCACTATTACACAGAAAATGAACATTGTCTATTTTGGCCCTATACAGTTTCATGGAGGAATATTAAGAATTGTCAAGATGACATGCATGGTTAATTGTCAGGGACACAACACACAACCTGGCCACCATGTGCCCTGATGTCATGTGAGTATGCTTCCCTGCAACCTACATGGAGGGTGGGTCACACAGTTTGGACTCAGTAATGATGTGGCAGGCTAGATGACAACACTCTACATACAGTGCCAGATGGATCCCCAAGTACATTAAGGCCTATCCTGCACTGCATGGTCTGTTTCTGCCTGTGCTAGTCCTCAGTGAGCATTGCTCTTTGGCATGGTTTTTGCAGGCCAGCAGAGTTGGCCTGCAGCTTGGCATACTAACTCCAAAACATGTCTGGCCCTCGAGTCATAAAATCAATGACAGATTATTTTCAAGGAGAGACAGCTATGAGCTTGTACCTACCAATGGGCTCATCAACTTGCAAGCTTTTATGATCAATAAGGTCTGTCTCCTGGCTGATGACATCTACGCATCAGTGCTTAATCTGGTGGATGGTCCTGATCATTCCATATACATGGTTGAGATGAGACCTCACGTTTGGCCACTGCTCCTTCCACACATATGTAGGGTATCCCTGACTTACCCCACCCCCTGTGGCTATCATATTCAAGAGGTAGGGTATGATCAGCCACAGGAGGCACCCTAACTCCTCCTCGGACAGATACGGGACCTATCTCTCCCCAGCATCTCAATTATAACAAATAACAGCCTAACAAACAAACTACCTAAACTCACAACTACCCCACCACTAAAACTATAAACCCATATTTAGACGAACCCCCAACAATACACTCCACAAAACAATACAATATACAATTAAAGGGCAAAAAAGACACTTTATGTACACAACATGGACAACACAGACACCAATATTCCAAAGAAACAGCACAAAACTCTCAAGCAACCAACAGACACAACCTCCAGCCAGCACAGACAAAAAGACTGTAAGAGGAAGCGAAAGTAACTTCAGACTTTTTGGTTTGCAACATTGCAGAGCCACATCATCATTTCCTGGATGGTTGTGTCAAGCTGTCTCCAAATGCATCTTTTTTTCTATCACATCCATTGAATATTAGGCATTGTGTGATACAGCTATGAGCTCGTATCTACCAATAGGCTCACCAACTTGCAAGCTTATATGATCAATAAGGTCTGTCTCCTGGCTGACGACGCACATGACATGTCAATGCACAACGCTTCACTTTTGATGCATTGGCGTGGATGCAAGTCTTCCAGGTGACACAGCGGGTGCAATGCAATCAAGAATTAGGCCAATGCACCTGTTAAATTGAAACAATTGGCCAACTGTGAGTTTTACAGTGTAGTATTTTGAGCAATGCATGAAAACAGTCCCAGGGATCAGTGATTTTGGTGCAAATTTCAGAGCTGCCATGCTTGGTGACTTGGAATGTGTTTTATGTGTATGTTGACAGTGCACATATGTGTGAACGATTGCATTAATAGTATGGAGACTGAGACACAATGTATCATTGTGAAATTGTGTGGCATTTTGTGTGTTCTTGATAAGTTAACATTATATTTCTGCCTTACTGTTAGTATCATGCTTAAGTGAATGTGGCAGCTGATTTGTAGTTTCATAATTTCCACAGCTATAGCATCTATGACTTATATAGCCCATTTTTGCTGGTACTTTGCATAGTATTGCACAGCAAGTCTTCTTCGTGTACTGAATTATGCCAATGTGAACGTGGCAGGATAGCACCATTGTTATGAACTACAGAGCATTTGTGTCTTTTACCACTTTGTCAGTACATGCTTTACTACTTTGCACCAACACAGACACCCTTGCACCATGGTGCAAGGATGTCTGTGTTGAATACAGGATTGTTTATGGGAAGCAAGGGGCACCTTCCAGCACAATACACAATCAGAAGAGGTGTTTTCCTTTTTCTATATGTGCTGCATAATGCAACAAACATGGAATGAGGTAGACATGAGGAATTACAGAATTATTATGCCACATTACCCATGCTTGGTGGAGACATAAGCTGTCACCACAGCACCAAGTTTACATCACTAAGTAAATCTGAGATAGTGGAAACATCTTTTGTTGTTGAGTGGGAATCCCCACTACATGACCACTTGAGTGCCCCTGATGCAGAGTAAACCTGAAGATTACAGTTGCATCCCTGACTAGTGGGGCTAGTGAAGCAGCATTTAGCCTTGGTAACCAATCTGGCACCAGCACAATTAAGGAATGCACATTTCTACGTGATATGTGAGATAACACGTTTATGTTTTTCTGTGCTTGCAAACATTGATGTCGCTTTTGGTGACTATGGGCCTCATTATGACCCTGGCGGGCGGCGGAGGCCGCCCGCCAGGATCCCGCCCTCCAAATTACCGCGCCGCGGTCAAAAGACCGCGGCGGGTATTACGAGTTTTCCCCTGGGCTGGCGGGCGGTTCCAGTAAAACCGCCCGCCAGCCCAGGGGAAAACGACCTTCCCACGAGGATGCCGGCTCGTAATCGAGCCGGCGGAGTGGGAAGGTGCGACGGGTGCAGTGGCACCCGTCGCGTATTTCAGTGTCTGCAAGGCAGACACTGAAATACTTTTCGGGGCCCTCTTACGGGGGCCCCTGCCATGCCCATGCCATTGGCATGGGCACGGCAGGGGCCCCCAGGGGCCCCGCGACCCCCCCTACCGCCATCCTGTTCATGGCGGCTTTCCCGCCATGAACTGGATGGCGGTAGGGGGGGTCAGAATCCTCATGGCTGCGGAGCGCGCTCCGCAGCCATGGAGGATTCCAAAGAGCAGCGGAAAGTCAGCGGGAGACCGCTGACTTTCCGCTTCTGACCGCGGCTGAACCGCCGCGGTCAGAATGCTCATTGGAGCACCGCCAGCCTGTTGGCGGTGCTCCCGTGGTCGGTGGCCCTGGCGGCCACCGGCCGCCAGGGTCAGAATGACCCTCTATATGTGTTGGACGGTGTGACCATGCACATCATATGTGCCTCTGGTCACAGTCATCAGAACATAAGTTCAATATGCTGTCCTCCACAAGTATGAGGCACTACAAATGGTGGGAGGGACAACACAGACACTCAACAATTGCACAGGTTTTACATGTACACTCCCTTTAGATTGTGTGTAGGATTTATGGCAATCAGTATGCTGCAGCAGCACACATATGCACATGTCCATACTGCTGCATATTGCTAGCTCAGTTTGGTGTAATTCTCACCAAAGTACATACACATGGCATGTTATTGATATGCACCCACATTTTGCAACTCATTATGTTTTTGTTTTAGTAACAACTAGCTACATACCTTTGTGATGGTGCAAAAACTATTAGGTGAGATGTGAGTGTCTTGTAGTTTTCAGTGACTGTGAAATGAGGTTACTTATACAAAGGTAGTGCTCATTCATTTATTGACGTTTCTGATTACTCCTTCAGAACAATATTTAAATTTGTTGTATAAAAACATTTTTCTGTGAAGTTCTGTACATTGTTATTTCTTTACCTGGTACCAGCAATTGTAGATGTAATTTGTCCTTGGCCCTCATCCTTATCATCACTTTCCTCTGTGCCTTCATGGCCCTCATGGCATATAGGTTGTGCAATATGCAGCAGACAAGAATGACTTTGCATGGGGCAGTATAGCAATCTCACTAAAACATATCGAGGCAACGGAAGCAAGAGTGCAATACTCCAAAAGTCTGTTCCACTACACCCCTGGTCCTGCCAAGCGCATTGTTGTAGTTGTGCTCGGCCTCAGTCTGGGATTTGCAAATGGAGTCATGACCCATAACCTCAGATCATATCCTTGGTTAACTGAAAAGAAAGGAAATGAAAAATCAGTCAATTATCATGCTGAATAATGGACCCACATTCAGTTTGTTATGTGTATCATGTTACTCATACACATTTTTACAAGTATGGGACCTGCACCGACATTGGACTGGCATTTCTGTTTTTGTTATGACTGACACTCTGCTACATATACAAGTATAATGGCCTGTGTGATACATGCACTATTTGGTAAACTTCTTCTGGCCAATAGCATGAACCTGGTGATTGTTTACTGATATGGAGAGTGAGTACGCCATTGAGGAGACAGTTCTTTCACACTTCTGTATTATGTTGGATAGTGACTACTCTTGGCATTTCTGGCCTATTATATGTGCTAATTTAAAATAGTAACCAAGGCACATTTGGAGCACAGAATTTGCCACTGCTGTGTCAAAACAAATTATGCAGCTGGAGCACAAGCTCCTTGTCAATATAAAGTAGTGGAACAAAGATGGATGTTAAATGGACATCTGGCAAAAAAGGCAATGTAATATGGTGTTCTGCTTTCCTTCTCTTATCTCATGACCCAGCTTACAGAACCTCTCTGGAATGCACTTCTGATTTTGAAGAATACATTTATTGTTATTATTACTTTACCACGAGGTTCCTGAGAGACGAAATTAGTAGGTTGGAAGCACACGTTCAAAAGTAGTTGCAGCAATGAAAGAAAAATATATCAAAGTACTTCTCAGTTCTAATGTACACAGCAAGTACATGTGATTATATTATAGCATAACTTCAAAGCAAAGCAAAAAAGTCAAAATTGCATCACAGTAGGGCCTATCACTCAGCTTCATCTTTCTGGGGCTTCAGGTTTATGACGCCGTTCAACTGCGAGAAAGAGATTTTCTACCCAAACTGGGACAGGCAACTGACGTCTCCGTTCCTGTCTGAAGTCAAGATAGTTTCAAACTAACTCTGTTGTCCAGAGCCACCCCTTAAAAGCAAACTCAGTGTGAGAACCGAAGAAACCTGGAGAGTGGCCAATTCTCAGACTGGATTGAGAGGTAAACACAAAATCTACGCGCTCTTATCAGCTACAGTCTGGTGTGAAAAACACAGCTTGGTCTATCATGTGGAAAAACACAGCTTGGAAAAACACAGGTCATCTGCAATGTCTCAACTGCAATGTCTAACTCCACATTAAAGCCAATAGGCAGCTAACCTAAATATCAAATGTAATGTCTAATGCCATGTCAAAGCCAATAGGCAGCTAAACTGAATACAGAATGTAATGGCTAATGCCATGTCAAAGCAGGTAGGCAGCTAACCCAAATACCAAATGTAATGTCTAATGCCACGTTAAAGCCAATAGGCAGCTAAACTGAATACAACATGTAATGTGCTACTGGTGAACATCGAGCAACTAATATGCGCAGTGGTGAACGACAAAGTCATTGGTCAAACACAATTAATAGCATCACATATGGGCATCTGCCATTTTTGCAAATGTCCTTTCACCAGCCTTCTCACAAGGAGGCCCTAAATGATATGCTGATAAAAAGCATTGTGAATTAAGTGCCCTTAATGCCAATACATAAGGATTCAGTTGCTAAGGAATTGTATTTCTGACTTCACTGGTACAGACAGGAACCTACAAGCAGAGATCTAGCATCTAGTCTCAAACTGCATGCAAATACAGACATAGCTTAGTAGTGCAAATATTTGTCATATACATAGTAAGGCATTGCTGGCATTGCAGTGGTAGAACAGTTCATGTGGTGCGCACCTTACAAACTTGCCGCATCTACCACCACCTCCCTAAAAAATGTAGCCTGCACTAGTGTGAAAATAAACATAGATCCACAATGTGAAAGTTTTGCACTTTGTAGTGTGGGTGAGGGGTAATGCAGGACCCATTGGTCCCCATTTATGTTTTGGAGGTAATATGTATGTCAATGTGACCAATGTGGGAGCATATCAGACTTCACACCACCACAATAAATGATCCACACATTCTTAGTCCATCAAGTGGTAGGTGTTTCATTGATTGTCATTGTGAGGCAACAGTATTTTCCTGCTACTGCGCCCAATGGCAGTGCTAACCTATTCCACGTGGCAGGGTTCATGCCTTAAATAACTATGCAGAATTATTATATCTAAGTCTGCTCTGCTGTAGTCTAAATCTGCACTAGGGAAAACCACTGCACAGTGGGAAAATATTTTGTGCAACACAGCTTCTCCATGGCATTGTATTTACAAACCTCAACATTGTGTTGCTGCTATTTTTTCAACATTGCTTTGTTCAACGTGTTTAGGTTTTTAGGCTAACTAAATAGTTACACTAAAAAAATCAGGAGTGCCTCATACATCATTTACTAATAGTACAAATTTTGTAATCTGAACCTTTCTCAAATATCCCAAATTATTGAAAGTTAAAAAGAGATGTAGATAACACCTAACTAAGTAAAAAAACCTTTCCATGAACAAATTACTCATGATTTTTTACAGCTGCTTCAGGTAAAAAAAATTAAAAAAACAGAGTCAACGTGATCTAAGTCAAATTTTAGCTTATTGTGGTTTTCGCAATAGGATGGAACGTTGATGATCCCAAAACTGAAGCAAAACTAGAATACATATTTTGTCAAAACTCCTAAATATTATACAATTTGTATATTGTTACATGTTGTTTGTTTACTATAGTTACAAATAATAACAAAATATTTCTTTTAAAAGCTGCACAAATACGGAAAATTATTTTTCACCTTAGAAATGGAAGCACAGACAGCAATGCAGAATGCAATGTGAAGGGGTTCATTATTCAATAATTAAATTTCCTAGAAGGTTAATATCTACTTTCAATTGTTTCCTATGCAAGAAGATGTTGCAATCAACCAGAGATCTCAAGTGGTGCTAGAAGGACAGCAAGGCTGAAGAGGTTTTCATAAGAGTACTAACGCAGTGTGAATACAGCATGGAGACGCTTTCAGTTAACTATAGGCATCTATTAGTTGCAAACTGGACCCTAAATTAACTCTAATCTGAGCTCTGTGGGTAATTGATAACTTCTACTATACATCACTATCCTATTCATGTTTTTCATTGTCCTGGCATTGAGACTTCATTATATTTACACTTAAAGCTTCATTACTCTGAGCACATTTCAGAAGATGGGACCCAAAATAAGTGGGATTTCTAACTGGTGACAGAAACTATCAGGATTTCCTATCACCTTTATTTAAGTCAACAGCTCATGGATCCCTCTGTTGCATAGACTTTCCTGTGGATAGCCTTTGTCCGGCAGTTAGTAGTAAATGCCATTGGTTGTAACTAGCACAGTGGATGGGGGAAATGCAATTTAGTGCTGTACAATGAAAGTAGAATTATGGCAATTGAAAAGGTGTGCCTACACACATTATGATAGAACAATAATATAATTTTTTTTTTTTTTTAAACCCAACACAATTCACCAAGACAGAACACATCAGTGCAACAGCAAAATGACAAAAGATTACAGCATACAAGCCTTGCAACAACACAATGCAACACCAATACAATAACTCCACAGCAGTTTCTCATGCATGTTTTTCCTTGTCCTGGATTTAAGACTGCATTATATCTTACACTTAAATCATCATTACTCTGAACATATATCAGCAGATGATACCCAAAACATATGGGATCCTTAGCAGGTGATCGAACCTCTCTGGAAATGTTTTCCCATCACCTTTATTATGGTAAAAACGCCCAGAGCCCCTTGTTGTAAAGACATTCTGGTGGATAGAATTTTTTCTATTACTTTCTTTGATGAAGTATTGAAAAGAAGCCATATTGTATTTTCTTTTGTTCAGCAGTTGGTAGTGCATGCCATTGGTTGTAAATAGCACAGTGGTGGTGGAAATTCTTTTTGATTTTGTGCAATGAAAGTAGAATTTTGGCCATTAAAAATGTGTGCCAACACACAACATGATAGCACAAAAATGTAGCAAATGTTTAACAAAAATAAACACAACATACCAAGACAGAAAACATTGATTGAACAACAAAATGATAAAAGATTACAGCACACAACCATGCAACAAAGCAATGTAACACCAATACAATAACCCTACAACAGGAAACCACTATACAGTTAAACAGCTGCACAACAATGTCATAACAGAATACTAACAAGATAAAACAAAATGAATGCAAGAGAAATGCATTAACCCAAAACCACAGCAGCAAAGCACAATACCGTTATTTTTCTCTGCTGTTGTATTGTCTTGATGTGTTACCTTGTGGTCTTTTTGTGCTTTAGTTGTATTATTGAATTAATGTTGTTTTCTTGTTGTGCTAGTGATGTTTTGTATTTTCATTGAGCTGAACTACATTTGTGTATTGATTGCATTGTGCCATTGCCACATTTATTTAATTGCTTTGAGTACTGTTATTTTGTGCCACTATGTTGTCTTTCTTTATTTTGCATTGTTGCGAAGTGCTTTGGTTTGTGTTCTTATGTTACAATGTATGGTATTTTGTGATGTATTTTGGTGCAATTTTTATGCATTGTTGATATGGCATGTTATCATTCTATACTGTAATATTGTAACCCAGCTGTGTTAGTGTTGTAATGTTGCATTATATTGTGGTATTGTGTTGTGAAATTGTATTTCTTTTGTGTTCCAAAGTTTTAGGTAATAAAGACTCCAACAAACTATGACATATTTCAGCCAAACATTTCCCAATTGTAAAGCCCTTTCTAAGGGACCAGTGCTGATCGTTGTTTACTTAGCAGCATTCTCAGTAGGTATTGTTGTTTGACATTGGTCCCAAAATGCCACAAGACTAATGCACATCTATTGTATCAATTACTTACTTTTTTGGATTCTGTCTCTCTCACAACAGCAAATTTGAGCAATAAACTCATATTCAATGAGTTCTTGGGCACTTTTAGAAACCCAGACCTGTATAACATAGTTCATAACACTCCATAACTTCAATGTTCAACACATATATATATATATATTTTTTAAAGCAAAGAGTTTCATATAAAAGGGAAGGTAATTGTTTAATTCAAAGCTACTTATGGGAATAAATAGCAATAAGGCCAATTTTACCACCTGGAGCTTGGTTTGCAGATCTTTGAAAGAGTGTGGACTCTTCGGGGCATATTTATATGCCCATAGCACCACCGTGCACTATTATAGCATAATTCTATTTACGCTAATGTGGCCCAACACGGCCAAAATCCTCATGCCATATTTAAAAAGTGGAGCAATGTATGCATTGCGCTGCTTTGTAACCCTTTCCACTACATGCCTGTGCCAGACTTAATGAAAGCAAAGGGGGCTTTCCCCCTTAGGGGGGCTGAATTTCCTTGCTTCTTTTTTACGGTACTTTTAATGCCAGCTCAGAGCATGCACTTAAAGGGGGCTTTGATTATTTATAATGGGCCCCCATGTACTCTGCAGGAGTAGAACCAATATTTTGTCACTACTGCTGCTGAGTACATCAATAGCGTGAATAAAAATTATGCTATTGCCCCCTACTCTGTGCCATGATGGTGGTAGGGGGCACTTAGGGGTGCAAGAAAAGTGGAACGAAAGTGGCACTGCACTAGGTGCAGAGCCACTTCCCTTAGATATGCTTCTTAGAGACCTATCCACAAACTACATTTTTTATACATGTAAATAGCAGATTTATAAACTTGGAAAAATTATATCTATGTATACCATTACACTGCTTTCAGATATAATTACAGAGAGAGAAAAATATAGAACATCCCAGAAAGGAAAGCAATTACTATGCCATGTGGACTATACCTACAATCTAGAAAGTACATTGATTGAAAATGTGTATTGGAAAAAGATTATGTTGTAATTAATGTTAGAAAACACAACAATCCCCCCAAATGTGACAGAAATAGATTTTAAGGAGCTATTGGTGGTTATAAGATAGGTAATCACTAGCTCCCAGAAACCCACAACTGAAAGTCTCCGAACACATCACAGGTTACCTACACCTTTTAACCACATTAAATCATTTAATTGCACAAACTAAAAAAGCTCTAAGTTATACTCCTCCTGCCCCAAAAACATTCCAAGATTTAGAAATACCTGTCCATTTAAAAATAACACATAGGGCCTGATTATGAGTTTGCTGGTCCTAAGACTGCAACTTGCAGTGGCTGTCCGATCATTGCAATCCTGATGACCAAAACACCAGATTGTGACCCCAGTGGCGAGACCACCATGAGACCTCCACCAGGATTGGGGATCCCGATGGCGGTGCCGAGTGTGGCACCACCGTGCTCATCACAACTTTCTTTTCCATCAGCCTTCTCTTTGCAGGGCCGTCACCATGAAAAGGCTGGCAGAAACGCAGACTTGGGCCCCCTCTCAGCACCCCCGGAATGCTCATTGTCTGCCATTTCAGGAAGTGTGCATTACGAGGGAGCTGTGTGTGAAGCCATTGGCCTCGGCTCCCTGAGGGAGCCAAGGCTAATGCTGCTGCATTGTTTTTGCTGCCAGCGCAGTAGAAACATTGTAATAGAAAGAGAAAGAAGGAAAGAAAGAAAGAAAGAAAGAAAGAAAGAAAGAAAGAAAGAAAGAAAGAAAGAAAGAAACAGAGATAGAAATAGAGAGAGAGAGAAAGAGACAGAGACAGCTAATTCAGTATGTATTCACATTATTTCTATTTCTGATGTAGATACCTTAAACTTGTGGATTTTCTGGATGGGGCAAACTGATAATTATATATAACATGTTTGTTTTATTTCTCTGTTTGTATTTGTATCATCATATGGGGTAAAGGATCACAATCAGTTTAAATATATTCATAATAGTACCTTTACCAGGACACTTCCAGTTTAACATAGCTATCTGTTGGTATCATCTTATACCCACATGAGGGACCTGGTATTGGCCCAGGTAAGCCAGCTTTTTATCATGATGTACATCTAAGAATATTTATGTAACAAGTTACATCAACATTGCTTACTGTATTGCTATGTGTAATGACCAATTGGCACTACATTATTTCTTACATTCTCTTGTTTGCAAGTAGGACTATAAAAAATAACTTGCTAGTATCCTCTTTTCTGAAAAGAGGGGGGTGTTCTCATCTGAATCTTTGCATGCCACTGAAATATGACTAATCTCCTAAGTACAATTGGCATGACTAGCACCTCCAATAGAGAGCTGCCAATGATCAAGTGGAATGATCAACGAGTGAAGGGCACATCTTCTTTCTGACTGTTATGTGGTGCACATAATCATGGTTGAAGCAGAATGGTCTCAGTAAACATCATCAAAAAATGGTACAAACAATTAAATCTGTGGTATCAGAAGAGGAGTTGGCTTCTGATGAATGTACAGTTGCGATGACGATGGTGACACCAATGGGCCTTATTTATTAAAGGGTTGCATCATTTCCTAGCCATTCAACAGTGTGCAAAAGCAATGCAACCCTTAAAATGCAATTTATCAAACCGTGCAAGGTCACCTTGCATCGCCATGAGTAGCTTGATAAATCCAGAGTAATGCAACACAGTTCAAATCGCAGTGTTGCGTTACTCCGCCCTAGGAAGGAGTTCCATGGGTGGTGCATGGTTGTTTCTACACAACACCCATGGATTTTGACACATTCCCAGATTTGCCATAAGTGGTAGACCTGAAAATGCGCCAAAACGCTTCCCCGGATGAGGCATAACGAGGAGAAATATGTTTATTTCTCCTAATTGTTTTCCTCTTTCTATGTGTGCTGCAATCTACAACACACCTAAAAAGAGGAAAATGCCTCAGGGATTGCTTTTGTGCAGGAAGGTGCCCCTTCCTGTGCAAACACAATTCTTCTTACAACGCAGATACACTTACACCATGGTGCAAGAGTGCTTGCTTTGGTGCTTAGCTGCACAATATTCATCAGCACTGGGAAAAGGCAGGAATGCAGCACAGTGCAGCAAGATGACCTGTCACACTGAGCTGCGCAACTTTTTAATAAATATGCCCCTAACGTTTTTCTTAGAAATGTTGTAAATAACACAGATGAAGGACAACATTTTATGACAGGCCCCATTGCCTGCCCCACTTAGCCACCAGGAAAGAGAAAATGCTGCATTAAACTGGTAACACAACAAAAGGAAGAGTAGTCTGGGTATCAACACGAGTGACATGCACACTGATTATTCTTTCGGCGCTACAAGAAAAAAAGCATCCAGTCCCTGTTCACACTGGCACTGCCAAAAAAAAATACATCAGCAGTGTACTTGTTATTTTCCCTTCACACTATTTATGGCTACACTGCATGTAGAATTCAAACATTAAAGCATATGGAAGTCCCACCTGAAAACGCACCAAGCTATAACAGCAGCTATTGCTTCCAATTCTTCAAAACCCATCCTCCACAAAGGTGAGAAGATGAGAGGTGACATGTAAACTGTCACAAAGAGTCCATTTGCCCGGACACTAAGCCTTGTGCTTAATATGTCTTCATCATCTTTGCAATTACAAACTGGTTTAGAGATGTAACCATTCTTTTTTATACTTGGTCTGCTATGCACATTTTTTACAATCAATGATACTTTACGACTTTCAATTGCAACACTGGCAGTCAAAGCCCTATTTATGGAAACAAAAGTCCTCAACAAACATCCAAAGGTTCAGTGAGCAAGTAGGACACCTGCCAAAATGTTGGCATCTGGCCACGTTCCCTTCTCTTCAACACAATGAAGAGGGACCTTAAATTTATAAATGGCATTTTCCAGCGCGGAATGTACTGAATTGCATCTATTTCTCAAAATGTGTTCAGTAATAACTTTAGAGTAGATGAAAGACTTGGGTTCAAAAGCACTGATGGAGGCACAAATGCCCGTCTTTCAGGTGAATATAGAGATATGCAGCAGTCCTGCAGCTGCATATGATATGTGCATCAGTGCTCTTTGGGCTACCCTCAAGGGTCTTACCTCAATGTTAGCAATTTCCCTCACTACACTGTATGGCACTCATTAGTATGTCTTGTTTGTAATATTTTTCATGGAGAAACAGCACAGTGTTGCCAATATTCTGATGGAATTGAATGTAAAGTTGTTTGTTCTTCAATGACTTCATGTAACTCATCTAGGGCCAGATGTACGTAGCTTTTTTCTTGTCGCAAATAGCCTGATTTGCGCACTCGGGCTGTTTGCGACAAGAAAAAACCATTTTGATATGTACAAACCCTATTTTGTGATTCTGTAATATATTTCCCAAATCCCAAAATACGTTTGCGAGTGACTATTTCGAATGGGCATGCAGAGGGTGTCCCTACCAATTACTAGTTGCAGTAGCATGTAAGATTGTTTTGCAACCATGAACGTAGTCACAAAAGAGTTGCTCTTCCCACCAGCTTCAAGTTGGTGGTAACCCATTCGCAAACACGAAGAGGTCCCCAAGGGACCACTTTCCCTTTGTGACTGGGGTGCCAACGTTTTTTCAGATCAGGGAGTGGTTCCACTGACCACTTCCTACTCTGAAAAAATAAAAAGGAAAATTATTTGTTTCTGTAACGTATCCCGTTTTCCTTTGAGGAAAATGGGCTGCATTAAAAAAAAAACTGCTTTATTTAAAAAGCAGTCACAGATTCGGTGATCTGTTGTCCCCAACAGGCCACCATCCCTGTGAGTGCAGCCATTCCCAATAGGGATGCAAATTGCAACCTACCTTATGAATATTAATGAGGTAGGTCATTTGTGACCCCATTGGGAATTGCAAACAGTTTTGACACTGTTGTACATTCTCTTTTGCAACTTGCAGTTTGCGATTCCCAAACGGATCGCAGAAAAAAATCTCATACATCTGTCCTCTAGTTCTACATGAATGCACTTATTAATGGTACATCTAATGCTATTTTTTTAACCTAGTTCATCTAGCTTTTAGTTCACTGGTATCACTTATGTACATAATTTGCAATGTGTGTTATACATCATGTTGAATGGATTGCTTAACACGAGCTAAAAAGTGCGATGGAAATACTTGCCATTGAAAATTCAGCCCTTACAGGGAGTGTTCTGGCTATCTCCATTCTACCTCCGTTATGCGGTAATTCATTAACCCAAGACAATTCCCTTTGAAAAGATTAGATTGAATAACATTTTCAGTCCAGATCAGTTAACCCAATATATTATTTACAATGTCATGTGTGTTCCGATAACCCATCTACTTTGTGCTTTGCACCTACACATGCATGCTTTAACGTTAGTTGATCTATTGAATTTAATTCGATAATATTCAATTTACTCAAAAATATGTTAGGTAGACCTTGTATACGTTTTTCTTCTCATCCAGCTCATCATAAAAAATACAGTCACTGTCAGGCTTCCATTTGTGCTTATTTAGCCACCTATCCCCTTACTGCCTCTGTTACACATCCACAGTTCTTCTTTCCAACGTGCCACTCTGTGTGATCATGGGTTTCAGGGACACTATTGGCCTTGGATATCTTCTACTTTTGACATAGAATTCCCAGCATTAAACTGATGCAACGTCTCAATCAGAGATGACAAGGTCTACCCCGTCCAGTTTAATCTTTTTATGTTTACATAGATATTATTTGTTGCACCTAATACAAAGAGGAAGAAAAAATATGAGAGGAAATAGTTTTGTCTTGTATCTATTCTTACAAATGTAGGACTTTTATTAGAAACAAAGTAGGTTCTGAAATATTTTGTAGAATCTTATAAGACACTTTCCACTGTATCTGGAGTACCTCAAATGCCATTGGAAGCGACCCAGTTTTCTCGAATTTCAGAATTATCAGGGACATGTTTTCTGTTACTGCAATGTTTCAAAACCAATTTTCAAGAAAGGGAAAGGAACAACCAACAAAAGTGGAATCTTTTGCGGGCCAGGTATTGTTTAGAAGAATGGGTGATGCAATATAAAACTGGAAGATTGTCTGCCTTGCCAAACTTGCTGCTACTATATCTTATTGGAAGGGAGGGGATACGCTGAGAAGTTTTTTTTAACAGCAATGGCTCAACCATTTGAAACCTCCGCCTAAAAGTTCATTTGCCAGAATGGCGTAAAGATCAATGAGTCGAAAGGACAGAACTATTTATTGTTGAGTCTGCCCCGCAAGGCACGGCTGAAAAAACACCAATTGCCACCAATCACAGGAAGAACTCAATATGTGTTGGGGTCAATGTTTTTTTTCTGTCTCAGAAATAAACCCATACTCTGAGGATTTGCATTTGAAATACAAAAAAAAGTTAATGTGAACAAATCATAATCATAATCATTTAGAAGAAGCCAATTGTGATAAGTGCTCATGTGAGTGTTATCTACTTATAATGCACTGGGTGTAGTGGTTATTCAAACATTTCTAAGGCATTCCAGTGCACTATTAACAGACACTTTAATGGTGGGAGGACAAGGGAAGAATGACACACAGCAGGTAAAGAAAATCTTGATTTTTGAAGCATTTTGGAATGTGTTGTAAATGAAATATTACAGTTGACAATCTGACCCTTCTCTGCAGAAAATGAAAATGATTTGACTTTGAGGTGTAAGATAATGATAATAGTGCCAATACTTTTTTTAATTAAAAGCATCCCTTAAAATAGGTGAAATTCCCTGTATACTTGCTTGGTGTTATGATAAAAAAATAACATTATTAACATATGTGTAGAAGGACCTGGATTTATGCTACCACTTGCTTATTATGTAAAAAGCCCGAATATTCAATACATGTGGTAATGTTCTGTGCTCTAATGTGACATTAATTCATGCAAAAAACATGTCCATGCCTCCTACATTTTCCCCGTTAAAGAACTTAAAATAAATTTTGCCTAATGCGTGTCCTTCTAAATAAATAAGTTCAGAAAAGGGTGCCTTTCCGTTTTAACGTCGTGCAATGCATTTATTTAACTTGCATTTGCTCAGAACTTGTGGACGAAATGAGCCCACAAGAGTTATGTACTGAAAAAGTCAAAAGGTCTGCCCATAGAAAGCTTTTGCCATGTTTATTTTTCTGCATTGCGAGCATAGTGTAAGCTGTACCCTAAAAGTGGCGTCCAAATATATATATATATATATCTCCACCTAAAATTGGGAACTTCCCAGAGTTCTCCTTTGTTTTTTGCATAATTTATGCGTCGCTCTATCCCTGAAAGGGTTTTGGTTTGACTTATACTGGGTGCTCCCTTGTGTCTGGACAAAAGCTATACTCCTCTGAAGAGCTCTAATGAGAGCGAAACACGTGTCAGGGGTTGCTTTACTCATTCCAGGTTGGCTTGGATGGTATTTGACCAGTCCAAAGCTGTAATACTGTGCCTGGAGTGGTAAATGGCTTTTGTCATTTTACAGCTCGGCAAGGATGACACTATGTCAATCCTATGCTTAAAGATTTTGCTGTACAAATGGCAAAAGACTTTGTCACTATCTAGCTCGGAGAGGATAGCACTGTGCTAATCCTATGCTTAAAGACTTTGCTAGATAAGCAGACATTTGAGGTGAGCAAATCTAGAGTGTCGCTGGTGTTGCAGGGTGCTCCTTACTAGAGCAGCTCTCCACCTAAAATTGGGAACTTCCCAGAGTTCTCCTTTGTTTTTTGCATACATATATATATATATATATCAATGTCGAAAATATTAATCGAATATTTTCGACATTGATGTTAATCAAGGGTGGTCTCCTCCGTCACTGTTACCAGCAGTGGAGTTCGCGCACCGAAAATCCTTGATTGCAGTTAGAAGAGAGAGACCTTTTTGTACACATAACGTGAACATATGATTATTATAGGCACCAAGAAAGGGACCTTTTAGCTCTCAATTAACATAACCAGAAAGTTTAGCTTAAAAACACAATAATCACTAATATAAGGAAAAAGAATAGAAGAAAATAAAATCTTTCGGTACAGCCGAATATTTGCTAAACAGCATTGACTTTGGAGTGCACTGCTTTGTAAGCAAATGAGCATACTTGAGCAGGTGAAAAATGCAATCACAGTGCAAGCAGATCATTGGTTAAGAAATTGGGCTCAACCATCACTGTATACTGTAAACCGTGGTGGGGAAAGGAACATTTCACTGTCAGATGAAGGACTGACCAGGAGTCCCTTTATGTAGGTGTATATGTTTGTATTTTTTTTTAATTAACAGTTGTTCTAATACACAAGCCTGATGATGGCTAGGAGTGAATCTAGACTAAACATCCAAATATTTCTGATATTCCACCCTGTACACCACGGACTTTAAAGGATGTTACAAATTGTATGTTACAGCTAATCCAAATAGGAAATAAGTGATATAAAGAGAACTTCAACAGCTTAGAAAAATACAGAGACAAAAATGAAAACATTCACAAAATTGTGCCCAAAATGTCAAGGGCTTCACAAAGTGAGTTATGAGAATAGAAGAGTACACATATTGAACTGTAAATTATGCGGGTTTGGTAAAATCGAAGGCGTGAGCACAATGTGTTCCACTCTTGAAAAACTACAATGCACAAAGTGGCAGAATTTCCTAGGTTGAAAAACTTGGGGCCATATTTATCATCCTTGTGCATTACCCTTGCATCATGTGAGGTACTGCAAGGTCAATGCAACACTAAAGTCAGATTTGCCAAGCATGGCCACCTTGCGAAACTCTGTGGTGCTTGGTAAATCTGGAGTAACACAAGGCGGCCCACATCTTTGCCTTTTATTACTATGCCCAGAGAATCATTCCATGGGTGCAGCGTAAGTGTTCCCAAACATCCTCTCCTGGATTTTGCCACATTGCCAGATTTACCATGAGTGGTACACTTGGGATTGTGTCAAACTACTACACTTTTCCAAGAGAGATATAACAAGGAGAAATACGTTTATTTCTCCTTGTTTTTTTCCTTTCTACACATGGTGAATTCTGCAGCCCACATAGAAAGAGGAAAAATCCTCAGAGTATTGTTTTTCTGCAGGAAGGTGTCCCTTCCTGAACAAAAACAACTCTGCCTACAACACAGAATCCTTTCACCATGGTGCGTGGGTGTCTGTGTTGGCCCAAGGTAGCACATTGGGTGCCAGCGCAAGGAGAGGAGTGAAATGTGCCATTGATTTTTCCATGGACCTTCATCTTTGTTTGGGCAGAGAGTCAGTCAGTAACAATAGCCATAGTAGAAGAGAGTGTTTCTTTCCTAGGCATTTGTACCCTTATCACTTTTAGGGAAAGGTGTTGAAAAAACTCTGTTTTTCGAACATCAAATTAGTTTCTGAGTTTGATTGTCACAGAAAGGCCTACATCTCTACATTTGAGGCTGGTCACAGGAATTTTCTGATAGTCTACGGATGGACTTAGATGTAACAAAATATTGTTAATAATTTAAACAGAAATTGACATTCTACATTTGTCCCTTTCCCATGCACTTCTTTTCTCAGTAGTAACTAGAATGCCTAACTGATACTTTTAATCTCACTTGACAAAAGCATACTAATACTTTCAGGAAATGTTCTAACATTTCACGTCTCTCTCCTAGAGTACCAGTTTTGGCCGGATTCACAAAGGTAAATTTAGACATTTGTGTAAACTTGCAGCTTTTCTCTATTCACAAACTATGAGTTAATGTTACGTTTACGACTGAGGAGAAGCCATAGTGGGGCAGAAAAATATAGAAAGATGGGACAGGTCTACCTTTTTATGTTTGGAATTCTCTGCCCCAAGACAAGAGTGTCCTCAGTCGTAAACGTAGTATTGAATCATAGTTTGTGAATACCAAAAAAAATGAAACTTACACAGAAGTGTACGTTTACCTTTGTGGATCGGGCCATTAGTGTCTTGGTTGTTGGAAATATTAAATATTTTTACATAGTAAAATGTATGTTTAGACAATATTGTACTACAGAAATTAATTTGTTTAATTAAGAATTACATTCGGTGCTGGTGGATCTTGTGAAAAGTTAAATAATCGGAGAACCCAAAAAACTTGGGGCAGCCTGTGAGATGATATTCAGATTTTCTGAAAGGATTGGGCAGAAACCAATAGGAGAAGTGATTGATCTGTATAAGAACAAGTGTATTTCGCTTGGTGTCTATTGTGGTGGCGTTTGGGGATGTTCTGCCCTGAGGAAGTTACACCTGGTAGAAAATAGGTTCCTCTGTAGACTCTTAGCATTTCCTCCAAGTATATCAAGTTATATTTTACAGCTTAATTTGGGTTAGTACTTTGTAGAGGATTTGGACTGAACAACTACTATTGTGCCTGAATAACAATTGCCTGAACAACTAATAATATATATAAATATATATATTCAAAACAACTAATAAACCATAAGAACCAAAAAGAAAACCTTACCTTAAAATTAGTTGTCAGGCAATTGTTATTCAGGCACAATTGTTGTTTAGACAGTAGTTGTTCAGTAGTTAGTTGTAGAGACTTTTAAGTTGTTTAGCAGTAGTGGTTCAGGCAAGTAGTGGTTTAGATCTAGTTGTTCAGGATGTTTCCCGGTCTGAGGTTTGCATCGCCGCTGCATCACGAAAAGTGATGCAACAGTGGCGCTGGCCTGTCACAAATATTCCCCCTTGTTTTTCTGTTAACTCCTTTCTCATTTTCCATCTGATGGCATTCACAACAATATGTTAAAAAAATTAACTCTGTTTGGTCTGCTACTACAAAATGCTCTCCGGTGAGGATGTAAAGTGACTCAAGCTCTATCCCCTTTTTCTCTTCACTTGCAACAGTTGACGTAAATTACATTATGTTATATTTATTTTTAAAGTGCTTGCATGCAGATCACTAGGCACTTTTTATATAACAGAACAAGATCTGATAAAATAGTTAATCAATAACCACATAACCAAGTGGGAACCCAATTTAATATAAATCAACTGAAGACACTTACCAGTTAAACAGAAATAACACAATGACAAAATCAAAAGCAAAATGACCATCAATTCTCCAAAGGAGTGAGCTTGCACTTTCAATACTATCTTAGGCAAGCAGTCATGAATTTATGTTCTCTGCTTTATTTTTTTGATCTTGTACTTTTGTAGGTTATCCACCTTCCAGGTTCTCCAATGATGCTGCAAAATATCCTTCAAACACAAGCTTTTTGAGAGCACCCAGACACACTCTTTGCAGATCAATCGATCTGCACTTTTATTACTGGAAGAACCCAGACAGTCAGCCTTTCACCATGCTCATCTGTGGCCTGTGAAGTTTTCTGTGGAGTACCTAAGGGCTCCTTCACTCACACCCTTTCAAACACCTATACGTCCCCACTGCCAACGTCATACAAGCCCATGACATCAATATCATCTCCTTTGCCACCAACCTGCAACTTATATTGTCCCTTTTGAACAAATCCCCCAACAGAAGGAACAAATTCACCATCTGCATGCCCGAAATGGCCCCTTGGATGAAATCAGACTGTCTCAAACTAAACAATGACAAGGCAAAGTGGGTACGTTTGGAAAGGATCCCTGGCTGTGAAACTCCACTTCGTGGTCTATAGACCTCAGACCTACTCCATTCCCCAACCCACATGCCACATACGTTGGGATCATCATCAATAACAAGTTGGACATGTCTGCCTAGGTCAGCGCGGTCACTGCATCCTGCATCCACAATCTAAGAATGCTGAAAAAAATCTACAAGTGACTTGTGAGCAACAAAGAAAGACCATCACCCAAGCTCTCAAGACCACAGGATGAAATACAATAAAAACTCTGTCCATGGAGGAATCACCAAACATCTTGCAAGAAGACTGTAAACCTCCCTTAATGCAGCAGCCATGATCAACATCAACCTCCAGTGCAGCAAACACATCACACCAGACCTAAGAGAGTTGCAGTGGCTCCCAATATGGAAGCATGCAAAGTTGAAGCTTTTCACCCGTTCATGTAAAGCACTACACAACTGCTTTATTCCCTTTTATCAACCATCTGGGCACTTCCGCTCAGCCAGACTCTTACTAACACATATCCCTCAGATTCACAGAAGCTGAACCAGAAGTTGAGCCTTCTCTAACATCACTTCTAAAGCATGGAACATCCTTTCATTACACATCAGAGCCTTTCTCCCCATATCTTGAATTCTGCCACAAGCTGAAGGGTTTTGTATTCATGTAAGACCTATACCCACTCGCGGGCTACGCACTCACACCTGCACAGCAACAGGATACTCTAACAGGTGATAGTGCTCTCCACAGATATAGAAAAGACAAAATAAGATAAGGTCAGATAAGATAAGAGAGATAAAACAACATAATATAATATTAGATAACATAACAATACATACCATACCGCAACATAGCATAGCATAACAACCATAACATAACACAACATAGCATAACATAACATAACATAACATAACATAACATAACATAACATAACATAACATTACATAACATACCAATACCATTGCTCAGAAGACTTGTGTTAGACCTGTTAACCATGTTCTTCTTCAAAGCTTTGCCTACTTACCTCTAATGCTCAAATTTGGTTTTGTTTGCCTTAAAACTCTGTGGACTTTAGCGCTACTAACCAGTGCTAAAGTGCTAGTGCTCACTTTCTTTAACATGGTTTGTTTGGCATACACCTAATTGACATATTAAATGTACTTACATGTCTGAAGTAGAGTGGTATACCATAAGCCTAGGGCCTGTATATTACATGTTACTCTGGGCCTGCAGCACGTATTCTGCCATCTACTTAAGTAGCAAGTTAACCCTTTTGCTGCAAGGCCTCTCACCCCCACCCCTGGAAATAAGCCTCTTTTTGGCTATTTGAGATAGTTTGCATGTAGGTCTCCATCACTTTTTGTCCACATAAGCTATCCATGCAAAACATATGGCCTTTTTTTACAATATCCTGGGGATTCTGAAGGTGCCCAGGGTTTGTGGATTACCCTGGAGGTGACTTAGAAAATAGGCAAAAGATAGCAACATTTTTAGATTTTGAGAAAAATAGGGACAAAGTGCTCCAGATAAAAATGTCTTTTTTTTTTCTAAAAATGGCGTCCACAAATGGTTTGCAGTACTAAAGGCACCATCTTTCCAGCTTTCAGCAAAATGCAGAGCTCAGTCAAAAAACCTAATTTTGCATCACAGTTTTATCATTTTTCTAGGATGTAGCCTATTTTCCCTATTCTTCGTGCTCTCAACAGCTTCCAGTTTGTGATGGAAACTAGTGTGAAATACATGGGTGTTGGACCTGGCTTTTTGACAGGGACATCCCCAAATTTTTTGCCTCCTTCCTCCTATTTTTTATGACCTGTTGTTGTTGGCTTTTGACCTCTGGGCACTTTACCGCTGCTAACCAGTGCTAAAGTGCATATGCTCTCTGTGTAAATTGTACTACTGATTGGTTTATCCATGATTGACTATTTAATTTACTTGTAAGTCCCTGGTAGAGTGCACTACATGTGCCTAGGGCAGGTAGATTAAATGCAACTAGTGGGCCTGCAGCACTGGTTGTGCCACCCACCTCAGTAGCCCCTTAACCTTGTCTCAGGCCTGCCATTGCAAGGCCTGTGTGTGCAGTTTCACTGCCATTTCGACTTGGCATTTAAAAGTACTTGCCAAGCCTAGAACTCCCCTTTTTTCTACATATAAGTCATCCCTAATGTGTGCCCTAGGTAACCCCTAGAGCAGGGTGCTGTGTAGGTAAAAGGCAGGACATGTACCTGTGTAGTTATATGTCCTGGTAGTGTAAAACTCCTAAATTAGTTTTTACACTCCTGTGAGGCCTGCTCCCTTCATAGGCTAACATTGGGGCTGCCCTCATACACTGTTGAAGTGGCAGCTGCTGATCTGAAAGGAGCAGGAAGGTCATATTTAGTATGGCCAGAATGGTAATATAAAGTCCTGCTGACTGGTGAAGTCGGATTTAATATTACTATTCTAGAACTGCCACTTTTAGAAAGTGAGCATTTCTTGGCACTAAAATCTTGTTGTGCCCTTCAATCCAAGTCTGGCTAGGTTTAGTTGACAGCTCCTTGTGCATTCACTCAGACACACCCCAAACACAGGGTACTCAGCCTCACTTGCATACATCTGCATTTTGAATGGGTCTTCCTGGGCTGGGAGGGTAGAGGGCCTGCCCTCACACAAAGGACTGCCACACCCCCTACTGGGACTCTGGCAGACAGGATTGAACTGAAAGGGGGCTTGGTGCATTTTTTAGACACTCTCTGAAGTCACCCCCACTTCAAAGGCACAACTTAGTATAAAACAGGGCCTCTGCCCTACCTCATCAGACACTTGCTGGAGAAGAAACCTGAACCAGAAACTACATCCTGCCAAGAAGAACTGCCTGGCTGCTCAAAGGACTCACCTGTCTGCTTTTCTACAAAGGACTGCTGCCTTGCTGTTGGCCTGCTGCCTTGCTGAACTCTTGCCTGGCTGTAAAAGTGCTCTCCAAGGGCTTGGATAGAGCTTGCCTCCTGTTCCCTGAAGTCTCAGGACCAAAAAGACTTCTCTCTTCCTCTTGGACGCTCCGTGCGCCGAACTTTTCGACACACCGCTTGTTCAGCGGCAAGAAAAACGCCGCACACCGACACTGATCAACGCGAAGCCTTCGGGACGACCAAAACTTTGACGCACGGCCTCGCAAGGACAACGCCGCCTGACTTCCCGGGAGAAATCGACGCAACGCCTGCCGTGAGATCGAAACTTTGACGCACGGCCTCGCAAGGACAACGCCGCCCGACTCCGCAGGAGAAATTGACGCGACGCCTGCCGTGAGATCAAAACTTTGATGCACGGCCTCGCAAGGACAACGCCGCCCGACTCCGCAGGAGAAATCGACGCAACGCCTGCCGTGAGATCGAAACTTCGACGCGCAGCCCCGCAGAACGACGCACAGCCGGAAAACAAGCAGGAAAATTCACGCACAGACCCGGGACATCTGGTAATCCCTGTGACCCACAGAAAGAGACTGTCAGCGCGCCGGAAAACGACGCACGACTTCCCCGCGTGGAAAATAACGACGCAAGTCTGTGTGTGCTGGGGAGAAATCGACGCACACACCCTTTTTCCACGCACCTCTTCCTTTGTGGCCCTCTGAGGAGATTTTCCACCAGAAACCAGGTACTTTGTGTTTGAAAGAGACTTTGCTTACTTTCTGAAGACTTAAGACGCTTTATATCACTTTTCAGTGATATCTTTACAAATTCATATTGCAACTTTGATCGTTTTGAGCTGAAGATACCCAGATAAATGTTATATATTTTTCTAAACACTGTGTGGTGTATTTTTGTGGTGTTATGCTATGGTGTTGTATGATTTATTGCACAAATGCTTTACACATTGCCTTCTAAGTTAAGCCTGACTGCTCGTGCCAAGCTACCGGAGGGTGAGCACAGGCTGATTTTGGATTGTGTGTGACTTACCCTGACTAGAGTGAGGGTTCTTGCTTGGACAGAGGGCAACCTGACTGCCAACCAAAAACCCCATTTCTAACAATGGGTGATCCAGAAAAGCTATAGATTTCTGAAGCATAGACAATATTCTGAATTCAGAAAGGGGTCATATGTGTAGATCCCACAAGGTTTTTCACAAAAGATAACTGTTGAAATAAAGAACTATTAAAAATCATAGCCAGCTGTAATGTTTTGCCACAATGGAAGGCTGACAAAAGCAATTTACAATTATGTCTGCTAAATCCTTCTGGTTGAGAGATATATAGGGTTTGTAGGTTCTCTAAGAACCCAATGTTCCCAGAGCAAACAACTGACCTGCACTGCACAATGTTTTTTCATTGATTACTGAGTATAGACCAAGTCTTACAGCAAAATAGGCAGAGTGAAATATGGGTATCAAGTAAACCTATGTATTTCTGAAATAGACAGAAGATATAGGGGGTCATTATGACCTCGGCGGTCTTTTCGCAAGACCGCTGAGGTACTGCCGTGCTGAAGACAGCCAGTGGTGGCGGTCTTCCGCGCCGCGTAATTTGACAGCTGGCAGCCCGCCATCCTTTTTCGTACGGAAAGCCACCAGCAGCCATATTGGCGGACGGCGGGAAACTGGAGATTGCTCAACCTCCACCGCCATGTCAACAGAACACTACCCACTGAATCACGTCCCATGATTCGGTGTGGCGGTGTTCTGGTGACGGTGTTCTGGTGGTAGGGCTGCCCCCATGGATCCCGTTCCCTCCCAGAGGATCAACGGACAAGGTAAGTTGATTGTCCGTTAGGGAAGGGGGTGCGGGGTGTTGTGTGTTGTGTGCGTGCATGGGGGTGTGCGTGTGAGAGTGTAGAGGGTGTATGTGTGCAGGGGTGTGTTGTGTGTATGGGGAAATGTGTGCGGGTCGGACGGTGTGCATGTCTGTTTGTATGTGTGCGGGTATGTGTTGTCGGGGTGTATGTGTGCGTGTAGGGGTGTGTATATGTGCATGTTGGGGGTGTGTGCGTGTAGGGGTGTGTATATGTGCATGTTCGGGGTCGGGGTGGGGAGGGGGGTTGTGCCACCGTTGGGGGTGGCAGGGGGGTAGAGGGTGTGGGGGGAGGATTCGTGGGGGATAGCGGGGGAGACCCCTATCAGTGCCAATGAAGGAATTCCTTGGCACTGAGAGTGCCTACCACCTTGGATCTCATGGCGGTTCCCAACCACCCGAGATCCATGGCGGTATGCAGGGTCCTGATACCGTCGGCGGTCTAGTGATGACCGCCGGGCTGGAGACCGCAATCTCCAGCCCAGCGGTCTTCACCGCCATGGCGGTCGGAATGGTAAAGTAGTGGATGACAGCGGCATAATTAAAAAAAAATTCCGCCGGCCTGTTTGCGGTCTTACTGCCGTTTTACCACCGACTGCCAGGGTCGTAATGACCCCCATAGAGTTCAGGAGCAGTGATTATTTCTGCATTAATGGTTACCCATACTGGCATTATATTTGGAGGGTATTTTTCAAAATGTCATATTTCTTATACGCTGGCTTACATTTGAAAGGCACAAATGCAGTGAAATCCAATTGGGAGTAACAAAGGTTCCACTATTCTATGCTCCACAAGTCTCCTGATAAAAATGGTACCTCACTTGTGTGGTTCAGCCTAGTATCCATGACAGCAAATGGCCAAAACATCACAGGGATGCATTGCATTCTTCTACCAAAAACTGACCCTCTTTTTGCAATGTGAGTAGCTCTAGATTTTAGACTCTATTTCAGCTGGTACCTAAGGAAACCTAGCCAATCTGTACATTTCTGACTACTAGACAATGAGGGGAATCCAGGATGGTATGACTTGCGTGGATCTCCCCACATTGTTATACTCAAAAGCCCTTGCAAACCTTAAACTCTGATTAAAAAAAAAAAAAAAAACTCAAATTTCTGTGATGGGAAGTTCCGGAATCTGTGTGGAACCACACACTTTCTACCACCCAGCAGTCCCCAAGTCTCCCTATTAAAATGGTATCTAAATTGTGTGGGCAGAGCTACTGTGTGCAACAGGAAACAGCCCAAAATGCAACAGGGATGCAGCACATTTTTCCACGAAAACTGACCCTCTTTTTCAATGTAGAGAGATTTAGATTTTGGACCCTAAATCAGCTAGCAACTAGCAAAACCTAGCCAACTTGTACAGTTTTCTCATCTAGACACCTAGGGGTGTCCGGGGTGGGCTGACGTGTGAATATTACCACATTTTGTTTCCCAAGAATCCCTTGTAAACCTCCAACATTGACAACAAATATTTTCCATGATGGAAATTTCTGGAATCGGTAGAGAGATACAAACGTTCTTCCACCTGGCATTACCCCAAGTCTCCTAATAAAAATGGTACCTTACTTGTGTGGGTAGACCTAGTGTCTGCATCAGGAAATGGCCCAAAACGCAACACGGATTCAGCACATTTTTCCACCAAAAACTGACCTTTTTTTCAGATGTGGGTAGTTCTAGATTTTGTACCCTAGCTCAGCAGGTACCCAGGGAAACATAGATAACCTGCACATTTGTGAAAACTAGACACCTAAGGGAATGCAGGATGGCATGACTTGCGTGGCTCTCATTAGTTTTCTTTTTTTACCCGCAATGCCCTGCATACCTCAAAGTTTTGCCTGAAATTGTGCATTTTACTCACATTTCTGTGATAGAAGCTTCTGGAATCCACAGGAATTCACAAAATTCCTACCACCCAGCATTGCCCCACCTGTGCAGGTAAAAACGCTGTCCCACTTGTTTGGTTGGGCATAGTTCCATGACAAGATCTGATCAAACCAAGGACAAAGGGGGGCCTTGTGTGGAGACTCCTATTGACCTTGGTTGGATCTGTCCCTTTCACTAGCACTAGGCCAAGCCACACAGGTTTGGCAGAGTTTTTATCTGCACAGGTGGGGCAATGCACGGTAGTGCGGACTTTGTGGATTCCTGCAGGTTCAGGAACTTTCCATCACAGAAATGTAGAGAAAATCTGTAACTTCACACAAGGTTGGAGGTTTGTAGGGCACTGTTGGTAAGAAAATGGTGTGGGGTACATGTGAAGTACAGTACCCTGGAATCAGCTGGATGTCTAGTTTTCAGAAGTGTCTGGGTCTGGTAGATATTCCCAGGCGGCAGCCTACACAAGCACAAAATGTGCAGCTATTCACCACAAGTGGGACAATATTGTGAGTTAGCCAAACTCTCCTGGCTCATATGTAAAATCAACACCCAAAAGAGTCAAATGTCCTCTTGCTTGCCATTGCGGCCACTGGGAGAAGGCTCTTAACACTGCAAAGGGGGAGCATAAAGACTGTTGCTCTCTTCAGTTGGGGAGGGGGTCATAACCATGCCCATGTTGGTGGGCAGCCACCACCCCTGTATTTTTTTTAATTCCCTTATATCTAGTGGGCTGTCTGCTCCATGGGTGGCAGATCGAGGGCAGTAACTTCCATATGACCCCCAGGGGGGCAGAAGGACTGTGCCTCCATTTATTTGTGATAGAAGAAATGGCAATGCCCATGGTGGGCAGCCCCCACCCCTCTTTATTTTAAACATTCCCTGGTACCCAGTGGTCTTTCTGCCCCCCAGGAGCCAGATGGAGTAATTACCCCATGTGCCCACTGGGGGGCAGAAAGTTGTTGCCCCCCATTTTATTTGGGGTGCGGCATGCCCATTGTAGCCAGCCCCCACCCCTCTTTTTTTAAAATATTCCCTGATGTCTAGTGGGATTCTTGCACCATGGGTGGCAGTTCACTGGAAATTATCTTCATCGGGCTCTAAAGGGGGGGCAGAAAGACTGTGCCCATTTTGTTGGGGGGGCATTGCCATGGCCATTCTGGGCAGCCCCAACCCCTAGACCTTTCTAATTGCCTCATTTGCCCCTGATTTTAGTCCCCATTTATTTGAGAATGGGGCATAGCCATGCCCATTGAGGGCATCCCCTACCCCTATTTAAAAAAAAAATGTACAAAAAATAATAATAATTCCCTGGTGACTAGTGGGTTTTCTGATCTCAGGATAAGATTGGGTTCATAACCCCAATAAGTCCCAGGGAGGCAGAAAGACAGTGCCTATTTGCTTTTTGGAGGGGTGGGGGTATTGGCATGCCCATTTTTGGCAGCCCCATCTCTACACTACCAATACAATAGTTCTAGAGCCTAGTGGTCTTTCTGCTACAACCCCCAAGGCCAGATCGGTGGCTATTACACCCATCTGCTGGGTGGCAGAGGGACTGAGTTTGAAAAATGCCTGGAGGGGCAAAGCCCTTGCCCATAGGGCTGCTCCCTGCTCCCTGGAGTCTAGTGGGTGGATTCCTATTTTCACTTTCAATTTAATTGGAATGAAGTCAGCAAAAATGGCATTTCACTGAAAATCAAAAAACAGCCTTGAGTGTTGGGGAAGCTCTTCTATTATTAGCAAAAGAAAATCCCTCTGGTGTCCGCACCAGAGGAATTTCTTATCTTTTGTATGAGGATGGCTTTGAGGCATCCTGCCCACATGAGCAACTTATTGGAGGATGGCTCAAAGACGTCCTCTGCTTGGAATGGGTGAAAACATGTCCCAGGCCTGCTATTACAGCCTGAATGCAGTTTTAACTTCCATGTCAAATTTGCATTAAAATCCCCCTGCCAATCCTTAAACTCCCTTTTTATCAGATATAAGACACCCATAAGATAGGTTCTAGGTAGAAATGAGGGCAGGGTGCTATGTAATGAAAAGTTTAGACATGTATTTTTAAGTTTTACATATCCTGGTAGTGAAAAACTCTTATATTTGTTCTTCACTACTTTGAGGCCTACCACTCTCATAGGATAACATTGGGGATTGCTTAGTACCTTTAATACACTGTAAACCCTAATTGGGAGTGGGGAAACTGTAATGATAAACCATCTTTAATGGTAAAGTCAAATTTTTCATTACAATTTTGAAAATGCCACTTTTAGAAAGTTTACATTTTCCTGCCCTTAGCATCTGCAGCCTGTCTTGGGTTGTTTGAATTGGTAAACCAGTTAGTTAGACTTTTTTAAATTCTCCCAGACAGTCACGCAATAGAGGGTGTGCCTCAATGGGTCATCTGCTATCAGGGTGAGGGTGTCGTTGAGAGCACAGTCCCACTTACAATTAAATAGTGTGTCCTCTGCCTTCACACAAAGGGCAAAACAACCCCACAATGTCACTTGAGCCTGCTTGGAGCCAGGGCAGGGGAGTCAAAAAATGCCATGCACTTCAAATAACATTTCCAGAAGCATCTCCTACCTCAATGAAGAAGGGCACCAGGATAAAAAATAGGATCTTCGGTCCCAACATTCAGTTTACTAGTGGACATGCTGAAGGACTCTGCCAGACTGCTGCTATACACAGATGAACTGCTTTGCTGCCTGGAGACTGCCTTGAACCCTTAGAGACTAGCCCTGCTGTTGAGTCCTACTTCTTCCCCTACCCTCAGGATTATCAGAGTAACTCTGAGGGCTAGTTTGCTGGATTCCTGTTGAGAGTCACAGAGACATAAAAGGCCCCCACCATATTGAGCCTGCACCTGCAACCAGCCTGAGTGTGTCTGTAACCCCAAGATGTGTCCCATCCAGTCCTGGACCCTTGGCTGTGGTACTAATTATTCACAGATGGCCACATTTTGGCAAAAGACTGCTCGCAGAACCAGTAGGAGCCAGGACCAACCTGCTCACCTATCTGCCCCACGTTTATTGCCAGTCGGATTGACATTGCTGCTTCTCCCACTACGTTCTTCTCTGCACAGCAAATCATGTTCAGCAGTCGTTGACCAACAGAGTATTTGGCTTTTTGGAACTGTCTTTAGCTACAGCCGTCTACCTCATCCTGCTGGAGATTTTCAACTTCCATTTCAGAGACTAATGGCCTGATTTAGATTCTGGCTGAAGGGAATACCACATCACAAACGTTAGAGATATCCTGTCTGCTACATTACGATCCCATTATAGCCTATGGGGATCATAATACAGCAGACGGGATATCATGTCACATTTGTGATGGATTATTCCATTCACCTGAATCTAAATCAAGCCCTAAGTCTGAACGTTGAAAATGTCACCATAGCTTTGTCTCCAGGCCGTCCGACGATGATGGTCCCTCCTTGGACACCTCCTGCCTCACTAAAACTCTACCTTCTCAGACCCCTTCTCTTGGAAATTCTTCTAAGTCCCAAGGTAAGGGTGGATCGGGCCCAATCCACTTTGTTGTGTCTGAACAGTGGTCCATCACAATCAGCCACATTTTTCAACTTTGACCTAGCCCAGCACTACTAGATGTCCACTGTTGGCTCTTTGATACTTGAGGCCTTCTTTTGTACCAGAAACTTTAAAATCTCATAACTACAGTTCTACTTATTGGATTTTTGTCATAGTGTCAAACAATTTATTAAAGTTTACTCTTTTTCTGAATTGGTTTGGGATTTTTCTTGTGTTGTGTTTTCACTTTATTACTTGGTAAACCAGTTAGTTAGACTGCTGCATAAATACTTTAAACATTACCTCTAATTTAAGATTTCCATCTACAACATTAGGGACAATCATGATTTAATGCAATGATGAGAACCCCAGGCAGGATAATCAACAATTCCTATTCCTTTGTTCAGCACTAAAAAGTTTATTTCTTTAATCTCTTCCTTCTACTACCTGCCCCGGCTCCTTGCCTTTGTCCTCCTTTCCAATATTCATCATCTAAGTCCATTGTTCTACACCTGCTCCACTAGGTAAATTCATACCCAATAAGAAGAATTATATCCACTATCATAACATTCTCTATCAAGGAATCACCCCATATATTACACATTATCAACTCTCAACCCCCTCTCTAACACTCAAGCTGCAGTTCATCACCCCCCATCACCCTTGGTATGTGACTTCATGCCTGTTCAGAAGATATATGCTCTAAGGTAATTATAACTTGCACCCTCTATGTACACACCTTACTACGCACTCCTGTTATTGAGAAAAAGGTGTGAAAAGAGAGGGCAGTTCATGTAGACACCCTACTATGCACACCTCTTATGTAAGAGACACCTGGAAACCCTCTTGGGTAATTAGTGTGCTATACAAATCAATATATTATAACATAACAACACATCGTACCATAGCATAATATATAACATAACATAATAAATAGTATAACGGGTATCAAGGTAGAGGCCAGTCTCTCCTCACACCCTACTATTCACACCCATCATCCAAGAGAGTGGTCTCAGCTGAGAGGCCAGTTACTCTCTATACTCAACTAAACACACCTGTCTTCCAAGGGAGAGGTCTTTGTGGAGAGTTCACTCCCTCCACATACTCTAGTTCTCTAGTACTCTAGTACGTACAGCTTTCATGCAAAACAGGGGCCCTCCCTTCACTCTACTACACACATCTGTGAAGCGGCTAATTTCTGTCCATACCATATAATACATTCTTGTAATCCAAGAAAGAGAGAGGTGCCAGTGGAGGGGCAAGTCTCTCCCCAAAGTAAAATATATACACTTGTAATCGAACAGAGTGATCTAAGTGAAGGGGCCAGTCCCTCCAGAAATCCTACTATGCATACCTGTGATACAAGAGAGGGGTCATCTAAGACAGAGGTATGTTTGGAGGGGCCTATCTTTCCTCATACCCTCATATCCTATCACACACACCTGTTATGTAAGAGATGGGTCTCAGTAGAGAGGGTACACTGTCTGACATCCCACTATTTCCCTACAGTTTTGTTGTGATCCTGCAAGACTATTGCAGGAGTAGCTCACAAACTTTGGGGAGTGAAGCTTGCTGCATGGACATGTGCAATCTCACCAGAACCTGAGGTAAAATTATTGAGCCTGCACAGTGTTTCATGATCCAGCAAGATTCTTGCAAGAATGTAAGTCATAAAAGTAGGGAAAAAGGGCCAAATCTCAACCAGTAGTTACAATTTGTATTATATGGTTGAAGAAATGCTGTGATGTGATTGGGTCTTCCTGAGTAGGCACAGTGTCACTAGGTTCAAAAGATGTGAATGCCCCAGATGATTGATCAAGCTCTGCAGCACAGGCTAACTCAGCATGAGCAAGACATTGAAGGTGTATAGCCCTCAAATGTCAACACATTCCAATGGTACTCATGCTGTATTGCCTGGCTGCCCCTACTGAACTCCTTTTTTCATATTTTACAAATCACATATTTGTTTTTCTAACCAGGCCTCATTTCAAACCAATGTCCACACAAAGGACTCCTCCGGTTGCTGAGGTGACTGAGCCTCAGGAACCCATTAGCTGCACCCAGGCTATGCAGACTATGTAAAATATGGTAGTTACTCATCGCAACTGTAAACAAACTTTTGTATGACTTGGGTCTTGGGTGAAGGTAATGGGTGTAAATGTTTACAAAACGCTTGTGCTCTTAATGTTCCATACCTGTGTAGAGGTATCGAACATGTTATACATGTTTCCATTCAAGAGTAATTCTGTGTGTGAGTGAGAGGTGACTTGTATTTATTATGCTCTACACAACTGTTTGGTTTTGCAGAAAATGTTTCCAATAAGAGAAAGATTCTGAATAGTAGATACTAACTTTTGGAAGCAGCTTTGAGTTATGACAGAGAATTATGTCAGCATGATAATTTATACTTAATATGGAAGAGTGTGTGCACCAGATACAAACCTATGCATGCATGCTTGTTTCGTTTTAGAAGAAGGGTTATCTCTAAAGTTTCTACTACAGAATGAAGGGTGCAGATAGCTTGATGTTTTGGACATCCAGATCTTGGTTATTTTTAGAAAATTGTGTTTTTTACAACTGTTACATAGAAGGTACGGTGTTCTTAAAAGATTTATTTCAATCCTCTGCAGTGTATTTTTCATGAGAGTTTCACTGTTTGCAAAAAGTGCAGTACAGAATGAACTCTCTCCATAGAGAAAACACTGTTCACAGTACTCAGATCTCTACTGTTATCAACTTCATTTCTTAACGTAGGTCTGGTGTTTGAAACAGATAAAAGCTGTCCATAGTAGAGCATTTGTTTTGGAAACAGCATTCAATTTTTTGGCTTTCTCCGAACAGCTGCATATAGATTGAACACTGTACTCAATGAGGGTTTCCCATAAATCTGCGGTTGATTGTTAATGTGA
Organism: Pleurodeles waltl; assembly: GCF_031143425.1. NCBI lineage: Eukaryota > Metazoa > Chordata > Amphibia > Caudata > Salamandridae > Pleurodeles > Pleurodeles waltl. The sequence continues at coordinate 454,679,190 of NC_090451.1, forward strand.
ACTATAGCATGTATAAAGCCATAGCACTTTAAGCAGCGATATGCGGGAAAATGAATCTTGGATTATGTCATCAGTGATGCCATCAGTGATATCATCAATGATGTAATTTGAGATGTCATCAGTGATGTCATAAATGATGTCATAGAAAATTTCCTGAGTGATGTTCTATTTGATGTGAAAAGCAGTGCATGACTGGGGTGCAAGTTATAGTTAGTGCTGCTATCATTTGTGAATTTGTGTGTTTTTTAGATCAAAATGTTGTCATTGTCACTGAGAAATTCACCTGAGTGTAATGCGTTATAACACGTTACTTTAACCTTTGTTTTCTTATAGCATGACAGCAATGACATCCCATGTGATTTAAATCCATATTGCCCAAACTCCACAAATCTTCCTGGTATGCATCTCCTAATTCTTGTAATGAGGGAATTCACACAACACCAAATGGTGATTCTTCCTCTACCCAAAATACATAACATTAAAGTAATGCATCACAGAGAGAACAAAGACCTATGAGAACCTTTAAACATGATCCAAGAAGGACGTTGAAGAGCCACTTTAGGAATCTGAATATGGCAAGCATAAAGATCTCATGAGAAGTCCACTACATCATGTTTATTACAAACACAAAGAAAGGAATAACCCCCACTTAGCAGAACAATATTCATCTATATTTTCATATTAAAATTCAAGCCCTAGCTAGTCATTCCTGCAACTTCACTTAACTCCCCCTCAAGTTCCTCCTACATAAATGCTGGTCTGAAGTAATACATAGCGTAAATACCATTCTATTCCATGGCATTTAGGTTTTGGCGGATTAGATATCCATCACCATTTCGACAAAGTAACCTCGCTGCCGAGATCGAACTCAGGCCATTAGTCAACTATTTTCATCTCCCACTCACCCCACATGTCCTGTTCATGGGAGAGGAAGGTAGAGTCAGCAGAGAGCCACTAATGCAGGCCACTGGTTAAACCACTTACTCATTATTTCTGACTCCTCTTCATCCAAATTATAAGTACAGAATGCCTAAACCATAAGTGTGGGATCTGATGAAATGTGGCACTAGTTTGCTTGCTTCAAAAGTAAGTCTGGTATTTTGAATCAATCAGCTCTTGCAAAGTGCAACTGCTCAAGGCGCTGGTTGTGGGTCTGGGCCTCATTTAAAGAGCCATGTTTTGAGGTTCTTCTTGAAGATGGTGAGAGATGGGCTTTGTCTGAGGTGTGTGGGCAGGTTGTTCCAGCTTTTGGCTGCGAGGTATGCTCCGGTGGTGGTTTTCTGGATGCGTGTGATGGTAGCTAGTGCCTGCTAGGTGGAGCAGACCGGTCTGGTGGGGTTATGGAAAGAGACACAATGGTTCAGGTAAGCCAGTCCGATGTTGTGAAGGGCCTTGTAGTTGTGGGTGAGTAGTTTGAAGTTGATTCGCTTCTCTACTGGGAGCCAATGGAGGGTCCTCAGGTTTTGGGAGATGTGTTCTTGGCATGGGAGGTTCAGAACAAGTCTGGCGGCAGCGTTTTGGATGAGTTGTAGTTTACTGATGTTCTTTGCTGTGGTGCTGGCATAGAGTGCATTGATGTAGTCAATCTTGCTAGTGACTAGGACGTGGGTGATTATTTTGCAGCAGTCGACCAGGATCCATTTGAAGATTTTGTTGAGTTGGTGGAGGGTGTTCCAGCAGGAAGAGGTGACTACATTTACCTGTCGGGTCATTGATAGGGAGGAGTCAATCATGATTCCTAGGTTGCGGGCATGGTCTGTCGGAGTAGGTGGTGCACTGAGCGATTTGGGCCCCCAGGAGTCTTCCCAGGCTGAGGTGGAGTTTCCGAAGATGATGAGCTTGTTTTTTTCTGAAAGTGAGCTTGATGCAGCTCTCCTCATCCATACAGTGACGGCTTTCATCCTGGTGTGAAAGTTCCTCTTAGTTTTGGACGAGTCTTCAGTGAGGGATGTGATGAGTTGTGTCATCGACATATGACACGCTGTTCATTTCGTGGTCTCTGACAATGGCTGCAAGTGGGGTCATGTATATGTTGAAGAGCGTTGGCTCAGGGAGGATCCCTGATAGACTCCTCAGCTGACTTCAGTTGGCTTGGATATGAAGGGTGAATGGGCTCTAGTGTGGGCTGCGGCGTGCATGGGTGCTATGATCAGTTGTCTGAAGCCGAGGGTGGTGAGATAGTCTAGTAGGGAAGTGGTTTTTTGGTCATTGTGGTCCTCAAGATGAAAATTCAACTCACCCAGCAAGAGATACTCGGTTGACACTGGGGGATGGGGGCTGGTGAACTCTACAATGGAATTGATGAAGGCTGGCAGGGGCCAGGAGGTCTGTTGATCAGGGTGCCACAGAGGGAAAAGTTGTGAGGGGTGTGGATCAGAAAGCGTATGTGTTCCATTGTGGTGCAGTGTTCCTCCATGTTGAACATGATGTGGAATGAGGACTTGTGTACTATGGCCAGTCCTCCACCTGGACGGGAATGTCGGTCATTCCTTAGGAAGTTGTAGCCGTCCGGGATTGCGATGGTGATGTCTGGTCCAGTGGTAGGGTTGGTCTAGGTCTCGGTTAGGAGGGCGATGTCTGGACGAGTGGAGTTGATCAGGTCCCAGAGTTTGGTGGTGTGCGTATGGAGGGAGCGTATATTCAGAAGGAGGCAGTTTATGCGGTTGTGACCAGCGACGGTGGTTTCAGGTTTGAGGTGCTCTGGTTGTCTGTTGTGGCTTAAACTGAGTTTACAGTTCTGGCAGAGAAAAGGTATGTGGGTGTCGTGAGGAGATGCGGCACAGCAGGTGCTGAGACGCCTGATGTTAAGGAGGTGGAGGGTCTTGACATCTTAATGGAGGGTGGCCAGGGAATGGCTTGTCAGAGATTCAGGGTTCCTGGTGCTAGTCGTGGTCCATGCATGGACGGGTGCAGATGGGCTAGCCTTTAGTGTGCTGTTGGCATACCAGTGGGGCAGCCGCCATTAAGGGGAGGAATGTGTGAGGTCCGGTCAGCTGGGTGGTGGAAGGGGGGAAAATCGCTTATAGGGGATGGGTACAGGGGCAGCAGTGGTGCAGGAGGGAGAGGAAAACCGAGGCCAGAAACAAAAGAGAAAAAGAGACAGCAAAGGAAAAACAAAGTGGAAACAGAGGTAAAGGCAGAAGTATAAAGGCAAGAGTGAGGAGAGGCAGAAGGTCTGAACATACTTACTTGTAGGTGGCCACTAGGCCACTAGGGATGAGGCTCATGCAGGAGCCTGCTGTGGAGGAGGGAGTCGACCTGAGAATCAGGCTGACTCTCAATTTGTTCCCTAAAGCAGAGACAGCAGCAGCAGGAGGAACTGGGGAGGTACTACAACACATAACCCTTAATTAAGCAGTCTCACAGATCAAAATGAGATTATGGACTTACTAACTACTAAGCTACTGAAAAGACAGAACGTCAACCAATGAGCACACTGGCTCTAAAAATATGGAATGAGGAAAAGAAACCACTGTGAATCTTTGAAATATTTGAACAAGATTGGCACCAAACCCTTTTACTTTAGAACCTGACTCAGCTTTGTCCAGAATGAACCAAGTGTAAACAAGCATATTTATCAAACTAAAGTCACTTATATAAAAGGGAGCTAGAAATTACAAACAAGTGATCAACAGTTTTTTTTTTTTAAATTGTTACTCAAGCCACTGGAACCAGAAAGTTAAGCTGTATTTTACTGATTCTGTATTTCACGAAGTCTGACCTCACTATAGCAGCTCTGGAGCAGCTACCCTCTAAAGCTGGGAAGACCTTGAATCTTACATAACACATTCACATAACTCTATTTTAGGCCACAACCAACCACTTTGCTAAAAAAATGACTATATCAGGGGGGCAACCTAAACACCATTTGCTCAATGAAATGCAGATATTTTGGAAGGCAAAACCCATCCCTAAAACAGATTCCTTGAGAAATGCTGCCCTAGTTTGAAACTACATCCCAGAGAACCTAGAATGATTCTGTTTTTTAATGCCTTACGAATAGAACTAAAGTCCCTAATATTTCATCTTAAAAGGTGAACGATCCTGCCCAACATCAGTGAACCAATTTTTCACAGTCACTGCCTATAACTACTTACAAGGCAAGACGTTTGCAGAGACAACATTTTTAATTAGATTTTATATTGTATATTTGTATATTTGCTTAATACTTAGGGGATCATTTTGAGTGTAGCGGACGGAAAGCTCTGTCTGCCAAACTCCAATAGGGTGGCCGCCTACGCGGTTTAACTCCCCGCCAGAATTATTAGGGGTTTCCTGTTAGGTTGTTGGGTGGAAACCTACGTTTCTGCCCACTAGCCTAGCCAGAAGCAGGCTACAGCATTGTCTCCAGCTCAAAACTCAGCCAGTGGCAATGCTGTAGCCACCAGTGTGCACTGACACCCTCTCAGTGTAACATTGCAGTGGTGCTAGGTGGGGGGCCTTGTAGTGCAGGGGCCCCCCTGTGGCCCTTTGTTCCTGTTCTCCGCCAGCCTTTAATGGCAGTGACTGATTTGAAAAGGCTGGTGGAGAATTAAGTCATAATCTACAGAACAGCCACTGCCAGACCACTGGGATCCAAGATCCTGGCGGAGCTGGTGGTCGGACCTCCGGGGCTGTTATTTGGTAATCAGACTGCTGCATCCAGAAGCAAGATTTAATTTTTTACATAAAAAAGCCCCTCTTGCCATAGGATATCTCTCACCCATGGTGAGGGGGGCATTATTTGTCACTTCCACTTACTGCCAGGGTGTTCCTGACAGTTACAGCAGTGAAAACAGACCTCAGTGTCCACAGAAAGGCAAAGATAAAGGTCAGCCTCCAATGGCCCTTAATCCATTGGGACATCAGAGAGGTGAAACCATTGCAGAGATGGAGTAGTTTCTTCTATTGATACATCTTGTGGGAAAACAGGGCTGATTGCAGAGGCCCCCTAACTTTTTGCCCCCATTTTCCACTTTATGCTGGTGTTTTCCTGACTCTGGTGGTGCCCTGGGTACTGCTAACCAGTCCCAGGGCCAGTGCTCTGTGTAAAATCAATATGCAAATTAGGCTAATTATAATTGGCTAAGTGAACCTACCTATAAGTCCCTAGTATATGGTAGGGCATGTAGGTTTAGGGACCACAGCATAGGTGGTGCACACCTAGGTGCACTGCTGAGGTGCCCAGTGTCATTTTAAAAGCAGGCCTGACTTGCTGGCTGCTTTTAAATTAAAGTTATATGCAAATTCGACTTTGGAATTAAAGGTACTTCCAAAGTCTTAAACTACCTTATTTTTACATATAAGTCACCCCTAAGGTGTGCCCTATGTGCCCCTAGGGCTGGGTGCCATGTAACTATAAGCAGGGACTTTATAAAAATAGATTTATAAGCCCTGGTGAGGTAAAAACAGCCAAATTCGTTATTCCCTCATTGAAGTAAATGGCCTTCATAGGCTAGAATGGGCATACTTTATTTTAAATTTTAAAGTCTCCTTAAATGTTACATACCAAGAATTTGGTATCAAATTGATTGTTGTGATAAATCCCACAACTTCCAGTTGTTGGATTTAATATAACTTGTCCAGGTAAAAAGTTTAGACTTTACCTAAAAAGTTGCCAATTTCAGCTCTGCATTGCTTTTGCTGCTGTGCTCTGATTGGCCAGCCTGCAGCAGCTTCTGCCAGGCTGCCTTGATTAGGTGTGAAGTGGCCTGGCTTCACACAAAGGAATGTGCTTGGGGGAGAGAATCTCCCCTCAGCAGATGGTGAGGCCGGAAGGGGGAGGGCTGCCAAACTGGTCTTCAAAGGCAGAGAAGGACATTTGCAGCACCCAGCAACACCCCCACATCCTGCAACCCCAGACAACTAGGTGCCCCCTTGATTAGATTAGGAGAGGGCAGGAGAGGGGTGTGTTTATAATTTTTAGCCACACCAGTGGGTGGGCTCAGCCAGATGTAACCTCCAAAAATCAGATTCAGCCATGTTGGATTTTTAGAGACTGTTGCCTTTTGGGATGGATTTTTGCCACACTTCCCAGGAAGTGGTCATCACAGGGGGACGACCCTGTACCTGATTGGAGGATCAGGACCCCCCTGCTTTTCACCCAGGAGCAAGGATAAAACTGGCAGACCTGACCCCACACCTCAGATCCCCTCCAGAATTCAACAAGAAAGGAACTAAAGAAGAAGGACTGCCCTGCTGGACCCCTGGCCTGCACCTGGACCCTGCACTCAGAAGGACTGCACCAGCTGCACACTTGGGCTTCACCACAAGAAGGACTTTGCCTGGCTTCAACTGGTTCAAGGAGGGACTCCCTGTTTGCTACAGGTGAAAAATTGCTAAACCAGAGTCCCCTGCACCAACTCCTGAAGAAAGCAACCAGCTGACCACTGTCCAGTGGCCAAAAAGGAGTTTGCGCCAGGTGCATTCTGGGAGTTGAAGTCCGCACCCCCCAAGGACCATCACAGAACTTCTGGACCCTTGGGGTGAGCTGTGGACCCCAAAAGAACCTTAAAAGAACATCTGGGTGAAGCCCCAGAAGTTTGGAAAAGATTTGAGAATTTTTGGGAAAAAGCTCCAGAGAGGGACCGACCCTCCGCTGAAATTCTAGCCGGCTTGCTTCAACCGCGACCCGGCCTGACTTCGTGGTTCGTCCCGGTAAAGACTAAGTCCGAACGTAAAATGTTGACCGGGACCTCCCAGCCATCGTATCCGAGAAGGGCTCCATGGACGTCGGATCAAGATCCAGGTTTACCCCGGTCGAAGGATTTTCATCTAAAAAAAACGACTAAGTCCGAAGGTAAAAGTCTCCACCGAGGAAACCCACATCGCGTATCCGGACAAGGGCTCCAGGAGGTCGGATTCAACTGGCAGGTTCGTCCCGGTGAAGAAAAACTTCAAAATAAAGACTAAGTCAGAAGGTAACTTTTTAACCGAGGCCTCCCGCGACCTGTAGCCGAGCAGGGCTCCATCGCGGTCGGCCTGAAAGTTTGACTTTGCCCCGGTCGAGGTGCAACCAGATGACCCGATTGGCGCTTTTTGTTTCTAAGCGCTAGAAAAGTAATAATTCTTTAAAAATTCATATCTCCGGTTCCCCTGAACCGATTTTAATCGTTTTTGTGTCATTTAAAAAATAAAAATATAAACTATTTTTATAAATTGGTTTTGGATTTTTAAACTGTTTCCTGTGTTTTATTTAATTACTGTTTTGTGATATTTGAATGCTTTACACTTTGTCTCCTAAGTTAAGCCTTGACGCTCGTTGCCAAGCTACCAAGGGTTGAGCTGGGATTAATTTACTGAGACCTAACTGTACCTATGTGGAGGTTAGTGGCTTGTTGCTAGGTGTAGGTACCTACCTGCCCTACCAATAACCCATTTTCCAACACATCTATAGCCTGCCAGCATCCAAATTAGGCATATCATCATCTTAGTGGTAAGGATACTCTGTCGCCATTGCAACAAAGTATCCTTACCTCCAATATTTAACTCAACCTCTAAGTTCCAAGGTGAAATCCCTGACCATGTTGAAATTGGTTTCTGTATCTGACCCAAACTCCATTGCAAATGGCCTCAAAGTATTTCTAACTTGTTAAACAGAGCCAAGAAAATAATTTAAATAATCATCTCACAAATAAAGTTCCAACAAAAGTAGTTAAACAATAAGTATTAAATCAAATGTAAAGGTTGCAAACAAAAGAAAGGAGCAAAAATTACGTATTCAACCAAAAACTGACCATGGAGAAGATAAACATCAGAAACATTGAATGCATGAAATATAACTACAGAGACTCTGAAGTAATTCACACTTTTTAAAAATTACCAAAATAAATTAAATGCAAGTTAATAAATATTTTAAAATACATCACCAAGGAAATTTGAACACAATAAACCCATATTTATTGCCACTACAGATACATCACCCACATCTTCATAGGAACCTGAAAGGGAAAACAGGAAAGAGCCCCAACATAGCAGCACTCACTCCAAGCATCAAACTGGCTACCAAAAGCCATAACCCACTAAACCAACCTATGACCTCCCACAATAAATGTGTGAATCGCTCACCACCGCAAAAGAAAGACAAGTCTCAAATAAACTGCCATCAGGACCTTCACATAGAAGGTTGTAAGAGACAAATATACCCTACAATGAGAAAGCCCTTTCTTGCCACATACCCAGACTACCAATAACAATATGTTCATAAAACTCTATCCAAACCCAGCAACCTCAAACATAAACTTTTCACAAAACAGATTGTTTTCTATCTAGAATGCAAATCAAGAAGCCCCAGGGACATTTTGAACAGAGGTAATATTTAGCATCTAATAGGTGCACATTAAATGTAGCCTATCTGAAATCCTCAGATATTGAAACAATAGAGTTTAGACCTCCCCTAGATAATCATGTCAATTAAACTACCATCATAACACCATTGTCTGACCTTCCCACAAGTCAAATAATGGAAAATCGTCAATTGTTTGAGGAGTGGGGTATTAAAGGAAGCAATGTATCACTCCCTATACACCAATTGCTTTTTTCATGAAAAATAATTTCTCACTGCCCCACAATCCTTAGTAATGAAGCCCCTAAGGCCACAACCACCAACACAGCAAACATCATGAACGCTAATAAACAAAACTATGGCCACAGTCACCTAAGAATCTTCCAGCCACAGCAACCTTTATGATCTCTTGGTCACAAACTCAAAGACAAAATTGTAAATTATCCCATTGTCTCCAAAGTGCCATAAGACGATTGGAGCTGGATGCCATTCTCCTTGAACTACAATGACTCCGCGTGAATTAACAGTCACAAAGAATCTCAAAGCAAAAGCAATTCAATCTCAATCTCAAAGATCTCCTGGAACACAGCAGGAATAAAACCATTCCTGCTTGACCCAGATGTGAAAGATTTCTTATCATTCAATGAAATAATAGGCCTAAAAGAAACCTCGTAAGATAAAGGCTTCCCCTAAAGTGTTTTGCAGGGTTCCACTCTCTAGCAGAATAGGGTAAAAAGGTGTCCACTTGAAGGGAGGACTTTTAGTCTATATGGCAATCAACAAGACCCTGAGTACATCAAATTTGAACCTAAACACTCCATGTATAGTGGGCAATAAAATCAATAACTGGAGATTCATAGCATCCACAGGCCTGCTTCTACTACTGAACATCTGCATAAACCAAAGGCCCTCCAAAAAGCAACACACAATTAGGTGAATAGAGGGAATGTTGGAACAGTTAGTATCAGCTCATGGCCCTACCCTGTGGGCAGTAACATGAGATTTTAACTTAACTTGGTGAATCTGGGTGTCAGGGATGGACTCCTGAAGAAATCAGATGCCAAACAGAAAATTCTTCAACAAGCTTCAGCATTCATAGACCTACCAAAACCCGATCACCCATTCCGTAGCTTTCTAGAGGGCATTGGCATTCTTGCTCACCATTATCTGCATAGCCCCCAACACACCAATGGATTGTAGTCATAAAGCAAGCAAAAGCAGCTTAAAGTTCAATTACATCTTTGTCCATGCCCTTGTTTTGCAAGATCAGCTCCTTCTAAATAATCCTTAGAAGCAAAGGCAAACGTCACCTGTAAAATATAGAACTACAACACTGAAACAGCTCTCACAACCATATACTACATAGTAGCTTGCAAGCCAACACACACATAAGATGGTGAGTGCTTTTGGAATCTTGCATCACTGGCACAATAGAAGCAATGGCAAGTTACCACGAATACCATGATTCGGGCTGACTTACACCCATTCCAAACCTAAGAAAAGGTTCAAGCGGAGCTCAAACAATACTTCAGAACCCACACAACTTCTCAATACAGCCAAAGACAACCTCAAAATATAAGATGGCAAACAAAAGCCCTGAGAAACAAAAAGAAAAATCTGACTAAGCAAGGTAAAACAATCAAATCCTTAAATGATCCAAACGATGAAAAAGAAAAAAAAGAAAACACTAAGGAAAGCCTATATAAAAACACTCTGGGAAACAAAACAAAGCAAAGAAAATTAGATCTAGCTAGAACTCTGTAACATATGTTCCAGCAAAAAACTAGCAAGTATTTTGGAGTGTGATCAAACAAATCCAAAGTTCTTCCCCAGGACTCACAGGTAACATTATAGAGTATCAGTCTTGTGTAACACATATCTTATCTTTGTACTTATTACGGGGACACACCTGACACAATTAGACCCCCATCCTTCAACCTGGTTGCTTGTGGAGTACCAGAATATACCATAAAAACTGATCATACGTGTGCCCAGGATGAGTAGTAGACACTGAGGATCAGTTCACTGTGTGGCTACAGGAACACACCACACTGCAAGAGGACTTTTCCTGGTGTTCCCATCTGACCGGAAGCAATTGCACCTGGACTGGGCACTACTCATGCCCTCTGATGTAGTGTGTTATGGCCCCTATATACTGTCTACAAGGTCCTGGGAGTCGTAGAAGAGATCAAGAGATCAAGAAGAACTGCTCTAGAAGGTCGAAAAACATCTTCAGTGGGATCTCATCATAGGGCTATCAAACTTCAAAAGTACTTCACTCAAAACAGCATGCAGCTTTGCTCTGCTGGAGGATTTCTTTGACAAACAACTTTAGGTACCATACCTCTCCTTCATTCTGGTTGGCATGAAATCATGTATAGGTCAATAGCAAAAAGTGACTTCTCACTGATGCTTTACTTTTTATTGTTTCTTTTAGTCCTAAAACGGAAAGTCTAAGGGACATATTTAAGAGCCCCTAGCACTATTCCAGCACCATATCAGGGTCACTTTTTATGCTAATGTTGCGTTAAAAGGCCAAAAACGCAGCGCCATATTTACAAAATGGTGCAATGTATGCACTGCACCACATTGTAATCCTTTTTTTTATTTATTTTTTTATTTATTTATTTTTGCAAGTTTACAATACAACAACCAAAACCGGCCTCTGAGCTGTACAATAAACAAGTGAGATGCTGTAGTGTATCAAAAAATCACAGGAGGCCATCAGAGGCAAAGTACAATAAACTCGAATCTCAGCCATTGAAGTTGGACGAACACCAGCAGCCTCTCGACCATCCAGTAACATAGCGATATCAAGCACACCACAGGAATAGACCTTGCGAGCACTCATGTGGGCCCAAACATATCCAACATAAATCAACCAACAAAGTGGAGGCGGCAGAACAAGCACACACAGCAGGGGCATCACATTGTAATCCTTTGTGCTACATTATGCATGTGCCAGGCATAATGTATGCAAAGGAGGCTTTCCCCTGTTAGGGGGCCAAAAAAAAGGAGCAAGGAAATCTAAGAGATTTCCTTGTGCATTTTGTTTGCACTTTTAACACCTCCTCAGAGCAGGAATTAAAAGAAAGCTTTCATTGCTTACAATGAACCCCTGGGTGCTTTGCAGGATTAGCGTCAGACTTTTTTATGCATCAAAAATTCAGACTCAAGTCCCCTAACTACTGCCATGGTGCAACATATTATGAATACGGCACACACAGGGTGGAGTTTTTTTGACTAAGTAAAATGTAGGAAGACTGATATGGGAAGAACATTTTGTAGGAGACATGCAAATGATTTCTATTTCCACCTAATCTTTTTAGGAAATGGCTTTAGGTCCTCAAACTGTAATGTACAGCTTCCAATTGCTTCCTTTAAGGAAGAAAATATTCCATACATAAAGCACAATCTCCAATTACTGTAATGTGAATTCAGCAAACAAGGAAGGAGGGGAAAAAATTATAAACAAGTAGAAACGCTCATAGTTTACACATTTATCTGCAAGAATGAATGGATTCAAATCAACTATTCATTATATTTTAATGTAGAGTGAAACTGAGGGGCATATTTATACTCTGTTTGCGCCGGATTTGCGTCGTTTTTTTTTACGCAAATCCGACGCAAAACTAACTCCATATTTATACTTTGGCGTTAGACCCGTCTAGCGCCAAAGATCTTGGAGTTTGCGTCATTTTTTTGCGTGGACACCTTCCTTGCGTTAATGATATGCAAGGTAGGCGTTCCATTCTAAAAAATGACTTCGAGGCATGTGCGCCGTATTTACACTCCTGGGCAAAAATGACGCCCGGGAGTGGGCGGGTCCAAAAAAATGACGTCCAGCCACTTTTGCGTCATTTTTTAACACCTGGTCAGGGCAGGCGTTAAGGGACCTGTGGGCTCGGAAGGAGCCCAGAGGTGCCCTCCCATGCCCCCAGGGACACCCCCGCCACCCTTGCCCACCCCAGGAGGACGCCCAAGGATGGAGGGACCCATCCCAGGGAACATAAGATAAGTTCCGGTAAGTATATATATATTTTTTTTTTTGTGGCATAGGGGGGCCTGATTTGTGCCCCCCTACATGCCACTATGCCCAATGACCATGCCTAGGGGACATAAGCCCCCTGGGCATGGCCATTGGGCAAGGGGGCATGACTCCTGTCTTTGCTAAGACAGGAGTCATTTAAATGGGGGTTGGGAGTAAAAAAAAATGGTGCAAATCGGGTTGAGGCGAAAATTTTGCCTCAGCCTGACTTGCCCCATTTTTTGACGCCCAAGCTCCATTTTCCCCTATGCCGGCGCTGCCTGGTGTAAGTCATTTTTTTTTACGCACACCAGGCAGCTCCGCCGGCTAACGTCATTCCATAAATAAGGCGCCCGCATGGCGCTTTGGAATGGCGTTAGCCGGCGTTACATTTTTTGACGCACAACTGCGTTGGCGCAGTTGTGCACCAAAAAGTATAAATACGGCCCTGAATATCTAGTGATTCTGTTAGGTAAAAGTTGATGTCATCGGAGCCTAGCCAAGCTGCCGACCGCAATGGCCACGCAGCTTTGAAGCCCCGATGGAGGATCCCATAATATCGCCGATTGAACCCGGGACCTCCAATCGGGCAGATGATGCCTGCTTTGTGGTAAGAAGCAAGGGGGGGCATTAACTTGGGGGGCAGCGGCAAAAATATCAAGGGGCGCAGCCGCACTATTCATTGCAGCCCACGTCCATCAGCCTACGCACTTCGGAGGCCCGAAGGCAACAGGGGCGTCAGGTAAGCCTGAGGTAGCTGGGCTACTTGGTGGTGCAGTACTGCTGGAGGGTCAACCAGCTGCAGGCCCCCCTTCCTGCCCCCCGAACAACATGGCACCAGCAAGGTGATACAGGTCATCTTACCACTAGGCTGAGATGTTTACCGTGTTGTTGTGGCCTGTTGAGGCCTACTTCAAAACTGGCTAATCTACATTCCTCCATGTTGGAGAGCTGCGCTGCATACAGGGGCAAGCTTTCTCCCTCCTCTCTACAGGCACCTTGCTGACCTCCTGCGGGTTTCCAACCCGGTTTGCACCAGGGCTTATGTCTATTTATGTTAACTGGCTGGAGGCTCCATTGCTACAGACTCTGGCAGTCCAGTCGGCCTGCTCTTTCCACCTCTTGTTCATTGTACTATTGAGTCGCACCCATATAAGAGGGTTATTTGAGGCACTTATCCCTTGATTTAGTGGTGTTCAGCTGATATGGTGATAATTGCATGAATCACTTTTTGGGGTTACCGGTGGCTGCTGCATGGCAAACCACTGGATGTGTTGTGAGCTGTTGGGTGGCTACCAGTGGCCATGGGCCGTGGTGACCCAAAACAACAGATACTCCAGTTTTGAGAAAAAAACAGGAAGCAGACAAGGCCACAGCCCCGCTACGAGACCTGGATGAGGTTCAGGATCGTCAGGTTGGTGACCGTTCACTGGGAATGGAGGCCATATTGATAGAGTTGAGGGCTGGGTTTTGTGCCATCGACAACAGATTTGACTCTCTGACCACCAGACTCGATAGTATGAACTGTGCCACTGCATAAGCGTCTTAAGAAGGTAGTGGGTAGGCTGAAGACTGTGGCCATAAAGAACAAAGACTTAGAGGCTAGGGGGCACACAACACCTCGCGCATTGCAGGAATTGCTGAATCTACTAACACCGGCAGGCTTGACCTATTTATGGAGAAATTGCTGACGGATCTTCTAGAGCACCAAGACTTCCCCCCAACTTTCGTGCTGGAAAGAGCACACCATACATTGGGCCCTAGACCACCATATGGGGCTGCTGCCTGCTTGATAATTGTCCATCTACTGAATTTCAGGGACCGAGACACCGCCCTTCGACTTGCCAGAGAGGAAGCTCCTTTACAGTGTGAGGGTGCAACAATGTCCCTTTTTCACGATTTTACGCCTGCTGTGCAGGAAGCCAGGCAGAAATTCACTGAGATCAAAGCTTTGCTTCAAAAACTGGTGTACATTATGGCATGAGCTCTCCAGCCTGTTGAGGGTTGAGGTTAACGGCAAAAGGTGGTACTTTGACAATCTCAAAGAGGCCATGATGTTTTGTAAGCAACATCCTCGGCCGACAGACTTGCCTCATGACTCTCCACGTGGCAATAATGATCCTGATGTGGATCCCATCTCGAGCATTGAGCTCTTCCCACCTGAGTAGACGAGTCTTTCTGACTCCACACTGCCGCCAGTCTTATGACCATGCAATCTATCCTTAGATTGTTTTTTCTCACCATTGTATATGTCTTCTCACTGATTCATTACTGTGTCCCACTTGGGCATTTTTGACCATATTGCACTGTCAACTTCATCTGCATTGTGAGAGATTCCTGTGGTTGAGTTGCCATGTTCCCATGTTTTACACCATGATCCTTTTCTTTAGTCTTCATGTTCTTTGATTAGGGTCCCCTGAGTTTCGCCTTGTAATTGTAGCCATGGTGTGGGTGGTGGGAAGGTTGTTTTATGTTCTCAATTTATGCACTGTAATGTTGTTTTGTTTTGAAATGTAGTCCATTCTCATTCACACAGTTTACGCAGATTACATTACATGATCCACACTGAGAAATGACAGCCTCTTCAAACACAAATGCTTTGGTACTTACTTTCCTGTGGTCTAAATAATCCCTGTAAATGCAGGATGGTGCTGCGGTGACTCCGCAGGCACGCGGTTTAGTTTGTGTTCCTGCAGGAGACACACCTTGTAGCTGGGGCAGCAACCCCATTTGCAACCCCTTGGCATGCCCTCTGTTACTTTACGAGCTACAGCACCTACTCATGTGAGGTTTGTGTTGTGGTCCACAAATCTGCGCCTTTCCAGCCACTGTTGACACGGGTGGATCCTGCTGGAAGATATTTAATGTGTGCAGGCTGTTGGAGAAGCGCAAGATCTTGTTAGTCAATGTGTATGCACTCAATATTGATGCCTCTAAATTTTTCCAAGATATTCACTCCCATATTGATTGTTTTGATATAGACATTTTCTACTGGGCTGTGACTTCAATTTAGAAATAGGTCCAGCGTTGGATACCACTTCTCATGCCCCGTCCTCTAAGCTCCGCTCTCTTAGGGCCTTGAAGGATCTCAGTTCCGCCTTCACGTTTCAGGACCAATGGTGGAGACACTGCATATACTTTCCGCTCTGCACCTCACAGCACCTGGTCCCGCATAGATTATTGGTTTCTCGCGGCTGCTTCTGCATTGTGGGTCATGGCAGTTGAGCAATATCTGACCACCCCCCGGTGTTGTTCACTCTTTCTATACCTGCCGTCAGTAGCTGCAGGAAATCCTGGAGGTTCCCAGACATGGCACTGGTGGATGCGCTGTTCTTTTCGTGCATCTATTCTTTCTGTTGGAGACCGTTATCTGCCCCGCTCAGTCTGGCTTTATCCGCACCGCTCCACTTCCATTAACCTACACAATATATTTGCAGTGCTAAATTTAGTGTCCCCTGAGGTTCTGACTGCAGTGGCCTTATTAGATGCTGAAAAGGCTTTTGACTCGCTCGAGTGGTCCTTTCTGCATGCAGTCCTGCTAATCCTCGGGTTCCCCCAGGGCTATACCAATTGATCTCTCTGCTCTATTTGCAGCTCACGTCAGCTATATGGCTCAAAGCTGAGTTGTCTCTTTTTTTCCCACTAATGGGATGTTGGACCTGGCCTTTTTACAGGGTCATTCCCCACACCTTTTTGCTTTTTGCCTCCTTATTTTTCTGACCTTTGTTGGCTGACGTTTTGACTCTGAGCACTTTTCCTCTGTTGAGCAGTGCTAAAGTGCATGTGCTCTCCTTTGTAAAATTGGTATGCTTCGCTTATACCTAATTTGCATATTTAATTTACCTATACGTCCCTTGTAAAGTGGTATCCCTATAACCAGGGACTGTAAATTAAATGCTACTAGTGGGCCTGCAGCGCTGCTTGCGCACCCACAGAAGTAGCCTGTCAAACCTATCTCAAGCCTGCTATTACAGGGCCTGTGTGCACAGTTTTCTGCCACAGGGACCAGGCATCTTAAGTTACCTGCCAGGCCAGGAACTATCCTTTTACTACATGTAAGTCACCACTGAGGTACCCCTTAGCTAGCCCTATGGACAGGGTGCCATGTATGTAGAAGGCAGGACATGTGCCAGGTTGCATTGCCTGTCCTGGTAGTGACAAACAGCCTAACTTAGGCCCATATTTATACTTTTTGATGCAAAACTGCGCCGGCACAGTTTTGCGTCAAAAATATTACCACCGGCTATCGCCATTTTGGTGCGCCGTGCGGGCGTCATATTTATACTTTGCCGCACGGCGGCGCAAACCACAGGTGGGAGTCATTATTTTTCACACACACCGCAGCGTCAAGTCGTAAAGCAAAACGACGTTAATGCGGCGGAAATGACTCTGGGTCAATTTACAATCCCGCAAACTGAATATGTGCAGTTTTTAGACACAATAGCGTAAAAAAAAACACGAACACTGCCATTTCACCAGAAGAAAGCCAAAATGGATCCCAGATGCCACTACAGACCCCAGGAAGATGACAGCAGACCAGGAACCAGCAAGGAAGACCCACACAAGAACCAGGACACTTTTAAGAAGAAAATAAAGTGTCGCTTTAGTGCAGAGGAGCAGGAAATTCTGGTTAAAGAGGTGACGAAACACCAGCACCAACTGTTTGTCACCTCAAAGTTGCCAATCAGTAGGAGAGAGGCCATATGGCAACAAATTGTCAACAAGATTAACAGTGTGGCTGAAGTACGCAGAACAGTCATCGAGTGCAAGAAACGCTGGCATGACTGCAAGCGCAGGACCAAGGAAAAGATGGCCAGGAACAGGAAGGCAGCACTGCAAACTGGAGGTGGGAGTCCAGCACACCAGGAGGCCCTGGACCACATGGAGGAGATGGTCGCAGCCGTCATCCCTGAGGAGATCGTCACAGGGATTCAAGGACAGGACAGCGCAGACTACCAGGGTACCGACCACAAAATGCATGGAAGTCATCTTTTACATGGAGTGGCATGGGTAAAGGGGCACGGCAGGGGGGCATGGCCCGTTCTGAGAAGACCTGGAGCACACCATTACACAACACCAACAACAGTCCCATGGGGGCATGCTGTCATGCCAACAATGGAGCAAAGGGAAAGCCACGCCAGGAGGGAAGGCCACAATGTTAAACTGACATCCCGGCACACGTCAGACACCATACCCCTACATTAACTAGGGCCCTCTTAACAACCTCAAGCCATACCGACAACTGCAATGTAACTGCGTCAACAGTTGCCACTACCACCTCTGCTCAAGTAGCCAATGGCAGTAACCTCCCCATGGATCATACACACCTAATTAGGGGGTGAGGATGACAACTTCAGCAATCCCCAGAAACAAGACAAAGGCCCCAGTACTCTCAAATGTCAATGCCCATAGTTGTTGCAAACATCAGCCAATGTAAACAACAATAGGAGCTACACAGCACTGAGGACACACCCATGCTGCATATGCCAGGGTCCATCCTGTGCCTGGGTTACAATGCAACATCCCAAATGGCATACTGCTCAGACAACAGCATTGAGGGGGGGACACATGTAACTGGTCACTGAAATACACCTGCACAGTCAGAGGAGGAAATAGGACACTGATACGGTTATCAGGGCAATCCAATGTAGCACACATTCCCCAACATCAGCAGTACACATTACCAATGTCAACATCCATATCAGATCATAACATTGCTATGCATAGGATATGCTACATGTCAAATACATTTAAGTGGATGTGAAAGATCAGAGATTGGGGGAGGTCCAGATTGTTAATTGTGCTGCCAGGGCCATCAGAACACACACAGCCAGTGAAAGGTCTCACCATGAGACTGGATGTAAATGAAGGCTTGAGTAGGAAAAGAAGGTGGCAATTCTCTATTTGGCATAAACCAACACCTAGAGGCGATGAGGCTGACAAGTCGAATAACTCAATAACATACATGTGACATGCAGTGGGCCATAGGCCTGGAAGAATGCCCATCTGAAGGACTGGAGAAATTAACACAAAACAAGATCACAAAGTGAATTCATCAAAAGGCAGGCACGTCACATCAAAATTGCCACGACACAGACACATCAATTGTACCCTGTTTCATTGTAGAGGAAGATGGATCTCCTGTGGATATGCCTGTCCCAGATTTCTCTGATGACATGGATGACGAGCCGATAAACATTCCCCAGGAGACTATCCAAAAGGTCCTTGAAACACTCCAGACCCCACCTTCAGTCACAACGAGGAGCACAGAACAAGCAGCCATCGCAGAGGATCCACCCACCACCCCAATTGTAAGACCTGCCAGCTCCAATACAGCTGAGGACTCAGACGACACTGGCACCAGCTTTGAGAGAACTGTAGTTGGAGTAAAGCGGGAGCTGGCCAAGGAGGTGCGGGTGGGGATGCAAACTATGGCAGGCAGCCTTGAGGGGGTGCGTTCGTGCATGATGTCATCTGCAGATCAGGCAGCAGCTATGCAAGCCCTAACAACCATGCTGCAAGGACTACAAGAAACTGTCAAGGAATTCACCACTGCAGTAAGGGAGTTGCCACAACACCTCTCACCCCAAACATTCAACTGCATGCACGAATGCAATCACGACCCCCTAAGGGCCGACCTGGCTGCCTACCATCGTGATGTGGCTGCTATTCTCAAGAACCAGCAGATCCTCCTTGCTGCAGTACTGCCCTTAAGACCTTCACAGGGAGCAGCGACCGGGATGTCTGACTCCACGTCTTCTAACACTGAGGTGTGTGTTTCCAACCAACAACAACAAGGACAGAGGAGGCAACACACACATCAGAAGAAGAAGACATGGAACAGATCACATTCACAAGGAAAATGACCCGGAAGCACTAGTCCCTGCCACATGGCCCACATTTACCAAGGTCCTGTGCTTTGTAACTTGCCAGTCTTGCAACAACTGTACTCAAGCACTGTTCTGCAAACCACTGTATATCTTGTCACCCAGCCCAGTGATTGTCTCTCTCCAACTCATTGGCAAATTCTGTTCCTCTGCACTGTCTGAACATCAACCACAGCATGTCAAAAGCATTTTGGTAAACCCTTGTTTTGGATCACAATGTAAGATGTCACTATAATGGACTCACAATCATGGACAATGTACAGATAGCACTACATCACTTTTCCATAAATAGCACTTACACAACAAATCTTTCTCTGGGTAATGTGACATATCAACTGTGCAGTAGATAACTGAAATGTGCCTACTGTCAAATTATGTAGCTTGTCAATACAACTGTCCTGATAATATGTAGTCAGAGAAATCTGCACAGTGCCCATGATTGCATTATACTCTGCCCATCCTGAGGGACAAATCTGATGAAGTGAGAAACCATACACCATCATGCTGTGTTGGACAGAAGAATGCTTCCTCAGGGGATAACTAAGTCATCAAATAGTGGCCGCAAAATGTTGTCAACATGCAAAAATAACACAAATAACATGGTACACTAATCTAAGCAAACACTACAAAAACTGCATAAATGAAGGTGTCTGAGTTTACATACAAATAGGTAATCATGCTGAACTGTGTCACAAATGATGTATGAGAGTCATGAAGACAAGAATACAAGATTGCCAATGAGAACTCATCTTATAAGGGTGTCCATGATCATCACACTGCAGTCAGACCTAAAACTGTTTCCCCAATACCAGTCTGGAAGCAAGGTTTGTGACTTTCAAAACACACTTATCAACAGAAACACATTGTCATCCATATTAACTGTGATTGGTGGTTGCAGCGAAGGGTCAACACTTTGCAAGGTAGCTCTGGGCTAGCTGCCAATCGTACAGCTCAGTTGGGATTTGTTTGTAGCATAGGACACAGATGTTATAGTACAAAATTTATGTATACTGAATGCAAATCCACGATCAAGTACCATTCAACACATACTATTAAGGGTTAACCAAATATTTATTAAATTCTAATCACAGAAGAGGAAACTGAGGGAAAAATCTTACCTACCCTAATCTACCCTGACTACTCATTACCCACAACTGTCCCTAACTAACCTAAGCTACACTTACATATCACATGTAATGAAACGTTCTAAATATCTACCCCCCACCCCCCTTATGAGACGGGACACATGGAGGACAACACATACTAACCTAAACACATACTATACTATCCTATACAAATATATATTTTTTGTATTTTTTTATTTATTATTTTAAACACACAAGAACCCCAACATAGCCCCCACCCACCCAACCACACACTTCAGAAGTAAATATATAAAGATTCTGGACCCCCCACCCCCTACCCACTAACACTAACTAAACTAACATCCTATACTAACCTAACACTAAGCCCCCTAAGCCCACTAACTATCAGAATAAGGAAAGAGGAGGGAGGGGAGTGAATCATGTCCATCAAAAAATGTCTAGAGGTTGGCCCTCCGGAGGGTCCTCTTAATAGACCTAATACGTCGGTTAATGTGGCGCACATCCCGGCTCAGGTGGCTCAAATTGCGCAGCACTCTGTCCATCTTATGTTCCATTTGGTTGAAGGCTGCAGGGTCAACAGATGGAGCTGTGGCAGTCTGGGTACCAGTGGAGGAGGTCTGTGTGGGTGTGGTGCCAGGCCTAGTGGGCTGTCCTGCACCGGTGGCAACGCTGGGGCCTGGAAGTCCAGCAGATGCAGGACCAACAGTCCCAGCTGTGGGTGGGGCCACTTGGCTTGGATTGGTGGTTGTGCTGGTGGTGGCTGTCGTGGGCAAAGTAGGGCCACCCTGTGGGAAGGCTCTCCATGCCCAGGAGGCCCGTTCATGGCGATATCGCCGAGCCATCCTCCGGAACCCCGACTCCACCAGCAGGATGTGCTGGTATTTCATGGCCCGGCACTGGAATTCACGGACCTGGTCTGGAGTCATGTTAGCAGCTGTGAAGACAAATGCAGATATTCTACATTAGTAACTGCATTGTGTGAAATGGCACAAGAAGTTAATCAGAAAATACATCTACTGTACTTGTAACAGCTCATATCACAATACAGATCATTGAATCTCCCTGAGGAAGTACATGGCAGGCCAGCCTACAAAGGTCACATCACACATAGCACATCCATAACCTACAAGATGGGTAACAACTGTCTTTGACCTGCAATCTGAGTTCTGCCAGTAATCAGCTAAGAATCATGCTGCATATCCTCCGCCAAGACCTGGGCTACAAATGTCAGTGAACGGAAAGCAAAACTAAAGCCACATGGTCTGCAAGTTGTAACTGGACTTGCCAGTATATTACTAAGCGCCAAACCTGAGTGTGTATACTAGTTTGCAACCAAACCGTCACTTATTCACATGTATGTGTAACATACTGGTAGCATCAGTACTAGGTACCCCATTCACAAACTCATGCCTGTGTTTGAGGGTGGGGGGTGGATAAACAACTATAATTTGCCAACAACATGTACACCGAGGAGTGTATAGAAAACTCCACACATGTTTGGCTCTACAGGCACACCACAGGTAAGGTCTATCAACAATTAGGAGTCAGCAAACCCTAGAGCAATCATAGGGCCACACATGTCAGGAAATGCAGAACTTGGTACACAACATATACTTCCAGTGAGGCCTGACTTACATCAGACACATAGTTGCTAGAACACCCATGATCATGAATTGCATGCACACCTAGGCCATTGCACTCAAGTTCCACATACTTGTACCACTACATGTGGAAGTACATGCTGCTAGGAGGTTCTACCTACTGTTTCATAATTACGTAGGTAAATAGGGAAGCAGATGTCTATTGGAAAGCAATTTGCTGTACCAATCTTGGAGAATGCGGGTCTGACAGGCTGACTAAATCGGAGCTGACTTCCAGTGCGACTCTTGATGATACAAGTGTCATCCACATGACTAACCCCTGTACTCACAGTGGGGCCTACAGGAATGGCCTACAATCCCTACATAATACCATTGGATACGCATTGGCCAACTCAAAACATGTGAGAAACTGAATTCCCACTCATGGAACAAGAGAAAAGCTTGTCCAACGCATCACACCTTGCTATGCGTTCAACTCACACGAGTGCATAACCAGCAAACACAACACATAACAGACATATCAACACTTACTGGAGTGGTCAGGGTCCTCAAATGTTGCCACCTCTCCCACAGTGTAGGGTGCCGGTCCACCTGTAAGGTATGGAAGGAAGAAATGTGCTTAAAATCTGTGCACAGCGCAACAATTTCATAAACATATACAGTGTGTTGGCTGAATAAGGAAATGGCAGCCATTCAGACATGATGGTACTGCATCTGATATATCACGGCCAACTTGTACATAGCATGGGTCTCCTGTGACAGTTACTCACATATCTGCACACATACATTGGCCCTAACTATCATGTGGTTGCAAACATGCCCCGTAATTGGTGACCAGAAAAAAATATGGAGTGTAATCATCTCATCATGTGCATCCAAGAGAGACATCCAAAGTCTGGTTACTTGAGGACTGCATTACCAGTCAAACATGCCTTGTGGCCATGACACATTAATGACACATAGGTACAATGTACAAAGGGAGGGGCAGGGACTTTTGTAAGCCCCCCTGTTGTTACATTTGATTCAATTGATGTGGCCCAGCTATGCTGATTTGCACCAACCATGGAGATGTGAAGCCATGAGCATACACTTGGACTGCCATCCATATTTGGAATGTGGCACAACTAACTCCAACAAACATTCTAAGATGTTAGCTGAGGGCACCTTACAACTTTTCACGATGTTTTCAAATCCAGATCTGACATGTATCCAAAAAGATCAAGGAACACAATAATCCCAAACATTCATAGTACTTCCGTGAACACTTTCCTTCCACACTCACCAGACTCACATGAGACATATGTCTGAGCCACTTTGCTATTATCAATTGACGTGAAGGAAGCACTCATTTTCTGCATCATGTAGCGATTCTAAAGTCAGCCTAGCAATTGCGTCAACAAAGTTAGCCTAAATGTTGGTACATCTTTACTTCTCTGTCAATAGTACCCTATATAGACATGATTGGCTCCTATTTTGTTTGCTTTTCTGACAAAAAGACCTCACCAATTTCCTTCATGGAAAAGTATCCTGTAAGTATGCTGAGCACGTGCTACCTGACAGCTAGCAATTGTGATCCTTGCTATAGTGCATCAATTATACCTTTATGTTTCCCCAGCATTACACACAGTCAGCAAGTTAGCTGGCAGACATTGTACAAATCCTCTTATGTCACTACAGAGTATTTAATTGTGCACATTTACATGATTCATACTCACCAACAGTGCCACCAATCATGATTCCCAGGTGGTCCAAGAGATCCTGCTCCCTGGTGATGAGGTCATCCCACCGGTGGTTCAGCTGGTGGTCACTCCTCTGGCTGGCATACACACGCTGCAGGTGATGCAGCACCTTTCCCCACCGGATTCTGCGTGCCTCTGTTGGATACCCCTGTATCACCCTGCCTGGATCATGAGCGGCAAGAAATGGCACACAAGCCAGATGAACCCCCACAACTCCTCTTCCCCCATCCTGCCAAGACGTGGCCTGCCAGACATACTTGAGAAGTGAAAGGGAATAGGGGTAAAAGAAATAGAAAAGGGTAAAGGGGGAAAGTAGGGGTACAAATACAGATGAAAAGTAAACTTAACCACTAAAAGAGCCCAACTATCCTCAAACTAACACTGCCCACAACAGACTCCCACAAACAACAAAAACACAAGATAAATGGACAAATGTAGACAAAACACAGTAGTACAGTATACACCAACAATATTTATTTCACAAATGGACTTTACAGATAGCACACAGGACAAAAAAGCACAAAATCTCAGGACAACACTCTCTGCACAGCCACACAGTCTAGAAGGATCATAGACTGCAAAGTGAAAGTGAAAGTACACCCACTGTACATGATCTGTAAACAGGATATCCTATTACGTCACTTCCTGTATGAAAAGTCCCGCCTTTTTCGCGTTATGTGTAATTTTTTGTCTACCAAAACTGTATTTGCATCATTTTTTTTGACGCACAGGCGTGAAAATTAGCCCGCATCCACATAATAGTACATGGCCTGTACAAATATCTGGATGCGGGCTAATTTTCACTCCTGTGCGTCAAAAAAATGACGCAAATACAGTTTTGGTAGACAAAAAATTACGCATAACGCTAGGAACGTCACAATTTCAGTGCATTAACTGGTTTTGGGCAATTTTTCTTGTTTTTTTGTTATGTTATATTTGGGACACATCAGAGATAAGCTGATTGAAGACACTATGGTGTTGATGGTGTATGTTCACATGTGTGACATCATACTGCAGCAGACCATGATCCGGTACTCCCTTCACAGTATTTTTACGGTTGGCTGACGCAATAGTTGGTCATAAGTGTGGCCTACATATATGTGTTGCAGAAATTGTGCATGGTCGCATAAGGAGTGGATAGCAATGTGACGCACATATGTACAATACTTAAATGCCTTTGGCTCAAAGTGTGTGCTTTGGCAACTAATGTATTTGTTGACCAAGTGTGTGTGTATCACATGAAGCATATTTGTACATATGCTTGTATAAATGTGACGTCCATGTGTCCAATCCTTAGATGCAAGTCATTGTGGAAATGAGAGAGGGCATGTGTTAGTCATACATGTAACAACACCCGTAAAGTGGACTTCCAAGATTTAGTGTCACGTAGACACCACATGTGACATAGCATGCTCCAGATGGATGGCAGACGCTTGTTCGTGTCAATGGTCCACATTTTCTACATCCTATGTCCTAGAGTATTGGTAACAGCTTCCTAGGCACTAGTTGGTGAATCCCACAGTGAGTGCACATCCATTGAGGAAGTGGGTGCCATGTTGTTTGCACAGACAGACAAGTGTGAATCTCAAATGTATGATGACACCACAGTTGAGGCCATAGAAGTGAGCCCCAACTATCAAGTGGCTGTGGTGGGCCAGCATACAAGACAGCACGTGTCCACATATTTCCAGTGATCAATTGCACATAGGTGTCTTGTTCATGTGTGTGGTCCAATGATGATCCTGTATCTTGTTTGAGGTGTAATTTGTCACAGTTCGGTCCAGGACTCATCATGAGTCAGTGGCAGCTATTCCTGTATCTACTGAGTATCCTTGGTTGATCAGTGTGAGTAAAGTGGATGTGGACATGTGAACCTACATGTGGATGGTCCCACCCTGTCACTAAAGACGTGTAATGAGACAGTCAACAGGGCAACCTTGGTGTGCTGAGTGAGATAATGTCTCAGGTGTCATGTTCCAGCAGGTGTCATTACAACATATGTACACATGTTAGCCTCTGCAATTCCCACTGCATCTGGGAACATCATAGCCTCTGTGCTGATTATTCTCGCAGCTATTCACCACACACGGCCCATCACTATGTTGTGAGCAAAGTGATTCTGTGTGTGAACTGTCATGGTCCTGACATTTGTGTATTTTTCATGGACATTATCAGAGGTTGCTGGTTGTGCTGAAAGCCCCGTACCCAATCCCTGCCTACAGCCCTGGGACACTGTCACACTTTGTCATTCATGCATTAATGCGACCCAGACAAGGGATGGGCCATGAATTTTGCTTTTCCAAGAGAATGTAACTCAAATGGCACAGTTAAAAGGCAGATGATGCTATACAATGTTATGTGTATGCATTGAAGAAGCCCATGCCCAATACCCCCTGATGAACGAGAGGTTTGCTAACGCAAGTGTGGTACATATGTAGACACAGGGATACTTTAGTGTGACACACAGACAGATGCCAGTCAGGCTGACAGAATGCAAGGTGATTCAGGATCCAGCTATATGACAAGTTACATAATCAGTGGTCTGACTCAGACTGTTTGGAGGACAAACTAGAGAGCTGACATGTCAAACTGTGTATGTCCTGTGTTTTTGAAGGTGACAAATGAACCCAGTGGCTGTGTTACACGGCTTAATTAGTATCAATGCTTAACTGTGTAATTGACTAAATGGCAACTCCTATGCTGTTCCAGGCATCAGCAGGGGTCAGTGCTTTTTTAAATGGGTGGTGTGCATGGAGGTGATCACAGGTGTGGGCTGCATCTGTTTCTCACCAGTCCTTTAAGTGAGACTTGCATTCTAAGGGCCAACAGACATTTTCACACTGGAAGCAATCTACAGGTGCTAACAGGGCTTTGAAACTAGAAGACAGTGTATAAATTAACCTGACGTCCATGCAGTCAGATGTTCTATGACAATGGCATACCATAGGAAAGGGTGTAGCACGCTGGTTTGCTAATGTTGGTCTGTGTGTGTAGAGGAGGGAATATCAGGGTACACGTCTTAGTATTCCAGGGACCTCTTCCGACAGGTGGGTTGTGACCAGGTGCATGGGTGTGTCAGGAGTTAGGAAATGGGCTGAAGTGTACATGGAATGTCATGTGTGCAATGTTGCTCATATGAGTGGCACTTGTGCTGTCTATGTTCTGCTTCTATGGGACTCTGGTCACAGGTAGTCCTTGCAAATATTGGATGCAGTTGGACTTACTGCTGTCAAGGGTCTGGTCAGGCATTCCTGTTACTGATGCCAAAGCACATTGACTGCCTAATGTATGAGGCTTGTTTTCCCCTTATTGAGTGATGGTGTCTTAGTTGTGTGCCATATGCTGCGTTGGACTTTGATTTCAACATGTTTGTGTGAAATAGTTGTGGTCCTCTGCTATTGGCCTTCAAAGAAGAAATGTACATGATATATGTCATTAACAGTGTGTGTGTATGTGACCATTGTATGTTAGGCATCACATTAGCTCTGGGATGTTCAGTGTCCTACTCAGTATATCAGCAATGCTCCATGAGGCAACACTCTTATTCTGATAATTAGAGATGAAGGTGTGCAAAAATGAATAGCCAGACCATGATATGCTGATTATAATAGGTGTTTATTTAAATTAGTTAACTAAAGTGGTGAAGGTGATTATATTCAAAAGAAATTGTTGACAATCTGTTGCCGCCTGCGTATACCAGTGGCCGTCTTCTGTAGTTCCCCCTCATGTTGCAGGCCAGCATCCTCCTCTTCCTCCTCTTCAGGCATGTGTGGCTCTGGTTCCAGGAGGGGAATGTTCCTTTTGATGCAAATGTTGTGCAATATTGCACATGTTATGATGATCCTACAGACCATCTCCGGGGAATATAGGAGGCTACCACCAGTGATGTCGAGGCACCGGAACCTTGACTTGAGGATGCCAAAGGTCCTCTCGACAATGCTGCGTGTCCTCCTATGTGCGTTGCTGTAGGCACGCTCTGCAGCAGTGCTTAGGTTGCCAAATGGTGTCATAATCCATGGCTGGATGCCATACCCCTGATCAGCTGCAAGAGAAAATGATTGGGATCATGCTGATGTAGCTGGCCCTATTGAAATGACCTTTCATGGCAGTAGTTGTCTTGTGTTGTCTGTGACTCTTTTGTGTTATAATGTAGCATCCTAGGCTTGTAGGATGTACCATCTGCATTGTGTTGTTTCCTTGGCTGAACGAGTGTTTGTCTGCTAACCGTTTGTCAGCAGTATGTTTTGGGATTTGCAGTACAGTGTGCCCTCCCTAGCATTGTGACTTGTGATACAGTTGTCTGTGTGTCTTCACTGGGGCTGAGATGATAGTTCCATACACAGTTAAAATTGACAGTGTTGTTAACACGTTCATATCAATGTACCCTGGACATATATATATATACCTTTAGACTTAGGCAATGGATTAATGTAAAGTTCATTGGGACACTTACATTTTGCAAAGTGACATTTGGGCAACCCACTCCACACGTTGTGATCTTTGACGTCTTAACATTAGGCTGTACAGTAATTTCCGATGTGTGACAGGTTCAATGGTGACCTAAGAAACATGGCTAGCGATGTCACGACCTCAGTATGTTCCTGTTCAAATGTTGCTGTTGTGGTGTATGTGTTGTGTGTCCTAGAGGGTTGCTGTGCAGTGTGTATATAAGTAGGTTTTTGTACTTACGAACAAGTAGTCCATTGCCATACCGTCCATCCTGGAAGTGTTCATTGATGGTGCAGTGACGGAAGATGAATGAGTCATGTACACTCCCAGGATATTTAGCCATGACGTTGGTGATCAATCCCTGGTGATCGACTATGGCCTGCACGTTGATGGAATGTGTGTGCTTCCTGTTGCGGTAGAGGTGTTCAGTTGCAGCAGGTGGCACAAGGCGTACACGTGTTCAGTCGATTGCACCAAGGACGTGTGGGAAGCCACGGATGAGGTAGAACCTCTGTTTTGTTTCCTGCTGCTTCTGCAGTGTGTTAGGGAAGCAGATGTGGCGGGGTGTCAGTCCAATGATGGCATCCAGTACTTTGGGCAAAAAAGGCAGAGAATGATGGTTGTGATATTCCGCCAACTAGGGCACCAGTAGTTTGGAAAGAGCCACTTGCCAGCATATGAAGTACGGCAAGCAGCTTGGTTTCTGTTGGGATGGTGCGGGGTGTCACCAAAGTGGGGGCCAACTGGGGTTCAATATTGCGCAGCATCTGCTGAATGGCCTGCCAGTTCAACCAGTACCTCTGGATGATGTTGTGATCCCTGAGGCCCTGAAGGGTGGTTCTGGAGCGGAATATCCTCTCCTGCCTTCTTCGCTGCCTTTGGGGTCCCTGCTGGTGTTGTTGTAGCTGCTGTTGTTGCTGCTGGGCTCTGCGTCTGCTTGCATGCTGGATTAGAATCACCTCCATGGCTCCCTTTTGCTGCTCTGCTGCTCTGCTGTTTGTTCTGATTAAATACAGGTGTGTTTGCCCCATTTTAACGCCTTCCCTGACCCAGGCGTTAAATTGTGACGCAAATCGGGCTGTGCGTCATTTTCCAGCTCCGCCTCCTGGCCGTGCGTCATTTTTGCCCGAAAGCATAAATACGACGCACGGCCGTTGAAGCCATTTTTTGGACTGGAACGCCTACCTTGCATATCATTAATGCAAGGCGGGTTGCTGCATCCAAAAAATGACGCACACGGCAGAATTTTGTCATCCACGGGCTCGGACGTCAAAGTTTAAATACGGGGCAACGTTTGCGCTGAATGTGCTTCAAAATTTTTGTCGCACAATCGGCGCAGACGGATTAAAATATGCCCCTTGGTGTCTCACTGCTGTGAGTGCTGGCTTCTCATAGGATTGCATTAGAAATGCCCTGCCTTATGTGTAATGGGTATTGTCTCATTTATGAGGGGTAGCTTAGGAATGTTTGGTATGGTTGTGATAGTGATAAGAAATGCACCTTTATCTGCGCTTATGACTCTGGTGTTTTGCACCTTGCCTCCAATCCCCGTCTGGGCCGACTGACAGTTGGGGCTTTGTGCATACTTTTCAGACAGCCTGTACACAGGGAGGGTGGAGGTGTCACAGAGGTGCACCTACATATTGTATAGCCTTCCTGGGCTGAGAGAAGGGGGAGGTGGGGCACACCTGCATTTGCAAAGGCTGTGCCCTGGCCTCGCACAATAGGGTCGTTCACCCCCCACTGATGTTTGGAGTTTGTGCTGGAGGAGAGAGAAAGGGCACTTCCAGAACCAATTGAAACTGGTTGGAACCACCTCTCCTCCCCATTGTAAAACACACTTTAAACTTAGTATAAGTACAGGGGAATTTTCCCCATAATTTAGACATTCTTTAGACATTCTTGGGACTCCAGGAACCTTACATGGAGCTGGACAGGGTGCTGTTGAGAGGACTTACCAGGACCACCTTGGACTGCTGTGCTGACCTGTGACATGCTTGGTCACTAGGAGAAACTACCACTGCTGACATACCCTTCTGTGCTGGCCTGTAGCTTTGTTCGCCAGCCCTGTGCCCCTTATTCACTTTGTTTGTCTCCAGAGGCATGGTGCTGTACCCTCTGACCTCTGTAAAACTAATTGTAGCACAAGGAGTGCTGTTTGGAGTGCTCTTTGTGCCTGTAAAAATCACTGCCGCCACCCGGGCTGCAGATCTGGACTAAGCGCTTTCAAAAGCGCTCTTTGGATTCCCCAAATCACCGCCGCAGCCCGGGCGTTCTATATCCACAAAGCGCGAGGATCGTGGACCTCCTAGTGGCACGAGCAAAAGAAAAATGGAGCAAGGGTGCTCCTATTGGTGCCCCTGGGGCACGGTCCCTCCACCTTTGTGAAACTCACTGCAGCAGCCCGGGAACCATCTAAAAACACTCACGTACCACATCAGGTACAGGTGAGTATCTTCACGGGCCCCAGGAGGGGTCTGATCTCTGGAACTGAGCAGCAGGACTCGGTGGATGGCAGGGGGAATGCCTCCTTCCCGCGGACTCTGACAAAGGAGCAGGACGCTCCTTTCTTTTTAAACCAGGCAACCTTTATTGGAAATGGGGAAGGGAGACTTAGTCGGAGGCCCCTTCCTCTTGCCCCCATAACTGCTGGTTGGGCCTTGCCTGGCCCCCACACCGCGTGCAGGGTGCGTGGAGGTTCAGGGAGTCCCCAACAAAATCGCAGGCCCCTGGATGGGCCCATTTACCACGTCAGAGAGGGTTCCGACCGCCCCTCTTTCTCAGGAGCACCGCATGGCCCCCCTTGTGCGCATAGGAACTCAGGGGGCCCCCAAGCTCCTCCTCTAGGCACAAGGAATGCCTCTTCTTCAGAGAAACAGGTACTTTCTTGGAAAAATTGTCTCAGTGAGCCTAGTATGAACCTGGAGGGGGGGGGGGTTTATATGTTCATTCCTGTTTTCCTGACATTGCATATATGTGCTGATGTTCCATTTATGGGCATGACATGCTGAAATATATTTTTTATGACTTGTGATATGTTCTCTAATGTTCCTTTCATGGGTATTTACGAGGTATTCATGACAAGTGCATATAATTCTTACTGTAATTCCTAACTACTGCTTATGTTGCAGAATCCTGAGTACTGACGTCTTCCAAGGTGACAACTGCGTATTCTTGCAGAGTATTAGTAACTTGTGTAACGTTCTGACAACTGCTAAGGTACCAGAGTATTATGTTGGTCTGATTATGTTTTGTGCAATACAGCTTATTTCTACATAGCTCAGTGTTGTGTTTACTTTGTGGTGTACATTTTGCGTCACATGTGTTGTGTGTGTTGTGCAAATGCTTTACACATTGCCTCCGGGTTAGGCCTGACTGCTGGTGCCAAGCTACCAAGGTGGTGAGCAGGGGTTATCTTGGATGTGTAACTCCCTTGCCCTGACTAGAGTGGGTGGGTTCTGCCTGGCTTAGGTGCAAACCCCATTTCTAACAGCGCTTTGTACTCTGCCGGCTGCAGCATGCTGCGCGGTGAATGCTTTTCCACGTATCCTTTGGCTCCTGCAGAGCTTGCTCCTCTTATCCTGGTGGGTACTGCGGATTCGGGAGCATGTTTGGTATCTAAATTTTATTTATCTTGTATTAAAGCTCTCCCGATACTGGACACACGAATCAGGGAATCCTGGGAGAGGGATCTGGGTCATCCCTTGTCACAGAAGGTGTGGGGCGCGTGTTGTGCGCAGACCAGGTTTGTCTTACTCAATCAGTGTCATAAATTAGTCCATTTTAAATTCCTTAGGAGAATATACATCACGCCCACAGATATTGCCCTTATAGAGTTGAACCGCTCGTCCTCCTGCCCCAAATGCGGTGCTCCAACTGCAATTTTATACATATGGCCTGGACCTGTCCGGGGATCGGTTCTTTTTGGCGCGTGGTGTATGACAAATTGTCAGCCATTGTCGATTGACCTCTGTGACCTGACCCGCTCATGGCCCTTCTTGGCTACACAGGCGACTTACCCAAGACCATTAGACACCTCACTGCACTTTCACTCCTGCTGGCTAAACAAGAGATAGCGCTTAGATGGGGTTCCAAAAATGTGCCCCACACCCACTCTTGGCTGGTCAGCCTCACATATATGGATACAAACAGTGAAATGAATGCTACTTTGCAAGTTGTGAGTTCCAGACTTTAGGATATCTGGCAACCGCTGAGAAATTATCTGCTTGCCCTTTCCACTTCTCCTCCAACGTCCCAGGGGTCTGTTGATGCCAGTCACGGTTGAGTCCACCCTGCTCATGTTATTCACTCTATGTGAAGTTTAATATACTTATGTCTGCTTGCCTAGCTTGTTGGCGATTTGTAATTGACATTGATATGCATGACATGTACTGATTCTTATCTGTCCATCTCTGCAATATCACTCCATGCTTGAACTGCATTGCTGTTTGTTTGTTCCCTGCATAGAGCAAAATGATAAATAAAAATGTGGAAAAAAAATTTCCACATTTTCCTGGTTTCAATAAATGGCTAGATGTGTTTTTTCTCATGATGCCTCTGAGAGGCTTCACATCTTGATACATTTTTTTATTTTCCCTAGTTTCTGCTGGAAGCTTCATCACTTGTAGAGCGCCAGCCTCATGTTGCTTTTCTTCATGCCTCACATGCTCAAATGTCTCTGAGATGATGTTTAGATTATTTGTGTTCTGAAGTACCTATTGTATCAATTTTTACATCCCATTTGAGGACACTGCATGCATCCTAGATTCTTTTTGCGACTGACTGCATGCACCTTGGTGAAAATGTAGTACCTCCCACTACAAGTTTCATAACCTGCTGGCCCTATATCACCTTCCAATCTCCTCCATCATGACCTGCTCATGGCTCATGAGCTAACCTTGAGCATCAGCTGAATGCCAGTGCCACAAAGATACCATTGCAATAAAATGTCTGCCCATCTTTCCTTCTCCATACTTGACTATCCACTTTACAATGTCTGCCAAGAATAAACAGGAAATTCTGTCCCTTTTCTTCAAAGAAATTATCAAATTCTTTCTAAAAATCAGTTGGGGATTTAGCAGAATATACTTGATACTTTGGTAATGTACAGTATGTCTGCAAAGACTAATCACTAACAGTTGTGTGTGAAATTCTTGTAAATTACTTTTGCGTAATTACATGAATTTTGGAAAGTTACACAAAATGCAAATCCATTATTTAGCACTATATATTTTTTTACCAGTCCCTCAAGTTCCGTTGCTCCTGTGCGTTCGCAGTACATTTTCAGCAGGAATGGCAAATATGCATTACATATTTACTGTGAATGGCACATAATAATGACATTAACATGATACGGAAATTTCGTGTGACAAGCATAACACGAAATTCCCAAAATTACATGAATTATGCTGATGTAATTCAAACTTCATCCAGGCCTGATCACAAACCAGATATGATCATTTTTTGGATTTGAACAAACATACGAACAATGAAAGAGGAAAATTGTTCTGCACAAATAATAGCCAGAAGTGAAACTATGCAACAGAAAGTTCATGTAAGCAGCGTAACAATACCACAATTCACTTAAACACAGAAACTGGAAATTAGATTTAAAAGAGCATACATTGTGGATTTGCTGATTCTCAGGAAAAACATTGTAATATGGAGCTAAAAGTGGAATTACATGTGGGTTGACAGCTTGTGGCTTTAAATTGGTTGCTATCTTTTATACAGATCCCTTTTCTTGGAGACATGAGAATATTCAGTAATTTAAAATCTTTTACTGAATACTCACAATGGCTATGAAATCCCAGCAGCTGTTGTCGAAAGTGGAATCAATAAAGTTTTCTCAATTCAACCATATATTTTTGTCCTTCATTAAGGAGAAAAAAGTCATCATTAAATAATGGTTCTATCAATAAAAATTTAGAGAACAATACGATGTGTATCGAGAAAAAGGAGCTCATAGGACTTGGTTACTCGTGTCCCGAAATGCAGTGAGACTTTTATCACACCTAGTAAATACTTATATGAAGGTCCCATTTTTTCTGAGTATTGCAAATAGCTCATATTCTGACTATTTCCTATATAAAATGATAGTTACGAGTGAAATTTGACGCTTACTGGAGCAAAAGCCCCACGTTTCTGTGTTTGCAGGATTTTATACCCTGGTAAATTCAGAGTATGGTGATTATTGGGCTACATATAATGCTGATCCCCTAGGAAAGCAGAGATTTGTGCCGGGATGAAAATATAATGGGCCACTCCTTATCAGTGTGATAGAATCACATTTAATTATCACCTTACCAAACAAGACCATGATCTAAAAGGGCACCGAGTAAATATTACTTCTGAAGTGTTAGAGTAAACACTCATTCATTGGTATCTAAGGGCCAGATGTTGCAAGTACCGATTTTGCGAATTGGAAATTGCGAGTCGGTGCGACTCGCAATTTCCGATTCGCAAAATTGGATGCAGAACGGTGTCTCAGAGACCGTCTGCGATTCGCTATGGGGTCGCAAAGACCCACCTCATTAATATTAATGAGGTGGGTCACATTTGGCGACCCCATAGCGAGTCCCTGCACTCAAAGGGATGCTGGCCTGCTGAAGACAGCAGACCTACATGTCTGTGACTGCTTTTTAAATAAAGCAGTTTTTAAATTTTTTATTTTGCAGGCCGTTTTCCTTAAAGGAAAATGAGTTGCAAAATAAAACAAAATAACGAAACCATTTGGTTTCGTTTTTTCAGAGTAGGCAGTGGTCCATTGGACCACTGCCTGCTCTGAAAACCCCTTTTTGGCAACATTCACAAAGGGGAAGGGGTCCTATGGGGACCCCTTTCCTTTTGCGAATGGGTTACTACCAGTGTGACACTGGTGGTAACTGTGAATTGCTTTGCGATGGCATTCGCGGTCACAAAGCAATTTAGCATTGCGATGCGAGTCGCAAAAAGGAAGGGGACACCCCTTCCTATTTGCGAGTCACATTCACAATTTGCGAGTCGGTACCGACTCGCAAATTGTGAATGAGCATCGCGATGAGCATTTTGCATGGCGCAAACTCCGATTTTCGCAGTTTGCACCATGCAAAATGCTTCCTACTTCTGGCCCTAAATTCGATCAGACAGTTCAGGACTTAACCCCAAAAGATTCCCTTACTGCCTGGCAAGAAAACATGATGCCTCAGCTCTCAACTCGAAGTGCAGTTATGAGCTCATCAGCAAAACAAAGTGCTGGATCAATTTAATCAGTATTCAAATAGGGGAAAATCATTAAAACTCTGTATTTGTCTTAATGATGTGTCACTTCAAGATACACTACTACTGAAACCAAGTCACTATTTCGCTCTTGGTAGGAGAAGCACAAGAGGTGCAGTCGAAATTTGGACAAGGCAACAAGATCAGAGCTGTATGACAAAATATTGTGCACAAAAATATCGAGGCAGGTGCTTTGGACGTGCTACTGCTCAGCCTCCTACTGTGTGGATAAACTCTCTTGCTGCAAGCAACCGGGAAGGAGGAGGTGGAGGTGCGGCTTCTCGAGTCTGGTTCCTGGTGATTTCTGCTTTTAGCACTTCAGGCCTGACCCCGCAGGCTTGACTCCGCTGACTCCACCACCGAGGCTTGGCTTCGGTCTTAGCTGCAGCCCCAGCTTCCAGCTACTACGGCCAAGGCCAGGAGCAGGAAATAAGAGGTGCAGCGGTGAGTGCTGCGTGTACTGAGCGCTGCATGCAACTCCTGTGCTGTATGTGCCATGTGTGCCTTGGCGGGACTGGGAGAGAGGTCCTATTGTGAGTTCCAGGAGTGTGCAAAAAAGTACAGAAAAGTGACGCTTCAAGTGTGCAATAACTTGCGGACAGACAGTTCTCAAGCATTTTACAAGCAGTCTACCATTGGTCTAAATCTAGTAGCAGGTTGGTACCATAACAGGCAGTTTCCATGGGCTGTCTCACGCTTGTGGTTGATCCCTGGAGGCTGCGGAAGCGACTTGTCTAGACGGGTGCGGATTGTGGACCTGGTGCGCTCCCCCTCTGTTAAGCTTGGCACTACACAGGATAGTAAATCTGATAAGGCTGCAAAAGGTGTACAGCACTTGACGACATTTGACGGGCTGAAGATAGGAGGAACATTCCCCTGCTGTGTGCTCGTGCACCTCTAATGCCAGTGTTTCTAGGAGGTGAGGCGGCATAGCCACAGCAATTGGAATAAGTTAAATGAATCAAGACAGCCCGGTAAACTTTGCAATTATTGGAGGAGTCAGGCCAGGAAAAAATAAGAAAGAAAAAAAATACAAATAAAAGGTATTTGGCACTGGAACTACAGTCAGGAGTGTCAAGTGGAGAGGAGTGTATCTTGGAGCTATCTGACCCATTTGGAATCCGGAATGCTGAGAATAAAGTATAGAGCCACAGAACCATAAATCTGAGTATAGTATAGGGTGGAGCAGAGCAGTCCTTGGAGATCAGAGTGGAGTGGGGGGGGGTGGAGGTCAGAAGGCAGGAGTTTTGGGGCTACTGTTGGGTGGCCTGCTGTGCCTTTCTGCCAACCCTTTCCCACTATGGCCCTCATTATCAACACAGAGGTAAAGACCGCACTGCCGGCGGTGGCAGTAACTACCGCCAACAGTCAGGCTGTCTGGGCCACCAAATAATGAAGCACATGAAAAACAGGCAGCCTGAAAACCACTTACCGCCAGCAGAGGAGTGCCAACAATGACGGAAGAGGCTGCCCACAGGTCGACGGAAAGGCCCTACCCGCCCATCAAATAATGAAGCACTATACCGCCGTCAGTTCCGAGGCGGAAACCACCACCACACAAAGCCAGGCGGAAACAAATCAAATAAAAGGAAACACTCACCGTAGGCTCACACGACACGCCGAAACAGACATGGAGAGAGAGTTGAACATCATGCCAATCCTGCTCCTTGCCATATACCTACACGACCGAGACCGCCAACGAAGACGATGACGGTAAGTTCCGCAACCTACTAAACAAGGGAAAAAAGGGCACAGTTACATACCCACCCACTCCACCCACTCCGTAAGGCACCTTCAACCCCTCACAACAGCACAAGCCATACACGTGAACAATAGGTGCTTACCCAACACAAGGTCAAGACATCCTGCCCAAAGTACACACATGTGCACAACACCCCCCACAAAGAAACAATGAACCACAGATCCAGAGTGTGCCAAAACTAAAACAGGCCACACAAACTTTTATTAAGCTCCAGGAGGAACAGAAGTCCAACAGAAGGCCAATGGCCAGTCCATAGTCCAAAGTCCGATGGGCCCAAATGGCCCCAGCTTGGCTCTCACAAGTGCAAATGGTACTCCATCATAAAGGGGCATCAATTGGGCATCCAGGCACCTCAGGTAGCAGGGGCAGTGGGTGATGGGGTGGGGACTTACGTCTGAGAGGGGGTGCTTGGGTTTCTGTTTGGGAGGTGGAGGGGGCTTGGGTCTGGCCTTTGAAGGTGGTGGAGTGCCTTGGACTGGAGTGCTGCAGATGTACCTGGGCCAGCACGGGGTCTCTTGCTCACAGGGGAGGTAGCACAGGAATTGGAAGGGTGGACAGGGGCGGGCAGTGACGTGGGAGGAGTGGACAGGGCAAGGAGGTGGGCACGTTTAGGGACGAGACAGGGTGGCCCAATGGGTTCGAATAGGTCAATACGGGATAGGAAAAGTTTTTTAGGGGCAGTCAGGGTGGACCTGGAGGAAGGTATGGGAGTGGAGGTAGAGGGAGTGGTTGTGACAGGTGTAGGTGTGCGTGACGTGGATGCATGTGACTATAAAGTATGCTGAGGTGTGGTGGATGTGTGTTGGGTGGGTGTCTGGGAACATTTGTGTGTCTTGGGAGGAGGGGGGGTGGACACAGTGGGACAAGACAGGCTGCCAGTGTCAATGGATGTTGTCTGGGTGTCTGCAAGTTTGTGAGTGTGCTGCAAGTGTTACTCAAACTCGTTGTGGTGAGTGCAGGTGGGGTGTCTGGGGTGCATGACTGGATGTCTGATGTTGTGGTGACTGCCAGAATAGGGTCAGCAACAGTGAATGAGGGTGCAGTGCTTGTGAGTGTGCATGTAGAGGTGACAGACAGGGAGGCAGAAGAGGAGGACACACTGGGGGAAGTGGATGTTGGTGTGTATGCCTTTGTATGTTGGCTGTGTGTATGCCTGTGGTGGGAAGTGTGGTGCTTGTGTTTTTCTGTGTGCTTCTTGTGTGTTGAGGTGTGTGCATGGCTGTCAGAATGTGTGCTTGGGATGGGTGAATGGAGTGCGGTGCTGTAAGGGTTAGAGGTGGTTGGAGAGAGGATTGAATGATCAGGGACACTGGCTGCCGTCAAAGAGGAGGCCAGAGCCTGAAAAGATCTCTGTAGGCCAGACACGGCACCATGAATGCCATTCAGGTATGCATTGGTCTGCTGCACCTGGAATGCTAGCCCATGGATGGCATTAACGATGGGTGTCTGCCCTACAGAGATGGTCTTCAGGAGGTTAATAGCCTCCTCCTTGAGGGCAGCAGGGCTGACTGGGGCAGAGGATGAGGTGCCAGGGGCGAAGGAGACACCCACCCTTCTGGGTGAGCGGGCATGGGCAACTGGGTGGAGAGCACCTGGGAGCTCCCATCGGAGGAGGTATCCGAGTCACTACCCCCAGTGGTAGTTGCCTCCCCCGTGGTACTCCCCTCGCCTTCCAACCAACTGGTCCCCTTGGCGTCACTCGACTCTGCCTCCATTGAACTGTGGGCCGCTGCATTCCCACTCGCCGGGGCCATTGCTCCCTCGCCAGACGATGTTGATGTATACAGACAACACAAGAGAACAGGGATGGGAAGACAAAACAGGAGAGACACTTGTTAATAGCTGAATGGAGGTGCATAACTGGTTCACACATACGCCCTCCCTCCAAATACACCACCATGCAGCACCTACCACTATACACATGGCTGTGTCCCTGACTAGAGGCTACAACCCTGCTCTACAGCCATTTCCAACATCACAGAAGGACCTGAAGTACTGCAGACCTGTCCCTCACAATCTAACTTCCCATGGGGGCCAATATGTAAAATGACAACAGTCCCTGCCACTAGACATCATACATACTACAACACCCTAACACATCCATCAAGGAGGCATTCAATGGTTTCTGTACTCACCCCATTGTGTCTGCTGTGCAGCCTTCAAGCGCCCATCCAAGTCCGGATACGCCACCTCCAGACTGCGTCGCATTAGGGGGGTCAGTGCCCGACAGGCACCCCTTCCTTGTTGGGGGGACTTCCCACGCTGGGCCTCCCAGGTCTATCTCGCCCAGCACCGCAGGTCCTCCCACCACTTCCTGCAGTGGGTGCTCCGCAGGTTGTAGAGCCCCAGGCTCCGCACCTCCCTGGTGATGGCATGCCAGAGTCCCCTTTTCTGATGGGTGCTGACCTATATGGGACACACAGAAAAAGTAACACAGAGGTCAGACAATGCCCATTAGATACAGCTGGCTATACGTCCTCTATGGGATGGACACTTACAACAGCATAACAGGACCTCACACAAGCAGCATGTCATGAACTCCACGACTGTACAGTGTCAAATCGTGCACACATGTTTACAGCCATCTACTACCATTACACACATCCATGCCGACAAGATGGCGTACACTCTGCGGCGGTGTGTACTGTCACAGACGGGGGCAATCATGATAGGCTCATATTCCCCATTGACAACCATGTTAACCAATGAATGGTTGCACGGTGGTGAACACCACCTTACGCCATTACGACAACCACTAGCAGTATGAGGTCACTTCCACTACAACATATCTTGATTACAGGGGGCAGACATTTTGTACATTACTACACAGTTACTAATTTCTCATTGGCCCCATGCAGGCCCTATTGTCCCCAGCCCCCAAACGCATTAACAAATATACATTTACTCACCACAACAGTCCAGATGTATCATTGAGGACATGTCACTCCAGTTTAACATCCTACTATGTATATGTGTCATCGACTTGTATGCCAATAGTGCTGAATATTCAACATGTTGAGCAGATGAATGTGTGTTCCTCACATGTAATCTCCACTCCTCCTAGGTACAGACCCATGTGGTGAGGAACGGCCCCATCGGTGTACAGACCACTTGTTGATTTGGAGACCATGGTGGAGCGTTACATCATTATCAATTACAGACTCACTCTTGCTGCTATTCATGATCTTTGTGCATTACTGGATCCAGCACCGAGACCGGCTAATCGGAATCAGCATGTCTTCCCTACTGAAGTGCAAGTGCTCTCTGCACTCCATTTCCTGGCCATGGGCTCATTTCAGGTGACTGTGGGCATGGGTGCAGGTTTTTCACAGCCAATGTTTAGCCTCATACTGTCCAGATTCCTGAATGCATTTGTACGACACCTGCAGTCCTATGTGAGGTTTCCCCAAAGTGCTGAGCTCCCGGCCATCAAGTCAGACTTTTATGCCTTTGCCAGCATTCCCAAGGTGATAGGTGCCATCGATGGCACCCACATAGTTCTCATCCCCCCCAAGAGTAATTGAACAGGTGTACTGAACAGGGAGGACTTTCACTCCATGAACATTCAATTGGTGTGTACTGCAGACCAGTACATCTCACATGTGAATGAGATGTTTCCTGGATCAGTCCATCATTCCTTTGTGCTGAGGAACTGTAGTGTGCCACACAAGATGAAACAACTACAAGGGGACAGAGGATGGAACATAGGTAAGTGCGTCTGTCACTTTTTGGCACATAGCTGACAGCCAGGCTGTCTGCAGCTGAGGGTTGTCAGTGACAGTTTTGTTTTGCCCACTTTTGCAGGTGATTCTGACTTCCCCAACATGTATTGGCTCCTGACACCAGTGAAGAATCATAGGATAGATGCAGAGAGGAATTACAATGAGGCCCATGGACATACGAGGAGGGTTGTAGAGCGCACTATGGGTCTCCTGAAGGCTAGATTCTGTTGCCTCCATATCTCTGGGGGATCCCTGGCCTATGACCCTGAGAAGGTGTGTAGAATAGTGGTGGCCTCCTGCATGCCACACAACGTGGCTGTGAGGAAATCTATTCCCCTCTTGGAGGAGGGTGCTGTATATCCAGACCTGCTTCCTCTGAGAGGGGATGAGAGTAATGGTGATGATGAAGAGGGGGAAGATGTACACTGCAAGAGCCAACTGATCCAACTGTACTTCAAGTGACTTAGAGGTACTATTTGATACTGATGTTGTCTGCGCTGCATACTGTTGGTATGTCTTATCCTCTATGGGGGTGTTGGGTCTATAGACATTGTCACTGTGACCAGATTTGCATGTGACATGTGACACGATAGACAACTTGTTAGACATTTCTGTAGACACCACCCAATGTTATGCGTGGGGTGCTATTCATGCAATAAAGGTATGGATAAATGATTTCAATGACAATTGCATGCACACTTCGATTTGATTCAACAAAGTGTCAGGGGATATTAACATTGGTGACATGTGTTTTATTTGGTGTCAGGGATGACATGGTGCTCTTTACAGTGATGTGAGTGGGCTACTGGTGGATGACCATATTGGCTCCATGGCCTACGATTGTTGGCAGTGGTAATATGGCCATCTGTTATTTACAAGTTCTTGGGTTGCTATTGCACAGTGGGGATGGTGGTTCAGTGGCACACTGGGTGGACAGTTCTTGTCAGAGTCACTTCTTAGAGGGGGCCTTGGTCTTGGCAGGTGTTCCAGTGCCATATCTGGGCCTAAGGGACCATTTGGGTGCTTGGTGCTGGACTGTATGGGTTGAGGTGCTGATCTCCTGTGTGTCCTCAGATGGTGGCACCAGTCCAGTTGCTGCTGCTGCTGTTGCTGTCTGGTCTGTATCTTGTTTTGTGGTAGGGGCTTCTTGGTCTGTGGGGGTCTCAGGCTGGGTTAGGACAGGGTGCAGCAGCACACCTGCTATGGTGGCCATGGTGGTACTGTGCACCTTCCACTGCCCCATGGTCTCTTGATGTTGGGCTATCTGCAGCCTTTGACTTTGCCACAATGTGGCCCATCCTGTCCTGGGTATGGTGGTATGCTCCCAGGACCTCTGATGTCACGTCCTGGGCGTTTGGTGGTACCACTTGTACTGAGGCCATCGTCTTCCTGCCTGTTGGTAGGTGGTGACTGTGGCCTCTGTCTTTGTGTTCCACCAGTCTGTGGCCTGGAAACACAGGTGTTGGGCTGTTTGCCCTGGGCTGATGTTGGTGGCTGGGTGGAAGGGGTGTAAGTGGTGTCCTGGGTGGGGCTGCTGGATGGTGACAGTCCAGGACTGTGTGAGGGGCCAGGGTACTCCTCACTGTCCTGAGTTCCCTCTCCAGTTTCCTGGGTGGTGCCTTTGTCTCCATATGGGGCACTGCCACTCCTTATCCTGTCCGTCAGGGTGGAATGGGTGATGGTGCCTGTTGGTGGGAATTGACATGTCTGTTACAATTGCAAATTTGGATGGGGGCCCAGGACTGGGCTATTTTGAGCAGGTTTTCCACTGTTGGACCATGCAGTGTGCCTTTGTGAGGTTGCCATTGCATTTTGCTTGGGATGTGGAGGTGCATTGTGGGTGGTGTAGTGCCACTGCGATTCCTTGCAGGAGTAGGTGGCTGTGCACAAGGGGAGGGATGTAGGCCTGTTGGTGGAGTTGTGGCCTTGCAGGGTGACTGGATGTTGTGATTGTGGCCTGGGTGGGGTAGTGTTCCGGGTGGCTGTTGGAGGGGTGGGGTGGTGCATGCATTACAGGTGTGGTGGATATGGGGTAATTGTAGACGAGCCCATTCCTCCATTGAGTTAAGTGAGGCCCTCAGGGTGCAGGATGGCCAGTACCTTTTCCTCCCAATCAGTGTAGTTGCGGGGTGTTGGTGGAAGTCCTCCCCCAGTCTTTTGGACCGCAATGTTGTGCCGGGATGCCATGGACCTCACCTTCCCGCGCAGGTCATTTCATCTCTTGCGGATGTCGTCCCTTGTGCATGGATGGTTTCCCACTGTGTTGACCTTGTTGACAATGGTCTGCCATGACTCCATCTTCCTGGTGATGGGTGTGTGCTGGACCTGTGCACGGCATAATTGTGGCTCGACCTTAAGTATCTCGTCCACCATGGTCCTTAGCTCCCTTTCTGTGAAGCGTGGGTGCTTGGGGGGTGCCATGGTGTGTGTTGTGGGTGGTGTGTTGTGTGGATCTAGGTGAAGGTGCTGTTGTGTGGTTGGGTGTGTGATTTGTGTGTTGCGGCGTTCAGTGTCTGCTTGTGAAGTTCTCAGTCTCAGTTCTCCTATTGGCGATGCAAAGAATTGTGGGGTGTGTCTGTGGGTGTTTTATAGTGTTATGGATGTGTGTCAGGTGTGTGGGTTTCCAACTTGCCAATGTGTGCATTTCTTACTGTTGGGTCCCATTGCTGGCCATGGCGGTGTGTGCTGCCAATGATCGTTCGACTTCCACTAACTGCTGCGGTGATTTGTGCTTCATTATTTGGAGGGCAGGGAATTTGTGTGCTCGGCGGTGGCGGGGAGGGATGTCCAGCATTTTTGCCAACAAGGCCTTGGCGGATAATTGTGGTAGGAATTTTTTTTTGAGGATTCAGATTTTTGCATCTTTATATGGCGGGTTTCTGTTCACCGCCATTGGTGGGATTCTGATCCCCGGCACCACGGCGGGGAACGGTGTTTACCGCCATGTTCATAATTACCCCCTATGTCTTATTTGCTGAGCTGCATTTCTGGTGACGAATAAGAGCCAGCATTTTTTAAGGTAATTAGGTACTGCTAACAGCAAATTGAGGATTGCAAAAGGACAGTAGCCGGGGAAATGAACTCTATAAGTGACCTAATTAATCACTGACAAGAATTTGTCTGTAGAGTAACAGTGGTAGTCAAAATGAGGTCAGGAAAAGAAAGAGTAGCACACCCGCCAACAAGGAGAAAGAGAAAGCTGCAATCCTTGTAAACTGTAAAGAGCTTGAAGGCAAAACTGGCCCAGGAGCATCAGTCCCTTAGATTCCCCATGTTTGAGAAATCTGCAAAAGTTCCACACACATTTCTATTTCCTGAAGGACCCTGTTGGAGCTATTCTTACTATCTCTCAAGACAAAGTGGATCTCTGTAATCCACTTT
This sequence comes from Pleurodeles waltl, assembly GCF_031143425.1. Classification (NCBI taxonomy): domain Eukaryota; kingdom Metazoa; phylum Chordata; class Amphibia; order Caudata; family Salamandridae; genus Pleurodeles; species Pleurodeles waltl. The sequence continues at coordinate 454,723,384 of NC_090451.1, forward strand.
CCCCAACAAAAAGTGAAAATAGTTTTGCCTACGATTGGGGTACAAAAAACTCTGTCCGGAGTAGAAATGGAGGACATATTTTCAATGAGAAAAAACGGAGGGTAGCCTGGTGGGAACTACAGAGAAAAAGGGAGCTACTTACATTAAGATCCCCATCCCCGGTAGCCTCCCCCAGCCCATTAACTTCAACCTCTTCAACAACTTTGAGTACAATATTAAAGAATGGCACCCCAGTGCTGTTAGAGGTCTTAGTAAAAATCAAGAAATGCCTTGGATCCCTTAGAATACACCGGGGACAAAAGGCCAAAAGGGTGAGCAAACGAACTGCTTGGGAGATTCCCAAAACCCACCCCTCGATTTAGACTCTAAAGGTTTTTTCACTAAATTTGTCAGTCCTGTATCCTCACATAATGCAAAGGGCACATGTTGTGTGCAGCGCCAAAAAAAAATTCAGATTCAGAAGTTGAAGTGAAAACAAGTAAAGTGCACCCACAGGAAGGGACGAGTATCATAGATGGAGTAAGCCCTGTAGAGAAATTGATCAAAAACACAAGCAAAAAATTGAACCTGTGAAAGTAGATACCAAACCACAAGTAGTCCAAAAATGCAGGATTTAGTCCACAAAAAAGAAATTGGGAAGCATGCAGTATGCCAACACCACTAGGAAAGATAGACTACGGGGCAGTGTGGGATATCATTTTTAAAACCTCACATCTAAACTTTGATGCCTTGACATACCAATCCACCAAAATGGATGATCGGGTGGACTTGTTAAATGTCACGGCAAAATAATTTTCAGGGATTAATCGAAACTGGCTTATTTAAATAAATTGATAAGGTGAACACAGAGTTTTGCAGAAACAGCGAATATTGAATGGATCTGTCTTTCAATAGGTAATAATCTAGCTACAATACCAGAAGCCATCACTACCATAATGGATGATTTTAAAATCAAACTTGATTTTGTTTGTTGTAATAAAAATCTAATTTTATTAAAACAGCCAACATTGGCTGATGATAAGTTATCTGATCTTACTATTGGTGGTATTGTCAAAAAAGGAGCTAGAGGTGAAGATTGCTGTATGGAGACAACAGAGGAGGCACATGCCCATGAACTCGAAAGTCCAACAGTAAGGAGGTGACCCCTTGAGATTAACTCCCCAATTATTAAATCAACCAGATGAACCACTGTCAAAAAGGCAGAGGAAAAACCAACATAAGGTTCGAAATAAAACTAAGAGTGCTTCATTTATAGTTTCCATTGATAGATCTGAAACTGTCCCTGCTAAGAATGCAACACAGTACGAGGATAAGCTGGTGATTGAGCTAAATCAAAATAGAAGGGATAGAACTTTGTTCCAACTTTTGAAAAACAATAGGGAACAGTGGAGCATGGTGGTACCAAAAAACTGAAGCAGTAACCCACTCTGTGGGGAAAAATCAATCAATTAAGTGTTTTAGCTCCATTGAAAACTCAATTAGAGTGGAAGATGGAACGGAAGCTCCACAGGGTCAACATCCAATGACTGAGAAGTGATACACTGCACAACAGTGCCAATGCCATATGATAAAAATGAATCTAGTAAGGGATACATTTAAAAGGACCTGAAACTGAGAAATATAAAACTGATATTGCAACTGTGCAAGGAGTGGATGCTCAAACGATGACTACCCAAGGAGCAAATAAAATGAAAATGCAAATTGGGTATTGAAAACAGGTTACAAGATGGGTGTAAATTAGTTGATTAGGCCCTCAGACCTTGTTCTGGATAAAAATCAGGCAGACCTAGAAACAAACTCAGGTGTTATGTAAAGGGATGGTCCTTTTTGTCCATCATGTGGTTGTAATAAAATTGTACTTACACTAGAACATCAGTCTAGGTAGATGCATAACATACTTAATTGTGGGAACATTTTAAAAATGTCTTCATGCAGTACCTGCTCCTAAAATCACATTGCCAACGGATATTGAATACATTAAAAATGTGCCCTCTTTGATAGATAGTGAAAACAATAATCATGAATCAACTATGGTTGCATGGGTGTCACCTCAGTTAGCTCGAAAAGTTCTACAAGAAACATGTATTTTCCTTAAGTGGGGAATTGTCATTAATACACCTCTTCAAGTAGGCTATCGAGCTCCCCTAGTAAACCAGAGCAAGTCTCCGAAGAAAGATTACTCTTGGGGTTATAAAACATCTGTTCTCTTCTCTTAAGAATCCAATTGGTAATAGATCCTCTCTCTAATTGGTTCCTTAATCACAGCAGATCGTCAATTGTTAGCAACAATTTTGACCAACTAAATACAGGGTGGCTGACAGCAGCCTTACATGAAGGTAGCTGCTCTTCATGGATAAATAGGCTATCTTCCCCACCTATAGCAACAAAATACAAGCTAGAATCACTGAAACTGTGTTCGTGGAATATCAATGGAGTGAGCACCAAAAAACAACAAAAGAACTTAACACATTTTCTGAGTGAACACCAAATTATTCTATTACAAAAAACCTGGATAATGCATCCATTTACAATAGATGGGTATATAGGTTTTTATTCCCCAGCACAAAAAGTTAAGAAGTTTGGGTAACCAAGAGGAGGTTTTGCAACTTTTATAGCTGTGGGCTTAAATATACACGATGAGCAGCTAGGAGTGGATAGTGTAAATATTTTGGTAGTTTAAATACGGAATGGGCATAACAAATTAAGATGCTGCTTTTGGTAATTAACCTGTTTATCCACTCTGACGCTTGAGCTAAGAAGTTAATGGCATCCAAACTGGTAGAAACGTGATTAGAAATGTTTACAAGACGCTGTTTTCCAGAAATCCAAATGGAAGTTGATTTTAATATGAAGTTGCTATGACACTTTGATAGAGATGATAAAGCCTTACAACTGGACGTCATTTGGGCTGTCTCAAAATAGAGAAATGGGGCAACATGTCCAGGACCCGTGGATGAAAAAGTGGTTCCCTTTGTGAAAAATCTGGAGGCTTTTGGACTATAGAATATATTGAATGTAAGGTACCAGCAAGATATCCAGCCATCTGCATCTTGTTTTCCGCTGGGGGTACATTTAACAATGGATTACATCATGGTAATGTTGCCACTACTTAGTCTCGTATCAAGCTAACAGATTAGAAAGTCAGATGAAAGTTATCATGGACAGCAAAGAATGGATATTAAAGTTCAATGCCCTACTCATAAATATGCTGATTTACTGCTAGGGGAAATATCTATAGCTGATTACGGGAAACTTTGATGGTCTGATAGGCCAATTGAATCTATTAGGGTTAATTCATCAGGTCTGGTATCGTATTATTTTAATAAGGAATCTGTTGATCCAATACGTATGTGGTCTTTTTTCATAGAGAAGCTTATGACCTCTTACTCTACAGAAAAAAATAAATACTTGTCAATGAAAAGAACAAATAAGGGATATAAATAAGATTTGAATCTCTGCTTCCACTCATTTGATAAGGAGGGATCAAAAAAGAATCCTGAGATCAGCAAAGAAGCAGCCAGGGAACTGCTAAATCGAAGGTGATCTAAAAGTCATTCATAATATATATTAGAAGTCAAATTGGGAAGAAAAGGCCTTGATAAGGCATGGTGTTTGGGCTAAAGCACTGTACCCAAGTAAAAAAAGTAATTCACTAGGTTTTTGGGAAATGATGAATAGTTTGAATAGGGCCCCAAGGACTATACTAAGCTGCAGCATAACAGTGTGGATTGATTTTCTAACCAAACATTTTAATTATTCTAAAGAGACGAAGGAGAAACCTAATAAATAGGGAGATTTATTGGGAGAATCAGACACTCGTGTGGGGGAAACAACAGCCCAGTGCGGACACCCTACATTTCCAGTAACCCCTTTTTCTGAAGATCAGATTAGGTGTCAAATTAGGAAAAGCAGGAAAGTGGGGTGCCAGGCCCAAATGGTATACCATTTACCTTGCATTAAACCAACACAGGATTTTGGGCAGAAAAACTGGCATTAGTTTTTAATAGTGCCCTTGAACTTGAAACTATTACAATCTTGTGGAAGGGCTCAATAATTATGCCTAAATGTGTCCAGAAAAGTATTGTTTGATCACTCTAACTGATACCCAGCAAAGTATATTGCAGGACTTCGTCTAATGGATTTTTTGACCTGGGCAACAGAAAACCATATTATCCCTGCAATTCAATTACGTTTTTTCAAAGGGGCAGGGACAGCAGCTAATATTTCATCTTTATCAATTATTTCAGATATGCACAACCTGAAAAATCAACATGTCTATCTGTGTTTCGTGGAGTCGGCTTTCGACTATGTGCAGCATAACCTTCTCTGGAGAAAGTTAGAATCTTGTGGTATTCCTGCTTGCTTACTAAAAGCAATATAGATGCTACATACAGATACGTGGACAAGGGGGAAGATTAGAGATGGCTCCTTCCTGTCCAGGAAAATAGAAACTAAACAAGTACTAAAACAAGGCTGAGTCCTTGGACCATATTTGTTTAACCTCTTTTTATCAGATCTGTCCCCATCCTTAGATAAAGTAAATGCACATACCCTGAAACTGGGAGGTATGTTGATCTCGAACCTCCTTTGTGCAGATGGTGTTATACTTCTGAGTCGAATAAAAATAGGTCTGCAACAGCTTATTGACAGGCTGTTTGAGCATACTGAGTATGATAATAAATAAGAAAAAAACAAAAGTTATGGAAGTAAGTTAAAAATTACAGAAAACGTATAAATGGTCCTTGCAAGGACAAGAATTAGACCTGGTGAAATCCTACAGGTGTCTGTGAATACTATTTGATGGAAGGGGCTCTTTTTGGGACCAAAAGCAGGATCTATGGAGAAAAGGAAATGTGCTGATGCTTGCCTTCCGCACATTAAAGAGATTGCTAAATGGCGCAAGTCATCGCCCTTGTTACAAGTAATTGCAGCCTAATTAGTACCAAGTATAAGTTATGGAAGTGAAGCACTGCGATGAAGAGATCCCAAATTCTGAATGGGCTAATTGCAAACATTTTCAGGTCCCTCTTCCATCTCCCATGTAATATCTACCAAGCACAGATAAGGCTTGGGTTTGGGTGTTTAAATCACAATATAGCAATTAAAGGGAGTTATAATAAAGTATGAAAGAATTTGCAGTTAACGCCTGAAAACCTGCTTTGTCAAGAACTTTGGGAAGACGTTGCTATTAATACATCAGCACCATCATGGCAGTATCTGGATCAGGCACTGTACAGCTTGGTTATTCGACCACTCTGGGAAAGTATTATCCCTTATGATGCTTTTTAAAAAGCTATCACTCGCATGATGAAGGAAATGTCCCTGATGACTAATAAAGGGTCCTTTTCAGCTAGGTCACATTCATGGATGGTTGTGAATGAGTATATACATTTCTTAAACCTCAGCCCTACCTGGAGACCTAGTGGACAAGGACGGAATTAGACATTGTTTCGGTCTCCTTCCCAATCGGTCCCATGAGGTCCCTTGGTTACGGGACACAAACAAGACTTTGTGTAGGCATTGTGATCTTGGGAAAAAAGGTAATACGCATATGATTTTTTTCTTTGTGGAGGTCTGAGGTATAAGAGAAAGGACCAGCTCAAGATAGCTTTCAATCAACGAGGTATTTGTGAATATAAACAAGCAGTTATCTCTAATTTTAAAACAAAAGAAACTTTTTTAAACTCTAAGATTACACATTTTTTGCAACTGGTGTAAAAAAATGCATGATTGTGAAAACTGTCTGTCTGGTGGGGCTGCAGGGTGTTAAGTGCTTAAAACCCAGTATGGTCTCCTAGTATTTGAAAAGAGTAAGAAAACCATTTGGTGCTTATTTTTCAATGCAGTAAAGTAGGTTGTGTATATTTTTTAAAGGTTTTTATTGTAGACATTGTGTAGCTAGCATGTTAAACATGTCCGTTTACTTTTCTAGCTATGTAATGTAGCTTGCGTAAAATGCTGTATGTTGTCATATAATAAGGGTATGTAAGCATAGATATTTGAGCACTTTAGTATCCAAGCACGTTGGCACTTCTTAGTTATTGAACTGTAGGTTGTGCAACAATGTTTGTATTTGATTGTATATTATGTGTTTTAATATGATTTTTTTTACTTTAGTGTAAGGATTTTCTTTAAATATTCACTTCTAAAATACATTTGAATTTGAGTCACATAAACACAATATTTAAAATTATTGTTTACTTTAGTTTTGTCGCCCTCTGATTATGATAGAAATAATAAAAATATTGGGCCAAGAATATTGTGGAAGGGAAGATTTTCCAAAAAAAGGTAAACATTTAGTTGTTTAATAGATATTGGGCCTCATTCCGACCCTGGCGGTCATAGACCGCCAGGGTGCAGGTCGGAGGTAGCACCGCCAACAGGCTGGCGGTGCTACATGGGCAATTCTGACCGCGGCGGTAAAGCCGCAGTCAGAAAAGGGCAACCGGCGGTTTCCTGCCGGTTTACCCCTGCCCAAGGGAATCCTCCAAGCAGCGCCGCCATGGGGATTCCGACCCCCTTCCCGCCATCCTGTTCCTGGCGGTTGTTACCGCCAGGAACAGGATGGCGGGAACGGGTGTCGTGGCATGGGCAGTGCAGGGGCCCCCTAACAGGGCCCCATTAAGATTTTCAGTGTCTGCCTTGCAGACACTGAAAATCGCGACGGGTGCCACTGCACCCGTTGCACCCCTTCAACTCCGCCGGCTCCATTCGGACCCGGCTTCATTGCTGAAGGGGCTTTCCCGCTGGGCCGGCAGGCGGCCTTCTGGCAGTCGCCCGCCGGCCCTGCGGGAAAGTCGGAATGACCGACTGGGTTACTTTGGCGGGCGGCCTCCGCCGCCCGCCAAAGTCAGAATGACCCCCATAGACTGTAAAATATTACATTTAAAATATTATTATATGTAAATTGAATATTATGACAATTAAATAGTTTGAATGAATTATAAAATATATTTTAACACTGTTAGTTTGCAGATATAAAATAAACATACACTGTAATATACATATATATATATATATACATATGTATAAATATATATAATTATATATATATAATTATATATATATATATATATACGATTTAGATAGAGTATAACTTATAGTATCAATATATTTACAGTTTAAAAAATAAAAAAAATAAAATCTAATACATATTTATATATCTACATATCTCCCTCTCTATCTCTCTCTCTCTCTCTCTCTATATATATATATATATATTTATACATAGTGAACACCTTTATGTAAATGCAAAGAGTCTTCAGAGCCCTCAATCCAGGACGAAAGAAGAGTTGCACTCCAGGATCACGTTCTCCAATTTTAATTGGCAATGCGTTTCAACCTTGTGTTTCTTTTCACAGCCATAAGTCACATAGTGACCATCCACCATTTATGTGTACACAAGTAAACTGAAGCAATAAAAATAGAGAAAGGACAACTGTTTTCTTGCCTCACAAATATAAAAGACAAACCATCACAGGCAGCTGGAAGAGAGAGCCTAATATACATACATAAAGTAATTTAATCAAATATCATGCATAGTCTCATCAAATATTCCTCATTTAATGTATTGTAAAATATATATATATATATATATATATATATATATATATATATATATTATTTTTTTTCTAATTAATTTCCAATGCATGTGAATTGAGGTTGAGATATCCCACACATCACGTGCTCCGTGTCTCCTTTTCGCCATAGGGGAACACAAAAATGTCCTGCTCATATTATAAATGCTGTCTGTAAATTTTAATATACAGATATACAAATACTTTACATATACTACCACTGATCAGTTCCTCTAGAACAGTACTAATTTAACCTATGCAGTGCCTTAGTATGTATCTCACATAAACGTTTTTACACACTTACACAGACTGGATGATGTCATCAGTAATGTCATGAGTGATGTCATTTGAAAAGTCTTCAGTGATGTCATGAGTAACGTAATATGTGAGGTCAAACAGTGCATTGTGGGGGCATAAGTTATAGTTAGGGCTGGTACCTATGGCTGCTGAATTTCTGTGATTTTGTGTGAGTAAATTCAGTACCTAACTATAACACCCCTGCAGCCTTTGCTTTTTTTCAGTGAATTTCTAAAGTTTTTATTTCAATGAATATCTATGTTTTTTTAAACGTAAACTAAGTTTAATTACTTTACGCTAATCCAACCACTACCTGGTAGCGGGGTTTGGCCACAGGGCCTGACTTGCAGCCAGGTCCTGTGGCTAAACCCCTTTAACCACTCACCACACACGGCCAATTGCTGTGAGTGGTGGGGGTTGGCTGCGTCTATATATTGTACGAAAAAGACATGCACTGTACAGAGAATCCAAGCAACCCCACCTAATGCTCTGTTTTTGTGGTAGTGTGGGTGAGCAGTTAGGCTTATCTTGTAGATGTGCTAAGTGTTTGTCATATTCACAGTATCAGGAAATGTGGACACACACTCTAAAGAAAAACTCAAGACCAATTTACAAAAATACTTTGGATTTGTATAACATTTTAAAGACCAAGATCATCAAAACTGGGCAAGTACTTTGTTAGTCATAATTTTTCAAAGATTAGCAAAATAGTCTTTTTGTGAGTAATTACGAACCATAGGAATTAATGGGAGAAATCTTTAAAAATGCATATAAAATAAGGCAATTCTCTCACAAGTGTCACCTTCTGTTTTTTGGGCAAGGACATTGAGATGTTCTGTGGGCCAGCCAGAGAAGTATGGCTGTTCTCAGTTCAAGAGGGAGCAGCACTGAAAGTCTTGGAGCTAGTGCAGAAGGGAGAAGGAGATCACTTGGAAACACTCTGCACATGTGGATTTAAGGGGAACTCTGGTGGGCCCCATTGGAGTGAAGAGGTCACAAGGGGTTAAATACCCCATGAACACAGCTGGGTTTCTGATGCAGTGGCCAGGGAGGCCTGGTGCAGTGCAGATAGGTCAGCCAAAGTTTGTGCGTCAAGGAGTCTTTAGATCCAGGTGCAGGTCACTTTGAGGGTGGATTGTAGGTCAGCAGGGCCACCGTGGGTGGTGGTTCTTGGGTGTCCTGAAGTCCCTTGATTGGTGCTCGCTTCTGGTCCTTGGGGAGTCCAAAGTGGAATTTTCTTCTGGGTGTCCGACATTGGGGGTCCAGTACCCTGGGCTATGGCACTTCTCAGCCACTGGAGGATACTGTGCCACCAAACGTGCCCCACTAGCAGGGTTCACCCTCTGGGTCCACTAGGTGGAATTCGGTCAGGCTGCTGTGTACAGTTCATTGATCAGAAGCTGGTCAGTGAACTAGAGTTCACTGGTTTCTTGCCTGCAGGATTCAGGGAGTGATGCCTTCACTCAGAGTGAGGTTCTTCGCAATCTTCAGAAGGCTGGATGTCCTACGGGTTTCTTAGAGTCTGTCTTACGTCCAGTAGACCCCTCAGTGGCAATTGTCGAGCCCTGGGTGCAGCAGGCGGGGTTTGGCAACTTTTCTGCCTTGCAGTAGGATATCTGTTCTCAAGCATTGGGCCTTTGTCACTGGTCTTCTTATGTCCATTAAATCTGATCTGCAGGTCTATGGATACCCAATAAATTCTGCATTTAGGGGGCGTTAGAGGGAGTACCTGGTAGTGGCCAAAGGGCCACCTACCTTAGGGTGGCTGCACTCAATATGTGACCACTTCCTGTAGGACTCAATGACTGACTGAGGGTGTGAGTGGTCCTACGGGTAAGCAGCTGTTCGACTGGTTGTATGGCTGGTTATATAGGTAAGTGACTGGAAGTGTGAGTCGTAGTATATGTGAGTGACTAGCGTGTGACTAGGTGTTATGGTAAACAGTAGCCAGTGGGTGTAGGAGTTGGTGTGAGAGAAGCTGTACATATGAGTAAGTGGCTGTAAGTGAGTGTATGAGTGAGAGACAGTGTGACTGCTTGTGTAAGTGACTGGGGATGTGAGCAACTGTATGAGTGACCGACTGAGATTGTGAGAGGCCGTATGAGTGAGAGACTGGGAGTGAGTGCCTGAGTGGGTCTGTGAGTGGGCGCATGAGTGTCTGAGTGGGTCTTTGAGTGGGTATATTAGGGACTGGGTGGGCCTGTGAGTGGGTGTATCAGTGGGTCTGTGAGTTGGTGCATGAATGCCTCAGTGAGTCTGTGAGTGAGTGTATAAGTGTCTGAGTCCTTGTTAAAGAGTTGGAAACCAATTTGATCTCAGCATGAGATCGAGAGGGTTCACATCCCTCTATATCCAAATTTGGATTTTCTTTAATTTCTCAAAAACTACTGGACATATTTACACCAAATACCAATAATGTCGCTGTCTGGACCAAGAGCTACCTTTGTGCCAAGTGTGGTGTAATTCTGTCCAGCGGTTCAGCCTGTAGTCCTGTTCATAAACCCAATTGGAATTACCATGGGGAAAACATGTTTTTGCACCCCCCTTTTTCTCTGCCCCCATTTGACTGATCATCCCAGAACTTTCCAGACATAAGCTGAAATGTGCATCTCAGTTTTTGGGACAATTTCATCAAACGGCGCTAAAGTTATTAGGAAAACAAAACAACTTTTTCTCTATAAAGTAGGTCCTAACCATAACTACCTAGTGGTGACCACCACTAGGGAATATATGTATATATATATGTTAGCCAGTGGCGGTTGTCACTAGGTAGTTATATTTAGAACCTAGTTTGATAGAAAGAGTGTTTTTTTGTTTTGCTAATAACTTTGGTGCCCTTTGATGAATCTTTAATAAATGTTCCAAGAAAATACAACACTCACTTCATCTGCTACCTGGAAAGTTTTGGGGTGATCCGTCTATCGGGGCTGAGAAAAAGGGAGGGTCCCAAACTCATTTCGCCATTAATTTTGCAATAGGGATTTTGAACAGTGATACCGCCAACACTATTGGACGGAATTATACCAAATTTGGCAGAAAGATAGCTCTTGGTCCAGAAAAAGCCCTTTTTGTTATTTTGTGCATTTTTGTTTAGTAGTTTTTGAAAACTGAAGGAAATCTACATTTTTATATATAGGGACTCAAAGGATTTGCAACCCCTTCTGATCTAGTGCTGAGATCTGATTGGCTGCCAACAGTTCAACAAGGAAGTGTTGGCAGCCATGTTGGGACTCAGCTTCAGCCAAGTCCCAGTAAAAAAGAATATAAAATACAAAAGGAACCAGGGTACAAACACCCTGACCCTTTAGCTCTGGTATTGGGATCCCAAAGGGACCTCCCTGGGCTAAAAAGCAATATTTTATTAAACTTTTCACCATGATTTGTCCCAGGGGCAATGTTTATTTGTAACAGGGTGGGACACCTGGCTCCCATGTAGCCCTGGGGACTGCCACCTCCCCAGCGTGATGCAAAAAATATGTGTGGGGGGTATGTGAGGACCCCACGCGCTGGTGTGAAAAATTGATTCCTTAACTTAGCGTGGGAGCTCCATTTTGTCCATTTGTTCTCTGCTACGAACACAAATTGTATGCCTTCATCACCTGTTTAATTTAATTTGTTGCAGATGTGAAACTTTGTAGATCTGTTAAACCGCCCTATGTTCTAGAAATGTTATCTCTGTGTTTTAACATCCTGTCCTTGTGGTTTCAAGGTGCGACAGAAAATGTTTGCTTGAAGGCATCTGGAAATTGTGACGCCTGTAAAGGGTGGTAAAGTGGGGAGGGTTTTTTTTGCAATAAAAGACATCAAAGGCTAAGGGAAAGGTCCATTGCTTTGGCCAAAGAGTTCCATTTGGATACTCTTTGGAGGTTACAGCTGCAGCCAATAAAATGCTATCTTGAAGCATAATCCGAATCCTTGTATTCTATCTTGTAGAAATTCTGCCTCTCACTAGAAGAGATTCGTAAATCTATTTCACACTAGGGACCAGCTACTCCACAAGGCTATTTTTTATTGAAGGAGGTGGTAACCCATTTGCAAATGGGATGGGGTCCCCAAGGGAACGGAGACCTTTCTGTTTGAGAATGGATGTAAAATATTTTTAAAGAAAAGGCAGTGGTCCCATAGACAACTGCCTGCTCCTAAAAATTAAAGGAAAACTTTTCATTTTAATTTTGGAAACACATCCTGTTTTCTTTTCTTGAAAATGGGATGTATTTAAAAAAATTCTTTATTTAAAAGCAATCACAGAAATGGTGGTCCATCCCTGTGATTGTTGCCATTCCCAAAATGATGAAAAACCAAGACCTACCTCATGAATGTTAATAAGGTATGTCTCTTTGTGACTCATTGGGAATCTCTAAACATGTGAAACACACTTCTGTACTTATGTGTTTGTGATTGCCAAATAGTGAATTGTAATAGTCACTGTTTGGGAATAGCAAACACAAATATTTGTACATCTGATCCTAAGGGCTTTTTTAAGACATTGACGGAGGGGTTTCCTACATCACAAATGTGACAGATATTCCGTCTGCCGTATTATGATCCCATTATATTCAATAGAGATCGTAATATGGAAGGCAGGATATCCATCACATTTGTGATGGAGGAAACCCTTCTGTCAATGTTGTAATAAGGCCCTAAGTCTTTTGCCATTGATACAGCACAGTCTTTAAGCATAGAATTAGTGCAGTGCCATCCATGCTGAGCTGTAAATGACAAAAGTCTTTCACCACTTCAGGCACAGTATTACAACTTTGAATTGGTAAAATACCATTCAAGCCAACCTGGAATGAAAAGAAGCAACCCCTGAAACCTGCTTTGCTATTATTATAGCTCTTCAAAGAGGTTTAGCATTGTCCAGATACAACAAAACACCCAGTATCAGTCATAAAAATACCCTTGCAGGCTTAGAGTAAAGTATAAATTATGCAAAAAAGAAGACAGAACTCTGTGAAGCTCCCAAGTTTAGGTGGAAAGCAACTCCAGTATACAGCACCCTACAACCAAACACCCTAAAACACCTGTAATACTCTAAATGTGGTCACTGTAAGAAAATGGGACATTAGTTGTGTGGCCTGCACAAGTAATGGGTCCACATTTGTCCTTGATTGAGAACCAAACATCCCATTGTAGCGCTTGACTCTTGCAGGGTAGCAAAGTAGGTCAGTTCAAAGCCTACTCAAAGGAGGCAGTGTGGGCTAGTAATCACAACTCACAGATGCAAAATAATAACACTCAATAAATGATTGCCCAGTCTGAGCTTTTTCCTTTGTAAAAGGACAAAGCATGTTTATTACACACCCACTACTCAATACTATGCAAAAATTTACAAATATACACAAGCTAATGGAAACAATTCTGGATGACATTGCATAATCACTCTTTATTTAGACCAACAGATCACATGTCAATAAACATTCACTTGCAGGCAGCTGCCATACTTAAGCATCACTGTTGGTGAGAGCTATTAATACTGACAATAAAGCATGCAAACTTTGATTATGTGTGTCTGTCGGCCTCATTCCACTAAAACAGATGCAAGTAAAATGCATGCGCGTGTCTGAATGATTTGTGCTATTGCAATGTCTTTTAGCATGAAATATGCAATTTAACTAAAGCCCCTAAAGGGCATCACTTTTATAACTTTATCTCACTGCAGTTACATACTTTCACCACTAGGGGGTGTTTGCAGCATATACTTTTACTCACATTCAGCATGAAGTACTGTACTTTTTTAACCCAAATCCTAAAGGACTTCACTTTTGTAAAAACACATGTGTCATTACCAACTTTCACCCCCTATAGTGTGTCTGACAATACAATAAAAAACTCACATTGTACCAGTTGGAGCCACGAAAATGGTAGCCTCGCACATTAGTAATTATTTGGTGGTGGTCCCATCCGCCTGGGATCACCACGACTGGAAAACAAGCATTTTTCCTCAAGAAATGCAGCCAAGCCCTGCAGTGCATTATGGGCTGCTCCTCCGTGAGCATTATGAATTTTAGACCAGTAGCTCTCCCGCTGTGCCAGGGAAAGCCACTTTATTTTCTTCTGTTTCTCTTTTGTGCTCCAAGCGGCCTTGAACAATGGTCCTTGCTTTTCTTTGCATTCCCTGTCCCAGCAGGACACCCTGTTGGCAGCCTTACCCCTGGCCTCTCTCACCAGACCCCCACACTGCCAGCTTACTGGCTTGCTGCTGTGGGAGCCAGCAGTTCACTATGGTCTCCCCCTCGTGCAGGCAGATGTGTGTTATGCTGCCGGCCTTCCCTGGATGATCCAGCCACAAGAGGGAGCTCAGCAGCACCCCCCTCCTCTTCAGCAGCCACTGGGACCCATGGATGGGGTCCTGGACCCTTTTTCAGGATCCCAAGTGAGCGAGGCGGAGCTCCCCATATTCAATTTCTCAGCGGGCCCAGGGATGGGTTCCTGGGCAGCCTCCTGCCTTTGTGGGACAGCACAACAGCTCTCCCTCAAGTCAATTGTTCTTGGGGCCCAGGGATGAGGTCTGAGCCCATTTTCCTACCTTGATAGGGCACGACGGCGCTCCTTCACCAGAGTGATTTTTTGGTGCCCAGGGATGGTGTCCTGGGCCGATTCTCCTCTCCAAGAGGAAAAGCACAGCAGGTCTTCCCCCTTTGTTTCTTGTTTTTTGGGGGCAGCCCTCGGGTCTTGTCCATCCCGGGGGCCGGAACGAAGACGATGTTGGAGCCAGTTATACTTGGCATCCTTGGTATGGTTTCCCCTAACCTTTTGCCTCTTTTTCCCAGGTTGTTGATGTGGACTCTGTTTTTGCTGTTTTTGTTACTCTGGGCACTTTACCACTGCTACCCAGTGCTAAATTGCAAGTGCTCCTATGTAAAATATATGTGTAATTGGATTTCCATGATTGGCATATTTGATTTACTTCTGCGTCCCTAGTACAGTGCACTAGAGGTGCCCAGGGCCTGTAAATCAAATTATACTAGTGGGTCTGCAGCACTGGTTATGCCACCCACATTAGTAGCCCTGTAACATGGCTCAGACCTGCCACTGCAGTGTCTGTGTGTGCAGTTTTTAACTGCCAATCCGACTTGGCAAGTGTACCCACTTGCCAGGCCTAAACCTTCCCTTTTCTTACATGTAAGACACCCCTAAGGTAGGCCCTAGATAACCCCATGGGCAGGGTGCAGTGTATCGTAAAGGTGGGACATGTAGTTATGTGTTTTATATGTCCTGACAGTGAAATACTGCCAAATTAGTTTTTCATTGTTGCAAGGCCTATCTCTCAAATAGGTTAACATGGGGGCTACCTTTAAGGTTGATTAAAGTGTAGATTCCCTTTGGGAGCAGATGGATACATGGAGTTTGGAGTCTCTGAACTCACAATTTAAAAATACATCTTTTAGTAAAGTTGGTTTTAAGATTGTGTGTTTGAAAATGCCACTTTTAGAAAGTAGGTATTTTCTTGCTTAAACCATTCTGTGACTCTGCCTGTTTGTGGTTTGCCTGTCTGGGTCAGTTTGGCAGTTGGGCTGTCTGCACCTTTTCTCTAGACAGTGACACAAAGGGAGCTGGTGTATAGCCTGCATTTCCTGAAGAGCCATCTGTGCTAGATGATGCAAAAGCTGTATAAATATGCTCTTAGACTTGACAGAATTATTATTTTCACACAGGTTACTGTGTACATTGGTGGACCTTTGAGTCTTTAGACTCTGAAGATCTGGAGCTATGCCCCAAGGCTGCCTTCCCCACAGGAGTATAATAGAGTGTCACTATAGTCAAGAAGGTAAGTCACACTGACTTTCCCTACATTTGTACACCCACATTATAGTGACAATTCCAGGTGACTACCCAACTCTGCATAGTCCCTTTTGCACTAGGCTACCTGGGTGCAGTTCTTGGACTGTGCACAATAGGAGTCTCCCACATGCAGCCTTCATACATGTGCACACTTGTGTGCACACATGTTCACATGTAACCAGAAAAGTGCCTCTTATCCTTGCTAAATCTCAGCAGCCTTATATTAAAAGGCAGACACTGGTGGTAAACACACACAGTCCATTTCACCATGAATTTACTGCAGGAGAGTCACAGGTTAAAAGTTCAAAAACCAGGTGATCAAAAAGCAAACAATCCAGGCAGATTAGATGGTCAGAACCACCTTCTCACACTCACCTCAAATGTCTGCTTTAGCAAAGTTTTTAAGGATAGAATTAGCACAGTGCCATCCATGCCGATCGAGAAAGGAACAAAGGAACAAAGGCCCTGATGTACAAAATATTTTGGCGGTTGCAAGCATTTGTGACCACTAAAAAACATGTTTTTATGTAAAGAGGCCCTATTTGCGATTTGGTTACCTATTACCGAACAGCAAATTGGGTTTGCAATTTGGTATTAGGAAGTGGCATGTTTATGGTGTCCCTTCCTAATAACCAATCGCACTGGAATGTGTGAATGTTTTGTGACCAAATCATTCACATTTTACTGACTCCTTGAAAGAGTTGGTAACCCATTCGCGAATATATTATATTGTATGCTTATAATTATGTTCTAATGTCCCGGACCCTAAATGGCTTCAAGGGTCTTTTGAAGTTGAGGTGGAGGTGGAATGTTATTTGTAATTCCTCCAAAGGTAAACATTTTTTCTACTGCTGCCTGGGCTCCAGGGTGAACACAAAATGATCCCCTTTGTAATTCAACACTTTCCCTACTATTGCACAAACTAGAGTGACAATAGTTACTAGAATCCCTCCAGAGTCCAACACTTTCCATACTATTGTTTCGACTGGAGTGGGAAAAGTAAATCTAACCCCTCCAAAGTCCAACACTTTCCCCACTTACTGTGAGGTAACATTTTTACCAGGAGAATGAGGGGAAGGTTGGGTGGTATGAAATTTGTCCCGGTGCGGTGATCAAACAGAGAAATGTAGGAAAAATGTGATTTTTTTTTTTTTAGCTAAATTTGAGGTTTGCTGAGGATTCTGGTAAGAAAACACTGGAGGATCCACACAAGTTCCACCTCTATGGACTCCCTCTGACGTCTAGTTTTCAGAAATGTTTGGATTTGGTAGGTTTCCCTATATGGCTGCTGAGCCTAGACCAAAAATGCAGGTGCGCCCCTCCGCGCAAAAACAGATAGTTTTGTATTTGATCATTTTGATGTGTCCACATAGTGTTTTGGGGCATTTCCTTTCGCAAGAACTAGGTCTACCCTCACAAGTAAGGTACCATATTTATTGGGAGAGCCCGGGAAATGCTGGGTGGAAGGAAATGTGTGGCTCCTCTTAGATTACAGAACTTTCTATCACCGAAATGTGAGGAAAAAGTGTTTGTTTTTGCCAAATGTTGAGGTTTGCAAAGGTTTTTAGGTAACAGAACCTGGTGAGAGCCCCACAAGTCACCCCATCCTGGATTCCCCTCAGTGTCTAATTTTCAAAAATGTACAGGTTTGGTAGGTTTCCCTATTTGCCGGCTGAGCTAGAGGCCAAAATCCACAGATAGACACTTTTAAAAAAAAAAGCTTTGTTTTCTTTTTGAAAACGTGATGTGTCCATGTTGTGTTTTGGGGCATTTCCTGTTGCGGACACTAGGTCAAGTCACACAAGTGAGGTACCATTTTTATCGGGATACTACCAGGAATGCTGAGTGGAAGGAAATTTGTGGCTCTTCTCAGATTCCAGAACTTTCTGTGACCGAAATGTGAGGAAAAAGCATTTTTTTGGCCACCATTTGAGGTTTGCTAAGCATTCTGGGTAACAGAACCTGGTGTAAGCCCCACAAGTCACCCCATCCTGGATTCCCTTCGGTGTCTAGTCTTAAAAAATGCACAGGTTCCAGAACTTTCTGTCTCCAAAATGTGAGAAAAAAGTGTCTCTTTGGGCCCTGTGGACCTGATACCCTTGGAGCTTATCCTATTATTCTATAAAGAAAGGTGAGGGGGGTCACACAGACATGTGTGGCATAGAGTTTACTGCTCAGTGGCAAGGCTCCCTAAGCCATTATGACCACAGGGCCCCCACTCTCCAGGGCCACAGGTGGGATCTCTAATGATTACTCTGGCACAGTCAAACCACTAGTTGGGGCAATTGGAGGAGCCCCAGGGCTGTTGGAACCAGCATTGCTTTTTTTAACAGAGGGAGTAGCTGTTTCCGAGCTTCCACCAGATGGTAGCAGATTATTGTTTCCCTCCCCACAGTCCAGCGGTCAGGGAAACACATTGCTTCCATCTCAGAATGAGCAAGCATAAACAGCTGTTCCGTGCAGGTGGGGGGCAATGCCAGCTCCTGCAGTATGTGGAGAGCCAGATAGGACCTCGTCTAGTGGTTTGTGAGTGCCAAAGTCAATACATTGCATGTCACAATTGTACGAATTTTCCTGAATGTACCCAGTGTTCTGTAGTAAACTTTACTGAACCATGTATCTGAATATCCTACTCAACATGAAAAAAACATGTGTGCATGGATTTGTGTTTTCTTGCTTTCAACAGATTTTGCAGTGGTGAAAAACAGTGGTCATCTCTGAGCTGCTTCACCTCATTTTCCTCGCCAACAAGACCTATCTTTAAATTTCCAAGAGCAGGAAAAAGAGTCTGTGTTGACGTGCAACCAAAAAGAGTAAATATCTGGTGCTCTTTAACCTAAATGAAAGCAGAAAGCTCCAATCTCAGCACAGGACCTCTTATTGGATTACGTTTTTAAAAATGTTAAACCAATATTTACAAACCTGACACAATTGTTTTTAAATTATTAATTGGCATGTTCGTCATCTTCTGTAAATTCGTGCATCCCATTTTAGAAATGACTGGAATCAGGGACACGAGCTTCCACTGCAAGGAAATACTCTAATAGACTGCAGCAATAAAGGAAAGAGGTGTAGCATGAGAGTTGCGGTTTGAGGCAATTCACTTTGAACAGCTTTGAAAACTTCGAAACTGATGAAAGGTGAAAATGTGAATTGACAGGTATGCTACAGAGTTACTGTGTATTGGCTCAGTCTAGCATGTCTATGATAGCCTCGTGTCTAAGTTGCTAATGCAAATCGTTCAAGTTGCTGACGAATATTTAATGACCAGAAAGAGGAGCTACATTCATTTATTGCAGAGTGCGAATTTATGTAATGGCTGGCAATTCTCACAGCAATTCTGGAACTGTCTTCTGCAGAAATGATTGCCATGATCTGAGTCAAATGATACGAGTCAAAATATTTGAACGCGTTTTCTTACTAACCGCATTGCGGATTAAAACTGAAAAAATAATGAAACCTGTGCTACGTTCAATGGTCTGTTGAAATACGGGAGAAATATGTCTATTTCAAGTATTTCTTATGAAGACAGTGTTTAAAAAAATAAACCAGTCATGTTACTAATCCAAAGTTGTTAGACCATAAGACATTTCCATACGCAGTTTCACATTTATTGTGATTTCATGAAGCATCCTGCAGCCAATGTCACATTAGAGCACTTTTAGTCCAATGTGGAGCTCTATTCATCGTGGTACATCTCGAGACCAGGAGCGTTCTAGGCCTATGAATGTAGAAGCGCCCTTTATGTGACAGAATTCGTGGAGGGCGCTTTTTTGAGAGAGCTAGTACAAGGCGTGCTAAAGCAGAACAGCCTTTGCTTCTTTACATCATTTTTCGGAATCTTTATGACATTCGAGTGCTAATTGGATTATACCAACTTTCTTGTGACCAGGCAGTCTTTGAGCAATGCTTGTCTTTTCATAATGTCATTTGTCATATTTCTCCCTCATGCTTGACTTTTACGCTATTTTAAGTGTCTCTGTTTTGTTACTATATGGAGCTTAGTTAAGTCTTAACAATTTATTGGCATACCAAGCTGTTTGTCTGTTTTACACCACTGTTGTGTTCTAACTTGAGTTGCTTTAGCAATTGATTCCTGGGATAGGTCATTGTAGAGCGCACAACTATTGAAAGGTATTTTATAGCACAACTGAAGATGAGTGTCACTTCCTGCAGGAGTAACTCAACGACAATGCTTATGCATAGCCAACTTGCGACCGCTGTTTTCAATATACCACACCTTTAGGACCATGTCAGAATTTCTGATAGCAATTTTATTAGAATCTGCTATTGGTTCTGCATACAATAATTTACAGCCATTTTCTAGCACTTTAACAAGCAAGCGTTCATATTACAGAAAATAGAACTCAGCATAGGTGGGATCAAGGGTGGTGGTCAGGAGAACATTTCAGCAGTTGGGTGACCAAGACAAAAAGTGATGGGAAAAACAGCCTGTGGGTATGGTCGAGCACTCATTAACCCATTCATGGAAACCGTATTGATGTCAGTTTAAGGTTTCTTCCTGCAGTTGATATAAACTTCACATTGTTTGATCCAGGTGACACTTTAAAAATGTTAAGAAGAATTCTATACTCTCTCCTTGGGTTATGTAGCAGTGGTGGTGAGGATTAAATTAGCTGGATTTGGCTTGACAGGGCTGTATTGAGCAACTGGGTTATACTTTTAGGAACATGATGGGCCATGTTTATACTTTTTGACGCAAAACTGGGCTAACGCAGTTTTGCGTCAAAAAAATTAGCGCTGGCTAACGCCATTCTGAAGCGCCATGCGGGCGCCGTATTTAATCAATGACGTTAGCCGGCGTTAGCCGCCGGCGCTGCCTGGTGTGCGTGTAAAAAAACGACGTACACCAGGCAGCGCCGGCGTAGGGGGATATGGGGCTTGGGTGTCAAGAAATTGGGCAAGTCAGGTTGAGGCAATTTTTTTGCCTCAACCCGATTTGCGCCATTTTTTTCGACTCCCAACCCCCATAGAAATGACTCCTGTCTTAGCAAAGACAGGAGTCATGCCCCCTTGCCCAATGGCCATGCCCAGGGGACTTATGTCCCCTGGGCATGGTCATTGGGCATAGTGGCATGTAGGGGGGCACAAATCAGGCCCCCCTATGCCACAAAAAAAATGGAAAAAAACACTTACCTGAACTTACCTTAATGTCCCTGGGATGGGTCCCTCCAGCCTTGGGTGTCCTCCTGGGGTGGGCAAGGGTGACAGGGGGTGTCCCTGGGGGCATGGGAGGGCACCTCTGGGCTCCTTCAGAGCCCACAGGTCCCTTAACGCCTGCCTTTTGCAGGCGCTAAAAAACGGCACAAAAGCGGCCGTACGTCATTTTTTTTGACCCGCCCACTCCCGGGCGTGAATTTTGCCCGGGAGTATAAATCCAACGCACATGCCTCGGAGTCGATTTTTTAGACGTGAACGCCTACCTTGCATCTCATTAACGCAAAGTAGGTGTCCACGCTAAAAAATTACGCAAACTCCATGGACTTTGGCGCTAGATGCGTCTAACGCCAAAGTATAAATATGGAGTTAGTTTTGCGTCGAAATTGCGTCAAAAAAAACGACGCAATTCCGGCGCAAACGGAGTATAAATATGCCCTGATGTGCGGAAAATGGGCCCCTATTTTTAATCTGCATTGTTGGTATTATAAATAACACTCAGCCCGAGGAGGTACCAGAACCGGGCAGAAGCATTGAAGTGTGAAGAGGCAGTAGTGACCTGGTGATCTGAAACTGGGGGGCATATTTAAGAGCCCCTAGCGCCATTCTAACCCCACATTAGCACCTTTTTTGTTCGCTAATGTGGCGTTAGAAAGCCAAAAACGCCATGCCATTTTTACAAAATTGCGCAATGCATGCGTTGTGCCACTTTGTAACCATTTCCACTACATTATGCCTGTGCCAGGCATAATGTATGCAAAGGGAGCTTTCCCCCATTTGCGGGGGCTGAAAAAACTGCCCAAGGAAATCTAACAGATTTCCTTGCGTTATTTTTTTCAGCACTTTTAGCGCCTGCTCAGAGCAGGCGTTTAAAGATGGCTTGCCATTGAATGCAATTGGGCCTTATGTACTCAACAGGAATAGCACCAACATTTTGGTACTACTCCTGCAGAGTACATCAATAGCATAAAAAAATTGTGCTATTGCCCCTACCCTGCGCCATGGTGTGCCGTATTTTAGGTATGGCGCACACATGGTGGGGGTAGGGGGGCACTAAAGAGCGCCACTTTTCTTAAATATGCCCCAGGACTTCTTAAAATGCTGTGGCTGTATTTAAGAGGGGCAGGCGAGGCAGGATGATGGACATTATAAATTACACTATGTTGTCTGGGAGACACAAAGTGGGTTATGAATTGCACTGCACTAGGAACTGCACATATTGACGATTTAACCGGTTTAACTACAGAAAGAAAAATTATCATTGAAAAACTCAACAAGATTTTGCCCTGCCTTGCAGAGCCTCGGAACTTCCAGGAAGGGGGATTGAGATGATAATTAAAATTGTAAGCATGAGAGGCAACAACAGTCAGGTTGCAACTGATTTTCTATTTCTGCCTATCCATATGTGCTTTATCCAGTCATGAATGGGTTGAAGACAACAATGAATGGATCATGTCATGCTTCAATTTCAGGAGGAATCAGGTATTACCAGTATATATATGTAAATGACTTCGTAGGTCTTAATCAAACAATGACCATGTATGAAAAAGCTGCTTTCAAAAGTTCAAAAACAGGCAATCGTGACCATTTACATACAATTGAAGGCGACTTTGTGATGGGGAACCTCCAATAATAATGAACTTGTTTGGTGCTCTGAAATTGCAGCCGTACTACAGCGTTTACCATGCACATTCTAAGCAACAGGGAGAAAGGATATAGGGAGCTATGAAGAGAAGAGTCTGTTATATTTCCAGGAAGGCTCATGAGAATTTGTGCCACTACTTAGACATAGTCCTTGTTAAAATACACTGATTAAGAAGAAGTTTAGGGTACGGATAGAGGCTTTGGAGAATTGTTTACATATGTTTTCTCCTGGTCAGTTTGTGAGAAGGTGTGCTTTGCCATGACATTGGCTGATGGGATAACAAATACGGAGACAGTGGCAAACCAGTGAGTGGAAGAGACGTAAGCAATTAATCAAGTATAGAACAGAGCGAAGCAATTTGGGAGGCTTTAACCATGGCTCCTATCACATCACTTTAAAACTGATCATTTGTTGAGCCTCATTAGTTCAGCCTTGAAAGTGCAGCTCACTGAAGTCTTTTGAAATATTCTGCATGTTCATTGATAACACGAGGAAATAAAAGGAAAAGACAATTATGGTTCTTAAGTCAACCTTTCTGATTTCTTTTGAGCGTTCTGCAAAAGAGCTGATGACCATCAACTTCTTTTTTCTGAACTTGGCTAAAACATTTTTTTAAACTTTTTTTGTTTTTGTGAAGGAGGAGTCTGCTTTTCTTACACGAGATGGGTGTCAGCCAATCTTCAGTATGATCTATGGTAGGGTTTGTAGGACTTTGCCTGGATTTGAGCAAAACATGTGTCCATTACTCACTGATCTTAACCCAAACTGTTAAGTCAATAAGTGCAGTCTTATTATGTTGTATTTCTTACTGTGCTGTGGATAGGAACTCATATTCCTCGACACTGGGACACAACTCAAAAAAGTACTCTGATAGAACACATGCCATGCTCTACTACCAAGTCAACAGTTGTTTACTGCTGAATTCCCCAGTGTATGATAAACATGAGTGCAGAAAATATTTTGTGAACCTGATGATGTGTGCTAACAGGAAAGCGGTTTGTGCATTGTACTGTATTGCAGCATATTTAGCATATAGCAATCCCAAAGCTCTTGTTGAGGTCCTAAAGCACATTGTGGATAAAATCAGCAGATTTTCCGAGATTAGTAATTATGTATTGTTAGACCTGACAGCCTTAGGGTAGTCATCCCTAACTTTTTGCCTGCCTCCCTCCACTTTTTGGATATTGTTTTTCCTGGTTTTAGGACTATGCACACTTTACTACCGCTAACCAGTGCACAAGTGCATATGGTCTCTCCCATAAACATGATGACATTGGATCATACCCAATTGGCTTATTAAACTTACTTTTAAGTCCCTAGTACAGTGCACTATATGTGCCTAGGGCCTGTAGATTAAATGCTACTAGTGGGCCTGCAGCACTGCTTGTGCCACCCACTTAAGTAACCCCTTAACCATGTCTCAGGACTGCCATTGCAAGGCCTGTGTGTGCAGTTTCACTGCCAATTCGACTTGGCATTTAACTGTACTTGCCAAGTCTAAAACTCCCCTTTTCTACATATAAGTTACCCATAAAGTAGGCCCTATGTAACCCATAGGGCAGGCTGCTGTGCTGACAAAAGGCAAACCCCGTACCTGTGTAGTTTACATGTCCTGGTAGTGTAACACTACTACGTTCATTTTTGCACTGCTGTGAGGCCTGCTCCTTTCATAGGCCAACATTAGGGCTACCCTCACATACTGTTTGAGTGGTAGCTGCTGATCAAAAAGGAGTAGGTAGGTCGTATTTAGTATGTCCAGAATGGTAATACACAATCCTGCTGACTGGTGAAGTTGGATTTAATATTGCTATTTTAGAAATGCCACTTTTAGAAAGTGAGCATTTCTCTGCACTTAAATCCTTCTGTGACTTACAATCCACGTCTGGCTAGGTTCAGTTTACAGCTCCCTTGTGCATTCACTCAGACAAACCCCAAACAAATGATGCTCAGCCTCACTTGCATACATCTGCATTTTGAATGGGTCTTACTGGGCTGGGAGGGTGGAGGGCCTGACACTTACATGTCAAAGTCAGTAGCCTGCCCTCACACAAAGGACTGCCACACCACTACTGGGACCCTGGCAGACAGGATTGAACTGAAAGGGAACCTTGTGCACTTCTAAGCCACTCTTTGAAGTCTCCCCCACTTCAAAGGCACATTTGGGTATTCAAGCAGGGTCTCTGACCCTACCGACTCATACACTTCTGATGTTGGACACTTCTTGACAAGACACTCTTGTCACAGACACTTCCTGAAGAAGAGAAACTGAACCAGAACCTGCAACCTGCAAGAAGAACTGCCTGGCTGTCCAAAGGACTCCCCTAACTGCTTTCTGTGAATGACTGCTGCCTTGCTGTTGCCCTGCTGACTTGCTGCTCTCTGGCTGTGGTGAGAAGTGCTCTCCAAGGGTTTGGATAGAGCTTGCCTCCTGTTCCCTGAAGTCTCAGGACCAAAAAGACTTCATTCCTGCAAGAAGAACTCCCTGTACTGCGAAAATCAATCCACAGCCTGCCAGAAACGATGCACAGCCTGCATTACAGTGAAAATTTCGCTGTACGCTGAACCAGAAAAACAGAGCCTGACTTTACAAGTAGAAGATTGATGCATTGCCATCGTAGCGACCAGAAATTTGACGCACAGCCCACTGGATCGGCACACAGCTAGGCCCGAACGACGCAGCTCAACTTTCAGAGAGGAATCGACGCAGCGCCTGCCATGCAGTAGAAATTTACACGCAACGCCCACCGGATCGACGCAGCCCGTGACTTCATCCTGTCAGCGCCGGAATTCAATGCATCGTCCCCGGGGGTGTCTGAAAACCCCGTAACCGGACCGTGGAGGATTTACGACCGAGTACTAAAAATTGAAGCAAAGGCTTCCCTGCGTGAACAATAAACGTTGCATCGCTGTATGCGGCCAGGGAAATCGACGCACACCTTCCTGTTTCCCTCGCATCTCCTCCTCTGCAGTTCTTTGCAGAGATTTTGAACGCAAACCAGGTACTTTGTGCTTGCAAGAGACATTTATTGCTTTTAAGAGACTAAAGACATTTTCAATAATTTTTACAGTGATATCTCAACATATACTTATTGCATTTTAATTATTTCTGACCTGCATTTATCCAGATAAATATTATATATTTTTCTAAACACTGTGGTGTATTTTTGTGGGGTTCTACTGTGTTATTGCATGATTTATTGCACAAATACTTTACACATCACCTTCTAAGTTAAGCTTGACTGCCCAGTGCCAAGCTACCAGAGGATGGTCACAGGATAATTTGGAATGTGTGTGACTTACCCTGACTAGAGTGAGGGTCCTTGCTTGGACAGGGGGTAACCTGACTGCCAACCAAAGACACCTGCCAACCAAAGACACCATTTATAACATGTATGCCTGTCAGTGTTTATGATCTTACTTTCCTGCATGCATTGCTTAGCATGATTTCTGCACCTATTGCAATGTTTTTTAGGATGTTTGATCCTCTTGTGCATGAATTCAAGGCACTTCTTTTCATAAAATGTAATCTGCCTCTTGGAACCACACTTCCAGTTTACTTAAGGCAAATTTTCATATATCCTTTAAGAAAATGTATTTCAATCCCGGCTGAGAAAAAAGCCAGCGCACGCAGCAGTGACTGTTGGCTGCTAAGCTCCGTGTGCAACACCTGTATCACAGAAGTGAATTTTGGAAAGGCAACTCAGCCTTTCAGTCTTCTGAAATTGCTGAAAAGAGTCTAATGAGACAAAATCCATCTGATATTTAGATGGCTACATATTGACATCAAACATCAGGAGCACGTGCCATATTAAACTATTTTTTTTTTTTAAATATGTTTTTTATTGAGTCAAATACAAGAACATTAACTTAACATTGCCAGGACAGAGATATGCAGTTGTGAATATATATGCATAAAGAATATTGTACTTATAAATGCATATTAAACATGTACATGAATTAGGCATATACAGCAATATAGTGTCAAAGACTCCAAGTTTGAATAGAGAAAGAAGAAAAAGAGAGGGAGAGGGAGAAGAGCTATAGGGATAGAAAAGGGAATCAAGTGATAGCCACGTGGAGAGAGAGGTAATAGACATTAGTTACAGCAAATGTAAGATGAAATAAGTATATATAAGAAGAAAAACATGAAATATATTGACATTTTTTAAAAAAGGAGGATAAAAATCAATTTCCTTCGCAGTGCGTGAGAGATAGTTACTTAATGGCAACCATAGCTGATGACGTTTGAAGAAAGTTCCTGTTAAATCAAGCTTGTAGCTGTCAAGTCTATGATGATAACATACAGAATTCCACCACTGTCTGAGAGTGATGATCTCCGAAGATTTCCAGTTAGAAGTAATAATAGAGATTGCAATAGAAAGCAAAAGGTCCACCAATTTTCCAAGAGGCCCGAATGAACTCCAGATATCGTGTATGCCACCCAAAAACAGTAATTCATATGACATTGGTAAGGAGATCTGAGCTATTGCTGAAATGCGAGACCATATTGAGGAACAAAAAGTAGATAGGGATGGTCAGGAAAAAAACATGTGAAAGTCAGTACCCTGCTGAGTGTGGCAGCGCCAACAATTGTCCTTTTGTGCAAGTTTGAGTTTGTAAAGGTGTACAGGAGTGTAGAAAAGTCTATTATAAAAAAAATATAGGGTCTGTGTGAGGCTTGCAGTGCGTGCAGTGGAATGTTTCTTATACCATATTCTATCCCATAAAGAAGTTGGCCAAACAACACTGATTCCCACAATGTCTCAATAGGTGATTTGAGTCTAGGTGAAACAGACATTCTTAAAAGTTTATAAATTCCAGCTGCCCTAGGATAATTATAAGTTACAATTCGTGTGGAGATGATGCAAGAGAAGAATGATTATGATGTATACGTTTATTGAGGGCCTCTTGGACTAGAGTAGAAAGAATGATATATTGGGATTTCATGTGAATAGGGAGATTATAAATTGCTGAGAGTGCAGTAAAAGGGATGTTAGAGTCTTTATGATATAATTGGGAAATGAGAAGAATACCTTTGGTCATCCAAGCCTTCCAACACAAGGTTTTACCTTGTTTCCTAAGCGAACTATTGTGCCAAATAGGACTGTTAAAGAATTGATTAATGGGGGTAAGATGCAAAATAAAAAAAGGTTTCAGTAAGTTGACTGAATAGGAGATAGTGCTGGGCAACCAGAATTTTGGGGGGTAGACATAGATATAATGTGTTTATGGGAAAAGGGAGAAATAAATGTTTCTTCCAAAGAGAACCATCGTTTTTTAGAAGCATCATTGAGGGTAGATAAATAGGGATATATTTGCTTAATGCCAAAAGATTTGTGATAAGTTATACAGTCAGGGAAATTAACTCCACCTTGTACTTTAGGAAGTTTTAATTTCGAGAGAGAGATTCAGGATTGTTTACCGTTCCACAGGAACTTGGATAGAATTTTATCAATGGAACTAAAAAATAGTTTAGGTATCTTAATAGGAAGCATCATAAGGGCAGAAGTTAATGATAGGGAGAAGCATCATCTTAATGGTGTCAAGCGGCCCCACCACATGAGATATAATGGAGACCATTTCTGTGTGAGATCTACAAGCTTTTCAGATAAGATTTCTAAATTAGTCCTTAATGTATCCTTGAGAGTAGTGCAGTACCATACCCCCAAGCATTTAATCTTAGAAGAATTCCAAGATAATCCTGCATCAAGGAATACAGAGCCAGTGCAATGAGCATTAAGTGATAAGACCACTGTTTTGTCTATATTAAGTTTATAGCCAGATACATCAGAATATAAGTTGAGCTCATGCAGGAATGCAGGAAGAGAAGTGTTATGGTGAGACATGAACAAAAGAATATCATCAGCATATGCCATAAATGTGACGTGTACATTATTAATTTGAAACCCCGTAAATTGTTCAGACGTTTTTAATTGGTATAGAAAAGGTTCGAGAGCCAAAATAAATAGTAAAGGAGATAATGGGCATCCTCGACGAGTACCCCTTTTAAGAGTGAAAAAAGGAGATCGGATACTGTTTGCTATAACCGAGGAACATGGTGAGGAATAAAGATTGGATATAAAATGTCAGAATTTAGTACCTAGTCTATGCCATTCCAATGCTTTCGACAGGAAACTCCAGTAGACACTATCAAAGGCCTTTTCCGCATCCAATGATAAAGCTGCCAGAGGAATCTTAAGTTTAGATGCCTTGTTAATAATATTTAAAAAAGTACAGGAATTATCTGCTACATTTCTATTAGGGATAAAACCAGATTGATGAGAATCAATAAGGTCAGGTATATATGGAAGTAAACGGAGAGCTAAAACATTGGCATAGAGTTTACAATCAGTATTAATTAAAGACATGGGTCTATAATTTTTAGTCAGTCGCATCCCGATCTTTTTTGGGAATAAGACAAATCATGGCCTCCGTAAATTAGCCAGATGCAGAACCTGACATTATAAAATGATTAAGTAATTGAAAGAGTTTGGGGAAAAGAGACTTAGAAAACTGAATAAAGAATTCTACTGTGAAGCCATCTGGTCCTGGAGTCTTACCCTGGGGGAGAGATTGTAAAGCTGTATATAGTTCGGTAAGTTGCAAGGGTTGGTCTAAAGATGAGAGGTCAATCTGCAATGGGCCTCTTGGTTTGAGATTAGAGAAATATTGGTTGAGAGATTCAACTGTTGGTATGTGTTCTGGAGTGTACAGGTCCTTATAGTAAGAAGTGAAACACAATGCTATATCTTTATCTCTAAAGTGTTTAACACCATTGTTATCCGTGATAGATTTAATAGTTGTTTTTTCTTTTCTTTGTTTCAAATATCGAGCTAGAAGAGAACCAGCTTTATTGTTACCACCATAATATCTGGCATTTATTTTCAGGAGGGTGCCGCATGCTCGTTCAGTGGTATATAGGTTAAACTCCAGTTTAGCTGAGACTAGTGCTTCAAGATGTGATTTACTAGTTTTGTGAGTATTGTATTCATGTTCTAGGGACTTTATATTTTCAAGGATGGAAGTCGATTTTTGTTGAGCAGACTTTTTTTTTGAGTGAGCATAACTTATGATGAAACCCCTAGAGGCTGCTTTGAATGCATCCCACACAAAATGAAATGATAGTTGATCACTATCGTTGATGTGAAAGTATTCTTGTATAAACTTACTGTAGGAAGCGATAAAAGTAGCATCTGAAAGTAGAAAGTTATTAAACCTCCATGAAGATGTTTTAGAACCATTAAGAAAAAGATCAAGGTCAGTAATCAAAGGTGCGTGATCTGAGATCAAAATAGCACCGATTTCAGAGTTGACCATATGTTGCAATACACCTTTACTCAGAAAGCCTAGAACGGGAAAGGTGGGTAGGAGAATAAAAAGAGTATTCCAAGAGGTCAGGATTGCATACTCTCCAGGAATCAGAGAGAGAATGCTGTAAAATAAAGTTTTTAAAAGCTGTGTGGGAGGCATGTGGAATAAAACGTGACGTGGAACGTCTGTCCAAAAATGGATCAAGAATTTGGTTGCAGTCACCACCTATTAGTAAATTGTTTGAGGAATGTTCAGAGACAATATGTGAAAGATTCTTCAAAAAATTTGGTTCTGGATGTGTGGGGCCGTATATATTTAGGATAGTTAGAGAAATATTGTCAATTGTAAATGTAACAAGTACCCAGCGACCTTCTGTATCTTGATGCTGTAAAATTATAGTAGATTTGAGAGATTTATGACAGGGTACAATTACCCCATTTTTGTTTGTGATGGAAGGGAAGTAGAAAATGTCCCCCACCCATTGTTTTTTAAGCTTATTTGCCTCAGAGTCATTGAGGTAAGTCTCTTGCAACAAAGCAATGTGGCATTTCAAACGAGCTAGGTGAGATAAGACACGCTGACGTTTATTGGGGCGTTTAAGCCCCTTAACATTCCAAGTAACAGTTCTAAGTTGCATAACAAGAAGTATTAATACACTACTGCTGTAACAAGGAAAAAACTAGGCATATCAATTTTGCAAAAGCAAAGACATGGGAAAGAAACAAGATAGTAAAGAAAAAGAAAAGGAGGAAGATGACCTCCAGAAGTTGTATATACATGGATGTGGCAATACAGGGACTAAAGTCCATGAAAGCTAAAGAAAACAAGATAGAAAGTGAATACCCCGAAAGGTAGAGGGACAGCGGAGAACCAGAAAAGACAGGTAAGAGTGGCTTCAGCACAAGAAAAGTGATATTAGATGTTAAAACATATGAAGGCGAGTTTCATGGAAGAAAAAAAAAACATACAAACGGAAAATGTACCATTCAGGAAACCAAATAACGTAATAACTACAGTAAAGGACTGTGACATGAAAAACAATAAAAATGAAAGCTTACCAGTGGAACGTGTAGGAGAACAGTTTGGATGGTGAGAAAGGGATACGGTTGGGAAAGGAACATGAGGATTGCACAAAGAACACTATCCAAAAAAAAAATATATATATAAGAAAATAAGAAGATGCAGAGAAGGAAAACCATGGGTATAAATATTAAACGTAACCATTGCTATTAAACTGTCCAGAAAATAAAATAAAAAAGAAAGGACATTAAAGACAAGTTAAATTATATCTTCAAGTAACTGCAGATGCTCCTAGTTCCATTGCTTCTGTTTTGTGTTGGTTAATAAACGTTTGTAGTGCTGAAGGTCAATGTGGAGCCCATTGATACATCAGGGATGGACCAATGAAGGCTCTTGTCTGAAACTATCACAGACATTGATGTATACCCTGTATGGGTTAAAGTAGTTCAAGCTTGTATATCTGTTTTAATGACAGAAAGCCCTCCATCCAGCCAAGGGTCTTTATGATGATTTAAGGAACTCGCAAGTATTTACATCCTACACATTTTAACTGACATTTTTTTTACAGAGAGATCATTTTCAACCTTTCCTATTTATCATAAAGATCCTGGTGGGTAATACGAAAGTGAGTGTTTAGTTAGATGTAATGATTGCCTAAGAAGGTAAAAGAAAAATGAGCTTTCTTTCTGCGTTTCCTCTTTTGTAAAATAAAGCACTGAGCCAGGCAAGTAGTAAAAAATAGATTATAATTCTATGTTTCCAATAATCATGGTAATATCTTTACATATATCAGTATGCAGCTCTGAGAATGATCTGGGGTCAGAAATATATTAACCATGTGTCAGACTCAAGAACCACTCACATTGACGATCTATTGCAGAGAAAGACATATTTAATAGAAGATACCTGATCTTAAGTTTTCAGCACCTGGTACCTTACTAGATTCAAAAGAAGATAGTTAATTTATTAACAAAACACTTACGATTGCCGTTCATTTTATCAATACATCCCTCAGAATTACACTTAAGAAGAAAGGTGGTGTAGTTATTGGTGCACTCATAAATTGTTTCCCCTCGTTAATAACATGCAAGAGTATACCTTAAATTACTTCCTGGCTCCTGTCTTGCAATGAAGAAACTGTCAAGTGTTTGGCTTCAATATGACCACTGAATGAAACAGCTAGATTTGTCATCATTACTCAAAGGGTAGTGCTTAAATTGAGGTCTGATGTGATTGAGGGGCTACATTTAGAGTCGGACTGGGACAGAAAGTAGGCCTGCGGCCATTAGCAAATCAGATAGCTGAAAAGTAGTGCACATTTGAAATTGGGGCAGTTTTGAATGTGTAAAAAACATTGAAAAGGTGATATGCAGGGTATTTGTGATTGGTGTAGGCAATGCATGTGGTAATATTAGGTAAATCAATAGTTAAGAACCAGCACACAGACCATAAACAGGCCCACCAATAGCGGAAAAGTAGCTTCCACACAGACCACACACACCAGCCCTTCTGGCATTGCCAGATTGTCCTACAGAGCGGTCAAACCCTGCCTAAATCCTTGAATTTCATCCCTTTGTAATGTGTTTGACAGCCAATTATCACTTCATGCACCTAGCAAGCAAATCATTTGTAAACCACTGGTATTGTATACTTAGCCCAGTTCAAAAACTACTTGAGTCACAGAAAAGCACATTTTAAAAACAGGACTGATCTATAAGTATGGCTTTGTCTCCAGTGTGTTTCAGACATTTAAATCTTGCTTGTTTTCTATTGTGGTAGAAAGAAAACACCAACGACCAAATACAGTAGGGTTTGTTAATGCAAATGTTTTAATTAGAATTATTAATCAATATTTATGTATTTTGAATACCAAAAAAATTTAGAAAATGACTAATGTAGAAAAAGTATGTGCACGTTTGAAATTGTGACCTCGGAGAGTGGTCGTCAAGATTCACAAATTATATTAAAAGATTGGCTAACATATGTGAAGTATTGAAAATGTATTAGAATAACATAGTAATGTGTCATATTGAAAGATACAACCTATGTTTTTAAATAATGGAGGACCTTCACTTAGCTAATGTCTTGGCCTAGTTTTGCCAGGCCTCGTGCAGAAGCTGAATATTACCGTTCAATGAAAAGATGCTAACAAATCAGACTAACAGTGAACTGCTCATTGTCTAATAAAATTAGCTTAGCAGAAACCTTTGCATGAACCGACTGACAGGAGACAATGGAACAAATGTAACATGTAGTGTGTAAAGCACTCAGAGCATACTTTCCCAGGACTCGAACAATAGAGACACTGACTGGAGAAGATGCAACATTTTCGATACCTGACGAGTCGGATGATGAGGACATCGCAAAGTGAACCAATCAACAATCTGAGAACTGTCTAATATTAGAATTCGGAGTTTTGAATTATAAAAACTATTGGTTAGAGTAAAATTGTGTGATTAATTGACCCATTAGGAATTGGGGGATCGTCTGGATGACTTTGATATAATGCCCTGACAAAGAGGGAAAACTTCAGATGAGATGAGATGAGATGAGATTAGAAGAGACAGATGGAGAGAGATGTCAAGGCGATTCGAGATTCTGTCATTGGGCTCATGCTCTTGAGACCCTGATGTGATGCTGATCGATTAATGACCTGAGGACGAAGACCGACTTGTTGCTGATCCATACCGAGGATAGGTAGATATGACAATGTGACTGAATTAACTGTTGTTCCTTTTCTTCCTAGGGACCAACTGCACTGTTTTAAATACATTTTCTCTTAGCTAGATTTCTTTCCAAATTAATGTTCTAAACTGTTTTTGCATGAAGTCCCACATGCTGATGCTAATCTGGGTTAGGTGAGGTCCCTACCCTATGACATTGACAAACACAGAGACAAATGATTGACAAACTGATTTGCTGAACTCTGCTACTTATGTTGACTTATTCATTCCTGATTCTATTGTGACTTATGCTACTGCTTTAGAATGTATTCTGATGCAAGTTTTAATTAGGCTATGTTCTTGGCACCTCATAATGAATTAATATTGATTTGTTGATTTGAATAAAGTTTTAACTAATTTTCATGATTTAGTATTGTAGCTAATAGGGAATAAAACTACGAAAATGTATAGTGAGTTGTGGTTATTCATGTCTAGAGGGTCATGGGGTGTTATGTTTCTGATTCATTGCTGATGATGACTAATGTTTATTGACTTGTGTATTAATCATAAGTGTGACTCCCATTAGCCTAGCTAGGATACTCCATGTGAATCAAAAGTTCATCAACCTATACGCGTCCCCTTGTAAGTTTACTTACTGAGGACCAGGCACGCTAACAGGTTTAAGAATGGTATAAGGTTTCAAACAATGAGAAGGCACCCTGCATTCCTAAGGGTGTTACTCCATTCTCAGTGCTGAGAGCTCATTTCTACCCTTCTGAGGTGTCCTTCCCATTCAGCAGTTTTTACTGGTTCATCACATGTCCCTTGTGTTGGAAATTACCTTTTCTGCAGGGTCATCCCCAGACTTTTAACATTTATCCTCCTCTATTTCTGATCTCGTTTTTGTCAGCTTTAGGATTCTATGCTCTCTACCACTGCTAAACAGTGCTAAAGTGCAGGTGCTGTGTACTCTAAATATGGTGATATTGGCTTAGACACAATTGACATATTTAATTTACTTGTAAGCCCCTAGTAAAGTGCACTACATGGGGCAAGGGCCTGTAAATTAAATGCTGCTAGTGGGCATGCAGCACTGAGTGTGCCACCCACTACAGTAGTCCTTTAAACATGTCTCAGGCCTGCCACTGCGGAGCCTGTGTGTGCAGTTTGAAACTACCATTTGACCTGGCAAGTGCACCCACTTGCCAGGCCCAAACCGTTCCTTTTATTACATGTAAGTCACCCCAAGGTAGGTCTTAGGTAATCACAAGAGCAGGGTGCAGTATATTTAAAAAGTTGGACAGGTACTTTTAAGTTTAATATGAGCTGGTAGTGAAAAACGATTAAATTAGTGTCTCACTACTGCAAGACCTATCTGTCCCATAGGTTAACATTGGAGTTACCTTGAAATAATCCTTAAATGTAATTTCCAATTGTAAAAAGTACAAATTTAGAATTTGGTGTCTCTGAACTTACAATTCAAAATCACAACCTACGGTGAAGTCAGATTTCAAATTGTAGTCTGAAAATGCCGCTTTTAGCAACTTGCCATTTTCTTACTTTAACTGTTCTGTGCCCCTGCCTGTCTCTGAATACACGTCTGGGGTGGGTGACAGGTGGGCTTTGTGCATTCCCTGTGGATAGTCACACACAAAGGGAGCTGGGTTGTGGCATTTACATCCTGATGGCCCATCACCAGGCTAGTGGGTCTTCCTGGGCTAGATGGGAGGAAGGAGCTGATACATGCACCTGAATAGGGCTGTGCCTGTTCCCACACAAGGAGCTGCATACCCCCTGTAGAGTGTCTGGAGCAAGGCAAGGAAGTGCAGGGACCCTGTGCACTATAATGGCCTCTCTTTGAAGTCTCCCCAACTTCAAAGGCACAACTGGGTATAAGTACTGGACACCAAACACCACCATACCAGTACATCTCTGAATCTGAGGACATTGTGCCAGGAAGAAGGACTGCTGTGCTGCCAGGAGGGACTGTCACTCTACTCGACTGCATTGCCATGCTGGCCTGCTGGCTGCTGCCTCTTGCCTAGAAATGTGAAGAACTGGACTTAGTTCTCTAAATCCGTTAGAGAATCATTTTACTCTCAGGGCTTGCTGGCCTGTCACCTGTTCTGATAGTCTCAGGCCATCAAACACTTCCCTCAACTCTGCTTCAAGTGCTGAACTCTGCCATTCTGAGCCCTGCCCTGCTAAGAGGTACCAATCCAGTCCTGGGCCTTGAGAGTGGACTCCAAAAACAATGCATCAAGGCCATTGCACCACTTGTAACTGGCAAAATGCCCTTAGATGATGATGCAGTGCTGATTTGATGACAATGCAGGACCGGATTGCGAGATTCGTCGGTGGCACAGTGCTGCTCCAAAGAGATCACTGCCTGGCTACATGATGATGCATTACACGTATCAAAAGGGGTGTGACACAGATGTGGGACCCAACTAGGAGGCACGACTGTGACGCATCTATCTGACTGCACAGATTGCAACTGATGCATCAAGTCTTTGACGCTGATGCTTGGTCCATACAAGGTACTTTCTCAGCGGGCCCTGCGTGGGTCCTGTAGCCAGCCTCATTTGTGGTCAGCCTGAACATTGGATTTATCCAGGTCTAGTATGACCTCAAGTAACCTTTAATGCTATAGACTTTTAAACACTACATCTCAGTTTATTCTTTAAATAATTATATTTTGAGTTCCACTTATTGGATTTTTATCATTGGGATCTTGTTTTACTCAGATATATAATTTCTATTTTTCTCAACTGGTGTGGAGTATTTTTATGGTGTTTTTCACTGTGTTATTTCAATGTAAGTCTTGCACAAATACTTTACACATTGCCTCTTAAGTTCAGCCGTACTGCTCTGTGCTAAGCTAACAGAGGGCAAGCACAGGTTAATTTAGGTTGTATATCTGACATACCTTGACTTGGAATCACTCTTGTTTGGGCTCAAGTTTTGTGGGTCCAGCCCTTCTCACCCAGGCAAGAAAGGAAACAGGCAGCCCGTCAGAACAGCAAGAAAGCAGTTCTTCAAGAGCATCAGTCCAGCAGTATAACAGCCCTTGTAGCAACACAGCAGTCCTTCTTACTGGCTGTTATCCACAGGCCCAGAAGTATACTGAGTTGGTAGGGTCAGAATTCTAGTCCTTATACTTAGTGGTTCCTTTGAAATGGGGGAGAATTCAAAGAGTGGCCTTTGATGTGCACAGTGTCCCTTTTCTTCCTGCCCTGGCTCAAAACTCACTTCAGGGGGGGCAATGCAACCCTTTGTGTGGGGACGGGACATGGCCTATTCAGGTGTGGCAGACCAGTCCTCCTATCCTGCCCAGGATGGCCGAGCAGGCACACCTATGCTCCTTTTGCGTGTGTCTGTCTAGAGGAAATGCACAAGTACAGCTTTTACCCCACCCCAGATGCGTATTGGAGACAGGCTGTAGGCACACAGGGCTAAAAGCAGAAAAATGCCAACTTTCTGAAAAGTGGCATTTTGAAAATTGTAACAATAAATCTTACTTTACCATTGAAGATGATTTGTTCTTATACTTCCATAGGTACTAAACATGACAGGTCTACTCCTTCTCAATCAGAAATTACTGCTTATTAAATGTGATAAGAAATGCCCAAGGTTATACTATGAAAAAGGTAGGCCACACAGTAGTGAAAAACGAATTTGAGAGTTTTCACTACCAGGACATGTAAAACATAAATGTATATGCCCTGCCTTTTAATTACATGGCACCCTCCCCTATATGTAATAAAAGGGATGTTTAAGGCTTGGCAAGGGGTTTTAAATGCAAATTCAACATGGCACTGTAATACTGCATTCAGGTTCGTAATGGCAAGCCTGGGACATGTTTTAAAGTGCTATGTAAGTGGGTAGCACAAGCAGTGCTGCAGGCCCACTTGTAGCATCTAAATTACAGGCATTGGGCGCATGTAATGCACTTTACTAAGGACTTATAATTAAATTAAAATGCCAGTTAGGTACCTACCAAGGAAACCAGGTTTTACGGGGAGGGGACATGTAATTTAGCACCTGACAGCAGTGGTAAATTGCTCAGAATCCTAAGGCCATCTAAAGGAAATCAGCAAAAATGTGTGGCAAACAGGAAAAATGTCTGGGGGAAGACTAACAATATAACACTATAAAACTCACAAGCAAACTTAGAAAAACTAAAACAAAACTAATGAGCAAAATATACCAAAAGTATTCAAATTGACTTAGAGAAGCTACATATTTTACTTCATTTGTTGATTTTATTATATTTCAGCATGGCTTGCTTTTAGCATTAGAATTTTGCCAAAGTCTTAATCCATGAGCTAGAAGACAGGAAGAAAGATAAGAATCATCCACTATGCTATCAAACGGGTTTTAAAGCAAATTATGACTAATTCAATTTAATGTTTTTGTCCATGGATGATTCATCATTATGTAACAACTAATGATTCTCTTTTGTATGTGACTTTCATTGATTTAAGTACACTTTTGATTCCATAATTTTAACATACTGTTTTAGTAGAAATGTTTCTAAATGCTTCTTTTGCTGTCATAGTAATCATATATACATGAAAGAGTTTACATTTTGTTATTTGAAATGTTACTAGATTAATTGTATAGTGGTGCACTAAAGGCCTATATTAATGTGTATTGACTGTAGGTTATACTTGAGGGATGTGGGGTGCAGCCCTAACTACTTCATGTATAATTAAGGAATTTTACTCCATATGATTCTTTGTCATGTTAATTATTAGTTTGCACTAAAACAACAATGGATTCCTGAAAAAAACATGTTTTAAATGTTACATACAAAGGTTGAATATTGC
Organism: Pleurodeles waltl; assembly: GCF_031143425.1. Classification (NCBI taxonomy): domain Eukaryota; kingdom Metazoa; phylum Chordata; class Amphibia; order Caudata; family Salamandridae; genus Pleurodeles; species Pleurodeles waltl. The sequence continues at coordinate 454,761,692 of NC_090451.1, forward strand.
AGTTCTGCACTATATTTAATGCAATGTATTAGCAAAGTTATTTAATTTTGAAGCTATTGTAACATAGACATTGAGAAAGCTTATTAATGAAGAATTTATAATTGTGAATGCTATGCGTTCCCTGCTTTATAAATGAATGGGCCATTTTAAATCTCATACTTAGCCTAAGTGAGGCCTGCAACGCCCCGTTTCCTGGCTGTGTCAAATAATTTTTAATCATTCTTGCTAGCATGACTTTTCTTTCAGATTTTGTTCCCATGAAATGCTAGCTTGGTAATAGATGTCCTAGTGTTCTACACATAGCGAGTCTGAGAAAGTGACATAGAGCACAGTACATTGAGGAACAGTGGAAATGGATTCTATACACTTGTTTCAACTCGTACAGATGAGCTAAGATGCATGCATTTGATATGATGGACTTTGGAATCTTTCCTGATGTTGCAGTTCCATGTCGTATGATGAACTTTCATTGGACAGTTACACCTTCTAAGTCATGTGGAGGGATGGATGAGTGAATCGCCTTGCACTATTGACTTTATTATACAGTTCCCCAGTGACATTCGTGGCATTCTTCAGGATTCTTCTTGTCCTTTCCTTTTAGGAGCAAACCCCTTCGACTCTGAGAGGTGCAGACCTCTCTACCCTTACCCTTAATTTCTGTTGAGACAGGGCCACTCACCTGAAAAGCAGGATGTCTGGAGGGACAATGGTATGCCCCCGACCTCCTGGAACACGTCCCAGCACTTCCTGATGGACACAGAAACCCCAGCAGGTGTCCCAAAAGGAAAGGGGGAGTGGAAGATAAAGAGACAAAACACTGCCACGTCTTGCCAGTCCAGCCAGGCCCCCTCCATCTTAGGGGGCAGGTCGTTGTTGACAGAGTGATAGTAGAGTTAGTGCACTCAACTTCCTTGAAACTGAATCACTCTTTCTGATATGGGCACGGGAGCGGTAGAAGTACACCGGGATGCTCCAGCACTTTTCTTGGATAATAATAACTGTTTGCACAAATACTAATTCTACATTACCAAAAACCCAAACTGAGCACTATAATAAGTACTGCAACACTAGGGCTGGCTTCACAGAGATTCACTGTTGCACATTACAATTAGAACTGTGGTTGCACTTATCATGCACAAGAAAGACAAACACGCGCATTAATTATATCACGTATAACTTTCCTGCATGCATAGGGTTAATCTAAAAGGAACAAATACAATCCAAGAAATACAAATGTCCACTCTGGGTTTAAACAGTTAGGGTGGCACAGTTTGGTTTGGTTTCACTGTGTGTGTGAAAAACAAGAGTTATACTATTAGAGAAAGAAAAGTCATGTAACTGCTCTTTTAAAATTGCACTGTCCCTTTTTGTAGTACTTGAGCTCAAGCAGATTTCCTGAAACACATTTAGGCAAGTAACTACAATAATAATGTAGAATGTCCATAAATGCATTTGTCTCTGCAAGATAAGCAAAAATACGAGGTCTGAAATACACAGCTGTTCTAGGAAAGCACGGCGCTCAAAGAAAAAACTCCCAGGAGAATACTAGTCACATAGCTGCAGTCTTTGCCAGAGTGCTGGAGGAATGCCTGGTGTCAGCTGTTATAGGAATGAAGAAAAGAATTGCCTCAAAAGTCCTGAATAAGAGGATGACAGCAGGGGTTTGACTGCCAAATCAGATGCTGAGAACAGGAAGCAAAACAAAGCCAAGCAGGAAGGCATGCTACACTCTGCTATTTATAGCCAATCAGGAAAGCAGTTGAGTTTCCACATGTGGTTGAGTCACCACCTCCAATTAGAAGCACATGTCTACACCACACCCAATTAGAAGCACATGTCTACACCTGTTCACATTAACAAACAAGCATTGGTAAAACAAGCATTGATAAAACCAATTGTGTAACACAGCACATTATGGGGGTCATTCCAACCCTGGCGGTCGGTGTTAAAGCGGCAGCCAACCCGCCAACAGGCAGGCGGTAAAAAAAATGGAATTCTGACCCTGGCAGAAACCGCCAACAGAGCCCGCCACTTTAACACTCCGACCGCCACGGCGGGACAAACAAACAGCGCGGCGGTCACCGCCAACAGACAGGCGGGAGACGATGTACCACCCACCCTATCACAACCCACCAATCCGCCACCTTTTCCGGGGCGGTAGCCCCGCCGATAAAAACACGGCGGAAACAGCCATTACGAACGGAAAACGCTCAACTCTACACACTCCACGAGGAATCTGGACAGCATGGAACCCGAACTACACATCCTACCAGCTATTGTCTTCCTGCTCCTCTACCAGGAGCATGAACGCCGGCGCAGAAGACAACGGTGAGTACTGCACCTATGACACAGGGGAGGGGGGAGGGAACAAATTACGGGGACACACATACGCGACACACCCACCCTCACCCTCACCCACAACTACATACACATCAATGCAGAGCAACAACTCAGAATGACACCCCCAAACCCCCCAGAAGAAAGCAAAGACAAAATAAAATGACCATGAAATTTGAAGTATATTGTACGGCTAAGTAAAAAAATATATCAAACATCAATAACTATATATACATATGTAAATTGTCCTGTCCAAATTGGGTATCAGCCATTGTTCGTGGGCCAATGGGCCTAAACACATGGGCAAAGCCCACACAGGATACCCGACTCCAATGGAGAGAACACTGCAGGGGCATCAGATAGCAAAACTACAGGCACCTCAGGGGGAAGGGAAGGGGGGGCACCTCAGCCAGATGAGTCCACAACGCCAGATCCACGAGGGGCCTCCATGGCCACTGTTCAATCCTGGGGAGTGCAAAGCCACAGTCTCACAAGTCTCTACAGTGGGTGGATTGCCCACTGTGCCATCCTGGGGAGTGCAAAGCCACAGTCTCACAAGTCTCTACAGTGGGTGGATTGCCCACTGTGCCATCCTAGGGAGTGCAAAGCCACAGTCTCACTAGTCTCTACAGTGGGTGGATTGCCCACTGTGCCATCCTGGGGAGTGCAAAGCCACAGTCTCACGAGTCTCTACAGTGGGTGGATTGCCCACTGTGCCATCCTGGGGAGTGCAAAGCCACAGTCTCACAAGTGGATTACAGACTCCACTGGTTCTGGAGGAGGCATGGTGCCCAGAGTGCTTCGTGCAGCCCTGCCCGACACAGATGCAGGCCTGCCCCTTCTGCCAATGGGCCAGCGGTGCTTGAGACGGCGGTGCCCAGCGGAGCGGTGCTTGAGATGAAAGGCCCAGCGGAGCGGTGCAGAGACGGCGGTGCCCAGTGGAGCGGTGCTTGAGATGAAGGGCCCAGCGGAGCGGTGCTTGAGTTGAAGGGCCCAGTGGAGTGGTGCAGAGACGGCGGTGCCCAGCGGAGTGGTGCTTGAGATGAGGGCCCAGCGGAGCGGTGCAGAGACGGCGGTGCCCAGCGGAGCGGTGCTTGAGATGAAGGGCCCAGCGGAGCGGTGCTTGAGTTGAAGGGCCCAGCGGAGCGGTGCAGAGACGTCGGTGCCCAGCGGAGCGGTGCTTGAGATGAAGGGCCCAGCGGAGCAGTGCAGAGACGGCGGTGCCCAGCGGAGCGGTGCTTGAGATGAAGGGCCCAGCGGAGCGGTGCTTGAGTTAAAGGGCCCAGCGGAGCGGTGCAGAGACGGCGGTGCCCAGCGGAGCGGTGCTTGAGTTGAAGGGCCCAGCGGAGCGGTGCAGAGACGGCGGTGCCCAGCGGAGCGGTGCTTGAGTTGAAGGACCCAGCGGAGCGGTGCAGAGAGGGCGGTGCTCAGCGGAGCGGTGCTTGAGATGAAGGGCCCAGCGGAGCGGTGCTTGAGATGAAGGGCCCTGTTCAGCGGTTCTTGAGACGGCGGTGCCCTGTTCAGCAGTTCTTGACTTGAAGGGCCCTGTTCAGCGGTGCTTGACTTGAAGGGCCCTGTTCAGCGGTTCTTGAGACGGCGGTGGCCTGTTCAGCGGTTCTTGACTTGAAGGGCCCTGTTCAGCGGTGCTTGACTTGAAGGGCCCTGTTCAGCGGTACTTGACTTGAAGGGCCCTGTTCAGCGGTGCTTGACTTGAAGGGCCCTGTTCAGCGGTTCTTGAGACGGCGGTGCCCTGTTCAGCGGTTCTTGACTTGAAGGGCCCTGTTCAGCGGTGCTTGACTTGAAGGGCCCTGTTCAGCGGTACTTGACTTGAAGGGCCCTGTTCATCGGTGTTTGACTTGAAGGGCCCTGTTCAGCGGTTCTTGAGACGGCGGTGCCCTGTTCAGCGGTTCTTGACTTGAAGGGCCCTGTTCAGCGGTGCTTGACTTGAAGGGCCCTGTTCAGCGGTTCTCGAGACGGCGGTGCCCTGTTCAGCGGTTCTTGACTTGAAGGGCCCTGTTCAGCGGTGCTTGACTTGAAGGGCCCTGTTCAGCGGTACTTGACTTGAAGGGCCCTGTTCAGCGGTGCTTGACTTGAAGGGCCCTGTTCAGCGGTTCTTGAGACGGCGGTGCCCTGTTCAGCGGTTCTTGACTTGAAGGGCCCTATTCAGCGGTGCTTGACTTGAAGGGCCCTGTTCAGCGGTTCTTGAGACGGCAGTGCCCTGTTCAGCGGTTCTTGACTTGAAGGGCCCTGTTCAGCGTTGCTTGACATGTGTGTCCAGGTCACCAGATCCGGCCATTACATGGATTTCACTCCCCACCTGACATGTGGCTGCCGGGCCCTTCGTGCACATCTGTCTTCTCGCTTGCGGGGCCCTCCTGTGCTGCCGTCCCGGGCCCGTGGGTGTCCTCCTGCACACCTGGAATGGGGCTGGTGGGGCCCTCCTGGGCAGCTCGCCTGCTGCCGGACTTGTCGGGCGTGCTGCCCTTGCCACCCTTCCCTGCTCGTCTGTGGCCCTTTCCTCCCTTAGGCGGTGTGCCAGGTGGCACCCCACTCCCTGACGGAGCCAGGGTAGTGCTTTTGGAGCCTGCTGTCTTTGGCCTGTCGCGCCGGGCACTGGCTTTCTTGGCTTTTTTTTCTGGGGGTGGGCTGGCTGTCTCTTTACTCCTTGCCGAAGTAGCTGGCCTTGAAGTTGGTGGACTCCAAAATCCTTGGACTATTGTCTTTGTAGGTCCAGGTATTGTGGTGGCTGAGGTGCTGATTGGAGTCTTATGAGATGGAGGGGGTGGGTCAGTTGTTGGAAAGAGGTCAAGGTTGGAAAGGAAAATCAACTTAGAAAGACAGGGACGGGTAGTTGTAGTGGGTATGGGAGTGGAGGAAGAGGATGTGTTTGAAGGAGAGTGAAGTCTGGTGTCTTTGGGTGCAGGTGCTTGTGCTGGAGGCTGTCGTGAGGTGGATGGCTGTTGGGTGGGTGGCTGCCTGCGTTTGTGTGGTTTGGAAGAGGGGGTGACAGACACACTGGGAGAGGACAAAGGGGACGTGTAAATGGTAGTGGGGGTGGTGACTGCACGTGTGTGGAGTGTTCTGGTGGGTGTGTGAGTGGAGACGTCACAGGGAGGGAGGAGGGAGACAAGGAGGAGGGGGACACAGAGGAGGCAGTGGCTGTTGGCATGTCTGCATGTGGATGTTGCTTGGGTGAATGCTTGTGTGATGTGTGGTGCTTATGTCTGGATGAGCTGCCCTTGGGTGTTGAGGTGTGTGCAGGCTGGTCTGTAGGTGTGTCTGGGATAGGCAGAGGTACAGGGGAGTGGGACTGGGTTGAGGAAGTTGGAGGAGAGAGGCAGGAGACAGGGACAATGGCTGCCGTCAGTGCTGAGGCCAGAGCGTTGAACGATCGCTGATGGGCAGCCTGACCCGAATGAATGCCTTCCAGGTATGCATTACTCCGGTGCACCTCCCTTTCTACACCCTGGATGGCATTCAAAAGGGTAGACTGCCCAACAATGAGTGTCCTCAGGAGGTCAATGACCTCCTCACTGAGGGCAGCAGGGGTAACTGGGGCAGGGCCTGAGGTGCCTGGGGCGAAGGAGATGCCCACCTTCCTGGGTGAGCGGGCACGGGGCGAAGGCTGAGGGGCTGCTGGGAGGGCGGAGCTGGTGCGCTGGGTGGCGGCTGTACCTGTTGTTGCGGGGGGGGAAGGATGTTGCCGCCACCACAAGGGAGCTCCCTTCTGAGGACGTGTCTGTGTCGCTGGTGTCACCACGTGTCCCTGCTGTGGAGCTCCCCTCGCCCTCCGTCTCACTGGTGAAATCCGAGTCAGTTGCATGGCCCTCCATGGCCATGTGAGATGCAGCTCCCTCGTGCTCCGATGCCACTTCTCCTCCGCCTGATGATGCTAATGCACACATGAACAGGATGACCACCAAAAAACGGGGTGGGGTGGAGAAACAAAGACATGTTGAGTGCATGCTTTGGCGACCCCGTTGGCGGAGAGGACAGACACAGAAGCCCCCTGCACTACGCCGCGCACTTGGGGTACACTACTCAATCCGTGGGACATGGCCTACAAGCCTATGGACGACAACTCCACGCATAGGTGACACAGGGCCATGAATAGCTGTACTAGGCAACCTACAGAGGTGGGGGGCGGGGGCACAGCGCCATGCCTAACGGAGGGGCCTAGCCTACAGAAATCGCCCTGGCCTGGGGATACCCACAGCCCTCCTCCCCCACCCAGACACCTCCAATGTGCGCAAAGTCAGCAGAATGTGCTTGTACTCACCCCCTTGTGTCTGCTGTGATGTCCTCACGCGCCCATCCAAATCGGGGTAGGCCACCGCCAGGATCCGGGACATCAGGGGGGTCAAGGTACGACTGGCACCCCTCCTAAGTTGGGAGGCCATCCCCAGCAGAGCCTCCGCGGTCTTCCTGCTCCCGCGGCGGATGTCCTCCCACCTCTTCCGGCAGTGGGTGCCTCGTCTGTTGTGGACCCCCAGGGTCCGGACGTCCTTGGCGAAGGCACGCCAAATGTCGATTTTCTGATGGGCGCTGACCTATGTGACATGTACAGGGGGAGAAAATGAAAAATCATCACCTTCTGCATGCTCGATGTGAGTGGCCCCCCATCAACACCCTTGCCATGTGGCACATGCTCTCATCTGTCGTTTGATGCATGCCTCATTCGCTCCCCTCCCCACCATCTTTCAGTCACCCCACTCAACCCAGGCATTGGCCACAAAGCATGGTCCCAGTGTACTTACCTGTTGGTCTGGAGGATCGTAGAGTAGCGCATACTGGGGGAGGACCCCATCCATGAGTTTCTCCAATTCTTCTGAAGTGAAGGCAGGGGCCCTTTCCCCAGTCGCAGCAGCCATTGTCTCTTCCAGACCGAGGTCACAGCAGCACTTTCAGTATAGGTCCTCTCCTGTGGATGATCAGGTATCGAGTGATTAAGCAGATAGAAAATGGCGGTCACGCCCGCGGCGGTGTGTACCGCGACCGCCGGCGCACATCGTCATTGGCTCCTGAAACCCATAGGGTTCAATGTTAACCAATGCGGCTTTGCGCCGCGGTCTTCGACCGCCTACCGCCGCGGTGTGCCACGCCAGCGCATTGACATCACATCCCACTGTCGCACTTCACAGGTCAAGCAGCCGCCATTTCAAGGGCCCCCATATCTTAATTTCTACTGCGTCACACATGCCTAGGCCTTGCATCAACACTCATACAAAGCCATTCAATGCATTGAGAATCATGTACTGTGCAAGCTGTGGTTACGTACCTGTGGGTTGATAGACTCTGTGCTCCATGTTGTCCTTCCTAGGCACCGTCCGCTACGACTTGCGATGAGATGGAGGAATCTTCCCGTGTACAGACCGCTGGTGGACCTGTCGACAATGGAAGAAAGACATGTCATACTGACATACAGGCTTGACAGAGCCACTATACAGGATCTGTGTGCCCAGCTGGAGCCAGACCTGATGTCACCCATCCGCCAACCCACAGGGATCCCCCCTCTAGTGCAGGTTCTGTCAGTACTCCATTTTTTGGCAAGTGGGTCATTTCAAACAACAGTGGCCATTTCATCAGGGATGTCTCAGCCTATGTTTTCCAAGGTGTTGTCCAGAGTGTTGTCTGCCCTGCTGAAATACATGCGGAGCTACATTGTTTTCCCTGAGGTGGGCGATTTGGCTACAGTGAAGGGCGATTTCTATGCGCTTGGACATATTCCCAACATCATTGGTGCAATTGATGGGACACATGTTGCTTTGGTCCCCCCCAGCACGAGTGAACAGGTGTACAGGAACAGAAAAAGTTATCATTCCATGAATGTCCAGGTGGTCTGTTTGGCTGACCAGTACATCTCCCATGTAAATGCCAAGTTCCCTGGGTCAGTGCATGACGCGTACATCATGCAAAATAGCAGCATCCCTTACGTGATGGAACTACTTCAGAGACACCGTGTGTGGCTAATTGGTGACTCTGGTTACCCCAACCTGTCATGGCTACTGACCCCAGTGAGGAATCCCAGGACAAGGGCAGAGGAATGGTACAATGAGCCCCATGGGCGTACTAGGAGGGTGATCGAGCGGACCTTTCGGCCTCCTGAAGGCCAGGTTTAGGTGCCTCCATATGACAGGTGGATCCCTAATGTACTCACTAAAGAAGGTGTGCCATATCATCGTGGCCTGCTGTATGCTTCACAACCTGGCTTTGCGACGCCAGGTGCCTTTCCTGCAGGAGGATGGTCCAGATGGTGGTGTTGTGGCAGCTGTGGAGCCTGCGGAGAGTGAAGAGGAGGAAGACGAAGAGGACGACGCAGACAACAGGGACACAGTAATACAGCAGTATTTTCAATGACATACAGGTAAGAATCAACACCGGCATTTTACATTTACTTAAAGTCTCCTGCCTCTCTACTGTCTGAGTTTCCCCCCAGTGTATGTTAACTGAGTTGTGACTTTCCCTTCCAATTTCAGAGATGTGGGCCCCACTCCGTGACCTCTGCTTTGTTTCCCCATGGACTACAGCTGTGTGACAGTGGTATGTTGTCATCACAATGTAACTGGACATTTTGGCACGGTTCTGTGTAATACATTTGTTCAAAAATACAGACAGACTCCAGATTATTTTTGTGCAATAAGTGTGTTTATTAAAGTGCTTAATTTTGGGTAATGGTTGCAATTCGGTGATGGGTGATGGTGGAGTAATGTCCATGGCAGAGTCCAGATTTTCAGTCTCACAGGTGCATTGTCCATATGCCTGTGGAAGGTGGAGCAGGGGCAGTTTAAGGTTGGACAGGGTGACAATGTCAGACAGTGGGATGACAATCAGGGGGTATCCTTTCCTGGCAGGGGTCTTGGCATCCTACTCTGTCTTCTTCCTAGATCTCAGGCCCGCTTGCGGGGTGGTTCTCCTTCTGCAGGGGGTGGGGTTCTGGTGGCCTGTTGTTCTTGTGTCGGGGCCTCCTGTCCACTAGCGCCGGCAGAGGTGGTAGCCTGTTCTTGGTCCATGCTAGTGACAGGGGCCCTTTGTGGTGCCACATGGTCCCGCAATGTGCTGACAATCTGATTGAGAGCCACAACGATGGTGCCCATTGCGGAACTGATGTTTCTGAGTTCTTCCCTGAACCCCATAAACTGTTCCTCCTGCAGTACCTGGATCTCCTGGAACCTGGCCAGGACCGTCGCCATCGTCTCCTGGGAGTGGTGGTATGCTCCCAGGATGGAGGATAGGGCCTTGTGGAGAGTGGGTTCCCTGGGCCTCTCCCCCCCCTGTCGCACAGTAGCCCTCCCAGTTCCCCTGTTTCCCTGGGCCTCTGTCCCCTGGACCGTGTGCCCACTACCACTACCCCCAGGTCCCTGTTGTTGTTGGGGTGGTGGGTTAACCTGCGTGCCCTGTAGTGGTGGACACACCGCTGCTTGACGTGTCCTGGAGACAGAGGCATGGGCCCGCTGGGTGGGTGCTGTGCTTGTGTTCCCAGAGGGGGGTAGGTCTGCTGTGGCCTGTGGCTGTCTGAGGGGAACCGACTGTCCCGAGGTCCCCGATGGGCCGGGCTGGTCATCTGGGTCCAGGGAGACAGAGCTGCTGTCATCACTGTGGGCCTCTTCTGGGGGTGGAATGGACATTTCTGGACCCTCCTGGGTGGTGTCGTGGCGTTCGGGTCCTGCAGGGGTATAAGAGTATGGTTATTGCTTCTGTGTGTGCCATAGCGTGCAATGGGTGGGTGCCTGTGTACCCCAGTGCTGGCATTCCCTTCTGGGGGCTGTTGTGACAGTGGTTTGGGGGGGATGGGTATGTGCAGTGGGCATGCTTAGGTGATGGGTGTCCATGGTTTGTGGTCGCATGCAGGGCTTGGTGTTGGGATGGGTGGGTTGTGATGGTGAGACATTAGCAAGGAGGATGTGTGATGGGGGTGGGGGTATGATTTGGCATGCCGGTGGGTGAGGGGGGATGAAGTAGTTGAGATTAGACTTACCAGAGTCCATTCCTCCGCCTACTCTTGCGAGGCCCTCAGGATGCAGGATCGCCAAGACCTGTTCCTCCCATGTTGTAAATTCTGGGGGTGGAGGTGGGGGTCCGCCGCCAGTCTTCTACACTGCGATGTTGTGTCTGGATACCATGGAACGCACCTTCCCCCGTAGGTCGTTCCACCGCTTCCTGATGTCGTCCCGATTTCGTGGATGCTGACCCACAGCGTTGACCCTGTCCACAATTCTTTGCCATAGCTCCATCTTCCTGGCAATGGTGGTGTGCTGCACCTGTGTCCCGAAGAGCTGGGGCTCTACCCGAACTATTTCCTCCACCATGACCCTGAGTTCAGCGTCTGAAAACCTGGGGTGTCTTTTGGGTGCCATGGGGTGGTGTGGATGAGGTGTGGGGTGGTGTTTGTGGTGATGAGTGTGGGGAGTGTGGTGGTGTGTGGTGTTTTGTGCGTGGATGTTGTGTGATTGATGGTGTAATGTGCCTGTGAATGCTCTGTACTAGCTGGTGGTGTCTCTCTCTGGCCTTAGTCAATAAATGGTGGTCGTAGGGGTTTGTGGGTGATGTGGGTGTGTGTTTTATATTGTGTTGGGTGTGTGGGAGTGGTGTTTGTATGTGTATCAGGTGTGTGTATTTAAAAATGTCCAATGTGGCAGTGTTATGGAGCTGTGTGTGTATTTTGACCGCAGCGGTGTGTACCGCCAATGGAATACCGCGGTTGAAAGACCGCCGCGTGGATTCGTGTGACGGAATGGAATGGGCGTATTTCTGTTGGCGTGACGGTGGAGGTTTGGTCATCGCCAGTTTTTCGCTGGCCGTTGGTGTGGCGGACTTTTGTGGATGTCGGGTTTTTGGTGGTTTGCCTGTTGCGGGTCAGAATGACCGTGGCGGTTTCCCGCACCCGCGGCGGTGTTATGGCAGTCTTCTGACCGGCGGTAAGCGCCTTTTACCGCCGAGGTCAGAATGACCCCCTATGTGTACTTAGAAACATGAAGGTTTAACCAAGAACAGAGATATGATTTAACCCTAATCCCTGGGGATGCTGACAGATAACCCAGGAGGCACCTTGGGGATTCCTGACAATTTAATTGCTTTGCTGAGACTTAGAAATCCCCCCCGACTCCAAGAAGAAGACTGTTGAACAAGCTTCTGACATGGTGAGGTTTTCCTTTTTTACATACTTTTTGCCAAACTTTGGTTAGTCACCTTTTGCCCCAGATGTCATTTTTATAAAATTGACTTTGCTCTTTTTCTTTTTAATTTTTGTCCAAATGTGTTTAGTCCAGCACATGTTAACTTTTGATTTGCTAATCTATAGGGTTTTCCTTTGCCCTATCAGGCTAAATGTAGAAGACTTTTAAATTGCCCTTATGCTTAAAATACCTGATCAGTGCTTGTTTTTACACATCATATTATCTTGTTGCTGTTTTATATTTTCGTTGTTGAATGTTTGGTTCTTTTGATGTGAGTTTGTTTGAATCTTTTTCATCACCTTGGTCAACCAATGGTGATTCTGTATCTTTTTAACTTTGGGTCTGATTTAGATCTTGGCGGAGGGGAATACTTTGTCACAAACATGACGACTATCCCATCCACCATATTAAAATCCCATTTATCTCATGCGGATCATAATATGGTGGATGAGATAGCCGTCACGTTTATGATGGAGTATTCCATCCTCTGAGTTCTAAATCAGGCCGTTTGTCTTGAGAACTGTCTACATAACTTTGAGTCTGAGCTTGTAATAAAACCCCTTAACCTTATTGCAGACTGAAGTTTTCCTTGTTTGGCCACATTGGTTATACTGTCATTTTATATTTTGTTGCTTGAAGGGATCCTGATTTAACTATTTCACCACCCCTTGACTCCGGGTGAAAAAGTTTAGTGACTTCATTTGAAGCATAGTCCCTGGGAAACAAATGCTTTATCAATACTTTAAAGAAACTCATAGATTAGGGAGTCCCTTATAACATACTTGAACTCCCCAGTGCCTTCTACTGAAGTACCTGGGTTGAAAATAAACTAGGAAATTTCAGATTTCAAGGGATCAAATTTAAACAAATAAAGGGCTCAAACAAAGCTAAACTTTAACTTGATTGTTGCTGATTTGAGTTGTGTTAAAATTATGTAAATATGTCTCACCAAAGTTAGAGCCAGTATCTTCCAGTTCACCCTCCTGTCTCACTCTGTCACCCTGTCCACCTTGAACTTCTGGGTAGCACTGGCATTAGTGTTCTCTAACGAGAGCTCTCAGCCTTGACGTAATAAAGTTATATGCACATATTGCAACTTAATGTTAATAAAACTAAAAACACATTTTTTGAGTGGAAGTAAAAAATATGTAATCAGATGCCACATGAGCAAATTATGTTGGAGCGGGTACCTGCTAATAATTGTAAATTTGTTTGGCTAAAGGATAAGGGAGGCTATTGTCAGTTATTAGCTTTATTGAAACCAAAGGCCTCAGCATTACATATATGATTTCAAAATTAATTTAAAGTTTGACTGCAGCATCATTTCATCAGATCATTCAAGTATTATTGGTAAAGTGAACGTCAACTTTACCTTATGAGGTAGTTGCATTTTTAGATAAACTGGCGAGATCAACCGATGTGACCCAATGCCAATCCTGTAGGACATTTTTTGGCCTCTTAAAAGCCATAGGGGGTGATTCTAACATTGGCGGGCGCAATTCGGAAAGCGCTGGTTTTCTTCACGCTATTGCGTTAAATTTTTGCGCGAAAACTGCCCTGTCAGCAGAGGAGACCCAAAATGGATCCCAGATGCCACAACAGACCCCAGGAGGATGAGAGCAGACCAGGAACCAGCCAGGAGGATCCATACAGGAACCAGGACATTTAAAAAAAAAAAAGAAAGTGTTGCTTCAGTGAAGAGGAGCAGGAAATCCTGGTGAAAGAGGTGACGGAACACCAGCACCAACTTTTCATCTCCTCTAAATTGCCACTCAGTAGGAGAGAGGCCATATGGAAACAAATAGTGGACAAGATCAACAGTGTGGCTGAAGAACGCCGCACAGTCACTGAGTGTAAGAAACGCTGGCATGACTGCAAACGTAGGACAAAAGAGAAAATGGCCAGGAACAGGAAGGCAGCAATGCAGACTGGAGGGGGGAGTCCAGCACAACAGGAGGCCCTGGACCACATGGAGGAGATGGTCGCAGCCGTCATCCCGGAGGAGATCGTCACAGGGATTCAAGGACTGGACAGCGCAGACTACCACGACACAACGCACATGCAGGGTAAGTCGCATGGGGAATTCAAATGCAATAATGGGGACTGTAAGCAGGGGGGGATACCTACTACACAATGCATGTAAGTCAGCACATATATGAAGTGGCATGGGTAAAGGGGCACGGCAGGGGGGCATGCCCAGCACAGACCGAAGCTGGGGCACGACAAAATACAGCAACAACAACAGTCCCATGGGGACATCCTGTAATGACAACAATAGAGCCAAGGGAAAGCAGCGACAGGTGGGAAGGCCACTACCTCAAATCCACATCCAGGCACTTGTATTGCAAAATCTATCCTACATCAACTAGGTCCCTATCAGTAATGCAGTAGGCAAAACAACAACTGCAATGTAACGGCCACAACAGTTGACAATAACACCTCTCATCTCTGTGCAGCTATAGTACCAAATGGCAGGAACCTCCCCATGGAACATACATACCTAAATTAGGGGGTGGGGATGACATCCGCAACTATTCATAGAAATAAGACAAAGGCACCAGTACACTCAAATGCCGAATGTCCATACCTGACACATACATAAGCCTAAGTAAACAGCAATAGGAGCCACACACCACTAACAACACACACATGCTGCATACGTCACAGTCCCTCGCGTGCCTGGCTAACAAGGCTACATCACTAATGTCATACTGCTCAGACAACAACATTGAGGAGGGGACACAGGCAACTGGTCACTGAAACACACCTGCAAAGTCTGACAAACAAATAGGACATTCATACGATAAACAGGCCAATCCAGTAAGACACACATGACCCAACATCATCTTCAAACATCAACAATGTTTACATCCATACCACATCCTAACATTGACATGCATAGGTAATGCCACGTAACATGTACAGTTCATGCAATGTGAATAAAAAGTGTATGGGGCAGGGCCTGAGAGGCAAGTGTGCTGGCAGGGCAGTCACAACACCCACAGTCAGTCAAAGTGTATTGTGGCAAGTGTAACGTATACTTTGCGCATTAGCCTCAGGCTGGAGGCCTTTGTGCATCTTACCCTGAATGTACTTATACTCATTTGCTCACATCTAAGAGCCTCAGAGCACTTTGCACTAAATGATTCTCATTGCCCTTCCTATCAGTTAATTTAGCAAATAGCCAGTCCTAAGGTGTTGTCAATTAGTCAAATCACACTGTTTTGCCTACTTCTGCACTGGAGTTTGCCAGAACATATTCACTCTGTGCCCCAGTCAAGGATACAGTCTGGTATGTTGCTGATAGATGTGGTAGGGGTTAAGGTTTGGCATTCCTGCGTAGGGAAACTTTGTCATCACGATGACATATGACTTATAAAATCACTTCCTTGTCCCAAGATATGCAAGAGGGAGTTTCCAAACAGAGAAACACAACTAGATGCTGCCTGCCTTGCTGCTGATGCACAACCAGATCACAGCCCATTCCTCTGATATGAGGGATGATGTCTCCCCTGTGATTCAGACAGGCAAGCTCCAAACTTAACATGCTGTGCTATACATAGAACAAGCAGAGGGAGAGTAGAAACTGTTAGGCACCATGATAGCTCTGTACTAATGTATTACTCTCCTGCGGACTATTTCAATTCTAACAGTGTGTATTGTTTGGGTTATTGTGGCTCACACCTAAATTTCAACAAGTCAGTTGTACAATGAAACCTCATATTAAACAAATACTGTCTTTGTCATTTGTGTATGGTAACATACCGGAAAAGACATAATAGTGTAGGATCTGAGTGACCACGACTTGCCTGAGAAGTTCCAAAGATGTCAGACCAGAGGCACTGCTAGTTAGTCTGAGCAAAATGAAATATCAGGGTGACAGAGTTATTTACAAGTGGGTCAGACTTAGTCCCCCACACCATTAGCTATCCTGCTGCCTAGAAAGCCAGTAATCACATGTAGGATAATGAGAGCCCACCCAACAAAATGTCCCTCCATAACAATAGTTAAACACCGAGGGAGGAGTAGGACCAAAAGACGCCTATTCCTAAATAATTACAAAGCAACACCTCGAGGCGATCTGGCAGACATGTCTGATAGCTCCATATCATACATGTGACACACAGGTGGGCCATAGGCCTACAACAATGCCCTATGACGGACAGCAGATACCAAGACAAACACAGAGCACAAAGTTAAGGCATACCAAGGCTTGTATCTTAGTGCAAAATTGTCACAACACAGACACACTAATTGTACCCTGTTTCATTGCAGAGGAACACGGATCTCCTGCCGATATGCCTGTCCATGAGTTCCCTGATGACATGGATGACGAGCCCATAAACCTCCCACAAGAGACCATTCAAATGGTCCTTGAAAGCCTCCAAACCCCACCTTCAGTCACAAGGAGGAGCACAGAAGAAGCAGCCACCACAGGAGAACCACCCGCCATCCCAATTGTAAGACCTGCCAGCTCCAACACAGCTGAGGACTCTGACGACACTGGCACCAGCTTTGAAAGAACTGTCGTTGGGGTCCAGTGGGAGCTGGCCAAGGAGGTGCGGGTGGGGATGTAAACTATGGCAGCCAGCCTTGAGGGGGTGCGTTCGTGCATGTTGTCAACTGCTGATCAGGCAGCTGCAATGCAAGCCCGAACATCGCTCTTGGAGGAACTTTTAAAAACACAGAAGGAAATCTGCACAGCTGTCATCCAGTTGACACAACAACTCCAACTGCAAGCCAGTCAACGTGTGCACGAATGCAACATAGAACCCCTCAGGGCCGACCTGGCTGCCTACCATCGTGATGTGGCTGCCATTCTGAAAAACCAGCAGGCCCTCCTTGCTGCAGTACTGCCCTTCATAACTCGACAGGGAGCAGCCCCCGGGATGTCTGCCTCCATGTCTTCTAACACTGAGGTGTGTGTTGCCCCTTCACAACCAACAACAACAAGGACACACCAGGCAACACACACATCAGAAGAAGAAGACATGGAACAGATAACATTCACACGCAAGAGTACCCGGAAGCCCTAGTCCCTGCACCATGGCCTACTCTGACCAAGGTCCTACGTTTTGACAAATGCCAGTCTCACTACAACTACACTCAATGACTGTTTGGCAATCCACTGTATGACTTGTCCCCATTGCCAGTGAATGTCTCTCTCCTTCTATTTGGCAATTCCTGTTCCTCTGCACTGTCTGTGACATCACCCCAGGATGTCAGGAGCATCATCCACACCCCATCTGTAGGATCACCATGTAAGAATGCACCAGAACGGACTCAGCTAACATTGTGAATGGACATTTTGCACTACAGCACCTATAAATAAATATCACTTGCACACCTATTGTGTCTCTGTGTTATTTCACACTCCAACTGTGCAGTACATAACTCCAAAGTGGCTGTGTGGCAACCATGTCGATTCTCTATACTACTGTCCTGATTTCATGTATACTGAAACATCTGTGCAGTGGCCAGGAATGCATCATAGCCTTACTATACTGAGGAAAATAACTGATGAAGGGACTAAGCACACACAATCATGCTGTGTTGGACAGAATGATGCACCATCTATAGCTATTCTAGACAACTAATGGTGGCTGAGAAATGTAGGCACCATGCAATACTTAAATAAGAAATAATGCTGTAAAATGTAAGGAATCATTAACAAATTACACTGCATCAATCACCCTTACGGAGTATACTTCCATGAGTGAAAGTCATGCTGAATCAGTACACACATGATGTAGGTCAGCAATGACAGCAACAAGACAAGAGTGTGAACAATTCCTCATCTACAAAGATCTCCCTGAACTTCACACTGCTGTCCGACCTATCTATGTACCCACAATAACAAGTCTGGAAGCACTCTTTGTGAAGTAGGATACATGCCAACCCAAAACCTTGATGATCAATGCACACTACCAATGGTGGGTCTCCCACATGGTGGATACTTACCAAGTTAGCACACGGGTAGCTGGCATGTTAAACCTCAATATCCTGGGGATAGCGAGCATATGACACAAATGTCATACTAAAACATTCTGCTACACTGATGTCAAGGCCATGATAATGTAGCACCTAACGCATCATGTAAAGGGTTAACTAAATTTTTATTTCAATGAAGTAATAAAAGAGGCAACTAAGGGAAAGGTAAACCTACACTAATCTAAGCTGACTACTACTAACCCACAACTGTCCCTAACTAACCTAAGCTAAACTTACTCTACACATGTAATGAAACGATCTAAACATCAACCCCCCACCCACCATTATGAGACAAGACACATGCAGGACAACACTTACTAACCTACACACATACTATACTATCCTAAACAAACATATTGGTAATATTTTTTTAATGTTATTTTTATTTTATTTTTATTTTATTTATTTTTAAACAGGAATCCCAACATTGCCCCCCACCCACACAAAAATATAAGATAGAAAGAATAAGGCCCCCCCCCACCCTCTTCCCTGACACTAACTAAGCTAATTACCTATACTTATCCTATAACTAACCCCCAAAACCCAACTAACAGTATAAAATAGGAAAGAGGTGAGAGGGGAGGGGTAAAAGTTCAGGAGGGCAAAAGTACTACAGATTTGCCCTCCGTAGTGTGCGCCTGATGGAGTGGACCTTCTTTTTCACATAACTCATGTCCTCCCTCAGGTTGTCCACCTTTTTAACCAACTTGTCCAATTTTCGGGACAATGCCAGGAAGGCAGCTGGGTCGACAGGAGGGTCTGTGCTGGTTTGCGTGCCGGCGGAGGTGGATGTTGTGGCAGGAGTTGTGTGGCCACGGGACAGTCCTGCTACCACCACACGGCTGGGTCCAGGTCTGGAGGAAGATGCTTGGTCCGTTGCTGGGTCCACTTGGGCAGACCTGGTGGATGTGGTGTCGGTGGTTGTTGGTGGCACTGTAGGGGGAGCCTGTGGTGTGGCCCACCACGCCCCGGAGGCCCGATCTGAATGGTACTTGCGGGCCATCCTCCGATACCCACACTGCACCTGCAGGATGTGCCTGTATCTCATCGGACGGCGCTCAAAATGGTTGCGATCTGCGGCACTCAGGTTTGCAGCTGTGAAGAGAAAAGGCAAATATTTAGCTTTGGATTTGCATTGGGTGGAATACCACAATGGGTCATTTGTCCATTACTAGAAATGTATTGGTTGCAGCAATTGTCACAACATAGTTCACGGAAAGGCTCAGAGGAAGTACATGTGAAACATGCATACATAAGGGCATATCACACCTAGCATATCCATGTCTCTACATGATGGATGGCATCACCCTAAACGACTCATCCAAATCATACCTAAGGCATTTGACATCATGGCAGCACCTCTTCTGCATACTGACTTCACTACATATGTCATTCTATGTGATAACAATCACACTCCTCACTCAATGGCATTTGGAATTAGTTGTGTACTAAGATTGAACCCATGGGCCAGAATCAAATGTCAGCACTAGGGGCCAGATGTAGGAATTTGGAAAATGCAACTAGCAATTTGCAATGCAGAACAGTGTCTCTGACACCGTCTGCGAGTCGCTATGGGGTCGCTAAGACCCACCTCATGAAATATCAATGATGTGGGTTCCAAGTTGCGCCACCTTAGCGACTATGGGCACTCACGGGGATGGAGGCCTGCTGGGAACAGCAGACCTCCATGGACGTGACTGCTTTTAAATAAAGCAGGTTATTTATCCCCAAGTGTAGGCCGTTTACCTGAAAGGAAAATGAGCTGCAATGAGTAAAAAATCACAACAATTTCAATCTTGGAATATTTCACGGTAATTAGTGGTCCCTTAGACCACTGGCTGTTTTGTACAGGATTATTTCGGTCCACTCACAAAGGTGAAGGGTTACAATGGGGACCCCTTCCAGTTAGCAAGTGGGTTACCATCCACTTCAAGTGGATGATAACTGCGACTCACTTTGCAACCACGTACTCGGTTGCAAATGGGATTGCCTACCACTGTGAGTTGCAAGTAGGTCTGGAAAACCCCTTTATATTTTGCATTTTGAAAAGCATTTAGCTAATATGTTCATGACCACCAAATACATTTCGGAATAGGAAACAGACGTTTGCAACTCACAAACAGAAATGTATGCCATTTGCAACGTGTACACAGTTTGCTACATCTGGCCCTAGGTACTAACTCAAGTCACAAAAGGTGTCAAGTACGTGTAACATACTGGTTGCTACAGTCCTAGGTACCCTGTTTCACAGTAACATCCCAGTCTTTGTGGGTGGTGTGGGAAGAACAACCAACAATCCCATGTTCAATGCACACCCAGGAGTGTATAGAAAGTTCAACAAGTATGTGCCTTCACACACAACACCTATGAAGGGCTAGCAACACGTTGTAGTCAGCCAAATATTGTCACATCCCAGGTCCACACATGTCAAAATGATATGACTTAGGCCAACATGACATACTATCAGTGAGGCATGTTTTACAACACACACAGAGGAGGTAGAACACCCATTCTCATGATTCAACAGAACACCTAGGCCATTGCACTCAAGTCACACACACTTCTAGTTCACCTTGTGGAAGTACATGCCCCCGGAAGATCCGACCTACAGTGTACACAGTCCATCCTCAACTAGGAAGAAGCACTTGTCATCAGAGCCATGTGCCTAAGCTATCTGGGAGACTGTCAGTCTGATATGCAGACTCAGTTCATGGCAAGTCCCTGACCAAGTCTAACATTGACCAGTGTATTCCAAATGAGTCATCCCATTCCCCATTGCCGCACAACTGGAATGA
Organism: Pleurodeles waltl; assembly: GCF_031143425.1. Lineage (NCBI taxonomy): Eukaryota > Metazoa > Chordata > Amphibia > Caudata > Salamandridae > Pleurodeles > Pleurodeles waltl. The sequence continues at coordinate 454,781,988 of NC_090451.1, forward strand.
CCTACAGCCCCTCAATCTGAGAGATGGCTAGGTATTGCTTTACAGAAACATAAGTCCTATTTGATATCACACTAAAACAACAATGCCAATGAACGGCGAGCGCATCAAATCATGAATTCTCTTGAACACACAGTAATCCATCATGCTTCATTACCAAACAATGAAAATAGCACTCAGGCGACACTCACTGTAGGTATCGGGGTCGTCAAAATGTGCCACCTCTCCCACGGTGTACGGGGCTGGTCCACCTGTAAAGCATGAAAGGAAGAATATACTCAGACTGGGTGAACTGACAAATAATTTCAGTTACAATGACACTGTGTGAATATGACATGGTAATGATAGACTTTCCCACATGCTCATACTGCATGGATGACTTTGTATTCAACATTATCATTGGATGAGTCTCCTGCTACAGTGACACACCCTACTACACACATGCAGTGGCCAGGACAGTCATGTGTCGTCCAAGTTAACCCTCCATTAGTATGCCCCAACAATAATGTTATCCATACATCTCAGCATGTGCATCCCAGAGAGACATTCCAAAACTGGTTCCATGAGGACTGCATGACCACTCACAATCAAACAGGCTAGGTGGACATGTTCAACACACAGCAACCACACACACATGTGACATATGTGTGGACAACATAACTCACTTCATGTGACGTGAAGGCAACACACATGTATAGCATCATCATGTGTTTCTAATTTTCTGTCTAGCTATGGCGTCTACATATGTAGGTATGTTGTTTCTACATGACTTACTCACTGGCCATTATGACCACTAGAGTACAAATAGAGCCGTTCACGTGTTGCTTGTCTGACACAAATGCAACACTACATTACATACAGCTATAGCCATCTGGTATGTGTTGCAAAAATGAGCCATCGGACTGGTAGCATTGGTCTTCCTACACATTCTGCAACAAATACCCATTAGGGCACATATGGATACCTTTGTAGCGCATCATTTGCATCATTTTGTGACGCAGAGAGGGGGCTAATTAGCAAAATACAGATAGATGTTGCAATTTGCTAGTGTTATTGCGTGAAAATGTGTTGCAAAAATGGGGATATATGTGTATAAACATGGGCCTAGGTTTCAGTAGCATTACACACAGTCAGCTACTTATTTAGCAGATTGGCTAACAATCATCACATGTTCCCACACAGATTTCTATTATTCCCATGTAATTGATTTGTACTCACCAACATGGCCACCAATCCTGAGTCCCAGGTGGTCCAGCAGGTCCTGTTCCCTGGTGATCAGATCTGCCCAGCGGTGCTTCAATTGATGGACATTTCGCATGCTCCCGTAGACCCGGACCAGGTGATGGCGCACCTTCTCCCACCGGATTTTCCTAGCCTCCGTGTGATACCCCTGTATCACACGGCCCCCAGCCTCCAGCATCAGTGGGAGGAAATGGCTAACTAGCCATATGAACCCCCCCAATTCATCTTCACCCATCCTGGACAGGCGAGGCCTACCTGACATATTGACAGCTAGAAAAATGGACAAATGAAATAAGAAAGTAAAAGTGGGAAATGGGGAAAGGTAGAGGTGTGAAAGAAAATGAAAAAGGAGAAAAATAGCCCAACTAACCCCCCAAACTATGCTACCCACAACAGACTCCCACAGACAATACAAACAATCACAGGAATAGACAAAACAAGACTAAACAGACTGAGACAATGTTATACAACAAGAATAGATTGACAAAAAGACAAAATACAAGGGACACAGGACACTAAAGCAGTAAAACACAGGACAACACCTTTCACACAACCACACAGTCTAGATAAATCTGAGACTGCAAAGTGAAAGTGACAGTTAACTCCCAGTACAGATTTTGTAAACAGGATATCCTATTACATCACTTCCTGCATAAAATGGCCACCATTTTTATTTTCCCGCTATGCGTCATATTTTCACGCATACACAATTGTGCGTCATTTTTTTTTGACGCATTACATTGCACATGATGCTGAGTCAAAAAATATGATATGAATATTAATAATTTTTAATGTACATGAGATGACCAACATATTGTCCATGTTGCGTCAAGTTTACCACGCATACATCATGGGCGTCATTTTTTTCCACGTACAGTAGTGCACATGATGCTGAGTCAAAAAATATGATATGAATATTAATAAATTTTAATGTACATGAGATGACCAGCATATTGTCCATGTAGCGTCAATTTTACCACGCATACATCATGGGCGTCATTTTTTTCCACGTACAGTAGTGCACATGATGCTGAGTCAAAAAAATGTATGATGTAAATTATACTTTGATGGCTAAATAGGTGACACTTTTGGATACATTTCTATTTGACTCTGCATTCTGTGCACTCATGTACGTGAACAAATTATGACGCCCATGCTGTATGCGTAGAATTTGGAGCAAATTTATCCTTATGTCTTCATGTTTTTAACTTTGGAAAGGTGATTTGTCATGGTCAAACGGTGCTATGTGATACACATTTGTGTTTGGATATGACACATGTCCGTTGTTGTATGTATAGAAGGCATTCACACTGTCATGTTTTGGATACGTTAACTAATGTATTGACCATATTTGTCAACATATTTGGGGTAATTGCTGATGGCTATTTTGAAATGATGGATGGGATACCATGATGTATTCCTTCTCCAAAATGTGTCCACAATTATGATGGTGATGCTTTTATCTGTAGTCCTAACAGGGAGTGCAATAGTCACTTACAGTTTTTATGGGGCTAACCATGTCCCATTATGATTTTGTGTTTCAGATTTGTGTTGGACTTTTGACATGTAGCCCACACATGTGCCTTATGCATGTGTTTAGTTCACAAGTACAAGATTCTTGTATGTTTTGGGGGCGGTAGAGGTGGACTTACGCCCCCAGCACCCTAGGATTTGACCATCCAGAATAGCTACTGTATCCATGGAGTATATTTATTATATCATGGCAAACCTGCAGCAGCAGGCTAATGTAAGGCCATATGGTATGAATGACTGTTGACCATTCATTCATCTCATTAGCCCATTTGACGTTTGCTGTAATGATGAATTGGAGCAAACTTGCATACCATTTTCCAATGACTATGTTTGCAAGACTCTCAGCGTTCCCGATGTGATAATGAGAATAATTTTGTTGTTGTCTGTGTCCCTTTCTGCATAAACTGGTTTAGTGGCATGTTACATTCTTCCTGCTAGGTTCAAACTGGGACACAACTGTGATGGTCTACTTTCAAATATTAGGTTGATTGTATGACATATGTGTACATGTGTGTTGGAATTTGGATCCACTATCACCTGTCTGGGTGTATGTTGTCACTGTGACTTCAAGGTCTCCTCCTTAGTTAGTGGCAGCTGATGTTGTTCCAATTGTGTATTGCTCATATCACACACTTGAGAGAAGCCATTGATGACATGGTCACGTACACATGGATGGTCCCACCCTGTCTCTGAACACGTGTGATGTGACTTTCAAATGATCTAAAATTTTGGGCTGGATGAGAGACTGTTTCAGGTGTTTGGATCCGGCATGTGTAATTGCCACATTTGTACTCCTGTTGGGCTCTGTGTATGGTAATGTATCATGTCACATCCTACCCTCTGTGCATATATTTGTGATATTAATTTTTGGTGTGATGACTGTTATAGCATTCTTGCTCAATGAGACGACATTCTTCTTCAGCAATTTCAAACTAAAGTTGGTCAGAAATGCATAGGCCAAAGCATGATGTGGTGTTGGTTATCTGTGTTTATTTACAAGTGTGGAATACAAGTTATTATATTAAATTAAGAAAAAAAAATATTGACAAGCTGTTGGCGCCTACGCACTCCTGCTGCCGTGTTAGGTTGTTCCCCCTCCTGTTGCAGGCCAGCATCCTCCTCTTCGTCATCCTCAGGCATGTCTGGGTCCAGGTCAAGAAGGGGAATATTCCTTTTAACACAAATATTGTGTAATATGGCACAAGTGAGTATGATCTTACAGACCATCTCTGGGGAATAGAGTAGGCTACCACCAGTTATGTCAAGGCAGCGGAACCTTGACTTTAGGATCCCAAAGGTCTGCTCCACAATGCTGCGTGTCCTCTTGTGGGTGTCATTGTATGCCCGCTCAGCAGCAGTATTTGGGTTCCCATATGGTGTCATTATCCAAGGCTGGATGCCATACCCCTGATCAGCTGAAAGAGAAACACAGAATGGTATCAATTAGATGTAGGAGGCACTGTTGTACGTATCTTTGATGGCAGTAGTTGTGTTGTGTTGTCTGTGACTGTTTTGTGTACTAATGTGACAACCTATGGTTGTTGGTGAAAACTTTTGCATTGATTTTTTTTCCTTGGCTGAGCAAGTGTTTGTTGGCTAACTGTTTGTCAGCAGGATGTATTGGTTTCTCCAGTACAGTGTGCCCTCCCTTGCATTGTGACTTGTGATACAGGTGTCCGTGTGTCCTCACTGGGGGTGTGATGATAGTTCCATGTAGAGTTGAAACATGAAAGTGTATTAGAAACGTTCATATGAACATACCCAGGCCATCCCATACCTTTAAACTTATGCATTGTATTAGTGTACAGGTTATTGTGAGACTTCCAATTTGCAAGGTGACATTTAGGCAACCACAGTCATTAATGTCTTCACACTAAGCTGTAGAGTAAATTCCAATGTGTGAGAGGTTCAATGGTGACTTGTGAAACATGGCTAGTGATGTGAGTACCTCAGTGTGTTCCTGGCTAGGTGTTGCTATTGTGGTGTATGTGTTGTTTATCCTAGAGGGTTTCTGAGCAGTGTGTATATGACTTTGTTTTTTGTCCTTATCAACAAGTAGTCCATTGCCATACCGTCCATCCTGGAAGTGTTGGTTGATGGTGCAGTGACGGAAGATGAATGCGTCATGTACACTCCCAGGATATTTAGCCACAATGTTGCTGATCAGTCCTTGGTGATCGACTATGGCCTGCACGTTGATTGAATGTGTGTGCTTCCTGTTGCGGTAGAGGTGTTCACTCGCAGCAGGTGGCACAAGGCGTACGTGTGTGCAGTCAATTGCACCAAGGACGTGCGGGAAGCCACTGATGGCGTAGAACCCCTGTTTAGTTTCCTGCTGCATCTGCAGTGTGTTAGGGAAGCAGATGTGGCGGGGTGTCACGCGAATGATGGCATCCAGTACTTTAGGCAGGAATGCGGAGAAAGATGGTTGTGATATTCCACCAACCAGGGCACCAGTTGTCTGAAACGAGCCACTTGCCAGCAGGTGAAGTACGGCAAGCAGCTTTGTTTCTGTTGGGATAGTGCGGGGAGTCACTAAAGTGGGGGCCAACTACTGTTCAATATTTGTCAGCAGCTGCTGAATGGCCTGCCAGTTCAACCGGTACCTATGGATGATGTCTCGTTCCCTGAGGCCATGCAGGGTTGTTCTTGGGCGGAATATCCTCTCCTGCCTTCTGCGCTGTCTTTGGGGTCCCTGCTGTTGTTGTTGTAGCTGCTGTTGTTGCTGCAGGGCTCTGGGTCGACGTGCACGCTGAAGAAAAAGCACCTCCATGTCTCCCTGTTGCTGCTCTGCTGCTCTGCTGCTCTGTTGTTTGTTCTGTGTGTTCTGATTAAGTACAGGTGTGTTTGCCCCATTTTAACGCCTGCCCTGACCCAGGCGTTAAAATTTCACGATATTCGTGCTTTGCGTCATTTTTTTGCGCCGCCTGCCGCGCAGGAGTCATTTTTGCACGGAAGCATAAATACGACGCACCGCTGTGTGCGTCAGATTTTGGACGGGAACGCCTACCCTGCATGTCATTAACGCAGGGCGGGGTGCCGCTTCCAGAAACTGACGCACATAGCGCCATTTTCCTTGTGCGCCGACTCGGGCGTCAGGGTTTAAATATGGGGCAACGTTTGCGCTGAATGTACGTCAAAAAATTTTACGCACATTCGGCGCAAACGGAGTATAAATATGCCCCAAAGTGTGAAGCGTTCAAGTATCATAAAATAGTAATTGAATAAAACACAGGAAACAATGTAAAAATCCAAAAACAAATTATGAAAATAGGAAATATTTTTTGTCTTAAAATGACACCAAAACGAATAAAATCAGACAAAGGGAACCAGAGGTATGAATTTTTAAAGAATTAATGCTGTTTAGCGCTTAGAAACGAATAGCATCTATCTGGTCATTGATTTAAGCCTAATTCCCATCAGTGACAGCTACAGATGAAAGACGGACGTCTTGGCCCTACAGTCTCAGCACCCAGAAAGTAGCAAAGCTGGACAGCGATCGCCAGCGCATGGTATCGTACTTGCTCCATCAGACGGCGTTGGACATCACAAAACCAAAGTTTCAGTGTAAAAGAGCTAAAGAGAAGGATTCCTGTTGTTGATGGCAGAGCTGTTTTGAGGTTTCATTTCTCTACCTGTCATGTGCTGGTAACCTCTGACAGTGTGCAATCCCTTGAGCCCCTTGGCCTGAGTTTTGGCCACACACCCCCTTTTCTTTGCTCCAACGGAAGAAGGGCAGTGCACCAGAGATTTCAAGTTTGGAAAAAGGCACTATATTTTGGTGCCCATGAAAGAGCAGCTTGAGCGTCCTCTGACACTAAATAATGAGTGTTGGAGTCTGAAAGTGCTGCTGAGCTTGAGCTATTTCCCAATTAATGGTGCTTGGGTCTGCACGAGATGATTTGTGCCCTTGATCAATGAAGAGCACATTGTTTGTAGTATCTGCCACAGAGGAGAGACACTGGTGCATTGCTTTAAGACATTGAGACTTTCGAGTGAGCTGTGGGTGTTTGCCAGGAGGGCACTCCAACTAAGCAGTACTTTTCTCACGAAGAGGCCTGAATTGAGAGGCCCATGCGAAAGAAAACAACAAAAGAGAATTTGATGGACAATAGAAGCCTGCCAGAGAGGCTTTTTGAACGGACTCTGGGCATAGTTGGTTTCACAAGAGGTTTCCGTGTGATTGTATAGACTAGGTGTTAGGAGACTGAATGTTTTGCTGGCATTGTTTTAAAGTACTATTCTGTTTAGTAAAAGCAGAATAAAGTCCATTTTCTGTGGAAAGAGTACCCCCTTTTCACCTTAGAGCATTGATGAGAGTCACCACTGTTCCACCTGAACATACAAAAATTACTGAAATGCAGAGGAGCCCTAAAAATGTTACTAGATAATTTTAGGATTTGCTTTTTGGTTAGAGTTGTGAAAAATTATTATTTCATAGTGGTCACTACTTTCTCCCGTTGTCTATATGTTCTTAATAACGTGTTTTCTAGTGTCTTTTAAACATGACGTTGTCATTTATGGGTAGGATTGTTTTTCTCTACTCAATTGACTTCTGCACCCACTTCCCAACCTATGTCTTTTCCTACTATTGTTTCTTTGCACTCTTTTCACCCTTTTCCTGAACATGAGCAGGTTAGAAGATCAGAATTCGTAAGCAATTCTTTTGTACAGCTTCTGCATCAACACTAGTTAGTAGTGAACATCACTAATTGTTGGGTGTGTGATCTTATGCCACCTACTGCAGATAGAGGTATTCCTTATTTTGTCCTGCCATATGTGGCCTTTTGTGCTACTTCATGTTCAAGGAGACCTGTCCAGAGAGAGTTACCAAGTACTAGAATTTTGCTCCAGCAACATCTCCATGGCCTTATAAACGTAGACCTGGACTCAGATTAGCATGAGAATAGGTTTATTGCCTATGTAAGGGCAAAAGGAGGGTTTGTGGTTCTAAAAATTCTGGACCCATGTAATTTACTTTGCCACAGCAGTACGATTTTAGTATCAAAAGACCGATAATGACTAGTACACTAAGCATGAGCATTTTCGCTCAATTCCAGCAGCGTTTTCACCTCGAAATCGCCATTTTCGTCCTGCACTCGTGGCTCCCATTTTATACACGGCAGCCATTTTTAAAAGTTGCCCTCACATAGGCTTATAATACAGTCAGATTTGATTCCAAGGACACGTACACCTTGATTGACTTTTCTCTGACCTGGGCAAGCTGGAACCATTGCCTCAGGCCAAACCTGTTTGGTCAGTCCCTCTCCCAGTGGCCGAATCAGATAGCATCAAGGCACACCAGGCCATAAAACCCTTATTATCGCTCACACACCCTGCCTAACTTGCTCACACCTGCACCTGCTCTTTTCTTCTTCTTACTTTACGAGGGGGAGGTGCCCGTTTTTATTGGGGGTCCACACTTATCTGATGTGAAATTCTAGGCCTTGCCGGGTAATTTATTATGGGCTGGATGACATGAAATATGAGGTTTCATCATGACACTGGTTTTTCCTTTGTAGTGAAAACATGTGAATGACCAACCAAAATGTCAAGAATGTTTGCCTGAAGCTTAAAAAACTGTATATAAGGAAACCTGATTTTGCATTGACACACAGTCTCCTGAGAACATACAAATCGTGCTGTTGTACTTCTAGGACACTTGTCAATTGGTTGTAGCCAATAAATTCGATCTTTGACTTCACCTAGAAGACTCTGAGTTTCTGTAGTCTGAATCAGGAAAGTACCCGAGGTCTTTGGGTGTACCCTGGCACCGCTGGGTTACCGGATCAGTACCGGTTCTGAAAAACCCAGTACCTCATCATCTGGTCGCACCCCGACCAAGGCAAAGTCAAAGTTTAAGGCTGACCGCGATGGAGCCCTGCTTGGCTACAGCAAGGGGAAGGCCTCGGCCAAAAGTTTACCTTCAGACTTAGGCCCTCACTACAACTGTGGCGGTAAATGCCGCCTACCGCTGTACTGACGGCCCAAACATACCATGACCGTGGCGGTAATCCGCCACTACACAGACACCCACACAAGCCTGCCAGACCAAAGGTTAGTGATAAACTGGAGATAGCAAAACCCACACTGTTACGCCAACGGGAATACACCCACAGTATCATAACCCACGAATCACTGCGGCGGTCTTTCAACCGCGATAAACCATTGGCGGTACACACCGATGCGCTCAAAATACACACACATTTACAAAACACCACCACATTGGACAATTCAAACTACACACAGCTGGCACACATACACACACCACACCGACACCACTATAAAACACACACCCACATTACCCACAACCCCTTCCACGAAAACAAAAAAAAATGCTAACTGAGAGAGACACAAGGCAGGAGCACCCACTCAATCAGAGGTACAGAACACCATCACCCATACACAAGACACCAGGTAGCTGTACAGAGGACTGGTAGTGGACCCCCACCTCCTCCCCCACAACTAACAGCATGGGAGGAGCACGTCTTGCCGATCATGCATCCTGAGGGCCTCACAGGAGTAGCAGGAGGACTGGACTCTGGTAAGTAAAGTCTTTACTATCATATCCCCCCCTACCTACATGCCATCACAAACCCCTACCCCTACCCTCATCCCCATCACTCCACCACCTCACACATACCTCACCATCTCAAACCCACCCATCCCAAAACCAAGCCCTGCATACAACACCTAAGCATTGACCCCCAACGCAGACCTGCATGGACACCCATCACCACAGCATGCCCATCACAGAGACTCACCCAGCCCACAAAATCACCACTCACACAAGGCCAAGCTGACAGGGAAAACACAACCATACAAGAAAACACACCCATTTACAAGATGGCACACGCAGATACATTAACACTGCATTTGCATCCCAACAGGACCCATACTCAACTTCAAGGAGAACCAGCGGCTGCAGGAGGGACAGTACCTGGTGATAAGGGATGACCTAACAAACATCTACACCATCCTGGTCACCATTGCAGGGGTGCTGGCTGACATGACCAAGACCATGAGGGAGGCAGTGGCACAACAACGGGCCCCTGATGCTAGCCAAACCGATGAACAGCCTTCCACCTCCGCAGGCGCTAGTGGACAGGAGGCACCGTCACAGGAACAACAGGCCACCAGCACCCCACCCCTGCAGAAGGAGAACCACCCTGCAAACGGTCCTTGTGATCCAGGCAGAAGACAGACAACATTGCCAAGACCACCTCCAGGAAATAAGACTCTCCTGATTGTCACCCTTCTGTCCCACTCTGTCACCCTGTCCACCTTGAACTGCCATTGCTCCCCTTCCCATGCCACCTTGGACAATGCACCTGTGACACCAAGAGACTAGACTCTACCCTGGACTTTCCTCTGCCATCAGCCCAGCCCATTGCACATCCCCCTGTACTTATGAGCACTTAAATAAACACCCTTGAAACAAATACAAATCTGAAGTCTGTCAAATGATTCACAAATGTATTAGTAAAACGTAATCAAAGCATTGCAACTCAAATGTACAGTGAAATATACTTTGTAATGACCTTTGGATGGGCAGCAGTACATATAGCAGGAGCAACATTGGGGCACTGGGATCTGAAAATAGAGATGCCAAAGGGTACAGTCAGTGGCCATAGACATAGGGTAAGAGGCTGCCTTGTACAATGTCCAACAGATGACTGAAAAGTAAAGTGAATGTACAATGTCGTACCTGTGTGTCACTGGAAGTATTGCTGAATTATGTTGCTCCTGTTGGCAACATCTTCTTCCTCTGCCTCCTCTTCCTCACTGTCCACAAGCCCCACCGCTGCCACAAGACCATCTCAAGGCTCATCCTCCTGCAGAAAAGGAACCTGGTGTCTCAATGCCAGGTTGTGAAACATGCAACATGCAACGATGATCTGGCACACCTTCTTCGGTGAGTGGTACAGAGAGCCACCTGTCTGATGTACGCCCATGTAACTCCTTGTTACGTTCCTCTGCCCTTGTCCTGGCATTCCTCAATGGGGTCAATAGCCATGAGAGGTTGGGGTAACCAGAGTCACCTGTAAATATCGAAGGATACCTGTTAGCCACACACTTACCCTTAGGGACAACCCCATACCCATACACCAATACATACTGGATGGGAACCTTGGGCTCACCTATTAGCCACACCCAGTGCCTCTGGAGTTGGCACATCATATATGGGATGCTGCTATTCCTCAAGATAAAGGAGTCATGCACAGAGCCAGGGTATTTGGCATTCACATGTGAGATGTACTGATCCGCCAAACACACCATCTGCACATTCATAGAGTGATAGCTTTTTCTAGTCCTGAAAACTTGCTAATTTCTCCGGGGGGGGGGGGGCAAATGCCACATGTGTACCATCAATGGCACCTATGATGTTGGGGATATGTCCCAGTGCATAAAAGTTAGCTTTCACTGTGACCAAATCCTCCACCTGGGGGAACACAATGTAGCTGCACATGTGTTTCAGCAGGGCTGACAACACTCTTGTCAACACGTTAGAGAACATTGGCTGAGACATACTTGATGCCATGGCCACTGTTGTTTGGAAGGAACCACTTGTCAGGAAATGGAGTACTGACAGGACTTGCACTAGAGGGGGGATACCTGTGGGCTGGCGGACAGCTGACATCAGGTCTGGCTCCAATTGGGCACACAGTTTCTGGATTGTAGCACAATCAAGTCTATGGGTAATGATAATGTGTCTGTCTTTCGTTCTTGCAAGGTCCACCAGGGGTCTGTAGACTGGAGGAGGCCGCCATCTCATATTCTGCCTCAGCGGTTGAAGCCTATGAAGGAGAACGGTGAGCAGAGGGTCCTATTCCCACATCTATTGCACTAATGCTGATTTATTTACTTTACAGAAACAAAATGTGATTCTGAAAATCAGTTGCTATGCCAATGTCTGTTGTGACGCAGTTAGGTGTCATGGCCTGTGCCCCCCTGAAATGGCAGATGTCTGACCTGTGAGGACTGACAAGTGGAAATGAGGTAATTGTGCTGGTGTTGTGCGCTGTCGGGGTACATGGTCGATGACCGCAGCGCAACTTCCCATTGGTTATCATTGGGCCCTATGGGTTCCAGGAGCCAATGGCGATGTACACCGGCGGTGACGGTACGCATTGCTGTGGACGTCACCGTAATTTTCTATCTATCCACTCACTTGCTACCTGACCTTCAACAGGAGAGGACCTACACTGCAAGTGCTGCTGTGACCTGTGTCTGGAAGCGACAATGGCTCATGTGTCCGGGGAAAGGGCCCCTGTCTTCACTGCAGAGGAGTTGGAGAAACTGGTGGATGGGGTCCTACCCCAGGACACGTTACTCTATGTTCCTCCAGACAAACAGGTGAGTACACTGTGAGCATGATGCGTGGACCATGAATGTATAGAGTGCTGTGTGCGTAAGCTACATTTAGGGGGGGCAGATGTGTCCTGTCCAGAGTGATGCATGTAAGGTGGGCAATGGATGTGCGTCAGGGGATGGGAGGGATTTGGTGGGCCATGAGTGTGACAGTCCGGACGGGTGACTAATTCCCTCTTCTACTGTCTTTTCTCTACAGGTCAGCTTCTACCAGAAAAAGGGTATTTCACGTGCCATCGCCAAGGAGGTGTTGACCCTGGGAGTCTTTGATAGGAGGAGCATCCACTGCCGCAAGAGGTGGGAGGACCTACGCTGCTGGGCAAAGAAGATGGCGGAGGCCCAGCTGTGGCTGGCCTCCCAACGACGAAGGGGTTCCCATCACACCATGACCCCCCTGAGGTTCCGCATCCTGGTGGTGGCCTATCCGGAGTTGGATGGGTGCTTGAAGGCATCACAGCAGCCACAAGGGGGGTGGGTACAGAATCTGACTCCTGCTGTGCGCGCATTGAGTTACCTGGGTGGGGGATGGGGGCTATGGGTGCCCCTAGGCCAGGGCAAAGATGGCAGGGTAGGCCCCTTTTTGGGCAGGCTCTGAAGCACCCCTACCCCAATAGTGTTAGTGGGCATCTACTGCTGGGAAGGGTCATTTGGGTTTGTGGGGTGCAGCTGATGGTGTTAGGCATTGTACCCCATGGGCTGGTGACTATCTTAGTAACTGGTTGGGCATGGCCTAGTGCATAGGGCTGCTCCCTGTGTGTTGTGTACGCCAACGGTAGTGGTGTTGCTGGCATTGACCAAGTGTAGCCTCTGTCTCTTCCCCCCCTTTTTGTTTTGTCACCCTGTCCTTATGTACATTAGTATCATCTGGCGGAGGAGCAGAGGCACCGGCGACGGAAGGAGCTGCATCCCCCATGGGCCTGGAGGCTGAATCTACTGGGGGTGAGGCCACCAGTGGGACGGAGGCCAAGTGGAGCACCACGTCGGGGACAGGAGGGGAGACCCCAGACAGCGACGACTCCTCCGATGGAAGCTCCCTGGCATTGGCAGACAACTCTGTGCCCACCCCATCAACAGGTACAGCCACCAACCACCCTACCAGCACCACCCTCCCATCAGCCCCTCATCGTGTCTCCCGGGCCCGCTCACCCAGGACGGTGGGCATCTCCTTCACCCCATGCACCTCAGGCTCAGCCCCAGTCAGCCATGCTGCCCTCAGCGAGGAGGCTGTTGACCTCCTGAGATCCCTCACTGTTGGGCAGTCAACCATTCTGTATGCCATCCAGGGTGTCAAGCGGCATTTGCAACAAACAAATGCATACCTGGAGGGCTTTCACTCTGGCGTGGCAGCCCAACAGAGAGCATTTAAGGCTCTGGCCTCAGCAATGATGGCAGCCCTTGTCCCTGTGTCTAGCCTCCCCCCTCCAACTTCCTCAACCCAATCCCAATCCCCTCAACCCTAGCCTATCCAAAGCACACCTTCAGTCCAGCAATCACCCAAATCAACACACAGAAGTGGGTCAGGCAAATACAAACACAACACATCATTCCACAGGCACTCACACAAGCACCATACCGATGCAGACCCACCATCATCCACTGCCTCCACTGTGACCCCCTGCGGATGAGGTGCTAGTCTATTAACTATGATTTTAAGATTTGACTTAGATAGCATGTGCTTAATACTGGTTGTAAATGTTGTTTTTCACAGCACTGAGGAAGTCACTGAGATTATTGTCTCTCACGACGAAACATGTGTTGGCTGTTGTCTGTTGTACCAGTATCTTAGTGCTACACCTCAAGAATAAACTGGATTTGTGTCAGAGGCTGTTGTCATTTGCACCAGTATTTGAATACTACAACTTCAGGAATAATCTGGATTCATGCTAATTTTTCTCGGCCAGCATTGAACCTGATTGCTTGGAAGAGGACTGTACTGTATACGGACATGGACTTTGTCTCTTTCTAATTCACATGTGTCTCGGCATTTGTTGATTATATTGTGTCCAGAACCCAGCCCCACACCTCAGCCACCAAGTCACCATCCAGTGTGGAATCTGCAACTTCCAGAGGCTCAAAGGGGGCACCCATCACGAAAGCCAGTGTGCCACCAACCCCTGCTAAGGACCAAACCATTCTGCCACCTGCCAAGACAAAGAAAGGGCCAGCATGCAGCAAAGGCAAGGAGCACGACCCACCCAGCAAGGCCTCCTCCAAAACTCAAGCTGACAGAGCCAAGGGCACAACAGCATCTGCCAAGGTGAGGAAGGGGCAGAAAACCGAAGGCAAGGCACTTCAGCCGACGGAGGGTGCAGGTGAAGCCCTGGTGCCCACCAGCAGAACTGCTGGCCCCACCACCTGCACTCTGTGCAGCACCGCCAGCAGCTCTTCCGGAAGCACCGCCACCTGTAGCGCCGCTGCCACCACTACTGTCAGCAGCAGCAGCCCCGGTGGGCAGCCCCAGTGGGCAGCCCTCCGAGGCTGCAGGAGAAGGGCTGGAGCCTCCCTCCACCATTGGCAGCACCGGCACCTGCACCACTGCCAGCACCGCCAGCAGCCCCGCCGCAAGCACCTGCACCTCTGACAGTAGGACCACTACAAGCAGAAGCAGCCCCAATGGGCAGCCGTCCAAGGCTGCTGGAGACGGACTGGAGCCTACCACCACCACTGGCAGCACCAGCACTTCCACCACTTAGCAGCCTTAGCAGCAGCAGGATAGAGTCTAGCCATGTCTCGATGAACTATCATGCTACCTGTTCCCTGCAAATCTCCTGCCTCAGACACCCAGGTGAGGGAATGTGTACTGGCACACCCCACGTTCTGCATCACTGAGCACCAAGCCCCCTCCAGAACCAGTGGAGATATGCATCCACTCACCCTGTCCTTGGCAGGATGAAGCACTCTGGGCACAAAGCCACCTCCAGAACCAGTGGAGATATGCATCCACTCACCCTATCCTTGGCAGGATGAAGCACCCTGGGCACCAAGCCCACTCAAGGACCAGTGGAAGAAGCCATCCACTTGAGAGACTGTGGCCTTGTACTCCCCAGGACCAAGCAGTGGGCAAACCACCAACTAGAGAAACTGCTGCCTTGCACTCCCCAGGACATCACAGGGGGCCCCAACAAGGAGCAGTGGCGTATTACCATCTTCCAGCTGAGGTGCCCCCCTTCCCCATCCCCCTGAGGTGCCTGTATGTTTTTGACCTGATGCCCCTGCAGTGTTCTCTCCGTATTGAGGGAGGAGTCGAGTATGGGCTTGCCCCACGATTTTTGGCCCAGTGGGCCACGAACATTTGTGAAAGACAATGTACGGCCTTCTGTACATATTGTATATTTTTGTAAATACTGTTTTTCTAAATCTGTAGTACATCTGACTATTTCTAAAATATCACTGGTTTGACTCAATTCCTTTTGTCCTTGCGTTCTTCCAGAGGGTTACAAGGTGTAAATGTAATGTTGCTGCATGTGTTTGTGTGTATGGTGTTGTGGGTGGGGGAGTTGCATGTTGCATGTGTGTGTCACTCTCTTTTTCCTCCCCCTCTCCCTTGTGTACTAGGTGCAATACTCACCGTCACCGCCGTCTTTGATGTTCCTGGTAGATGAGGAGGTAGACCAGCATCGGCAGGACCTGTAACTCGGGCTCCATGCCATCCTGGTTCTTTGTTGAGTGTTGAGCGGTGAGTGTTTTCCCTTCCAAACACTGATTCCGCCATGCTTTTGATGGCGTTGGTACCGCCCCGGAAAAGCTGGCGGATAGGTGGGTTGTAATGTGGTGGGCGGTACATTGTCTTCCGCCTACCTGTTGGCATTGACCGCTGCGGTGTTTGTTGCTACCGCCGTGGTGGTCGGAGTGTTAAAGAGGCTGTCTGTGTTGGTAGTTTCCGCCGTGGTCGTGAGCCCATTTTTTTTACCGCCAGCCTGTTGGCGGTGTTACCGCTGCTTTATCACCATCCGGCAGGGTTTTAATGAGGGTCTTAGCCCTTTTCTTGAAGATTTTCTTCAGCAGGACCAAGTCGCCAGTCCAGTCCTACCTCTTGGAACTCTTCCTCGGATATGCATCACAGTCGTCCTTGGTGGAGATTTTGACGTTTGGACTTAGACGATTCTTTGTGATGAAAATCCCTCGACTGGAGCAAACCTGAAAATGATCCAATGTCCTTAGAGCCCTCTTCCGATACACTGCCTGGGAGGTCCCGGTCAACTTTCTATGTTCGGATATAGTCACTTTTACTTAGATTATCTTCACCGGGACGAACCCGCAAGTCAGGCCAGGTGGTGGTTGAGGCAAGCTGGCTGGAGTTGCTGCGGCGGGTTGGTCCCCTTATGGAGTTTTTTCTAAAGGTTCTCCAAGCTTTATAAAAACATCTGGTGTCCACAGCTCACCCCAAGGTTCCAGAAGCTCTGAGTTGCTCCTTTAGGGTGCGGACTACAACTCCAAGAATGCATGTGGCGCAACCCCCAAATTGGCCACTGGACAGTGGTCAGCTGGTCAGTTCTTCAGAAGTTGGTGTAGCGGACTCTGGTTACCAATGTTTTATCTGTAGCAAACAGGGAGTCCCTCCTTGAACCAGCAGATGTCAGGCAAAGTCCTTCTTGTGGTTAAGCCCGTGTGTGCAGCTGGTGCAATCCTCCAGAGTGCAGTGTCCAGGTGCACGCCAGGGGTCCAGCAGGGCAGTCCTTCTTCTCATGTAGTCCTTCCTTGTAGGGATCTGAGGTGTTGGTGCAGCTCTGCCAGATTTATCCTTGCTCCTGGGTGAAAAACAGGGTTGTCCTGGTACACCAATCAGGTGCAGGGTCCTTCCCCCTGTGATGACAACTTCCTGGGAAGTGTGGCAAAAATCAATCCCAGGGAGCAACATTCCTCAAAAATCCATGAGGGCTGAAACTAATTTTATGGAGGTTACATCTGGCGGAGCCCACCCACTGGTGTGGCTAAAATCCTAAACACACACTCTCCTGCCCCCTCCTAATCTAATCAAGGGGGCACCTAATTGTCTGGGTTTGCAGGATGTGAGGGAGGTGCTGAGTTGGTCCAAATTGCCCTTCCCTGCCTTTGAAGACCCGTATGGCAGCCCTCCCCCTTCCTGATTCTCCATCTGCTGAGGGAAGTTCTCCTCCCCGGCACATCTCTTCGTGTTCTGCCAAGTCACTTCACACCTCATCAATGCAGCCTGGCCAGGCTGCACGAGGCTGGCCAATCAGAGAGAAAAGGGCACTACAAGGCTGATGTTGGCAACCTTTTAGGTAGATTGTAAAACTCTTTACCTGAACAAGTTATATTAAATCTAACAATTGTATGTAGTGGGATTTATTATAGGAATTAATTTGATATCAAACTTGAAGTATCCGACACTTAAGGGGACTTTGTAAATTAAAATAAATACTCCCCATTGTAGCCTATGGAGGCCATTCACTACAATGAGGGAAAAGCAAATTTGGCTGTTTTACCTCACCAGGGCTTATAAAACTATTTTTATAAGGTCGCAGCTTATAGTTACATGGCACCCAATCCTAGGGGCACATAGGGCACACCTTAGGGGTGACTTATATGTAAAAATAGGGTAGTTTAAGACTTTGTTAGTACTTTTGATTCAAATTTGAATATAACTTTAGTTTAAAAGCAGCCAGCAAGGCAGGTCTGCCTTTAAAATTACACTGGGCACCTCAGCAGTGTGCCTATTGGTGCATTACCTATGCTGGAGTCCCTAAACCTACGTGACCTACCATATACTAGGGACTTATAGGTAGGTTAACATTGCCAATTATAATTAGCCTAATTTGTATATCCGCTTTACACAGAGCACAGGCCCTGAGACTGGTAAGCAGAACCCAGGGCACAGCCAAGAGTCAGTAACCACCTGTATCTGACCAAAAAGTTTGGGTGTGACCAGGGCAAAAAGGAGGACTTTCCTACACACCACTCTTGAACCACATTACGTGGTGCAAAAGCAACACCACAAAGGAGCTCGTAAATATGCCTCTTAATATTTAGTATTGGAAGGGACCTTGAGGTACAAGACCAACGCTTGTCATTAAAATCACAGCTTTGTAGTATGATGCAAAGGTGAGTTTGTGGCACTTGGCAGCCTGAAAGAACACTAGTACTGGGGGGGACAACTGTACCATACCTTAATAGATATGGCACTGTACTGCTCCTCTTCTTACTGCAACACAGTGTGGAAACTTTGGTGCATAGCTGCGGTGCGCTATAAATTAGCTGATTAACCACTTACCCTGCTTAGTTCCAGCATTATACACTGCTCGTAGCCATTGTCTGAAGTTTGTGTGGAATCGTTTATGTATGGAAAATGCATGAAAACTGTTTTATGTGTTTTGAAGGATTATAATTCACACTTGGGTGGCTGCTTTGTGAAATGTTTAGATGTGACAATAGCTGCATTATATCAATACAGTGCCTAGCATTAAATCCTTATGTTGCTGATATAATACATTCATTTTAGTTCTGTTGTAATTTTTGTAAAGATCGCGCTGTGCTTGTGACCCATTCATTTTCTGGATTCGGTTTTTGGCAAGGTCAAATGGACAGCTTTTATATATTGTGGCCCATATTTATACTTTTTGACGCAAAACTGCGCTAACGCAGTTTTGCGCCAAAAAAATTAGCGCCGGCTAACGCCATTCTGAAGCACCATGCGGGTGCTGTATTTATTGAATGGCGTTAGCCGGCGTTAGCAGACCGGCGCTGCCTGGTGTGCGTGAAAAAAAAACACGTACACCAGGCAGCCGCAGCGTAGGGAAAAATGGCGTTTGGGCGTCTAAAAATGGGGCAAGTCAGGCTGAGGCAAAAAAATCGTCTTAACCCGATTTGCGCCATTTTTTTACGACGCCCATCCCCCATTAACATGACTCCTGTCTTAGCAAAGACAGGAGTCATGCCCCCTTGCCCAATGGCCATGCCCAGGGGACTTCTGTCCCCTGGGCATGGTCATTGGGCATAGTGGCATGTAGGGGGGCACAAATCACGCCCCCCTATGCCACAATTTTTTTTAAAAAAAATACTTACCTGGACTTACCTTAATGTCCCTGGGGTGGGTCCCTCCATCCTTGGGTGTCCTCCTGGGGTGGGCAAGGGTGGCAGGGGGTGTCCCTGGGGGCAGGGGAGGGCACCTCTGGGCTCATTCTGAGCCCACAGGTCCCTTAACGCCTGCCTTGACCCAGGCGCTAAAATCCGGCGCAAATGTGGGTTTTTTAGTCCCGCCCACTCCCGGGCGTCATTTTTGCCCGGGAGTATAAATCCGATGCAATAGCATCGGAGTCATTTTTTAAGACGGGAACGCCTACCTTGCATATCATTAACGCAAGGAAGGTGTTCACGCAAAAAAATGACGCTCATTCCAGGAACTTTGGCGCTAGACGCGTCTAACGCCAAAGTATAAATATGGAGTTAGTTTTGCGTCGAATTTGCGTCGAAAAAAACAACGCAAATTCGGCGCAAACGGAGTATAAATATGCCCCTGTATTTGTTGTATTTTACATTATTTTTACGTAGTAAATTACCAAACAACATATTGTACCTTTACATATAAATACAATTATCAGTTCTTTTTTACTCCCAGAACCAAGGTTTTCATACACAAGGATTTGAGATGCAAATTATGTGCAATAAGCAATTCCCTATACTTCATCATCTAGGAATGCGCTACTAAGCATTAAATCATGTAAAACTTTAAAAATTGACTGTAATAAATTAGCTCTATAATGTGAAAATGCCCTGACAACTACTGTATAAAATGACATTAATCATCTATCCTATTTCCCAGCGCCAGTTTCCAAGGATTTATTCAACGGTAATTTAGTGCAAAACGATGTGAAATACTCACTGGAGTATTAGCAAATGTGACTGCACTTCAAACTTGTAACACACTTATCAACTGAAAAAGAGTAACGAGACTCATTTCGAATTGAGATCACACCGTTAAACATGAACGTTATGTTATAAAGTATTTGATTAGTACAGTTACTTGACTTCTAGCCACTCCATTTACTCATAAACTGACCAACGTCTATCATTTTGACATTAGCCAAGACACTGAAAATTGATAACGTGGAGACACTGTGGGGCAGTTTCAAGAAAAGTGGCGCTGCACCTAGTGTAGCACAACTTTCTTTGCGCCCCTTAGGGCCCTATAACTGCCATCATGTGTACGCCTTAATTTAAATACGGCGCAACATGGCACAGGGTAGGGAGCAATAGTGTCAGAATTTCTGACGCTATTGATGTACTGTTCAGGGTTAGTGCCAAAATGTTGGCATTAACCCTGAAGAATACATTAAGGCCCAATATGGTATGCCCCTTTTTAAAGCTCTGAACAGGCATTAAAAAATGCAGAAAAAAAGGATGCAAAGAAATATTTTAGATTTTTTTGTGACATTTTTCACACCCTCTAAAGGGGAACACCTCCCTTGCATTTATTATGCCTGGCATAGACATAATGAGGCACAAAGGGTTCATTGTCAATCTGATGTGGCATTTTTGCCATAATATCGCCACATTAACATTAAAAAAATGAAGCTAATGTAGCGATTTTATGGTGCTAAGGGCTTTTAAATCTGCCCGTGTTTTTCTCTGCCTCTATTCCCTCACCATACCACACTAGCATCCATCCTGCTTCAGCTGCACCAAACTCCAAGCTCCAATGCTTTGCGGAAAGGGAGTAGATTAATTACGGTGCATAAATGGTTGAGTAGGGAGTTCTATTGCTTAGCTTAGCTGTGATGACCAAGATTGTGCAGCTGGCAGTTTAAATTCAGTGAATTCTAGGCATGATTAAAAGACGTGCAGATGATTACCCAAGAGAGCGTCAGCAGGAGAATCGATATAATGTTGAAGGTGGCAATGGCCGAATAAATGGTAAACCCTGAAAACGTCACTCATAGATCTTCAAATTATAATTTTGTTGACTGGAAGCCAGTAGACGGTTTTCCTGCCAGATACTACAATACCATCCACTCAACAATCTTCATCTTCAATGCTGTAAAGTGATGCAGCCATATGTCATTCAAGAAAAAAGACATTCTGTGTGTGATCAGCGTAATAAATGAAAATCAGCTATAGGAAGCTATATATTGTTGCACTTACTTTGAGCTCAAATATATAAAAAAAAAATCAAATAAAAAAATACTAGTTATGTTGCAGCTGGCACGTATGAGAAGTCAAAGCATGGATTATACACTTTAAACTATAACTTTTTACCTGTGCCAGCCACAAACTCCATTTTATTTTCATATGTAATAAAAATTCACTTTAATCATAACAAAAATCATAGTACTGAATGATTCTGCTTATGGCCGAACTTATAAATTGAGCCCTGGGATGAACACACAAATTGTGAAGAGAAAGATGCAAGGAAGGCCACTGAGGGACATCAGGTGAGACAGTGTTAAGCTTTGTATAAAAAGGAGCAAGGTGCACACCTCATGCACATTCGTAAAAATATGACCTAATCCATGACTCAATCAGGCAATCTTGGAGATGATCATGTGAGACGGTATCAGAAGCAGTTCACAGGTCCATAAGGACTAAGGCAGAACACCTGCCTGGGCCTTTCAGCAAATGAAGATCGTCAAAGAGAGATCAAAGAAGACTTTGTACAATGCGATGGCTGGAAGCTGGATTGGACTCCATTCAAGATGTTAGATTGGAGAAATTGAGAACTCAGCCTTTACTAACAATTTTATTGACAAAGTAGAATCAGCATAACATATTCAATACAACCCTTCTCACACTGCACTGATAACAGTTAAACAAGAAGTCGTCTACAAAGCCCCCTGCACCACTGATTCGGTTTTATATGGAATAGTACCAAAATGCAAGCAATACTTCATATGAAAGGCAGACAAAAACTACACAGTGACTCTCTGTGTGAAGTGCTACCATATGAACCTGAAAGAAATGCTGGTATAAAACGTAACAACGTGAATGGATGTGTCACTGGCTCTGGCAAATGTAATTTATTTTTGTTCCCAATTTTTCATTTTATTTTAGAGATGCACAGTAAATACCATGAATAAAATACATATAAATACATATAAATTAATTCATTCATATTAGACAAGAAGAAACAGTGCTACATTCTTCAAAACCATCACAAAATAAAGTGCTGAGATAGTACAGACATATCCTCATTCCATATTATCATCATAAAAAATAATTGTGTTCTGCCTATCCATTGAATTAATGGGGCCCAAATTAATTTACCCATCTTCCTGTGGGCATGACCCTTAAGCACATACAACCCCATCTCCAAGTAATACATTGAACAGAGACGAGCTAACCATTGATTAAAAGTCAGTGATGCCGGTTTCAATTAATCTGAAGCAATACAACAGCGGACTTCTGACATGGCTAAAAACAGAAACCTCTGAGACTGACCGACGCACATCTCTCTGTCAGTCCCCAATAATACAAGTTGAGGAATAACACAATTTCCTGGTGCATAATCCTTGACAAATACTTAGCAACGTCAGTAAAGAACACTTGAAGCATATCACACCTAAAACACATGTGAATTAAATCTGCTGCCATGCTATTACATCGGGGGCATACCACCCCCCCCTTGACTTTCCCCATTTGGATAACCTTGCGGGGGTGTAGTATAAATGAAAGATTGTTTTATAATGTTGGGCCTGTGGCCCAGCAGCAAGCAAAATCCATTGGGCTATATCTAAGGAGGTCATAAAGGAAGCTTCTGAAGCACCTATACTTCGCCCCATCTCTCTATATGTTTCCTCAGATCATCAGACATGAGGTCCAAAAAAAGTGGATAAAGCGACTGAACCTGCCAGTCAGCTGACTTATCCAGGACCCCCAAAAGTGGATTTATATCCCCAAGTAAGCCATTTCTAGATGAGGACAGCAGAAAATCCCTAATTTGAAAAAAGATTTAAAAAATCTTTGCTCTCAAGTAAAAATTCATCTTTCATCTCATTAAATGATTTTACATGCCTATCTTTGTAAAAGTCTCCAATTCGCCAAACACCACCTTGTGCCCACTTGGTGCAGCATTTATCCTAAAAAAATTCTGGGAGAACTAGCGTGCCCATATAGACGTGTAGTAGTTGAGCCAGCCAATTCCAAATCTGCCTTTAATATAAGACCAAACCTTAAATGCGGACCGGACAGTCTTAAATTTAACTTTTTGAAATAGCTTGGCTCAACTATTCTCATAAAGGCAGCATTGGCGCTGCTACCCCATATCATACTATAAGTGGTTGAACAAGATTTACCACCCCCTTTACTGCCAACATCCTGTATAATTAATGGCTGAATGTATTGCAGGGCTGCCGCCCAATAGTACGGGTGGAAATTGGGAGCTGCCCACCCCCCCTTTTATTTTTTGGAAGTATCAGATACTTATATGCATGACGTGTTCTGGAAATGGACCATATAAAACTATTTGATAAGTTTTCCATACATTTGAGCCAGTCATTGCTGATTTCCAGTGGGTTGGTTCTAAAAAAGTACAAAACCCTAGGCAGGAAGAGCATTTTAATAAGATTACATCGTCCACAATCATAAAATGCAAATTATTCATGCACTGTAATTCCCTCCTACTTTTAGCTAATACGGGGCGAGGTTACTATCAACAATCCAACCGAGATTAGTTATTACACCTAGATAGGTCACTTGCTCAGCCTTCATCCTGTCTTCGAAGGATACCCATTCATTAACTATTATTTGACACTTAGACTTATTTTGTGAGTACCCTGAAACCTCACCAAACTCTGCCGTAGACTTCTCTATTTCTTTTATCGACGTCCCCAGATCAGGTAAAGTAATGGCTATATCATCAGCATAAGCCAGTATTTTAAAAGTACCCTAAACCATTTCCATGGGGGCGATCAATTTATTGCTGACCAGTCTTCTTATAAGTGGATCTCTATAAAGTGCAAAAAGCAGAGGAGAGCAAGGACACCCCTGTCTTGTGCCCCTTGTAATAAAAATAGGCTAAGAGCCCACCCCAGCCATCTGTATTCGTGCAGTGGGATTCTGATATAAACCCTGGATAGCCCTGATTAAACCAGGGTCTATATTACATTTGAAAAGTACTGCCCATAAATACGCCCAATTCACCCGATCAAAGGCCTTTTCTCCATCTAGTAAAAGTAATGACATAGACGTTGGTGTGGCCTGAGATGCATCTAACATGGCAATAACCCGTCTCACGTGATCAGCAGTACCTCGCCCAGGGATAAATCCATGCTGCCATGGAGAAACCAGATGACTGACCACTCGATTCAGTCTAGAAGCCAAAACTTTAACATAAAGCTTAGCATCTCCATTTATTAAAGAAATAGAACGGTAAAAGCCTGGTAACAGGGCGTCATTATATATTTTTAAAAATACTATAACGTTAGCAGCCAGCCAGGAGGCCGGAGCCTGTGATCCATCCTATACCGTCTTGAACATTATCAAACGTTCATCTTTCAGTTCACTGAAAAAGGTCTTATAAAATTCCACGAGGATCATATCTGGCCCAGAGGCCTTCCAACTGGGTAAGGAGCTTAAGGCTGCAAAGATCTTCTCCGGCGTAATGGGGGTAGCTATTTGGCCCCTCTCATCTGCATGTAATCTCGGCCCTGGGGTTTTGCCCAGATATTGATTAATCCTCTGAACTAAGCCATGGGGATCTTGGGCTTCCTGCAAATATAACGCAGAGTAATAATCTTTAAAAACCTTAAATACTGCCAAGTTCCCCTGTACTGTTTGTCCATGTTTATCCTTAATTAAGCTAATAAAATCTTGAGTCACCTTTTGTCTTGTTTTATAAGCCAGAAGCTCGCCCACCTTCTCACTAAACTCATAGCATTCCTGCCTACGCGTTTGAGCCTTGATGACAACCTGTTCTAAATAAATCTGTGAAATTCTGGCTTTCACCGCTGCTATTTGAAATTCTGGCTTTCACCGCTGCTAAATATCTTGCATAGGAAGATTATTCCTAGCCAGCTCTGTGATCTGTGACTCCAATAGAGCCAGCTCAGTCTGGGCCATGCTGATAGCTATGGAGCATCGCTTTTCCTTGTTTAAGCCATAACTTAAAGTTTTCCCACGGATACCTGCCTTTAGGGCATCCCAAACCACCCAGGAGGGGTAGACCCCCAATTATCTTTCAAAAACTCTGGTATCCACCTTTTTATGCAGGCGACATATGCCGGATCCAACAATAGTCCCCAATCAAATGACCAACTCTTAAAATGTTGTTCCTTACTTAATACAGAAGGTTTTATCACCAAGGGGCTATGGCCAGACATAAACCTTGGATATTTTTCAACCAAAAGCTCTTGACACAATGAAGCTGACAAAAACAATTGTCTAAACTGACAGATTTCCTATGTGGGTAAAATAAAAAGGTATACCCAGGATCAGGAGCCTTACAATGCTTCCAGGCATCCACAATTCCATGACTCTGCACCAAACTTATAAAGCCTGAATACTGTATATACTGTTCCTGATTCTGCAAGGGAATGCTGCTATCAATATGTATATTCAAATCCCTGCAGATAATAATCGGTGCGAGCTCTATATTCAGTAAATTAATAAATTCTGGTTCATCCAGATTATATCCATAAATTGAACACAGAGTAAATCTAGATATCCCAATAATACAATCCAGAATCACCAATCGGCCCAATTTGTCCAATAATTGATAACCAGGAAATTCCAACAGATATTTTTTTGAGCCAATGACATGCGTTTCCTGCATGTAAATAATATCCACTCTGAATGTTTTTAAGCCCTGTGCTACAAAGCGCTTCTTCGTAGGATCATTTAGCCCACTAATATTTATCGTAGCCATACGCACATAATTGCAATATACCATTTGAACCTCTGTCAACAACCACCTGAATCATAGCAACACTGATCCTGAATATGCAATATTCCAAACAATGCTCTACTGTGCATCTCCCCCTCAACCCTTCCCAACCTACTCCACCCACCCCAGTCCCACCCACAAATCCACCAAAACCACACTCTCCCCAACCACCACCACCCCAAACCCTCCCACCAACCCTACCAAATGAGGCAACCAGACTGAAAGTTTGTAAGATGGAGAAGGCCCCCTCCCCTCGGAGGCCACCCAAAAAAACCCACACTTCTATCCTAGGGTTCTTAATTCATGCTATCACGTAAGAAGACATCTAGATTTTTTAAAACCCAGGAAAAATGTGATCAGATAAGAGAATAAGTAACATCAAATGCCAGTGGACACCCACAAAAATACATTAGTCTTATAGTCGGATAATCAAATACACACTAAGGGTTTTTCCATTAAGCTCAGTCAGATCAGGGATTGCAAGTACTCTTTAGCCTTAATTTCAGAGGAAAAAAACTGGATTGTGCCTTTATGAATCGTCTTAAGGTGAGCAGGGTTCAGTAAGAAAGCCTCTGCCCCTTCTCCTGAAAGGGGTTTATAATTTTTCTCAGACGCCAGCGTCACTCCACCGTGGCATGGCAATAGTCCAGATGAGTAAAGAAAGTGAAACCCTCACAGGTCATTTTTATGTCAGGAAAGCTTTCTCAAAGACTGCTTGACCAGCAAATAATTGCCAAAATAGACAATAATGGCCCTAGAATGTGGCTGATTCACCGCGGCCTCTCCTACCACCCGTTGTTTCTTAAGGTACAGTGGATACCAATAGGCTCTTTGTATCTCTTTCTCCCAATCCCAACTAGCTCAGGAAATGCAGCATTAAATATTTTAACTATAAAAGCCCTTGGATCTTTGCCTTCCGCTCCTTCTTGTATCTCAAGATATGCAGATTATTGCGTTGCTGCCAGTTTTCAAAGTCCTCGATTTTCCACTGAATATCTGTAAGTTGTGATTCATGCATAGCTGAATGCTGTACCAACGTCCCCAGATCAGCTTCTAACATGCTAGCCTTAGTTTCAATTGTAGCAATACTCCCCAATCTCTGAACAGGTCTTTGCAATCTTGCTTACTGCAACTTGCAGCTGTTTGCTAGCGACCCTGGCTTTCTTATTATCGCCTTGTGTCAGTTTATGGTGTGCCATCATGGTTTGGTAGATTAGATGCAGAGATGGAGGCGCACCATCACCAGTGCAACCAGTGACAAAGTCCCCTGGTCCTTTAAACACATTGTCTGAATTATGCTGAAGTTGTTGAGCCCCAGTGTAATCCCAAGACATTGCTCTTGCCTTACTTGCAGATAATTTCTTTTTCTTTTTTTTCTTCTCTCTAACTTTGTCCGGATTAGTTTTCATAAATTCATCCTCAGTAGCCCCTTCCTTACATTTTATCACAGTCCGCCCAAACATGGAAGTCGTGGAGGCGATATAGCTACTGTGAGAGTCTTAATCAATTGACGAGCTGATACTGGAGTTATCCATATCCCTGGATTGATCTGATAGCGAACAAAATTTCTCTACAACCTCGCTTTGTCTGAGGCAAATTTCCTTCCCAACCCTGCTATTGGAAGCGGTCTCATGAATCTCACCAAGGCTCCAAGGCTCTGAGAGCCTTTACGTGTCAGAGAGTGCACTAGTACTGCCCTGCCAATGCACTGCAAGTTCTCAAGGCCTTGTACTTGCACTATAGTCTCTGCTAAGCTAGGGCACTGCATAGTGCAGCTCTCTCCCTCCCCAATCACAGTAAATAAGCCCTCAGAAATAGAGCTGGGAGTGGAGACACATAAACCAATCAGAGTAACCTGCGGAGGGTACAGTCATATCCAGACATCCATTGCCATCACCACTAACCTAAGAAAGTGTGGTACTTCTTGTCGAAGACACCAAATTGCCACTGGATTCGCCACACTCCACCATCTCCTGCGACTGCGTCAAACTTGTAGCCATAATCATTCTTCTGGCTAGAGGGAGCGGGTGGACTATAGGTTGAGGGTTTTTAAACATCTCAGGAATGATTAGCCCTCCCCCATGATATCCGAAACTCTTAGCCCCAATCCCAGAGCCAGAGCCACCATCCACCGTTGGTGCCGATTGTTTATTATCCATGGCCCCCTGGGTTTTAAGGGCTATTTTCTTCCCAGCGTTCCCAGCATTAGAGGCTAACCCCAGAGGCAGGAAATCGGGCAGTCTCCGCTCACCAGCTCCAGGCTTCAATTGGTTGCTGCTCGACTTTTTGGGGGCCATAACCTTCACCTGCTCCCGCCGCCCAGTTCTGAGCTTTTCATACCGCTGTGATCCCAGAAGCCAGCTCAGCTGCCGCAGGTCTGCTTGCTGCATGTCTGTGCGGCTGCCTTCCACAGATCCCGGGAAACCACGACGGCACAAGCCGACCCTGCAAGGCGGTTGGCTATACACCACAAAGATGCCAAGCAATACCACTGCGTTAACTTCCTGCAAATCCGTATTCCACAAAGCGGGTGGGCTCACGGACATTCCCCGGGTTGCAAGGGGAAGGGAACGCCAACAGCTGCTGGTCAAGTGCGGCCGCCATCTTGTCTCTCCAAGACCCAAATGTAATTTAATTTACACATATTATGGACTTATAAATAAATTAAGTGTGCCAATTGGGTAAATGCCTATTTCACTGCATTGTAAAAGTGAGCACAGCACTTTCTAACAGTCCCACCATTTCAAGCGGTATTTGGTCGTTCTTCATAGGAAAAAAGTGAAAATTACATTTTGCTCATGGAGTAAGCATGGCTTCTGCTTCGTAACGTCTTCCAAACTTACCGCCAATTACAGTTTGACCATTACATCATCTCATAAACTGCTGCCATATTTAAAGCATGTTGCTAAAAAAAATTACTTTTATGTTTTGAGCTAACCAAGGTTCTCATTTTCCTTTTCTGCCTCATGTTATGGTTAGTCAACCTCATATTAAACTTAACTCGCAGAAAATCACTATACAGCCGGCAATATGTATTTATTCGCATTTAGAACCTGTTCGGAAGTTGGTCAGGATCCTACATTTAAATCTGATACACTATAAACTGTGCTAGTGAATCTTGTATGGGCCTTCGGTGCAGAACGATAAAGGTACACATGTTTTATCACCACATGAGTGCGTATTTTTAAAGATGACGTCGTAACAATCTGTGTGCGCCTTTGAAAGGAAGTATATTCCTCCAAAAGAAACATGGCAACTTTAATTCGGCTTAATGAGGCATTCCAATTACACATGAGTATGAATACATTACCTAAAGTCACATTTGCAATATGACCTCATTAGCATATGTTAATCAAGTAGCATCACCTGCAGATAGTTGATTTAATGTAATTTTCGGAGAGACGCAGGTACCTTGAAGTTGCAAAACTGATTGCATTGGAAAGTAGGAACTTCTACATTTACATAATGTAAAAATGATTGTTCTATTTGCAATGAAAGTGTCGCCAAATAATCTATTATTACAGTGAATCCCCAAAATATAATTTAAGTGTGTTGTTAAGATATTTTCTACATATGCTTACTTAGAAGATAATTTTGAGAGTAAACTCGTGGTTATATTTGTTGTTTTTATTTTCTTAAAAACAAAACCATGCTTTGGCCTGGAAAAAAAAAGCTGTTTAGGTTTTTAGATTACACACATCACAGGTACAACTTTGTATAGATTTACATCTGTATGTACATTTAGTTTGAATATTTAATTTCTGTCAATTTTTAAAACAAAAACACATTCTTCCATGCTTGTTAAACAGCACATTAAACATAAACATAAACGTTTTAAATAGTAGAACAGTAATAACACAATTAAACACCATGTTATGTTGTTTTTTGTTATGGCATGTTTATGTTATGATATCATAAGATATGCTATGCTCTGTCATGCTATGTTCTGGTATCCTATCCTAAGGTGTGTTTTGTAAAGCGTTCAGTCACCGGGAGGTCTAATGGAGCTAAGAGAGAGTCCAGCTGACGCCTTGTTTAGAATAGATGCGCTTTAACTTTTTTCCTGAATCCAGGATGGGAAATAATGGGCTCTGAAGGCAAAATATATGTGTTCCAGGATATTAAGGTAAGAACGAAGAAGAGATGGCACTCAGATTGGTTTTGCGTATGCTCGGGTCTCGTAAAAGAAGAAATGTAGAACAGAGGGACCTGGTTGGTGTATATAGATGAAGCCGAGAAAGAAAATGGGGGGTGGACTTTTGATTCTTGTCGGGGCACAGCACAAGGTTTTTAATTGAATTCTAGAGGTAACCGACAGACAACGGAGTTGAATAAGCAAAGAGGATGTTCTATAAAATCCCAGGACTGCAAAGTCGAATCTAGGGAGTTTGGATTTTGAATGCATTCTAGAGAGATTTACTAAATAATTGGGCATAACGAAATACATGTGTATAATATTGATTATACCAGGATTATCACTGCCATTAGTGATCATCTGCTTTTCCATGGATGGCAAGGTAATAATTAACAAAACATATGTTAAATGCTAGTGTCTCCGCAGTGCTTCAGGGAAGCAGATGTACCTATATTGTTCCGGAGTCCTTGTAACACAATGCTGAGCTGTCATTGTTGCACAGTTTGAAAACTATCTGTTCTTACTATCTTTTCTTAATAGATTCCTCTATCACACTGTTCAGTTCTGGAGCATCTGTAAAGTAAACCTATATGAAGCAAAGCAGTGCCCTGAAATACTGGGGATGCTTAAACATCTGGACAAATGAGCTTAAAGCTGATTAAGAAATGTCGATCAGGGAGTCCTTAGGGGATCCGGTTCAGTTGACTATCTTACTCACCTTGCGCTTTGTTGCATCCAATTCACATTGTGCACTGCCTTTGTCCACGTGTAGCATACTGGCTGCTGAATATGGTCTGTGGCTAAGACCTAAGCACAACCTCCTACACTTACAATGCTTGCCCTGCAGTGAGTGTTGGCCACAGGGCTCCATATGCAACTAGGGCCTTTGCTTAACCTCCCGTGCTCGAACAATGGGTGTGCTTGAAGAAAAGAAAGGCCCTAAACTCAAAATCACTGTGCACAACATTTGGACATGTGCAGCAGAAGCTTTCAGCAGGGCTAATTAGGTCATCTAACCTCCTGTGCACCCAACTACTGAAACATTACTTAAGAGCCATGCTTGCATTGGGCCACTCCTAGTGCAGTCTGGATGCAAGCTCTCCACTCACTCCCATGATCCCATGAAATGGAATTAGCTTTATATGGCTTCCAGCAGTGCAAAGCACATTCTGGGTGCGAAACTTGATCTGTGGGCAAACCCTGTTCCAGCTTCTGTGCCACTGATCCAGCTGTTCATGACTTATAGGAAGACATCTTCTGGGAGACAGGATCTGGACTTTTGCTAGACCCTGAGCCATCTCTGAGGTCCCAATTGCTCACAGTGCATGGTCGTTTGGCATAGACAGCTGCTCTAGGATTTTTTCACATTTTATTTTTTTCTTGTTTTGCAAACAATAATTGATTTGTTTTTAGATGCCGATCTATCCATAACCCTCCAAATCCTGAAGCCTGAATTTTCATGAGCAAATCCCACAAGTAAAACATACTTTACTTACTTTTAGGTTTGTATTTACCCTTGTCCCCACCCATATCCTCTATGGGGTCAGGTGATGATTCTCCAACCTCCCTTATTTGTCTTCTGTTGCATACTTTTGGGATGCAGGCTTTGGCACTTCACATCCTGTAATGGCCACACACTAACAAGCATGTTCACTTGCTGCCACATTGCCCAAAACCCCGAATTCTCCAAGGTTCTGCGAATCTCATACTTTAGAAAAAGGCTGCTTCTTCCACCTGGTTATCTTTATTAATCAAAGGCGTTAGCCGGGAAGTTTCATGGTTCCTGATATGCGAATGATACACAGATTATCATATATGAAGATAAAGAAAATTCTCTGTCTGATTTCAAATTTAGAAGCCCGCCTGACACTTGCCACATTTGGTTAAGCAATCCTTTTTAAACACGTAATCCTATTGACCCCATAACAAGCAAAGGCTCTCCTCTGAATACAGTTCCATGGCAAGCTTTGTGCAATTTAAGTGAGCTGTTTTTGTGCTGCAGCAGAAAGCAAATATTCTCATGACAGTAAGAGGTGGAATGCACAATGTTTATCCCCATCTTTATCCCTCTCAGATGAAAGTGCCAGAAACTCTGCAAGCTAAAACTTAGGGTCTGATTTAGAAGTCGGTGGAGGGAATATTCCGTCACAAACTTGAAAGATATCCCATCTGCCATTTTATGATCCCCTTAGGTTAGAATCGGATCATAATACGGCGAATGGGATATCCGTCATGTTTGTGATGGAATATGTCCCTCTGCTGACTTCTAAACAAGGCCCTTATTCACTTACGAAACTTGACTGGAAAGTTTCCCTAGCAGTTGTCAAATAGTAACAGAGTTATAAGTAGCCACAGTTTAAACTTAAATTACACCAGCGTACTTTGCGTAATTTCAGAATTTTTTGCACTAAACGTCTTACAAGAAATTCCAAAAATCACGCCACCTTGTGGCATGATTATAGCACAGGAGAACGAACAATGTGAACATCCAGAAATCTAGAAGCTGAGTTTTGCAGCACTTATGCGTAAGGCATTTTCTTTTAGTGAAAAATAGCATCCTTGCATCAAAAATGGACACAATAATACATTTCACGCTATTATATTGCGCTAAAAGCTGGAATTTCATTCTCGCAATTACATGTAAATTTCACATAATTGACATCATTTTCCCCCAAATTTTGTGTAATTGTGGGCAAGCAAATTAAATGAATTTTTGGGACCCTTAATTATGAGAAAACAATTTCAATGTAAACCATCACCACAATCGCTATCTCGATTACGTAATATAAATAGCAAGTGTTTACCACTGGTATGATATGTGCTTCACTTGACTTTTGCTAAAGATTAAAAACTAACTTTAAAAGCTTCTGTCCCTTTGCAGAACTATTCATTGGTTACAGAGTTCCAAATATGAGGTGGATGCATTAATCCATCTCTAATGAGACTAATAGCAATATTAAATCCTTTTAATGAGCATGCGATTGCATGTATTTTTGATGTTTCATTTTCTAAGCCATTACAGATATTTTTGTTATGCTTATTAAAAAATAAAAAATGGCCATAAGGCGGAGATAAACCAATTAGTAAGATTAAAGCACTAAACATGCATGTTCCTATTAAAATATGGCATGGCTGTAAACTAAAACAGGAAATGGCTTCTCTTCTCAATTCAATATCACGCATTACTTGCTTGATACTGAAAAACTGAAGTAGTTCAGTTAATATGAATTTTACTTTTGATAAGTTCTCATGAACTGAAGAAAACTCATCTATGTGAAACTCCTGTTTAGACTGATCTAAACAGCAGAACTTTGCTAAATATTGAGAGTATTCCTGGTGTATGACAAACATCTTAATGAAGAGCTGAAAATTTCACATTTCAGTTCTAAGGTAATGTCAAAAACGTCCTTTGATTTAAATAATTGTATGTTTTAGGGTCACAAATGAATCTATAGACAGATTCCAAGCAAGAAGCAGAGAAGAGCAGTGATTTAATTTGAGACTTTCTCACTCAGTCAGTCAAGTGCATTTGTAAAGTGCTTGACTACATCGTTTGAAGAGTCCCAGCGTTCAAAACTGCGATTTAAAACACAACAAATTATTATACATAATCTTGGATAAAGAGCTACGTTTTTAGGCCCTTATTTATACTTTTTTAGTGCCGCATTTGTGTCGATTTATGACGCAAATGTGACGCAAACTGACAAGATGCAATTGTGGCCCGTATTTATACTTTTTTTAGCGCCGCATTTGCGTCGTTTTTTGACGCAAAAACGGCGCAAACTTGCAAAATACCATTGTATTTTGTAGCTTTGCGCCGTTAGCCGTCAAAAAGCGGCGCAAATGCGGCGCTAAAAAAAGTATAAATACGGGCCTGTATTTTTATAAATTTGCGCCGCTTTAGCGTCAAAAAGCGGCTCAAATGCGACGCTAAAAAAAGTATAAATATGAGCTTTAGTTCTTTTTTGAAGCAGTGCTGAGACTGGACCAAAGCAAAGTTTGACTGGTAAAGTATTTCAAAGGTTCGTTATCAGTACCGTAAATGACTTGCCTCGGTGCTGGATTATAGCAAATCTCGGAACACGCACATGCATAAACCGGAGGTTGTTTAATCTCAAGGATCTCTCTTATTGGTACAGGACAAGCCTGTATCTCAACTAGAGAGGACCTTTGACCTCAAAGGCTTTGAAATCCAGGATGACTGCTTGAATTTAATCCTTTTCACCACTGGTAGCCAATGTAGATGCTTTAAGTGGGGCGAAATGTGCTGGCGAAAAGGGACCCATTGAATCAGCCATGCCCCCGCATTCTGAATTCTCCGAAGTCTGCGGGTCAGAAAAGCGAATAAACTCACATAGAGGTTGTTAGTATAGTCAAGATGTGATGTCACAAGTGCATGTATCACAATTTTTCAAGTCTCTTCTAGACTAAGGGCCTGATTACAAGTCTGGGGGTCTTAGGACAGTGACAGTCGTACCGCCAACAGGCTGGCAGAGAAGATCGCCAAATTATGACCATGGCGGTATTCACAATAGAATACAGTCAAACTGCCGCTGGCACCTCCACGGCGGTCAGTCCGCCACGGACGGCGGTAACCACCTACAAAGGAGGAGACCATATTTCTGCCAGACAGATTACGATTCTGCACACCGCCAAGGTTTCTGCAGAGGTTGCACCACCAGTTAAAACAAGGCAGAAACCAACTGTATAAAAGGATACACTCACCTTCAGGAAGCCAAAGTCGTCAGGAGCCACTGTGGAACCTGAACTATACAACTTCCCGCTGCACCTGCTTGCCTAGTGACTTCAGAATCTGCAACGATGACAATAGCAACCGTGAGTACACACACACTTACCTGTCACAGTTGTAAAATGTCAAAGTACCTACTCACACACAACAAAACAATTGGGAAAGGATGGCGAGGGCGACACACACGTAACCACACACTGACATGCACACTCACAGATAGCCACATACACACATGCATATACGCAATACACACACTATGGCCATCACACATCACACACATATCAATAACACACACCTACCCCCAGAAACACAGCATCGGCACAGTCACATACAACAACACCACCAAACGACACCACAACTGCAACGCCATCAAAGCATTGTCAAGCACCCACAACAGACACTACTCATTGACAAATTAAACACACAACACAAGGTACCACTAACAGGGAACGAACACACACTATCACACAACCATACAATACAGCATTCAACATACAAGGACAAACACACATCACAATGTATCTGCCATGCCATTCACCATACACGCTCACGCACACAGTCCAAGCACACAAAGGAACACAACACTGCAACAAACACATATGAACACAAACACCTTTCTATACCATCACAACAACATGTCCCCAACATAAACATGCCCATCACACAACACACACCCTCAAATGCTGCCCAGACAAAACAGGTAACACAGCCACCACTTACTCACATATAGTCACACATAAACAATGTCAGCCAGGCACAGATCTGCCCTAACAAAAGAAATACAGGACAACAATGTAACTTCAAAACCAACAACTGGTGGGCGGAAATCTGTAATAAGGAAAAAAACAAGTAAAAAATGTCCAAGGTCAGAAGTCAGTCCAATATAACAATGTGCAACATGCACACCATGCACATGTGCATGCCCCCAACTTGACTCCTGATTGCCATGTAACCTCCACAGGTAGGGGCATCAAGGGGGCAGGAGTCACCTCAGGGATTGGGGGCATGAGGGGGATATATGGGCTTTGGATTAGGAGAGGGACCTTTGGGTTTGGGCTTGGGAGGGGGGGTCTAGGTCCAGGATTGGGTACTTTTGGGAGGGGTAGACTTCTTGGGGGGACTGGCATGGATACTTGCAGGGGGCAGGGGAGGTCTTGGAGGTGGAAGGGCCGGACTTGGGGAGAGACACAGAATGTTTAGGGGTATCACGGGGGAGAGAAGTAGGGAAAAGGGCAAACTCTGAAAGGAAAGCCTTTTTAGACACACAGGGATGGTTCAAGCAAAAGGATTTGAGTGTGGAGGGAGGGGTAGTGGTTGTCAGAGGTGTTGGTGTGGATATCTTGTGTGCATGTTTGTGCGAAGTATGCTTGTGAGTGTTGGGTGTCTGTTGGGTGGGTGAGTGTGGGCATTTATATGACTTGGGAGGAGAGGGGGTGGAGGTGCTGAGAGATGCCATGGTGAGTGGGTGAGTGGCTGTTGGGGTGGTGACTGCAGGTATGATAGATGTGCTGCATGTAGGTATCTGTGGTTGTGGTGTCTGTGAATGTGGCGACTTGGGTGAATGTCTGAGGGTCTGCTGTTGTGTCATCGTTGGGTGAGATAGGTGTAGTGGCTGGTCTGTGAATATTGCTGTGGTGTCTGCAGGTGCGTCTGGTGTACCATCTGTGAGCTGGGGGTGGTGTCGGGGCAAATTGTGACTGCTGCAGTGTCTGCAGGTTTATGTTGTTTGTGTGCATGCCAGTGGTGTGTCTTGTGGTGCTTGTGTTTGTCAGAGCTACCCTTGGATGTTGAGGTGGATGCATGCTTGTCTGACTGTGTGCTTTGGCTGAGTTTGGGATTGGGAAGAGGAAGGTGGGTGGAAGGCAATTGGTGACTGGCTACCATCAGTGTGGAGGCCAGAGCCTGAAATGATCTCTATAGGCCAGCCAGTGCACCATGAATGCCCTCCCGGAACGCATTACTCTGTTGGACTTGAGTTGCAAGTCCCTGGGCGGCATTCACAACGGTTGACTGACCCACAGAGATTTACCTCAGGAGGTCAATAGCCTGCTCACTGAAGGGAGCAGGGCTGACAGTGGCAGGTGCAGAGGTGTCTGTAACAAAAGAGACGCTCACCCTCTTGTTTGAGAGGGCACGGCCAACTGGGTGAGGAGCTACAGGGAGGGCAATGATAGAAAGGGGGGGTGGCAGACAAAGATGGTGCTGCAGTGGTCCCAGATGGGTCCGCCACTGACAGGGAGTGTTCCCTGGAGGAGGAGTCCTAGGATGATGATGTGGATCATGTCTCCCCCGTGGCACTTCCCTTGCCCTCCAGGCCACTGGGTCCCTCGCTGTCAGTGGTCTCAGCACTCCGGGTCCTGTGGTCAGCAGCTTCCTACTCACCTGTGCCCCATCTCCTTCACAAGCAGATGCTGATGCACACAAATAGAAAGAGAGGGAGAGAGAGAGAGAGAGAGAGAGAGAGAGTCATCAGATTCTTCACACGCACAAACATTACAACATGCACAACAGTAGCTAGACATAGGAAATGCCCAGTCAAATACCCTTCATAGCCTCCATTATGTCACAAGAAGATACTTCCAACTCCCATTTTACAACAGTCTTACTGACAACATAAGCCAGCCATCTGAACACTACTTAACCATCTCAAATCACCTGTTACTCAAAAGCATCATACAGTAGATGGATTGGCAAAACCAAAACATGTATCCCCATACAGCTCATCACTGTCCATCATAACATCAGTCTAAGGAAAAACTTAACACTATATCTTGCCTATTCCGACTCCACACCTTTCCAGTCCATCACCAAAAGTCTTGTTCCATGAAAGGTAAGTCATAACACTTAACATATGATACAACATCTTGCCTTCCATTCACATGCCTAACTGAATATTCAGTACATTACTTACACAATCGCAATAATCTCTGATGAATACACATGTTTCATTCCCTTACAGTGGGCATCACTAATTCTCAGTACATGCCTGGGAACATCTCTCTGAATACTAGTAATGGATTCATCAGGAGTTTCTGCACCCACTAATAAGATACATTGTCACATAAACAACAGCTCTGTGTACTGCAGTTGGGGGCTAACTAGCTCACAGGGTACATCCACAGACAACCACAGGGAGCGTAGTTACACCAACAAAACTATGGACATCATACATTGTGCTTGAAGGGACTATACCATTTCACTAGACATGCTTAATAGAAGCCTCTACATGACAACATAAGAACACATACACCACTAACAACTGTCCTGACATGTGATCCTCACTACCTAAGTCCAGACTTAACAGGTACACAACTGTTTATCAGTGTATGCATGAATGACAAATGCACTTAAAGGAACGCCAATTTACTGACAACATATCCCACAACACTAGCAGGTGTATTGATATGGAACATCTGCTACCCCATTAGGTCTAGCAGAAATTAGGAGAACCATAACCATACTTGTCCAAACACCCTCAGATCAGCTAAGGTAAGTCTGGGAAAATATTTGGCAACAATATTTAATCAGACATGCAGTGTCAATTGACACATGATGTAGGAAGCAAATAACATACGTAGCACCCATATATTTATGGCATTGTCCTATTTAGCATGGACAATACACATGGGCTAACAGTCAAGCAGCCTAGCCACTTGCCTTCTCTACAACAAACACTTTTGGATACCATTTTTTTTACACATGTGAATGTAATACCATGTAATGTGAAGGTCTAATGAAGTGTATGAGTTTCACACTGTAGGATGTCCACCTTTATAAAACTTCACATTTCCCATTGTATGAATAGACATGAAATAGGGACACCTCCTCAAACCTCATAGGGACAGTACTAAGTTGACCATATCAAAAGCCAGATTTGAATGACAGCCTCACATGAAGAGTACAACTATTTCAGGACACAGGATTACCTGGACCTCTAACTCATCTGTCAGACCAATGTTGCACATAGAGCATATCCTGTGGAATAGTAGTGGTCAGACACCTTAGCGCTACATGACTCGCCATTTGGAGAAACGGCCTTGGGGTCACTAGGTGGGACGGATGACACAGCAAGGCAGAAATATATATGGCTGTGTAGAGTCACACATATGACTCAGTTGCATGTGCATCTTCACAACCAGTCATACTATTTCCAACAAACAGGTGATCAACGTGTTTACACTGACATTAAAATGGCCATATAGGTGCCTGGATATTGTCAACTCGAGAACCATGTATTCCCAGTAGTCAACATACCTGGAGCACCTACAACATCTTCACAACTGCAATACATAGACAGCATTCAGTAAACTATCAGACAAAAGTACAAGGGTTCTGAGAGTACTTACACCCTTGTGGCTGATGTGCTGCTATCAAATGCCTATTCACCTCAGGGTAGGCCACAGCCAAAATGCGGGCCATTGGGGGGATCAAGGTCGGACGGGCAGACCTCCCTCATTGTTAAGACATCCCCAGCTGGGCCTCTGTGGTCTTCAAGGCCCAGTATCTCAGGTCCTCACACCGCTTCCTACAGAGGGTACTCCGTGGCGATGGACCCCCTGGGTCCACACTTGCTTGGTGATGGCATGCCAGGTCCCCTTCTTCTGATGGGCGTTGACCTGCATGTATGACACAAACAAAAGGAGAAAATCCTGTCCACATTCACCATACCAATAGCAGTGGACAGACCACATCAGTAACAGCAAG
Source organism: Pleurodeles waltl (assembly GCF_031143425.1). Lineage (NCBI taxonomy): Eukaryota > Metazoa > Chordata > Amphibia > Caudata > Salamandridae > Pleurodeles > Pleurodeles waltl. Next base: position 454,821,555 of record NC_090451.1, read on the forward strand.
TAGGCACACATTCCCATCCTCTCAGCTCACACTCCTTCACAAAATACCATCTGCATGCATCAACACCTTCACTAGTTAACATTAATGCTACACCTTCAAATACCACACCTATCATATTGATATGATAGTGGACTCAGCAGCTCCTCTGGTGCACCATATAGCTGTTCATACAGGGATAGGACCTCCTCCATTAGCTTCTCCAGCTCTTCAGGGTTGAAGGCAGGGGCCCTGTCACCTGCAGGATATGGCATGATAGCTCCCAGAGGCAGTACACAGCAGCCAAAATCATGGAGGGCTTGTTGACAGCAGTGTTAGGAGTCAAGTGAGCAATAATGCAGAAGATGATGGTCATGCCCACCACGTACATGACTGTCACAGTCGGTGGACATCGCCATTGGCCAAGTCCACCAAAGACAGCAATGTGTTCCTGTCACGGTTTACACTGGGCTTACCGTCGAAGTTGATGAGAGTTGGGGAACGACCCCGGTTCCGGCAGGTTCTGCTGTGGCCGAGGTAGGGGCGACCTCTTCCGGTAGCCACAGTGCAGTTTGACAATAGCAAGCCACTACAGTCCGTGCCCTCCAGAAGGAGTCCCAGAGGAAAAACCCCAAAAGGGTAAAAAACCTCCAACAGGAACTCCCTGAAACAGAAGGAGGACACAAGGACGTTAGAACTGAAGATCCGAGAGTACAGGAATACTGGAGATGAAGATAGATCAAGAAATACTGGCTCCACAAGAGAAAACCAGCCGGAGCGTGACTACCACCAAAGGAGTGTTGCAACGCAATGAGAAAGAAGCTAAAGTCCCCTTAAATACCCATAGACAGGAAGTGAAAAACAGGAAGTAGAAATACCACCATCTTGGATTGTGGAACAGATCATGTTAAATGATAGGGAACATGTGCCTAGAAAAGGAAAGCAATGCATGCAGGGAAGAGGGGATGTGAACAGCATGCTGGGAAAGGAGGAAGCATGCATAAAAAGAAATCGTGTGCATGCAATCGGCTTTTGCCCTTATGACCGGTAAGTAAGTGCCAAGAGTGTTTCTTCATGTAAATGCTTATATAAATGCACCTCTAGAATGTTAAGCGCACTAAATGTGCTATATGCGGCAGGTTCGAGACCCGACTCGGAGTCTCTTCCCCTGCTGCGTCTGCCTTTGATGTTTTAGGCAGAAGAAGGGAGCATGGCGAGTGCCGCGACCCCTAACCTGAGTCGCGACTTATCCCGCAACCCGCCTGCAAGCCGCGGCTTCCCCCGCGGCTTGCCTGCAGGCCGCGGTGTTCAGCCAGTGCCGTGCCGCGGCGGCCCGTGCCTGCGGCCGCGGCGTGACATTTCCAATGACAAAGAACAACGCAGCTGTAACTGCTTACTGCCATGATGACTTCCATTGGCAGATTTAGGTGACTTCCGCATGCCCAGTACAGTAGATCAGGTGGCTGCCATTTTTAAAACATTTCTTTTATGGAAGTTTATAATAATCTGCGTCATTAACTATACCCCATATTGTGCTGTACGTCTGTAAGTACTGCCTTCATGTTTAGGTGACTCTTTGTGCATCTGTGCTGTAAATGCAATGTTGTTGGAGGAGATGTGGTGATAGCAATGTACAACTACTCTGAGGTTCCCATGTGTTTTGAAATTGTCAATAATGTCCCAAAATATGTGTGACACATGTCTAAATGATTGGTCTTACAAATATGTCCAGCAACAGGTGAATTATTAAGTGTAATACCATATTTAGTTGAGGCAATGTGGACCAAGGTGGGTGTCATAGGATACATAGCTATGTGCTGTACTGTATATGTCAGAGGTAGTAGCCGTCCTCGACAGCTGTCATGTGTGAGTAATTTAATTAACTGTAATTGATGTGTGCATGCTGCATGTCACATACTACGTTTATATGTTTTCACATAGTTACCCTGCCATGAGGAGTGTAAGATGACCACCAGTGTACCGTCCACTAGTAGACCTGCACACCATGGAGGAAAGACATTCTTTTTAGACATATCATCTGAATCATCATACTATCATGGATCTTTGTAAGAAGTTTTAGCCAGATCTGATGCCTGCCATTCGCAATCCCCATAGCATACCTCCCACCATTCAAGTCTTTTCAGTGCTACATTTCCTGGCCACTGGCTCATTTAAGAATACAGTGGTTCAAACTGCAGGGATGTCTCAGCCAATGTTCAGTCTGGTTTTGAAGGATGTACTGTGTGCATTGTTGAAACACCTGGACAGCTACATCAGATTTCCCCAAAGAGCAGGTTTGGCTTATGTGAAGACCGACATTTTTGCAATGGGGCACTTTCCACATGTGGTTGGAGCCATTAATGCACCCATGTAGCCTTGGTTCCCCCCAGTTCCAATGAACAGGTGTATAGGAACAGGAAAAAATACCACTCCATCAATATTCAAGTGGTGTGTCTGGCAGACCAGTTGTAGGAAGTTGGCTCTGTATATACTATCTCAAAGTGAGAGATAGCGTGCTCAGAGTCCAAGGGTTCCCCTTAGAGGTTGATAGTGGCAAAATTAGATAATTCTAACGCTCTATTTTGTGGTAGTGTGGTAAAGCACTAGGCTTATCAGAGGGTAATGTTAAGCATTTGTTGTACACACACAGGCAATAAATGAGAAACACACACTCAAAGACTTAACTCCAGACCAATAGTTTTTATATAGAAAAATATATTTTCTTAATTTATTTTAGAACCACAAGATTCAAGATTTTACGTAAATACATAAAATGCAAGGTACTCCACACAGGTAAGTAAGGAACTTTGAATTAGAGCAGTAACATACACAGTACAAGTAAAAATGGCAATAAGCTATTTTAAAAGTGGACACAGTGCAAAAATCAACAGTTCCCTGGGGAGGTAAGTATTGATTAGTTTTTCAGGTAATTAAGGCACTTACAAGTTAAGTTTCCTGGGCATAGGCAGCCCACCGTTGGGGGTTCAAGGCAACCCCAAAGTCACCACACCAGCAACACTGGGCCGGTCAGGTACAGAGGTCAAAGAAGGGCCCAAAACACATAGGCGCCTATGGAGAACAGGGGCGCTCCGGTTCCAGTCTGCCAACAGGTAAGTACCTGCGTCTTCGGAGGGCAGACTAGGGGGGTTTTGTAGAGCACTGGGGGGGGGGGGACAAACAGGCACACAAAACACACCCTCAGTAGCACACGGGCAGCCGGGTGCAGTGTGCTTAGCAGGTATCGGGATTTCTGTAGAAATCAATGAAGGGACCCAGGGGTCACTCTAGCGATGCAGGCAGGGCACAGTCGGGCTTCTCGGGCCAGCCACTGACTGGGCTAGGCAGAGGGTCGCCTGATGGTCACTCCTGCACTGGAGTTCGGTTCCTTTTGATCCTGGGGGCTGTGGGTGCAGTGCTCGGTCCAGGTGCCGGGTTCTTTGTTCCAGGCAGTCACGGTCAGGGGGAGCCTCTGGATCCATTATGCATGCGTCGCTGTGGTTGTGCAGGGGGGTCATCTCAGGTTACTCACGAGGTCGCTGTCGCCTGGGAGTCCTCTCTGCAGGGTTGGTTCTCTGGAGCTCAAGCTGGGGGTGTTGGGTGCAGAGTGTGAAGTCTCACGCTTCTGACGGGAAGAGTGAGTTCTTTGGAAGTTGCTAAAAAGTTGCAAAGTTGTTGCTGTGTTTGAACAGTGCCGCTGTTCTCGGGAGCTTCTTGGTCCTTCGGGTTCAGGGCAGTCCTCTGAGTCCTCAGAGGTCGCTGGTTCCTGTCGGATGAGTTGCTGTGCAGGTTCTTTGAGTCTGGAGACAGGCTGGTAGGGCTGGGGCCAAGTCAGTTATTGTCTCCGTCGTCTCTGCAGGGCTTTCAGGTCAGCAGTCCTTCTTCTTGTTGTAGGTAGCAGGAATCTGATTTCCTGGGTTCAGGGTCACCCTTAAAAACTAAACTTATCGGTGTGTTTAGGTCTGGGGGCAGTAGCCAACGGCTACTGTCCTTGAGGGTGGCTACACCCTCCTTGTGCCTCCTCCCTGAGGGGAGGGGGGCACATCCCTATTCCTATTGGGGGAATCCTCCAAAACCAAGATGGAGGATTTCTAAAGGCAGGAGACATCTCAGCTCAGGGCACCTTAGGGGCTGTCCTGACTGGTGGGTGGCTCCTCCTTGCTCTCCTCATTATCTCCTCCAACCTTGCCGCCAAAAGTGGGGGCAGTGGCTGGAGGGGTGGGCATCTCCACTAGCTGGGATGCCACGGGTGCTGTAACAAAAGGCATGAGCCTTTGAGGCTCACCGCCAGGTGTTACAGTTCCTGCAGGGGGAAATGAGAAGCACCTCCACCCAGTGCAGGCTTTGTTTCTTTCATCAGAGAGCACAAAGGCTCTCAGCCCAGGGGGGCAAAAACTCATCTCAGTGGCTGGCTGGCACAGACCAGTCAGTCCTGCACTGAAGGATTGGGTAAAATACAGAGGGCATCTTGTAAGATGCCCTCTGTGTGCATTTTGTAATAAATCCAACACTGGCATCAGTGTAGGTTTATTATTCTGAGAAGTTTGATACTAAACTTCCCAGTATTCAGCACAGCCATTATGGAGCTGTGGATTTCGTTGTGACAAACTTACCAGACCACATACTTAATATGGCTACACTGTACTTAAAATGTCTAAGAATAGACTTAGATACTGTAGGGGCATATTGCTCATGCAGCTATGCCCTCACCTGTGGTATAGTGCGCCCTGCCTTAGGGCTGTAAAGCCTGCTAGAGGGGTGACTTACCTATGCCACAGGTAGTATTTTTTGGGCATGGCACCCTGAGGGGGATGCCATGTCGACTTTGCCTTTTTCTCCCCACCAACACATACAATCTGCAATGGCAGAGTGAATGTATTAGGTGAGGGGTCCCTTAGCGTGGCACAACACATGATGCAGCCCTTAGGGACCCTCCCTGGTCACAGGGCCCTTGGTACCACTGGTACCTTTTACAAGGGACTTATCTGTGTGCCAGGGGTGTGCCAATTGTGGAAACAATGGTACATTTATAGTGAAAGAACACTGGTGCTGGGGCCTGGTTAGTAGGGTCCCAACACACTTCTCAGTCGAGTCAGCATCAATATCAGGCAAAAAGTGGGAGGTACTGCAACAGGGAGCCATTTTCCTACACCAGTACATTTCATAAGTCACAGCAAGTATTCAGGATCAGTCCATGATTCCTTTATCATGCAGAAAAGCAATGTGCCACTGCTAACAACACAACTATACACAGAGAGGCCTGGCTGGTTGGTAAGTTACAATTGAAATGTGTGTTTGCAATGTATGTCTACTGAATCACAATGTTGCATGTCCCACATACATGTTTGTGTTGTTCTACCATTTTGTTCATGGGTTACTCTGGCTATACAAACCGTCCTTGGCTGTTGACACCAATGAGGTACCCAACCACACCAGGAGTAGTCTGCTACAATGAGGCCCACGGTAGGACAAGGCGTGTAGTTGAGCAGATGTTTGGGCTCATGAAGGCAAGATTTAGGTGCTTTGACTTATCAGGAGTAGCCCTCCTTTACTCACCCACCAAGGTTTGTCAAATAATAGTTGCCTGCTTCATGCGCCACAATCTTGCCCTAAGACATCACATACCATTTATACCAGATGCGGGGGAAGCAGCAGAACTTGAGGGTGGAAATACTGAAATGCCAAGTGATGAAGATCCAGGGGACGACGAAGCAGGAGACTCAAGGGCAGATCCCATCAATCATTACTTCAACTGACTAATAGGTATGTGAAGTTGACCTATTGTTGTGATGTAATTGTGCAAACAGATGTTGATGCCTAGCATGTCACCTCCTTTCTTGCATCATCTGTGAGGGTGTAGTGAGCTCCAATGTCTATGAGTGAGTTGTGAATGCAGACTGAAAGTTTGCACTGTATATAGGAAAGAATGGTCTACAGTATCATGTATTGTAACAGAAGATGCAAACCTACACTTCTGGACATGCCTTCTCTGATGAGATTATTGTATTCTGCTATGTCCTATCCCTTTTTCCTTTCACTCACAGATTGCCCTATATCCTGCTTGGCTCAGCAACCTTGGCTAATGTAAGACAGTGCCAGAAGCAGATGGGAATTGCTGAGTGACATGAAAAGTGAACATGACTGAAACCAGGTGATATTAGTGTTGTTTAAGTGGTGTGTAACCGAGATTGTGATACCGTCAGGACACTGTGGTGGAAAAGTGTTTTCCTGTATATTTCAACTGTTGGATACAGGAGGTTGTCAAATAGTGTATTTTGTGTCTGGAGATGTGTTTGGCTCATGTGCAAATGTTGGTTCATAGGCTCTCACATCACAATGTGTTTAGTTGTTTGGGAGCTACATTGGACCTAGCTGTCATTGTGTTCATACTTTGCAGGCCAAGGTGCATGTCACTGTAGACTGACGTATGTGAGTGACAAACCTACAGGTATGGGATCAATGTAAGTAAAAGGTTTCAGGACTGGATACTTCAGTGATCATCTCTGTATGTGCCATGGGATATGTGAATTAGAAGCTATGGTATGGGTATGTGATGAGGCTATACCAGGTGATACAGATCACCTATCAGTGTGCCTCCCGCCTTTTTGGAAGTTTACCATGCAACTGACTTCTGTATCCTGTGTTTTTGCATTGTGTGATACCTTAGCATACATCCTGATGCTACTCTCAGTCATGCTCTATGTGCTGTTTGCTATTCTACCTCTAAATGTGTATAGAACTAGATTTAAACTTTTTGGAAATCTGTCCTGTTACATTTTTTATTAAAATAGGTCTCCTGCTGAAGGAGTCCCCGTTTGATGTCCCTACCAATAGGTTTAATGTAAAGAGGCACATTATCATGCCAGAATTGGCATGCATAACTATTGTACATGGATGATAAAAGACACATACATAGACACTGTGTTTGAGATTGATTTATTGTGCATAACAAAAGTATACCTGTGGCTATAAAAGGAAGGAAATGAACAAATGTGATGGGTGATGTCATGGTGGATGAAATTATCAGGATAGCTGCTACACCCATTGGAAACACAAGTCCAGTGTCCTTGTACCATGGGAAAATTGAGTTGGGTCTCAGAACAGTCAACAGGGTGTATCTGTGGCACACGATAGGAACAAATCAGGAGAGGTTCATTTCCTGGCAATGGGTTTTGTCTTGGCATCTGCTCCTGATAGATGTCTGCAGGACGTCCACGTTTTTGGGAGGGGACATTCTTCAGCCAAAGAGTGAGAAGTGTCTGAAGTATGCCCTTCCCCTGGCAGGGCCTCAATTCCACTAGCAGCTGCAGATGTGTAAGGGGCTGATGTTTCATTGCTAGAGGAAAGGGCCAGATTTTGGGTACAAAACCTAAACAGGGTGGTATTTAGGTCCCTCACCACACCTGCAATGGAATCCAGGTAGGCATGTTGTGCCTGCCACTGCACCACGACTTTCTGGTGGTGGTCCCTCTGCAGCGTTTGAATGTTCCCCAACATGGTGATGACTTGGCCCATCATGCCTTGGGAACTTTGGTAAGCTCCCAAGACTTGGGAGAAGTTTTCCTGGTCAGTTGTGTCCCTTTGAGGCCTCATCCTCTGGCCCAAACCATTCCTCCCACACACCCTACCCCCACATGCCTCTGCCCCTGGCACAGTGTGTCCACCCCCAGTGGTTGCAGGTCCATCATTGTCAGGAGTGGCAAGAGTAGACTCAGGTACCTGTACAGTGGGGCACACAATAAATGATACAGTCCTTGGGACACAGGTTTGGGGGAGAATGGTTGGCTGTGATGTTGATGCAACAGAGCTTAGAGGAGTTGATGGGGGCAGGGCGAGACTGAGAGTCGTTGACTGACCAGGTGTCCCAGATGGGCCAGGTTGTTCAACAGTGTCCAGACATCCAAGGGTGTTGTCCTCACTAGGGCCATCATCCAGAGGGAAAGTGACAGTTCCTGGTATCCTCTCCAGGGTGGTAATGGAAAGGTTACCTGTGGAGGAAGTGAGACACAGAGTTCAGGTTACAATGCGTATATTGCTGCATTTGTGTGAGATGCAGACAGTACCTTCACATGATTCCTAGCAATCACGTTGACAGCTGCTGCACAACATACTTTAGTTGTACATACAACTCTGGGACTTGATTTCCATACTCCGTGTACAGATTTGTTAGACTAGGTTTGGTAGTGATTGTACTGTTGATGGCATCTTATATTGTCTGATTATAAACATGACTGTTCACCTCTGTTACCTAGTGAACAGTCAGGCATGCTAGATGGCACAATTAAGAGATATACAATTCACAATGGTGTCCTTGTAGGAACACAATATGTGAATAAGCAAGGGAAATTGACCTGTATCTGGATGTCCTGCATGTACATCTGACTTTCCAACTCAGGTGAGTCTATGTCTAGCTGAGGATCTTTAATCTGTAGTAACACAAAAAGATGATGGACAGAATACTGAACAATGCAAACACTCACCCTCAGTAACAGATCTGGGTTTAATCCATCGTTCTTCTGCTCACCATGCCACCCGAGTTTGGACCCAGCCATGTGCAAATCAGTCTTGACCCTGTTCCTCATGGGAACAGTCCAGCCCGAACTGCCAAGCCAGTTCCTCCCTGGACCAAAAACAAGCATCCTGGGACCAGTTTCAGGGTATCACCCTTCATCAGCCAAGCTAGCTTGAATCACTTGAATCCAGTAGCACAGTGAGCAAGGGACCCACGTCTGGGCTTACCCTTCCCATTTAGGGCAACTTTAGCAACACAAACGGATGATGGACAGAGTGTTGAAAAATGCAAACACTCACCCCCTGACACAGATCTGGGCTTAATCCATTGTTCTTTTGCTCAACATGCAACCCCAGTTTGGACCCAGCCATATGCAAATCAGTCTTGACCCCGTTCTTTATGGGAACAGTCCAGCCCGAACTGCCAAGCCAGGTCCTCCCTGGACTGGAAACAAGCATCCTGGGAGCGGTTTCAGGGTATCACCCTTCATCAGCTAGGCTATCTTGAATCCAGTGGCACAGTGAGCAAAGGACTCACGTTGAGTGTAGTCAAGGTGGTAAAGAGCGGTCCCAGACAGGGCGTGGTGACTCAGCTCCATCCTCCTTTTACAATTTTTTGATTGCTTGTTGGATTTTGCAAAGGGCTGTGGAAAAGTCCAATAGCAGATGGACTTCCATCACTGTGAGTGCAGTCATTGTACTTTGTAAATACAGAGCTTCTTACATGTTTCTGTTACTTAAAATGCATATATTCCCATTTGTCTTTGAATGGCTGGTGGCTCCAGCGTTCACGTTACTAAAATGGTTGTGCTCGTGAAGTGACTGCTTCCCTCCAAGATTGCTCCTGCTCCGTTTTGCCTCTGGCCTGTGCGGTCATTTTAATCAAATGCTTCCTAGAACTAGAACAGTGACACAAGCACAAGAGTTGTGCTAGTGAGAAATACATGAATCATGTGTGAAATGTGTGTGTTATAGGGTGTCACACACAGTAGAATTTCACAAGGCCCAGCTCAGGTGAGGCCCGTCCCTTACTGTGGCTTCTTTGCCTGATGATGACCTGCAATCGTTACCCAGGATCAGACAATGTGATTGCAGTTGTAACCTGGAGAAGCCCCATGAGGCAACAACATGCAGGGGAGCTGTGAGGGCCCAAGCCTGGATGTATAGCTGCACACTGTCATCGCGTGCACTTTTATGACTGAGTGCTTGTATTCACACATAGAAATGCTTTAAAATGATGCTATTGTTTCGTCTTGGCTGATCACAAAAATTGAGCACATAGGAGCCATCTGGTGTAAAGATACAAAAGAGAGCAATACATTTGTATGTGCTGGCATGGGAGAGTTTGTGTTTTGGGGCACAAGTTCAAAAATAGAGAGGGGCATATTTATACTCCGTTTGCGCCGAAATAGCGTCGTTTTTTTCGACGCAAATTCGGCGCAAAACTAACGCCATATTTATACTTTGGCGTTAGACGCGTCTAGCGCCAAAGTATGGGCAAATAGCGTCATTTTTTTGCGTGAACGCCTTCCTTGCGTTAATGAGATGCAAGGAAGGCGTTCTCGTCTAAAAAAATGACGGCGACGCAAATGCGTGGTATTTATACTCCCGGGCAAAAATCACGCCCGGGAGTGGTCGGGTCAAAAAACCCCGCATTTGCGCCACTTTTTAACGCCTGGGTCAGGGTAGGCGTTAAGGGGCCTGTGGGCTCAAAATGAGCCGACAGGTGCCCTCCCCTGCCCCCAGGGACCCCCCCTGCCACCCTTGCCCACCCCAGGAGGACACCCAAGGATGGAGGGACCCACCCCAGGGACATTCAGGTAAGTTCAGGTAAGTATAATTATTTTTTTATTATATATATTTTTTGGCATAGGGGGGCCTGATTTGTGCCCCCCTACATGCCACAATGCCCAATGACCATGCCCAGGGGACAGAAGTCCCCTGGGCATGGCCATTGGGCAAGGGGGCATGACTCCTGTCTTTACTAAGACAGGAGTCATGTAAATGGCGTCTGGGCGTCGTTTAAAATGGCGCAAATCGGGTTAAGACGATTTTTTAGCGTCAACCTGACTTGCGCCATTTTAAGACGCCCTAACGCCATTTTTCCCAACGCCGGCGCTGCCTGGTGTACGTGGTTTTTTTCCACGCACACCAGGCAGCGCCGGTCTGCTTGCGCCGGCTAACGCCATTCAATAAATACGGCGCCCGCATGGCGCTTCAGAATGGCGTTAGCCGGCGCAAAATTTTTTGACGCTAAACTGCGTTAGCGCAGTTTAGTGTCAAAAAGTATAAATACGGGCCAAAGTGTCTGATTATTGAAGATGCACCAAACTCTACAGGGTATTTGATGTTAAACAGACCCTAAAATGCATTCAAATTACAATTGACAACTGCCATTACCGTAGGTGATACATTTTTTCAAAAGAACAAATTATTTGGAAAAAGACATTGTAAAACTTACTAAATGACATATCAGGTCTCGCAGGACCTTGTTTGGTTTGGCTCAGAAGACCCCTTTCTAGTGCACAAAACTGATAGCATTGACCAGGCGAATTTCTACATGTTTCTGCCTGGCTAGTGACCTCAAATGGGATTAAAACTTGTGTAGTCTCATACATGTTCAGCATGCTTCTGAGAGGCCCTGGAGACTGAGCAATTCTTCATATACCATGCACATATGAAGGGAGAGCAACGTTGGGGACGTGATGAGTTATATCAGTTTCAGCGCTGAAAGACTGCAATAAATAGCTCAGAGAGCACACGTTTTTATTGTTACCCAAATCACGTGTACTAATTTTATCAAACTTAAAAGCATGGAAGGTTGATTGGTTTGACCAGGATTTGAAACCGTGACCTCCAGTAAAGTCAGTGGGAAGCACTTCATGTGTTGGGAAGTTGGAATTAAAGTATTCCAAAGACGCTAATACCGTGCAAAGTAAGAAATGTTCAGAGTTTACTGAAGGTTCAATGCCTCTGAATAGTCAGTTGAACCGGTCCAGATTCTGCCTATGTCACACTATCTCCTATAAAAGACTGGTAGACTGATATAAGACTTTATCACAAGTGGACCATTGCCATATGCCTCTTGAGGTCCTTCCTGCTGGAGTACAGGCTTCCAGTGTAGGGGAGCACATGCCGGGCTGTGAGGGAGTCAGGTACATATCAATTCAGTCATCGGTGGTGCTGCAGTTCAGTGAATCCGAATGAATGAAGACGGTCTTTATTACTTAGCAGAACCTGAAGAAGTATCCCAAATATGTCAGTTCCCCTTGAAAATGGCATTGAGAACCTAAATCTAAAATGTGTGTTGCAGAAAATATACCAGTTTGTTCCATATTTTCAAAATCTTCTTGAGAGTCCTAAAACCCTGTAGTGGGAACTCAAGGTTGCTCGCTTTGCGTGTTCACTTCATGGAATTCAGGGTACTTGTTGTGCCCCACCACTTTCAAAGGTCACCAGCAGCAATTGGCATACACTTTCCTTTTTAATACTTATAAGTCACCCCAGTGGTAGGACGTAAAATCCCACGGGGAATGGTGTGTGGAATTTAAATGTAGGTAATGTATATTTAATGTTTTACATGTACAGGTAGTGAAAAACCTCCAAGTATGTTTTTCATTGTGACAATGCCTCCTCTCCCATAGGATAACATGGCTTTACACTGTTATGTTTAATAAGTGCTAAATTCAGTTTGGGAATAGCAAAAATATTTCAAGGACTCATTTTAATAGCAATTTAAAATCCATCCTAATGGTCAAGTTGGATTATATTTTATGATTTTGGAAATAACAGTATAAGAACTTTGGCATTTCACTGCCTCAAATCAAAAGGTTTCCCTGCTAGGGTTCATCTGTCACCTGGCCCTTGTTTTCCCATATGTTGAGATGTGTATGTGTCAGTGTACAAAGGGCTCTCCCTGTGGGAAGAGGGGCTTCTCCCTTGACGAGTTGGCCTGGGGCTATGCCCAGCTCCTTCCTGACCTTCAAAGGATGCATAAACTGTCACTGGCAGATGAAGCTCAAACCTAGATCTGGCCCCCTTCTGATTCGATAGTTAGGTTTGGCTCTAAACCAAGTGGGGAGGGAGTAACCTACCAGAACTGATTTAGGAGGTAAATAATGACACCCACAGGTTGCAACTGGCAACAAATGTGGATACCACAGACCTCTCATCATTCCTGGATGTATAACAAATGAGAAGAGTGACTTATCTGCTTGTATGGGGAACCTGAAGCAGGACTACTTCTGCTTGCTTTGAATGAAGGACCCCAGAAGTGACTCCAATGGTCAGTTGGCTAACCTCCTGTTTGAGCTACAGTGACATAACATGCTTCAAGAGGCCTCTCTCCATGCAACTTCTCAGCTGACCAGTTCCAACTGAACTTGGCCTGGACCCTTCTTCTGACCTCTGTTGTAGTGAGTCCTAGCCTCTACGTGGTGCTCCCCAGGTCCTGGACCCTTGTCTGGTGTTGGGGGCTAGGGTGAAACTTAGAAACCTTTTGCCCACTTTTGGACTGGAGAAACAATGGTGGCAGGGATCGCTGTTGATGCCGGATCCTTTGACGTTGAATTGTTAGTGGACCTCAAATTACTGGTTTGTTCTGCTGAAGGAGGTCTTCCTCCTAAAAAGGTAGAAAGTATAGTGCTGCATCAGGACCAATGCAGAGCAGCATCTGATCTATTTGAAGGCCTTCCTGGACACACACATCAGACTTCACCCACTCTGAGCTTTCCTGCCTTCATTGACAGCAGCACTGGGACCACACTCTTCAGCAGCATGCCATCAAGATCCAGACTGCAGCTTGCATCGTAGACAGCTTGTGAACAACTTCTTTTTCTCCATAAAAGTGCTTAAGTCAGTAGGTAAACGTTCCACCCAGATGAACATGGTCCCTGTATCCAACTGGCTAATCCCTTGCAGTTGGCCATAACTGAACAATAACAGTCTGGTGGACACAAAATCCTGGGTTGGCACTTTGTGCTCTTTGGAGCGATTTTTAATCCAAAATGTAATTGTTCATATCTTTGTTGTGGAATCCTGGGCTTGCGGGGCGAAGTCACAAGCGCTGCATTGATCCAGTGGGTGTTGCGTGGAAATTTCTCTTGCACGGCAGGCTCCACGTTGATTTTATCTCTGAAGTCTGGTTGCGTCGTCCCGGGTCAGCTGTGCATCGATCCAGTGGGCTATGCGCCGAAATTCTGGTCACAATGCAGGCGCCGCGTCGATCTTCTCCTTGCGAAGTCGTGCTGCGTTGTCCCGGTTCAGCGTGCAGTGAATTTCTCACCACTGGGCAGGCTGTGTTGAATTTTTGCCACACAAGGAGTCCAGTTGCAGGAGTGAAGTCTTTTTGATTCTGAGACTTCAGGGAACCTGAGGCAAGCTCTTCCCAAGCCCTTGGAGAACACTTCTCAGCACAGCCAGAGAGCAGCAAGGCACCAGGGCAACAGCAAGGCAGCAGTCCTTGTCAGAAAAGCAATCCCAGTGAGTCCTTTGGGCAGCCAGGCAACTCCTCCTGGCAGGTCTGGTTCAGGGATTCTTCACCAGCAGGTTTCTTGTCCAGAAGTGTCTGTGAGGTAGAGTGTCTACCCCAAGAAGTGTCTAAAGTCTGTGGTTTTGGGTCCTCTTCTTATACCCATTTAGGCTCACTTCAAAGGAAAGTCTCACTTAATTGTGAAATCCAGCCTTGCCCAGGCAAGGCCTCAGACACGCACCAGGGGGTTTGAGTCTACATTGTGTGAGGGCAGGCGCAGCCCTTTCAGGTGCAAGTGACCACTCCTCCCCTCCCTCCTAGCACAGATGGCTCTTTGGAATATGCAGGCTACGCCCAGCCCCCTTTGAGTCACTGTCTGGAGAAAGGTGCAAACAAGCCAACTGTCAAACTAACCCAGACAGGGAATCCACAAAGAGGCAGAGTCACAAAATGGTTCAAGCAAGAAAATGCTCACGTTCTAAAAGTGGCATTTTCAAACACACAATCTTAAAACCAACTTTAATAAAATATATATTTTTAAATTGTGAGTTCAGAGGTCCCAAATTCCACATGGCTATCTGCTCCCAAAGGGAATCTACGCTTTAATCATGTTTAAAGGCAGCCCCCAGGTCAACCTATGAGAAAGACAGGCCTTGCAACAGTAAAAAACGAATTTGGCAGTATTTCACTGTCAGGGCATATAATCAATCAATTAATCATTGAATGTATAAAGCGCACTACGTACCCGTGAGGGTTTCAAGGCGCTGGGGGGAGGAGGGGGAGAGCTGGTGTTACTGGTCGAAGAGCCAGGTCTTGAGGAGTCTTCTGAAGGTGAGTAGGTCTTGAGTCTGTCGCAGGTTGGTGGGGAGGGTGTTCCAGGTTTTGGTGGCGAGGTATGAGAAGGATCTGCCGCCGTAGGTCTTTCTTCGGATGCGGGGGATGAGGGCGAGGTTAGTGGAGCGGAGCTGACGGATGGGTGTGTAGAAGCTGAGTCTGTTGTTTAGGTAGGATGGTCCGGTGTCATGGAGCGTTTTGTGAGCGTGGGTAAGAAGCTTGAAAGTGATCCTTTTGTCCACGGGGAGCCAGTGAAGGTTTCTCAGGTGGTGGGAGATGGGGCTGTGTCAGGGTACGTTGAGGATCAGCTGGGCGGAGGCGTTTTGGATACGTTGGAGGCGTAGTAGGTCTTTTGCTGGGATGCCTGTATAGAGTGCGTTGCCGTAGTCCAGCCTGCTGCTGACGAGGGCCTGTGTCACTGTTCTTATTGTTTCTGTCGGGATCCACTTGTAGATTCTGCGGAGCATGCGGAGTGTGTTGTAGAAGGAGGAGGAAACTGCATTGACCTGTTTAGACAAGGTGAGGGAGGAGTCGAGGATGAAGCCCAGGTTGCGAGCGTGGTCGGACGGTGTCGGCAGGGTTCCTAGTGCGGTAGGCCACCAGGAGTCATCCCAGGTGGAGGATGTGGGTCCGAGGATGAGGACCTCCGTCTTGTCCGAGTTCAGTTTTAGACGGCTGTTTCTCACATCACAACACATTGTTATATGTCCTACCTTAACCATACCCTGCCCATGGGGCTACCTAGGATCTACCTTAGGGGTGTCTTACGTGTAGGAAAAGGGAAGAGTTAGGCCTGGCAAGTGGGTACACTTGCCAGGTCGATTTTACAGTTTAAAACTTCACACACAGACACTGCAGTGGCAGGTCTGAGACATGATTACAGTGCTACTTGTGTGGGTGGCACAACCAGTGCTGCAGGCCCAATAGTATCATTTGATTACCAGGCCCTGGGCACCTCTAGTGCACTTTAGTAGGGACTTACTAGTAAATCAAATATGCCAATCATGGATAAACCAATTATTAGTACAATTAATTTACACAGAGAGCATATGCACTTTAGCACTGGTTAGCAGTGGTAAAGTGCTCAGAGTTCAAAAGTCAACAAAAACAGGTCAGGAAAAATTCAAGGAAGGAGGCAAAAATTCTCGGGGTGACTCTATAAAAAGGGCCAGGTCCAACTGTAATGACCCACAAAGGTAAAGGCCCCTAGACCAAAAGTAGCACAAAGAAGCACAATGCACTAATTGCTCAGAGAAAAGGGTATCGTTCCAATGAAAACTACCTTTGGCATTATATTAAATACTCTTGTAATACAACCCAAGCAAGGCCAAGTATGCCTTCCATTCTTCTGATGCCAGTGAATTGAGGACTAATAAATTTGGCAAAAGTTACTCTTTAAAGATTCTACGTTTTATGTAGAAAAGTGTTATTTTTATAGATGTCTGTTGATAAATGAGGAATAGCATGTTATTCTGAAGATGAAGGAAGTGTGGAATCATTATGCTGAGAAAGAGTGTGAGAACTCAAAATTAAGAAACTTAAAAAGAGGACTTTTATATAAATAGAGCAAAATGTGCTTGCGAGAGAAAGGGACAGAGTTGATTGACATAGAAAAAGTGAATGAGGGAGCAGATGTGATCTAACAGCCAGAGCTGCCAACTTTGATGATGGGTAACTTAGTTTAAGTTCTCTCTTTGCTCACCATCCTATGATTCTGGGCAAATCACTTAACCTCCCTGTGTCAAGTCAAAACATGTGAACTGTTATTTGGTGTTCCCCAAGAGCTATATAAAACTGCAAAAAAAGGAGAACTACTGGAAAGAATAAAAGACAGTCCAAAAGACAACATGTGAAAGGGAGCCTCAGAGATCGAGAGAAGATGTGGGTAAGAGCAAAATAAAATAGCAAAAGCGCAGTGGCTGGATGCCTTCTATACCAAGAGCCACAAGCATACATACCGCCCACTCCTGATTACAGAGGAACATCATTGCAGGGTTTTTAACTGCTAGCATTGCGACTGAGTGTGCCCCACAGACCCACAGGCCCAAGAGGGTAGGAAAGGTGCTGTAGAGGTGGTGGTAACACTAATGCAGGGTGAAGGCTACTTTGAGGAACACATGAACTCAGATGGCTAAACACACTCAGTTGTTGGCAGCCCCACAGGATCATATACAAGTCTTCTATTACCAATAGTCACACCAGACACTGCAGACAAGATTATTTGACCATCAACTAAATGGTGTCAATTCTGATCACCACCTCTCAACACCTTGGAAAGCGGCCTATCCTCATACTTGTTATGGGTCCAAAATACTTTGGGTCTGGCGTGCCTTGCTGTATTGCCCAGGGCCGGGGCTCATTGATGTACCAGAACTATGGACTTTACTGCCTCCCAACTGTGTTTCAGGAGCCTGGGGGTGAGCCGGCTTCTACAGGAACACCAAGCTATATTGTGAGTTGGGCAGTTTGGGAACACGCCTCATCACGATCATCCTGCATGGGTACAGCTAGGGATTGCTAGTGTTGTTCTTGATTGCTCTTTAGTGTTGTTTCTATCACCTACCGGGAGAACTGTGGCAAATAGGAGGCTGGTCTCTGGACTAAATGAACCAGGGCTGCAGGGCACACACAACAGATTGTAAACATTGACATATGCTGCACTGTTAGGCTACTCTCCTAGGAAATATGGAGCATTAATTCCCCTAGCAAAAGATACAAAGTCCAGGCCTATATTAGATGGTATAGGGTATAGCTTGCTATCTTGCAGCAAAGACACCTCACTAAGGCGGAGGGCTAGTATTACGAAAGAGATGGCACAACTCGGTGTACTACACAGGTTATTCTGCTTTCCTCTGAGGTGTGCTTACTAGGGGAAGAACTTTTACCATAAGTTGAGATACTTGACTCAGATAGGTGTTACATGGTGCTGGGGGCAAGCTTGAGGGGGAAAGTGTGGCACGACTAAACCTATATTCTCCCCACTCAGATCAACCAGCCTTTCTTAGATCACTGATGACAAGCCTCTCTACTATTCAACAATATCCTTGGGTTCATGGAGAAGATTTTTATTGTGTGGTTGATGTATCCCTAGAAAGGACACACCCTCCCCTATCTTCCTCACCAACACACACAGTGGCCAAGGCCTTTAGAAATGGAAACAAGAATTGGGCTTTTTTGGACATCTGGAGGGCACATAATCCCCAATACAGAGTATATTCCAATTATTCTGGAATGCATGACCCCTGCGTATGATTGGATGTTCACAAGGGTTCATTGAGTAAGAGGGTGCTACACCTAGAATATCTCTCTAAAACTCAATCAGCTCATAATTCCTTTCTGACTGCGCTCCAGCTGGGAGGCCCCCAAGCTACGGATCTCAGGCTGGAGAATGAACACAGAACCCTAGATGATCCAGTATTTTGAGAGTTATTGGCATCCGTTGTCTGAGAATATTTCCTGGGATGTGAGAGAACTGCCTCCTTTGAGCTAACAAAATGGGACGCCTTTAAGGTTGTAGTCAGAGGCCACTGCATTGCAGCTACAACTGGGGTTCAGGCCGAACTGCTAAAACAAGTTACACAACAGAAACAATTTCTTGTTCAACTGGAGAGGAGGTGCCACTTACACCCTGCTAAACACCAGCAACTGTTGGTGGAATAGGAAAATCTACTGGTGCTGTTAGAGAGTCTGAACTGATATGGCCATTGCCAATACTTTTGTGGGACAAGTCTAGCTGACTGCTAGTTTGTCTAGCTAACCCCTCAAGGGGTCATAACCAAATTCTACTGCTGACTAAAACTACTGGAGATTTTCATCAAGATAGACATCAATTCATTGTTTCAGTATTATTATGCTTTATTGGGCTCCACTGACCCTGAGATTTAACATACTTAAGTCTTGATGTGTGGATTGCTACAGTGGGACAGATGGGGAATTCAACTACAAGAGGTGCAAGTGTTTATTAAGTCCCTGGCCTGGGGTAAACTCCCTACAGATAGCTTACCCGTTGACTGTTATTCTATGTACAGTGATATCTTATCCCCTAGGTTGATCAAGATCTATAATTCTGCACATGACCACTGAACTCTCCATCCTATAATGTATTAGGACCTGTTGGTACTACTCATAAGACCTGGAAAGGAGAAGGATATTGAGTGTAGATAAGAAAATACTTAGCAAAATCCTGTTCTCCAGATTATTACCCCATCTACAGGTCCTTTCGATCTGGATCAATCTTGGTTCATCCGGTACCTACAGGACTGCGTTAATCAAACAAAGTACAGCAAGCCCAAAAACGAAATGCATCAATCCCTAGTAGTTTCCAAATAGTCACAGTGTACACAGCCAATACGTTGTTAAGTATAATGTAGTGTGCACCTCCACCAAAGTCCCTGCTGCACAGAGGAACCAGAGGGGTGAACAGAACACCCTAATTGTCGAAAAAGAGAGGATTGGGTGGTGCACCACTTTGAATTGTAAACACGATTCTATATAATGATTACAAAGAGTCCCAAATTACTGAACAGGTAATGACGCGAAGTTTCTGTTGGTTTCTTCCAGAGAATTGTATTTGGTCAAAGACACTTGTTGCAACAGTAACTTCATGGAGACAAGCAGCCAAACAGCCAACGCATTTCGCCCTATACACTTGGGCTTCTTCAGGGCTGCAAAAATAACATATAACCATAACGAAATAAAGTAACAGTTGTATTCATAACGTTCCAAAAACAAAATATATAAAAATAAAATAAAATGCTGCATGGTGCATAGCACAAGACGCTAACTATATATGATTGTAAATCAAGTCACAAAAAAGAAGAAAAGTTTTTTTAAGGATAAACCATGACTCTGTTTGTAAATCAACCTCAAATAGTAGGTGATGAATAGAACCAACAAGGAGGAAAGTGAGAAAGAAGGGAAGCAAAAAGAGAGAGAAGTGGATTCTAAAAAATTGCATTTGTGGCAAAATGTGTGCAATAACAAAGCAAAGTGGAAACTATAATTAGTATGATGATGTAGTGAACCCTGGAACAGAATAATACCAGCATCACCATGCCAAAGTGTTTGAGAATCCATCACCAGACATATGGTAACAAAAGCTTAAAATAAGAACTTGAAATAAAATAAAAGGATGATTTACATTGAAGTTTAAAAAAATGACTTTAGTCGGGTGGGGCTGGCAGTATAGAAGAAGAGGGTTTAGCACCAAAAAATGGCTTTAGGCAGGTTAGAGTAAAAAAAATGGCTCTAAGCAGATTAGCATCATTTTATGGTGCTAAACCTACCATGCCACATGACTCCTGCCTTAGAAAAGGCAGGAGTCATGCCCACCACCCCAGTGGCCAGCACAGAGGACAGGGGTCCCCTGGGCATGGCAATTGCACCCTGTGCCATGTGTGGGGGCCCATTTCAGGGCCCCCTATGGCACTTTCAAAAATAAAATGCACTTACCTGTACTTACCTTGGATAGGGTCCCCCATCCTCGCAGTCCTTCTAGTGTGGGTGGGGGTGCCCCTAGGGCCTAGGGAGGGCACTTCTGGGCTTATTCCATGGTGTTCCACCATGGAAATAGGGCCACAGGTCCCCTAACGCCTGCCCTGACCCAGGTCTTAAAAAATGGGGCAAAGCAAGCTTTGCCCCATTTTTTGACCCCTCCTCCCTCCCTTGCACCATTTTTGCATGGGAGTATAAATATGGTGTTAAGGCCATAGAGTCATTTTTTTGCACGGGAGCACCTACCTTGCATCTCATTAAGGCAAGGTAGGTTTCCACTTCCAAAAAATGACGGGTCTAGCACCAAAGTATAAATATGGAGTTCGTTTTGCACTGAATTAGAGTTAAAATAAAAATTACGCTAATTCAGTGCAAACGGAGTATAAATATGCCCCTTAGCATCAAAAAATGATGCTAATCTGGTCAGAATCATTTATTTTGACTCACAACTGCCTAACGTCATTTTTTTTTTCAGCTAACCTACCCTTTGCACCGGCTTGCACCATTCCATAAATATGGTGCCCAGCTGGTGCTAAAAAATGGTGCAAGCCGGTGCAAAACTTTTTGGGGCAAAACTGCCTTAGTGCAGTTTTGCACCAAAAAGTATAAATAAGGCCCTATGTCTCTCAATACTAGGTAATCTACCTCTTTACCTTCCCAGGGAATCTCCTGATGTGGAGTGAGCAGTTAAAGTGCTCACCAACATTGGCACTCTATCAGGCCTAGGGGTGAACTGGGATCAGTCACACGTGTATCCTGTTCTCGAACTGAAGACTAACGCGTGAACACCAGAAATAAGGAAGAGGTTGCACTGGGAACTGCACACTTTCTGCTATCTGGGAGTGCAAGTCTATAGGTCAGAAACTCAACTGTTGGGGGGTAATCTGCCCCCATGGGTTTCCACAGGAACAGTCGAGCTCAAACTGCCAGGCAAAGAAGAGGACTTTCTTTTGGGCTACATTGTCAGTCCTATTCTTGATATGCATCGTGAGTGTTAGAAGAAGGTTCTTTGTGTTGTGTCAATGAGTCTGAACAAAGGGATCAGAGCAGGTGTGGTGGCACCAGAAAAGTGCAACTGTAGAATATCTACATCCCACTGTGCTAATGAAGGATGATAGACATCTGCATGTGTTGAAAACCCTAGCAGTGCATGGTCTGCACAATTCATTTTAGGTAGATAAGGACAACAATGGATTAGCAAAATGTCAACAGGGAGCATTTCCAAAAGCAGATTTACTGATTTCATAGTTGATGTAAATTGCTGTCAGAGGTACACCAGGGCCAGGCTGGACACCAAACTGAGCTCAATTAAAATGCTCAACCCATTCTCACACTCAAAGATGCTGTGAGAAGAATGGGGTATGGCAGAATGGTCAGATCATGATAGTCCATTTGCTCTGAAAGCAGTCCCATAGCCTACAGTCCACCTGGAAAACCTATCCAGCCATGATGGACACCAGTCATAATGACAAGTACACATCATGTTTAAACCCCTGTGCTGACCGAATTGCAGCCAGAACCATGCAGGTGGCACAAAAGGGAAAGCAGCACTCTTTATCACTCTACTTTGAAGTATTCCAGGGCCGCGGGGCTCGGTGTTGTAGCCTGTGGGGTAGAGATGCAGACCTATGATAGCGTACCAGGGTCATTTTTGTTGTTTGCATTAAGTCCCATTGCAACCTGACTCTACCACTGATTGTTGCAGGTCGATAGTGTTGGAGTCAGTAGTTTGACATGCATTACCTTTTCTTCAACAATGCACAGGCGAGTTTAGATCGATGTTCATCACGTGTAGAATGAAACAATGTCAAATAAACAGAAATTGGAATAAGAAATGTAGACTGCAGAAAGACGGTTGTCTTGACTGTGAGCAGAGATCATAGTCAAACAGCTCAGTAGCGCTAACTTTTCCTAATTCACGACAGAGCACATTATGCAATTCTGTAGGGCGCTTGGCACGTTTAGCTTAATACTGTTTAAATATGAGGACGAAAGTAAATCCTTAGCAAAGAAACATAGGTCATAAACCTGACGTATCAGAAATGATTTTCCGAACGGCTCAAACTTGGGAGCTGTTCTGCACGGTTTCTTTTCCATTGACAAATACAGCTTACTCTCTACACATCCAACTGCCCCGCTCACAACTAAGCCAAAGAGTGAAAACTGTGACACTATTAAACAACGCACGCTTGGCTGTGCATAGCTAACAAGGGCATCTGTCCCTTCCACGTCTGCTATAAAAATAAGCAACTGATTGGATAAAGGTCACCTTTCCTAAAACCTTCAATTGCTTCCAAAAACAGCATCTACTTAAGGATAATTACACAGTCCCTTTTCAGTATTTCAGAGCAATACTTTTGGGTGGTTACAAATTTACAGGGCATCGACTAGACCTCTTTAATTTGTCTGGCCCACTTGTTACCGTTTTTAGTCCAACAGAGAGTATTTTCATTCAGGAACAATGTGTAATGAGACGTCTGCGCTTTTTCCATAAACTATAAATAGCTTCCAGAAAAGTAACATGAAGCAGTAAAGGGTTGTGTAAACTCAGACATTATATTGTCCATTTTAGCTGTTTCCTACTCACATTTCGTGAAGGATAACAACACAATTTCTGCCTGGTGAGCATCTCCTTGCTTGATCGGTGAGGCAGTCTATTGCTTGTGCTTTTTTTTTGCATTATTTCATTATCGGTATTCTTCAAAGAATCTTTACATACCTTCATCAAGGGAGGTTGCATGTTCTCTCACAAAGCAAGTGACAAATAGGTAATTAAGTTAAACTCTCCAGGACAATGGTAATAAATAAATACGTGAAAAGGAGCTTTTTTTGGTACGTTCCATGTTCTGAACATTTAAACATACATATGAAATACGCATTACACAAGAAACATGTCGCGATGCAGCGGGACACTTTCTAACAACCATTTTGCTGAACATATTTGCTGAGATGTTTGCTAGAGCTAGTCAGTGCTTAATTTTAATTCAAACCAGTGTTTGCAGCAAGGAGTGGAGAAGGGCATCAGCGCTTAAATAGGGGCCAAGGCCGTTTGTCAGACGGTAACCCAGAGCAAAAGACAGAGAGGCAGAAAAATAAGAAAAAGATAATAATACAAAAAACATTTTTAAAAAACAGAGGCGTCATGGATCGAAAGAACTAGCAAGAGTGAGAGAAACAGTGTAGAGTGACAGAAGAAAGAGGTTTTAGATAAAATCAATAACTAGGCAGCCTGGGTACTCAACAATCCTGGTTTTCAGTGACACTGGCTGAAGGTTCTTAAGAAAAACATTTGGACTCCTGTATTAGACTTATCAGTGTTGGAACAAAGGCCCCCGTAGTCCCTGCGGTGCCGCGGGGCACCCATGCTCCAGGGTATCCTCAGCAAAGTACTCTGGACTGAGAGCTCCTAACTGAGTTCTGAGTGGAGGGCCCTACAAGCACTTTGCAGGCAGGCCCTCTCAAGTTTTGTTACCCCACTGAATTATTTTACAAATTAAGCCCTGCAGATAGAATACATGTAGTGGAGTGGGTGATTAAAGAGTGTGGAGGCCAGAGACATCTAGCATGTGCAACCACAACCAATAACATTTATTCTCTGTCTTTTTTGGTAACCTGGTGTACTGTGAAGGATAACAATGGCAATTGATTTAGTATGGCATTTGACATGGTGGTTGACGAGTTACTTAAAAAATCAGAGTTAAAGTCATTTCTCTGTAATCCTGTCCGGGGGAAACACAATTCTACATGATAAAATACATCTTGGACATCATGTTTGTGATAAAAAAATGACCTCCTCTGCACTATATTATACGGAAATATTCACTTGGTTGGTCTGGAACAAATTCCTGCTTAAATAGATGTCCTTCATTGGAGTCACTGCAGCGAGCTGATTAGAAGATGTGTTTAATATGTTGTACTGCTCTCAGAAAGCAGTGAATCCTTCACTTCTTTTGGAAATATAACTGTTAAAGGATCTGCCCAAGCTGCAGGACCTACGTATGTTTCACAATTGTAATTAAATATGCTCTGCAAAAAAATAATCACTAAAATTCAAGACCTTAAAATCCAATAGGTACAGCCCTTAGGACCTATAGTGTTCCAAATAATGTTATTAAATCTGATTTCAAATTGAAGTGCTCATTCATTAACTACCTCACACAATTTCACACAGTTTAGATAGGTATTAACTCTAGATAGTCAGCTTTCTGGTGGGGAGGCATATCCAATAAATGTGCCGTGCTTAATTTATCACGGAGCACTGGAAAGACACCCCATTCACTACAGCAAGGTCTTCATAATAATCGATTCACCCTAACTGGCTATCAACCAGAGTTTTTAATGCTAAAAATATCGCAAGCAGTTAATTAGCAGCCTGGTGTTACTATGGTTAAAGCATTTAAAAGTAAGCTGGAACTTTTATAAATAAACATTACGGAGAACAAAAACAGCTACTATAGCTAAGAAACGTGGTTTAGAGGTGTTTGTCATCATCATCATCAAACAGTCTTTATTCGGTTTTCAACAAGCCATAAAAGTATCAAGTAATAGCACATTAATAATAAATATATATAAGAAAAATTATAAATAAATAGGGAAGATAATAAGACACATCCTTAATTCATTCAAGGACAGGTATATAAAACTTGATAAATTTACATCAGTGCAAAATCGAGTTCAATTACAGTATTTTCTAGAGAGTGAGGAGTTTACCGGAAATTCCGGATTTTCAAATAAAATTAGTTCAGTACGCCCATAGACTTCCTTACAGAGAGTACTGTACATAAAAAGTTTGCTAAAATTCCGCACATTTCAATAGAAGATAAAATCTGTAAGCTGAAATACGCGTCGCGGCACTGACGCAAATTAGTTGATCTTAAAAAAGGCATTAAAAGTTTTTTTCTTGGTATATCATAAAATTTACAAAAGAGGACCACATGCATTGTAGATTGGGGAGCTTTCGCATCACATGGACATACTCTTAAAACTGTAGTTCAATCACACATAATCGGAAAGGTTACTAGCCGATGTAAAATATTTAAGCGGAATCTTGTAAGAACAAATCGATGTCGAGGATTTACCACGCTTACTAAGTAGGGCTGGACTGCATCCGTCGACAGAATTAGTTGGTTAGACATTACTGTAGATTTTTTTGATTCCACTTCCCATCTCTGTTCGTCCAAGTGCTTCAAAGTCAGAGCCCTCAAATCTCTCCTAGTTATTTTTTCCAATGATTGTGGGTTTTGGTAATATGCTTCGCAGCCCATATTTTAAAAAAAGGTCATAATATATCTTAGCCAAGGAACTCTAAGCGAGTGTGTTAGATTCATGCAGTCAGATAGTATGGCCTGGTTTAATCCGGTATACTCAGAGGTCCATACTTTATGCCATAATAATAGAGGTTGTATCTTAATTAGATCAATTACAAAGTGGACCCCTAGTTCCGAATGGCTAATATATGATGACGTGCTATTTGGTGCCATTAGCAGGTATCTCAGGAAGTCATTTTCCACCAACTGAATCGCGTGGCAGTTCGTATACCCCCAGATACATGCTCCATAAGTAGCTGCCGGGATGCATTTGGCTTTGTAGATTTTTACCATGTTTGACGGGGAGATCCCCCCTAGTTTTTTGGAAAAAATCTTCAAGGCCGCCATTGTTTTAATAATCTGATCTTTTTTTATTTTCTCGCAGTGTGCCCAGGTGGCCTGTTTGTCAAACATTATGCCCAAATATGAGAAGGTGGGAGCTATCTTCATCTTGTCCTCGTGAATAGTGATTTTGTAGGACTTGCTCAGTTTCCTGCCACAGTTCATTATAAACGTTTTTGAACGGTTGACTGTGAGGCCCAGGGCTGTCATGTAATTTATACAAGTGGTTAGGAGTTTCTGGAGGGCTAGCGGTGTCCTGGCCATGAGTACTGCATCGTCTGCGTAAAGGAGTGCAGGAACGGGGCGGTTGCCTATTTGTGGAAGGTCTTTACATTTGTTTATCAATTCACTTTCTAGGTTGTTTATGTATAATGAAAATAGAAGTGGTGCGAGAACACAGCCTTGACGCACCCCTCTGTATATGCCAAAAGACTTAGTGCATTCCCCTCTCATCCCGTACCTTACACTTGCTCTGCACCCAGTATACAGATCTCTTATGAAAAGGACTATTGTTGGTTCGACCCCCATGCTTATTAGAATGTCCCATAGCTTTTCATGCAAAACACAGTCAAATGCTGAGGACAAATCTATAAAGGCCAGGTGCAAATTACCCTCTCTGGTCTTCATATATTTCCCCACTAGGATAGTTAAGTTCAGGGCCTGTTCCACTGTTCCTAGTCCTGTGCGGAAGCCATACTGCACTGGGGATAGAATGTTATTTTCTTCCGCCCATGTTTGAAGTCTATTTAGAATTATTCTCCCCGCTAATTTGGCTGATGTATCGAGGAGAGAAATTGGCCTATAACAGGCTGGGTTAAGGCGAGCCCCCTTTTTGTATATGGGTATGATGATAGAATGGCGCCATGTTGGTGGTAGGCCTTGTGTGCAAATAGCCCTCAGTACCTGCGTCAATAAAGGGCCCCATAAGTCGGTGTTAGCTTTATATAGGTCAATTGGAACACCATCGGGCCCTGGCGCTTTCCCGGCTTTGCTTGTGTTTATAGCTTCTACTACCTCCTCTAAGGTAAACTGAGGTGATACTGCTAGGTGTCGATCTTCCTCAGGATCTGGGACTTTTAGAAGGTCCAGAGGAACTCTGTCATTGGATTGAAAAAATATCTTAGAAAAGTACGTGATCCAGTCCTCTTCCGAAATTGCAATTTCCATTCTAGGGGTATTATTGTCCCCTAGAACGGGAGTATTTATTATTTTCCAGAAGAGGGCGTTGTCTTTCGTCAGACTAGCTCTGTGTAGGTTGTCCCATGACTTCCCTCTCAAAGCGAGTTTCCTCTTTTTTGTGGCTGTCTTATATGCCAGTCTGCAGATACGTATTTCAGTCTGACATCTTATGGGGACACTTAGGGCTTTTTTTAGTCTTGTGTGCGCTTTCGTACAATCGTGGTCAAACCAGCCGATTTCCCTTTTCTTTCCCCCTGCCCCTCCTGTCCTAAACGTGAGGGCTTATTTTACGGCGTAGGTTATCTGTTGGAAAGCACTTAGACATTGTCCTGGGGACGTGTCATCACTAAGGCAATCAAGGAACACTTGGGTATGTTCACGTAATATATCTTTTAATAATGCCTGTGGGTCAGTCTGAGTCCATCTCAGTATATAACCATTACCCGGGGCTAGTACAATATCATTTGCCATCGTTACCTCTCTGGCTTTGGCCTGTGTGGCAGGGATTAGTGAAAGTTCCAGGCTTTGAGGGAAATGGTCGCTTATTGCGATGTCGTGGATTATATAATTAGTAAAATAGTGTACAAAATGTGTTGACATTAAAATATAATCAATAACTGTATTTGCACCCCTTCCATTAAAGGTTGGTTTAAGCTGTAGTTCTTTGGAAAGTAATTCATTTACAAGAGACAAATTATGTTTTTGGGCCACTAAATTCATTGCCTCTCCTTGAATGGTATGTGAAAAGTGCAGTCCTATGCCGATATCTTCGGTATCCCAACCACACACCTTTCCTGTAGGTTCCTTGCAAAGATGTACATTAAAGTCGCCCCCCCATATAATAAGAGTCTCGTGTCTGTTGCTCGCACATATTTCCTCTAGGTCCTCACCCATCTCTGTTAACATTTTGGGGACTTCTCTATGCGTTGCGTTATTATAGAAGTTGATGAGTACTAGGTGCGTGTTCTGATCCAAGTTGCATTCAATCATTTGGTAATAGGTTTTTGTGATTTGCATTTTTGGGTTACGTAGCCATGCCTTATTTGAGATATATGTACATAGGCCTCCCTTTGGCCTGCCGTGATTAGCCTGTACAGCTGGTGTATGAAATGTCTTGTACCCATTTATGTGGACTGGATTTAATGTCCAAGTCTCCTGAAGACAGATACAAGGAAAATCCCCAATGAAATTCACCCAAAGCTCGTTATTGATCTTATTAGTTAGGCCTACCACATTCCAGTAAAGTATAGTTGTTCCCATATATTGATAGGGTTGGGGGTGCACCTCCTCTATAGGTGGTAATGGTGATACATCATCTTGAGTATAGATTATTGGAGGGAGTTGGTTTCCCTGATTCAAACGGGTGTCTATGATGTTCCTATCAGGTACCTTCTCGCAGAATACATCTCCCCTGTTCTCAGTAGGCCTTTCTTTATTTGCATCCAGGGCAGGATCATATGGAAGATCTATCTTGTTCCTGTTTAGTCAATCCAAATCTTCTAACGTTGTAAGAGGTTGAAATCTTTTACTAAGAGGATTATGGTCCAGGGTATTTGGTACTTGTTCATTTACGGGTTGTAGATTCCTAACATTGCGCCCAGAAGATCTTGGATAAAAGAAACCCAAGGGTAGCAGTGAAATTCCTTGACAAGTGGCTTGTCTAGCACCTAATTTGTAGATGATACTATGCACCAAGTCTAGGGTCTTGAATGAAAGGACCACACAGTCTCCTTCCACTACTTTTTCCCTGTTTCCTATCCACTTGACTCTTCTTGCCATTTTTATATCATTAAATAGGACCCCCACCCCCCCAGGACCCAAACGTGTTCCTATCCAATTCAGGGCCCTATTCCTCAATGCCGGCCACGTTTCCCGGTGTTGATCACCTATAGGGGGAACATTTGTCAGGACCACAACATATGGAGTTGCCTCCTGAGGAAGATGTAAATGGTCACTAGGTATGTATGTAGAGTTCGGGGGTCTTGTTTCAATATATTGAGACCTTCCTTTGTCTGTTTGGGGAATATTTGTCCTAGTTAGTGAGGGAGTGTTAGGCAATGTGGAAACTTGTTTCTGATTAGTAGTTGGTACTGGTGGGAATGATTGTATACTGGTTAGAGGCTTGTGAATAGAGTGTATATGGCTAGTACTTGCTGATATGAATGGTACCTGTGGTTTAATCAAGAGCTTTGAGACCGAGTGTGGGTCATTAATCTTATCTAGGGGAATGGATTGGGAGTTTCACTCTAAATTCGAATTTGGCAATATTAAACTTGGATTTTGTTTTAGGTCGTGTAAGGCCTCTGGGTGTAAAGACTTTACAAATCCCATGCTGCGTCGACCCTGCATTCCACTGCTTTTAAGCGTTCCAACAGGGAATCCAGTTTGGCCCCGAATAATGATTTCATGCTATTTATTAGGTCACAGAGGTTAGCTAGAAGAGATCTAGTCGTATCTGCTGGTTTAATTGGAAGTTTCTTCCGAGATTACTTCTTTAAGGGCTTTCTATTGAGTGTGGGTGCCGAGTCATTCTTAAGAGATTTTTTTGGGGTGTAATCTGCCTTCTCTGGCGCCGGCTTCCTTTGGCGTTTAGCTACAGGTGAAAGGTCATCTAATGAAAGAATAGAGTCTGAGATATTTTGAATGCATCCATTTTTATCTGTTGCATCTCTGTTCAATGCTTCATTATTACACCTTGTAGAGTCATCAGTTATCACCACATCCGTTTGAAATTGAGTGTCATGTTCTTTGGATGTCAGAATTTTCCCCTCGACGTTAGCAATTTGTTTATCTATCATACCCATGGCCCCTGAAATGTATTTTAATATAGAGGTACTGTCTTTTAAGCTTGGGGGGTGACTTAATTTTGAGTGCTTCCTTTTCTCCATATTTTATGTGATGTCGCTCTAAATCCGATATAAGAAAAATGGGGTATTTATATATAAAATAAGTTGCGCTTAGTTAATTGTATGCACTAAAATAGCGCCACCCCAACTAAGATAATTAAACAAATTGGTAGAAAGTAAAATGTATAGAGAATACTTTTGCCGACAGGTAGCAATCTGTTTGAGTATAAGTTAGAATTTAAGAAAGGAGGAAAATAAAGAGAAGGAAAGGATAAATGGATAAATTGTCACTTGTTTGTCCCACGTATGGTAGCTCCTGGGATATTCCTGCACTTGGTATCCCACCAAAGGCTGAACGCGAATTCCCAAATGAAGCCACTGGCCGGGTCAGGATGGACAATAGTTCCTTTGTCTTCTCAATACCAGTTAGTATTTCTCTTTCCTTTATAAGCTAGGGCCCTCAGAAAGCAGATGAAAGAGGGGGGGGCCCAGCCCAGCCTCTTCCAGGCAATGACGGGCAAGGACGGGCCCGCCCTTGGCCCGGGCTTTGCCCGGGCGCCCCCCACGCGCGTCCCGCGCAGCGGGAGCGCGAAAAGAATTTAAAGGGCTCCTGCCCTCCTCAGCTGCAACGCGCTTCCCGCGATGGCGGGAGCGCGAAAGAATTTAAAGGGCTTATGCCCTCCTTGAAGTCCCGGCTGCAACGCGCTTCCCGCGACGGCGGGAGCGCGAAAAGAATTTAAAGGGCTCCTGCCCTCCTCAGCTGCAATGCGCTTCCCGCGACGGCGGGAGCGCGAAATAATTTAAAGGGCTCCTGCCCTCCTTGAAGGCCCGGCTGCAACGCGCTTCCCGCGACGGCAGGAGCGCAAAAAGAATTTAAAGGGCTCCTGCCCTCCTCAGCTGCAACGCGCTTCCCGTGACGGCGGGAGCGGGAGCGCAAAAGAATTTAAAGGGCTCCTGCCCACCTTGAAGTCCCGGCTGCAACGCGCGTCCCGCGACGGCGGGAGCGCAAAAAGAATTTAAAGGGCTCCTGCCCTCCTCAGCTGCAACGCGCTTCCCGCGACGGCGGGAGCGCGAAAGAATTTAAAGGGCTCCTGCCATCCTTGAAGTCCCGGCTGCAACGCGCTTCCCGCGACGGCGGGAGCGCGAAAAGAATTTAAAGGGCTCCTGCCCTCCTCAGCTGCAACTCGCTTCCCGCGATGGCTGGAGCGCGAAAGAATTTAAAGGGCTCCTGCCCTCCTTGAAGTCCCGGTGTTTGTCAAAATATACAATCTAAACTTCGTGGGTCACAAATATTATGACCAGAATATAGTCATGCAAAAAATGTCACGGGTCTTCATCTCAAAGGTAAAAATATCATTTTTTTAGATATCTAATAGTTTCTTAAATATAACATTGTTTCGTTAATACATTTGTGTAAAATATATCTTGAATTAGTTTGTCAAATGTTAGTAATTTTACTATAATCCGTTTTTATTATTGTAACAATATTTGTGTTTAGTTTGCTTTAGTATAGTTTGTACATTTTACTAAGAAATGTATTCTTTGATGTAATTTTAAACTCTTGATTTAGTAACAGGTTGAGTTTGTAGAGAATTAGGGTGGAATGTTTTTTAACATTTATAATTAGTTGCATATGTAATTCAATTATTCGTTCAATGAAGCATTGTGTAAATTAATTAATTGATTACTTTTTAATTTCAATTATTGATGATACCCTATTAATTGCTAATTGTTAAATTTATTTATTAAAAAAATTGTGTAAATCTATATCATAATTATTAATTATATAATTGCACTTGTCGTTTAAAAAAATGAATGAAGAATTAATACTTTTAATTATTAATTAGTATTCTTTTGAGTAAATGTAATTGTCACTCTGTTTATTAGGGCAGTGGATTGGGAAATGATTAGTTGAGAATATTTATAATATATTTAATTTAATATTTGTTATGGCATGCAATATAAAACTTGCATATTTAACATTTATTTTGCTTTATATTCAATTAATTCATTTATTATTTTAAATATGTTTTACAATTGTACTTTTTCAGTTGATATTAAATTGTTTTATTCAAAAAAGCCAGGCGAGGAGGAGTAAATTTGATCCCCCCAAAATCCAAAACTTACCCTAAGTATTGAAAACTCTCTCTCTCTCTCTCTCTCTCGCTCTCTCTCTCTCTCTCTCTCTCTCCTTATAGATAGATAGATAGATGCTTGCTGTTGTTATTGTTGTTAATACTACATATTTAAATGCAATTTATTTTTATTCTTTAAAGTTTTTTTTTTGTTACATTTTTAAAAGTTATCAAACTTAATTTATTGTTATTAATTGGTCTAGTAATGTTTATATTTTTAGCTTTCTTCTGAATTTTATGTTATATATTTTCAAATATTTTTTCATTATTAAATATATTAATATTTAAAACTTTAACATCTGTGATGTACATTGTGAAATCGAGCTGCTTGCCTATTTTGTTAACAATATTCTTATCCACAATATGTATTTATTTTTATGGTTGACTTGCACAGTATGAGGACACACTATTTTTATTCCTAATATTAATTTCATAATACTTATGCATTGAGATATTTTTGTAGCTGATATTTTGTCATAAAACTGGTTTTGGATAAGCATTTGTGTTAATTGCATTCATCAAACAAAACATTAAAACTAAACTTAAGGTAATATATTTTTACAAATGCATGGGTTGTGCAGAAAAAAGCCATCCCATAGTTGGTAAATTACATAATCAGACTGAGAGAAAAACGTAGTGGATTTGATTTATCCCTCATAACAGTTTCCTTACTAAGCTCTCGGGATGTAGGACAGGTTGTACTGAATATGTAAGGAGTGTGCTTTCAATATTTTGAGAGACATTGGTGGAATGCTAGCACCACAACAGACTTCAGTCCACTGCAGTTCAAAATAAAATAGAGGAGGTAAGGGGTACAATAAATTGATAGAGCTTTTTATACCAGGTACACTACTGATCACACTGAGCCTGATTTATACTATAATGTCTCATGTTCCATGGTCTTTGGATCTTGACTAAACTAAAACATCTCTGGATTACTCACTTCTAGTAAATGCTCCTTATGTTAGAACAAAGAACGCTAGAAGGATATTGGTGTCAGTAGTCTCCAGAATGTCATCATGTTGAGGAAAAACTCAACTATCAGTTGTAAATGAGGCGTTAGAAATATTTAGGGATTATTTTAGGGTTGACCATCAAAGGCAGGCTTGCTCATCTCTTTTAAACCTTTTCTTGTGCTTGGAAACAAATAAAACACACATCCCTTCCTATTGGCAAAAATCCTTTTAGCCACCTGGTAGCACTTGAAATGGTGTTTTCATCCTAGGACTTTCAACCTTAAGACAAAGAATGTCATTCAATTCAGGGGGTGCTAGTTTACTTATTGGTCCACAATAACTAATTAGACCTGCCTTTATTGAGTAAACCACCTGGGGGAATGATCGTGTTCCAAGAAGATGTGTGTGGGGAATTTGTGCAACTTCTTGGAGCACTGGCCCAAGTGGAGTGGGTACTGAAATTCCAGATTGTAAAGACTGTGGGTTTGTATTTTGAGTCTGCTGCGAAGCCAGCAGAGACCACTGTCTATGACATGTTCCATTGTGAGATATGAGGTGGCATGAAGGAAAAGGTGTGCCTGTTTGATTGTGAGGTGTGGTACCCAACTATTGATGCAAAGGGATGTGTGCTGTGGAACTCAGACTTCTGTTTAAAAACTGACACACCATTGAACATTTTAGAAATGTTCAATAAAGTCCCCCTTAAAGAAACAGTATTAATGAAATTAAGGTACCTGACTATATCTTTCTGTGACTGATCTGCATACAGCATATCCAGTGCTGGCCACTGCCCCTGTAAAAGAACATTGTTATTGTAGTCCTGCCCCTGGCCATTCTTTCATAATGTGGTCAAACAGCATCTTCAAGAAAAATGCCATTCACACAACATCTGAATTTTCAAATGCTATATGCATGCAGCTGTTCAACTTCACCACATACCTGCAAAAGGAGGTGAAGAATATGTTTTGAAAGACTTGGTGGGTTTTCAAACAAAGGCCCATATTTATACTTTTTGACGCTAAACTGCGCTAAAGCAGTTTAGCGTCAAAAAATTTAGCGCCGTCTAACGCCATTCTGAAGCGCCATGCGGGCGCCGTATTTATGGAATGGCGTTAGCCGGCGCAAGCAGACCGGCGCTGCCTGGTTTGCGTGGAAAAAAACCACGTAGACCAGGCAGCGCCGGCGTTGGGAAAAAATGACGTTAGGGCGTCTTAAAATGGGGCAAGTCAGGTTGAGGCAAAAAAATCGCCTCAACCCGATTTGCGCCATTTTTTTACGACGCCCAGACGCCATTTCATGACTCCTGTCTTAGTAAAGACAGGAGTCATGCCCCCTTGCCCAATGGCCATGCCCAGTGGACTTGTGTCCCCTGGGCATGGTCATTGGGCATAGTGGCATGTAGGGGGGCACAAATAAGGCCCCCCTATGCCACCCAAAAAAAAGTAAAAAAATATAAAAAATAATACTTACCTGAACTTACCTGAATGTCCCTGGGGTGGGTCCCTCCATCCTTGGGTGTCCTCCTGGGGTGGGCAGGGGTGGCAGGGGGGGTCCCTGGGGGCAGGGGAGGGCACCTGTGGGCTCATTTTGAGCCCACAGGCCCCTTAACGCCTACCCTGACCCAGGCGTTAAATAGTGGCGCAAATGCGGGGTTTTTTGACCCGCCAACTCCCGGGCGTGATTTTTGCCCGGGAGTATAAATACGACGCATTTGCGTCGCCGTCATTTTTTTAGACGGGAACGCCTTCCTTGCATCTCATTAACGCAAGGAAGGCGTTCACGCTAAAAAATGACGCTCTTTCTTCATACTTTGGCGCTAGACGCGTCTAACGCCAAAGTATAAATATGGCGTTAGTTTTGCGCCGAATTTGCGTCGAAAAAAACGACGCAAATTTGGCGCAAACGGAGTATAAATACGGGCCAAAGTGTGTGGATAGGTTCACTCATGTGGGTCAAGTAAAAATAAGATGCAATCCTTTTGAGGGCTTCAGCCATGCACAACCATCAGTCTTCTCTTTGCCAAGAGAAGTCAGCAGTCAACCCGTGCTGTTAGTATATTTTAGCTAGACTCATTGAACTGATGCACAGCATGCTCTGCTGAGAGAATATCAATAACACAAAGAACCCTAAGGCAATGGTTATGGTATAGGCAATTCTAGGGTAAGTCAGAGACCAGAATGGAACAACACACACAGCGATGTCCTCACCTGCTTTCTATGATTTTGTGCTCGTCCTTCAAATACAATGTAATGGCTATATATTATATTTCTATTGTTTCTACATTTATGTTATGTAGTGTTCTCTGGTATAATCTTTCATCACAAGCAAAGTTTCTAAATTAAAGAATGTATATCAGGGGCAGCTCCTCTGCAATGGCAGAGGAATGATGCCTCCCAGGCCAGAGCCAGGAGATGGAAAATGAAACTATAGTTCCACCATCGTTTTATATTCATCTGCTGGGAGGGGCAGAGCTGTATTAGGGGAGGTGGGAGGGGGAAGAAGGAGACAGTGCACCTCAGTGTGCATGTGTGTTTTGCTGGCCATCTCATGCTGGCTCAACACACATGCGTACTTAGGTTTCTCCTGCCTGACTGTGTTTAACAGCCGGGATTGAGAGACCACACCGACCCCGCGGCTGTGTCTGAGCAGCAGTCCAAGCCACTCTGACCAATCGTGACGCTGCTTTCATGCTTGCTTTAGCATGAAAGCAGCACAGGGATTGCTGGGGAGCCTGTGCTGTTGTCCCAGTGAATGCTGGGACACCAGAAGTGGAACGACTAGCAAGGCAGCAGGAGGCGGCAATGGGAATTGAAAGGTAAGTGTTTTTATTTTAATTTTATTTCCTTCTTTCCTGTCCCTATTGCCCCCCTCCATTAAGATTTGCAGCCGCCACCCCTGATATATATGAATAGTTTGTGATTTAATTTTTCTGAAAGAAACTCTGTTTGTTTAATCTCACTGTCATCGCCTATGGTCTTAATTTTTGTAGAGAGTATTTATTTCACATGCACACCAAGGACTAAGCAGAATTACTACCCGTTCCTACTCGAGCTAATTAAAAATCCAAACCGCAACTACGCAATTTTCACATATTTATCCACAAATCAGGGTATGTCACAATTTATTAGTCCATCATAACAGAAACGTACTTACTTTGACATGTATTATCCAGTCTCACGACGTTAGAGGGATTCAAATAATAGCCACACAACATTGTTTAATACTATTTGGTGCTAAATTAAGCAAAAATATTGCCTAACACCAAAATTCAATTCAGTACCTCCGACTACCAAAATGCAAAGTATTAAAACGAAAAGTAGGTTTTAATACTTAAATCATATGCATTACAAACATTGTAAACAAATACAAATATTAATTTCATGTGAATTATTTCAATAGTCTTGGAAAATGAGTAAATATTCTATCCTTAATATATTAGGTGACTGTGTTTTTAAATTGAATCACTATTCATTTTTTATTCAGAAAACCTGTCAGGATTCTGCCAAAATCTAAATAGGTGTGTGGCCTTTCCAAGGCCTGCAAATGAATGGAGTTGGCAGAACAATTAGCATTTAAAAGCCGGAATGACCTTTAGTCTGTGCATCACTGTGATTAGTTTAGACTTTAATATCAGGTGTAGGACCAAAAGCGGCCTTAGTTGCCGAGATAAAAAGCTTGCAGCTCCAGCAAAAGGACATTGGGTAATAGGGTGAAGCATGTGCAGTGAAACATAAAGGACAAACTTGTATGATTATGTTTGATTTGTGTTGACTTAGCAACCAAGCAGAAGTGATTTCTTGAACAATGTGCACGAGTTAGGCTTGAGAGTGGCTACTGACTGCAATTGTAACACCTCACGATGAAATTATTTCTATTTACAGCCGAATAGTAACTCTCGCAACAATATATTCTGTTTTTTAAATACATAGAACATTCTATGATTAGAATGTCTTGGTTTGTCATTATTCAAATGGGATCAGCATTCCTTCAAATTTTTTTCCCTGACCTACTAACATTTTGTGTCATAAATAGGAGAAGCGGTGAACATCAAAATATGGATTTTTGCATGCAGTAGACCAAAAGTGAAAATATCGACTTTGCAGCCGAAGATCCGAATTTCCACGCAATGCCACGTCTGTTTTATGTCATTTTGGCCCATATTTATACTTTTTGACGCTAAACTGCGCTAACGCAGTTTAGCGTCAAAAAATTTTGCGCCGTCTAACGCCATTCTGAAGCGCCATGCGGGCGCCGTATTTATGGAATGGCGTTAGACGGCGCAATCAGACCGGCGCTGCCTGGTGTGCGTGGAAAAAAACCACGTAGACCAGGCAGCTCCGGCGTTGGGAAAAAATGACGTTAGGGCGTCTTAAAATGGCGCAAGTCAGGTTGACGCTAAAAAATCGTCTTAACCCGATTTGCGCCATTTTTTCGACGCCCAGACGCCATTTCATGACTCCTGTCTTAGTAAAGACAGGAGTCATGCCCCCTTGCCCAATGGCCATGCCCAGGGGACTTGTGTCCCCTGGGCATGGTCATTGGGCATAGTGGCATGTAGGGGGGCACAAATAAGGCCCCCCTATGCCACAAAAAAAATAAAAATATATAAAAAATTATACTTACCTGAACTTACCTGTACTTCACTGGGATGGGTCCCTCCATCCTTGGGTGTCCTCCTGGGGTGGGCAGGGGTGGCAGGGGGGGTCCCTGGGGGCAGGGGAGGGCACCTGTGGGCTCATTCTGAGCCCACAGGTCCCTTAACGCCTACCCTGACCCAGGCGTTAAATTCAGGCGCAAATGCAGGTTTTTTTGACCCGCCACCTCCCGGGCGTGATTTTTGCCCGGGAGTATAAATACGACGCATTTGCGTCGCCGTCATTTTTTTAGACGGGAACGCCTTCCTTGCATCTCATTAATGCAAGGAAGGCGTTCACGCTAAAAAATGACGCTCTTTCTTCATACTTTGGCGCTAGACGCGTCTAACGCCAAAGTATAAATATGGCGTTAGTTTTACGCCGAATTTGCGTCGAAAAAAACGACGCTAATTCGGCGCAAACGGAGTATAAATACGGGCCTTTATTCATTACACTGGCACAGCATTTCACATGAAACGTCTTCAGTGTGTGAGAAGACTTTCTAAAGGCTGCGTCTTGTACGTGTCGCCCGATTTGCATAAATCACTTTTACGGCATAATCATGTTCTATGAATTTGAGTAGCAAAGTGAAAAACAGCAGTACGGAGCTCGTGCTCATCAAGGCAAGTTTTCCCCGTTCAAGATTCTCGTTGTCATCAATCCACAAGGACAATTACAGCAAATAACATTTTTTATTGGATCACTGCTATTTACAGTGCTATAAACAGAATTGTATTTTTGTAGAGTTTAGGGAAAATTTTAAATATCTGAATTTCGAAGCTATAAAAAGAGAGCGATGTGCTTTTTATGCGCGTATGGTTGAAAATTCTTATTTATAAGTGTCGGGCCCAGGCTCTTCTCTATTACGACATCCACATTATGTCATGCATTACCACTACACGTATGGCGGGGGTGTACGCGTGGATCCCCGAGGGGCCTATGCCTAAAAGGGAGCAGTAGCAGCACAATCGGGGCCTGATTTATGGAAAGTTAGTGCCACTTTTGCATCACAAGAAGCGTAAAATTACAAAATAAAATTATGGGACAGATTTAAACTTTTTGGCGCAAAACTGTGTCAAAAAGTATAAATCTGGCCCAGAATTTTACGCCTTTTTTAATGCCACCCATCCGTCAAATTTATACTTTGACTCACGGTGGCTCTAAGAACAGGTAAGAGTAATTTTTATTTACACTAACCATTGCGCTTTGTCGTAAGGCAAAATGACATTAACGCAGGAAAAATGACTCTAATCCAGTTTGCGACATGAAAACATTGCAAGATGGGTATGCGCCATTTTTCACTGCAAAAGCGTCACAAAGCAACACAAATGCAGCAAACATTGCTAAGGAGCATCAAAATGGATCCCAGAAGCCAGGAGAGATCCCAGTCAACCAGGAACCAGCCAGGAGGACACAGACAAGACCCAGGGGAAAGACAAGAAGAAGAGGAAGTCTCGCTTAAGCGCAGAGGAGCATGAAATTCTGGTCAGAGAGGTGACGGAGCACCAGCATCAATTATTCATCACCTCTAAATTGCCAATTGGGAGGAGAGAGCCAATTTGGCAACACATTGTGGACAAGATAAACAGTGTGGCAGAGGTCAGGAGAACTGTCACCGAGTTTAAGAAACACTGGCATGACTGCAAGCGCAGGACAAAGGAGAAAATGGCAAGGAACAGGAAGGCAGCACTGCAGACTGGAGGTGGGAGTCCAGCACTGCAAGAGGACCTAGATGAGATGGAGGAGATGGTTGCAGCCATCATCCCGGAGAAGGTCATCAAAGGAATCACAGGACAGGACAGGACAGTGCAGACTACCAGGAAACAAGACATATGCAGGGTAAGTAGCATGGGGACATACACGCCTAAATATCAAGTGCAAGAAGGGGGAGGCACATACCTACTACACAATGTATGTCAGCCCTAAAAATCAGGCAGTGGAAAGGACACAGGGGCACGACACAGGTGCATGGGCTGTGCAGGGGCATCCAGGGGCACATCACAACACCACACCAGCAACCTTTCCATGGGGGTACACCGCCATGCCAAGGCTGCTGGAAATGAGAAAGAAGACCAGGAGGGTAGGGAAGAATGTAAAACTGGGCTGATGTCACAGGACAGCTGGTATTGTCGGAATGTAAGCTAGGGGACAAAGCCCAGTCTCAGACCATTGGCTCAAGCTGCATTAACCACTGACAGCACTTGCCACTACTACCTATAGTGTGTGTGCTGGTCAAATAAGAAACAGCAGTTAGGTGCCATGGCACAACACACACCCAAAATGAGGGATCAGTATGACTACATGTTCAATCCCCATCAATCCCAATCAAAGTGCAACTTCTGTCAAAGGCTCATGTCCATAGATCCAATAAACATCAGACACTGTTACATACATTATGAAGTAAACAGCAGTAATCTCATACCCATGCTGCCTATTCCATGGTCTACCCCTGTGCCTGTGTCACAATAGCTGCAATGCCACCATGCAACATCTCAGGTGTCATAGTGCTTAGACAACTGCATTGAGGGGGAGTACATATATGTGTAGCTCAAAAACACACCTGCACAGTCATAAGTGGAAAGGGAGCTCTGCCATGGCCTATCAGTGCAATACAACATAGTACACATACGCAAACATCAACATGAGAAACTACCAATGGTGACACCTGTATTGTTTCGTAGAAATGCAATACATGCTATGATGCTAGGTCTCAGCACTGTATAGGTGTATATGAAAAAAGAAAGATTGGGACAGGGCCAAATTTTAATGTGTGTTGCATGTGGCCTCCGCACACCAACAAACATTGCAAGACCTTGCCATGCTAATGGAAGCAGTGGGAGGGTTGAGTCGTACAAGAAAGTGGCAAGTCACAATTTGGACAGAAACCACACCTAGAAGATGTGACGCAGACAAATCCCCAAACTGCCAACACTACATGTGACATGCAGGTGGGGTATAGGCCTGAGAGACTGCAAACATTAATGACAGGAACAATGCATGGGAACCAAGATTACAACTTTACACCAATAGGAAGTCAGTGACGTCACCTTACAACTGCCACAACACAGACACACTAATTGTACAATATCTCTTTGCAGAGGACAATGGATCTCCTGTGGATCTGCCTGTCCTGGACTGCTCTAATGACATGGATGACCAACTGACAACCATCAGCCAGGAAACCCTCCAAGATGTCCTGGGAACCCTCCAGACAACACCTCCAGTTGCAAGGAGGAGCACACATGTAGAAGCCATTCCAGAGGACCCACCCACCACCCCAATTATACGACCTGCCAGTTCAGACACAGCTGAGGACTCTGATGACACTGGGGCCACCTTTGTGAGGACAGTTGTGGGAGTACAGCGGGAGCTGGCCAAGGAGGTGCGCGAGGGGATGCAAACTATGGCAGCTAGCCTTGAGGGGATGCACAAGTGCATGATGACATCCGCAGAACAAGCAGCAGCCATACAACTCACCCAATCACAACTGCAAGGAGTCCAACAGTGTGAGAGGGACTTCACCACTGATGTGAGGGAGTTGCAACAACACCTGCCTGACTGATGGTGCAGCTGAGAGCATGACAACAAGCTGGACTCCTTCATGGCAGACATGGCTGCCTACCACAGGAATGTTGTTGCCATACTCAATAATCAGCAGCTCCTCCTTGCTGGAGTTATGCCATATCTAGTTACACAGATGGCAGTTGCCGGGAATTCGGAGTCCATTTCTCCAACCACTGAAGTGTGTGTTGCCCCCTTAAACCCCCCCCATCAAGGACAGAAGAGAAGACACACCCATCAGAAGATGAAGATGTGGAATAGATCAACTTCACACGTAGGTGTACCTGGTAGGACCAGCCCATGTCACATGGGCACTGTTTATCCTTTGTCCTGTGCTTGGCAACATGCCAGTGTTGCTACAGTTGGTGATATGCACTATTTACCCACACATTGTTAACCTTACTACTACGGACTGCAATTGTCTCTCACTACCCAATTGGCAATTCATGTTCCTCTGCACTGAATGGGACTTCATCTGAGCATATCAAATTACATGTCCCTCAACCTTGCATTTGTGTTACGTCACAATAGAATGCTTTACACTAATGGGCTCATAAACCTGGACAATATAAATATTGCACTACAGCACTTTAAAATAAACAGTACCTACACAACCACTTTGTCTTTGTGTAATGTGACCCATCTACTTTGCTGGAAATTTGTGATGCATGTAACATGTCAATGGTCACAGAGTATCAATACCAGAGTGCAGAAATAATGTGGCACAGATATTTATACACAAGGGTCAGGATTTTTAAATCATCTGTGCTGCCTGTGCCTCATTTCTGAAGTAGAAGCAGCACAAACTTACAAAATATCATTGTAATTTGAAAGTTTGCGCTGCTGTTGGGTTAACAAATGAGGCAAATCCTGTGTAAAACTAAATTATTTCAGGCCCAAGGTATCTAAGAGATTAAACTCAATGCTGGCCACATCCCCTACAAGACAATCATTGTGTATGTGACATTTGACTTAAAACATACATGCTACACCCACAACATACAGCAGGAATAGCTGTTTGGCCAATAACGTCAGCCGGGAGTACAATTAAAACCCATAGGCGTGAATTTTGCATACTTAACCTCATCAGAAATTGACACACTCAGTTTATCATGGTTCACATGAACATCAGGCTGCAGGCAGATGTCCCACAGTGCCCAAGATTACAACACAGGACCCAAACGATGACACCTTAAAAATCACACCTACCTGTCCAATACATGGGAACCATAGTCACTTTGAGTGGTGGGTACAATGGATGGCATATGCATAGAGATTTAGCTTTGTTGAGCTGCCAATGTGACAGCTCAGTTGGTAGTGGAATTAACATGTCAAGAGTGGGATGTGGATGCAGGACGGAATACACAGGCCAACAGAAAATTGGCCATGTACACTCATGCAAAGACCCAGATCCCCAATCATATGACACATGCCGTAAAGGAG
Source organism: Pleurodeles waltl (assembly GCF_031143425.1). Taxonomy (NCBI): domain Eukaryota; kingdom Metazoa; phylum Chordata; class Amphibia; order Caudata; family Salamandridae; genus Pleurodeles; species Pleurodeles waltl. The sequence goes on from NC_090451.1 coordinate 454,864,238, forward strand.
TACCTAAAACTTTAATAACTATGTATAAAAGAGAACTTAAAACTATGTCACACCTATCCTAACTATACATTACCCACAACTGGCCCTAACTACCCTATGATAAACTTACTTACCACATTTAACTAAACACTCTAAGCATTTACCCCCACCCCCTTTATATGATGGGACACATGTAGGACAACATATACTAACCTAAACAGATACTAAATAATATTTTTTTTGTATTTTGTTTTTAAATTGTATATATATATATATATATATATATATATATATATATATACTCATATAATACACAAAAGCCCCAACATCAACTCCCACCCACCCACCCCCAAATTAACATGTAATAATATAAAAAAAAACACCCCAAACTACTTATCCTATCTAAACTACTAGCCTACTCTAACCAATCACTTAACCCCCTAAACCCATTAATAAACAGGATAAGGAAAGAGGAGGGAGGGGAGGCAATGCAGGACTTCATAGGTGTTGGAAAATGGGTTATTGGTAAGGGCAGGTAGGTACCTACACTTAGCAATAGGCCAGTAACCTCCACTTAGGTCCAGTTAGGTCTCAGTAAATTAAACCCATCTCGACCCTTGGTAGCTTGGCAACAAGCGACAAGGCTTTACTTAGGAGACAGTGTGTAAAGCATTCAAATATCAGAAAACAGTAATCAAATAAAACACAGGAAACAGTTTAAAAATCTCAAACCAATTTATAGAAATAGATTATATTTTTATCTTTAAAATGACACAAAAACGAATAAAATCGGGTACGGGGAACCGGAGATATGAATTTTTAAAGAATTATTGTTTTCTAGCGCCTAAAAACTAAAAGCGCCAATCTGGTCAACTGGTCGCACCTCGACCGGGGCAAAGTCAAAGTTTAAGGTTGACCGTGATGGAGCCCGGATCGGCTACAGCCCGCGGGGGACCTCGGTCAAAAGATTACCTTCGCACTTAGTCATTTTTCTGAAGATTTTCTTCAGCGGGACGAACCTGCCAGTCCAATCCGACCTCCTTTAACTCTTATCCGGATATGCGTCGCAGGAGCCCTCGGTGGAGATTTTTACCTTCGGACTTAGTCATTTTTTCGAGGTGAAGATCCTTCGACCGGGGCAAACCTGGATCTTGATCCGACGTCCTTGGAGCCCTCCTCGGATACGCTGGCTGGGAGGTCCGGGTCAACTTTCTACATTCGGACTTAGTCTCTTTTTTGGAGATTTTCTTCACCGGGACGAACCTGCAAGTCAGGCTGGGTCGCGGTTGAGGCAAGCCGGCTAGAGTTGCCACGGCGGGTTGGTCCCTCTACGGAGCTTTTTTTCAAAAGTTCTCCAAACTTCTAGATCTTCTCCCAGATGTTCCTTTAAGGTTGTTTTTGGGTCCACAGCTCACCCCAAGGTTCCAGTAGCTCTGAGATGCTCCTTGGGGGTGTGGACTACAACTTCCAGAATGCACCTGGTGCAAACTCCTTTTTTGGCCACTAGAGAGTGGTCAGCTGGTTGGTTTCCTCAGGAGTTGGTGCAGGGGACTCTGGTTAGCAATTTTTCACCTGTAGCAAACAGAGAGTCCCTCCTTGAACCAGTTGAAGCCAGGCAAAGTCCTTCTGGTGGTGAAGCCGAAGTGTGCAGCTCGTGCAGTCCTTCAGAGTGCAGGGTCCAGGTGCAGGCCAGGTGTCCAGGAGGGCAGTCCTTCTTCTTCTGTAGTTCTTCATGGTAGGGATCTGGTAGGGAACTGAGGTGTGGGTGCAGGTCTGCCAGTTTTATCCTTGCTCCTGGGTGAAAAGCAGGGGGGTCCTGGTTCTCCAATCAGGTGCAGGGTCCTTCCCCCTTTGATGACCACTTCCTGGGAAGTGTGGAAAAAATCAATCCCAGGAGGCAACATTCCTCAAAAATCCATCATGGCTGAAAGTGATTTTTGGAGGTTACGTCTGGCTGAGCCCACCCACTGGTGTGGCTAAAAATCATAAACACACCCCTCTCCTGCCCTCTCCTAATCTAATCAAGGGGGCATCTAGTTGTCTGGGGTTGCAGGGGTTGCTGGGTTGCTCCAAATGTCCTTCTCTGCCTTTGAAGACCAGTTTGGCAGCCCTCCCCCTTCCTGCCTCACCATCTTCTGAGGGGAGATCCCCTCCCACAGGCACATCTCTTTGTGTGATGCCATGCTACTTCACACCTCATCAAGGCAGCCTGGCCAATCAGAGCCCAGCAGCAAAAACACTGCAGGACTGAAGTTGTCAACTTTTCAGGTAAAGTATAAAACTCTTTACCTGAACAAGTTATATTAAATCCCACAACTGGAAGTTGTGGGATTTATGATAACAATCAATTTGATACCAAACTCTTTGCATCTGTCATTTAAGGGGACTTTTAAAATGAAAATAAAGTCTCCCCATTCTAGCCTATGAAGGCCATTCACTACAATGAGGGAAAAACAAATTTGGCTGCTTTTACCTCACCAGGGCTGATAAAACTATTTTTATAAGGTCCCTGTTTATAGTTACATGGCACCTAGCCCTCGGGGCACATAGGGCACACCTTAGGGGTGACTTATATGTAAAAATAAGGTCGTTTAAGACTTTGGAACTACTTTTAAATCCAAAGTTGAATTTGCATATAACCTTAATTTAAAAGCAGCCAGCAAGGCAGGCCTGCCATTAAAATTACACTGGGCAACTCAGCAGTGCACCTATGGGTGCACTACCTATGCCGTGGTCCCTAAACCTGCATGCCCTACCATATACTAGGGACTTATAGGTAGGTTGATTTAGCCAATTATAATTAGCCCAATTTGCATACTGATTTTACACAGAGCACAGGCCCTGGGACTGGTTAGAAGTACCCAGGGCACCATCAGAGTCAGGAAAACACCAGCCAAAAGTGGAAAATGGGGGCAAAAAGTTAGGGGGCCTCTGCAATCAGCCCTGTACTCTCACAATAGGTTTGCCCTCTTCAGAGTTTTTTTAATAGATCTTAGCCTCAAGCTATTCCTATCCACGTCCCTGCTGGAGAGTGTCAAGCTTCCTTAGGACCTTTCTCATGTCCCTCTGTAGATGCCTGATTGCGCCCATGTCCAAATCAGATGTTGTGGTGGTCTGTGTCTCTGATGTTGTCACTCCTGCAGGTACCGTTGTCGGGGGTGCTGGAAGTGAAGGTGCAGCAGGTGCTGTGGCTGTAGCTCCCGAGGTTGATGGTGCAGAAGGTTGGGCTGATGTACTGGTGACCACTTGGCCACTGGCTGCAGTTGTGGTGGTGGCTACACCTGTTGTGGCCAGTGCCGGGCCCCCTTGGCTGAAAGACCACCATGCTCCTGTGGCTCTCTCCCACAATAGTGTCTTGCCATCATCCTGAATCCAGACTCCACAACCAAGATATGCCTGTATCTCAAAGCCAGCCTCTGGAAGCCCCTTATCTCAGTGGCATTTATGTTGGCAGCTGTAAAAATGAGACAGGCAAGCATTAGTGTTATCATTGTGTGAAGCATGTACAGATGATAATCTAACACTCTCCCTCAACTTGCACATGCAGTCCAAATCACAGTACAGATGATATATTGTCCCTGAGGAATGACATGGCAACGCGGCCTAACCATCAAGTATTTAACAGCACAGCAAAGCACAACAAGGTGTGTATCAAATAAACGTATCTGTGCATTTATGTAGTGCGATGTGTCACAATGCAAATTCTGCAAGTACTTAATATGGACCAGGACGACTAATCCCTATCATATGGATCAACTTCAAGGCACACAAGACCTGTGATTTGTATATGTAATTGGCAGGATAGCATGCCGTTGCTAATCATAAGGGGTCAGTGTTGTTTGGGACACATGCATGCTTGAATTAGATGTCTGTCATCTACACTGTGACCATCACACCTACCTACATATATGTTCCCTCCTTACCTCTGTGACTCAGGGGGGATGGGCATGCAATACATCATCACAACCGTCAAGGACAACCACAAAGCCATATCCAGCATGGATTTAGTGAGTCGAACACATATGAGGAGGCCTGCTAACTAGGAGTGGGGTATCCACTGGTCAATCACATCTACATTCATGTTTCCATGTGTGGACACCCATCAACATCTGATCTGCCACCACATTTCCTAAATCACCCACATTGATGCAAGCACACATCTGGCCTTGACCTGCCTGCATGCCTATAACATACCACATAAGTGCCACGTCAATGGAGTACAACATTTAGGACTAGATGCTGGGGGACAGTCACCCATACAGTCATACATGTACATTACAATACAGGGATGCACAATTTTGTATGGAAAACTGATGCATCACTGTCTTGTGTAAATGATGGTATGACTTGCTGTCAATATTCAGACACTGGACCACCTCCAAATCAGATGTATGCCTACATGTGCCCACTAATCACATTGTTCACATGCTGCCGCCTATTGCACAGCACAAGACTCCCAGGATATGAATCTCTGCCTGTGAATGTCTAACCCTTGCATGAAACACTATGTAAAGCTCCACTCAAGTCATATATCAGATCACGTGCCAACTTATCATATCTTGCAATGAGTGCAAAACACATGAGTCACTCACAGAACAGCTGCAATCACAACGCAGGACAGACATTTTCACACACTTGATATGTCTGGGTCCTCAAATCGAGCCACTTCCCCAATGGTATAGGGGGCCAGTCCACCTGTAAGACATGGAAAGGAGATATATGATCAATGTCTGATCACTGTACAAATGTGGGAACAACATATCACACTGTGTGACATTTTATATCAGTGAGCTGCAGAACAGGCATGTAGACCCTCCAACAGACATACCACTGCAAACTTGCATTGACATTGACAATTCAGTGAGTGATAGACACACATATGCACACATGCACTGGGCCTAACAATCATGTGGTGCTAAACCTGACTACAAAGTTTTGTGGCTAATCCATTTCATATGGTACTCCATGTCATGATTTGTAATTGCGTGACAATTGCAATGGCACTTCCCCGGTGCACTGCAATACAAGTGACTCAGGTATAGTGGCTTGAGCATCAAGGGACAATGATTAACTGTGATGGACATGTGGGTCAATTTTCAGTAAGCAATTATGGTGCAGTCAGTCATCCATAACAGATGTGGCAGAGTTGTATGTAGGTAACAAATGCCCCAATGGCAGTGTCCCCTAAGCCGTATATGCCCCCTAAGCCAACATGATGGCAGGGATCATGTGTGTGTGTGTGTGTAATGATGACAATGTAGTCCTAAACATGGATAGCCAACTTTGCTGTCCCAAAACTGTGAAATATGGTATGCTGACAGTGTCTTAGCTGATCATCATTGACAGAATACATGGGCAAAGATGTAGTCACTGCACCTGAAATGTGTTGCTCAGGGCCATATGTACCTATATCAGGTTTTGTGATTCACACATTGCGAGACTTAGCAACTAGCAATTAGCATGTAAGATGATCAGAGATAGAACACTCAAAATGACACTGTTTGCAATTAAAATATGGGTAGCAAATTACCTACCTCTTGAATAATGATGAGGTAGGTCTCATTTTGCAAACCCCTTGGGAATGGCGGCACTCACAAGGATGCTGGCCTGCTGGGCTCAGCAGACTACCATGTCTGTGACTGCTTTCATATTGTGATGTAAACATTTGTTTAATTGTAGCCTTATTTCAGCAGTGGTGAACAGAAAATATTTTAAAAACCTATTTTATTACTGGAAAAAGTTTTTTGAAGCAGTCAGTGGTCCGTGGCACAACTTCCTGCTCAGAAAATGTTTTTGGTCATGCATTCACAAAGAGGAAGGGATTCCATGGGGACCCCTCCCCTTTTGCAAATGTGTTAGCACCAACTTGAAACAAATGGTAACTGCAATTTCTTAATGCCAGTATTTGTGACTCGATAACAGGATAGGAACGCCTATTCCTAAAGGCCACCAGAAAACCCTGTTTTGTAATTGTGCAATGTGATAGCAGAATGGCAAATGTTGGGTTGTGCAATTGAAATAATATTTGTCCTGGAGTAACCACAAAAATTCACTAAACTATGCCGTTTGTGAAAGTTATAAATAGCTTGGTACATATGACCCTGAATAATAGTCAGACATGGCTCAACGGAACTATGGACTGCATTGTTAACATGCATAAACATGTGTAATACATCTCAGTACTGGTACACTAACAGTTTGTTCAACTTGCATTCCACATGACCACAAACATTGCATGCAGCACATCAAGACATCTGCTACTGTCACTCAGGAGCATTCTACTGTACACATTTGTCAATGTGATACTCACCAATAGGGCCACCGATCACCACACCCAGGTGGTCCAGCAAGTCCTGTTCTCGTGCCACCAGGTCAGCCCAGTGATCTTTCAGCTGGTACTCATTCCGGGAGGTGTTGAAAACTCATTTCAGGTGGAAGAGCACCTTTGCCCAACGCAGCCGCCTTGCCTCCGTGCAATACCCCTGTATCACACGGCCCCCTGCCTCCAGCATCACTGGAAGAAAGTGGCACACCAGCCACACAAATGCCCCAAGCTCAATAAAGGAAAAGAAATTTGAAAAAAGTAAACTTAAAAACCCAAATTACAGACCCCAACTAACCCAACTAATTTAACCCCCTAACAGACACCCAACAGTACAAATACAATTCAGACAACAATAAAATACACAAAAACACTTACACAGGTATCATATACAATAAGGATACACCAAAAGACAAAAGATAGACCACACAAGATACAATATACACAATCACAAGAGAGCAACACCAACACATAGCCACACAGTCAAGAAAAATCACAGACTGCAAAGTGAAAGTGAAAGTACATCCACTGTACCCTGGTTGTAAACAGGATTTCCTATTACATCACTTTCTGTCCTCTTTGTGCCCTGTTTTCAGCCTTGCGTTAAATTTTTTGACGCCTACATAGTTTGCGTGAATATACTGGATGCACAACCTACATGTGCGGCAAAATACCACGCATTACCGGAAAACTACCATTTTTCTGGATATCCGCGTGCGTGGGGTGCACTGGTGGAATTAACGCTAGGGACCCATTGATGTTTAGTATGCGTTTTTGTGTTTTTTTCGACACATTTGCGTCAAAATATCTGACTCAAACTGGGTTTGTGTGATTTTTAATTAATTAACATGCATGCAGCCTTATCCAAGATGAAGATAGGATGGTATGGCCTGCAATGTGTGGTATAGTGTTTGGCCACATGTAGTAGACCATGTAACTGTGGCCCACATTTCTACTATCTTTGCGCAGGATTTCCCATTTTTTTCTGATGCAAAAGCAGCTGAAAGTTATTAAATTAAATGGAATTTGTAAGTTTGCACTGATTTTGCATTAATAAATGATGGCAAGGCTGCGCTACAAAAGTATACGTCATGACCTGGGTGTTTTGTTTGTGAATTGACTGTTACAACCATATGTGTGGTTCTGATGGAACGACATGCAATACATTTGGCGCAATGTTCATGTATGAAATCTGTTACAAATGGGTATCAACATCAGATGGCATTCAATGAGGTACAACAGTCATGATATGTGTTTGTAATGTGTGTCAACTTATTTGCTGTGTGTAGTTGTTTGACTTTAGGGACATTACATTTCCCACGACAAACAAAAAACAGGGAAGATCGAGGATGGCTGAGGACGGCTATGTCAGATATGTTACCCCTCACATGTCATTAACTGTTGGCCACAACTTCATGGTGACCTGTGTGTAAACTACCCATATGTTTGGCATTTGTACATGTTTTGTAGGTACAGTGTTTGCGACACAGATCCTCAATTCCAATCATAAAATTGTTATGTACACATCAGTTTGATGAAGGTAAATTACCTATGTTCCTCCTGCGGCTGTGGTGGACCTGAAGCCCTGTTGCATGTGTTCACATATTTTCAGAGGTCCATTGCACAAAGTGTCCAGTTCAAGTGTGTGGGCATGTGTACCCTGTATCAGTATTAAGATCCATAGTGTTTCGGTTTCGTGCAGGTCTAGTCAGGAGTCTGTTGGGGCAACCCTTGAGTTCACATAGTATCTGTCAAGGCAGATTTGTTCTAAAGCAGAAAATCAGCCAAAGGCATACAAGGGGATAGGGCAGCTAATACAGATGAGTGAATACAGAGCAACCTTAGAGTGAACAAATATGTAATGGGTCAGTAATGGACAAACATGCAGGGCTCACCACTACATTTGCACACAGGTTAGGGCTCAGAACTTCCCACAGCAACAGGGAACATCAGTGCCTCTGTCCAGATTGATCTCACAGCTAGTAACCAAGCAAGCCCCATTGAAAGGTGGCAGCAGAAGTGAATCTGTGTCTGGACCCTCAGGGCACAAACATGGATTGTCCTTACATACACAAGACTAGCCCTTGATTCTCGGGCTGGAGACACAGTAACAAATCCAGGAATACAGCCATAAAACATTGTCACTGTTAGACACTAATGAATACATACAAAACTAGACAAAAGATGGGGGCTGGATTAGCCTCCTGGAAACCAGGTGCCAGAACAAATACAAAATTAAACCATTCTACACAGTTGAGGACTGATAGTACACTTACCAGACACAATACCCCAAGAGGAAACGGAGGGCAAGGGAAGCAACTAGGAGGCAAATGCAGGCACAGGGAACAGGCTTTGGTTGACGCAAATACTGGAACAGGTCTGGCTAACAGGAAGCAGTGTCTGTCAGGAACCAACATGAACAAGGCTGAAAAACAGGGAGCAGAGTCTAACTGTAACAAGCAGGAACATCACTGCTTAAATAGAGAGCCGTTTCAGGCTTAATCAGGACTGCAACACAATCCAACAAGGGCTCTTGTACACCAATGAATTGTACTCCAATGCACAACGAGGACCTTCAGGGAATGGCAGCTTCTAAGTAGTTCCAGGCAGCAGCAAGGCCAGGGCAGAGTCATATGGCTGGGCTGCAAGAGAGAGCTCACAGGTGTGTGCAGCTTCAGCGCCTCACAAGTCCTGGAGGACAGAATCCAGTATAAGGGGACAACCAGACTTTTCCCACAGGAAGTTATGGACAGAAGATTACAGGTGTTACCAACTACCAGGCAGTGCATAATGGGACCTCAAGTCCATGCAGGCTAAGGTAGCGGTTCTATAGCATGCCATATAGAAAAGGGAAGCAAACAGGAGTCATAATTGGAGTCTGGGTGAGTGTCAGTGATGACTCCCAGGGTACAGATAGTCCATTCACAGCACCCCCTAGAGAAGGGAGGGCAGAGACTTAACACATGGCAGTGGCAGCACTTATTAGCAGGGCTGGACTGCTCAGGGCATGTGTTGTGACCATTGCTTTTCATACTTGGGACACTAAGGCTATCCATTTTCAGGATTGATGCACCTCTTGTCACGCAAGCTCCTTGCAGAGATAGCAAATGTCACACTTACTAATGTCAGCAGTCTGTTCATACATTCCTGTTACCAATGATATTTCACATCCACTGCCTCATGTATGATGCAATTATTTACCTTATGATTGAAGATGTCATAGTTGTGTGTCATATGCTACAGTAGACCATGTTAGTAACATGGATGTCTGTCATATGCTGTGGTCCTATGATTTCACCCTTCATATGTGAAATTGAAAAGATTTTTTTTTACAAACTGTGTGTGAAGTTTGCTGTACAATCAGACTCATCACATGTGATGTTGCATCAGAAGTAGTCAGATTTATCTTTGTGACATGCTCCCTGAGGTAATACTCACATTCCTAAAGAACATGTGATGCGCAAATAAGTATCCAGAGCGGGATTGAGTGATAAAGTGAGGTGTTTAGTTACATATTGTAACAATGTGTTTATAGTGACTAATGTTGAAAACAAGTTTTGAACTATCTGCTGTCTGCGAATCATTCCTGCAGCTGTGTTTGGGTTCATATAGGGGGATGTTTCTCCTAACACAAATGCAGGATGACACAAGTCAACATGATCTTTTAGACCATTTCTGGGGAATATAGGAGGCTGACTCCGGTGATGTCCAGGCACCTGAATGTGGACTTCAGGATGCCAAAGGTCCGTTCAACAATGGTGTGTGTCCTCCGATGTGCCTCATTATATGCACGCTCTGCTGCTGTGCTTGGGTTGGGGAATGGGGTCATGATCCCTGGCTGGATCCCGTAACCCTGATCAACTGAAAAAGAAAATAGGAGTAAGTATTTTGTAGTTTCTTGCACCAGGAATGTCATGTAGCATGGCAGTTGATATCTTGTGTTGTCTGTGACTCATATGCGATTGTGGCATTTTATGAGATCCTGGGCTTCTCTGAGGTTCTTTCTGCATTGGGTTGTTTGACCTGACAACTTGTGTTTGGCTCATTGACCTGATATGTATGGTTTAGTTTCCAAACTGCAGTTCAGTGTGTATCTCCCATGTGTTATGCAGTGAGCTACATGTTTTAGTGTGCTTTCACTGGAGGGAACATGATACCTCCACACACACAATGGATTCCAATGTGGTGGTAACATGGTTGCACTACATGGCCTGGACATCCTATCCACTTAGACATATGTCACTGCAAATGAAAACCAGAAGTGACGCCCTTTGATTAGGCTTGGTGACAATGTCCAACACATTTCCCTAAGTTGGCAGCAGGGAGGTGTTCAGTGTTGACGATGCACAATTTTCCCATGTATGACTTGGTTCTATGTAAACCTTTGTGGTTCCCTCTGCCAGTGGCTCATGTGCAACCGTGCACTTACAATACCGAGCGTGCTCTAGGTAACCTGGCTAACTGACTTGTGGAGGTGGATGTATCTGTGCAGGAAGGGCCATCTTCCTGTGCATCTGTTATTTTGATAGAGAATTGGCTCCTTCAGTGTGTGTAGCAGTGTGCAGTTTGCATTAGTGGCACATCAATATGTGTTCATAGCACAGTCTACTTCCTTATTGCTAGCTGGCAACTTCGCCCCAGGAGTGATGTGTGATGTTGGGACTTTCTCAGTATTTCCATGTCACTTACATGTGAGTCAGCATCATCATGCTATGTGCCTCATGGTGTTTGACGTGCAGCAACACACATTGCGCACCCCTTCCACAGTACTTATTGCTTGGGATGGTGTGGGATTGACTGTGTGGCCTAATGTAATAGTAAATGGTTCATCTTTCAAGGTATACTTCCAGTGCAGGCCATATCATAGTCACTGTGTGCTTTGACATAAGTCCCTTGTAGCTCTAGACTGGCATCTATTGTTATTGGCAGCCGTCATTTGTCCATAGGTGTGTATCCCATTATGTCAGGGTGTCCAACATAACTACCTGTGTCACACCTCAGTGTCTTCCTGCCCACGTGTCAATGTAGTGGTGTATGTGTTGTGTGTCGTACAGGGTTGCTGTGCATGTGTATATTGCTAGGTTTATAAACTTACCAACACGAAGGCCATTGCCATATCGTCGGTCCTGTGACGAAAGATGAAGGAATCAGGTACACTCCCAGGATACTTGGCCAAGATGTTGGTAAACAATCCCTGGTGATCAACTATGGCCTGAACATTTATGGAGAGGGTGTGCTTTCTGTTCCGGTATAGATGCTCTGTTGCAGCAGGTGGTACTATCCAGACATGGGTGCAGTCAATAGCACCAAGCACATGAGGGAAGCCATGTATTTGGTGAGACCGCTGTTTGGTCTCCTGCTGCTTCTGCTGTGTGTTGGGGAAGCTAATATGGCAGGATGTGAGGGAGATGATTGCATCAAGGACCTTGTGCAGGAAGGCGGAGAATGAGGGCTGTGATGCCCCAGCAACCAGGGCACCCGTTGTTTGGAATGAGCCATTTGCCAACATGTGCAGGACAGGTAGGAGCTTGGTCACCCATGGAATATTCTGTGGTGTCTGTAGGCTGGCTGTTATCTGTGGCTCAATTTGGCGCAGCAGCAGCTGTATGGCTTGACAGTTGAGTCTTTACCTCTGGATGATATCCTGTTCCCTGAGGCCCAGGAGGGTTGTCCTGGTCATGAAGACCCTCTCCAGCCTTCTGCGTTGCCTTTGGGGTCCACGTTGGTGTGGTGGTAGCTGCTGCTGTTGGTCCTGTGCTCTGCATCGCCTGACATGCTGCGTGAGTAGCACCTCCATGTCGTCCTTCTTGAGTAATGATGTTGCTTGTGTGTGTTTTCCTTAAGTAGTGGTGTGTTCGCCCATTTTAACACCTGTCCTGACCCAGGCATTAAAATGTGACACAAATCAGGTTTTGCATAATTGTTCGGGCCCGCATCACAACCGTGCGTCATTTTTGCCTGGGTGGATAAATATGGCGCACATATGGTGTTTGAGTCATTTTTGGGACGGGAATGCCTACCTTGCTTCTTATTGACGCAAGGCAGTTTCACGCATCCTTAAAATGATGCAAACTTGAATATGTTGATGCTAGACTGGACTAGCATCAAAATATAAATATGGAGTTAAGTTTGCGCTGGATTTGTGTAAAAAAATGACGCTAATCTGGTGCAAACAGAGTATAAATAAGCCCCTATAATATGTAAGTTTACGCTGCTTTTGCATCAACAATGACACAAAGGCGGCTAACTTTCCATAAATCAGGCCCTCAATACTTGGTGATGCCGACTGGCCAAGAACGACTACTCTCCCTTATTTATACCTTCGGTCTGCGCCCGGCCTTCAGAAGGTGTGCAGGACTACAATGTAAAGTAGTGGCCAGGGGGCTCACTACATCTCTCCAACCTTTCAGGAAAGAAAAAAAAAAACAATCAAGAATGAAAACTGCACAAATAACGATGAATCAAACACTCCACCTATGATAAGGCAGAATGTACTTTTGAACCAGAGTACTCCCTACTTAGATATAGAGTTCAACACACAAAGGTCCAGATTTACTAGAATCTGGCACATCAGTACTGATGTGCCAGATTTCTTGAGCCCCCTCCAGCACCATCTAATGACATCATGGGTGCACCATATTTACAATACGATGACCCATGGCACACGTTAGGCCAGCAGCGTCAAAACTGTGATGCTATTGTGGTGCTTTTGCTGCAGTAGCATCTAAAATGTTGACACTAGTGCAGCAAAGTGCAAGTAGGCCCATTGACTTCAATGGGTGCCTCCTTTTAACACCTGCTTTGGCACAGGCATAATGTGATGCAAAGGGTCGCAAAGTGGTGCAATGCATAAATCGAGCCACTTTGCAAATATGGCACATCGATTTTTGCTTGGTGAGGCACATTAGCATAAAACAAATGAAGCTAATGTGGCACGAGGTATATGGCATTGTAAATCTGGCCCAAAATCTTTTTTACTTCTGGCTGGATCTGTGATTAGCTCTCAACTGGTACGGGTGTCCCTGCTAACTCACTGCCTGATTCTAGGTTGGTTATGCATTGTCCTCTATGGCCCCGGGAGGCTCTGAATCATGATCACTCCCCCTTCTTCCTTCAGTGACACTTTCCTCAGCCGCTTTGGGTGTACATGCCAAAGTTCAATTGTTGAGCTTTTTCTCCTTTGGCAAAACTTTCTTGAACCAAGACCTCCATACCACTTCACCTGGTGGTCACCATGGTTCCTCTCACTTTCATGACTATCCATGATTCTCTTTCAAGAAGAGTGCAAAATTTCACTCCAGGGTAGCGATCCTTGATGACAACTTGGTCAGCTTCCCGAAAAGTGGGCTCTACTTCACCGCTATCTCAAGTCAGTCTCTCCTTGTTGTGTGTCTCCCTCTGTTGATGAAGGTATAAGTTCCCAGGTCAACCATCTCATCATGTAATCAGCTGGGGTCATACTCTGTGGGACTCTGTGGGCCATCAAGAAGTTATTCTCTTGTGCTTGATTTTTAGGTCCTGCACATACATTTTTAATTCTTGGCCTTGGAATAGGGGGTCCTTATCCGTTTCAGTGTCATTGGGCAGCGCCACCAGAGCAAAGATCTTCTCTAAGGATGGATTGACATACTCAAAAGTTGTGGACTTCACCAGCTCAGCCGCTGGAAATTTGGTGTAACTATCCATCACTACCAGTGTTAATCTATTCTCTGGAAAACTGCCAAAGTCTATACTCACTGACTACCACGGTTCTGTGACAGCTGTCTCCGTGATCACAAGTGCCACCGGGGGGGATCGCCACTGGTGGTGATGCTTCCATAACCATTCGCTCTACCCCTGGGAACCACACTTTGGGGGTCACTACGACCCTGGCGGTCATGGACCGCCAGGACCGGGGCCCGCGGATGCACCGCCAACAGGCTGGCGGTGCATCCAGGCCAATTCTGACCGCGGCGGTAAAGCCGCGGTCAGAAAAGGGAAACCGGCGGTTTCCCCCCGGTTTTCCCCTGGCCTGAGAAATCCTCCATGGCGGCGGTGCAGGCAGCGCCGCCATGGGGATTCCGACCCCCTTACCGCCAGCCTGGTTCTGGCGGTTTTGACCGCCAGAACCTGGTTGGCGGTAACGGGTGTCGTGGGGCCCCTGGGGGCCCCTGCAGTGCCCATGCCATTGGTATGGTCACTGCAGGGGCCCCACCAAGATTTTCAGTGTCTGCATAGCCCATTCCTAGCTGTGTCTGCAAAGAGCTGTATAAGGGACTTATGGACAGTCACCACCTGAAATTTTGGTCCACAGAGATAGAGGTGAAAATGTTTGCTTGCCCACGAGATGGCTAAAGCTTCTTTCTCAATGTGGGCACATTGTGTTTCCACTGCCCTAAGAATTCTGCATACGCATTGGGAATCCACTCTTCTTCACACTTAATTTCTATCATTACTGTTTCAACTCCTATGGGGATAGCATCCACAATGAGTTCTGTGCGTAGTGTGGGACAGAAGCATGTCATGGTGGCATCATATAGTAGAAATTTCTTGATGTCCCTAAATACCCTAGCGGCATTACTGACCACATCCAAGGAACATATTTTCTCATCAGAGTTCTCAAGGGCTCAGAGAGGGAGGCCAGGTTAGCAATAAACCTGCCACAATAATTGGCCATTCCCAGAAAGCTCCTGACATCTGAAGGACCTTGGAAAATGGCCACCTTCCTGATGGCCTCAAATTTTGTCAAATCGACTTATAGACCCTTTCCCAAAAATTTTTACCCAAAGAACTCTACCTCATAGGTGTAAACAAGCATTTCTGACTGCAAAGAGTCAATCGTTTCTCCACCAGGCATTGGAGAACTACGCACAGTCTGGTATGATATTCATCCAGGGTGTTCGAGAAAATCAGTATATAATCACACACATTTAATACTCGGATTATTCAAGATAACAACTCCCTTATTGTGGCTTGGAAGACTTACGCCACAGATGAGACTCCAAAACTAAGGTGTTAAATCTCTGTAACCCCATGTGGGTGGAAAAGGTCATTATGTATCAGCAGGACTCCTGTAACACCAATTGATGATACCCTGAATTTAAATCAATTTTAGGGAACCATTTAGCCCCAATTAGCCACTCTCTGAATGGCCTTGTTGGGCAGTCTCATGTAGACACATAGGCCCTCATTCTGATTCTGGCGGGCGGCGGAGGCCGCCCGCCAGAATTCAGCCCACCATAATACCGCTCCGCAGAGGGTATTATTAGTTTTTCCCTGGGCTGGCGGGCGGTCTCCAAAAGACCGCCCGCCAGCCCAGGGAAAAACTCCCTTCCCACGAGGATGCCGGCTCGTAATCGAGCCGGCGGAGTGGGAATGTGCGACGGGTGCTGTTGCACCCGTCGCGTATTTCACTGTCTGCAAGGCAGACAGTGAAATACATTTTGGGGCCCTCTTACGGGGGCCCCTGCAGTGCCCATGCCGTTGGCATGGGCACTGCAGGGGCCCCCAGGGGCCCCACGACTCCCCCTCCCGCCATCCGGTTCCCGGCAGGAGAACCGCCAGGAACTGGATGGCGGGAGGGGGAGTCGGAATCCCCAAGCCGGGGCAGCAAGCTGCGCCGGCTTGGAGGATTCCTTGGGGGCAGCGGGAAACCGGCGGGAGACCGCCGGTTTCCCTTCTCTGACCGCGGCTAAGCCGCCGCGGTCAGAATGCCCCACGGGGCACCGCCGGCCTGTCGGCGGTGCCTCCCCGTCCAGCGGTTACAAACCGCCAGGGTCGTAATGAGGGCCATAGTCAAATAGCACTGGGTTGTTAGGTTTCAGCACTATGACCAGTGGTTATACCCAGGGTGCTGGCCTCAACACTTTTTCTCTGACTCCTGATTTTTCTAATCGCTCCAAATACTTTTCTACCAATTGACGAAAATGAAAGGGTATACTCCTGTGATGCAGAGCCACAGGCTTAATTGTATCATCGATATCAAGCTACACACTGACACCTTTTAAACAATCATGTCCTTGAAATAGTTCCAGAAAGTCTTTATACATATCGTCTGCGTGAGATTGGTGAATCTGATGTTCAACAAAAAAAAAATAGGCCAAGATCTGTTGTGTGGCACCCAGTTCTGTGTTCCCTTGAGTTACATTCACATTTGAACTTGTTTTGGTGCTGCCATTCACCACCTCCACCTCTATGACTCCTTCCAATGCAATGGGCTCCGTGCCCCCACATGTGTATATCCTTGCGTTGGTAAGGGCAATTTCCGGCTTGGGTTCCAATTTCAGAAACTGTTCAGCATCAATGATGATTACTGACACCCCTGTGTCAATAAGAGCAGTTATTTTCACTCCCTCCACAGTCACTTTTCACATAGGTCGTGGCCTTTTCCATTGATTCCTTCTCCTGTGAAGAATATGGTGAATACTTTGTCATCTACCTCCTCTTTCCACTGATCAACAGCTGTCTCTGTCAACTGCTTTGCTCCTGTTCTACAGACAACTGCCAAATGTTTGCACTCTTCTTTCCTCTTGGGATTGTGTCTCCCCTTTGACAGCAGATTGGCAAACCTTCACGAAATAGTTGAGCTGACCGCACTTCAGACACTGTTTCATGTGTGCCGGGCATCCATGGGGGAATGACATGTCAGACCCCACCTGCCACATGTGGAGGTGTTCCCCTTAGTGGCATTACCTTCCGTGGATCTCGCTGCTCGTCACTGAACGCCTTTGACCCGTTCCTCCTTGATTCCCACCTCACCAGATGATTCCTGGGCTGATGTGATACACAGTAGGACATATTTAGGCGGTCATTATGAACATGGCGGGAAAGACCGCCGTGTTGGCGGTTAACAGAATCCCGCTGGTGGCGGCGAATGGAAACCCGCCATACAATAATTGAATAACCCAACCCCGTCAAAAAATTCCAGACCACCACTCACCGCCAGGACCCTGTCGGCGGGAATCCCAGACCACCCCGCCTCCGCCAAGCACACCCACATCCCTCCCTCCAAATAATGATGCACAAATCACCTCGACGGACAGTGGTGTCCGGGTGACCATTGGGAGCTGCGACCGCCACGGGCGGCAAGTGGGCCCAACAGCAATAAGTGCACACATTGGCTAGGCCTATCACCCACACACCTGACACACATCCAGAACACCATAAAACACCCCCATACACACCCCACAATCCCTTGCAATGAAACCAGAAGACGGGGAGCACCAGAGCCAGACAGCGAACGCCAGTATACAGGACACGCATATCGACCCACACAGGAGCACCCATAGCCCGTCCCCAGTCCCGACGCCATCCACCACCCTCACCATGTCCCCCCCAAAAAAATCCACGCTTCACCGAAAGGGAGCTAAGGACCGTGGTGGACAAGATCCTGAAGGTGGAGCCACAAATATTCGGGTCTGAGGTGCAGCACACACCCATTGCCCAGAAATTGGAGCTGTGGCAGACCATTGTCAACAGGGTGAATGTAGTGCGACACCATCTACGCACCAGGGACGATATCCGCAAGAGATGGAACTACCTGCAGGGGAAGGTCAGGGCCATGGCATCCAGGCACCACATCGCAGTGCAGAAGACTGGGGGAGGACCGCCACCAACACCACCCGACTTCACCGACTGGGAGGAGAAGGTACTCGCCATCCTGCACCCAGAGGGACTCACTGGACTCACTGGAGGAATGGACTCAGGTAAGTCATCTACAGTTACCCCATATACAACACATCTGCAATGCATGCACCACCCCACAAACACTCACCAGGACCAACACCCCACCCAGGCATCAGCCTCCACATCCACCACCCTGCATTACTTACAACTCATACCAGGCCCACATCACTCCTGCTGTGCACAGACACCCACCCCTGCACGTACCCACAATGGAATAATACCACCACAATGTAAGCCCGCCACTACCACTAAATGCAATGTCCACCTCACAATTGCACCTGGAAAGCCACTGAAAGTCACACCAGCACACAATTGCAAAGTTCTGTACACCTCAAACCCTAAGGCATATGTAACAGACATTTCTATGTCCCCCAACAGGCACCACCACCCATGCAACCCTAATGGAGGGGATAAGGAGTGCCACAGCACTCCAGGGAGACAGAGGCACCTCACAGGACACTGGTGAAGGATCCCGGGACACTGACGAGCAGGCAGGCCCCTCACACAACCATTGATGCTCACCATGCATCAGCCCCACCCAGGAAACCACTGTCACCCCTAACACCCAGTCAAGACCAGCAGGCCAGGGGAGGCGTACCCACACCAGTGGACTCAGGGCACAGACAGGTGGAACAAAGCAACAGAGGCCACAGTCTCTCACTCCCAACATGCAGGAAGGCGAGGGCCCCAGTACAAGTGGCACATCAAGACCTGCGCAGGGGACACAGGGGGCTAGGGCAAGTTAAAGTGCCCCAGTGGGTCAGGGGGTAGGGCACCGGATGGATGCAGCAGCCCAGGACGTCATTGCAGAGGTATTGGGGGCCTACAACATACCCAAGACAGGTTGGCACAGATTGTGTCCACCCTGGAGCAAAGTCAGAGGATGCAGCTGGAACAACACCAACAGGCCATGGAGCAGTGGAAAGAACACAATGCCGTAACGGCCACCATTGCTGGAACACTGCTGCAGTTGATCAACAAAAAGTCAGACACCCACACCGGACAAGAGGCCCCCACACCAGCCCTAGACAACCAGCAACAGATGACCCAAGCAGAAGAAACTGCACAGGAAATACCCTCCCAGGAATCACAAGGGCCAACCATGCCACCCCAAGAAGCTCGACAGCAGGCGCACAAACGTAGTCTCAGGCCAATATATGGCACTGGAAACCCAGCTAAGAACAATCCCCACTCTAACAATTGACACTGCTACTACTGCAAAGCAACCATCCCACCCATTCACCAACTACACTCAGCTGAGGGCAAAATGAAGTACTATACTACAAATAGGACCCACCTATGACATCCAACCTGGCTGCCTCCAAGTCAGTTTTGAGGACACCCAACCCTTACAACTTCCATCACTGTATATAACACATTTCACTGTATTTGACCAATAAAACACATTTCTCACATGTAGCACTGCCCCCTGTCTTCAATGTTGAACAAAGTGGAGTATGGATGCAACTGGCAGAGAACAACTTTATTGTCAATTTGTGCTTGGTGGTGGTAATGTGTGTTTCAAATTAGGCAAGGAGGGAATGCACATATTGGCTGTCAGTACCATGCTGAAGAGGTCCATGTCTCGCCTATCATGACCAATCCCCCCTATATGACATGGCACACTGACAGTATCAGTCACTGACCACAATTACAGGCTTAAGTCCCAGACAGTTATTGGAAGTAGAGCTGTATCAGTTGGTTCCTGGAATTGACATCTTCCCCTTCCTCATCCTCACCATCACTCCTCACCTCTCTGAGGTAACTGATCATCACCTATATCACCCCCCACCTCCAAAAAGGGGATAGAATGTCGTACAGCCACATTGTGCAGCATGTAGCAGGCCACCACTATTCTACACACCTTATCAGGCCCATGGGTCAGGGACCCCCCAGAGATTAGTAGACATCGGAATCGAGCCTTCAGGAGACCTATGGTATGCTCTATCACCCTCCTAGTACGTCCATGGCCCTCATTGTATTTCCTCTCTGTTTCCATCCTGGGATTCCTCACTGGTGTCAGGAGCCAACACAAGTTTGGATAGACAGAATCACCTAGAAAAAGGGTCAATACAGAGTCATCATTGTAATGTCCCTTAGTCAGACAGGCAGGTTCTCTGCAATGTGTCAGTTAGTGACAGGCAAACTTACCTATGATCCACCCTCTGTCCTCTTGTAGTTGTTCTATCTTCTGTGGCACACTACTGTTCCTCAAATCAAATGAATCATGGACTGACCCCGGAAACATGGCATTCACATGGGAAGTGTACTGGTCTGCAGTACATATCAATTGGATGTTCATGGAGTGAAAGTTCTTCCTGGATCTGTACACCTGTTCACTCACTCTTGGGGGAATGATAGCTATTTAGGTGTCATTGATGACACCTATGACATGGGGAATGTTTCCAAAGGCATAGAAGTCAGACTTGATGGCAGGAAGGTCAGCACTTTGGGGGAATCGCACAGAGGATTGCAAATGTTGTACAAATGCATTCAGAAACCTTGTCAGTACCTGCATGAACATTGGCTGTGAGAAACCAGCACCCATGCCCATTGTCACTTGAAATGAGCCTGTGGAGAGGAAATGGAGTGCGGAGAGCAGCTGCACCTCAGTTGGAAAGACATGCTGATTACGATTTCCGGGAGTCAGTGCAGGATCCAGTAATGCACATAGGTCCTAAATAGTTGCACGTGTGAGTCTGTAAGTGATAATGATATGACGCTCCACCATGGTCCCCATATCCACAAGTGGTCTGTACACCGATGGTGCCTTTCCTCGCCACAAGGGTCAGTACCTATGAGGGGTAAAGAAAAAGGAGTGATGTGCACACATACATTGGCTTATTTGCTAAATACATGCAGTGCATTTTTCATAGTAGTGTCTGTACAATTACTGCAACCTGACAGATGTACATGTACATCACTAGGATGGAACAGAGTAAATCATGTGTGCTAATATACGCAATGGATAGAGGCCTAGTTGCTTCATATAGCTAGTAGGCCTGCATTGTGAGTATTATGAATTTCAAGATGCGTAGTTGATGGCAAAATGTATGCCCACTGTTGTTCTGCCCCTTCGTTGTGGATGTGACCTAATACCGCTAGTGGTTGACGTCACAGCGTACAGCAGTGTTGACCGCTGTTCGCACCCTCATTGGCTAACATGGATGGCAATGGGGAATCCTGGCGTATCATGATCGCCGCCGGCGGTGACGGTGCATACTGCTGCGGAACAGACGCACGTTTGTCATCGTTTGATCACTTGACTCCCTGATCTCGTGCGGACAGGTACTCCACTCTGTGTACTGCTGTCACCTGCCTCTGGCTATGAATGTTCCACGTGGTGCATGGGAAAGGGCCCGGCCTTCACTCAGGAAGAACTGGAGAAGCTAGTGGAAGGGGTCCTGCCCCTGTACGACAGACTCTACGGCCGGCCAGAGGTACAGGTGAGTCCGGGTTTGCGGGGCACTGTGTGAGTAATGGATGGAGTGGATTGCACATATGTGTGCTACTGTGAGCCAGGATGGGCGATGGTGCATGGAATGCTGCATGCCACTGTCCTGCATGTCTGAGAGTACTGTCAGTCCTATGTTTGACAATCTGCCAGCTGTTCCCATCGTGCAGGTGCCTGACCTCTGTGTTCCATTTCTGTGTCACCCTACTAGGTCAACGCCCACCAGTAGAGGGCACATTGACATGCCATTGCCAAGTAGGTATGGACCCTTGGGGGTCTACAACCAGCGGAGCACCCACTGTCGAAAGAGGTGGGTGGACCTGCAGGGCTGAGCGCGGAAGATCACTGAGACCCAGCTGGGGAAGTCCTCCTAACATGGAAGGGGTGCTCATCGGGCACTGACCCCCCTCATGCGTCGGATCCTGGCGGTGGCGTATCCAGACCTGAATGGGCGCTTGAAGGCTGCACAGCAGTCACAAGGGGGTGAGTACTCACAGACCATACTTCAGCCTGGAAGGATGAGTGTGTGTGCGACAGAGCTCATGGTGCTTAAAGCAGGGAATTTGACTGGTGTCCATCTACTGTATGTTCCCCAAAGGGTGTAGGGGTGACCCTGTCAGGTTTCACCTACCTTGGCTCCAATACTATTTCAGGGGATGAGTGTAGGTCAGTATTCTGCTCAGTAGTTAGGGGCATGGCCATGGGCATAAAGCACAGTGCTGCCTGTTTGGTGTGTTTGCTGGGTGGGTGTATGTCTGGCCATTTTGTATCAGCATTCAGCTATTTACAAGTGTCTCTCCTGTTTATTCTCACCACCCCAGTTCCCTTGTGTTGGTTTGGTACAGCATCAACATCAGGCGAGGGAGCTGAGGCACCAGCAAGTGGGGAGGCAGCGGCCCATGGATCCTCTGAGGCAAAGACAACGGACGCCCAGGGGACCAGTGGGTGGGAGGGCAAGGGGACTTCCATGGGGGAGGGTACTACCACAGGAGGTAGTGACTCTGAGACCTCCTCCGCTGGGGGTCCTCCGGCGGTGGTGGACCCTAGTGAACACACCACTATCGTAAGATCTTCTGCCACCACCCATACCATCACCGCCCTCCCTTCTGCTCCCCACCGAGTTGCTCGTGCCTGCCCACCCATAAAGGTGGGCATCTCCTTCACCCCAGGCACCTCCTCCCCTGCCCCAGTCAGCCCTGCTGTCCTCACAGAGGAGGCTATTGACCTCCTGAGAACCATCTCTGTAGGGCAGACAACCATCGTCAATGCCATCCAGGGTCTGGCATCAGAGGTGCAGCAGACCAATGCCTATCTGGATGGCATTCATGGTGCAGTGTCTGCCCTACAGAGATCTTTTCAGACTCTGGCCTCCTCTTGGACAGCAGCCAGTTCCCCTGGCCATTCTGTCCCCCCTCCATCCTCCTCTACCCCTTCCAGCACCCCACTCCCTTCACCCGTCCAAAGCACACAATCAGACCCGCTTGCAGGTACATCAACACACAAGAAGCACACTTCCAAACACAAGCACCACACCTCCCACCACATGCAAGCACACAGGCAACAGACACCTGCACACACAACAACGTCCACTTCCCCCAGTGTGCCCACCTCTTCTGCCTCCCTGTCTGTCCCCTCTACATCCACACCCTCATGCACTGCACCTTCACTCACTTTCACTCACTTCACCCCCACCTCCCAAAACACACAAACGCACCAAGACACCCACCCATCAGACATCCACCACACCACAGTATACTGAGCAGCCACCTGCACCCACTACACACACACCTACTCCCCATACATCAACTCCCTCTGCCTCCACTCCCACGCCCACCCCAATTGCTCCCAAGAAACTTTTTCTCTCCTGTGCAAACCTGTTCCAACCCACTGGCCCACCCCGTCTTGTCCCCAAACGTGCCCACCTCCTTCCCCTTTCCGCTCCTTCCAAATCACAGCCCACCCCGGTCCAGCCTTCCCATTCCCGTACCCCTTCCCCGGTGTAGAAGAAGCCCGCTCAGAGCCTAGACCATCCACCTCCACTTGAGCCAAACAGCCCCCACCCCCTTCAAAGGAGAAGCCCACCCCCCTCCAACCTCCTCACACAGTCAAAGTTCCACCCCGTCAGAAATCCCCACCCCACCCCCCCGTCCTCCTTCCGTGAGGTGCCTGGATCCCCATATGGTGCCCCATTCAGTGGAGTACCCAGCACTTGTGGGAGTCAGGTGTGGCCAGTTGTGGCCAAGGACAATTTTCATTTTATGGACTGGCCATTGGTCCTGTTGGCACTGTTTTGCTCAGTGAACTACAAATTAAAGTTTCTGTGTGGCATGTGTTTGGGCTGCATGCAGTTCCCCTGGTGTTTTTAATGGGTGTGGGGTTATTGTATGTACTATGGTCAAGTTGCATTTGCCTTTGGTCGGGTACGTACCTCTTGGTGTGGGGTGTCTGACTTGTGCTGCTGGGAAGGGTTGGGGGTGTTGCAGAGTGGGTGGAGTGGGTGGGTATGTAACTGTGCCCTTTCCTCTCTTGTGTCGTAGGTTGCAGTACTTACCGTTGTCGTCTTCGTCGGCGGTCTCAGTTGTGTAGGTATATGGCAAGGAGCAAGGCTGGCATGATCAGCAGCTCTCTGTCCATGGCTGCCACTGCACGTTTTGTGGAACTCCTGTGAGTCTTTCCTTCTATTTGTTTCATTTCCGCCTGGCTTTGTGAGGTGGTGGTTCCCGCCCAAGAACTGGCGGCGGAGGTGTGGTTCATTATTTGATGGGCGGGTTGGGCCTTTCCGGCAGCCTGTGTGCGGACTCTGCCGTCATCAGCGGGACTCCTTTCCTGGTGGTGGGTGCTGCGCAGGATGCATGTGTTTTATTAGCTTCACTATTTGGCGGTCCAGACCGCTCCTCTGTTGGCGGTTTCTACCGCCACCGGCGGCGGAGCGGAACAGACCGTCATGTTCATAATGACCGCCTTAATCTCTCCTGCATGACCATTGATTATTTTGTACAAATCGGACACAATCAGAATATCATCCAAGGAGATGCTAGGCTGCCACAGTATGAGTTTTCTGAGATTGGAAGACTTGCATCTCTGAATTACTTGTGATCTGATTTCATCATGTTTCTCTATTCCAGAGCACATGCTTGCCAGCTTGCTCAGCCGCACAAAAAAAAGTGTCCACCCACTCTCCTTCTACTTGTCTAAGTTTGAACCTTTCGAAGTCTGTGTTCAACTAGGGGTCAGCATCAAAATTATCCTCAGCTCCAGTGCTTGGTAAATCTTCAAATAATGTGTTCAATCATTACCTTCCATGTGTAGCATTATGGAACATTGACTGAGCTATGTCTTTGGTGTGTGGCACAAAAATAATGTTGTAGTCTCCCAATCCACTTGCGTTAAAGCGGCACTGCTGTTGCTGGATCAGCCAGGTGACTGAAAGGTGGCAAGGTGGCTACCGGTTTATGTGCATTACTTGCTGTTGCACTGAGGGTGTGGCTCTTTCCTGCAGCTTTCACATGTTGCTGATTTGCGTTGTTGCACATGCTTGTGCTTGGTGAGCTTCTCCTGGTGGAACTCGCTACACTCACCTATGCTTGTTGTAGTCACCTGGAAATGCCTCAGAGTCTGTGCTTTGGCACTTAGCACCCTAGTGCTGCTAACAATTCATCACTTTCTTTATTTTACATACATTATTTAGGTTTTTTTATTACTGGGGCCAACTTCCTGTTATTATGTCCTTCTTGATGCTTACACACTTTGCACTCGTTCCCGTATCTTTTGGTTTTGTTTCTTCGCTACTTGCTGCAGCTTGGAAGACAGTGCTTAATGTGACTGCCTCTACATAGAACTGTCCCATACTGTTTCGATGGGCAACCCGCACGCTTTTTGCAGCTGCCTTTCTGCACATGTGTTGCAGCCATGTGCTGTTCACTCACTGTGTGACCTCCTTCCTAGGCCATTGCTGACACTGCTTGCCTTGTGCCTCACGGGCTGTACCTGCTCTCTCCCTTTGTCTCTGACTTACAAAGCTGAGCAGTGCTTGGTGGGGCCATGTGGCGCTCAAATATCTCTGCTCCTGGCCTCCACAGCATCACTACAAGATCTTGCAGCACCGCTTTATTCCCAGGGTGCCAACAAAAGAGGTAGATACACGCCACAGTGACTGTCGCAAGCATGAGTCAGGGCTCCTCCTTCTCGATGCCAATGTGGCGAGGGTGTACACGTTGATCCCTATGGGGCCTAGGCATAATTGCGTATGGCAGCAGCATGCATTAAAACACACAGGACACTCAATACTCAGTGATGACATGGACTGGCCACAAGTGGCCAGTATCCTATATTTAAACCCTCTGACCGTGCCTGGCCCTCTGGGAGTGTGTAAGACTACAATGCATAGGAGTGGCCAGGTGGCTTATTACATGACCCGCTACCTTCCTATTGACTTGTTGGTGCCCCAACTGTTCATCTTTTCCCAAATACTAGTATGCCTTCTGTTCAATAGAACATACGTAAATCCGTTTTAAAGTATTTTTATAAAACGAATACTGCCTTCTCACCTACTTCTTTTTCTTCAGTCTTAGACAAACAGATAAGCCTATGTTCCTAATGGTTGAATGTTCTTGATATCTTGCAAAGACATATTGTGCCACAAAAATATAATGGACAAAATGTTACCTATGGCAATAGAGATAAGGTAATTATGCAAGTATATAGTGGTAATTGTAGTTTCATCAAACTTAACACCACATTTACATACCTTGAAAAAAATATTTATATAGTTGTGACTGTAAATATATGTATATGCATAGAGGTAAATAAGATGAATCTAATTTTAGCTTCAAGATATTGTGGTAGTCAATGTTCGAGGTGCGAAATTTGTTTAGCATACCATTAAAGCTGGGCCACACAAGAGTCACATTTTCACATGCTCCAGTGGCACAATCCTCTCAACTACATCTAGGAGGCCATACAAAGCTACTTTGCATGGCTTTAATTGGCCTCATAGATATGTGGTAAGACATAGTAGTACAAGTTACTGTGTTGGCTTGCTCTGCGCCAGGGAGGAGATCCATGTGCATTGCAATGGGTTTCCCCATGCAACTCCTATGGATGTTGAAGATGCCCCAGATTTATTCAACAACGTTACCCTGCGGAAGCGTCAAAACCTTATGTTTCCCCAGGGGAGGCATAACAAGAAGAAATATTTGTATTTCTCCTTGTTTTTACCTCTTTCCATGTGTGCTGCATTCCAAAACACACATAGACAGAGAGGAATGCATCTCTGGATTGTTTTTGTGCAGGAAGGCACTCCTTCCTGCACAAAAACAATCCTGCATGCAAAGCAGACACCCATGCACCATGGTGCAAGGGTGCCTGTGTTGGTGCTTGGAAGCCAATTGTGCACCAGTACAGGATGAAAGGACAGGAATGCACTGTATTGCATAAATATATTGCATTCCTGCCTTTTCAGATTGGCATAGGGTAGTGCAGAAATTAGACTTCCGGCACTGCTCTACAGCAATTCCCCAAAAATAACCCCCCTAGTTTGATAAATTACCAAGCAAATGTATGGTATGCCTCACTACCTTCTATTTTGCTGATACACTCTACTCACAATTGCACCAACAAATATTTAGGGTATGAGAAAAACATTATGTGTGATGCTTACATTAAGTTCTCAAGAGAAAAACATTTTGGTTGATGTTTAAATCAAGTTCTATAGAAAAACATCTCTTGTGTGATGTTTAAATCAAGTTCTCTGGAGAAAAACATTCTGGGTGCCATTTAAATGAAGCTTTCTAGATGTGAGTGAATGACAAAACACACACACCCCAACAAACGTACAAACAAATACGCAAAGCCAGATATTATATATTCTAAATGTTATCATATTACAGAGTAGAAAGTAGGCTAAGGTGTAGAAAGTAGGCTAAGTTGAAACCCTTTATGTCGAACTCAAAACCTTCTAATTTTGTGGTGAAATTTGGGCTGCCCAGAAAAGTCTTATTTTCATTAATGTGGACAGCTTCACATGAATATTTAAAAGAAGCAAGTGGCATCTACACAATCTGTAAATAAAAAATCAACCTAAATCATCGTGAGAAGGATTAATGTGTGACATCTAGAAGACTGAAGCAATATAAAGCACAGCCTGAAGAAAACAATAACCTCATATTCTCAGAAATAAGAAAAGCACAAAGTAGTGAGATGGTAGATATGTGAAGGAGAAGGGAGTTGATTGGTACCCTTTGGATATATTTGTGTGGTCGAGAGGACATCTTCTAACATCCATGTGCCACTACTTTATACATAATTCATATTTAACATTACAGTGAAGTGTCATTTTTTATGATAGTCTATCAACAAAATTTAGGTACACTGACAGTTACTCTACATTTGTGTCATGCTGTCCCTTGACATAGAGTACTTCAAGTTCAAGTTCACACAAGATTTATTCGGTCTAATTTAACCATCAAAGCAATAACTTACATCAATAAAACCACGATCTGTGCATAATAAATATAATATCAAAGATTAAAAATATGAAAATCAACAATTATACAATAGAATATTGATGTAAATCTCACATGTGTCTCCCCTCCTATATGTGAGGAAGGACCATCGATCTTGGCTTCCTCATTATTGATCGGGTAAAAATCTCATTAAACTTAAAACTATTATATAAAACAGTTGTTAAATTAAATAAATTAAGAACGATGTTCGATTAAAGATAAATCACTGTGATTTTTTAAAAGGCGTGTGCATATCTGCCATGTGGACGCAAGGAACTTGTTAACCGCACAAGTTAAAAAGGAGGAAAAATCTCTCATCATCAACTTTAGGGCATCTTTTCACGTTCTCAACCCCATATTCCTGCAGACGGGGCGGAGCCATTTCCGCCGAGCAAACCCATAAGTGGGGCAGATAAACATAAAGTGCACTAAAGTTTCTGCAGGGATGTTACAACTTAGGCATTGATGGGCTGGCGAAGTGGAACGC
This sequence comes from Pleurodeles waltl, assembly GCF_031143425.1. Lineage (NCBI taxonomy): Eukaryota > Metazoa > Chordata > Amphibia > Caudata > Salamandridae > Pleurodeles > Pleurodeles waltl. Next base: position 454,892,647 of record NC_090451.1, read on the forward strand.
CATGGGCTAGTAAGAGACTTCAAAGGTAGGCATTCATACCTGAACCGGACATACAAACTTTTGCTTAGTTGATCAGAAATTAGGTCTAAAAAAGGTTCAAAGTGAGGGTACCACTTGAAATCGAGAAATTGGGATGTCAACCTACCATATGAAGTACATAACAGATAATTGTTCCTAACATGGGACCAGTAAACTGATTTCAAATGTTCCTTGTGAGCCCTCCTTAAATTGTGGGGCTGGCTCCAAAAGTCACTTAGTCCCAAAGTATGGAACCAATCCAAAATATACTTGAGCCAAGGGATAGAAAGTGCATTCAGTCTATCCAGTAGATCATGCAGAGACTCCTTGAATACAACTAGTTCAGGGGTGGTCCAGATACAAACCCAAAAAGTTAAAGGCCTTAGAGCTATTACGTCAGAAATGTGGGAGAACCCTATGTCTAAAAACACTGGAACCAACAGGGTACTGTGAGGGCATGCCAAAGGAGATCTTACAAAGTTATTTTACCCCACAGATAATTTTCTAGTTTTAATACAGCCCCAAACCTCTGCGCCATTGACCGCTGTGCTCTGAGCCTTCGCTAAATAAATTTTAATGGCTGGGGAAACAACTTTCACAGTAGTGGACTTTTGAAAGCGCAGAATTGCCGCTGATCTATGTGCTAAAAGAGCTGAGCTTTTTTTCCACCTGGGCCTGCCAATTCTATTATTACTAATTCTCACCCCTAGGTAACAAATGGAGCATACCTTACTCAGAGGAACCTCATTGTGTAAGATGGTGCACCGTTTGGTGCGACCACAACCAAAAATCATGAAATTAGTTTTGCTAAAGTTAAGCTCCAATCCGTGATCTGCACAAAACACACTGAACCTATTCAGGAGGACCTGGAAGCCCATAGATGTTTTGGAGATCAAAAGGGAGTCATCAGCAAATAAAAGGATCGGCACTTTTAAATTGTTCAGGGAAGGGGCATCATTTTAGCAGTCGGTTACAACTTGCATCACCTCATTAATGAACAAAGAAAAAAGAGTGGGTGCAAGGACACAGCCCTGGCGCACCCCCCGCCTGATGTGTATGCGGTCGGTGAGTTCCCCCTGGCTGCCCCATCTTACTCGTGCATAGGTGTTCTCATGCAACCTTTGAATTAGGTACACCAAATTCCCCGGGACACCAATTTTGTTTAGGACTTCCCACAGTTTCTCTCTTGGGACAAGATCAAAGGCGGACTTTAGGTCCACAAAAGCAACATACAAGTTTTGTTTGGCCACAGTAACGTATTTCCTAAGTAACAGGAAGATCCTAAAAACTTGGTCCATAGTACTAATTCTTGGGCAAAAACCAGCCTGGAGGGGGGATAAAACCTGGTTAGCTTGAACCCAATCCATAAGCCTATCTAGGACTTGCTTGGAAAAAATCTTTTGTAAGTTATCAATAAGTCTAATTGGGCAGTAATTTGCGGGCAGTCCCACATCTCCTTTTTTATAGATAGGGATAATTTCTGCCCGAGCCACAAATCAGGAATACAGCCGCCTGCTGCTATGGCATTCGACAAAGTATTTATATACCATGCCCAAATAACGGGTTCAGACTTAAACAGGTCCCCCGGTATCTTGTCAGGACCAGGAGCCTTGGCAGGTTTCAGGGAATCAATGGCTGCTATAGTTTCGGCTATTGTGAATACAGTGTCCTCCACGGGACCCTCAATAAGAAGTCTGCATTCATCACCCCTATGGTCCACAGGGTCCTGCTGTATGGATGAGGTATAAATCTCAGAGAAATGGGCCACCCATCTTTCGGGCTGGATGTGCATGTTTATAGTGTCATTGCCCCCTCTATGCCTGTTAGTCAGCAACCTTCGAAAAGAACCCTGATCTCGATTTTTAACTGCATCCAGCAGCTCCTGCCAGATCTCAAGTTCCCAATTTTGCTTTGCTAAATCCAGGACCTTGGTATAACTAAGTCTGGCAGCCCTGATCTCCTTCTGTGAGTGCTTTTGGAGGGCCAATTTAAGATTGAGCCTCGCATGGTCACAATCTTGATTGAACCATTGTCTAGATTGGATGATGTCGGGAGTATACCTAGAAGTAATTTCCTTATCAAAAATCCTCTGTAGGATATTTGTCAATTCAACATGGATGATCAGGATTGGGATACTGTCAACCTCTTGCTCATCAAAGCTAGAGAACAATTGTAAAAAGGAAGAATACATTTCCTTAATCACGAATGGGTTAGATGTAACTTCGGGCCAACTGACACGGGTTTGCCTAAGGTTCAAACGGGGGATCAGGACATCAGTAGTCTATAGATGCTGGGCTCTCCCAAATGCTTGATTGGATAGAATGAGACACAGAAGGTGGTGGTCGCTAGGATAGTGAGGTTCCACCGTCATATCCAAATTATTTGACCAGAGCCTAACATCGACCAGGAGATAATCAATGGTACTAGAAGAACGCCCTCACTTGAAAGTGGGAGCACGATTTGGATCAGATCTAGTACGACCATTACATTCTCTAAGTCCAAACCGTAAGCAAAGGGAAGCCATCTGCATGGCAACACAAGAGCCGATGCTGGGAGTATCATCCTTCGTTTGCGAAAAACCCCAGGATTCATCTTCTCCGGTTGTCAAATTACCTATAAGGTTCTTGAATACGAAGGAACAATTTATATCACCCCCACCACCAGATGATTAGATGGATGCAGAAGTTCCACATACTCAGCTAACTGAGCAAGTGCCCTAGATTCCATATTACGATGGACGGGCCTCGCATACACATTGCCCATGATCACTATAGAACCAGGTTGGAATGTAAGTCTAGCGCCCAATAAGTCTAATGAGTTAAGGGATAAAACAGAGTGATCACATTTCAATTTCTTATTTAATAAGATCATAAGCCCACCCATGGGTCTACCAAAGCCTCCGGAGGCGGGTTGAGCTGCGGAAAAATATGTTGTAAACCCGTCAACATATATCATCTCTTCTGCCCAAGTTTCCTGAAAAAAACATATATCTTGCTTGGTAATGAGGTTAACCCAATCGGGATCTCACAACTTTTTCTCTATTCCAGCCACATTCCAAAACATAATATTAAGTTCGGGAAGCACAAGTGTAGACCCAGTTCTCAGGGGTACAGTGAGCTCCAAAACCTCTAGTCGTTTGTCTCTACAGGTCGTAGTAACTACAATGGGGAGCTCTGTAGGTGGAGCAACATTTAGTCAATCTAAATCGAATAACGAAGGGAAAGGGATCTCAGTCATAAATGGTTGATTGCTCTTAGATGGAGCCTGGGCCCCTCCCACATGAACGTTAAATGGGCTATCACTCCTTCGTATCTTACCCCACAGAGGGTGCATACAGAGGCCAATTCCGGTGTCTCTGCCAGTTCTCAGAAAGCTAGTCTGTGAATTGAAGGCCATAAGGTTAACAACCATAGTGGTATCGAGAAAAATAATTGAAATATAATCAAAATCTGAATCTGGTTGGGCATATCTGCGTACCTCCCGAATATCAGACCGAATAACAGAGAGACATTTCCTCTGTATGCAAATCCAATAAATAACTTTATTAGTGAGAGATTCATAAGACTCTCTGTAACCTGCAGGCAACCTGGGGACCCCTGTCATGTAGATATAAGCATCCTTCCTGCTCTGGTCATGTCTCCCCTTCAAATCAGTCGCCTGGATTATTCTAGGTTGGCCTCGATGTAAAACTCTAGGTAAACTGGCAGACACCTGTATGCCCATACCATCCCTAGCTTCCTTGGAAGAAGGAATTTTACAAGGAAGACTCTGGTCATTGTTTTTTGAGGAAAAGATAGGGCATACGCCCAGTATCAATGGGAGTATCGATAGGAGGGGATGGGCAGCTCCCCTTTTTGTTCATCACCATGTTCATCACCATGTTCGTAGACTTCGCCCCAGACTTTAAACGTTTGGGGAAGATAGTCCAGTTATCCCTAGTATCTAATGTTGCTAACATGTTAGACCCCTCCGGTCGGCTCAAGGTTCTGGTCATCCGCACTGGCCAGTTTGCAATTACATATTGCCCTCTGATCGGATTGTCTGGAAATTTTTTCCAAGATTACCACTACCAAGGACTTTAGATCGTCCAGCTTCTGGGAGATAATTTCCAGTTCAGGTGCTCTTTTAGGCTGTGTCAACCAGTCCTGTTCCTCTATATCGGGTTCAGCTAAGATTAGTGGTAGAGAGCATCCTGGGCTCCCACTAGAAGTGGATAGGGGTAAAAGTCTATTTGAGCAGGGAATGTCACTAGAGATTATGGTCTTGGAGCCTGGATGCAGGGAGTCCTTAATTTGTGAGCATTCAACAGCTTTGGCGTTCAGGATATACCTCTTTGATGGTGAAGGAATTGCAGCCTGGGTTATAGGAGGTGAATGAAGGTCCACTTCCACAATCAGATGAGGCATCAGTGGTTTCTTATTAAAAAGATCAGGGATTGTGGGGGGGCGGTAATAGATGGACTCCTCAATATTGCCTCTACTTCCTCAAACAGGGAGTCAATAGTTTGAAATTGATTCCTAATAGGCTTGGAAAGTTCATCTACTTTCCTACTGGCTCGCTTCTTGTGTTTTTAGCTCCAGAGTGTGGCGCAGAGATGTCATCTGCCTTCTGCTTCTCCATTACTTATGTGCGGAGTCAGAATTTTATGAGGAGAGAGGAAAAGAAGGATAAATACCAAGGGCCAGCTGTGGATCTCCTTGCCTGGAATGCTTATATACCAGGCTGAGAGTAAGGTTCAGTCCAGGCTTGATAAGCAATGTTAACGATGAGCTCTGCCCCTGAGAAGGACCATCAAATGCTAGAGGTGTGAGTCTCACTCCCCTAACAGCTGTATAAAAACGCTACAAGAAAGTATCCATATCACTTAGACTACAATAAGCTGGGACTCTTTAGACCACACTGCACAGTGTCCAGATCCAAGTAACCAAGGACCCCAAACGTAGATTAAAGAGGGGTGTTTTATCTTCTTATACTTTCACTTTGCTAAATACACTACGTTGATTTGCTACAGAATCTTGTTTCCACGACTGTAGTTACCTGTAATACAGGCAATTTTAACCTGTCTGCTACATGGAACCCTGCACTGTAACCATTTATAATTGATTCTATTTATACGTGCTTCAGTTTAGTATCCAGTGAACGTGATTCTGTGTTCCCAGAGATGATACATGATAATTTTCTTCTGACCTTTGACTGCCATTTTTCTATATATAGTGCAACTTCCTTTGGTCTGAGGTTTACGTGTCCCTATGATGCCTTTCTTCCACATGGGATGGTAAGCCCTTTTTGTCTTGTCAAACATACCAGATTGTGTTATACGGGGTCTACGCCAATTACTTGCATAATGGTTACCTTTTGTTTTTAGACATCAATGTATGTGCTTTTGTTTTCTGTCTTTTTCACAGGGGACCCACCACGTGACTGACTTTGACGATTAGTCTACGTATAGTAAGTGACCTTCTAGCACTTACTTCTTTTTCTATAGGAGAAGTTACTAACCACGGTCCTGATGAAGCGCCAATGGATCATTGTCTGACCGCACAGGCGCGAAACATGTCGACCCCTAAATGTTAGGATAGAGTATTTCTCTTCCTTCCCCTTTTTTTCAGGAGTACTGGTAGCCATTACTGCTCCGAAGTACTCCTTTCTCATTTTTTAATTTTGGCCTGACCACATTTTGAGTAAATTAAATGTTGCGTCCTAGTGTCCAGAGCCAATTTTAACTTTCTTTTCACTCTCCTTACTCTTCACTGTCAGCCTAATCTGTAGAGTCTATCGGACTCACAATTCCATCTCCGGTTTTGTGACAGTACCTTTTGGGTGGTGATCCGTCAGACATTGCAGTGCCGGTCTGATGAGGAGTTAGCCCAATGATGACGCCTAGCGTACTTTATGACGCTTGAGGGTACTCCTACCTTATTACTGACACTTCTCCTCTGTTTAGACAGTCTCTTTTGGAAGGGTGTACACCTTTTTTTGGCTTACATTCAGGGAGAACGTACACTGGACCATTAATCTCCTGGTCCCTCTATTTTTTGATGCAGTTTTAAACTGCCATTTCAAACTGGGAAAGTAACGTCCTAGCCAGACCTAAAACTCCCTTTTTATTACATATAAGATAAGTCAGTCCTAGGGTAGGCCCTTAGCAGCCCAGTGGGTAGGGTGCAAGTATTTAAATACATGCCCTGATAGTGAAACATGCACAAACACATTTTTCACTACTGAGAGGCCTAACTCTCAATAGAATAACATTGGGTTACATTATTACATTTAAAAAGTCATAACTTTTGCTTGGGAGCCAGGAGAAATATCATGTCTGGTGTCTAAAGAATTACAATCTGAAACCCTCTTTAATGGTAAAGTTGGACTTTAAGTCACAATTCTGAAAATAACAATTTTTGTCCTAACCATTTGGTGCTTGCAGCTTGTTTCTGGGTCATATGATTATGTGTAATTGGCACTTGACAGTGTACCTCTCCCAGAAAGCCCCACAATAGAGGGGCTGGGTGTGTTGGCAGGATGGGCCATTCAGACAGGATATAGAGGCAAAGCTGTGCACAGCCCCACTTGCACTTCAAAGACACTGCCTCAGCACATAAAGAAAGAAATTCACACTTGCCTATTGTGCTCACAGGCCTCATGGGACCAGGGCAGGGAGGCAGGAAATTCCATACCCCTCTGTAAGGAGAGAACTCCAGAAGTCTCTTCCACTTCCACTTCAAAGTTGGCAACAGGTATAAAACTAGGACCCTTAGACCATTCTTAGGTACACTCCTGGACCTGTGGACACTACAGAATATGCACCCTTCATCTCATGCTACCTGATTGACTCCAAGAGCTAATTAGCATGCCTCCTGCTCTGAACCCCACTGGCATATGCTGGAGTGAGTTCCTGATCCCTAAGAGGTGCATCCCAGGGTCCTGGACCCTTGGCTGGCATCAGTTAAGTCCCTCTTGTGAAAAGGCAAAATCCTGATGTATTTGCCTCTGCCAACCACAAACAGAACCATTCACACCAAGATCTTGCCACCCGCCAATGCAAAGCTCTGGTGAACCTGACTCTCTGCACTACACCTACTGCCAGTGGTGACCAGCAATGCGAGATCGGTACTTCACACTACAGTATATACAGCCTGCTGTGACTGTCAATGTGAAGCTTCAGCAATACCTGTCAGCAACACCCACCAGTCATCATACTACATTGATGACTGCTACGCCCAGTCAGCTTTTCGCAATACAGCAATTACCATCCTCAAGAGTGTCCCTGATCCTCGCGACCTTCTTCACTGCAAACTGGACTCTACATGCTGGACTTTGAGAAAGCAACTTTTTCAGCAGGGCTATCCTGGGCCTTGTATCTTATCCATGCTCCATAAAGGTTGGCCTGATCTTCTGACTTTCGCACAGTCTCACTTGGCCTGAAAACCATCAGTGATGCTATGTGCTTGTAGTTGCTATACTTAACTTACATCTGTGAAATTTCATGTGTCCTGGTCTACTAATTGGATTTTTATTTTTTTTGGTGTCAAATAGTGTATTAACTTTTACTCTATTTTTTCAAATCGGTGTGGAAGTTGTGAGGTGTTTTTACTTTACAACTGTTTAAGTGCTTGATAAATACTTTACACATTGCTTCTAAATTAAGCTGACTGCTTTTGTGCCGAGCTACCAGAGGGTTAAGCACATGTTCAGTTAGTGCCTTTTTGTGGCTTTCCATGACAGGATTGTAGTGGCTGCTTGAGTAAGGGTTCATCCCCTGAACTAACCAACCAGTTTCTCACAGTGATCCATTGTGATAGATTAGTCCGAGCATCTCAAGCATTTTTGTTATTAAGGGTTATTTATCCTCAATGAAAACCATCCTCAGCTACTAATATTACTAGTGTTGAATAGTGACCACAGCAGATAAGATTACCAGCAGTGATCATCTCAATTCAGCGGGCACAGTTGCTAGCATTTATATAATAAAGGCTTCATCAATGTGCAATGCAGCCATAGCTACAGTGCCCCTGACACAAAGCTATTTATATTAAGAATAAGTCTTCCTAATTATTTATCACTAAAATATCAGCTTTAAATTGTGCAAATTCAACCATTTCCTCCAAGCATCAGGTTATACGTTGTGAAAATGAATACATTTTCATCTCAAATGCACACTTTTAATTTTAATTCAAACCACTTAAGCTTCTACTTTAGTAGGCTGTGCTGCAGACAGGACTGCTACAGTAAGAAATTGGGTTGTTGATTGACTGGGGTGTAAACCTTAGTCAAGCAGCATTCACAATCCTAGTCAGCATAAGTGTCAGGCAAATGCTAATTTAACCTGTGCTAACCCTTTGGTAGCTTGACACAGAGCAGCCAGGATTAATTTGGAGGCAATGTGTAAAATGTTTTTGCAATACTTCAAACAGTAAACCAGCGAAAACACCACACAAAAGTTAACCCACACCAGTTTAGAACAATAGATTGTGACTTAATGAATAAAACAAGACCAAAATGAGAAATTTCCCTTTAAGTAGAACTTGAAGTACAAATTATGAAAGATTGAACAGCAAAATAGCACTTAGAAGCAATAAGCACCAATCGGATCGATCTGGTAGCGCTGGACCGGGACAAAGTCAAAAGTTCAGAAGGATTGGGATGAAGTGCTGGACCTACTTAGGGGAGTTGAGCAACAGTACCCTAATTCTGCTTGTGGAGCACTGAGAAGGTTCTGAACTATGCAGTAGAGGTGATGCATCAAAATTCTCAACACAACAGTGGAGATGCGTCAGTTCCAAGATGTGGTGGAGTTAGGGTGCAAGTTACTACGTGTTGATGTTGAGGATCCAGGCGCCGAGGCTTCTAATACATAGCCCAGAGTCAAAGATGTGTTGTGCAATTGAGCTGTTGCATTGATTCCGATGAACAAAGAGGATGCAATGAGGACTTTTGGCTTCTGCGTCAGGGCTACAGTCAATGAGGATGTGAGGAATTTGCACTGGGAAAAGTGTTGCAGTGGCAGTTTGCAAAGGCAATGAGCTGGTTCTGTTCTACCCAACAGCAGGGGGTGCATTGATTCTATTCCCGCAGCAGCGGATGCATCGGTTCTGCCTTAGGTTCACTTCCAAGGGTCCATGACTAGGGAGGCACCACTTGGCAGAGTAGACTGACAGATTCCAGAGTCCTGGTGCAGTAGCAGTTTGGTTAAAAGTCTTTTATGTCCCTAAGACTTCGGATCATGAGGCCATCCAGATAGCCTTTGGAGTCACTCTGGGTTAAAGTGATGCAGGCCCAGTCGTTCCCACCTAGGCAGGGGAACGTTAGGCATTAGGACAGCTCATCAGGGAAGTGGTCCAGCAAAGCAGCAGTCCAGCAGACTGGCAGTCCTTTAACAGCACAGCAGTCTTTCTTCCTGCTGCAGTGGTCATGACCTGTACTGAAGTGGTGGTGTCAGAGGTCCAATATTATACCCAGTTGGGCCTTTCAAGTAAGGGAAACTTCATAGATAGTCCTTTGAGGTGCAGAGGTCCTGCCCTGGCTCCTGACTTTCTACAGGGGTTTATTCAGTCCTTTGTATGGGGATATGATACAGCCTATTCAGGTGGGACTGAGGCTGTGGCTAGCTACTCATTTTCATCCTGCCAGGATGGCCCATCAAGGTCCCATTGAGTGGGGATTTCTAGAGAGAGTATACAAAGCCCAGTTGTCACCCATCCCAGACAAATGATCAGAGAAAGGCAGCAGACAACAAGGTTCTTATTTATGTAGAAGTTGCATCACTTTTGCACTACCTAACATGGTACAAGGGCAACACAACTAGTAAATGCAATGTTTCACCTTCCATGGCCCAGAGTGGTTAAATAAATCCAGAATAACACAATACAGCTCAAATCATTGTGTTTTGTAAATCTGCCCCAGGGAGGCGTTCCATGGGTGGTGTGTGGGTGTGTCTCTGCAACATCCACTTATTTTGTCACATTCCTAGATTTACAATAAGTAATAGACCTGGAAATGCACCAAAACTTAAATGCCTCCCTGGTTGAGGTGTACAGAGGCAAAACTTATTTATTTCTCCTTCTTGTTTTCCTCTTTCTATGTGTGCTGCATTAATTCTGCAGCATATATAGAATGAGGAAAATGCCTCGGGGGATTGTTTTTGTACAGGAAGTTTTCTCTTCCTGCACAAAAACAAACCTGCTTACAACACAGGTACCCTTGCACCGTGGTGCAATGGTGCTTGTGTCGATACTAGGCAGCACATTGTACGCCAGTGTTAGGAAAAGGCAGGAATGCACTATATTATTTCAAATATGGTACATTCCTGTCCCTCTCATGCAGTGCAACAAAGCAAGGTGACATTCTGTAATGCATAACCATTTCATAAATATGCTCAAATGGCTAAAGTTTTGCTAGCGCGCCTGGTCCGTAATAAGTAAACTTGCAAGGGGACGCAAATAGGCCAATGGACCTATTGAATCGCATGGAGTATCCTAGCTATGTAGTAATCGATGAACATCAATTATCAGTGTAATCAATCTACAACCACTAAGAGAATCATTAAGAATGAGACAATATATATAAAAATTTCATAAATAACCACAACTCAATAATACATTTTATCAATTTTATTTCCCTATTCGTTACAATACTAAGGGGGTCATTCTGACCCCGGCCAGCGGCGGAAGCCGCCGGCCTGGCAGGGACCGCCAGAATACCGCTGCGCGGTCAAAAGACCGCCGTGGGTATTCTGGGTTTCCCGCTGGGCTGGCGGGCGACCGCCAGAAGGCCGCCCGCCAGCCCAGCGGGAAACACCCTTCCATGAGGATGCCGGCTCCGAATGGAACCGGCGGAGTGGAAGGTGTGCGACGGGTGCAGTTTCACCCATCGCGATTTTCAGTGTCTGCATGGCAGACACTGAAAATCTTTGTGGGGCCCTGTTACGGGGGCCCCTGCAGTGCCCATGCCCATTGGCATGGGCACTGCAGGGGCCCCCAGGGGCCCCACAACACCCCATACCGCCATTCTGTTCCCGGCGGCCAAAACCGCCAGGAACAGGATGGCGGTATGGGGGTCGGAATCCCCATGGCGGCGCTGAGGATTCCCCAGGGCAGTGGGAAACCGGCGGTACACCGCCGGGTTTCTGTTTCAGAATGCCCATGGGAGCACCGCCAGCCTGTTGGCGGTGCTCCCGCGGTCGTTGGCCCTGGCGGATTTTACCGCCAGGGTCAGAATGACCCCCTAAGTCATCAGGTTAGATCAAACTTTATTCAATTAACTCAGAATTAGTTCATTAATGACCATCAATAACATAATTTAATCAGAACTTGAGAAAACATATGCTTGAATGCTTCAGCATAAGCCAAAACAGATGAATATAACGGCATTAATAGCAGAGCTCAGCAATCAGTCTGTCAATCATTTGTCACTGTCAACGTCACCCAAAGACCCTTACCTTACCCAGATTAGCATTTAGCATGTGGGACTTCATGCACAAACAATTTAGAAAACGTGAATTTGGAAAACATCTTGCTAAGGAAAAAAAATATAAAACAGAGCAGTTGTTACCTAGAAAGAAAGGCATCAAAGTTAATCAGTCACATTGTCATAGCTACCTACCCACGAAATGGATCAGCAACAAAGTCACTCTTCATCTTCAGGTCATCAATCGATCAGCATTGCATCAGGCTCTCAAGAGCATGAGCCCAATGACATAATCTCGAATCATGTCTTCTGGCATAACCAATTCTCCCATAGCATCTGAAGTTTTAGCCCCTGGTCATGACTTTTTATTAGAGTTTTTCAGTCCATCCACCTAATTTCTAATTGGTCAGTCAATTGGCAGATATGACTCTAACCTATAATATTAATTTTACAAATCTAATATTTCTTTATCTCCAATTAGTTGATTGGTCCACTGTACAATGTCCTCATCATCCGACTCATCAGGTATCAAAAACGTTGCATCTTCTTTTCCAGTCAGTGCTTCTATTGTTCAAGTCCTGGTAAAGTACATCAAGTCTGTCTCACATCAAACTTGTTACATTTCCTAGTCCCTCATCTCCTGTTCGTCGGTACATTGCAGAACATTCTAGCTGAGCAGATTTTATTAACGTATGCAGTTCAGGGACAGTTCAATGCACCAGCTTCACTGCAGTGCGCTTGAAATTCTGATTCTGTATGAGGCCTGGAAAGACTAGGCCACAACTTTGGCTAAGTTAACTCTACAATATAATGCAAAACATAGGTTATAAATCTCAATCTGACATATTACTACATTATTCTTATACATTTTCATTATTTCACACATTTTTAGTTCTGTTAGTACAAGTTTGTATAAGTGGCTGACATAACCCGTGGGCACATTTTCAAACATACACATTAATTTTTCTCTACAATTAATTTCTCTATGAACTTTTATAAATCATAACATATAAGAATGTTAATAATACTTTCTAATCAACATATCTGTGTCAACAGTTAGAATGTGCTGAGTCTCTAAAAGTTGCATTTTCTTTATTACAATTTAAAATCCAACTTCACTATAAGATGTAATTTTAATTAGTGATTCCAGAGACACCAAACTCAAAAAGTGTATCTCTTCCAAATTGCAATTTATACAAATAAGATGTAATAAGGTGTTATCCTATAGGAGAGATAGCTTACTGTAGTGAAAAACGAAACGTATTGAATACAGTTGAATTTTACAATTGAAATCAAATTACACAAAAGGCAAATGGAACGTACCTTAACAAAATAACCTGTATCAACAACCTGAACAATATAAATTAACAAAGCTGTGGTAGTAACTTAATTTTGAAATCTATTCATTTTTCCTTAATGTTTGGTTGTTGCTTCTATTTTGTTACAGTGTGATTCATGTATTGCAGGTTGTCACAATAAAATACATGTTCACTCAAAACAAATCATCACAGGTGAGCTACTCAAATAATTGTATCGCCTCATAGACCCAAACAACAGCTGGCACGAAAAACATTCTAAATTACTCCCAATAGTCATATTTTCTGTCAGATCGCAAGACCATTGATTTATGCAAGAATTCAATACTGTGTATAAATATACTTTGGGAAGCACATACTTCACCGCCTACCTTGATTTCCACTCAGCGCACTCAACCGTAAGTCTAATGTAGTTACTAGTGTCATCGTTAGTTTCTTCCAGTGACATGCAGCAGCATTGGATGGTACATGTTAAGTAAGAAGTAAAACCCCTATTGTGGATTTAAGATCTATGATGACTCAAGTTTGTATACTTCTTTGCTTCTTTTTTCATAATGCATCAGAAAGCCTGAACCAGTGAATATTGTTTCAGCTCATCAGACACAGTGTTTTTTCCGCATGAACTGAAAAAGCAAATTTTGGCATTTACTTTCATTCATATGTCAGCACAAGGAGCACACGTGAGCCTTGCTGAATGCTTGTTAGTTTCTTTCCGAGATTACCTTTTAAAAAGACAGATTGAATAAGTCAAATAACCTAATGTAATAAGTGGTGGAAGAAATATTAAATGAATGAGTTAAAATGAATAAATGATTTGTGTTGTATACTCCAGTGTAATTAATCGCTGTTATTCCTTTGACACATAACTGGGGTGAAAGAGTGAGTTCAGGTAAAATTCAGAAAATATGAGATTGGGTCTTCATTTGTGAAGTTACATTGGTTAGTCCTGGTGAGGGCGCTCTCAAGGATCCATATTTTATGTCAATTAACCTAGTTGTTCAGCCAAAAAAACAGTAATCAGCACTCGAACATTTATGACCTTGCATAGGCACAGATTTCCGACTTCTATAAAGTCACAAAGGTTTCCAAGGTAAAATACGCTGGAATACTTGTCACAGTTATTGTTTACCATGTGTACAAGGAATTTCACACACAAGTATGTACAACTGCATTAAAGGTAAAAGGGTATGTTGGGAAACGGTATTCGTTTTTGGGGTGGCACTTTTATTTGCTTTTTTCCCTCTTGTGGGAAATAGCTCCCCTATTTAGAATCCCCCATCTAGTGCAAGCCACCAAGGTGTAAATAGGTCTTTCTCCACTGTCTTGCCTTTGGTAAGAGTACATTTTTAAACTGTCAATGGTGTGAATGGGTTGTGCGTTTGTGGATGTTCTCAAACTTTATAGGACATCCAGCTCATAAAATGCTCAGTCTGGCCCTAGACGGAGGATTTACTGATGCACAATTACATGCATTGTGGGGTAATAATGTGCAGCAATTAACATATTTATAAGTGTAAGGTTACATTTTGCACAAATGCTCTGAAAATCATGCCTAGTGCATTTGAGAATTCTGGTGTAGATTTTGGTTGGAAGAGTCAGGATACGTCTAAATATGCACGTCAATTTTGGGTAATTAGTGGAAGTTTCTGCTACCCTGGATTTGCCCCAAAATAGCCCCAGCACTTAGCGTGCTACTGCATAGTTTCATGGATGATGAAGGCAGCAAAGATAGACCAACAAAAAACCAAGAAAAAGAACCATCTACAGCAAATAGAATGCCTCTGATGGTTAAAAATGGGAACATCGGTTCAGTCCACTTCTTCACTTGACCTTTTTATGACCATTCATAGATGATAGTTTGTCACAGGGGATATATAAACAGATACACGTGAGCTCTCAGATTCATATTGATTGGGTATTTACAGCTCGCATTGGAATTTCCGATGCTCTATTTCTGATATTTATGAATAATTATGAGAACTCGTTTAAATGAGCAATTCAAGTTCCACCTTATCCTCAATAATGATGTTTATGAAACGTGAATATATAATTCAGAAGAGCTGCTTGTAAACATGTTTTCCTTCTGGTACATCGAGCATATGACTGCATTTCCTTGGCAGAGCCTGGAAGCAGGAGTGTTGTTATATTTCATGAGGTAGCTCATAATAGTCTAAAGATAACTAAGCGGTTGCAAGAACCACTGTGATTCATCATCACTGATGATTACATGATTAACACAATAAAGGACGGGTTTATACATGTCCTTATAATATTTGGTATGAAATCACGACACACACACTTTCTGAACGTACATATTTGTATAAATGTCATATATTGCTACCTAATCCATTACAGGTGATATGTTTAAGCACATATTTCCAGTCTGAGCAAAACATGGATATTTTTTTCATTCAAATATAGAATTCACAAATGTTTTCTTGGACTAATTTTTTTAAAACTGCGATTGTTGACAGTTTCCAGGCATATCCTGGTGAGTGTTAATGAATCCCAAAATTGAGTATATCTACATCATGGGCTCGGTGGAGCAACCACAATTGGGGAAGAACTTCAATCAAGGGCAAAGCTAGAGGCTGCTAATACCACAACTGAAGGAAAGCCCGCAGGTTCGAATGTTCACGGTTTAGAAAACCTCAGTAATAAAAAAGAAGCAAGGAGGGGCATGGGAAGTTGGTCCACCCTAAGAACGATTACATGGTGAGGAAACCTTAGCACTTTTTTTGTAGGTATGGGCTTTATTCCTCAATCGTATTGTAAAGAAGGATCCACGCAAGTAAATTCCATTGTGAATTTATTTTCACCAAAAAGAAATAATCCAGACAACAGCAAAGCGGTCGATTCAATACCACATTCTCAACCATCTCCTAGCCTGTGAGCTCCTAGCATCTCCTCAGTGGCTGTGCTCGAACCCAGTGACACCACAATCGAAGGAATGCCAATGTCACTGAGCACAAGCATCGCAACACATCTTCCCCTTAAAAAAATACAATTAAACAAGTGCATCTTTACACTTTAACCAAGCAGAGAACATGATACAAATAATAAATACATCATTCAAAACATACATAATCTTGAAATCTGCTTGGTTTCTTGACCAGATGTCCAAATCTGCTAGTTTTCTTAGCAGAAATCTCCATCTGGCTATTGATAACTGACTGAACATTTGACAAATGACCAGACTCATTATGATTTGACTTCTTCCAGTCTATTAGCCAGCCAAAATTGCATTCCTTGTGTTCCAGAATGATTTCTTTCCTTTTCTTCTTAGCTGGATCAGAATTAAAATTTCTGCACACAGACAAAAATGACATACGCCATACTTTGCCATTGCTCAACAAAGCTGAATTACAGTACATTTGTTCAACCCTAGGATTTGAAAATCGATTAAAACCTTTTCCAATGAAACCAGGTTTCTTGATCTTTACCAAATCACCAACTTTGATGACTTGTTCTTTACACCTGTGTTTAGTATCAAAATACAATTTACCTAAACCAATATAAAGCACACACCCACATCACCCACAAACCCCTTACAACCTAAAATTTGAAAGAAGGCCAGAGAGACAGAGACTACCTAAAACAACACCATCACTTACACAACATCCACGTACCTCAAACAACACACACCAACACATCCCCTCACACATCACAACAGACACCACCTCACACATCACCCACACTGCATCATGGCACTTCAACAACATCCCAGGTTCTCTGAGGAGGAGCTCAGGGTCATGGTGGAGAAAATTGTCCGGGTAGAGCCACAGCTATTCAGATCACAGGTGCAGCAGACTTCCATTGCAAGGGAGATGGAGCTATGGCGCAGAATTGTCGACAGGGTTAACACAGTGGGACAGCATCCAAGAACACAGGATGAGTTCAGGAAGAGGTGGAATGACCTATGAGGGAAGGTACGTTCTGTGGTATCCAGACACCCGATTTCTCTACAGAGGACTGGCAGTGGACCCCCACTTCCTCCCCCACAACTAACAACATGGGAGGAGCAAGTCTTAGCGATCATGCATCATGAGGGCCTTCCAAGGTAACAGGAGGACTGGACTCTGGTAAGTCATATCTTAACTACTTTATCCCCCACCCCACCTGCATGCCATCACATACCGCCACCCTTGCCCTCACACCCATCACCCCAACAACCCACAGATACCCCACTACCACAACCCACACGTCCCAAAACTAAGCCCTGCATGTAACACCAATGCATGGACACCCATCACCAAAGCATGTCCAGTAGAGAGACTCACTCATGCCCCAAAATCACCAATCACACAAGGGCCACGGCATTAATGCAAGCACAGGAGTAGAGGGTCACTCACCCATTGCACAAGATAGCACACACAAATACAATAACTATGCATTTACACCCCAACAGGACCCTTACCCAACGTCACCGGACAGGAGGTTCCAGACATATCCAGTCCCCCCACAGAAGAGGCCCACAGTGACGACAGCAGCTCTGTACACTTGGATCAAGATGACCAGCCCAGCCCATCAGGGACCTCGGGACAGTTGGTTCCCCTGGCATAGTCACAAACCATCACTGAACCTCCCCCCTCAGGAAACACCACCACAGCACCCACCCAGCGGGCCTGTCCCTCTGTCCCCAGGACACGTCAATCAGCAGTGTGTCCACCACTACAGGGAACCCAGGCAACCCCACTAACACAGGATGATCAGGGACCTGGGAGCAGTGGCAGTGGGCACACGATTCAGGGGACAGAGGCACAGGATAACAGGGAAGCTGGGAGGACTGCTATGCGACAGGGGGAGGACAGGCCCAGGGAACCAACACTCCACGAGGCACTCACCAACATCATGGGAGCTTACCACCATTCCCAGGAGACCATAGGCACGGTACTGGCCAAGTTTCTAGAGACCCAGCGGCTGCAGGAGGAACACTACCTGGGGATCAGGGAGGACTTGAAGTCCATCAACACCACCCTGGTCACCATTGCAGGGGTACTGGCAGACTTTGTCAACACCATGAGGGACACAGTGGCACACAAACAGGCCCTTGACACTAGCCTGGACGATGACCAGCCCTCCACCTCCGCTGGTGCTAGTGGACAGGAGGCACGACCACAGGACCAACAGGCCACCAGCATCCCACCCCCTGCAGATGGAGAACCACCCCGCAAACGGTCCCTGAGATCCAGGAACACTGCCAAGACCCCGCCAGGAAATAAGACCCCCTGAATGTCACCCTTCTGTCCCACTTTGTCACCCTGTCCACCTTCAACTGCCATTGCTCCACTTCCTATGCCACTTTGGAAAATGTACCTGTGAAACAAATAGACTGGACTCTGCAAATGGACGTTCTTCCACCATCACCCCAGCCCATTTTACAACCCCCTCCACTTATTTGCACAGGAATAAACAAACTTCAATCACAAAACAATCTGGAGTCAGCCTGTGCTTTCACAAATTTGTAATTGTAATATCTATGGAATATAGCAATGTCAATGTACTTGTTCACATACCAGTGTAACACAGCTGTAGGCCAGCAGTAAGCATAGCAGAGGGCACAAAGTGGGAGCCAGATCTGTGAAATGGAAAGTCAAAGTGACAAGTCAGTGTCCATACACTGAGTGAAAATGACAGACTTATCCTAGCCTAGCTCCAACAATAGTATGAGATGTGGGAAACAGTTACATCTTCTTACCTGTGTCTCACTGGAAGTACTGCATGATGATGTTTCGGTTGTCGACATCTTCTTCTTCTGCCTCCTCTTCTTCACTGTCCACAGGCTCCACAGCTGCCACAAAACCACCATCAGGCTCATCCTCCTGCAGAAAAGGCACCTGCCGTCGCAAAGCCAGGTTGTGCAGCATACAGCAGGCCACGATGATCTGGCACACCTTCTTCGATGAGTAGTATAGGGATCCACCTGTCAGATGGAGGCACAGGAATCTGGCCTTCAGGAGGCCGAAGGTGCATTCTATAATCCTCCTAGATCGCCCATGTGCCTCTTTGTAGCGTTCCTCTGCCCTTGTCCTGGGATTCCTCACTGGGGTCAGTAGTCATGACAAGTTGGGGTAACCAGAGTCACCTGCAAATGTCGAGCAACAACTGTTAGACACACTAACCCTTAGGGACAACCCCAAACCCAGACACCTATGTCAACTGTATTGGGACCAAGGCCTCACCTATTAGCCACACACGGTGCCTCTGGAGTTGCCCCATCACATAAGGGATGCTGCTATTCCTCAAAATGTAAGCGTCATGCACTGAGCCAGGGTACTTGGCATTCACACGGGAGATGTACTGGTCTGCCAAACACACCATCTGCACATTCATCGAATGATAGCTTTTCCGGTTTCTGTACACCTGTTCATTCCTGCGGGGGGGACAAATGCCACATGTGTTCTATCGATGGCACCAATAATGTTGGGGCTATGTCCCAGGGCATAGAAGTCACCTTTCAGTGTGGGCAAATCCTCCACCTGAGGGAAACCGATGTAGCTGTGCATGTGTTTCAGCAGGGCAGACAACACTCTGGACAACACGTTAGAGAACATTGGCTGGGACATCCCTGATGCCATGGCCACTGTTGTTTGAGAAGACCCACTGCCCAGGAAATGGAGTAAAGACAGGACCTGCACTAGAGGGGGGATTCCTGTGGGATGGCGGATAGCTGAAATCAGGTCTGGCTCCAACTGGGCACACAGTTCCATGATTGTAGCACGATTATGTCTGTATGTGATTATGATTTGTCTCTCTTCCATTGTCGGCAGGTCCACCAGGGGTATGTACACCAGAGGATGGCACCATCTCATCACCTGCCCCAGCAGACGTGCCCTATGGAGGAGTACAGCGAGCAGAGAGTCATCCAAAACTGAGGTATCACAATGTGTTATTTGCAGGAAAGTTTGTAATTCACAGTGTGCCGGTATCTGTCTGTATTCCCAGCCAAGATAGGTGAGACAAAGTTTTGATCCATGCCATGTGGCCCCCTGAAATGGCAGCTACCTGACCTGAAAGGTGGGACAAGGGGAAATGATGTAACTGCGCTGGCTTTGTACACCGTCGCGGTGGGCAGTCGAAGACCGCAGCACAATTCAGCATTGGTTAACATTGGGCCCTATGGGTTCCAGGAGCCAATGACGATGTACACCGGCAATGACGGTACGCACTGCCGCAGACGTGACCTCCATTTTCTGTCTGTTCACTCACCTGATACCTGACCTTCAACAGGAGTGGACCTACTCTGCAAGTGCTGCTGTGACCTGTGACTGGAAGCGACAATGGCTACAGTGTCTGGGGAAAGGGCCCTTGCCTTCACATCGGAGGAGTTGGAGAAGCTACTGGATGGGGTCCTCCCCCAGTACACGCAACTGTACGGTCCTTCAGACAAACAAGTGAGGACACTGTGAGCATGCTGCGTGGGCAATGCCTGGAAGATACATGTGGGGGTCTGAGGCCTGCATGTGCGGATGTTGAGTGTATGTGCGTCAGGGCATGGGTGGGAACTGGTGGACAATGACTATGATGGTCCAGACGGGTGAGTAATTTCCTTTCCCCATGTAGCATTCCTCTAGTCCAGCACCCACCAGAAGAAGGGTATTTTGTATGCCATAGCCAAGGACGTTCGGACCCTGGGGGTCTACCACAGACGGAGCACCCAATACCGTAAAAGATGGGAGGACCTGCGCCGCTGGAACAAGAAGACGGCGGAAGCCCAGCTGTGGATGGTCTCCCAATGTGGAAGGGGTGCCTGTCGCACCATGACCCCCCGGATGTACCGGATCCTGGTAGTGTCCTATCTGGAGTTGGATGGGTGCTTGAGGGCATCACAGCAGCCACAAAGGGGGTGAGTGCACTCTCATTCAGCTGACTCTGTGCGCATTACGAGGTGTTTGGGTGGGGAAGGTGGGCAGTGGGTTCCCCTAGGCCAGTGGCGAACTTCGTAGGCTAGGTCCCTTGTGAGGCAGGCTCTGTGGCACCCCAACCCAACTAGTGATAAGAGCCATCTACACCTAGTCAGGCTCCTATGACTTTCAGGTGTGCAGCAATTGGGCTTAGGCCTCGTACCCCATGGGCATGTGAAGTTTCCAGGAACTGTTAGTGCATGGCGTAGTGATGACGGCTGCTCCCTGTGTTTTGTGTCCGCCTACGGTAGTGGTGTTGCATGCACTGAACATGTTTTTCTTCTCTCCCTCCCACTTTTTGTTGTCTCCCTGTTCTTGTGTGCAATAGCATCATCAGGCGGAGGAGCAGTGTCACCGGAGCAGGAGGGAGCTGCAACCCACTTGGCTCTGGAGGGTGAAGCAACGGAGTCTGAAGCCACCAGTGGGATGGAGGTCGAGGGGAGCACCACGACGGGGACAGGAGCATACACCAGCGACTCCTCCTCTGATGGGAGCTCCCTTGTGGTGGCGGGCACCTCTGTGCCCACCACATCAACAGGTACAGCCGCCACCCCCCCACCAGCACCACCCTCCCAGCAGCCCATCAGTGTGTGTCCGGTGCACATTCACCCAGGAGGGTGGGCATCTCCCTCGCCCCAGGCACCTCAGGCCCTGCCCCAGTCAGCCCTGCTGCCCTCAGTGAGGAGGCTATTGACCTCCTGAGATCCCTCACTGTTGGGCAATCTACCATTTTGAATGCCATCCAGGGTGTTGAGAGGCATTTGCAACAAACAAATGCATACCTGAAGTGCATTCATTCTGGGCAGGCGGCCCAACAGAGTATTTCAGGCTCTGGCCTCAGCACTGATGGCACCCATTGTCCCTGTGTACAGCCTCCCCCTCCAACGTCCACTACCCAGACCCAATCCCCTGTACCTCAGCCTATCCCAAGCACACCATCAGACCAGCATGCACACTCATCAACACACAAGAGTGGGCACGGCAAACATAAGCACCACACATCCCACAAGCACTCACACAAGCACCATCCCCATGCAGACACACCAACATCCACTGCCTCCAATGTGTCCCCCTCCTCAACGTCCTCCTCCTCCCTCACTTTCTCGTCTCCACTCACACCTGCATGCACTACATCCTCAGCCACTACCTCCATCTCCATCACCAGCACGCCCATCACCACACACCGCTCATGTGCACTCACCACCCCCACTACCATGCACACATCCCCTGTGTCCTCTCCCAGTGTGTCTGTGAGTCCTCCTCCCAAAGTACACATACACAGGCACACACCCACCCAACAGCCATCCACCTCACATCAGCCTCCGGCCCATGCACCTTCACCCAAATTCAGCAAACGTACACCTCCTACAACTACTACCTCTTCCTCCACTCCCAACCCCCCTCCACCTTCCCGTCCCAGTGTGTCTAAAAAACTTTTCCTAGCTAACATTGACCTCTTCCCTTTACCTCCCCCGTCCTTTCCCTAGGGCCAGGCTTTGCAGGTCCCAGCCCAGCACCTCAGCCACCAAATCCCCAGGCACAGTGGTGCCAGCAACTGCTGGGTCATCGAGTGCGCCACCCATCAGGGCTGCCAGTGTGCCACAAAGTGAGGGCAAGGACATTCCACCACCTGCCAAGGTGAAGAAGGTGCCCGCATCCCAAAGGGAGAAGCCGCACCTACCAGCCACCAAGGGCTCCGCAAAAGCAAAAGGATATAGAGGCAAGATACCTGCGGCACCATCAAAGTTGGGGAAAGGACAATAGCAGAAGAGCAGGTCAGGACAGCGCACTGTGGCACCGACTGAGGGACCCGTGACACACCTTCTGTCGACAACACCAACCTGTACGGCGGCGAACACTGCTAGCTGCACCGCCACCAGCACCGCCACCTGCACCGCCACCTGCACCGCCACCTGCACAGTCACATGCACAGCTACCTGCACAGCCACCAGCACGTCTGCAGCCTCAGCGACAGTCCCCAGCATCTTCCCCAGTGGGCAGCCGTCCGAGGCTGCAGGAGACCTCCTGCTGTGTCCCTCAGCAGGTGCTGGCCCATGCACCACCGCCAGTACCGCCGCCACAGACACCGCCGCAAGCACCACCACCGGCCCGCGACGTGCTCGGACAGTGGCACCACCGCTGACCTGGCTACCTTCCCCAGCGGTCAGTCGTTAGAGGCTGGAGGAGAGTTCCTGGACCCTGGCCAGCTTCCATGAGGCATGACTTCCATCACTGTTTGCACCTGCAAGTGGAAGGCGAAGCCAGAGCAGTGTGAGTTGTGTCCCTTCCTCCATGGCGTATCATGCTACCTTTTCCTCGGCAATCTTGTGGCACACACACCCAGGTGAGGGAATGGCACATGCCACACTGCACGTGGAGCACTCTGGGCACCATGCCCCCTCCAGAACCAGTGGAGAATGACATCCACTACCTCTGTCCTTGGCAGGATGAAGCACTCTGTGCACCAGGCCCCCTTCAGAACCAGTGGAGAATGACATCCACTACCTAAGTCCTTGGCAGGATGAATCACTCTGGGCACCATTGCCCCTCCAGAACCAGTGGATAGTTACATCTACTATCTCAGTCCTTGGAAGGATGAAGCACTCTGGGCACCATGCCCCCTCCAGAACCAGTGGAGAATGACATCCACTACCTCAGTCCTTGGCAGGATGAAGACTCTGGGCACCATGCCCCCTCCAGAACCAGTGGTTAGTTACATCCACTACCTCAGTCCTTGGCAGGATGATGGACTCTGGGCACCAGGGCCCCTCCAGAACCAGTGGAGAATGACATCCACCTACCTTTGTCCTTGGCAGGATGAAGCACTCTGGGCACCATGCCCCCTCCAGAACCAGTGGAGAATGACACCCACCTGAGAGACTGTGGCTGTGCACTCCCCAGGATAAAGCAGTGGGCAAACCACCCACTGGAGAGACTTGAGAGACTGTGGCTTTGCACTCCCCAGGACAAAGCAGTGAGCAAATCACCCACTGGAGAGACTTGAGAGATAAGTGCCAGTGCTCCCTTGTTAAACTTAAATATGTCACAATTGGCTTAAACCTGATTGTTACAATTAACTGTACTACAAGACCAAGGTATATAGTGCTCAAATACTCCCCTGGCAGGGAGAGTTGAATTCTGCGTGGAGACTACAGTGCATATTGTGCCCTCTGCTACAATGGCAGTGAAAACATGGCTCCATACCTACCTTGGATAATATCACAGCCGCAGCTTGAACCTTGCTGCACATGCCTGTCAAAATCACCCTCTTTACTAGTAGGAAAACCTGATTTAAAATATTAAATATCACTCATAGACTTGTTGCCCACAAGGTGGGGTGCATAATATTTAAGAGTGAACCATATGTGTCAGTAGAAATGGCATGTTCTCCCAGTGACAAGGAATGCAACAACATTGTTACGGGTCAGGCTGTAACTTGCACATAGGAAAATCAAAATACTGGCCATGTACTTTAAATAATATCCTTTGACCTGTACCAAGTTCCATTCAAAGACTTATTTTATGTTTTGAAAAATCCAATTTAATGGCTTAATCCCTTGCTGATGTGCTGAGGGCTAATTTGCATTTGTTATCCAGCACCCGTCTAGCCTGATTGGGTGTGAGAGAAGTATAGAAACCTGCTCCCGGAGAAGAGACAGCAGCCCAGGATTGGGGAAGTATTTTCTTCCCCTGGCAGGAAGATGAGTTGGGGTGGAACAGGAAATTAATTTAATTCAAATTAGCCTCCCCTGTCACAAGCAAATGTTAGGCCACACCTTGCAAACCCCTAGTTTTTGTCCCCATAACTAGACTGGCAGCAAACCCAGTAAGACAAAAGCTAGCATAAAAATTGGCTTTGACTGATCATGAACAAGGGGACTGCTCATTATCCTGGCCACACCTCTAGGTGGGCACACAGGATCTACACAAGTAGAGAAGGGTTAAGCCATCTTGCATTTTGAGGGTGAGGCACACTCAGGAACTTTTACCCCATTGGTTAGGCAGTGCCTATGATTTGTTTCACACTCAGAAAGAGTAGAGTAGAAGATGATCTAAATACTAGCTTCCACACATCCTCCTACCACCAGAATTCTACACCACAAAAATATGAAAGCTGAGATATCAATGATGTCTGTATTTAATAGTATGTCCTACAAGGTAATTAAAGATAATAAGGATAGACGCCTCCCCGACCAAATGTTGGCATGCTTCATCATAGGTCTCTTCTCACCTGGGTAATGCATTACCACGCAAATGGACTCAACTGACTCCAGGAACTGTTATCTATATAATCCTCTAGACTATAACAAGGGGTCCAGTTCAAGCTAAAAATGCTTATGGGAATACCTTTATCTGGGTTGATATGGTGAGCAGAGAAAATGATGATGGCGTGTGGGCAAAAAAACAATGGATTAAACCCAGATCTTTGTGACTTGAGGTAAATGTTTGCATTGTTCAGAATTCCCTCCATCAACTGTTCTTTTTGCCTTCGCCACCCTAAGTGGAAAGGGTACACCCAGACATGGGTCCTGTGCTCACTGCACCACTGGATTCAAACTAGTCTGGCTGATGAGGGGCTGTTACCCCGAAACTGATCCTAGGATGCTTAACTTCGGTCCAGGGAGGACCTGGCTTTGCAGTTCAGGCTGGATTGTTCTCGTGCCGAACAAGGTCAAGACTGATTTGCATGTGGCTGGGTCCAAACTGGGGTGGCGTGGTGGTCAAAAAAACAATGGGTTAAATCCAGATCTTTGTGACTGGGGGTGAATGTTTGCATTGTTCAGCATTCCATCTGTCATCTGTTATTTTTGCCTAGTGGGCCTGCAGCACTGATTGTGCCACCCACTTAAGTAACTCTTTACAGATGGCTCAGGCTTGCCACTGTAGAGCCTTTATAGGCAGTTTCACTGCCACTTCAACTTGGCATTTGAGACCTCTTGCTGTGCCTTAAACTCGCCTTTTATTACAAATATGTTAACCATAATATAGGCCCTAGGTAGCCCACAGGACAGGGTGCTATGCAGGTAAAATGCAGAACATGTACTTGTACGTTTTACATGTTCTGGTACTGAAAAACTCCCAAAGCTTTTTATTACTGTGAGACCTACTACTCTTATTGCCTAGCATTGGGAATTCCTTAATATGTTTTAAAGTAATAATTCCTGATCAGAAAGGAGCGGCTGCATCATGTTTTATATCACTGGAAGATAATGATCAATCCTCTTTACTGGTAAAGTCAGATTTATTATTACTAATTTAGAAATACCATTTTTAGAAAGTTGGCATTTCTCTGCTCTCCCTGCTCTGTATGCCTTCCAGCCTGCCTTGAATACAAATCTGAGCTAGATGACAGCTACACTTTGTGCATTTGCTGCAGACAATCACAAATACAAGAAGGGTGGGTGTGACAAAGGACCCATCTGCGTACATCTGCATTCTGATGGGCCTTCCTAGGCTGAAAGTACGGAGGGGAACTCACACTTACACTTCTATAGGAAAGTGCCTTTCCCCACACAAATGGCTGGTTATCACCCTACTGATAGTCTAGAGCCAGGACTGGGATAAAGGGGGAGGGGCTGTGCACTTCAAAGAGATGCTTTGAAGCCACCCCCACTTCAAAGGTACTTTTTGGTTTCATCACTGAGGCTCTGACCATATCAAATCAGTACACTTCTGAACTTGGGAAGAAATCTGCTGGAGTAAAGACAGCTCTGCTGTAAGGATTGCCTCTTTGCCTGGGCTGAATGTTGCAAAGAACTGCTTCTTTGCTCTGCTGAGCTGTCCTGCTGTCTGCTAATCTCTGCCATGCTGAGGTCAAGGATTGGACCCATCTTGCTGAACCCATAGTGACTCAAGGGTTTGCTGGCTTTCCCCCTGTTCTTCTGCAGTATCAGGGACATCAAAGGCTTCCTACAACTCTCCTGGTGCTGCTGGACTCTGCCATCACTGAGCCTTCCCCTTGCCTGAAGAGCCCCCTCCTATCCTTGGCCTTAGAAGTGAGTTCTACAGCTGATTTCTGCAAAAAATGATGCATTGCCTTGAGTGTGTGAGAATTTCCCCCACATCGATCCTTCAACTCTGACACAGAGGATGTTCAACAATAGCACATTGAGGGGCAGATTTATACTTTTTGCCGCAAACCTGCGTTAGTGCAGGTTTGTGACAAAAAGTATAGCACCGGCAAGCGCCATTCCATGAAGCCAGCTGTGCATCATATTTATGGCATGGTGCTAGCCAGTGCTAAGGCCCTGTTAGCGTCCTTAGAAAGGACGCTAACGGGGCCAGGGAGGTGTAGGGGGAACCGGGGCTTGTGTGCCAAATTATGGTGCTACACTGTTTAGAGACAGAAAAATTGCCTCTAAGCAGTGTTTACCACCATTTTCTGGAGCACAAGCCCCATGGACATTGGCTTCTGTCTTAGTAATGACAGGAGCCATGCCCATCACCCCAATAGCCATGCCCAGGGGAAAAAAGTCAGGGCCCAAGCGGTGTTGGCCAAAAAAACAAAAAAAAAACATACTCAACCAGACTTACCTTGGATGGCTCCCACATCCTTAGGTGACCACCTGGTGTGGGTGGGGGTTTGGTGGGGTGTGCCTGGGGACAGGGAAGGGCACCTGTGGGCAATTTCCATGGTCTCCGACCATAGAATTCTGCCTACAGGTCCCCTTACACCTTCCCAGACCCAGGTGTTAAATAATGGTGCTAAGCAAGCTTAGCGCCATTATTTAAGGCCCCAATCCCCCTGTGCTGGATTTTAGCACGGGGGCTAAATGTGGCGCAAAGGCCATATCCTCCTTTTCTGGACAGTAACGCCTACCTTGCATCTCATTGATTCAAGGTAGGTTTTCTCCTCCAGAAAACAACGTAAACTCCATTACTTTCTAGCGCCAAAGTATAAATACAGGGTTCAATTTGAATTAGCATAATAAAAATGACGCTAATTCAGCGCAAACCAAGTATAAATATGGGAATTACAGTCTTTTTTTGATCTTGTTTTACTCAGATGAATATTCTCTACTTTCTAAACCTGTGTTACGTCTTTTTAGTGGTGTGTTCATTGTGTTACTCTGAGTTTGTTGCAGAAATACTTTACACATTATCTCTTAAGTTAAGGCTGGCTTCTCTGTGCCAAGCTACCTGAGGGTGAACACAGGTTAATATATATTTGACTTTGCTTGACTAGGATTGTGGTCCCTACTTAGACAGGGTGCATACCTCTGCCAACTAGAAACTCAATTTCTAACATAGTGCTGGACATATTACGAATACATTTTATTTGATGATAGTAAGTGGGTTTATTGCAGAAATGAGCCACAGTGTAAACCAATGTGGTCTGTTCATGGCTTCAGATCTTACTCCATGTGGCCAGAAGGCAGACCAGAGACCCCAGCTTCTACTGCACGATCTAATACTGTTTGACTTTGATAAGGTGGCCAAAATCACAAGTTTCTTCAAGGCGCATGTACCCAAATTTGTAGGCAAGAAGAGGGGAATAATCACATATAATAGTTTTCTCTCCAAGTGCATTCGGGCTCAGTGATCACAACCCTAATTAACTAGCACTTTACCTGCCACAGGGTCTCCAATCACCCATGTGTAAAAGTGTATCAGACCTAACCCCTATGGGCAGTGGACTCAAGTAAGATAGAAGGTGGTGAATAGCAATACCTTGGTGATATTTACAGTAAGGTCTAACCTTGGTCTGATATGATTGAGGCTTTTGAAAATTTAAATTGGATCTTCAAAAACTATTTAACTGGCCCAGGGAAAAATAACAAACCTACCCAGACAGGCTGGTTTAGGAAAGGCAGGGCAGCCAACCAATGCCTGTGCTTTTCCTTAAATGCAGCCCTGAAGATAGAACTGTACTAGCCAAACAAGGCATGACTATAAAATGGGCATTAAAAAAAATCATGCCCTTACTAAGGGCATTTGGAGAAGTATAACAAAAACCTGCAAAGAGAGGGACACAAATGGGTTTTGGGACGTTGTAAATGGGTGAAGGCCAATGGGCATCCAAAGTACTGGGCTAGGGACCAACATTAGTGTATATAGCTACACTAGTCATTTTAAACAAACGTACTCTTCCCATCTTGACTAGAGTGAGGGCCTGGTAGAAGATGCTCCCTCATTTTCTCCAGCCATTAGATTTAGTGTCGATGAGGTGAATACTGCCAAAAAATCCAGTCTGTCTAGAACAGCATCTGGCCCTGATTGGAATACCAATTGACCCTTACAAGGAATATATTGTTCTGTTGGTCCCTTCTGTTACCAAGACCTTGAATACCGTGGTACTGTGTGAGATCCCCTCTTCCTGGCAGCTAGCTATCATAGTCTCCATAATTAAGATAGGTAACAGGCAGAATCCCTGCTGTTACTGAGCAGTATGTTTGCTGAACTCAGTAGTAAAGGTTGTTGGACATATCTGTCATTAGCAGGTTTCAATACGGTTTTTGAGAGGGAGGTGGGATGCATGAACAGTGCATATGAATCTGCCTACTGATTGTAAAATATACAAATGCTAAAAAGGGTTCTCTTTTCCTCCCATTCATGGATTTAAGTAGTGTTTTCAATAATGTGAATCAATTTAAATTGTGACTCATCTTAGCTGAGATGGGTTTGCTAAGCCTTTGGTCGATTTCTTATGCACACCATACACACTACATTTTGAGGTTTCAGAAATGGTCACATATGGAACAGAGGGGGAGTGCACTGGTACTTTTGCATTGTCTTGAGGTGTAGAACAGGGCTGTGCACTGGTGCTGATTCTGTTCCTTTTATACATAAATAGCTTGAATTCATTCTTTGAACCAATAGGAAGGATCTACCCATGGTGAATTTGACCTCAGTTCAGCACTGCTTTACACAGGTGATGCTGTGTTACTTTTACACATACCCAAAGTGCTACAGGACCGTATCAAGAATTTTGTCTTGTTCATGGATAATATGGACCTCGAAACCCACATAACTAAAACCCACTATATGTTGTGTGCGTGTCAAAATACTAAAGTTAGACCCATTTCCATCAAGTGTAAATACATCCCAAGGGTGACTCTACTTCCCTACCTTGGGATGGCTTTTAGCTTTCATAGCAGTCTTCTGTCTTGTATTTCCAATTGTTGTCTTCATTTTAATAACTAGTATTGGACTCTGTATGATATGTCCCCAAAAGTGGGCAGTAAACCTCTACTACCCATTCTATAAGTTTATAAATTGAAATGTGTACCAGTACTGTACCTTATGCGGCTGCAATAAGGGTTTCCATGATCGTACTAGTTTGCAAGAAGAGGAGAACCACTTTTGTAAAAACTGTTGGGACTAGGCCCAGGCATTCCACATTATATTATGCACAAGGATCCAGGCATGGACTATGTGACTGACCAGGTGGAGCCTGCTCCACTCCTCCTCTGGATTTTATTATGGAGAAACCTTGAAGCACCATTTAACTATGAAATAATTTTTACTGTCTTGGCTATGATTTTGGGCTAAAGATTCCATGGTTGAGTTACGTTAGGAAACTGCGGAAGCCCTGGGAAGACCTGAATTGTTCCCATCACCATTGATTATCACACAAAGAGAGTGTATCAGAATGAAGTACCTTTACATGAGTCTTACAACATCCAACAGAGAGCACAGCATGATGATTAAGCCTTATTTGAGGGGCTTAGTTGTAATTCAAACAGGCATGAGCACTGAATCACATTAATCTCTAGTGAATATTATTTGGGAATGGACTCTCCTGACCAATTTTGATTTGACACCATCAGAAGCTATATTTGCTTCTCCCTACGTCACTTTGGTGTAAAGCCCAATTTGCTTTGACCGTATGATGAATCCTTTGTCCAAACACTGGTTCATTTTCTCTTGTGATTTCTATCAATATAGACCTGTTTTCTATTTACCTTATATGCTCTTTGATCCATTTGTGTGTTATGCAGTGCAGTGTTCCTGTAAAATGTTCAACGCTGGCATAAGTTCATTGATTTTTCGCCCCAGATAAAGCATTAATGTTCTTTATTTTCAATTCTGCAATTTGATAATATAATCACAAGAAAAGGACCTCATGGTTTGCGCTTTAACTAAACATTTTATCTGTTTTTAAATCTTTCTTTGTGCTTGGGTTGTACATTTTTAACTTTGCAAGCACCTTTACTCAGCTAAGTGCCTAACTTGCATCTTCTTGTAACAGTTGGTATATTTGTAGGAGAAAATTGTTCATGTCCTGTTTTTTCATCCAGTGACTTTTTCAAGTAACTGCTGAATGCTAATGTGTTGTGTATTTTATTCTTTGATGACTATATTTGTATAATCCAATAAAGATAATCAATCAAACAAACAACTTATTGTGGTCATCTTAAGCATGTGGCTCATTGGAACCGGTGCTTAGTATAACAATGGGATGTATGCTTTGTTAAAGATGGAGAACAATTGAATCCAAGAACGACTGTGCTCATGGCCTATGCCTCCACCTGTGGGCTTTAATCAGTGGCTTAATATCGGTAAGGGAGATACATTTTGTGAGCCCAGCTTTTTCCCTGCGCCCTAATATAGCTCAGTGATCAGGGAATCCTAGGAGACCTAGGTAAAGAGCTCCAGTCTTTCTGGGAAATCTTATTTGTTAAAAAGTGTTTAGTACTGCTACCCGTGCCTGTTTACTGTAGGCTCCCTGTGTTTCAGGCAGCTTGGCCTTTTTAAACTGTTATTTTGTTAACCGTGTCTGTTTGAATTTTCCCTCCTAGTTTGTGGCAAAAGACTGCATAACCCACCCTATTTTTTAAGTAAAAAGGTGACATACACATCAGTGGTAACCAGAGTGTGTTCAGGAGACTGCTTAATCTGTATCTGTGATTTAAATTGTGTTTAGAAACTGTCTGCATTACCTGTTTTTGCCTTGTAAAACCAAATATCTGAGTGTGCGACAAGCAGTATTTCAGTGTTTTTATAATCTCTCCCTTACCTGGAAAGTAGACTCTGCTAGCTTGGAAGTGTGGATTCAGCCTGTCTGTAGCCAAGAAGATTCTGAATAGAACAGAGGCTCCCTCCTCCCTCCCCACAGGGGCTTGGGCTTCAGTTGATTTGGCCCTTATATGCGTTTCTATTGGTTGCTGCACATGTTGTTGTGATTGGTTGTTGGGATTTGTATTTCTACTGGCTAATGGATTAGGGTTGGTTTTGTGATTGATACTAGGGTTGAGAATCCTATTGGTTCATGTTTTTAGGATTGGGGTTGTTATTGTTACTAGGCTTGAGATTCCCATTGGTTCATGTTTTTAGGATTGGGGTTGTGATTGGCACTAGGGTTGAGATTCCCATTGGTTAATGTTATTAGGGTTGGAGTTGTGATTGGCACTAGGATTGAGATTCCAATTGGTTCATGTTTTTAGGGTTGGGGTTAGTGATTGATACTAGGGTTGAGATTCCCATTGGTTCATGTTTTTAGGGATGAGGCTGTGATTGATTGTCAGCACTAGGGCTATGATTAGTGAATAGGGTTGCATCTCCCATTGGTTGTGGGGTTGAGAGCTACAAATCTGATTGGTTAGGGTTTCTATTGGGCAATAGGGCTTTTTAAGCCTAGGGCTCAGGGTGCCTCAGCCCGGGCATGGAGGCTAAGGGCATTTGCCTGTTTAGGCCTGTTCAGGACTAGTCGGGTCTCATACCAGAAAGGCTGCACAATTTCCCATTTACCAGAAAGGGCCTTACTTCCTACACATCCATCAAATGCAAATATATTATCAGCAAAGACATCCAACTCATGCTTCTCAAACTGACCTCATACAGATTTCAATGTGTCATCAACCAACAATAAAACCCATATACCACACCTGTACACATATCCACCATACCTACAACAGTAAACACCTTCATTCTCACAGAAAACACTACTCTGTCCATTCCCATTAACACAACCTGCCATTGCCCTCACAACACAAAACCACATTATACATTACTTTGAGCCATCCAGATTATAAACTTCCTGTCCATACAAACCAACAGCAATATCCTTTGTTTGCTCCCGACAGTCCCCCTTTTATCATAACAATACCTAAACCCAGCCGTCCAAAACACAATCTACAAACACCGTACCCCTCTCTTGACCAATTACACACAACCATACAATCCTCACACTCCACTCCACCACACATATTACCTCTTCCAGTGATCAAAGCAAACACGAACACCCCTGACCCACGTCCATCCCCTCTTACACACCTCATATACTCTTCTCCAAAACACATAAATACCCCCTATAATATTATAATACCCCTCAGTAGCACTAATTCAGAGAAAACCACTACATCAATATCTCCCCTCACTATTCAACAAAAACAAAACAGACCACACACATCAGCACATCAAAATAAAACAAACTTTCATAATACCTTCCATCACACCCACTCCCACCCTCATGACTACACAAATAATACAAATCCTGAACAATCTTTACCCCTTGCATTCTCACTCTTCATAAACATCTACCACACGCAACCCAACACAGCAACATTGAATCACCTGTCTCTCATCCATTGCACAATATATAGCCTAACATTATGATCCACATGCTCCTCCACCATCCCTAACACATACCCCTTTCACACTAAACAGATACAAACAAAATAAACAACATGCCACTGTTACCAAATTTGCAACACCTTGTCTATTACATAATAAGGCTACTCTACAAAAAAAAGTACACTCTTGATGTCTCTCTCACCCACCGAGTCCACCACCAACACACACAGACCCAACAAAATGCCTTGTAAGTCTGTTTGAATAGGAACACTGTCTTGACAAACAGTGTATTCTGATCCTCACACAGTTATCACAACTAACAACACACCTCCTGCAACCTCTAAAAATACTGCTCACCCTTCTCCAAAACACAAACACACAGTCTCTAAGCTGCCTGCTCATAAATGCGTGATCACTCTAAAAAACAAACACCACATCTACGACTGGCTCACGGACACACAACCTGACTTACTATTTGTAACTGAGCCATGGTTGGGAGATGACATGGCCCCAGTATTGCATGAAGTTGTTCCTCCGGGCGATCAAACCATCACACAAAAGCATGTAGGCAAGAGAGGAGGTGGACTAGCGATTATATTCAAACAAGCAATAACTCTCAGTAAAACAGACAATATTTCCATTCAAGGTTGTGAGGCCCTCCTCACCAGATGCAACACTACTGCAGCTTCCTCCTGTAACTTTCTCCTCCTTTACAGACCTCTCCCTAACAACTCAACATTCCCAGACACTTTTCTTGATACAGTCTCAAACCTCATAACATTATACTCAAACCTATCCATCCTTGGGGACCTAAACATTTGGTTTGACAAATCCAATATGCCCCATCCAAAAGCTATCACCACTGGTCTAGTAGCATTGAACCTACATCAGATTGTACACAGTCACACACACATCGCTGGACACTTCGTAGATGTCATTTTTGCAAAGCCTAAAATAGTTACCATTCATAGCATCACGCCAATCACATGGTCAGACCACCATTTGATAACTTTCCAACATAAAACAAAACAAAAGAACACACCCCAAAGCAACTTACATACATCCATCTTTCGACTATGGAGCAAACTACATTTTAAAGACAACTGACAGCCAAAACAGATCTAGATACAATCAATTCTGTTCCAAAACCTTATGAGTGGCTACAGGAAGCTTTTGATATCCTAATACTACTCAGAAAAACTAAACAGGACAATAGAAACCCAACACCTTGGAGAAACACAGAACTTAAAAAGATAAAGCAACAAATCAGAAGGTTGCAATGGACCTGGATCCAAACAAACAACATTCAAGACAAACCTTCAGCTACAGAAACTCAACAAAATATACAAATCATCAATCTAAAATTCTAGAAAAAGGTACTGGTCAAACAGAATTCTAAATGCTAAATCTGCAACCAAAGAATTTTATAAAAACCTCAATGAATTTCAAAAACCTAAATGCATGGAAGAAAGTCATCCCAATACTCAAGATTTCACAAACAAATTAGCAGCTCATTACACAACCAAGGCAGACACATTGAACTATTTAAACCAGAAGAAACCCACCAGCACCAACCCCTTTCCTAAAATCTCCTCCAAGACTATACCAACCCAGCCTTTGTGCTCCTTCAAACAAATATCACAAGGTGAATTTATGGATGTGGTCAAACCAAGCAGGCTTTCGGGTTGCCCTCTGGCCCTTGTCCACCACACATCTTCAAGAACATTCTTGTATCTATGTCTGCTGCCACACCTGTAAGAAGAATCATCAATAACTCTTTAACTACAGGAACTTTTCCTGAAGACCTGAAAAAGGCATACATACGTCCGTTATAAAAGAAAACAAACCTAGACCCACTGGACCCCAACAACTCCAGACCAATCACAAATGGAACTTTCCTGGACAAACTGATACAAAGAGCAGCATTTACCCAGATGTCACAATTATTTGAAACCAATTCCATACTTTCGGAACACCAAACTGGATTCTGCCCAGGAAGAGGCACTGAATTGGCCCTCATAGCAATCTGGGATGATCTTAAAGCACAGTTGACTGTAATGGAGTTGCTGCACTACTTCTCTTACATTTCTTGGCACCCTTTCATACTGTTGACCATGACACCCTAATTCAAAGACTTCACATAGCCAGCATAGAAGTGACTGCTCTCAACTGTATAACATTGTACCTTCAAAACAGAAGTAATACTATTTATTCTCCCCCTTCTCATCCAAACCCTTTATCACAAAAGCAGGAGTCCCCCAAGGATCAATCATCTCACCTTTGCTTTTCAACATCTACATCATGTCATTACAAGAATTGATAAATGATTTTCAACTCACATGCTACAACTATGCAAATGACACACAAATATTACTTAAATTGGAATGCCCCAAAGACAATGAAAACTCACAAATCTTCAGTTGCCTCTGAGCTGTTGATCAGAGGATGACTTGGAGCAATCTCAAACTAAATGCTTCCAAAACGGAAATACTCACATGTGGCGACTTGAAAAATTATAAACCACTGTGTGCCTGGCCTGATGATCTCAGACCAGCTCCTCAAGTATCCAAGAAAGATAAAAATCTTGGAATTACCATGGACTCCAAGTTAACAATGAATGCCCAAGTGGACAAATTAGCACAATCAAGCTTCATCACCTTGAGGACTCTATGTTGCACCCCCCTCCCCCCCCTCGGGTTTCCACTCAAGGTGCAGGCTACTTTCTCTCTTGTACTATCCAAACTGGATTATGCCAATGGCCTCTACCATGGATCATTTCTATCTATTATTTAAAAAAAACTACAACATATTCAGGAGTATGCTGCCAGGCCACTATTATGTGCAAAGCCACAAGCCCACATCTCCCCTGCCTTGAAAGTACTACACTGGTTACCCATTGCCAGACGATCCACCTTCAAGCTACTTTGTATCACCCACAAACCTGTACATGGAACAGGACCACTTTTTAGCAGAAACAAAATAAACATATACATTTAACAAAGAAACCTCCGCTCAAGACTGGCACCCCACCTTAGACCACCACCATACAAGAAAAAGACAATGTGTGTGCATTATAAACTGTGATGTTGATCCGCTAAATAAACCTTTTACCAGGTCCAATGGGCCCCATGTTCAATTTCAGTCTTTTCCATCCAATTATTCATTTTAGAATAATCCACTGTACCACTTCAAGTGAGAATCCTTAATCTCCTGGATCAATTCCTTCTTAAATAATCCACTATATCACTTCACATGAGAATCCTTAATGTCCTGGATCAATTGCAGTCCTTCTTTAACAAACTGAGAACTGTTTGTGGTTTTCCTACACTTATTTATGCCTTTCTCTTTGTGTTATCACTTGTGGTCTCTCACGAGTCCTCTAATCAACTGATTCATAAGTGGATTAACTTCAGGACGTTAATGTCACACATGAGACCAAGCAATCTAATTTAAAATTACACTTCATGAGTTGTCAAAATCATTTAAGAAGCTGTAACTTCCAAATGGGAACAAGTAACTCATTCATGTTTGTTATCTTTGGAATTGTAATGAAAAAACATAACATATGGTGAAGTTGAATTTTAAATTACAATTTTGGAAATGTTACTTTTAGAAAGTTGGCATTTTCCTGCCTTAGCCATTTGGTGCCTGCAGCCTGTCTCTGGTTCACATGGCTGGGTTTAATTAGAAGTTGGGCTTTGTGTATCCTTCCTAGATGGCCCCATACAATGGGGTGCTTGGGTGTGGCTAGATGGGCCATGACTGGTAGGGTGCGAAGGAAAAGCTGGGCACATTTCTGCTTACACTCATATATGCTGTGTCCCGCCTCCACACAAATGGCTGCATACCCTCTGTAGTTATTCTGGAGCCAGGGCAAGGATAACACAGAACCTGTCCACTTCAAAGGAGACCCTTTAGAAGCTTGTCCCCACTTCAAAGGCACAACTAAGTTTAAATATTAGACCTCAGACACCAACTCTTCAGTACATTTCTTGACCAGGGGATATTCTGTCAGAAAGAAGGACTGCTGTGCTGCTGAAAGGACTGCCACTCTGCTGGACTACTGCTCTGAAGGACAGCTGCCATGCTGTCCTGCTTCCTGATGCCCTCTTGCCCAGATGAGACAGAGTAGATCTGCATTTGTTGAGCCCAGGACCCCAGAGTGACTCCAAGGATTAGTTGGCTGGCCTCCTGACTTTAGCTCAGGAACATAAGGGTCCCATAACCTCAAGCCCAGGACCAGGACTCTGCCATCTGTGAGTCTACCCTGCCAAGTGGTGCCACAACAGTCCTTGACCCTTGCTGGTCTATCAACCTCTGTGGATCCAGTAGAACTGAAGAATCTCCTCTTCTCTGTGGTGCAACCCTGAGCAGAATCAAAGCATCAGCGCCGCTGCTTATATCTCCGCCATCACAAAGACCAGCATTGTATCACAGCCTGCTGTCAAGTCTAAACCATTGTAGCTTGTCACATCCTCAGTGCAGACCCTTGCATCCCTCATCGACGGTAGCCTCAACGACAACATAGGACACCATATTACAGCCTCCCAGCTCCTCAGAACTTTTATTTTGCCCTGACAGTGTGACACATCATCGATGCCCACTTTGCACTGCAAGCCCTCATCAATGGGATCCTTGACAACAATGCAGGACCTTGCATTGCAGCCTCATTGCATCTCAGAACCAACGCATCACTTCAACTGAGGGATACATCTTCGAAGCGGAACTTTGCAGCACTCTGCACATCAGAATTTAAGGTAGTCTGTTCAGCAGACCTAACTGGGTCCCTGTAGCCAGCCCGAGCTCCATCACAGTCGTCCTGAACTTGTGACTTTGTCCTGGTCTGGGGTGATCAGATATTTACAGTTATCGCTTTGTGCTTTTTGGCTCTATATTCACAGAAGTCTTAACTATGGTTCTACTGATTGGATTTCTGTAATTTTGGTGTTGTTTTATTGATTAAAAAATAACTCTATTTTTCTAACTTAAGATAATTTTTGTGTCGTGTTTTTCACCTAGTTACTGTTTACAGTGTTGCCTCTAAGTTAAGCCTGACTGCTTCGTGTCAACCTGTCAGAAGGTTGAGCACAGGTTATTTTAGTGTTGGCTTGTGCCTCACTCTGACAAAGACTATGGCTGTTGCTTGATGATGGCTCACACCGCAGGCAACCAACAACCCAATTTCTTACAGGAACAAAGGCAAATATGTGATTCCATAATCTTTAAAAAAAAATCCTGAACAGTGGTTCATTGCTGAACTATTAAGAATACATTCTGAGAGACGAATGCTGGCTTTTTGTATGGCCCAAAAAAGACTGAGAAGATATTTGAAGAATTTTATTCATTTCAGTTCCCCATTATTTCATAAGCAAAACAGGATATTGTCCATTTATTATTTAAGAGAATGCATTCTTGAACCACCTTTTTTAATGGGTGACTGCAGGTTTACTGTTTTTGGAGAGAAAGACCAAAACTTAGCTTATGAGGTTCACAAAACCACATGCCCGTGAATAGGTTCAATAGACCCTCATATCAAAATTGCAGTGTGTCTGTCATAAATATCACAAATATGAAATATTTGTTACTGACTACTTCTGATCTCCCTGTATATGTATTTAATGGTCTTTTATGATTGGTTTCAAATAGCACTTTCTAAGGTCAGCACACAAAGTGCAAAGCATTTAAAATGCCAGACATACCAGAACAACCAGAGATATCAACAACATTTTACATAGCTGGTCTGCCAGAAATAAAAGATTCGTGTTTAATCTCATTACTGCTGACCTAGGTTCATTAGGTTACAAGTTGTAAATGCCTTGTGTATTCTTTAGGGTAATCTGCATGCAGAGATAATTAGGGCCAAATTTAGAAGGCCCTAGCACCACTGGAGCATCATTTTTAGTGACGCTCCAGTGGCACTGTGCAGTGCACCACATCTGCAAGGTGGCAGTTAGCCACTTTTTGTGGCTTATCGCCACCTTCTAAATGTGGGCCCCTCTGACCCAGTTTTCTGTGTCAGAGGGACGTTCAGTGGGTGTTGCTGTAGGCGTTCCACCGCAACACCCATTGCTTTTGACGCTGCCCCAAACTTACAAGAAAGCATAAATACGTACTAGAGCCAAAAACTAATGCTAACACAGGAGTGGTGTTAGCATGGCACAACGAGGAGGAATATTTGTATTCGTCCTCGTTTTTTTTGCTTTTTCCATGTGTGCTGCATTTTTCAGCACACATAGAAAGAGCAAAAGGCCATGAATGTTTTTTTATGTGCAGAAAGGTGTCCCTTTCTGCACATTATCAATCATTCAAAAAATGACAAAGCATTCTGCAGCACACATAGATGCTAAACTGCGCTAACGCAGTTTAGCGTCAAAAAGTTTAGCGCCGGCTAACGCCATTCTGAAGCGCCATGCGGGCGCCGTATTTATTGAATGGCGTTAGCCGGCGCTAGCAGACCGGCGCTGCCTGGTGTGCGTGGAAAAAAACCACGTACACCAGGCAGCGCCGGCGTAGGGAAAAATGGCGTTAGGGCGTCTTAAAATGGGGCAAGTCAGGTTGACGCAAAAAAATCGCCTCCACCCGATTTGCGCCATTTTTAACGACGCCCAGACGGCATTTACATGACTCCTGTCTTAGTAAAGACAGGAGTCATGCCCCCTTGCCCAATGGCCATGCCCAGGGGACTTATGTCCCCTGGGCCTGGTCATTGGGCATTGTGGCATGTAGGGGGGCACAAATCAGGCCCCCCTATGCCAAAAAAAATTATAAAAAAAAAAAAAAATTATACTTACCTGAACTTACCTGAATGTCCCTGGGATGGGTCCCTCCATCCTTGGGTGTCCTCCTGGGGTGGGCAAGGGTGGCAGGGGGGGTCCCTGGGGGCATGGGAGGGCAGCTGTGGGCTCATTTTGAGCCCACAGGTCCCTTAACACCTGCCCTGACCCAGGCGTTAAAAAGAGGCGCAAATGCGGTTTTTTTTGCCCCGCCCACTCC
Organism: Pleurodeles waltl; assembly: GCF_031143425.1. Classification (NCBI taxonomy): domain Eukaryota; kingdom Metazoa; phylum Chordata; class Amphibia; order Caudata; family Salamandridae; genus Pleurodeles; species Pleurodeles waltl. Next base: position 454,932,797 of record NC_090451.1, read on the forward strand.
CGGGCGTGATTTTTGCCCGGGAGTATAAATATGACGCATTTGTGTCGCAGTCATTTTTTGGGACGGGAACGCCTACCTTGCATCTCATTAACGCAAGGAAGGCGTTCACGCAAAAAAATGACGCTCATTCCTCATACTTTGGCGCTAGACGCGTCTAACGCCAAAGTATAAATATGGCGTTAGTTTTGCGCTGAATTTGCGTCGAAAAAAAACGACGCAAATTTGGCGCAAACGGAGTATAAATATGGCCCATAGTGCTAAATCACCATTGTAGTTTGTTTATGTGCAGGACGGAACAATCACTCCCCTCAAAACTGTCCTGACACTGCTATTCTTTGGTGCAGCATTGCACTGCACCAGTTTCTTATAGCTCTGGTACTTAGGCCCTCATTACAACATTGGCGGTAAAAGCCGCTTACCGCCGTGCAGAAGACCGCCAATACACCGCTGCGGCCGCAGAATTCCGCCACAGCTATTATGACCCACTGCTCGGAATCAGCCGAAATTCAGACACCCACACAAGTCCGCCACACCAAAGGTCAGTGATAAACTGGCGAAAACAAAACTTCCACCGTCACGCCAACAGAAATACGCCCATGCTATCACGACCCACGAATCCACGCAGCGGTCTTTCAACCGCGGTATTCCATTGGCGGTACACACCGCCGCGCTCAAAATTCACACACATCTCCAAAACACCGCCACATTGGACAATTCAAAATACACACACCTGATACACATACAAACAGCACTCCCACACACCCAATTCAATATAAAACACACACCCACATCACCCACAAACCCCTACGACCAAAAATCAGAGACGAAGGCGACAGACAGAGAGCACAGCAATAGACAACCCCACCACACAGAGGCACACAACACCATCACCCACACAACATCCATGCACAAAACACCCCACATCACTACACATCACCACACTCATCAACATATACACCACCCCACACATCACCTATACCACCCCATGGCACACCAAAGACACCCCAGATTTTCGGAGGAGGAGCTCAGGGTTATGGTGGAGGAAATCGTATGGGTAGAGCCACAGCTATTTGGATCACAAGTGCAGCACACCTCTATAGCTAGGAAGATGGAGCTATGGCGAAGAATCGTGGGCAGGGTCAACGCAGTGGGACAGCACCCAAGAAATCAGGAGGACAACAGGAAGAGGTAGAACGACCTACGGGGGAAGGTGCGTTCAGTGGTCTCCAGGTACAACATCGCGATTCAGCGGACTGGCGGTGGACCCCCACCTCCTCCCCCACAACTAACAACAAGGGAGGAGCAGGTCTTGACCATTATGCATCCAGCGGGCCTCGGAGGAGTCGGTGGAGGAATGGACACTGGTAAGTAAAATCTCAACTATCATATCCCCCACCCTACCTACATGCTATCACACACCTCCACCCTAACCCCCTCCCCTATCACTCCAACTCCTCACTAATGTACTAATAACACAGACCACCCATCCCAACACCAAGCCCTGCATGACACAACAAAGCATGGACACCCATCACTATAGCATGCCCACTGCACATACCCATAACACCCCCGAACCATCATCACACAAGCCCCCACACAGGAATGCTTGCACTGGGGTACACGCACACCCACCCATTTCACACCATGGCACACACAGATGCAATAATCATGCTTTTATACCCCTGCAGGACCACTACCTAACGTCACCAGAAAGGAGGGTCCAGACATCTCCACTCCACCCACAGAAGAGGCCCACAGTGATGACAGCAGCTCTTGCCAACTGGATCCAGATGACCAGCCCGGACCATCGTGGGCCTCGGGACAGTTGGTTCCCCTTGCACAGGCACAGCCCAACACCGACCTTCCACCCTCTGGTAACACCAGCACAGCACCCACCCAGCGGGCCCATACCTCCGTCCCCAGGACACGTCAATCAGCTGTGTGTCCACCACTACAGGGAACCCAGGATAACCCACCACCCCAACAACAACAGGGACCTGGGGGCAGTGGTAGTGGACACACGGTCCATGGGACAGAGGCCCAGGAACACAGGGGAACTGGGAGGGCTGGTGTGCGACAGGGGGCAGACAGGCCAAGGGAACCCACTCTCCACGAGGCCCTCTCCTCCATCATGGGAGCATACCACCACTCCCAGGAGACGATGGCTACGGTCCTGGCCAAGTTTCAGGAGACCCAGCGCATGCAGGAGGAACAGTATTTGGGGTTCAGGGAGGAGCTCAGAACCATCAGCTCCGCCCTGGGCACCATCGTAGGGGTGCTGAAGGACATACAAAAGACCATGAGAGACACTGTGGCATTCCAAGGGGCCCCTAACACTAGCCTGGACGATGAACTGCCCACCACCTATGGCGCTAGTGGACAGGACGCCCCGCCACAGGACCACCACACCAGCACCCCACCCCCTGCAGACGGTGAACCACCCCGCAAGCGGTCCCTGAGATCCAGGAACAGGAAAGAGCAAGATGGCACGACCTCTGCCAGGAAATGAGACCACCCTGATTGTCCTCCCACTGTCCCACTTTGTTACCCTGTCCAGATTGGAACTGACCCATCTCCACTTCCTATGCCCATATGGGCAATGCACCTGTGAGAGTAATAGACTGGACTCTGCCATGGACATTCCTCCACCATCACCCATCACCATTTTGCCACCCCCTCCAATAATAAGCACTTCAATAAACACCCTTGAACCACAAAACAATCTGGAGTCAGTCTGTGATTTTGAAATTTTGTATTATCTATGACAATGCCAAAAAACGTTCGAAAATGTAATGTCAACATCACAAGCTCATGAAGGATGCAAGCAGATGACACACGTTGGTAACCACACCTGTGAAACCGTAATGGAAATGTATCACTCAGTTAGCAAATATTACTTCAAATTGACAGACAGGATAGAGGTAGAAGTGTGAAAGTAAATGTAACAGTAAAAAAAAAAAATCTCACCTGTGTGTCACTGGAAATATTGCTGTATGACAGGGTCCCTGTTGTCAATGTCTTCTTCCTCTGCTTCCTCCTCAACACTGTCCACAGGCTCCACAGCTGCCACAAGACCGTCATCTGGACCATCCTCCTGCAGAAAAGGCACCTGGCGTCGCAAAGCCAAGTTGTGAAGCATAGAGCAGGCGATGATGATCTGGCACACCTTCCTTGGTGAGTAGAATAGGGAACCACCTGTCATATGGAGGCACCTGAACCTGTCCTTCAGGAGGCCGAAGGCGCGTTCGATCACCCTCCTAGTCCTCCCATGGGCCTCATTGTAGCGTTCCTTTGCCCTGGTCCTGGGATTCCTCACTGGGGTCAATAGCCATGACAGGTTGGGGTAACCAGAGTCCCCTAATAGCCACACACGGTGCCTCTGGAGTTGGCAAATCACATAAGGTATGCTGCTATTCCGCAGGATGTAGGCGTCATGCACTGAGCCAGGGAACATAGCATTTACCTGCAAGATGTGCTGGTCGGCCAAACATACCATCTGTACATTCATGGAATGATAACTCTTCCGGTTCCTGTACACCTGTTCACTCCTGTGGGGGGGGGGGACCAAAGCCACATGAGTCCCATCAGTGGCACCTATGATGTTAGGGATATGTCCCAGGGCACAGAAGTCACCTTTAACTGTAGCCGAATCCTCCACCTGAGGGAAAATGATGTAGCTCCTCACGCGTTTCAGCAGGACAGACAACACTCTGGACAACACGTTGGAAAAGATAGGCTGGGACATCCCTGATGCCAAGGCCACTGTTGTTTGAAATGACCCACTTGCTAGGAAATGGAGCACTGATAGCATCTGCACTTGAGGGGGGATTCCTGTGGGATGGCGGATTGGTGACATCAAGTCTGGCTCCAATTGGGTACACAGTTCCTGGATTGTGGCACGGTCAAACCTGTAGGTGATGATTAAATGTCGCTCCTCCATTGTTAACAGGTCCACCAGCGGTCGGTACACCGGAGGATTCCGCCATCTCCTCACATGTCCCAGCTGACGGTGCCTAAGTAGGACAACAGCGACCACAGAGTCAACCAATTCTGAGGTATGTACCCACAGCTACACAGAACACGACACCAAATACAAAATTCTTCCTGCATGTGTGTTGAGTCTAGGCCTAGGTATGTGTGACGCAGTTGGAAATGAAGCCAAGTGGGCCCCTGAAATGGCGGCTGCCTGACCTCTAAACTGGGACAATGGGATGTGAGGTAACTGTGCTGGCATTGTACATCATCGCGGTAGGCGGTTGTAGACCGCTGCGCAATGCTGAATTGGTTAACATTGGACCCTATGGGCCCCAGGAGCCAATGATGAAGTGTGCCGGCGGTGATGATACGCACCGCCGCGGACGTCACTGCCTCGGATGTGACCGCCATTTTCTATCTGTTGAATCACTCGATACCTGATCTTCGACAGGAGAGGACCTACACTGCAAGTGCTGCTGTGACCTCAGTCTGGAAGAGACAATGGCTGGTGCGTCTGGGGAAAGGGCCCCTGCCTTCACTGCACAGGAGTTGGAGAAGCTCGTGGACGGGGACGTCCCCAGTACACGCTACGCTACGGTCCTCCAGACCAGCAGGTAAGTACACAGGGAGCACGTTGTATGGGCTATGCCTGGGTGGAGAGGGCTGGATGTCAGTAGGAAGAGGGCAGAGTTCTGCGAGCATGAAGAAGTGTGATTGCATGTGCCACATGGCAAGGGCAGGGATGTGGGCCACTCACTTCGATGGTGCTGTTGCTAATGACTTCTCTTCTTCCCCTGTACATGTCATGTAGGTCAGCGCGCTCCAGAAGAAGGATATTTGGCGTGCCATCGCCAAGGACGTCCGGACCCTGGGGGTCCACCAGAGACAGAGCAACCACTGCCGAAAAAGATGGGAGGACATTCGCCACTGGAGCAAGAAGACGGCGGAGGCTCAGCTGGGGATGGCCTCCCAAAGTGGGAGGGGTGCCCGTCGCACCATGACCCCCCTGATGTTCTGGATCCTGGCGGTGGCCTACCCTGAGTTGGATGTGGCGCATGAGGGCATCACAGCAGACACAAGGGGGTGAGTAAACTCACATTCTCATGACTCTGCGCGCAGTTGAGGGGTCTGGGTGGGGGAGGAGGGCTGTGGGTTTCCCTAGGCCAGGGCGAGTTCCGTAGGCTAGGCCCCTCCGGAATGCAGGCCATGTGCCACTCCACCCCACCTCTGTACAGTGCCAAGTACAGGTATACATGCCCCTGTGTCATCTATGTGGGCAGATGACACTCATAGCCATGTAGGCCATATCCCAGGAACTGCATCTATAGAGGCCAAGAGCACGGCGTAGTGCATTGGGCTGCTGTGTCAATATTGTCCGCCAAAGGTAGCGGTATGCCATGCACTCAAGCTGTTTTTCTTCTGTTTCCCCACCCCTTTTTGTGCTCTCCCTGTTCTTTTATGCATCAGCATCATCAGGCGGAGGTACAGTGGCACCGGAGCACGAGGGGGCTGCATCCCACATGGCCATGGAGGGCCACACCACGGACTCAGAATACACCAGTGGGATGGAGGGCGAGGGGAGCTTCACGTCGGTCACCGGATCAGCAACCAGCGACACGGACTCGTCCTCCGATGGGAGCTCCCTTGTGGTGGTGGCACCATCTGTGCCCCCCACTTCTACAGGTACAGCCCCCACCCCCCTACCAGCACCGCCCTCCCAGCAGCCCCTCAGCCTTCGCTCCGTGCCCGCTCATCCAGGAGGGTGGGCATCACCTTCGCCCCAGGCACCTCAGCCCCGGCCCCTGTCAACCCTGCTGCCCTCAGTGAGGAGGCCATTGACCTCCTCAGGTCACTCACTGTTGGGCAGTCTACCATTGTGAATGCCATCCAGGGTGTAGAAAGGGAGTTGCAACACACTAATGCATTCCTGGAGGGCATTCATTCTGGTCAAGCTGCCCATCATCGAACCCTGCAATCTCTGGCCTCAGCACTGATGGCAGCCATTGTTCCCGTCTCTAGCCTCCCCCCTCCAACTTCCTCTACCCAGACCCAATCCCCTGTACCCCAGCCTATCCCAAGCACACCATCAGACCAGCCTGCACACACGTCAACACACAAGGGCAGCTCAGGCAAACATAGGCACCACACATCCCACAGGCGCTAACACAAGCATCACCCACATACAGACACAGCAACATTCACTGCCTCCACTGTGTCCCCCTCCTTGTTGTCTTCCTCCTCCCTCCCAGTGTCGTCTACACTCTCACCTACATGCACTACCACTACAGCCACTAGGACTCGCACCAGAACACCCAGCACCACACCCCGCTCACCTGCACTCACCACCCCCACTACCATTTACACGTCCCCTGTGTCCTCTCCCAGTGTGTCTGTGACGCCCCCTCCCAAAGAACACAAACGCAGGCACCCACACACCCAACATCCATCCACCTCATGACAGCCTCCAGAACATGCACCTGCACCCAAATCATCTAAAGTTACACCTCCTACAACCACCTCCTCTTCCTCCACTCACAGACCCCCTCCAGCTACCCATCCCAGTGTTCGTCAGAAACTTTTCCTGAGCAACCTTGACCTCTGTCCCACCCACCCCCCTCCAATTCATAGGTCCCGTACTAGCACCTCAGCCAAAAAAAGTCCGGTACCAGTGGTGCGTGTTAGAGGTATGTGGAGTGCACCGGGCACCAGTGCAGCCAGTGTGACACGGAGCCAAAGCACTGCCAGTCCACCCCCTGTATAGCACCAGAAGTTGGACAGTGCCCGACGGGACAGGGGGAAGACTCCTGCCGGCAAATCCGCTCACAAGGGTCCCGGGGGGAGTGTCGGGTCAGCTGTGACTCCTTCCAAGTTGGTGAAGGGGCAGAAGAAGTCTCCAAAGTCTGGTAAGAGCAGCACGGCGGAGAAGGCCACCATCCTCCCCGCTGGCCAGGATGCCACTGCCAGCCCCATCGTCACTGGTCTGGAGACCACTGCCAGAGTCAGTGCCCTGGAGGGCAGCACTATCGTCACTGGTCCGGAGACCACTGCCAGAGTAAGTGCCCTCCAGAGTCAGTGCCCTGGAGGTCAGCACTATTGTCACTGGTCCGGAGACCACCGCCAGAGTCAGTGCCCTGGAGGGCAGCACTATCGTCACTTGTCCAGAGATCACCACCAGCGTCAGTGCCCTGGAGGGCCCCGGCAGCCACAGCCCCGCTGGGCACTGAGGGACCGTCATGCCACACACCGCTGCACAGGTCAGAGACAGCAAAGTCAAGCACCGCTGAACAGGGCAAGCACCGCTGAACAGGGCAAAGACCGCCATGGCAAGCACTGCTGAAAAGGGCAAGCACCGCTGAATAGGGCAAAGACCGCTGAACAGGGCAAGCACCGCTGAACCGGGCAAAGACCGCCATGGCAAGCACCACTGAACAGGGCAAGTACCGCTGAGCAGGGCAAAGACTGCCATGGCAAGCACCGCTGAACAGGGCAAAGACCGCCATGGCAAGCACCACTGTACAGGGCAAGCACTGCCAACTCAAGCATCGTTAGCCCATGTGCGGTTGGGACAGTGACAGAACTGGGACCGTCACTGGGAGCGTGATGCAGTCTGGGCACCAGTCCCCCTCCAGAACCAGTGGAGAACTGCATCCACTACCTGAATCCTTCACAGGATGAAGCACTCTGGGCACCAGTCCCCCTCCAGAACCAGTGGAGAACTGCATCCACTACCTGAATCCTTCACAGGATGAAGCACTCTGGGCACCAGTCCCCCTCCAGAACCAGTGGAGACTGTCATCCACTACCTCTGTCCTTAGCAGGATGAAGCACTCTGGGCACCAGTCCCCCTCCAGAACCAGTGGAGACTGTTATCCACTTGAGAGTCTGTGGCTTTGCACTCCCCAGGATGGTACAGTGGGCAAACCACCCACTGGAGAGACTTGAGAGACTGTGGCTTTGCACTCCCCAGGATAAAGCAGTGGGCAAACCACCCACTGGAGAGACTTGAGAGACTGTGGCTTTGCACTCCCCAGGATAAAGCAGTGGGCAAACCACCCATTGGAGAGACTTGAGAGACTGTGGCTTTGCACTCCCCAGGATACATCAATGGGCATGGAGCCCCGTCGTGGATCTGGCGTGGTGCTGTCATCCGGCTGTGGTGCCCCCTTCCCTTCCCCCTGAGGTGCCTGTTGTATTTCTATCTGATGTCCCTGCAGTGTTCTCTCCGTTTGTGGACAGGTATCGTGTGTGGGCCTCGCCCATGCATTGTGGGCCCAGTGGTCCACGGACATTGAATTGTGCATACCTACACTACTAATCCTGATGTATATATTTGGAATGTGTATATATTTCTGTATATATGAGCTTACTGTATTTTGATACATTACAATGGTTGTACTGATTTCCTTTTGTCTTTGCATTCTTCCGGGTGGGTTGGGGGTTGTTAGTGTGATGTTGGGAAATGCATTGGTGTGTGTGTTGTAGTGTGCGAGGGTCGGGTTGGGGTGGGGGTGTTGCGTGTGTGTGTCCCTGACTTTTGCCTCCCCTATGTCGTAGGTGCAGTACTCACCGTTGTTTCGGCGCCGCCGTTGCTGTTGTTCGTAGAGGAGCAGGAAGACAAGCGCAGGGAGTATTTGGAGTTCCAGCTCCATGGTGCCCTCCTTCCTCGTGGAGTGTGTTAAGGTGAGCGTTTTCCCATTGCAAAAGCTGTTTCCGCCATGTTTTTACCCACGGTGAATCCGCCCTGGAAAAGGTGGCGGATTGGTGGGTTGTAATAGTGTGGGTGGTACATTGTCCTCCGCCTGTCTGTTGGCAGTGACCGCCGCGCTGCTTGTCTGTACCGCCATGGCGGTCGGAGTGTTAAAGTGGCTGTCTATGTTGGCGGTTTCCGCCACGGTCATAATTCCCTTTTTTTTTCCAGCGGCCTGTTTGCGGTATTACCGCAGCTTTAACACCGTCCGCCAGGGTGGTAATGACCCCCTTAGTCTTTTATAGTCTTTACAGGTTTATATCTTTCACTATCAATCATCTCACAGTGGCTAAGCTGACAAGACAGCATGGAAGGAAGTTCCAAAAGACACAGGAAATTCAATTTGAACATTGAGTGGAGGTACTACTTCATGATCCTCTTAAATGCACTCTATTAATGCTACCTAATCTATTCAGGAACTAAGGTCCATATTTATACTTTTTTTGTCCCGCATTTGCGTCATTGTTTGACGCAAAAGCGGCACAAAGTTACAAAATATAATTGTATTTTGTAAGTTTGCACCGCTTCTGCATCAAAAAGTGACACAAATGCAGCGGAAAAAAAGTATAAATATGGGCCTATCCTACTAAGCAATGGGTTAGGGATAATCCGCAGTCTTGATGTTAGATGTGTGTGAGGTTCTACAAAGCCAATCAAAGTGATTCCTATTAGGTATATTGTTTATGGATGTGGGGTACTTGGCTTAGCTTGGAAGAGGAAAAAAAGCCTCCTGTGAGAAGATAGCATGCGTATCATGTGTTACAACACCAACACAATTTTATATTTCTGCAAACAAATTAATGAAAAAGAGATAAACTTAATTATTAAAATAAACACAAAGCAGTAACACAAAATATAGAGAGAATGAGCTTTAAAATTAATGCTAGTCAATGTGTTGCAGTACCTAGCAGATTTCTATACCACACAACATTGGCTCAATAAGGACAAGGAACTTGCAATCCTCCCCACTTCTACTGGTAAAGAAGCAAGCTTGAAGAGGAATTGGGCACTCATCCCATCCAAATCATTACCTTTGGTGGCACTCTTTACTTCTGTATACCGAGCAGTCCTGCAGTGTTCTCATTCTTTGCATCAAATGCTCTTCTTAGTACAGCCGCTAAAATGTAGACCGGCGGGTCGCATCTTTTCTCTTAATAGCCATCCATCAATCAGATGGGAACCTTTTGAGTAGCAATGTCATCTTCCCTACTTCTGTACCACGGGCCTCATTTACAAGGCCCTAGCATCACACTGCACCATCAGAGTATAATTTTTTTATATGTTGATGTTCCAGTGGCACAGTGTCAGCCCATATTTACCAGGCCACACAAAGCTACCTTGCTTGGCTTTTTATGGCCTTGTAAATATGAACCCTTTTCACAAATAAAACTGTGTAAAAGGGGTGTTCAATTGGTGTTGCTTGGGGTGTTCCCACTCAACACCCATTTGTCATGCACATCTAATTACTCCACATATTACATTATTGATGACACCTTCGGTGGCATCTTGATATTATCACTGCAACATTTGCACTAACTTATTGCTGAGAAAACTGTGCATGGTATGGGCGTGAGTTATAGTTACCTTAGGGCTTGAGGTACAATTACTTGAGTTAACCATAACTATAACTGCTGAATTTCAATGGTTTTGTGCGAGTAAATTCAGAACCTAACTATAAAGTCTCTGTAACCTTTGGATTTTTCATTGAATATATACAATAATACTTACACTATTACACATTTAAATATTAATACGTTCTTACCTATATACTCACAAAATGATGAGTAGTAATGATTTTGTGATAACATATGTGGTAATGACTTGTGGTAAAGGTATGCATGGCATTGACAGGCATGTGTGGTAATGTCATGCACTGTAAAGGTATATTTGTGGTAACATCATGAGTGGTAAAGGCATTAGCATGGTAAACATTTTGTTATAAAAGTAAATAGTTCTGACTGTGTTGTAAAGGATGATTCCGCAAGAGGGCACATGTAAATGTTAAGCAATGATGAAAAAATATTTGACCCTGGGACAAAACAGAGCTCAGAGTCACCCCAAAATTAGGTCACTGCACATATGGCTTCTATCTTTGAGGAAGTATTTGAGACAATTCAATAGTATGCCTGATATCAGGATCAGCTGATGTCTTGCTACAAGGTGGCCATGATGGAATGATCAGTAATATAATATCAAATGATATGAATAGGTCTAGAACTAGCGACCACATGTAACATTAGTTAAAGTGATCACCAATTAGCAATGGTTTGTGAATCACCATTTGGTAATCACTATGAATAATATACTAAAGTTATATCAGGCTCTTATTTTCTAATTAGTGATTTGTAGTGGGTCAAAAATAGACCTACCTTATGAATATTAATGAGGATTTTCACAATTTGTGACCTATTAGGATTCACTGCTATCACAAGGTTGGTGGCCTGCTGGGGTTTAGCAGACCACCATGTGTGTGAATGTTGTAATGATAAAGCAATCTTTTTTTCTTTGAAATGCAGCCCATTTTCCTTAACCCCTTTGCTGCCAGGCCTTTTCCCCCTCAGGTGCCAAGCCTTTTTTTTGGCTATTTGGGGTACTTCGGGCTTAGACCCTCAAAACATTTTGTCCACATAAGCTACCCAAGCCAAATTGGCGCCATTGTTTTTTAACATCGTAGGGGTTCTAAAGGTAAACTGAGTTTGTGGGTTTCCCAGGAGGAGACCAAGAAATTAGCCAAAGTACAGCTAAAATGTAGTTGTTTTCAACAAAATGGGAAACAAGTGCTGCAGAAGAAAGCATGTGTTTTTTCTCCTGAAAATGTCATGAACAAAGGGGTTGTGGTGCTAAATTTACCGTCTTCCCAGACTTCAGGAACAGGCAGACTTGAATCAGAAAACCTCATTTTTCAACACAATTTTAGCATTTTACTGGGACATACCCTGTTTTTACTATTTTACGTGCTTTCAGCCTCCTTCCAGTTACTGACAGAAATAGTCGTGAAACCAATGCTGGATCCAAGACAGCTAAACATTTCTGAAAAGTAGACAAAATTCTGTATTACGAAAGGGATCATTTGTGTAGATCCTCCAAGAAGGTAACACCTAAAATAAAAAAATATTGAAATTGAGGTGATAAAAGAGCCATTCTGTCCACATTTTCTTCTATAAATTTTTCCAGCTATGGTAGACTTTTAAAAGCAATATACTGTTATGTCTGCTGGACTCTTCTTGTTGTGGGGATATGTAGGCCTTGTAGGTTCATCAAGAACTCAAGTTACCCAGAGCCAATAAATGAGTTGCACCTTGCAAAGGGTTTTCATTGTATACCGTGCATACAGCAATTCATTTGGTGAAATGTAAAGAGTGAAAAATAGGTATCAAGGAAACCTTTGCATTTTCAAAATGGGCACAAGATAAGGTGTTGAGAAGCAGGGGTACTTTGCACACCTCTATCTTCCGGGAGTCTCCATACTAGCATGTGAATTACAGACCATTTCTCAAATAGACTTATTTTTTACACACTGTCTTACATTTGGAAGGAAAAAATGTAGAGGGAGGCAAGGGGCAATAACACTTGTTCTTCTTTTCTGTATTCTCCAAGTCTCCCGATATAAATGGCACCTCACTTGTGTGGGTAGGCCTAGTGCATACAACAGGAAATGCAACATAGACATGTCACATTTCTACATAAAATTCTGACATGTTTTTTGGGAAGCTGTGGATTTTGGCCTCTAGCTCAGCCACCACCTAGGGAAACATAGCAAACCTGTGCATTTTTCTTAAACTAGACACCTAGGGAAATCCAGGATGGGTTGAATTTGGGGCTCTCACTGGTTTCTGTTACTCAGAATCCTTTGCAAACCCTAAAACTTTGATAAAAAGTACCTTTCCCTCATATTTCGGTGCTGCAAAATTCTGGAATCTGAGAGGAGCCACAAACTTCCTTATACCTAGCATTCCCCCACGTCTCCAGATAAAAATGGTACCTCACTTGTTTTGGTAGGCCTAGTGCCTGCGACAGGAAATGCTCCAAAACACAAAATGGACACATCAAATTTTTACATTGAAAACTGACGTATCTTTGGAAAATGCATAGCTGTGGATTTTGGTCTCTTTCTCAGCCGGTACCTAGGAAAACCTACTAAACCTGAGCATTTAAAAAAATTAGACAACTAGGGGAACCCAGAATGGGGTAACTTGAGGCACTCTCATCAAGTTGTGTTACCCAGAATCCTTGGCAAACCTCAAAATTTTGGGAAACACAGATTTTTCCTCACATTTTGGTGATAGAAAGTTTTGGAATCGGAGGGGAGCTACAAATTTCCTTCCACCCAGTTTTCGCCCAAATCCCCAAATAAAAATGGTACCTCACTTGTGTGGTTAGGCCTAGTACCCACAACAGGAAATGCCCCAAAACACAACATGGACACATCAAATGTTTCTTATGAAAACTGATCTGTTTTTAGCAAAGTGTCTAGCTGTGGATTTTGCCCTCTACCTCATCCGGCACCTAAGAAAACCTAGCAAACCTGGACATTTCTGAAAACTAGACACCTAGGGGAAACCAGGATGGGGTAACTTGTGGCACTCTCACCAGGTCCTCTTACCCAGAATCCTTTGCAAGCCTCAAAACACCTTTTCCTCACATTTTGGTGCTGAAAAGTTCTGTAATCCGAGGGTAACCACAAACTTCCTTGTACCCAGCATACAAAGCGTTGGTCTAATGCCTGCAATAGGAAATGCTCCAAAACACTACATGGACAAAATGATCAATCACCAAACTACTCGTTTTTACAGCGAGGCACCTGCGTTTTTGGTCCTGGGCTCAGCAGCCATCTAGGGAAACCTACCAAACGTAGACATTTCTGAAAACTAGAGAGGAGAGGGAGTCTAGGGAGGTGAGACTTGTGTGGATCCCCCAGTGTTTTCTTACCCAGAATCCTCAGCAAACCTAAAATTTAGCTAAAAAATCACATTTTACCCACATTTCTGCATGGTATCATTGCACAGCACAAAGTTCCACACACCCAACATTCCCCCAGTCTCTCAATAAAAATTATACCTCACTTGTACAGGTGGGTAAAGTGCCTGTGACAGGGAAGAGCCAAAAACATGTCGAAATTTAGGGGGAACCAAATCAGGACCAATAGGGCGTTTTGAAAAAAAAACATTTTTAGGCTGACAAGTAGGGCAGAATTATTATCGGTATAGATGCAACAATGCTGGGTGGTAGGAATTTTGTGGATTCCTGCATATTTCGGAAGGTTCCATCACTAAAATGTGTGATTTCAAACAAAGTTAGAGGTTTGCAGGGCATTGTGGGTAAGAAAATGGTGCAGGTGTATATGAAGCATACCACACTGGACACACCCAGACCTTTATATTTCAGATGTGTCTAGATCTCGTAGACTTTTCTAGATGGAAGCGTCCCAAAGTCTAAAAAGTGCAGCCCTCACCATTCTAAGTGGGACGATTTTGATAGTTAGCCAAGCTCTCGTGGTCCAAATGTAAAATCAAAACCTAAAATAATCAAATGTCCTCTTGCTTGCCATTGGGATAAGGTATTTTAGTGTGCAGGGGAGAACTGAAAGACTGTTACCCCTTCAGTTGGGATGGGGGCATAAACATACTCGTTGGTAGCCACCACCCCACTATTTTTTTTATTTGTATTCCCTGGCATCTAGTAGGCTTTCTGCACCCCCGGGGAGTGGATCTGGAGTAATTGTCCCATCTGCCCACCGGTGGGCAGAACAACTTTGTCCTCATTTATTTGTGGTGGGATATGGCCATACCCCATCCAATTTAATATATATATATATATATATATATATATATATATATATATATATTTCCTGCTATCTAGTTGGCTTTCTGCCCCCCTGGCGGCAGATGGGCGTAACAAAAATAGGCTAATCTGCCTGAAAGGGGGGACAGAAATAGCCAACAGTAATGTGCCCCCATGGGGAGCGACCCTTGCTCAAGGGGCTGCCCTCTCAAATAATAATAACTAAATAAAAGTAGGCTGATCTGCCCCCAAAGGGGGCAGAAATGTCCAAACATAAAATTGCCCCCAGGGAAGCGACGCTTGCCTAAGGGGTCGCTCCCCTTGCGCGAAATTGGTGCCAAAAAATAATCCCTGGTGTCCAGTGATATCTGCCCCACTTGCGGGCAGATTGGACTAATAAAAATAGGCTGATCTGCCCCCAAGGTGGGCAGGAATGGCCTAAAATAAAATTGCCCCCTGGAGAGCGACCCTTGCCTGAGGGTTTGCTCCCCATCTGTAAAAAATAAAAAGATCCCTGGTGCCTAGTGATTTCTGCCCCCAAGGGGGGCAGACCAGCCTAATTAAAATAGGCTGATCCGCCCCCAAGGGGGCAGAAATGACCTAAAATAAATTTGCCCCCCAGGGCCCTTTCCTAAGGGGTCTCTCCAGTTGCATGAAATTGCTGTTAAAAAAATCCATGGTGTCCAGTGGTTTCTACCTCCCTTGGGGCAGATTGGACTAATAGAAATGGGCCAATCTGCCCCCAAAGGGGGTAAAAATGGCCTAAAATAAATGTGCCCTCAAGGGGAGCTACCCTTGCCTAAGCGATAACCCTTCCACCCCTACCCAGGGGAGGGGGTTGGATGCAAACAGGCGAGCTCTAGCACTCCCCCTGTGGGCCGGGTGCAGGATGTAATGGTTATGTCCTCAGTCCAGCAGCACTGCAGCAGAGGATGTAACCGTTACGTCCAGGGCACCCAAGGAGTTAGAGGAAAATGGGATGCATATATATAAAAAAAATGAAAGATTACAATTTAATTTTTTAAGAGTAGACAACAGTCTGTGGGCCCCAGTGCTCTAAAAAAAAAGATATTGCACCATAGTGCAAGGATGACTGCGTTGAGGGGGATATTATTTTTGTGCAGGATGGAACACCTTCAAACCAAAAAATTAGGAGAAATGAAAGCATTTCTCCTCATTGCGCTGTGCTAACACCACACTTGGGGTGGCATTAGATTTTGGCGTTACCTCAGTTTTACGAAAACTGCACACCAATTGCATACCCCTTCCACACAAAGTGCTCCGGTGGCAGTAGGGCTCTTAAATATGCCCCTATGTGTTGCTTAACTAGCAGCCAGTGAAAATTCTTATGCAGCTGGGATACTGATGAGGACTTTTATTTAGTAGGCGGACCATCATGTTTTGCATAACTTGCAACCACTGCATCAGATAGTCAGGGAGGCACAAGTACAGTTCATTGGGTAATCTAGCCTAGAAATAATCAAGGCTCTGACTACTGTATGTGCCTCAAATTAGAGAAGGTTCAGAAATGTCCTCAGCATGCAACAAATGCAGAAGCATGACTTGCCCACAGCCAACATCTGACAGCAAAACAAGAGTTGAGAATCAAACAATATGCCCAGATTTCTGGCTATTGCCTTTGGAGGGAGTGGTGGGAGAACATTGTGAGGCCTGGCTCCTGCCCATCCTTGGAGGGGATACTGGCCAAACAGTAGAATCTTCATTTTATATGGATTGTACTGCGGTTTACTGACCTTGAACCAGTCAAGCAGTGCAACCATGCATTGTGCAAAGGCATATTTAGCCACAGTGGAATTCCTGTCATATGCAACTAAAATCTGCATTCATCCACATATGAGGTGATTTTTCTACCAAAGGACTCCATCAGAGATGCCAGTGGAATCATATATATGTTAAATAGTTGAGACTTGGTGAAGAACCCTGCGGCACCCCCTACTTCAGCCTTTTACCTCCCTAGTCAAATAGCTTCATCCAGACCGTCTGCTCAAGTGACTCAAGGAAGGAACCCATCCACTCAAGGCTGAACCTCTAACTCCCAGATGTTCCAGCCTGCATGGCATGATAATATGAGCTACAGTATCAAATGCAGCAAAGAGATCTATAATCAATAAGGCAACATTAAGGCCAGAGTCAAAATTGAACCTGTTCTAAAAGAGTTGTTTCTGTGGTATGGCGAGGTCTAAACCCCAATTGGGAAGGATGTAGCAGGTTGTTCTTAGACAGGAAATGTATAAGTTGTTGATTCATCTCTTTTTCTAAGACCTTAGAGACCACTGGAAGCAAAAAGACTGGTCAAAATTTTGCCATTAACTCAGGGTCTTCATTTCCATTTTGGAGCAGAAGAATCACATTAGCCCTTTTCCAGTCATCAGGCAATGTGCCAGAGTAAAGACATAAGAGGAGAAACTCTTGATATAGCGGTGCAATGATGTCTTAGATGGACCTCAAGATATGAGGTGGCATAGGGTCAAATGGCGATCAAATGGGGAACCTTACTTACAATTTGCAAAGACAGGTGTCACTGTCTCCAAAGATGGGATACAAAAAGACAACAGTTTGGCATCTGCTGAAGGGCCTGCAAAATCTCTCTTCCCCATCCTAAATGCTGGCCTATTCCTTTCTGAAAGATTAGCCTGAATTTTGAAGATTTTATTCTCAAAAAAGTCACTAATTTAGAGCAAAGGGACTGGCTAGGCTCCAATGTGGGGGATGTAGTTTTAGAATCCGTGAAGCTAGCCACAATTTTAAAAATCTCCTTCCCATTGTTATATGCTTCCTTGATACACAGAGGATTCTTATAATAGTTTTCAACACTAGTGTATAAGAAACCTTGTCACCTTCCAAGTAATGACTATGGCAGATTCTTTTTCGTTATTCACATGCAGCTCTCTCCTGCACCATCTCCTGAATATAGCAACATGCTGAATGTCTAGTTTTAATATTGTATGGTGCTTTAAGGAGAGATACAGCATAAGCCACTCTCCAAAGCTAAGACCTAATAGCTGCATCACCCTTCAGGACTGAGTCTGGAATTACAAGTTTAGAGTCAGTCCAAGCCTTCCTAAGGCCATCAGCTGGGACCTTACTCCAGCTCCCTATTTCGTTCAAAGGAGAAAACGGGTCTGTTCCTTCTGACTATCCAAGTACCAAGAGAATAGGAGCTGAAAATGGTCCAACCATGGCACAGGGTGGGATGTTTCAACTTTTATCACAAGGTTAAAAAAAGTTGTCAATGGCAGGGCCCTCTCTGTGTGTCAGGCCACAACAAGTTTTACTTAAATTAAAAGAGGCCAAGGATTCCACTAATCGAGCAGTCAACAAACCTTCCAGTTCATCCAAGTGGACATAGAAGTCTCCAAGAATTGCAGAATTAGTATAAGCAATGCATTTTGGAGCAAAGCTTGAATGAGTCAGGTTACAAAGGTTCCCGGGTAATCTTGTGGCCAATACACTAGCTCTCCTCCGAAGGAGTGCTGTCTGTCCAATGCAGAACCAAATCCCTAGACATCTGGTACCTGCAGTTTATCTATGTTAAATGCTTTACATTGATACTCTCCGTAATAGATGATGGTGACTCCACCCTCTCTTTTTCCTACTCTGTCTGGATGGACCCCCACATAAGTTTCTGGAATGGTGAACTGCAAATCTGGGCATGAATTTTCATTCAGCCATGTTTCTTTCATAAAGAGAGCTTCTAAATTGTCATTCTTTAATACATTGAAGATATCCTGAGTGTGTTTCTGGCAGGGATCTAACATTAATCAGGGCTGCCCTGAATTTGCCTTGGTTCCTTCAGGTTCCCACTCTTTGCTCCATGGTTTAGGGGTTGAAAACTGTAATTTCACTTTCTACAAAAAGAAGGACCATCATGTTCTGGCAGAAACACCAGCAATCCTCTGAACTCCCCCCACCCAAAGGTCTTCAAATCCAAATCACTATATACCTTCCTTACAAGGCCCCCATATGATGATCTGGCATAGTGGCTGGCACTGGCCGCAATCAGGACATGGACGGGCATAGACAGGCTTTCCTTCAGTGTGCCCTTGGTGTGTAAACAGCACATCCATGCTACAGCCATAGTAATTTAGGAGGGAAGACTCCTCCTGCTCCTTTTTTCAGACCCTTGGAGCAAGCCCACTACAAAATGGAGTTGCTCCATGCCCAAACCCACACCCCATACAATGTGCGTCCAATCGTCCCTAGTCTTAACCCAGCCAAAAGTGCATAAGGGTGGGGGCACTGCTAAAAAGATAATGTAGAGTAAAACAAAAAAAAAAACAATTCAAGTATACCCAATAAAAACATTTAGGGGGTCATTCTGACCCTGGCGGTCCAAGACCGCCAGGGCCACGAATGACGGAAGCACCGCCAACAGGCTGGCGGTGCTTCCAAGCCCATTCTGACCGCGGCGGTAAAGCCGCAGTCAGAAAACCAGGGCCGGCGTTTTCCCACCGTTTTAGCCCCGGGTGGGCGAATCCGCCGGGGCAGCGCTGCAAGCAGCACTGCCCTGGGGATTCTGACCCCCTTACCGCCAGCCTGTTTCTGGCGGTTTTCACCTCCAGGAAGAGGCTGGCGGTAAGGGGTGTCCGGGGGCCCCTGGGGGCCCTTGCACTGCCCATGCCACTGGCATGGGCAGTGCAGGGGCCACCTAATAGGGCCCCATGAAGCTTTTCACTGTCTGCCTAGCAGACAGTGAAAAGCGCGACGGGTGCAACTGCACCCGTCGCACCGCCGCAACACCGCCGGCTCCATTCGGAGCCGGCTCCTGTGTTGCGGCCCCCATTCCCGCTGGGCCAGCCGGCGCTAACTTGGCTAGCGCCCGCCGGCCCAGCAGGAATGTCGGAATGCCGGCAGCGGTCTTTTGGCCGCATGGCGGCCGATTGGCGGTTCCCGTCTGGCGGGCGGCGGTAGAGTTGGAATGAGGGCCTTAATGTTAAAAAATCTCAGCAACATTCATTTAACATTTATGTGCAAAAATAGCAATCAAATCACAATCTTACATTAGCAGCATCGAAATTTGATTAGCAAATAAAAGGGAAATCAAAAATTGCTTGTGTCCCCTCCCAAAATCTTTCTCCCTCAACAAAATTAGCCGTATAACACCAACAGAAGGTTTCTGCTATGCTGATACTTTCCTATATTTCCTGAGACTTACCAAGGACATCCCTTGAGCTTAGTTTAGGGTACTTAGATTAAATTAGTTTCTCCAATTATTAGGTAAGAGGACCACAAATTGTAAACTGATCATCAGATTTTGTTTCTCATCTTTGGTATTGCTTCAACTGAACTTCTTATATGCCTTATGCTTGTTCTCATTCAATGTTTTCACTTCACCTTTGGTGATTCTTTATTTATATAGCATTTTTTTTTAGATTCATTTATATCAGTTTGGCTTTAAATTTGTAGTAATTCTTTGAACTTTTTCCTCCGCCTCCTGGATATAATGTGTGACCAAATATGTTACACTGTTAATTGATTGGAAGCATTTGTTTAACTCTCCTTTACCCGTCAAGTACTCCATAAAAGGGTCAGTCAGGAGAAGAGAAACAAGTATATGGGCCGGAGCATCAACAGCAGCCACAGTCAGATGGCTGCCTTTTGAGTAGATTTGCTGCCACTTGAGCAGGTTTTTGACTTGAGTGGAAGCAAAACCAACTTGAAGGGCCACATGCTCTTGCACAACACAAGGTACATGATGCTTTGACAACCAGCACTAAATTACAACATGAGCAGCACAAGCTACATATTTTCCACTCAGTGGAATTGAATTGAATCTCATGGAGATTCTCTGTAGCTCTGCGGAATTCCGTAGAGTGAAACCCCGCTCTTCCGCCTACCACTAATCAATATGCTGACCTGAGGATGATACAGCATGCCATTTTCCTCAAAATAACTAGGTAGTAGGCTGCAAAACAAGTTACCAAGTACTTTTGCCAAAGATGAAGTAGAGAGATGAGGCTGTAGATTTTTTCTTCAGTTACTGAAAGTATAGGATTTCTCAATAGTTGTTTTACAATTGTATGTTTACCAGACCTATGCAACTATAGCTTTTTTCAAGCCACAACCAAATTTAGTGAAAAACACATCAGGTGTGATATAAGTGTTTTAGCCTTTTAGCAAGAAATCTAGAAAGCCTAAGTGGTAGATCTTAGATGAAGTCTCAAGCATTTTTAAATGGCCATAAGGACAAGTTAGTCCATTGAGGTCTAAAGTATATCACCAGTAGAAGGATTGGGATTATTAATATTATTTTTCATTGACAATCTCATCCTGCAATTTGTTAATTTACTTTTGTAGGAAGACAATCACTTTGTACATAGATATTGAGATGGATCAAGTCAGAGAGAACAGCCTGGGGAAGCTCATTACCTATACTGAACACCTCTTTGGCAAGATTTGGCAAATTTCTATTTCTTTTATAGAAATATTTCCTTTTTTACTAATGTAATCATCTCTTCATACTTTCTATCTTGCTCAGTGTACATTCTTTTGGCATTTCATTTTATTAATTAGACTTTTTGTTATTAATTGGTGGCTACAGGAGACACATTGTCTAGTAGATTGGTTAGGCTTTTGTTGAGAGTGTCAACATTGTTCACAGTGATGTGGTTAAAGAATAAATAGTCAAATCCACTAGATGGACTGCTTTGTGTGGATTCCGAAATAGTGAAATGGAGATCAAATGTTTCCATGGTGGATTTTAATTGATTGGTGCATCCTGTTTTTGGTTCCACAATATATTAAGTTCACCTAGGAATATTTGAGATCTATTGTCTAGGGCGTGGGCTCCAATTGCATCAATCAGCTTGTTGGTAAAGAGTACAGAGTACAAGATGAAATGGTAAATCAATAAAAAGGTCAACCTATTATTGTTAACGTTGCACTTGAAGAAGAGAATATCTGAGTTGTCAGCGTCAGGTTTAAGGAGGAGTTGCTCAACCATAATTATTAGTGATTTGGTAGCACTGACTGCTACCCAACTTCTTAGCATATTCATGTGATTTGGTCTGTATATAATGCAATGAAAATACAAAACAGTGATGGATGGAATGCTTAAATTAATCTCAGCCCCTGGTAATTACTCAGGGCTACTACGCAGTCCATTGACCTATTTTTAATGATCTTGGGGGTTATTACAACTTTGGAGGAGGTGTTAATCCGTCCCAAAAGTGACGGTAAAGTGACGGATATACCACCAGTCATATTACGAGTCCATTCTATCCTATGGAACTCGTAATGCGGCTGGTGGTATATCTGTCACTTTACCGTCACTTTTGGGACGGATTAACACCTCCACCAAAGTTGTAATAACCCCCTTTATGATTTGCTGCTTTCTCATTTTTATTTTAGTTTGGTATTGTTTAACCAATAACTTTGTGCTCCATCGGGGAGATATCAGGGGATAGTGGTGTTTCTGGACCCCGGTTTGTGGTTTTATTCCCCCATCCCTTCTACCTTGCAATCGCCTAAGCACAGCAGCAGCAGCAAATTTGCTGACCATGCCCACTCAGCCACGCCCCCTGGATTCAGCAGGCTAGTTCTGTTGCCATGATTGTGTGTCCACGCAGTAGACGTGTGGAAAGTGCACCAAAGGCAAGACCCTCTGTGTCACTCCACGCCCAGACTGTACCATGCGCCAGAAACCCTGGTCTGACACTTACTCGAGAGATGTTCTCTTATCCTTCAATTAAGCAATTGTTTGTTTTAATTTGACTCAATCTACTTTCACGTGTACTAACGACAAATTCAGATGTCCTATTGCCCATACATGACTCTAATTTTAAAAGGCCTTTTACTCAGAGGAGTACCCCAAATATCATTCCTACAAGGTAAATTGTCTTATGTTAAATGTCAAGTCACTCATCCAACACAAATATGAAATGCTTGACTTCCTCGATTTGCACAGACCCGATCTTGAGTTTTTGACTCAAACGTGGGCCAACCAAACCTTGGCTCCTGACATAATAGACTTACTGCTCCCATGCTATTTCATACAGAGATTAGACAGGGAAGAGAAATGTGGAGGTGAGTTGGTTATTTTGTATAAAGACCCTCTTAGAGTTACCATCAATCCCGTTGTTACTGCTCACTCCCAAACTCTTCAATTTGGCTGCAAACTTGACAACAATAAATCACTGTATGGAGTGCAACTTTGCAGACCCCTGGCCCTAAAAATAGGTTTATGGTCTCCCATGTGGACTTGAATGTAGCATGCAATTGAGGAATCTTTCAGCCCTGGAGATTT
Source organism: Pleurodeles waltl (assembly GCF_031143425.1). Classification (NCBI taxonomy): domain Eukaryota; kingdom Metazoa; phylum Chordata; class Amphibia; order Caudata; family Salamandridae; genus Pleurodeles; species Pleurodeles waltl. Next base: position 454,955,566 of record NC_090451.1, read on the forward strand.
TAATTTTTATTTGGACTCCCAAGACAATAGAGAGATAACTATTCTAACTGAAGATTTAAGAGCGTGATGGTAATTTTTCTAATTGCGTAGGTCTTAAGCTAGATGATTTTATTCATGTAGGCTGGTCAAATCATAGTGTAATTTGAAACCAGCTAAGTATCATAGACCCAGGAACGCCCTGGAAACTCGGGTTAGCCTGCAGAAAAAAATTTCAATTGTCAGACCTGGCCAACACCCTTGAGTGTTCTAAGCCAATTTTGTCTGGTGACATAAATCAAGTGGTAGCTAATAATACCAATTGGATAATGGAAGTAATTAACCAGAAGATTCCAGACAAAAATATTAACCAAGTCCGTGCAGGCGTCAGCCCCTGGCTGACGCCTGCACTACCTCCCTGGTGCGGGTCATGACCAGTGGCAAACACCAGTGAGGGGATTAAAAATCTTCGGGAGATCTTCTGTGTCTCCCCCTACCCCCCACCCACCCCTTCATCACAGCACACTGCAAGGCATGCTGACTTCACTATCTGTTTTCCCTACCGGAGCAGGAAGCAGATGATGTTCGGGAAGGCCTGGTTTGAGAGGTGACATTCTCCCCTTTCAAATAAGGCCTTCCTGAATGTGTTTCCTGGCCCTCGATCGCAGTGAGACACCAAGGATTTCACTTGGAGGGGTTGGCCCCCTTGGAAAACTGGATTTCTTTTTTAAAGGTGTGTTTATCCCTCGTGGGGGTGTGATTGTGCCCGATTGCGCCCCCCCTGGGATGTAAAAAAAGCAATAAAAAAAATTAAATTGACAGGTGGTCGCCTCAAGGAAACCATACAGCTGTTAAAAAATATATAGATCTATGTACACATATATAGATCTATATATAGATATAATCTATGTAGATATATCTATATATAGATATGTATATACATAGATATGTCTCTATATATATATATAGATAGAGAGAAAGACATCACTTTTGTCAACGTGTGTGGTTTCCCTGGGGGCTGCGATCTGCCCCCATGGAAACCACACCCACATATAAAAGTGATCTCTCTCTCTCTCTCTCTCTCTATATATATATATATATATATATATATATATATATATATATATATTGGCAACCAGTTCTCTTGCAGTTGCAGCTTGCATCTTGAAAGCAATGCACATACTTCAACTGACGCGTTTCAACTGTAGCTCTTAGGCAGTAATAAAAAAGTTAAGTAACTGTTGTGATTATGTTTCTGCTAGAAAAGGATCTGACATTTGCCTAGTGGCAGTTTTGATGCCAAAACGTAGTGCTGAAGGTTTATATGACTACTGCAAGGATCAAAATTGTGTTATATGTGAATAGCTGAGTGGATTAGTAAAGCCAGCCATTACCTGCGCTACAATACAAGTGAAATGTATGCGCGAGGGGGGCTATGGAGAGATGAAATGCACTTTTGCTGGGTGGTAGTGAGGGAATTGGAGGAGGAGATAATGGGAGCGGGAGAACCATTAATAATTGTTGGACTGGGAGCTAGAGGCAGTAAAGACTGTGACGATTTGTATGTGACAAGGTGAAGTAATAGGGCCTTTTTTGTTTTTTTGAGTGTCTTGAGAAAACATGCTGATTGAGGGAAGAAGCAGAGGTAAGGAGACCTCTACTGTTGCAGGTATCACACACACACCCACCAGCAATTTTGTGTCTGTCTACCTAGGCTAGTGTTTTAGAACGACAGTTTAGCCAGTAGCAGAGATGGCATCCCATCGGATGAAAGCTGCTCAAGCCCTAACTCGGGTTATAGAGGACAGCTCTGACGTAGGATCGGAGACTGAGACAGCAGATACTGAGACAGCATCTGAAGGATAGGACAATGGCGCAGACTCTGGGAGTGATTTTTCAGTTGGAGGAGTCCCATTCCATAACTCCTCTTCCAGTGATTATGATGGAGGTGATGAAGACAGTCCTGCTGTCCCTTTGCAAGAACAGTCTATGCAGCGGTTTAGCCCAGCCCAGAGAGCAGGTACATGTGGCAGCAAGCACAGAAAGAGTGCTCTCTTGGGAGCTCCCCAATTAGGTTCAGCTCTAAATTCCACCACCCAAATCGTATTGTGGCGACATCAAAATTATCTATAACAAAACAACCTGGTTTCGTGAGGAAGGTACCTGCGTTTTTGGTCCTGGGCTCGGCGGACATATAGGGAAACCTACCAAACCCAGACATTTCTGGAAACTAGACATCCGGGGGGGTCCACATAGGTGTGACTTGTGTGGATTCCCCAAAGTTTTCTTACCCAGAATACCCTGCAAAGCTGAAATGTTTTTCTAGCATTTCTGTCATACAAACTACAGGAATATGCTGGAATCCACAAATTACTACCACCCAGTGTTTCCTCACCTGTCCTGATAACATTTCTACCCCACTTGAGTGCCTGTACCTAGTGCCTGCATCAGGAATGGATCACCCCAGGGCCAACAGTTGCCCTCATGTAAGGACTAACACTGAATGTTGTGTGATCTATTCCTGACACAGGCAATAGGGCTACTAACACAAGCGAGGTACCATTTTTATCTGGAGGCTTGGGGGAATAGTAGCTGGAAGGACATTTGTGGCTCCTCTCAGATTCCAGATCTTTCCGTCACCAAAATGGGAGAAAATTTGTTTTTTTTTGCCAAAGTTTGAGGTTTGCAAAGGATTTTGGGTAACAGAACCTGGTGAGAGCCCCACAAGTCAACCCATTCTGAATTTCCCTAGATGTCTAGTTTCTAAAAATGTATAGGTTTGCTAAATTTCCCTAGGTGCTGACAGAGTTAGAGGCCAAAGACCACAACTAGGCACTTTTGAAAAAAACGGTTAGTTTTCTTTGGGAAAATGTGATTGTCCACGTTGTGTTTTGGAGCATTACCTGTCACGGGCACTAGGCCTACCCACATAAGTGAGGTACCATTTTCATCAGGAGACTTGGGGGAATGCTGGGTGGAAGAAAGTTTGTGGCTACTCCTAGATTCCAGAACCTTGCAGCACCGAAAGCTGAGGAAAAAGTTAATTTTTGCCAAATGTTGAGGTTTGTAAAGGATTCTGAATAACAGAACCTTGTGAGAGCCCCACAAGACACCCCATTCTACATTCCCCTAAATGTCTAGTTTAAATTGCTAGGTTTCCCTAGGTGCTGACTGAGCTAGAGGCCAAAATCCACAGCTAGGCACTTTCCAAAAAAACACATCCGTTTTCATTGGAAAAATGTGATGTGTCCACGTTGTGTTTTGGGGCATTTCCCGTTGCGGCACTAGGCTTACCCAGACAAGTGAGGTACCATTTCTATTGGGAGACTTGGTGGAATGCTGGGTGGCAGGAAGTTTGTGGCTCCTCTAAAATTCCAGAACTTTGCAGCACCGAAATGTGATGGAAAAGTGTTTTATTTGCCAAATTTAGAGGTTTGCAAATGATTATGGGTAACAGAACATGGTGAGAGCCACACAAGTCACCCCATCCTGGATTACCCTAGGTTTCTAGTTTTCAAAAATGCACAGAATCGGTAGGTTTCCCTAGGTGCTGGCTGAGCTAGAGGCCAAAGACAACAGCTAGGCACTTTCCAAAAAACACTTCAGATTTCCATGTAAAAATGTGATGTGTCCATGTTGCATTTCCTGTCACTGGCAGTAGTCCTACCTTCACAAGTGAGATACCATTCTTATCGGGAGACTTGGGGGAATACAAAATAGCAGAGCAAATGTTATTGTCCCTTGTCTTTCTCTAAATTTTTTCTTCCAAATCAAAGACAGTGTGTAAAAAAAAGTCTATTTGAGAAATGCCCTGTAATTCACATGCTAGTATGGGGACCCCTGAATTCAGAGATGTGAAAATAACCACAGCTTCTCAACACCTTATCTTGTGCCCATTTTGGTAGTACAAAGGTTTCCTTGATACCTATTTTTCAGTATTTATATTTCACCAAATGAATTGCTGTGTACCCGGTATACAATGAAAACCCATTTCAAGGTGCAGCTCATTTATTGGCTCTGGGTACTTAGTGTTCTTGATGAACCTACAAGCCCTATATATACCCACAACCAGAAGAGTCAAGCAGACATAACAGTATATTGTTTTCAAAAATATACCATAGCTAGAAAAAGTTATAGAAAAAAACGTGGCTGCAAATAGCTCTTTTGTTCAGCTCAATTTCAATATATTTTAGTTTTAGCTGTTACTTTCTCTAGGAAAACCTTGAAGGATCCATTCAAATGACCACAATCAGAATTCAGAATTTTGTCTAGTTTTCAGAAATGTTTAGCTGTCCAGGATCGAGCAGGAGGCTGAAAGCACAAAAATAGTAAAAATGGGGTATCTCCCAGTAAAATGCCAAAATTGTGTTGAAAAATTTGGTTTTCTGATTCAAGTCTGCCTGTTCCTGAAAGCTGGGAAGAAGCTGATTTTACCACCACAAACACTTTTTTTATGCCATTTGCAAGGAAGAAACTGCATGCTTTCTTCAGTGGCCCTTTTTCCAAATTTTATGAACAAATTGAAATTTTACCTGTATTTTGGTTAATTTCTTGGCCTTCTCCAGGGGAACCAAAAACTCTGGGTACCTTTAGAATATCTAGGATGTTAGAAAAAAAGGACGCAAATTTGGTGTGGATAGCTTATGTGAACAAAATGTTATGAAGGCCTAAACACAAACTACCCCAAATAGCCAAAAAAAGGACTCCGCACAGGGGGAGGGAAGGCCCAGCAGCTAAGGGGTTAAGCCTAATAATAAATGCTCTGACATCCATTGGTTTACTCAGGCATTTAAAGAGACAAAAATGAAAGAATCTGGAGAATTAATAATGCTTTAGAGGGAAACAAATATAAACATCTAAAAAATGGAAAATAAGGGAAAAATCTAGATACTTCTGGGAAAAGATTCTGCTTTAAATTTCCCACCAGAATTGTTTCAGACAGTCTGGTTGCTCTCTTCTCTTCCAGTGGACCTGACTTCTTCCTTTACTCAACATCATTGTGACAGCCTTGCTGATTTCTTTATAAATAGATTTGAGACAGTTTACTCTCAACTCAACAATTGCAAGGGCGATGAAGCAGCTCGGGCTACGGATGTGCTACCCGGCCCCCCTTACCATCTTTCTGAATTCCTTCTATTTACACCTGATCGGCTGTTAGAGCTTTTATCTTTAACAAAACCAGAGTCTCCAAGTGACCTCTGCCCTGTGAGTGTGTTTCACAAGATGGGTTATACCATTGATCCTTCACTATTAATCTTGCTTAACAACATTTCAAAAAATTGAATTTTTCCTACGGAGTGAAAGAGAGCTCTCATCCTCCCTCTACTCAAGAAACTCATTCTAGACTCTTAAGGTATAAACTACTGGACTGTCTCCTGGCTTTCTCGGATAGCGAAAGTTCTGGAGCAGCATTTAAATATCTTCCTCTCAGACTATTTGGATCAAAATGAGATCTTGGATGCCTCGAAATTCGGTTTTCCAAAAGCCCACAGTAGAGAGTGAGCACGGATGGCTGTCACCGAGGAAGTATGAGATATCCTCAACAGAGGCAGGTCTTTTTGGACCTGTCCATAGCTTTTGATACAGTGAACCATCCTACCTTGTAACACTGGCTAGAGGAGATTGGCATCCAGGGTGTTGCCTTGGATTTGCTTAGCTCATTCTTGGAGGGTAAGGTACAAACAGTCTCAATGAGTGATTTCACATCCAAGCTCTTTTCAATTCCCTGTGGTGTCCCTCAGGGATCCTTGCTGAGTCCTGCTCGGTTTAATATTTACCTGAAACCTCTGCTGAACCTGATAAGATCTTTTGGGTTCAACGCAATTTCTAATGGTAACCAAATTGTGGTATCCATTTTCAATTGGCTCTCCGCTACAGAAAATGTATGTCTTCTATAGTGGCCTGGATAAGCTTACACTGTCTGAAACTTAGCTCAGACAAAACTGAAGTGCTTCTTTTCGGGGGGACATGACTTTCTGGAACTTCAGTGTGTGGCCACTATCTCCTGGGTCTACCCCTATTCCTGTACCTAAGGTACGGAACCAGGGGAATTTATTTGACCCTTATCTGTGCTTCTCTGAACAGGCAAATCACCTGACATCCTCCTGCTTCTTTATCTTTAAAATGATTTTCAAAATCCTCCCATTCATACCTCAAAATATGCAGAAAACAATACTCACCTCCCTAGTGCATTCTAACTTAGACTACTGCAATGCTGTATGCAACCGGACCCAGGTAGGGGCCCTAAACAAACTTCAGAAACTTCAAAATGTGCTGTCTGCATCTTATTGAACCTCCAAAAATGTGACTCTTTCTCCAAAGTGATGATGGACCTTCACTGCCTCCCTAAAAAATCACTTTGCATTGCTCATAAATCTCAGTTCCTTTTGGACCCTCCCACAATAAAAGACTGAGGGGCATATTTATACTCTGTTTGCGCCGGAATAGCGTTTTTTTTTTTACGCAATTCCGACGCAAAACTAACTCCATATTTATACTTTGGCGTTAGACTCGTCTAGCGCCAAAGTCCATGGAGTTTGCGTAATTTTTTAGCGTGGACACCTACTTTCCGTTAATGAGAAGCAAGGTAGGCGTTCCCGTCTAAAAAATTGACTCCGAGGCATGTGCACCGTATTTACACTCCCAGGCAAAATTCACGCCCGGGAGTGGGCGGGTCAAAAAAAATGACGTACGGCCGCTTTTGCGCCGTTTTTTAGCGCCTGGAAAAGGCAGGCGTTAAGGGACCTGTGGGCTCGGAAGGAGCCCAGAGGTGCCCTCCCATGCCCCCAGGGACACCCCCTGTCACCCTTGCCCACCCCAGGAGGACACCCAAGGCTTGAGGGACCCATCCCAGGGACATTAAGGTAAGTTCAGGTAAGTATTATTATTATTTTTTTTTGGGTGGCATAGGGGGGCCTGATTTGTGCCCCCCTACATGCCACTATGCCCAATGACCATGCCCAGGGGACAGAAGTCCCCTGGGCATGGCCATTGGGCAAGGGGGCATGACTCCTGTCTTTGCTAAGAAAGGAGTCATTTCAATGGGGGTTGGGAGTCGAAAAAAATGGCGCAAATCGGGTTGAGGCGAAAAATTTGCCTCAGTCTGACTTGCCCCATTTTTTGACGCCCAAGCTCCATATCCCCCTACGCCGGCGCTGCCTGGTGTACGTCGTTTTTTTCAACGCACACCAGGCAGCGCCGGCGGCTAACGCCGGCTAACGTCATTGATTAAATACGGCGCCCGCATGGCGCTTCAGAATGGCGTTAGCCGGCGCAAATTGTTTTGACGCAAAACTGCGTTAGCGCAGTTTTGCGTCAAAAAGTATAAATATGGCCCTGAATTTTATGATAGAACCCTCACACAAAACTTTGCTCCCATACTGCCAAGAAACTCATTGTTCCTACAATTTTGAAAGCATCTTGGGGTCGGGTGGTGGGAGTTTCTCCTGCAGTATTTGGAATCAGACGCTTTGCCACCTCAGAAATCAGTCCACCTTTCTGATTTTCAGGAAATAGTTGAAAACCTGGCTTTTCTTTTTACCGCTGTAATTTTCCTTGCCAATTGTATATCACCTCTTTTGTTGTCAGCACTGAGGTGCTTTTGGGCAGTTGTGTGCTTTATAAATAGCAAATCAAACCAAAGTCAAATAATTGTTCTTTTGCCAACAATGCCACAACAGATTAGATAAGGGCACAGCAGATTAGACAATGACACATTCATTGTTGATACTTCTTCAATAGAAACAGAGAACAAATAACTAAAGACTGTTTTTGGCCTAAAAATTGGGCCTATTTAGTCAGGTGCAGTTTGGTTTCAGTGGCACAATGAGCATGGAACCCACATCGTCAAATACCTATCCCACTAAGGGCATCATCATTAAAATACCGTGACTGAGATTAATTAAAGTACTCCATCCATTGCCTTGTTGTTGTTGCACTAGATATCGGAGGGTACCTAATGTGGGACTGGTTATCACTGTCACTTAGGACTCAATCTACACCCTACTGATGAACCCGAAATAGGATAAAACTGATCTGAGAATGCTTGTGACCCCTCCTGAAGGGGGCTTTGCCTGGCAGTTTGAGACAGACTATACGCAAGAAGAGCAGGGTTGGTACTGATTTACATAAGATTGGTCTTTGTCGAGAGTGGCGTAGTGGGCAAAAAGTGATACAGCAGGATGCACCCTGGGTAATCGCCAGTGGCTATGATTAAGTCAAGCATTCCATCCATCAGCTTGTTGTTGTTGTTGCACTTATTGTTGTAGTATATTACAGGCTGAACTAATTAATCAAAAATTGAGTTATTGTGATGAGCAGGCCAGGATTCTGACATACTTAGCACATCTAAATCAAGTCCATCAAAAAGATCCCTTATTAGGTGGCAGTATGGTACTGCTGAACAGACATTGTCTAACCCAATGCATATACTTTTCTTTAATTTTCTTTATTAGGCAATAGGCAAAGCAAAACGGATGTAGGGAAGCTCCTTGTTCTACAGTTTTTTCAACAAGTTTTATGTTAACCAGTCAACCTACTTAGAAGTGGAAAGGGTTTATGTATAGTGGATTTCCGAAAACTGCTAATGGTTTATTTAGACAGAATAAAAGATCTTTGAGAAACCAAAAAATATATATATATGTGTGTGTGTGTGGGTGTGTCTTTATTTTATCGATAGTCTAGTAAACAACTTATTAGTAGACAATGTTGGTAGCTATTTGAAAAAAAACTCCCTTTACAGGGTTGTACAAAGTAGCCACCTAGACATCTGTTTATACGTTTCTGATGCACCCACGGCTTTTTGCCCCATGCAATGGTTTGAGCAACAACCAGTACTATTTTCAAACAAAAGACCCATAAAACTGTTCAAGAATATTTTAAAACATGACTTTAGACAATTATTTCAGAGTCATTATCAAATTAATGTAATGTTTGTATTTTTATCAAATTACTAACCATCAGTGTCCACGAGATCTGGCATTTACAGCCAGAGGATAATTCCCCAAAAAGTGTTAGGGTAATCTGTCTTCACATCTTAAGGGAAGTTGGTTTATCCATGTAAATTAGCTGGAGTGTTAATGTTGAACATTTCCTTTTGATTAAGATGATCGTTTGAATATTCACTGTAATAGCAAAACTATAGGGCATCCCAATGAGTATATCCGAAATGGCAGTCAGCCTGTTTTTTTTGTTGTTTTTTTTCAATTCAGTTTGAATCCAACACGTGGTACTGATAATGCAGTGATAACTTTCTGAAACATCTATAATGGGACTATTAGGTTCATTACTCAAGTCAGGTGTTCATGCATTGTATTGCTTCACTAATCTCATGCATAAGGATTATTTAGTTAAGAAGATTTTGACTTTCATGTTAGGGCCTATTTAGAATATAGTGGTTGCGATACTCTGTCAAAATGTGACAAACATTCTACCCAGACTGTAAGTGATGTAGGCTATAATGCACTTGTATTTCAATAGAGGGGACATCAGACACTTTTGTGATGGACTAACCCATTCGCTAAACTCTGAATAAGACCCTTAGTCTAGCAGCCCAATCTTGAAAAGCAAATGATATAGCTCTCATTGTGAAGCTTCATTTTTAAAATGTAACACTTTGTAAAACTCCTTAACAGTCTGGTTGTAGTTTGGCATGTGTAGATGGGTCCTTCAGAAATCTCTTGTTTACCACCTGCTGCAATTTAGGATTATGGGCATTTGATGGATGAAAGTCCATGAACCGTCCACCTCCCCACCCTCACTCTCTTTCCTCTGTCAATGGGGGTCTACCTTAAATATGATGAATTGTGCGAGGGAAGGCCAGTACTGTACCCACTGTATTTAGAGAATACTTTTTGTTGATGGAGGCATTGCAATTCATCCTCCAGAACTGTCTTGGAGGAAAAGGAACATGCATAGATAAACCCTGGCAACAACAATCATAAAAACTACTATAACAAGATGTTACTGCTACTCTATGGCCTGGGGCTCAATCTGGCAGTGGTAGATTAACATCAGCGCATTGCTCAACAAAATAGACGGTAAGTATGGCTCTTTGAAAAATTTAAGTGCAGTATCTTAGCTATCAACTTCACTTAACTTATCATTTAAGTAGACCAAACCATATTGAACACCAATTTACCATATCTCTCTGTCTGTCAACATTTATCACACCACATACCCATTTTAAACACTAACCTAGTAGATTTTCACTACACCCCCACACCTCATCAGGAAATAAATGCACATATTTAACACATCTACATGGTCACACAAACATATGATGCTAACATTAAGCTGTTTTTAATGCTTAAACCAATACATGTATTCTAACACTAACTAACATTTGGAGACTTTAACATAAATCATCCAACTATTCCGAAGCACCAACCTAGTAGAATTTTACTACACCCTCAACCTTCATCAGTAAATTAATGTACATATTCAACACATCTACATGGTTACACAAACATTTAATGCTAACACTAAGCTGTTTAATGCCTAAAACAATAAATGTATACTAACACAAATTAACATTTGGAGAGTTCCACATAAATTGATTAATTATACAGAATATAACTCTCACCCCCCTTTACCCACTTACCCCATACTCTACAATCATATGATGCAACCATGAACCCTAAATACATATGTTCATGCTATACATTACAGGTTACACATTCTGTGCTCATCTGTGTTTCATGGCAGAAGCTGTTGGTCTGACCTACCGCAGCCCACCCTGCAGTGCCCTGCTTAGCACTGCCCTGCTTAGCACTGCCCTGCTTTAGCTCTTGCCCAGCTTCAGCCAAATGGTCAACCCTGGCAAAAGCCAGAGGTGTGGAGGAGCCTAATCCACGCTCATGGCTCAAACAGTGGTGGCAGGTGCATGATTGAAAGGATGGAGAAGGCAATAAGCAGGCAAAAGGCAAGCAGGAAAATCAGTAAGCAGGGAGACAGCCTTGAATTCAGAGGTATGCATGGCCCTAGGGGTTATTCAGTGCTGCAGCAGAAGTGGTCAGGTGCACACATACCCCTGGTGGGGAAGGGTTGATTGCTGCCTCCTCTGTCACTGGTGCATTGATGTTTCTTCAATGTGTTATCTTGCATGTTGTGACCCCAGGAAGCTAGGAATGTAAATTGGGCAGGAGGAAGTCAGTGGTTTCTCGCTCAAACTGGATGTAGACAGTAAGCAACCCCCCACCGAAGGTGACCCCAGTGAGACTTTCAGTAAGCAATTAAAAATCCACTTATATTTTCATCATTCACAAGCTGCCTGTGCACAGAGCACCTGTTTGGAAGCAGCTATCATCTGCAACCATTGGCTACTTAAATCAGAGTTGCCTCAAGGACTACTAATCATAACAAATCACAGTTCAAAAGCCCACACTTCTGTAGCAACTGTTGCCACTGTGGCTGTCTGCAACAGAGTAGAAGGGTAGCTGACAGTCAGCTGCCTGCCACCATTTTCAAACATTACTTTCAGTGCTCATGGGAGGAAAGCACACTATGGAATCTGGGTGGTGGTGGTTCATCATAGCCTTGCAATATATAATATGAGCAGGCAGAAGACGTACAGCGCCAGATCACAGAAAAGTAAAGTGCACCACAAGGGAAAATGGTCACTCTGGATCTAATTGTAATGCATAGATTTAGAAACACAAGTATGTGAGGAAACATCCAGCACTCAGTGCTGCTACATGCATCACCACAGGCCAATCAAGGACCAATGTCTAAGTCATATTGATTGAGTTAGGGCTGTTAATCAGTATCAGAAGGCAATGAAAGCATCCCATGCAGATGCAGGCAGTACTGGACAATGCATCACAGTTAAAAACAAAAGGGGGAGGGTAAAAACACTAACCATCACTACCAACATCATTCAGAGGAGCTAAGTCTCACCAACAAAGTTACATCTAACCGTATTACAGTGATTAAACTAGATAACTTCAAAAGTTCATTATGGGGACAAAGCTAAGCACAAGATTGGAAACAGCACTCCGGAGGAAACAGTGTCACCTTTAAAACAAAGTTTCATCCACCTGTCACGAAAAATAAATTCACATTCCTCATCTGATCTGTCTCCACAGCTCCCGATATAAGACCCAATTTTGAAACCTATTGAGAGATCCATTCTTTACACAATACTGTGAAAGTCAGCGATTTGTCAGCCACAACCGATCCTAAGTGTCAATTCAACCAGTGGCAGGAAACAGCCAAATTATTTGAACTGAATATAGCAGCCTCACCTCAACACTGTTGTAAAATAGAAGTTCGAGTTGATCTGATGCAAGCAATGGCCTTAGTAGTATCAAATTAGACAACAAAGTTATAACTATGTCATTCTCAATCAGCATTCTAGAATCTAAACCTCAGGCACTGTGTATAGGCTGATTATGCTTGACAGTGAGAAATTTTAGTCTCTTACGCATCTGCTATAAACACTGATTGATGTCCTGTGTTGGAAATGGCACTTTCTGAAGGGTGATCCCCAGATTTTTTGTCTTTCTCCGCCTCGTTTTCTGACCCTGCTTTTCTTGATTTTAGGACTTTGGGCACTTTACCACTGTTAACCAGTGCTAAACTGCATGTGCTTTCGCCTTAAAACATGGTAACATTGGTGTGTCCACAATTGGCATATTTAGTTTACTTTTAGGTCCCTAGTAAAGTTCACCATATGTGCTTAGGGCCCGTAAACTAAGTGCTACTAGTGGGCCTCCAGCACTGATTGTGTCACCCACTATAGTATCCTTTTAATCATGTCTCAGGCCTGCCACTGCAGATCTTGTGTGTGCAGTTTTCAACAGTAATTTCAACTTGGCAAGGAAAACCACTTGCCAGGCCCCCAACCCTTCCATTTTCTTATATATAGGTCACCCCTAAGGACGACATTAGTTAGCCCCAAGCACAGGGTGCAGTGTATTTAAAACATTGGACATGTACTTTTAAGTTTAACATTCCCTGGTATTTAAAAGCTGCTAAATTCATTTTTCACAACTCCAGGGCCTATCTCTCCCATAAGTTAACATTGGGGTCACCCTGAAGCATCCTTTAAGTGAAACTTTCAATTGAGAAAATATAGAAGAATGGAGTTTGGTGTCTCTGGACTCACAATTTAAAATCACAATTTATAGTGAAGTTGGATTTTTGATTGTAAGCTGGCATGTTCATACTTTAACCATTCTGTACCTCTGCCTACCTCTGAATACACATCAAGGTAGATGACAGCTGGGTGTTGTGCATTCCCTCTAGACAGCCATACATATAGGGAGCTGGGGTGTCACATTGGCATCCTGATGGCCCATCACCAGGTTGATGGGTCATTAACCCACTTGATGGGGGTGGTGATTAGCACTGCCTCCCACCTGAATTGTGCTGTGCCTCTCACCACACAAAGGGGTGCATAATCTCCTGTAGTTTGTTTGGAGCCAGGGAAGGTAGGTCAGAGACCTTGAGATCTTTGTGAAGTCTTCCCCACTTCAAAGGTAGATTTGGGTCTAAGTACTGGACCCCAAAACCCACCAAATCAGAACTCTATTAAACCCAAAGATATTCTGCCAGGAAGAAGGACTGCTGTGCTGCCAGGAAGGAATGCCAATCTGCACCTATCTTTATCAGGTGAAGTTACCAAAAGCATCTAGCAGGCAAGAGCCTTCCTTGGGCAAAAATATTGAATTTTCCCTACACTGAGCTTTCCTGCCAAACTTCAGTGACTTCACTGAACCTCTCCTGATGACTATCCGGCCTGGCTTCATGGACCCTTCTTGGCAACAGCCTGCCGCTGTGCCCTGCTGAAGAATTTTGATTTCTATTTCAGAGACTAAGGGCCTCATTAAGAGGTTGGCGGGCTGACCATTGGCCCAACAGCCCAGTGGTGAGTAGACCACGCAGAGCTGGCATCTCCTCCTCCCCCGAGCTGATTACAAAGTTTCCACTGGGCTGATCACGACTCCGACCCCCCACCCAAAGGTCTTCAAATCCAAATCACTATATACCTTCCTTACAAGGCCCCCATATGATGAATTGGCATAGTGGCTGGCACTGGCCACAATCAGGACATGGACGGGCATAGACAGGCTTTCCTTCAGTGTGCCCTTGGTGTGTAAACAGCACATCCATGCTACAGCCATAGTAATTTAGGAGGGAAGACTCCTCCTGCTCCTTTTTTCAGACCCTTGGAGCAAGCCCACTACAAAATGGAGTTGCTCCATGCCCAAACCCACACCCCATGCAATGTGCGTCCAATCGTCCCTAGTCTTAACCCAGCCAAAAGTGCATAAGGGTGGGGGCACTGCTAAAAAGATAATGTAGAGTAAAACAAAAACAAAAAACAATTCAAGTATACCCAATAAAAACATTTAGGGGGTCATTCTGACCCTGGCGGTCCAAGACCGCCAGGGCCACGAATGACGGAAGCACCGCCAACAGGCTGGCGGTGCTTCCAAGCCCATTCTGACCACGGCGGTAAAGCCACAGTCAGAAAACCGGGGCCGGCGTTTTCCCGCCGTTTTAGCCCCGGGTGGGCGAATCCGCCGGGGCAGCGCTGCAAGCAGCACTGCCCTGGGGATTCTGACCCCCTTACCGCCAGCCTGTTTCTGGCGGTTTTCACCGCCAGGAAGAGGCTGGCGGTAAGGGGTGTCCGGGGGCCCCTGGGGGCCCTTGCACTGCCCATGCCTCTGGCATGGGCAGTGCAGGGGCCCCTTAACAGGGCCCCATGAAGCTTTTCACTGTCTGCCTAGCAGACAGTGAAAAGCGCGACGGGTGCAACTGAACCCGTCGCACCGCCGCAACACCGCCGGCTCCATTCGGAGCCGGCTCCTGTGTTGCGGCCCCCATTCCCGCTGGGCCAGCCGGCGCTAACTTGGCTAGCGCCCGCCGGCCCAGCAGGAATGTCGGAATGCCGGCAGCGGTCTTTTGGCCGCATGGCGGCCGATTGGCGGTTCACGTCTGGCGGGCGGCGGTAGAGTTGGAATGAGGGCCTTAATGTTAAAAAATCTCAGCAACATTCATTTAACATTTATGTGCAAAAATAGCAATCAAATCACAATCTTACATTAGCAGCATCGAAATTTGATTAGCAAATAAAAGGGAAAACAAAAATTGCTTGTGTCCCCTCCCAAAATCTTTCTCCCTCAACAAAATTAGCCGTATAACACCAACAGAAGGTTTCTGCTATGCTGATACTTTCCTATATTTCCTGAGACTTACCAAGGACATCCCTTGAGCTTAGTTTAGGGTACTTAGATTAAATTAGTTTCTCCAATTATTAGGTAAGAGGACCACAAATTGTAAACTGATCATCAGATTTTGTTTCTCATCTTTGGTATTGCTTCAACTGAACTTCTTATATGCCTTATGCTTGTTCTCATTCAATGTTTTCACTTCACCTTTGGTGATTCTTTATTTATATAGCATTTTTTTTAGATTCATTTATATCAGTTTGGCTTTAAATTTGTAGTAATTCTTTGAACTTTTTCCTCCGCCTCCTGGATATAATGTGTGACCAAATATGTTACACTGTTAATTGATTGGAAGCATTTGTTTAACTCTCCTTTACCCGTCAAGTACTCCATAAAAGGGTCAGTCAGGAGAAGAGAAACAAGTATATGGGCCGGAGCATCAACAGCAGCCACAGTCAGATGGCTGCCTTTTGAGTAGATTTGCTGCCACTTGAGCAGGTTTTTGACTTGAGTGGAAGCAAAACCAACTTGAAGGGCCACATGCTCTTGCACAACACAAGGTACATGATGCTTTGACAACCAGCACTAAATTACAACATGAGCAGCACAAGCTACATATTTTCCACTCAGTGGAATTGAATTGAATCTCATGGAGATTCTCTGTAGCTCTGCGGAATTCCGTAGAGTGAAACCCCGCTCTTCCGCCTACCACTAATCAATATGCTGACCTGAGGATGATACAGCATGCCATTTTCCTCAAAATAACTAGGTAGTAGGCTGCAAAACAAGTTACCAAGTACTTTTGCCAAAGATGAAGTAGAGAGATGAGGCTGTAGATTTTTTCTTCAGTTACTGAAAGTATAGGATTTCTCAATAGTTGTTTTACAATTGTATGTTTACCAGACCTATGCAACTATAGCTTTTTTCAAGCCACAACCAAATTTAGTGAAAAACACATCAGGTGTGATATAAGTGTTTTAGCCTTTTAGCAAGAAATCTAGAAAGCCTAAGTGGTAGATCTTAGAAGAAGTCTCAAGCATTTTTAAATGGCCATAAGGACAAGTTAGTCCATTGAGGTCTAAAGTATATCACCTGTAGAAGGATTGGGATTATTAATATTATTTTTCATTGACAATCTCATCCTGCAATTTGTTAATTTACTTTTGTAGGAAGACAATCACTTTGTACATAGATATTGAGATGGATCAAGTCAGAGAGAACAGCCTGGGGAAGCTCATTACCTATACTGAACACCTCTTTGGCAAGATTTGGCAAATTTCTATTTCTTTTATAGAAATATTTCCTTTTTTACTAATGTAATCATCTCTTCATACTTTCTATCTTGCTCAGTGTACATTCTTTTGGCATTTCATTTTATTAATTAGACTTTTTGTTATTAATTGGTGGCTACAGGAGACACATTGTCTAGTAGATTGGTTAGGCTTTTGTTGAGAGTGTCAACATTGTTCACAGTGATGTGGTTAAAGAATAAATAGTCAAATCCACTAGATGGACTGCTTTGTGTGGATTCCGAAATAGTGAAATGGAGATCAAATGTTTCCATGGTGGATTTTAATTGATTGGTGCATCCTGTTTTTGGTTCCACAATATATTAAGTTCACCTAGGAATATTTGAGATCTATTGTCTAGGGCGTGGGCTCCAATTTCATCAATCAGCTTGTTGGTAAAGAGTACAGAGTACAAGATGAAATGGTAAATCAATAAAAAGGTCAACCTATTATTGTTAACGTTGCACTTGAAGAAGAGAATATCTGAGTTGTCAGCGTCAGGTTTAAGGAGGAGTTGCTCAACCATAATTATTAGTGATTTGGTAGCACTGACTGCTACCCAACTTCTTAGCATATTCATGTGATTTGGTCTGTATATAATGCAATGAAAATACAAACAAGTGATGGATGGAATGCTTAAATTAATCTCAGCCCCTGGTAATTACTCAGGGCTACTACGCAGTCCATTGACCTATTTTTAATGATCTTGGGGGTTATTACAACTTTGGAGGAGGTGTTAATCCGTCCCAAAAGTGACGGTAAAGTGACGGATATACCACCAGTCATATTACGAGTCCATTCTATCCTATGGAACTCGTAATGCGGCTGGTGGTATATCCGTCATTTTACCGTCACTTTTGGGACGGATTAACACCTCCACCAAAGTTGTAATAACCCCCTTTATGATTTGCTGCTTTCTCATTTTTATTTTAGTTTGGTATTGTTTAACCAATAACTTTGTGCTCCATCGGGGAGATATCAGGGGATAGTGGTGTTTCTGGACCCCGGTTTGTGGTTTTATTCCCCCATCCCTTCTACCTTGCAATCGCCTAAGCATAGCAGCAGCAGCAAATTTGCTGACCATGCCCACTCAGCCACGCCCCCTGGATTCAGCAGGCTAGTTCTGTTGCCATGATTGTGTGTCCACGCAGTAGACACGTGGAAAGTTCACCAAAGGCAAGACTCTCTGTGTCCCTCCACGCCCAGACTGTACCATGCGCCAGAAACCCTGGTCTGACACTTACTCGAGAGATGTTCTCTTATCCTTCAATTAAGCAATTGTTTGTTTTAATTTGACTCAATCTACTTTCACGTGTACTAACGACAAATTCAGATGTCCTATTGCCCATACATGACTCTAATTTTAAAAGGCCTTTTACTCAGAGGAGTACCCCAAATATCATTCCTACAAGGTAAATTGTCTTATGTTAAATGTCAAGTCACTCATCCAACACAAATATGAAATGCTTGACTTCCTCGATTTGCACAGACCCGATCTTGAGTTTTTGACTCAAACGTGGGCCAACCAAACCTTGGCTCCTGACATAATAGACTTACTGCTCCCATGCTATTTCATACAGAGATTAAACAGGGAAGAGAAATGTGGAGGTGAGTTGGTTATTTTGTATAAAGACCCTCTTAGAGTTACCATCAATCCCGTTGTTACTGCTCACTCCCAAACTCTTCAATTTGGCTGCAAACTTGACAACAATAAATCACTGTATGGAGTGCAACTTTGCAGACCCCTGGCCCTAAAAATAGGTTTATGGTCTCCCATGTGGACTTGAATGTAGCATGCAATTGAGGAATCTTTCAGCCCTGGAGATTTTAATTTTTATTTGGACTCCCAAGACAATAGAGAGATAACTATTCTAACTGAAGATTTAAGAGCGTGATGGTAATTTTTCTAATTGCGTAGGTCTTAAGCTAGATGATTTTATTCATGTAGGCTGGTCAAATCATAGTGTAATTTGAAACCAGCTAAGTATCATAGACCCAGGAACGCCCTGGAAACTCGGGTTAGCCTGCAGAAAAAATTTTCAATTGTCAGACCTGGCCAACACCCTTGAGTGTTCTAAGCCAATTTTGTCTGGTGACATAAATCAAGTGGTAGCTAATAATACCAATTGGATAATGGAAGTAATTAACCACAAGATTCCAGACAAAAATATTAACCAAGTCCGTGCAGGCGTCAGCCCCTGGCTGACGCCTGCACTACCTCCCTGGTGCGGGTCATGACCAGTGGCAAACACCAGTGAGGGGATTAAAAATCTTCGGGAGATCTTCTGTGTCTCCCCCTACCCCCCACCCACCCCTTCATCACAGCACACTGCAAGGCATGCTGACTTCACTATCTGTTTTCCCTACCGGAGCAGGAAGCAGATGATGTTCGGGAAGGCCTGGTTTGAGAGGTGACATTCTCCCCTTTCAAATAAGGCCTTCCTGAATGTGTTTCCTGGCCCTCGATCGCAGTGAGACACAAAGGATTTCACTTGGAGGGGTTGGCCCCCTTGGAAAACTGGATTTCTTTTTTAAAGGTGTGTTTATCCCTGGTGGGGATGTGATTGTGCCCGATTGCGCCCCCCCTGGGATGTAAAAAAAGCAATAAAAAAATAAAATTGACAGGTGGTCGCCTCAAGGAAACCATACAGCTGTTAAAAAATATATAGATCTATGTACACATATATAGATCTATATATAGATATAATCTATGTAGATATATCTATATATAGATATGTATATACATAGATATGTCTCTATATATATATATATATAGATAGAGAGAAAGACATCACTTTTGTCAACGTGTGTGTGGTTTCCCTGGGGGCTGCGATCGGCCCCCATGGAAACCACACCCACATATAAAAGTGATCTCTCTCTCTCTCTCTCTCTATATATATATATATATATATATATATATATATATATATTGGCAACCAGTTCTCTTGCAGTTGCAGCTTGCATCTTGAAAGCAATGCACATACTTCAACTGACGCGTTTCAACTGTAGCTCTTAGGCAGTAATAAAAAAGTCAAGTAACTGTTGTGATTATGTTTCTGCTAGAAAAGGATCTGACATTTGTCTAGTGGCAGTTTTGATGCCAAAACGTAGTGCTGAAGGTTTATATGACTACTGCAAGGATCAAAATTGTGTTATATGTGAATAGCTGAGTGGATTAGTAAAGCCAGCCTTTACCTGCGCTACAATACAAGTGAAATGTATGCGCGAGGGGGGCTATGGAGAGATGAAATGCACTTTTGCTGGGGGGTAGTGAGGGAATTGGAGGAGGAGATAATGGGAGAGGGAGAACCATTAATAATTGTTGGACTGGGAGCTAGAGGCAGTAAAGACTGTGACGATTTGTATGTGACAAGGTGAAGTAATAGGGCCTTTTTTGTTTTTTTGAGTGTCTTGAGAAAACATGCTGATTGAGGGAAGAAGCAGAGGTAAGGAGACCTCTACTGTTGCAGGTATCACACACACACCCACCAGCAATGTTGTGTCTGTCTACCTAGGCTAGTGTTTTAGAGCGACAGTTTAGCCAGTAGCAGAGATGGCATCCCATCGGATGAAAGCTGCTCAAGCCCTAACTCGGGTTAAAGAGGACAGCTCTGACGTAGGATCAGAGACTGAGACAGCAGATACTGAGACAGCATCTGAAGGATAGGACAATGGCGCAGACTCTGAGAGTGATTTTTCAGTTGGAGGAGTCCCATTCCATAACTCCTCTTCCAGTGATTATGATGGAGGTGATGAAGACAGTCCTGCTGTCCCTTTGCAAGCACAGTCTATGCAGCGGTTTAGCCCAGCCCAGAGAGCAGGTACATGTGGCAGCAAGCACAGAAAGAGTGCTCTCTTGGGAGCTCCCCAATTAGGTTCAGCTCTAAATTCCACCACCCAAATCGTATTGTGGCGACATCAAAATTATCTATAACAAAACAACCTGGTTTCGTGAGGAAGGTACCTGCGTTTTTGGTCCTGGGCTCGGCGGACATATAGGGAAACCTACCAAACCCAGACATTTCTGGAAACTAGACATCCGGGGGGGTCCACATAGGTGTGACTTGTGTGGATTCCCCAAAGTTTTCTTACCCAGAATACCCTGCAAAGCTGAAATGTTTTTCTAGCATTTCTGTCATACAAACTACAGGAATATGCTGGGATCCACAAATTCCTACCACCCAGTGTTTCCTCACCTGTCCTGATAACATTTCTACCCCACTTGAGTGCCTGTACCTAGTGCCTGCATCAGGAATGGATCACCCCAGGGCCAACAGTTGCCCTCATGTAAGGACTAACACTGAATGTTGTGTGATCTATTCCTGACACAGGCAATAGGGCTACTAACACAAGCGAGGTACCATTTTTATCTGGAGGCTTGGGGGAATAGTAGCTGGAAGGACATTTGTGGCTCCTCTCAGATTCCAGATCTTTCCGTCACCAAAATGGGAGAAAATGTGTTTTTTTTTGCCAAAGTTTGAGGTTTGCAAAGGATTTTGGGTAAGAGAACCTGGTGAGAGCCCCACAAGTCAACCCATTCTGAATTTCCCTAGATGTCTTGTTTCTAAAAATGTATAGGTTTGCTAGATTTCCCTAGGTGCTGACAGAGTTAGAGGCCAAAGACCACAACTAGGCACTTTTGAAAAAAACAGTTAGTTTTCTTTGGGAAAATGTGATTGTCCACGTTGTGTTTTGGAGCATTACCTGTCACGGGCACTAGGCCTACCCACATAAGTGAGGTACCATTTTCATCAGGAGACTTGGGGGAATGCTGGGTGGAAGAAAGTTTGTGGCTACTCCTAGATTCCAGAACCTTGCAGCACCGAAAGCTGAGGAAAAAGTTAATTTTTGCCAAATGTTGAGGTTTGTAAAGGATTCTGAATAACAGAACCTTGTGAGAGCCCCACAAGACACCCCATTCTACATTCCCCTAAATGTCTAGTTTAAATTGCTAGGTTTCCCTAGGTGCTGACTGAGCTAGAGGCCAAAATCCACAGCTAGGCACTTTCCAAAAAAACACATCCGTTTTCATTGGAAAAATGTGATGTGTCCACGTTGTGTTTTGGGGCATTTCCCGTTGCGGCACTAGGCTTACCCAGACAAGTGAGGTACCATTTCTATTGGGAGACTTGGTGGAATGCTGGGTGGCAGGAAGTTTGTGGCTCCTCTAAGATTCCAGAACTTTGCAGCACCGAAATGTGATGGAAAAGTGTTTTATTTGCCAAATTTAGAGGTTTGCAAATGATTATGGGTAACAAAACATGGTGAGAGCCACACAAGTCACCCCATCCTGGATTACCCTAGGTTTCTAGTTTTCAAAAATGCACAGAATCTGTAGGTTTCCCTAGGTGCTGGCTGAGCTAGAGGCCAAAGACAACAGCTAGGCACTTTCCAAAAAACACTTCAGATTTCCATGTAAAAATGTGATGTGTCCATGTTGCATTTCCTGTCACGGGCAGTAGTCCTACCTTCACAAGTGAGATACCATTCTTATCGGGAGACTTGGGGGAATACAAAATAGCAGAGCAAATGTTATTGTCCCTTGTCTTTCTCTAAATTGTTTCTTCCAAATCAAAGACAGTGTGTAAAAAAAAGTCTATTTGAGAAATGCCCTGTAATTCACATGCTAGTATGGGGACCCCTGAATTCAGAGATGTGAAAATAACCACAGCTTCTCAACACCTTATCTTGTGCCCATTTTGGTAGTACAAAGGTTTCCTTGATACCTATTTTTCAGTATTTATATTTCACCAAATGAATTGCTGTGTACCCGGTATACAATGAAAACCCATTTCAAGGTGCAGCTCATTTATTGGCTCTGGGTACTTAGTGTTCTTGATGAACCTACAAGCCCTATATATACCCACAACCAGAAGAGTCAAGCAGACATAACAGTGTATTGTTTTAAAAAATATACCATAGCTAGATAAAGTTATAGAAAAAAACGTGGCTGCAAATAGCTCTTTTGTTCAGCTCAATTTCAATATATTTTAGTTTTAGCTGTTACTTTCTCTAGGAAAACCTTGAAGGATCCATTCAAATGACCACAATCAGAATTCAGAATTTTGTCTAGTTTTCAGAAATGTTTAGCTGTCCAGGATCGAGCAGGAGGCTGAAAGCACAAAAATAGTAAAAATGGGGTATCTCCCAGTAAAATGCCAAAATTGTGTTGAAAAATTTGGTTTTGTGATTCAAGTCTGCCTGTTCCTGAAAGCTGGGAAGAAGCTGATTTTACCACCACAAACACTTTTTTTATGCAATTTGCAAGGAAGAAACTGCATGCTTTCTTCAGTGGCCCTTTTTCCAAATTTTATGAACAAATTGAAATTTTACCTGTATTTTGGTTCATTTCTTGGCCTTCTCCAGGGGAACCAAAAACTCTGGGTACCTTTAGAATATCTAGGATGTTAGAAAAAAAGGACGCAAATTTGGTGTGGATAGCTTATGTGAACAAAATGTTATGAAGGCCTAAACACAAACTACCCCAAATAGCCAAAAAAAGGACTCCGCACAGGGGGAGGGAAGGCCCAGCAGCTAAGGGGTTAAGCCTAATAATAAATGCTCTGACATCCATTGGTTTACTCAGGCATTTAAAGAGACAAAAATGAAAGAATCTGGAGAATTAATTGTGCTTTAGAGGGAAACAAATATAAACATCTAAAAAATGGATAATAAGGGAAAAATCTAGATACTTCTGGGAAAATATTCTGCTTTAAATTTCCCACCAGAATTGTTTCAGACAGTCTGGTTGCTCTCTTCTCTTCCAGTGGACCTGACTTCTTCCTTTACTCAACATCATTGTGACAGCCTTGCTGATTTCTTTATAAATAGATTTGAGACAGTTTACTCTGAACTCAACAATTGCAAGGGCGATGAAGCAGCTCGGGCTACGGATGTGCTACCCGGCCCCCCTTACCATCTTTCTGAATTCCTTCTATTTACACCTGATCGGCTGTTAGAGCTTTTATCTTTAACAAAACCAGAGTCTCCAAGTGACCTCTGCCCTGTGAGTGTGTTTCACAAGATGGGTTATACCATTGATCCTTCACTATTAATCTTGCTTAACAACATTTCAAAAAATTGAATTTTTCCTACGGAGTGGAAGAGAGCTCTCATCCTCCCTCTACTCAAGAAACTCATTCTAGACTCTTAAGGTATAAACTACTGGACTGTCTCCTGGCTTCCTCGGATAGCGAAAGTTCTGGAGCAGCATTTAAATATCTTCCTCTCAGACTATTTGGATCAAAATGAGATCTTGGATGCCTCGAGATTCGGTTTTCCAAAAGCCCACAGTAGAGAGTGAGCACGGATGGCTGTCACCGAGGAAGTATGAGATATCCTCAACAGAGGCAGGTCTTTTTGGACCTGTCCATAGCTTTTGATACAGTGAACCATCCTACCTTGTAACACTGGCTAGAGGAGATTGGCATCCAGGGTGTTGCCTTGGATTTGCTTAGCTCATTCTTGGAGGGTAAGGTACAAACAGTCTCAATGAGTGATTTCACATCCAAGCTCTTTTCAATTCCCTGTGGTGTCCCTCAGGGATCCTTGCTGAGTCCTGCTCGGTTTAATATTTACCTGAAACCTCTGCTGAACCTGATAAGATCTTTTGGGTTCAACGCAATTTCTAATGGTAACCAAATTGTGGTATCCATTTTCAATTGGCTCTCCGCTACAGAAAATGTATGTCTTCTATAGTGGCCTGGATAAGCTTACACTGTCTGAAACTTAGCTCAGACAAAACTGAAGTGCTTCTTTTCGGGGGGACATGACTTTCTGGAACTTCAGTGTGTGGCCACTATCTCCTGGGTCTACCCCTATTCCTGTACCTAAGGTACGGAACCAGGGGAATTTATTTGACCCTTATCTGTGCTTCTCTGAACAGGCAAATCACCTGACATCCTCCTGCTTCTTTATCTTTAAAATGATTTTAAAAATCCTCCCATTCATACCTCAAAATATGCAGAAAACAATACTCACCTCCCTAGTGCATTCTAACTTAGACTACTGCAATGCTGTATGCAACCGGACCCAGGTAGGGGCCCTAAACAAACTTCAGAAACTTCAAAATGTGCTGTCTGCATCTTATTGAACCTCCAAAAATGTGACTCTTTCTCCAAAGTGATGATGGACCTTCACTGCCTCCCTAAAAAATCACTTTGCATTGCTCATAAATCTCAGTTCCTTTTGGACCCTCCCACAATAAAAGACTGAGGGGCATATTTATACTCTGTTTGCGCCGGAATTGCGTTGTTTTTTTTTACGCAATTCTGACGCAAAACTAACTCCATATTTATACTTTGGCGTTAGACTCGTCTAGCGCCAAAGTCCATGGAGTTTGCGTAATTTTTTAGCGTAGACACCTACTTTCCGTTAATGAGAAGCAAGGTAGGCGTTCCCGTCTAAAAAATTGACTCCGAGGCATGTGCACCGTATTTACACTCCCGGGCAAAATTCACGCCCGGGAGTGGGCGGGTCAAAAAAAATGACGTACGGCCGCTTTTGCGCCGTTTTTTAGCGCCTGGAAAAGGCAGGCGTTAAGGGACCTGTGGGCTCGGAAGGAGCCCAGAGGTGCCCTCCCATGCCCCCAGGGACACCCCCTGTCACCCTTGCCCACCCCAGGAGGACACCCAAGGCTGGAGGGACCCATCCCAGGGACATTAAGGTAAGTTCAGGTAAGTATTATTATTTTTTTTTTTTGGGTGGCATGGGGGGCCTGATTTGTGCCCCCCTACATGCCACTATGCCCAATGACCATGCCCAGGGGACAGAAGTCCCCTGGGCATGGCCATTGGGCAAGGGGGCATGACTCCTGTCTTTGCTAAGACAGGAGTCATTTCAATGGGGGTTGGGAGTCGAAAAAAATGGCGCAAATCGGGTTGAGGCGAAAAATTTGCCTCAGCCTGACTTGCCCCATTTTTTGACGCCCAAGCTCCATATCCCCCTACGCCGGCGCTGCCTGGTGTACGTCGTTTTTTTCAACGCACACCAGGCAGCGCCGGCGGCTAACGCCGGCTAACGTCATTGATTAAATACGGCGCCCGCATGGCGCTTCAGAATGGCGTTAGCCCGGCGCAAATTGTTTTGACGCAAAACTGCGTTAGCGCAGTTTTGCGTCAAAAAGTATAAATATGGCCCTGAATTTTATGATAGAACCCTCACACAAAACTTTGCTCCCATACTGCCAAGAAACTCATTGTTCCTAGAATTTTGAAAGCATCTTGGGGTCGGGTGGTGGGAGTTTCTCCTGCAGTATTTGGAATCAGACGCTTTGCCACCTCAGAAATCAGTCCACCTTTCTGATTTTCAGGAAATGGTTGAAAACCTGGCTTTTCTTTTTGCCGCTGTAATTTTCCTTGCCAATAGTATATCACCTCTTTTGTTGTCAGCACTGAGGTGCTTTTGGGCAGTTGTGTGCTTTATAAATAGCAAATCAAACCAAAGTCAAATAATTGTTCTTTTGCCAACAATGCCACAACAGATTAGATAATGGCACAGCAGATTAGACAATGACACATTCATTGTTGATACTTCTTCAATAGAAACAGAGAACAAATAACTAAAGACTGTTTTTGGCCTAAAAATTGGGCCTATTTAGTCAGGTGCAGTTTGGTTTCAGTGGCACAATGAGCATGGAACCCACATCGTCAAATACCTATCCCACTAAGGGCATCATCATTAAAATACAGTGACTGAGATTAATTAAAGTACTCCATCCATTGCCTTGTTGTTGTTGCACTAGATATCGGAGGGTACCTAATGTGGGACTGGTTATCACTGTCACTTAGGACTCAATCTACACCCTACTGATGAACCCGAAATAGGATAAAACTGATCTGAGAATGCTTGTGACCCCTCCTGAAGGGGGCTTTGCCTGGCAGTTTGAGACAGACTATACGCAAGAAGAGCAGGGTTGGTACTGATTTACATAAGATTGGTCTTTGTCGAGAGTGGCGTAGTGGGCAAAAAGTGATACAGCAGGATGCACCCTGGGTAATCGCCAGTGGCTATGATTAAGTCAAGCATTCCATCCATCAGCTTGTTGTTGTTGTTGCACTTATTGTTGTAGTATATTACAGGCTGAACTAATTAATCAAAAATTGAGTTATTGTGATGAGCAGGCCAGGATTCTGACATACTTAGCACATCTAAATCAAGTCCATCAAAAAGATCCCTTATTAGGTGGCAGTATGGTACTGCTGAACAGACATTGTCTAACCCAATGCATATACTTTTCTTTAATTTTCTTTATTAGGCAATAGGCAAAGCAAAACGGATGTAGGGAAGCTCCTTGTTCTACAGTTTTTTCAACAAGTTTTATGTTAACCAGTCAACCTACTTAGAAGTGGAAAGGGTTTATGTATAGTGGATTTCTGAAAACTGCTAATGGTTTATTTAGACAGAATAAAAGATCTTTGAGAAACCAAAAAATATATATATATGTGTGTGTGTGTGGGTGTGTCTTTATTTTATCGATAGTCTAGTAAACAACTTATTAGTAGACAATGTTGGTAGCTATTTGAAAAAAAACTCCCTTTACAGGGTTGTACAAAGTAGCCACCTAGACATCTGTTTATACGTTTCTGATGCACCCACGGCTTTTTGCCCCATGCAATGGTTTGAGCAACAACCAGTACTATTTTCAAACAAAAGACCCATAAAACTGTTCAAGAATATTTTAAAACATGACTTTAGACAATTATTTCAGAGTCATTATCAAATTAATGTAATGTTTGTATTTTTATCAAATTACTAACCATCAGTGTCCACGAGATCTGGCATTTACAGCCAGAGGATTTCAATAAAAAATTCAATTTCCCAAAAAGTGTTAGGGTAATCTGTCTTCACATCTTAAGGGAAGTTGGTTTATCCATGTAAATTAGCTGGAGTGTTAATGTTGAACATTTCCTTTTGATTAAGATGATCGTTTGAATATTCACTGTAATAGCAAAACTATAGGGCATCCCAATGAGTATATCCGAAATGGCAGTCAGCCTGTTTTTTTTGTTGTTTTTTTTCAATTCAGTTTGAATCCAACACGTGGTACTTATAATGCAGTGATAACTTTCTGAAACATCTATAATGGGACTATTAGGTTCATTACTCAAGTCAGGTGTTCATGCATTGTATTGCTTCACTAATCTCATGCATAAGGATTATTTAGTTAAGAAGATTTTGACTTTCATGTTAGGGCCTATTTAGAATATAGTGGTTGCGATACTCTGTCAAAATGTGACAAACATTCTACCCAGACTGTAAGTGATGTAGGCTATAATGCACTTGTATTTCAATAGAGGGGACATCAGACACTTTTGTGATGGACTAACCCATTCGCTAAACTCTGAATAAGACCCTTAGTCTAGCAGCCCAATCTTGAAAAGCAAATGATATAGCTCTCATTGTGAAGCTTCATTTTTAAAATGTAACACTTTGTAAAACTCCTTAACAGTCTGGTTGTAGTTTGGCATGTGTAGATGGGTCCTTCAGAAATCTCTTGTTTACCACCTGCTGCAATTTAGGATTATGGGCATTTGATGGATGAAAGTCCATGAACCGTCCACCTCCCCACCCTCACTCTCTTTCCTCTGTCAATGGGGGTCTACCTTAAATATGATGAATTGTGCGAGGGAAGGCCAGTACTGTACCCACTGTATTTAGAGAATACTTTTTGTTGATGGAGGCATTGCAATTCATCCTCCAGAACTGTCTTGGAGGAAAAGGAACATGCATAGATAAACCCTGGCAACAACAATCATAAAAACTACTATAACAAGATGTTACTGCTACTCTATGGCCTGGGGCTCAATCTGGCAGTGGTAGATTAACATCAGCGCATTGCTCAACAAAATAGACGGTAAGTATGGCTCTTTGAAAAATTTAAGTGCAGTATCTTAGCTATCAACTTCACTTAACTTATCATTTAAGTAGACCAAACCATATTGAACACCAATTTACCATATCTCTCTGTCTGTCAACATTTATCACACCACATACCCATTTTAAACACTAACCTAGTAGATTTTCACTACACCCCCACACCTCATCAGGAAATAAATGCACATATTTAACACATCTACATGGTCACACAAACATATGATGCTAACATTAAGCTGTTTTTAATGCTTAAACCAATACATGTATTCTAACACTAACTAACATTTGGAGACTTTAACATAAATCATCCAACTATTCAGAAGCACCAACCTAGTAGAATTTTACTACACCCTCAACCTTCATCAGTAAATTAATGTACATATTCAACACATCTACATGGTTACACAAACATTTAATGCTAACACTAAGCTGTTTAATGCCTAAAACAATAAATGTATACTAACACAAATTAACATTTGGAGAGTTCCACATAAATTGCCTAATTATACAGAATATAACTCTCACCCCCCTTTACCCACTTACCCCACACTCTACAATCATATGATGCAACCATGAACCCTAAATACATATGTTCATGCTATACATTACAGGTTACACATTCTGTGCTCATCTGTGTTCCATGGCAGAAGCTGTTGGTCTGACCTACCGCAGCCCACCCTGCAGTGCCCTGCTTAGCACTGCCCTGCTTAGCACTGCCCTGCTTTAGCTCTTGCCCAGCTTCAGCCAAATGGTCAACCCTGGCAAAAGCCAGAGGTGTGGAGGAGCCTAATCCACGCTCATGGCTCAAACAGTGGTGGCAGGTGCATGATTGAAAGGATGGAGAAGGCAATAAGCAGGCAAAAGGCAAGCAGGAAAATCAGTAAGCAGGGAGACAGCCTTGAATTCAGAGGTATGCATGGCCCTAGGGGTTATTCAGTGCTGCAGCAGAAGTGGTCAGGTGCACACATACCCCTGGTGGGGAAGGGTTGATTGCTGCCTCCTCTGTCACTGGTGCATTGATGTTTCTTCAATGTGTTATCTTGCATGTTGTGACCCCAGGAAGCTAGGAATGTAAATTGGGCAGGAGGAAGTCAGTGGTTTCTCGCTCAAACTGGATGTAGACAGTAAGCAACCCCCCACCGAAGGTGACCCCAGTGAGACTTTCAGTAAGCATTTAAAAATCCACTTATATTTTCATCATTCACAAGCTGCCTGTGCACAGAGCACCTGTTTGGAAGCAGCTATCATCTGCAACCATTGGCTACTTAAATCAGAGTTGCCTCAAGGACTACTAATCATAACAAATCACAGTTCAAAAGCCCACACTTCTGTAGCAACTGTTGCCACTGTGGCTGTCTGCAACAGAGTAGAAGGGTAGCTGACAGTCAGCTGCCTGCCACCATTTTCAAACATTACTTTCAGTGCTCATGGGAGGAAAGCACACTATGGAATCTGGGTGGTGGTGGTTCATCATAGCCTTGCAATATATAATATGAGCAGGCAGAAGACGTACAGCGCCAGATCACAGAAAAGTAAAGTGCACCACAAGGGAAAATGGTCACTCTGGATCTAATTGTAATGCATAGATTTAGAAACACAAGTATGTGAGGAAACATCCAGCACTCAGTGCTGCTACATGCATCACCACAGGCCAATCAAGGACCAATGTCTAAGTCATATTGATTGAGTTAGGGCTGTTAATCAGTATCAGAAGGCAATGAAAGCATCCCATGCAGATGCAGGCAGTACTGGACAATGCATCACAGTTAAAAACAAAAGGGGGAGGGTAAAAACACTAACCATCACTACCAACATCATTCAGAGGAGCTAAGTCTCACCAACAAAGTTACATCTAACCGTATTACAGTGATTAAACTAGATAACTTCAAAAGTTCATTATGGGGACAAAGCTAAGCACAAGATTGGAAACAGCACTCCGGAGGAAACAGTGTCACCTTTAAAACAAAGTTTCATCCACCTGTCACGAAAAATAAATTCACATTCCTCATCTGATCTGTCTCCACAGCTCCCGATATAAGACCCAATTTTGAAACCTATTGAGAGATCCATTCTTTACACAATACTGTGAAAGTCAGCGATTTGTCAGCCACAACCGATCCTAAGTGTCAATTCAACCAGTGGCAGGAAACAGCCAAATTATTTGAACTGAATATAGCAGCCTCACCTCAACACTGTTGTAAAATAGAAGTTCGAGTTGATCTGATGCAAGCAATGGGCTTAGTAGTATCAAATTAGACAACAAAGTTATAACTATGTCATTCTCAATCAGCATTCTAGAATCTAAACCTCAGGCACTGTGTATAGGCTGATTATGCTTGACAGTGAGAAATTTTAGTCTCTTACGCATCTGCTATAAACACTGATTGATGTCCTGTGTTGGAAATGGCACTTTCTGAAGGGTGATCCCCAGATTTTTTGTCTTTCTCCGCCTCGTTTTCTGACCCTGCTTTTCTTGATTTTAGGACTTTGGGCACTTTACCACTGTTAACCAGTGCTAAACTGCATGTGCTTTCGCCTTAAAACATGGTAACATTGGTGTGTCCACAATTGGCATATTTAGTTTACTTTTAGGTCCCTAGTAAAGTTCACCATATGTGCTTAGGGCCCGTAAACTAAGTGCTACTAGTGGGCCTCCAGCACTGATTGTGTCACCCACTATAGTATCCTTTTAATCATGTCTCAGGCCTGCCACTGCAGATCTTGTGTGTGCAGTTTTCAACAGTAATTTCAACTTGGCAAGGAAAACCACTTGCCAGGCCCCCAACCCTTCCATTTTCTTATATATAGGTCACCCCTAAGGACGACCTTAGTTAGCCCCAAGCACAGGGTGCAGTGTATTTAAAACATTGGACATGTACTTTTAAGTTTAACATTCCCTGGTATTTAAAAGCTGCTAAATTCATTTTTCACAACTCCAGGGCCTATCTCTCCCATAAGTTAACATTGGGGTCACCCTGAAGCATTCTTTAAGTGAAACTTTCAATTGAGAAAATATAGAAGTATGGAGTTTGGTGTCTCTGGACTCACAATTTAAAATCACAATTTATAGTGAAGTTGGATTTTTGATTGTAAGCTGGCATGTTCATACTTTAACCATTCTGTACCTCTGCCTGCCTCTGAATACACATCAGGGTAGATGACAGCTGGGTGTTGTGCATTCCCTCTAGACAGCCATACATATAGGGAGCTGGGGTGTCACATTGGCATCCTGATGGCCCATCACCAGGTTGATGGGTCATTAACCCACTTGATGGGGGTGGTGATTAGCACTGCCTCCCACCTGAATTGTGCTGTGCCTCTCACCACACAAAGGGGTGCATAATCTCCTGTAGTTTGTTTGGAGCCAGGGAAGGTAGGTCAGAGACCTTGTGATCTTTGTGAAGTCTTCCCCACTTCAAAGGTAGATTTGGGTCTAAGTACTGGACCCCAAAACCCACCAAATCAGAACTCTATTAAACCCAAAGACATTCTGCCAGGAAGAAGGACTGCTGTGCTGCCAGGAAGGAATGCCAATCTGCACCTATCTTTATCAGGTGAAGTTACCAAAAGCATCTAGCAGGCAAGAGCCTTCCTTGGGCAAAAATATTGAATTTTCCCTACACTGAGCTTTCCTGCCAAACTTCAGTGACTTCACTGAACCTCTCCTGATGACTATCCGGCCTGGCTTCATGGACCCTTCTTGGCAACAGCCTGCCGCTGTGCCCTGCTGAAGAATTTTGATTTCTATTTCAGAGACTAAGGGCCTCATTAAGAGGTTGGCGGGCTGACCATTGGCCCAACAGCCCAGTGGTGAGTAGACCACGCAGAGCTGGCATCTCCTCCTCCCCCGAGCTGATTACAAAGTTTCCACTGGGCTGATCACGACTCCGACCCCCCACCCAAAGGTCTTCAAATCCAAATCACTATATACCTTCCTTACAAGGCCCCCATATGATGATCTGGCATAGTGGCTGGCACTGGCCACAATCAGAACATGGACGGGCATAGACAGGCTTTCCTTCAGTGTGCCCTTGGTGTGTAAACAGCACATCCATGCTACAGCCATAGTAATTTAGGAGGGAAGACTCCTCCTGCTCCTTTTTTCAGACCCTTGGAGCAAGCCCACTACAAAATGGAGTTGCTCCATGCCCAAACCCACACCCCATACAATGTGCGTCCAATCGTCCCTAGTCTTAACCTAGCCAAAAGTGCATAAGGGTGGGGGCACTGCTAAAAAGATAATGTAGAGTAAAACAAAAAAAAAAACAATTCAAGTATACCCAATAAAAACATTTAGGGGGTCATTCTGACCCTGGCGGTCCAAGACCGCCAGGGCCACGAATGACGGAAGCACCGCCAACAGGCTGGCGGTGCTTCCAAGCCCATTCTGACCGCGGCGGTAAAGCCGCAGTCAGAAAACCGGGGCCGGCGTTTTCCCGCCGTTTTAGCCCCGGGTGGGCGAATCCGCCGGGGCAGCGCTGCAAGCAGCACTGCCCTGGGGATTCTGACCCCCTTACCGCCAGCCTGTTTCTGGCGGTTTTCACCGCCAGGAAGAGGCTGGCGGTAAGGGGTGTCCGGGGGCCCCTGGGGGCCCTTGCACTGCCCATGCCACTGGCATGGGCAGTGCAGGGGCCCCCTAACAGGGCCCCATGAAGCTTTTCACTGTCTGCCTAGCAGACAGTGAAAAGCGCGACGGGTGCAACTGCACCCGTCTCACCGCCGCAACACCGCCGGCTCCATTCGGAGCCGGCTCCTATGTTGCGGCCCCCATTCCCGCTGGGCCAGCCGGCGCTAACTTGGCTAGCGCCCGCTGGCCCAGCAGGAATGTCGGAATGCCGGCAGCGGTCTTTTGGCCGCATGGCGGCCGATTGGCGGTTCCCGTCTGGCGGGCGGCGGTAGAGTTGGAATGAGGGCCTTAATGTTAAAAAATCTCAGCAACATTCATTTAACATTTATGTGCAAAAATAGCAATCAAATCACAATCTTACATTAGCAGCATCGAAATTTGATTAGCAAATAAAAGGGAAAACAAAAATTGCTTGTGTCCCCTCCCAAAATCTTTCTCCCTCAACAAAATTAGCCGTATAACACCAACAGAAGGTTTCTGCTATGCTGATACTTTCCTATATTTCCTGAGACTTACCAAGGACATCCCTTGAGCTTAGTTTAGGGTACTTAGATTAAATTAGTTTCTCCAATTATTAGGTAAGAGGACCACAAATTGTAAACTGATCATCAGATTTTGTTTCTCATCTTTGGTATTGCTTCAACTGAACTTCTTATATGCCTTATGCTTGTTCTCATTCAATGTTTTCACTTCACCTTTGGTGATTCTTTATTTATATAGCATTTTTTTTAGATTCATTTATATCAGTTTGGCTTTAAATTTGTAGTAATTCTTTGAACTTTTTCCTCCGCCTCCTGGATATAATGTGTGACCAAATATGTTACACTGTTAATTGATTGGAAGCATTTGTTTAACTCTCCTTTACCCGTCAAGTACTCCATAAAAGGGTCAGTCAGGAGAAGAGAAACAAGTATATGGGCCGGAGCATCAACAGCAGCCACAGTCAGATGGCTGCCTTTTGAGTAGATTTGCTGCCACTTGAGCAGGTTTTTGACTTGAGTGGAAGCAAAACCAACTTGAAGGGCCACATGCTCTTGCACAACACAAGGTACATGATGCTTTGACAACCAGCACTAAATTACAACATGAGCAGCACAAGCTACATATTTTCCACTCAGTGGAATTGAATTGAATCTCATGGAGATTCTCTGTAGCTCTGCGGAATTCCGTAGAGTGAAACCCCGCTCTTCCGCCTACCACTAATCAATATGCTGACCTGAGGATGATACAGCATGCCATTTTCCTCAAAATAACTAGGTAGTAGGCTGCAAAACAAGTTACCAAGTACTTTTGCCAAAGATGAAGTAGAGAGATGAGGCTGTAGATTTTTTCTTCAGTTACTGAAAGTATAGGATTTCTCAATAGTTGTTTTACAATTGTATGTTTACCAGACCTATGCAACTATAGCTTTTTTCAAGCCACAACCAAATTTAGTGAAAAACACATCAGGTGTGATATAAGTGTTTTAGCCTTTTAGCAAGAAATCTAGAAAGCCTAAGTGGTAGATCTTAGATGAAGTCTCAAGCATTTTTAAATGGCCATAAGGACAAGTTAGTCCATTGAGGTCTAAAGTATATCACCTGTAGAAGGATTGGGATTATTAATATTATTTTTCATTGACAATCTCATCCTGCAATTTGTTAATTTACTTTTGTAGGAAGACAATCACTTTGTACATAGATATTGAGATAGATCAAGTCAGAGAGAACAGCCTGGGGAAGCTCATTACCTATACTGAACACCTCTTTGGCAAGATTTGGCAAATTTCTATTTCTTTTATAGAAATATTTCCTTTTTTACTAATGTAATCATCTCTTCATACTTTCTATCTTGCTCAGTGTACATTCTTTTGGCATTTCATTTTATTAATTAGACTTTTTGTTATTAATTGGTGGCTACAGGAGACACATTGTCTAGTAGATTGGTTAGGCTTTTGTTGAGAGTGTCAACATTGTTCACAGTGATGTGGTTAAAGAATAAATAGTCAAATCCACTAGATGGACTGCTTTGTGTGGATTCCGAAATAGTGAAATGGAGATCAAATGTTTCCATGGTGGATTTTAATTGATTGGTGCATCCTGTTTTTGGTTCCACAATATATTAAGTTCACCTAGGAATATTTGAGATCTATTGTCTAGGGCGTGGGCTCCAATTTCATCAATCAGCTTGTTGGTAAAGAGTACAGAGTACAAGATGAAATGGTAAATCAATAAAAAGGTCAACCTATTATTGTTAACGTTGCACTTGAAGAAGAGAATATCTGAGTTGTCAGCGTCAGGTTTAAGGAGGAGTTGCTCAACCATAATTATTAGTGATTTGGTAGCACTGACTGTTACCCAACTTCTTAGCATATTCATGTGATTTGGTCTGTATATAATGCAATGAAAATACAAAACAGTGATGGATGGAATGCTTAAATTAATCTCAGCCCCTGGTAATTACTCAGGGCTACTACGCAGTCCATTGACCTATTTTTAATGATTTTGGGGGTTATTACAACTTTGGAGGAGGTGTTAATCTGTCCCAAAAGTGACGGTAAAGTGACGGATAACCACCAGTCATATTTCGAGTCCATTCTATCCTATGGAACTCGTAATGCGGCTGGTGGTATATCCGTCACTTTACCGTCACTTTTGGGACGGATTAACACCTCCACCAAAGTTGTAATAACCCCCTTTATGATTTGCTGCTTTCTCATTTTTATTTTAGTTTGGTATTGTTTAACCAATAACTTTGTGCTCCATCGGGGAGATATCAGGGGATAGTGGTGTTTCTGGACCCCGGTTTGTGGTTTTATTCCCCCACCCCTTCTACCTTGCAATCGCCTAAGCATAGCAGCAGCAGCAAATTTGCTGACCATGCCCACTCAGCCACGCCCCCTGGATTCAGCAGGCTAGTTCTGTTGCCATGATTGTGTGTCCACGCAGTAGACACGTGGAAAGTGCACCAAAAGCAAGACCCTCTGTGTCCCTCCACGCCCAGACTGTACCATGCGCCAGAAACCCTGGTCTGACACTTACTCGAGAGATGTTCTCTTATCCTTCAATTAAGCAATTGTTTGTTTTAATTTGACTCAATCTACTTTCACGTGTACTAACGACAAATTCGGATGTCCTATTGCCCATACATGACTCTAATTTTAAAAGGCCTTTTACTCAGAGGAGCACCCCAAATATCATTCCTACAAGGTAAATTGTCTTATGTTAAATGTCAAGTCACTCATCCAACACAAATATGAAATGCTTGACTTCCTCAATTTGCACAGACCCGATCTTGAGTTTTTGACTCAAACGTGGGCCAACCAAACCTTGGCTCCTGACATAATAGACTTACTACTCCCATGCTATTTCATACAGAGATTAGACAGGGAAGAGAAATGTGGAGGTGAGTTGGTTATTTTGTATAAAGACCCTCTTAGAGTTACCATCAATCCCGTTGTTACTGCTCACTCCCAAACTCTTCAATTTGGCTGCAAACTTGACAACAATAAATCACTGTATGGAGTGCAACTTTGCAGACCCCTGGCCCTAAAAATAGGTTTATGGTCTCCCATGTGGACTTGAATGTAGCATGCAATTGAGGAATCTTTCAGCCCTGGAGATTTTAATTTTTATTTGGACTCCCAAGACAATAGAGAGATAACTATTCTAACTGAAGATTTAAGAGCGTGATGGTAATTTTTCTAATTGCGTAGGTCTTAAGCTAGATGATTTTATTCATGTAGGCTGGTCAAATCATAGTGTAATTTGAAACCAGCTAAGTATCATAGACCCAGGAACGCCCTGGAAACTCGGGTTAGCCTGCAGAAAAAAATTTCAATTGTCAGACCTGGCCAACACCCTTGAGTGTTCTAAGCCAATTTTGTCTGGTGACATAAATCAAGTGGTAGCTAATAATACCAATTGGATAATGGAAGTAATTAACCAGAAGATTCCAGACAAAAATATTAACCAAGTCCGTGCAGGCGTCAGCCCCTGGCTGACGCCTGCACTACCTCCCTGGTGCGGGTCATGACCAGTGGCAAACACCAGTGAGGGGATTAAAAATCTTCGGGAGATCTTCTGTGTCTCCCCCTTCCCCCCACCTACCCCTTCATCACAGCACACTGCAAGGCATGCTGACTTCACTATCTGTTTTCCCTACCGGAGCAGGAAGCAGATGATGTTCGGGAAGGCCTGGTTTGAAAGGTGACATTCTCCCCTTTCAAATAAGGCCTTCCTGAATGTGTTTCCTGGCCCTCGATCGCAGTGAGACACCAAGGATTTCACTTGGAGGGGTTGGCCCCCTTGGAAAACTGGATTTCTTTTTTAAAGGTGTGTTTATCCCTGGTGGGAGTGTGATTGTGCCCGATTGCGCCCCCCCTGGGATGTAAAAAAAGCAATAAAAAAAATAAAATTGACAGGTGGTTGCCTCAAGGAAACCATACAGCTGTTAAAAAATATATAGATCTATGTACACATATATAGATCTAAATAGAGATATAATCTATGTAGATATATCTATATATAGATATGTATATACATAGATATGTCTCTCTCTATATATATATAGATAGAGAGAAAGACATCACTTTTGTCAACGTGTGTGTGGTTTCCCTGGGGGCTGCGATCGGCCCCCATGGAAACCACACCCACATATAAAAGTGATCTCTCTCTCTCTCTCTATATATATATATATATATATATATATATATATATATATATATATATTGGCAACCAGTTCTCTTGCAGTTGCAGCTTGCATCTTGAAAGCAATGCACATACTTCAACTGACGCGTTTCAACTGTAGCTCTTAGGCAGTAATAAAAAAGTCAAGTAACTGTTGTGATTATGTTTCTGCTAGAAAAGGATCTGACATTTGTCTAGTGGCAGTTTTGATGCCAAAACGTAGTGCTGAAGGTTTATATGACTACTGCAAGGATCAAAATTGTGTTATATGTGAATAGCTGAGTGGATTAGTAAAGCCAGCCATTACCTGCGCTACAATACAAGTGAAATGTATGCGCGAGGGGGGCTATGGAGAGATGAAATGCACTTTTGCTAGGTGGTAGTGAGGGAATTGGAGGAGGAGATAATGGGAGCGGGAGAACCATTAATAATTGTTGGACTGGGAGCTAGAGGCAGTAAAGACTGTGACGATTTGTATGTGACAAGGTGAAGTAATAGGGCCTTTTTTGTTTTTTTGAGTGTCTTGAGAAAACATGCTGATTGAGGGAAGAAGCAAAGGTAAGGAGACCTCTACTGTTGCAGGTATCACACACACACCCACCAGCAATTTTGTGTCTGTCTACCTAGGCTAGTGTTTTAGAGCGACAGTTTAGCCAGTAGCAGAGATGGCATCCCATCGGATGAAAGCTGCTCAAGCCCTAACTCGGGTTATAGAGGACAGCTCTGACGTAGGATCAGAGACTGAGACAGCAGATACTGAGACAGCATCTGAAGGATAGGACAATGGCGCAGACTCTGGGAGTGATTTTTCAGTTGGAGGAGTCCCATTCCATAACTCCTCTTCCAGTGATTATGATGGAGTTGATGAAGACAGTCCTGCTGTCCCTTTGCAAGCACAGTCTATGCAGCGGTTTAGCCCAGCCCAGAGAGCAGGTACATGTGGCAGCAAGCACAGAAAGAGTGCTCTCTTTGGAGCTCCCCAATTAGGTTCAGCTCTAAATTCCACCACCCAAATCGTATTGTGGCGACATCAAAATTATCTATAACAAAACAACCTGGTTTCGTGAGGAAGGTACCTGCGTTTTTGGTCCTGGGCTCGGCGGACATATAGGGAAACCTACCAAACCCAGACATTTCTGGAAACTAGACATCCGGGGGGGTCCACATAGGTGTGACTTGTGTGGATTCCCCAAAGTTTTCTTACCCAGAATACCCTGCAAAGCTGAAATGTTTTTCTAGCATTTCTGTCATACAAACTACAGGAATATGCTGGGATCCACAAATTCCTACCACCCAGTGTTTCCTCACCTGTCCTGATAACATTTCTACCCCACTTGAGTGCCTGTACCTAGTGCCTGCATCAGGAATGGATCACCCCAGGGCCAACAGTTGCCCTCATGTAAGGACTAACACTGAATGTTGTGTGATCTATTCCTGACACAGGCAATAGGGCTACTAACACAAGCGAGGTACCATTTTTATCTGGAGGCTTGGGGGAATAGTAGCTGGAAGGACATTTGTGGCTCCTCTCAGATTCCAGATCTTTCCGTCACCAAAATGGGAGAAAATTTGTTTTTTTTTGCCAAAGTTTGAGGTTTGCAAAGGATTTTGGGTAACAGAACCTGGTGAGAGCCCCACAAGTCAACCCATTCTGAATTTCCCTAGATGTCTAGTTTCTAAAAATGTATAGGTTTGCTAGATTTCCCTAGGTGCTGACAGAGTTAGAGGCCAAAGACCACAACTAGGCACTTTTGAAAAAAACGGTTAGTTTTCTTTGGGAAAATGTGATTGTCCACGTTGTGTTTTGGAGCATTGCCTGTCACGGGCACTAGGCCTACCCACATAAGTGAGGTACCATTTTCATCAGGAGACTTGGGGGAATGCTGGGTGGAAGAAAGTTTGTGGCTACTCCTAGATTCCAGAACCTTGCAGCACCGAAAGCTGAGGAAAAAGTTAATTTTTGCCAAATGTTGAGGTTTGTAAAGGATTCTGAATAACAGAACCTTGTGAGAGCCCCACAAGACACCCCATTCTACATTCCCCTAAATGTCTAGTTTAAATTGCTAGGTTTCCCTAGGTGCTGACTGAGCTAGAGGCCAAAATCCACAGCTAGGCACTTTCCAAAAAAACACATCCGTTTTCATTGGAAAAATGTGATGTGTCCACGTTGTGTTTTGGGGCATTTCCCGTTGCGGCACTAGGCTTACCCAGACAAGTGAGGTACCATTTCTATTGGGAGACTTGGTGGAATGCTGGGTGGCAGGAAGTTTGTGGCTCCTTTAAGATTCCAGAACTTTGCAGCACCGAAATGTGATGGAAAAGTGTTTTATTTGCCAAATTTAGAGGTTTGCAAATGATTATGGGTAACAGAACATGGTGAGAGCCACACAAGTCACCCCATCCTGGATTACCCTAGGTTTCTAGTTTTCAAAAATGCACAGAATCGGTAGGTTTCCCTAGGTGCTGGCTGAGCTAGAGGCCAAAGACAACAGCTAGGCACTTTCCAAAAAACACTTCAGATTTCCATGTAAAAATGTGATGTGTCCATGTTGCATTTCCTGTCACGGGCAGTAGTCCTACCTTCACAAGTGAGATACCATTCTTATCGGGAGACTTGGGGGAATACAAAATAGCAGAGCAAATGTTATTGTCCCTTGTCTTTCTCTAAATTTTTTCTTCCAAATCAAAGACAGTGTGTAAAAAAAAGTCTATTTGAGAAATGCCCTGTAATTCACATGCTAGTATGGGGACCCCTGAATTCAGAGATGTGAAAATAACCACAGCTTCTCAACACCTTATCTTGTGCCCATTTTGGTAGTACAAAGGTTTCCTTGATACCTATTTTTCAGTATTTATATTTCACCAAATGAATTGCTGTGTACCCGGTATACAATGAAAACCCATTTCAAGGTGCAGCTCATTTATTGGCTGTGGGTACTTAGTGTTCTTGATGAACCTACAAGCCCTATATATACCCACAACCAGAAGAGTCAAGCAGACATAACAGTATATTGTTTTCAAAAATATACCATAGCTAGAAAAAGTTATAGAAAAAAACGTGGCTGCAAATAGCTCTTTTGTTCAGCTCAATTTCAATATATTTTAGTTTTAGCTGTTACTTTCTCTAGGAAAACCTTGAAGGATCCATTCAAATGACCACAATCAGAATTCAGAATTTTGTCTAGTTTTCAGAAATGTTTAGCTGTCCAGGATCGAGCAGGAGGCTGAAAGCACAAAAATAGTAAAAATGGGGTATCTCCCAGTAAAATGCCAAAATTGTGTTGAAAAATTTGGTTTTCTGATTCAAGTCTGCCTGTTCCTGAAAGCTGGGAAGAAGCTGATTTTACCACCACAAACACCTTTTTTATGCCATTTGCAAGGAAGAAACTGCATGCTTTCTTCAGTGGCCCTTTTTCCAAATTTTATGAACAAATTGAAATTTTACCTGTATTTTGGTTAATTTCTTGGCCTTCTCCAGGGGAACCAAAAACTCTGGGTACCTTTAGAATATCTAGGATGTTAGAAAAAAAGGACGCAAATTTGGTGTGGATAGCTTATGTGAACAAAATGTTATGAAGGCCTAAACACAAACTACCCCAAATAGCCAAAAAAAGGACTCCGCACAGGGGGAGGGAAGGCCCAGCAGCTAAGGGGTTAAGCCTAATAATAAATGCTCTGACATCCATTGGTTTACTCAGGCATTTAAAGAGACAAAAATGAAAGAATCTTGAGAATTAATTATGCTTTAGAGGGAAACAAATATAAACATCTAAAAAATGGATAATAAGGGAAAAATCTAGATACTTCTGGGAAAAGATTCTGCTTTAAATTTCCCACCAGAATTGTTTCAGACAGTCTGGTTGCTCTCTTCTCTTCCAGTGGACCTGACTTCTTCCTTTACTCAACATTATTGTGACAGCCTTGCTGATTTCTTTATAAATAGATTTGAGACAGTTTACTCTGAACTCAACAATTGCAAGGGCGATGAAGCAGCTCGGGCTACGGATGTGCTACCCGGCCCCCCTTACCATCTTTCTGAATTCCTTCTATTTACACCTGATCGGCTGTTAGAGCTTTTATCTTTAACAAAACCAGAGTCTCCAAGTGACCTCTGCCCTGTGAGTGTGTTTCACAAGATGGGTTATACCATTGATCCTTCACTATTAATCTTGCTTAACAACATTTCAAAAAATTGAATTTTTCCTACAGAGTGGAAGAGAGCTCTCATCCTCCCTCTACTCAAGAAACTCATTCTAGGCTCTTAAGGTATAAACTACTGGACTGTCTCCTGGCTTCCTCGGATAGCGAAAGTTCTGGAGCAGCATTTAAATATCTTCCTCTCAGACTATTTGGATCAAAATGAGATCTTGGATGCCTCGAGATTCGGTTTTCCAAAAGCCCACAGTAGAGAGTGAGCACGGTTGGCTGTCACCGAGGAAGTATGAGATATCCTCAACAGAGGCAGGTCTTTTTGGACCTGTCCATAGCTTTTGATACAGTGAACCATCCTACCTTGTAACACTGGCTAGAGGAGATTGGCATCCAGGGTGTTGCCTTGGATTTGCTTAGCTCATTCTTGGAGGGTAAGGTACAAACAGTCTCAATGAGTGATTTCACATCCAAGCTCTTTTCAATTCCCTGTGGTGTCCCTCAGGGATCCTTGCTGAGTCCTGCTCGGTTTAATATTTACCTGAAACCTCTGCTGAACCTGATAAGATCTTTTGGGTTCAACGCAATTTCTAATGGTAACCAAATTGTGGTATCCATTTTCAATTGGCTCTCTGCTACAGAAAATGTATGTCTTCTATAGTGGCCTGGATAAGCTTACACTGTCTGAAACTTAGCTCAGACAAAACTGAAGTGCTTCTTTTCGGGGGGACATGACTTTCTGGAACTTCAGTGTGTGGCCACTATCTCCTGGGTCTACCCCTATTCCTGTACCTAAGGTACGGAACCAGGGGAATTTATTTGACCCTTATCTGTGCTTCTCTGAACAGGCAAATCACCTGACATCCTCCTGCTTCTTTATCTTTAAAATGATTTTAAAAATCCTCCCATTCTTACCTCAAAATATGCAGAAAACAATACTCACCTCCCTAGTGCATTCTAACTTAGACTACTGCAATGCTGTATGCAACCGGACCCAGGTAGGGGCCCTAAAAAAACTTCAGAAACTTCAAAATGTGCTGTCTGCATCTTATTGAACCTCCAAAAATGTGACTCTTTCTCCAAAGTGATGATGGACCTTCACTGCCTCCCTAAAAAATCACTTTGCATTGCTCATAAATCTCAGTTCCTTTTGGACCCTCCCACAATAAAAGACTGAGGGGCATATTTATACTCTGTTTGCGCCGGAATTGCGTTGTTTTTTTTTACGCAATTCCGACGCAAAACTAACTCCATATTTATACTTTGGCGTTAGACTCGTCTAGCGCCAAAGTCCATGGAGTTTGCGTAATTTTTTTCGCGTGGACACCTACTTTCCGTTAATGAGAAGCAAGGTAGGCGTTCCCGTCTAAAAAATTGACTCCGAGGCATGTGCACCGTATTTACACTCCCGGGCAAAATTCACGCCCGGGAGTGGGCGGGTCAAAAAAAATGACGTACGGCCGCTTTTGCGCCGTTTTTTAGCGCCTGGAAAAGGCAGGCGTTAAGGGACCTGTGGGCTCGGAAGGAGCCCAGAGGTGCCCTCCATGCCCCCAGGGACACCCCCTGTCACCCTTGCCCACCCCAGGAGGACACCCAAGGCTGGAGGGACCCATCCCAGGGACATTAAGGTAAGTTCAGGTAAGTATTATTTTTTTTTTTTTTGGGTGGCATAGGTGGGCCTGATTTGTGCCCCCCTACATGCCACTATGCCCAATGACCATGCCCAGGGGACAGGAGTCCCCTGGGCATGGCCATTGGGCAAGGGGGCATGACTCCTGTCTTTGCTAAGACAGGAGTCATTTCAATGGGGGTTGGGAGTCGAAAAAAATGGCGCAAATCGGGTTCAGGCGAAAAATTTGCCTCAGCCTGACTTGCCCCATTTTTTGACGCCCAAGCTCCATATCCCCCTACACCGGCGCTGACTGGTGTACGTCGTTTTTTTCAACGCACACCAGGCAGCGCCGGCGGCTAACGCCGGCTAACGTCATTGATTAAATACGGCGCCCGCATGGCGCTTCAGAATGGCGTTAGCCGGCGCAAATTGTTTTGACGCAAAACTGCGTTAGCGCAGTTTTGCGTCAAAAAGTATAAATATGGCCCTGAATTTTATGATAGAACCCTCACACAAAACTTTGCTCCCATACTGCCAAGAAACTAATTGTTCCTAGAATTTTGAAAGCATCTTGGGGTCGGGTGGTGGGAGTTTCTCCTGCAGTATTTGGAATCAGACGCTTTGCCACCTCAGAAATCAGTCCACCTTTCTGATTTTCAGGAAATAGTTGAAAACCTGGCTTTTCTTTTTACCGCTGTAATTTTCCTTGCCAATTGTATATCACCTCTTTTGTTGTCAGCACTGAGGTGCTTTTGGGCAGTTGTGTGCTTTATAAATAGCAAATCAAACCAAAGTCAAATAATTGTTCTTTTGCCAACAATGCCACAACAGATTAGATAAGGGCACAGCAGATTAGACAATGACACATTCATTGTTGATACTTCTTCAATAGAAACAGAGAACA
The DNA here is from genome assembly GCF_031143425.1 of Pleurodeles waltl. NCBI lineage: Eukaryota > Metazoa > Chordata > Amphibia > Caudata > Salamandridae > Pleurodeles > Pleurodeles waltl. The sequence continues at coordinate 454,999,837 of NC_090451.1, forward strand.
AATAACTAAAGACTGTTTTTGGCCTAAAAATTGGGCCTATTTAGTCAGGTGCAGTTTGGTTTCAGTGGCACAATGAGCATGGAACCCACATCGTCAAATACCTATCCCACTAAGGGCATCATCATTAAAATACAGTGACTGAGATTAATTAAAGTACTCCATCCATTGCCTTCTTGTTGTTGCACTAGATATCGGAGGGTACCTAATGTGGGACTGGTTATCACTGTCACTTAGGACTCAATCTACACCCTACTGATGAACCCGAAATAGGATAAAACTGATCTGAGAATGCTTGTAACCCCTCCTGAAGGGGGCTTTGCCTGGCAGTTTGAGACAGACTATACGCAAGAAGAGCAGGGTTGGTACTGATTTACATAAGATTGGTCTTTGTCGAGAGTGGCGTAGTGGGCAAAAAGTGATACAGCAGGATGCACCCTGGGTAATCGCCAGTGGCTATGATTAAGTCAAGCATTCCATCCATCAGCTTGTTGTTGTTGTTGCACTTATTGTTGTAGTATATTACAGGCTGAACTAATTAATCAAAAATTGAGTTATTGTGATGAGTAGGCCAGGATTCTGACATACTTAGCACATCTAAATCAAGTCCATCAAAAAGATCCCTTATTAGGTGGCAGTATGGTACTGCTGAACAGACATTGTCTAACCCAATGCATATACTTTTCTTTAATTTTCTTTATTAGGCAATAGGCAAAGCAAAACGTATGTAGGGAAGCTCCTTGTTCTACAGTTTTTTCAACAAGTTTTATGTTAACCAGTCAACCTACTTAGAAGTGGAAAGGGTTTATGTATAGTGGATTTCTGAAAACTGCTAATGGTTTATTTAGACAGAATAAAAGATCTTTGAGAAACCAAAAAATATATATATATGTGTGTGTGTGTGGGTGTGTCTTTATTTTATCGATAGTCTTGTAAACAACTTATTAGTAGACAATGTTGGTAGCTATTTGAAAAAAAACTCCCTTTACAGGGTTGTACAAAGTAGCCACCTAGACATCTGTTTATACGTTTCTGATGCACCCACGGCTTTTTGCCCCATGCAATGGTTTGAGCAACAACCAGTACTATTTTCAAACAAAAGACCCATAAAACTGTTCAAGAATATTTTAAAACATGACTTTAGACAATTATTTCAGAGTCATTATCAAATTAATGTAATGTTTGTATTTTTATCAAATTACTAACCATCAGTTTCCACGAGATCTGGCATTTACAGCCAGAGGATTTCAATAAAAAATTCAATTTCCCAAAAAGTGTTAGGGTAATCTGTCTTCACATCTTAAGGGAAGTTGGTTTATCCATGTAAATTAGCTGGAGTGTTAATGTTGAACATTTCCTTTTGATTAAGATGATCGTTTGAATATTCACTGTAATAGCAAAACTATAGGGCATCCCAATGAGTATATCCGAAATGGCAGTCAGCCTGTTTTTTTTGTTGTTTTTTTTCAATTCAGTTTGAATCCAACACGTGGTACTGATAATGCAGTGATAACTTTCTGAAACATCTATAATGGGACTATTAGGTTCATTACTCAAGTCAGGTGTTCATGCATTGTATTGCTTCACTAATCTCATGCATAAGGATTATTTAGTTAAGAAGATTTTGACTTTCATGTTAGGGCCTATTTAGAATATAGTGGTTGCGATACTCTGTCAAAATGTGACAAACATTCTACCCAGACTGTAAGTGATGTAGGCTATAATGCACTTGTATTTCAATAGAGGGGACATCAGACACTTTTGTGATGGACTAACCCATTCGCTAAACTCTGACTAAGACCCTTAGTCTAGCAGCCCAATCTTGACAAGCAAATTATATAGCTCTCATTGTGAAGCTTCATTTTTAAAATGTAACACTTTGTAAAACTCCTTAACAGTCTGGTTGTAGTTTGGCATGTGTAGATGGGTCCTTCAGAAATCTCTTGTTTACCACCTGCTGCAATTTAGGATTATGGGCATTTGATGGATGAAAGTCCATGAACCGTCCACCTCCCCACCCTCACTCTCTTTCCTCTGTCAATGGGGGTCTACCTTAAATATGATGAATTGTGCGAGGGAAGGCCAGTACTGTACCCACTGTATTTAGAGAATACTTTTTGTTGATGGAGGCATTGCAATTCATCCTCCAGAACTGTCTTGGAGGAAAAGGAACATGCATAGATAAACCCTGGCAACAACAATCATAAAAACTACTATAACAAGATGTTACTGCTACTCTATGGCCTGGGGCTCAATCTGGCAGTGGTAGATTAACATCAGCGCATTGCTCAACAAAATAGACGGTAAGTATGGCTCTTTGAAAAATTTAAGTGCAGTATCTTAGCTATCAACTTCACTTAACTTATCATTTAAGTAGACCAAACCATATTGAACACCAATTTACCATATCTCTCTGTCTGTCAACATTTATCACACCACATACCCATTTTAAACACTAACCTAGTAGATTTTCACTACACCCCCACACCTCATCAGGAAATAAATGCACATATTTAACACATCTACATGGTCACACAAACATATGATGCTAACATTAAGCTGTTTTTAATGCTTAAACAAATACATGTATTCTAACACTAACTAACATTTGGAGACTTTAACATAAATCATCCAACTATTCAGAAGCACCAGCCTAGTAGAATTTTACTACACCCTCAACCTTCATCAGTAAATTAATGTACATATTCAACACATCTACATGGTTACACAAACATTTAATGCTAACACTAAGCTGTTTAATGCCTAAAACAATAAATGTATACTAACACAAATTAACATTTGGAGAGTTCCACATAAATTGCCTAATTATTCAGAATATAACTGTCACCCCCCTTTACCCACTTACCCCACACTCTACAATCATATGATGCAACCATGAACCCTAAATACATATGTTCATGCTATACATTACAGGTTACACAGTCTGTGCTCATCTGTGTTTCATGGCAGAAGCTGTTGGTCTGATCTACCGCAGCCCACCCTGCAGTGCCCTGCTTAGCACTGCCCTGCTTAGCACTGCCCTGCTTTAGCTCTTGCCCAGCTTCAGCCAAATGGTCAACCCTGGCAAAAGCCAGAGGTGTGGAGGAGCCTAATCCACGCTCATGGCTCAAACAGTGGTGGCAGGTGCATGATTGAAAGGATGGAGAAGGCAATAAGCAGGCAAAAGGCAAGCAGGAAAATCAGTAAGCAGGGAGACAGCCTTGAATTCAGAGGTATGCATGGCCCTAGGGGTTATTCAGTGCTGCAGCAGAAGTGGTCAGGTGCACACATACCCCTGGTGGGGAAGGGTTGATTGCTGCCGCCTCTGTCACTGGTGCATTGATGTTTCTTCAATGTGTTATCTTGCATGTTGTGACCCCAGGAAGCTAGGAATGTAAATTGGGCAGGAGGAAGTCAGTGGTTTCTCGCTCAAACTGGATGTAGACAGTAAGCAACCCCCCACCGAAGGTGACCCCAGTGAGACTTTCAGTAAGCAATTAAAAATCCACTTATATTTTCATCATTCACAAGCTGCCTGTGCACAGAGCACCTGTTTGGAAGCAGCTATCATCTGCAACCATTGGCTACTTAAATCAGAGTTGCCTCAAGGACTACTAATCATAACAAATCACAGTTCAAAAGCCCACACTTCTGTAGCAACTGTTGCCACTGTGGCTGTCTGCAACAGAGTAGAAGGGTAGCTGACAGTCAGCAGCCTGCCACCATTTTCAAACATTACTTTCAGTGCTCATGGGAGGAAAGCACACTATGGAATCTGGGTGGTGGTGGTTCATCATAGCCTTGCAATATATAATATGAGCAGGCAGAAGACGTACAGCGCCAGATCACAGAAAAGTAAAGTGCACCACAAGGGAAAATGGTCACTCTGGATCTAATTGTAATGCATAGATTTAGAAACACAAGTATGTGAGGAAACATCCAGCACTCAGTGCTGCTACATGCATCACCACAGGCCAATCAAGGACCAATGTCTAAGTCATATTGATTGAGTTAGGGCTGTTAATCAGTATCAGAAGGCAATGAAAGCATCCCATGCAGATGCAGGCAGCACTGGACAATGCATCACAGTTAAAAACAAAAGGGGGAGGGTAAAAACACTAACCATCACTACCAACATCATTCAGAGGAGCTAAGTCTCACCAACAAAGTTACATCTAACCGTATTACAGTGATTAAACTAGATAACTTCAAAAGTTCATTATGGGACAAAGCTAAGCACAAGATTGGAAACAGCACTCCGGAGGAAACAGTGTCACCTTTAAAACAAAGTTTCAGCCACCTGTCACGAAAAATAAATTCACATTCCTCATCTGATCTGTCTCCACAACTCCCGATATAAGACCTAATTTTGAAACCTATTGAGAGATCCATTCTTTACACAATACTGTGAAAGTCAGCGATTTGTCAGCCACAACCGATCCTAAGTGTCAATTCAACCAGTGGCAGGAAACAGCCAAATTATTTGAACTGAATATAGCAGCCTCACCTTAACACTGTTGTAAAATAGAAGTTCGAGTTGATCTGATGCAAGCAATGGGCTTAGTAGTATCAAATTAGACAACAAAGTTATAACTATGTCATTCTCAATCAGCATTCTAGAATCTAAACCTCAGGCACTGTGTATAGGCTGATTATGCTTGACAGTGAGAAATTTTAGTCTCTTACGCATCTGCTATAAACACTGATTGATGTCCTGTGTTGGAAATGGCACTTTCTGAAGGGTGATCCCCAGATTTTTTGTCTTTCTCCGCCTCGTTTTCTGACCCTGCTTTTCTTGATTTTAGGACTTTGGGCACTTTACCACTGTTAACCAGTGCTAAACTGCATGTGCTTTCACCTTAAAACATGGTAACATTGGTGTGTCCACAATTGGCATATTTAGTTTACTTTTAGGTCCCTAGTAAAGTTCACCATATGTGCTTAGGGCCCGTAAACTAAGTGCTACTAGTGGGCCTCCAGCACTGATTGTGTCACCCACTATAGTATCCTTTTAATCATGTCTCAGGCCTGCCACTGCAGATCTTGTGTGTGCAGTTTTCAACAGTAATTTCAACTTGGCAAGGAAAACCACTTGCCAGGCCCCCAACCCTTCCATTTTCTTATATATAGGTCACCCCTAAGGACGACCTTAGTTAGCCCCAAGCACAGGGTGCAGTGTATTTAAAACATTGGATATGTACTTTTAAGTTTAACATTCCCTGGTATTTAAAAGCTGCTAAATTCATTGTTCACAACTCCAGGGCCTATCTCTCCCATAAGTTAACATTGGGGTCACCCTGAAGCATCCTTTAAGTGAAACTTTCAATTGAGAAAATATAGAAGTATGGAGTTTGGTGTCTCTGGACTCACAATTTAAAATCACAATTTATAGTGAAGTTGGATTTTTGATTGTAATCTGGCATGTTCATACTTTAACCATTCTGTACCTCTGCCTGCCTCTGAATACACATCAGGGTAGATGACAGCTGGGTGTTGTGCATTCCCTATAGACAGCCATACATATAGGGAGCTGGGGTGTCACATTGGCATCCTGATGGCCCATCACCAGGTTGATGGGTCATTAACCCACTTGATGGGGGTGGTGATTAGCACTGCCTCCCACCTGAATTGTGCTGTGCCTCTCACCACACAAAGGGGTGCATAATCTCCTGTAGTTTGTTTGGAGCCAGGGAAGGTAGGTCAGAGACCTTGTGATCTTTGTGAAGTCTTCCCCACTTCAAAGGTAGATTTGGGTCTAAGTACTGGACCCCAAAACCCACCAAATCAGAACTCTATTAAACCCAAAGACATTCTGCCAGGAAGAAGGACTGCTGTGCTGCCAGGAAGGAATGCCAATCTGCACCTATCTTTATCAGGTGAAGTTACCAAAAGCATCTAGCAGGCAAGAGCCTTCCTTGGGCAAAAATATTGAATTTTCCCTACACTGAGCTTTTCTGCCAAACTTCAGTGACTTCACTGAACCTCTCCTGATGACTATCCGGCCTGGATTCATGGACCCTTCTTGGCAACAGCCTGCCGCTGTGCCCTGCTGAAGAATTTTGATTTCTATTTCAGAGACTAAGGGCCTCATTAAGAGGTTGGCGGGCTGACCATTGGCCCAACAGCCCAGTGGTGAGTAGACCACGCAGAGCTGGCATCTCCTCCTCCCCCGAGCTGATTACAAAGTTTCCACTGGGCTGATCACAACTCCGACCGCTGCCACCCTGCTGGGAACCATGTCCTGGTGGTGGTGGTGGTCCCCTGTCAGTCTGACCGCCACGGTCAGAATGTGGTGGTCTGACCCCCAGGAGTGCGGTGGTCAGACCACCACTGTGAATCTGGTGGTCTGAAGATCACCAGACTCATAATAAGGCCCTAGGTCAGAAGGGAAAACTTTTGACTTGGTTGCAACTGGATTTCCACAGTTGGTGCAGAACTTTTTTTGATGCTATATTAAAAATTTTAAAATCCATATCTCCTGTTCGTTTTATTAGATTTTTATCATTTTTTTGTAATTTTCTTCATTAAATAGTCTCTATTTTTATACATTGAAGTATGATTTTTATTATGCTGCGCTTTCACCTTTTTAATTGTATTGATACTTCTAAATGCTTTACAAATGTTGTTAAGCTAATCCTGAATTAGAATAAATTGATTTTGCTTGTGTAGCATATTTTCCTTTGCTTGAGAGGGCTTATGCATATAATAATAAAACAAAACTGGATTGTGGGGATATCACCAGAAAATAATGGAACTTTTTCAAATATCAATAGGGACTCCCTACATGTGGTGTAAGACAGTGATCCCACTGTGTATATGTAAAAATGCATGTGGAGTGCAATCTCTGTGTAAATAATGATGTGCATAGTGATGGTAACGAAACATTTCCCCATAAGTTACAGAATTCAAATATAAATCCTCATTTTTGAGTGTTTTATAGAACTCTAATTCATAGCATATTTAAAATAGTTGCAACTTCTCATTCATCAGAAATGGAACATGCGGTGACAAAGTCATCCATAGCAATCTTAAACACATAAGGAACTTGCAAATGTTCTGTGGGACCAAAAATGTCAAAGGAGACCTTATCCCAAACAATACTATTGTAGACAGGAAATGCAGGATTTTTCACATGGGGCTTAAGTCCTTCCGCTACCAGTTATGCAGAAGAACAACCTGGGAGACAGTGTCCATTCAACAGCAGGACAACAACTGTAACATGTCCAATCCAGATGAAGAGAAAAAGCAGTGAAAGAAAAATCCAACGGTAGGACCTTGGAAGAATCAGAGAATTTTTTTTTCATCTAAAACAACAGCGCACATGCACCATGCAAGGAAGAGTGTGAAGAAGTTGAAGAAAAATTATGAATGTCAACGATGTAACCAGAGGCAGTCTGTTCAAAAACAGCAACGTCGTGGCAAAGGAGAGCAGGTAGGTGCCTCCAAAGGTGGTTGATAATAAATAATTTAATTGCCAGAAGCAGTAGTCAAAAACTGCAACTTCACATCACAAATGAATCCTTTATTAGCAGTGGTAACCGGCATGAGTGCAAGTTCAACATCAGAAGACACCCGAAGAGAATTAAAAATATTAGAGCAGCCTTATGCATATAGAGGGATCACTTGCAGGGTTACTGTGGCAAACTGGTCATGTAAGGTAACTTGATCAAATCAATGAAAACTTGTCATTTCTGTTTACAGCAAACAAGCGGTGAGAAAATCAGATACTGAGTGAACAGCAAGGATAGGCACTGGAGGAGGGTGGGCCAAACTCTTTCTTATCTGCAATTTGACTCCTAGGTTACATGCCCAACTTTAAGAATCTAATATGAGTAGCTGGTTTGTCCTTCACTTCATCAGTGGCAGAACATTTAGAATTCACATTTGGTCAATCATCTTGGACGTCTTGTGATTCTCGTAAGACAGCAAAACATTCATTGATGTCAAAGAGTGCATCTGCCACCACTGTGCCAGGCTGTGACATACATTTGGGCCCCAAAAAGGACATCATATGGTGTCTAACCACCCAAAGATCTTCCAGGCAGATTATTTAAAGCTGTCAGAACTCCATACAGATGATGGGTCCAACCATGAACTGCACCTAATCATTTTGTTTCTAAGCGTTGGTTTAAGTCATGGTTCTTCCATTCCATTATCACATTTCCTTCAGGATGATATGGGGCACAGCAGCATCCAGGGTGCCTATGGTATCCTGATAAGTCTTAGATGCAAAGGCTAGTCCCTGAGTGGAATGCTGCTACTGCATAAGTACAGATAAAGACCTGCAACTTTTTAATAACAGTTTAAAGGTCAGTTGATCCCTGTGGCCACACACATAGAAATGAAGAACATGAATCAACAGCCAATAAAATACATTTAAAGGAGCTATCCATAGGGAGTGGTCAGCAATTATCTAAATAGCCACATTGTAGTAGTTTATTTAAGACTAAAAGGGGTGTCTGAGGTGGGTGGGCAATAGTGGAACTTTTAATTTGTTGACAAATGTCACAACAAACTACATATTTTTGTAAGGACCCTGCTACCAGCAACATTCCTGTAACACTAAAACTGCAGCCGCCACACCAGCATGGGCAAAGCCTAACCTTTTATGAGCAGCAATTATTCATTCTAATCTGTGGTCATGGCTGGGTATCACTTGAATTCCCTACAATGTGTACACCAACACATTGATGACTCAATGCATGAATGACATGAGCCCATGGCAAAGCATCTTTAGGAGCTGTCACCTCTCGCCAAAGCAACTTATGCTTGATAAGATTACTTCACAAATCTCTGAATCATTTAAGCAGTAATAATGTAAATTAACATTATTGTAATGGGCGTAGTAATAGGAACCCATGCTATAAGTGACAGGAATTCTGGATCCAAATTCTGCAATGTCAAAAGCCAAGCTTTCAATTAGGCCAGCTAAGCAATAGAATTATCCAACATTTCTGCATCAGTTTTTTGTGCCCGAAATACACCATCGTTAATGACACTCTTCACTGCAGCACATGCTGCTGAGTTGTTATTTTTCATACAAACCACAAGCTGAGCTGAACCATCAGTAAATATTTTGTAATCATACTGATTTAGAAACAAAATTTCATTTGAAATGGAGTATTCTTGTTCATACTGGAGAAATTTCTGTGTTCTCAATGTAGGGTCAAAGACAGAATCTACATCAGTAGCTGTTAAGGCAGTAGCCTACTGGATCAATTGTGGATCTAAGGCTGTCATGTTCGGAAGTCTTGCCTTCATGACACACTTTAAGGGTGGGTTGGGAGACACCAGATTTATGTGTTTTCCCCGAGCCAATGGATGTTCCTTTAGGACAGCTGTGTGAACTGTAGACCTAATTTTTCCTGTGGATGTAAAACACATTTATGCATTAGAATATAAGTATGATTTATATGAAATTGGTACAGTCTCATCTTCATTAAAGGTGGCATATGTGTAACCACTAGAGCACACAATAACAGAGATTACTAAATTAGTAGTGTTATCACAGGTATGTAACTGTTTAGATGCATACGTGACAGTAGTGTTCTTAGAATAGTAGAATGTTCTGTAGTCCAATATGTGTCAGAAAAATCAGTACACATTAAATCATACAACGGTTTACACTGTTGTGCATAATTTGGTATGTTTGTTCCTCCAATGTTTAGAAATCCTAAGAGTGATTGCAGCTTTTTAAAGGTATTGATGGTTGTAAGGGTGAACAATTCTTTAAGAAGTGTGGTGCAGGGCTTCAGCCTTCATTTGATAATTCATATCAAAGAAACAGAACACTTAGAAAGGTAATTTTAGGTTTCGGAAAATAAATTCATAGCCATGATCAGTGAGTCCCAGAATTATGGATTCCATTGTGGCCAAATGAGTGTTTAAATCATCATCTGTATGGTCAATGTCTTCAAAATAAGGAAACTCTTCTGAGTCAACTTCTTGTAAAGTTGATATTACATGAGCAGCAAACAGACCTGGACCATTCTTATGCCCCTGAGGAAACCTACAGAATCTTCTTGGGGCCATAAAGTGGTGAAAACCATTACATCCTGGCTTTCAGGCACTATGGCCCTCATTACGACCCTTGGGGTAGGCGGTAATTTGGGGAAAGGTACAGCCAACAGGCTGGCGGTAGCTTTTCTCAAATTATGACATTGGCGGTTTGGCCCAAGCCAAACTGCCAATGTACAACTCCGTCCTCCAGGGTGGTAACGGCCGCTGGGCTGGAGACTTCGGTCTCCAGCCAGGCAGTCGTCACAATCCCACCCTCGGGATTATGACCCCGCCTACTGCCATGGTTTTTGGTGGCAATTCCTTCCCTGGTACTGATAGGGGTCTCCACACCCCCTCCCCCTCCCAAGAGTCCGCCCCCACCCTCCCCATCCTTCTCCTGCCCCCCGCACATTTATACACCCACACGCACACACATACACACTCATAAACACACGCATACCCACATCCACCCATGCATGCACACATACATACCCACACACTGCAACACACCAACATACATTGTCACACACACGCATTCACAACACACAACATATACGTACACTCACATTCAGTCATTCATGCACTCATTCAATGTGACTTACACCAGCATGCATTCATACAAAAACACAAACACCCCCCAAACACATACAACACCCCTACACACGTACACACCACTCCCCACCCCCCTCTCCTGTCAGTGAACCCGACTTACCTGCTGGCAGGGGGTCCTCCACCAGGAGACAGGACACAGCACTGCTTCCAGCAGCAGCGTCTGCCAGCAAAACACCAACAGGCCATATCATTGCTCATGATACGTCAGCGGTGTTTTGCTGGCGTGGCGCTGCTGCTGACAGAAGCGCCACCTTACTGCTGTCCGCCGCCATGACCATCAACGGTATTCCGCCAGCCTTCTGGTGGAATTACATCTACGGTCATAATGCGGGTGGGCGGCTGGTAGCCACGGCAACAGTATGTTGGCAGCCGTCACCGTGGCGGTAGGCAGTCAATACCGCCAATGTTGTAATGAGGGCCTATATTTTGCTAGAAAAAACAGTGGAGATGTCCAATGCAATTTTGTATTTTTTATGAACAATATTGTTTATTAAATCTGTGCTGTGGGCATTTTGTATAGCACAGTTCTGTGTAGAACTGGTTAAATGTCTATAGTCTAAAACTCTACATTAAGAATGATCTGGTTTAGCTGCCCAGAAATAAAATATTATTCATAGGAGAGATACAAGGGTAAAGCTCACCTTGATATTCTAATTGTGATAGAATTGCCCCAACAGAACATTAAGCTTCATGTTTATTAGGATATTGTGATTGCACTTGTCGGCTGGACCTTATAGACATAATGTGATACGATGACTCTTTATCCAAGCCTGCTTGATTGTGATATAATGCTGAGGCTTGTGCAAGAGCCCATTCTGCGGCATAGGCCTCTTAAACTTCTTTGGGAACAAAAACAGGAAAGGATGGTAATATTGCATCCTCCACCTGTGGACATTTTCTACCAAATTCAGGTGACCAATCATCTCAGACAACAGAATGTCATATGCATTAGTCAAATTCTGCCAGAATATTACTTTAATAGTACCCAGGCTATCATCCTCACTTTTGATGCCCAAATTATAAAGTCTATAATGGAAGGTTGAGTTGCTGGTCTGGAATTTCAACTTTGTAGAATTCATAAGTTTGTCCCACTGACAGAAACCCTTAAAGAGTCTGGTGACGGCCCATCCACGATGGCTGTCATAAGGCAGCTAATGCCAGATATTATTCCATCATAATATTCTATTCTAAGTTACACCTGGTGCAGGCATAATGTAGCGCAAAGGCTTACAAAGTGGTACAATGCATGCATTGCACCACTTTGTAAATTTGGTGCAGCTATTTTGGTCTCATTGGGCCACATTAGTGTCAAGAAATGACCCTAATGTGGTGCAAGGAGGTGCTAGGGGCTCTTAAGTCTGCCCCTTTGTCAGTAGAAATACATTCTAAACAGTTTCTCACTGACCTCTATACATCATGTCAACACCAGAGCAGTACGCGCCCTATTGGCGACAAAAATGCAAAAACCGGGCACTCTCAAAACAAAGTAATTTATGTATTGTGCTGATATGTTGTGGTTTAACCTTTTGCATTGCACAGTTCAATCCTGAAAACTTATTTTTAATATGCTTATAAATACTTTTCCTTTGCAATGTATTGCTGCAGGTTTTCAGAGTGTGTTAGGGTGTGGCCCCTTTCCAGGGCCTTCCAGATACTTTCCCTGCAACATGCCTAGGTGTGGTTCTGGGCTGGGCCAAGACTCTATAAAAGAGAGTCAGCCCAACTCCCAGTGCTCACTATTCAGAGGTCCTGGTGCAGAGCAGCAGGTTCTTCCTGAGCTCCTGTCCCGGCGGCCTATTTGGAGCTTCCAGTCTTCTACCCTAATCCTTCATTGGTGATCATTGTTCCAGGCGGTAAGATGGCGGTTGGACTGTCCCGACACCGTTATTTAGAATTTTCATATTCTTGGTTTAAATTCTTAAATGAGTAACAGATTACTTGCGCACTACCATTTCTTTACATTTATATGGTAGTTTACAAATAGGCAAGACGCGCAATTTATTTCATAAAGGTTTGACTTTGTTATTCATTGCGCGCTACCATTTCTTGACATTTACATGGTGGCTTAAGAATCGGCAAGACGCGTGATTCGTTTTACGGTGTTTAAACATTGTTGTCCATTGCGCGCTACTATTTCGTGACATTTACATGATGTTTTACGAATTGGCAAGACGCACAACTCGTTTCATGAGCATTTAACTTTGTTGTTCATTGCGCGCTACCATTCCTTGACATTTACATCGTGTTTTACGAATCGGCAAGATGCGCAATTCGATTAATGATGATTTGACTTTGATATTCATTGCGTGCTACCATTTCTTGGTATTTTACATGGTAACACTCGAATTGGCAAGATGCACGATTCTCTCCTCGAGTTTAATTCATGTTGTTTACTGTATGCCACTATTCTAAGATATTTATTATGTAATATTCGAGTTGACAAGTTATGTGATTTGTTTCCTGAATCCATATTGTGTTATTCATGGTGCACAATCCTTTTATGGTGTTTACTATATATATATATATATATATATATATATATATATATATATATATATGAGAAAGAAGTGACTCAAACAGATGATCTCATTAAAGAACAAAAATATATTTCTACTACAACGTTTCAGCTTCCGCCTTCCTCAGGTAGTACAAGATGGTTTGCTCAGTGGCTGCACTGCAATATGCGCAATTTGTGTTGAAACATTTTAAGAGTACAAAGAAGGCCAGTGTTTCTAGATTGTATGGTCCTAGTATACATTCTCAAAACAGGACTGGTTTAAAATTTAGTCAGAATGTTTTTTCTGATTCTCATGTAAAGGAAAGTACTTGAATAAGAAAGTTTTCATTTAATTCATCTTGATTCCCCTACAGGTATCCGGCCATCTTGAAATTTAGTAATTTTAAACTTAACTCTTAGATTGTTCATGTTTTCAGAGTGACCAGGCTTAGAATCATAGTCTAGTATTGATATCAGGAGATATAAGTTTCATATTGTGTGTTCTAACCTTTTTCTTACTACAGATGTCTCCTTCTCAGCTGTCCCCTTCCTAATACCCTCTTCCCCTCTTGAACTCTCTCAGTCTCTTTGATTTATCTATCAGAGTCTTGGAGCTGTTCAGTGGTGGACGTGTTGGGTACGTGCACGGACCCCGAGGATCTGGTGACTCTGACACCTGCATATCAATCCCATTCACTAGAACCACAACCTGATTCTTTCCTTCATCTTGGAAAGTTTCTGATGTTCTTGGTGTCCAAACTGAATTTTTTTGTCACAGACCTGTCCAGGAGGAACTAATCTAGTTACCCTCTAGAATAGATCATCTCCAACGAAAAGTTCATCCTGCACATTCCTTTACTTCCTTGCTTTATCACACACATCATTTTTGTTGAACCACCCATGAGACATTAATCAGATTACTTCCTTTCATACAACATCATTAGCTATCAAACCTCACCAACCATCTTCACTAATCACCCCTTCAGTGATTTCACATACCCTAAATTGTTCCAACTCCCACTGGTCCTCCCTAACATCCAATTCATCCTCAGTATTCTCAGAAACCAGTTGTGACAAATAATCTGCTACCTTATTTCTGGTACCAGGAACGTACTCAACTCTGAAATTATATTCATGTAATGTAATGTGTTCATGTATTGTGATTACAGATGCGAGAAGAGACAACATCCAAACTTTTCTTACTGAACACACCCTTCAAGAGTTTATGGTTGAACCTAACCAGAAAGTTCCACCCCAGAGAAATGTCAAGAATTTTCTTCAAACCCAATCAATATACAAAACTTTCTCAATTACAGAATAATGGATTTCAGAGCCCACTAACGCTCTGGACAAACACGTTATTGTCGCTTCTTGCCCTCCCCATACCTGTTTCAAGACAGCACCAACCACTTTTGCGCTAACATTTTTTACCACAATTGATGGTTTATTAGTGTTACAGATTTGTAAAGAAGGAGCATACTATTGTGCTTCCTTGATGTCCAAAAACTCTGAGTTGCAATTAGTGCATCAAGAAAATTTGACTCATTTCTTCAAAGGAGCTCTCATGGTATATGTATGGCTAGCAAACCTGAGAACATTTTTTTATAGTATTCATCCATGCTCAGGAAGGTGACTAAGTCCTCCCTGTACTTCAGAGGAGGATCATTTATTGTTCTCACTAGTTGTTCCTTTAAATTGACACGCTCTATAGTAAGTTTGTGAGCTAAATACTCAATCTCACAGAAATTACTCTTACATTTGTTCTCCCTTAATGTAAGGGCTCTCTACACAAACCTACCAAGAACCATCCTGCGTCAGTTGGCATGTTCTTCCTGAGATGACCCAAATACCAGCACATTATCCTGGTAAATTTTCACACTAGGGATACCTCTCAAGACATCTTCCCTGGCCCTCTTAAATACTGAAGTGGCCTAATGTAACCCAAAATTTAATCTTTTAAATGTAAACATCCCAAAAGAAGTAATGAAAGATGTCAGGTTCATGGAGTCCTCATCCACTTTAATTTGGTGATACACTGTTCTGAGGTCTAATGTCAAAAGCAACACAGCACATCAGGCAGAACAAGCCTCTCAGCAATGTTGGGAAGTGGATAATTGTCTGCCACAACATTTTTGTTTAGACTTCTCAAGTCAACACAGAGCCTAATCTCACCCATAGGCTTGATTGCCAGAACGACTGGTGCCAGCCATTCAGTCGCCAATGATGCCCTCATTCTTCAACTTATTGAGTTCAGAGAGCATAGCATCATGTAGAGCCAAAGGCACGCCTCACATATTACAGGATACAGGTACAGCTCCATCCTTCAGTACAACCTTATGGATATAACCAATAAGGCGAACCAACTTATTCCTGAAAAAGCTCCAAAACTCTTTACACCAGAATGTTTTGGTGCTAATATTTTTGTTGCCCACAGCGCTCACAACTGATGTAGGTTTTGATCTTTCCTTCTATATAATGCGAGGTTCCACACTCAGGTCCAAAATTACATCAAGATCTCCTTGGTAAACCCAACTTATGTTACTATCTCCTTTGCAAGAGACATACACTATTCCTGCTGTACTACAACCTTAATACTCTGAGTCACCCCAAAAGTAACCTAATATCTCTATCTGTTGACCACCATAGGCCAAAGGTCTAATGTCAGGTTTTAGTAACATAACTTTTTCTTTGACCTTCTCTAAGAAAAAAAATTCTAGGGATGAGAAAGTTCTTAGCCCCAGAGTTAAATAACATCTAAACAAGTTACCTAATGACTAATTCTTCATCCAGAGGGCTGTTGCACTTGTGATGATCCATCTGAACACAACCTCCTCACACTGTAATTCATCGTTTACACAGTCACTATCATCTTCAATTTTAACTTCTTTGACCTATTTAGGTTTTTAAGACTTTGTACAGCATTTTACAAGATTCCCTACCTTTCCATAATTGAGGCACTTGACAAAAAAAAGGCAGGACTTGATTTATTGTTAGCGAGATGACCACTGTTCCCACTACAAAAACATTTAATTTTACTCATCTTCTTGTTGTCCACATTTACTCCATTTCCTGGTCTCTCTGCAGGACATTAATCCACTCTTTGTACTTTCTCCAAGTTATTTGAGACTTTGCTTTTTTTCAAAACTTCAGTGCAGGCAAGAGAGTGTTCAATGCACTTGACGACCAAGAGAACCTCATCTGAATTGAGATTATCCTTTTGCCAGAGTTCATTTTTTACTTTTCCAAAGTTACAATCTAGCATCAATTGGTCACATATTCTCTATTCTAATGAACCTCCAAACTTACACATAGCTCCCAACTTGTCTAGGTCCACAACACAAGCTTCACTCAACTCTTGTTTTCTCTGAACAGGTCTACTAAAATAATATTGTTCCAATATTGTACTTATCTTTGGCAAATAATGTTTATCTTGCTTAGCTATGCATATTTCAAACTCATTAGGTTCCCCGACTCATCTTTGCTTAAGTAAGGCAAATGTTCAAAGACTTCCTAGCCTTCAG
Organism: Pleurodeles waltl; assembly: GCF_031143425.1. Classification (NCBI taxonomy): domain Eukaryota; kingdom Metazoa; phylum Chordata; class Amphibia; order Caudata; family Salamandridae; genus Pleurodeles; species Pleurodeles waltl. The sequence continues at coordinate 455,016,463 of NC_090451.1, forward strand.
AACCTAGGCAATGAAGTAACAGCAAAAACATAATGTACAAATTATGTTCTTCAAGTGAAAGCAAACACTCTGTGAGAGGTGAGCTCTATGTGTGCGCATTGCATGGTGTGCAAATCACCACTGCTCTTGAGATGTTGACAAATGTGATATAGACCCTAAATATTGTTAACAAGGAGGCGCTGTCCTCCATGTACATGCATTGTATGGTGTGCAAATCACAGCAGCTTTTGAGAGTTCAACTAAAAGGATATAGGCCATAAATACTTTTAACAAAGAGGCAGGCACTTCACTTCCCCCCATATCACAGTAGACACGCAGTGAGTGATATGTGTGTCACTGCTCCTGGCAAACGTGCAAGTTGCAGGGGAATTCGCATTGGCAGTGAAAGAGTGTGATATCTTCAATTGAAATGAAGACTCTTCTCTGTGGCAAGGGTAGTAGCTGGGCAACCCATCAACAACTGTTGTATGGGACTGACATAGTTGCTGTGAAACCAAGCCACAATACAAAGAGTTTTGTGGGCTGATTTAACAGCGTACTATGCACAGGAGATGTGGCAGGAGGAAATGCTCATTGTAACCACTCATTAGGAACTGCCAAATGAGATTAGATGAATGAGAGCAGGTGAGCAACGGCTCATTAACACCAAGAAGTTGAAAGAAATATATATATATGCCAAACAAGTCTCTGAAGTATAATAGTATATTGTTGATTCACATCACTTCACCAACTGCATGCTTAAGGTGTTGAGACGTTTTCGTCTCCGAATTTATTTTTCCTTAGAAACACTTATCTCTGTCCCCTACTAAATCGAATGCAGGATGTCCTGCAATACAGGCAAAAAAAGTTCTTTCCTACAATCATCCCAATGTCATAAATTTAGGGCTCGCATTTGAGAAGTTTTAAGATGTTCATTTAAGTGTTGGTAATACAAGAAACGTCCCATTGATAACGGCTGTCATCAGTCACTTAACGCCAAATACCATTCCATCATCCCACTCTATTATAAGTTACATCATACCATTCTATGTTACACCTTACATTCTATTGTAAACCACTTAAAGATACAACAGTTGGCATATTGCGAAAGATGCTGGCTCCCTTCCAATATTACTTAAAATCATTAAGAACACTGTGGCAAACTTTCCAATTTATTTCATCCCCAAATCCAGGGCAGGGGCCTCCCTGTGTTCATGTTGAATTTGCTGAAGCACTTCAGGCAAAACAGCAATTGATTGGGTACAGTGTCTTATCATATAAGCGGCAGCAAAAGCAATGCCCCATGTAGCACAGTCTTCAACTGTGGGAACCATGCCAAATGGAAGACACGCTGGGGCCTATTTACAATCCCCTTCCACTGCTGGTACCTCACTTTTCCCATATAAAAAGAGCTGCGCCAGCGGCGCCAGGGGCTTGTAAATAAGCCCCATAGTGAGAATTCTAAATGTATCTTTGGTTCCATTATGAAGTAACACTGCTTCAAGGTGGTTGGCTTCTTGTACAATACAGAAGCGAATTCCCTCCCATTTAGTAGGTATTTTACCCATAATGGTAGTTGCAAATAGCGCTTGAATTCAGAAAGAAAATATAGATTTGATGTTTTGATCTCCTTAATGAGTGCATTTAGGATTTATTCTTCGAAAACCTAGCTATAATGCAACGCAGCCTCATATAAAGAGGGGTAGAGAGGCTGGAGTGACGTGAGTAATGCTGAAGACCGTAAGCAGCCATAATGTGTATGTTAAACGAATTACAACAAAACACTCAAAAATACCTCTCCCAGCTATGATCTTAATAGGAAAATCCATGCAGTTTTTCACGGATTCTACCTATATTTTCACTTATTCCTTCCATTTGATCAATTTTCTACAAAGAGAAATGATTAGACGGTTTTCTGTGTGTCTACTCTTCGCTAACTGACTTTTTCTGAGTAAAAAAAAACCTTTCATTGTAGCAAAGCACACGTGTTATTCTTGTCAGCCTGTTGACAGACAATTAAGTCTCCGTTTTCCTGCAACTTTTCTATTTACAGTCCCTGAATTCTCAATACCAAGCTGTGTAATGGGGTAATTGTAATGTTGAACATTTTCCTTTCGAAGTGCAGTTCGATTCAATGCCTATTTCATGATGCCCGTGTAAGCTGAAACAAGCATCGACAGCTCCGTATTTTCTTTACTGCTGAATGAGTAAATACAATCATAATGAGCATTTCCTTGTGTTGGATTTTGAAAGACATTCTAATCATAAAGTTACCCCCCTAGCGTATTCTTTTGTGCATGTTAGAAATCATAGACGTTAAACACTATCATACATAAAGCCATGGGGCCTGAAGTGGCCAATTTATCCACATCTGAGGTATGCTTCAATGAGGGCAGTGTAATCAAATCACCAATGTCTAGATTCAAACTATTTGAAAAATAATGAGAAAATTGGGAGTAAAATGAACAGTTGAGGTTAAGAAGTAAATTAGGTATATTTTAGTACTGGACAACGCCAGCAGGTGGCGTGTTCTAGAATTTAACCCTAAGAGATCCCTGAGTACACAATATTCGGCTTTTTAGACTATTGTGATATGCTATTATTTATTAAATAGATCATAGGTGCACCAGAATACTTGATTACTATGTCTTACGACTTTGAGAACTAGTTTTCAAGGGTACTGTCTTTGAAATGCTCTTCTACATAATTTCCATGAGGAAACCAACGTTGTTTGCTTCCTCAAACATATGAAGTCCCACCTCTTCTGCCAGCATTTGTGCCATGAATAATCAACTCAACTGAGTGTTGACCTCTGCCGCCCACTCGTATTGCATTGGCATTTTATCGCTCCCTTTGGTCGCGTTAAGTGATGTACAAAAAAACACTACTATAAAATAAATACGTTATCAAACCCAGGGGTGAATGGAAGATTTTCACCTAGACAAAACTTAGACATGTTAGAGATCTATGTTTGAAGTTAGAAGAGGCAAAGCTTCCCTTCTCCCTAGAGTGCTTCTTTTAGATTTCAGTCCCTGCTCCCCAGAGTGCTTTAATTAGATTTAAGTCAAAATGTTGAAAATAGTTTCAGGTTAAACTTTGAGACTTCCATTAAACCCAGGGCCTGATTTATATGTTGGTGGCAACCATCCCACTGTTGCTTTTTCATTGGATTTCCCCCCCACCGTCTTGGTGGTCCACTCATCCTATTTAGATGTTGGAGGGACCGTTGATGAAAGACAGCCACAGTCCTGCTGACTCAGCCAGGCTTGGGATTCTGTGTCGACGGAGTAATGGGAAACAGTGGCTGGCCGTGGGACTGTAGCTACCGTTCAAGCCGAGCAGATTCCAATCTCCATTCCGATCAGTCCAACTGTGGCGGGAAAGCCTCCAACCCAAGGCTGGTGGATTGGGGGGGGTGGATGGAGTGAAAACCTGCCTTCTCTCTCATTTTCTTTTATCTTTACCACAGGAACACAACTGGAGGACCCCTGCCAATGTTGCTGACACAAGCACGAAGGACACCGACCCCGCCGTCACCGAGCACGAAGGTGACCAGTACATGGGACATGTGAAGGAAGGGATGACGCTTTACCAGCAAACACAACCTGACCATCAATATACATGTAAGTATGTGTTTTTTGTTTATTGAGATTGGAATATATGTTGACATAGGTTGTCACATACATTCCATGCGACACACCTATATCAACACATATAGCCAATGGGACACTCCCCTACCATCGCTAAACTGCTGCCATCACATGACCAGGACAGCAGAAACATATAATTCAGGTCAGCAGTACATCACCAGCCTGACGGCGTAGAGTTCAATCGGCCACTAATGGGAAACCACTCCAGGAGTGGTTTGTTTTCAAACCCCTAACATCAAAATACAGCAGGTGGGAGACCACCAATGTGATGGTCTTTCCATGCCCACACACGACACACGTTGGCGGTAATGCTGTCAACATCTAAATCGGCCAGATTCTAACAAATGTGAATGGATACGTTGTACTACAGGCTGAAAAGGGCAACAAGGCATTGCAAGAAATTCGAACAAGTGGAGGAGGGAAACAAATGGAACCAGGTGAAGGTGGGCATAAAAAACTGGAAGAAAGAGCAAAAAAGAAACATAACCAGTCTTCTTGGAATAAAGGTGATATAAGTTAGGTAACGTCCATTGTTGAATAACAGAGAATTGTACATTTCAGAAATAGAGAGCATGTGAACAGAGATAGTATCAAAGCAACAGTAAATTAACCCAAAGCATAATAAGGAAGAAGAGGTACAGAAGCTAAAAGGAGGTAAAATAACGAAAGTTGGTGGTTGGCAATCATTGAAAGAAACACTGTATAAGTAATATTCATGGTATTTGGGCAAAATATGAGCAAAGTGGAATGCAACATGGAATATATTGCTATTTAGCAAAAGTTCCAAAAACTTCAGTAAAGATGATTCTTAATGAACAATGGGAGTTGCTAATGCAATTTCGATTATTTACTGTGAGAGAACAGTTCTGACCACCTTGTCTGCCCTGATTTTTCGCTTTTCGATCACCTGTTTTTTTTACCTTTTGCTGTGAGAGAGCTTCATATTTTGGGGCTCACCCACAGTAAACTCATGGTAAAATGGGCTGGTGATAGGTTTGAGGGCTGTTCGGGGAGGATTCCTGCTGTGCGCCACCCAAGAACTGGGCATAGCTAGCCTGGTGCAGAAGAAAATATGCAGAGTGGGTGGTGACCTGGAGTAGGCCTCATAAGATGGGTATACACATGTGACGTATAGTCAGAGTCATTGTGCCTACTGTATTTTCACTGTAGGGACATTCTATTAAATGTCAATGGGAAAGAGTGGCCTAGGGCATAATTCAGGTACCTAAGGTACCACAGAGACCAGAGACCAGAGTCACAGCAGTGTCACTCCAATGCACACTGTAACCTGTATGAAAGGAATGATGCAGTAGGATACAAAAGCATAGTTGTACAACTTAGGGGGGATGTAGGAATATCAGCTTTCTCTGACTCAGCTCAGGATTAGGGTTAATTACTGCTCTATCCAGCTGCCTGAGCAGGGCCATGCATCAATTAGCCAACTGTTACCCCTTGCCAGGAAAGGGGCAGAGAGGCCCTGGGAGGAATATCAGAAAGGAGGGCCTGAGAGTTTCAGAGCACATATGGCACTATCTCCTGGATGTCGCCATTGTGAGCTATCACAGAGGTCTGTGAAGGAAGGAGGGGACAGGGGGAAGGAGGTGATGTGGCACATCTGGATTGGCCTGAGGTGCAGGCCACTTCTGCCCCCACTTAAAAGGTCTTGTCGAGGGGAGAGCTCTCTCTCTTGGCTGTATGTCACTGCAGGACACTGGGTCTGAAGACAGGTGTCATGGACAACTGGAAAGAAGAACCCCCTGACGGCTCCCTGGGGCAGGACCCTTGCCCCTGAGGGACTTCAGGCCCAGTGAGGCACATGCCAGGGCAGGTAAGGTGACCCCATTTCCCCCCAAGGACTAGTTGGGGGGAAGACTGCCCTGGCACAAAGAAAGCACGCTGCTCAGAAGAAAAGAAGGCACCCAGAGGAAAGGCTGGTGCAGGGAGTCAGTGAGACTGGCTTCTACCAATGTAGAAAGCTTCTAGGCCAGGAGACCTAATGAAAGTGCTCTTGGTGGCAAGGTATTACCACCAGGAGCAAAACAACACCAAGATCATCTAAAACGGCCCTCAGGGGCCCAAGATGTCCAACCAAAAAGGTCTGTGACATTTGACCTAATTCAGAATGAGAGGCAAAGTGCTTGGGGCTCCGCTGCTGCTCTAGTCGATGCCCCCTGTTTGGGCCAGGACCCAAGTTCTGCCCCGAAGAAAAAGTAAAGCCGGGGGCACCATTTTGCCTCCTGTGAAGCCTAGCAGAGAGGCCTCGGACCCCATTCTGTGGTCCCCAAAGAGCAGAAAACTCGGGGAGCTCCTTTGCACTCCCTGCAAATATATGAAGGCCCGCGGGCCCAAAGTGAATCCGGGGGGTGCCGTCACATCCCCTTGTGAAGGTGCTGAAAGGGGCTCCAGACTCCATCCTGCAGCCCGTAGATGTGGAGAGGAGGGGGGAGTGCCATTGCACTCCCCCAGGCGGTCTGCCCAGCCGCACCAGCTGCTCACGTCTGACCACAGGAGACACCAATTGAAGAACCAGCTCCCGCAGCTGCACCTGAAGGTGCTGGCTATGTGGGGAACCAATGGGGATGGCCGGGGTGGCCTCTCACTCCAAGTTACAGTGAAATATTACATTGGGATACAAGGAAATGTGCGGGGGTTGAAAGATATCTCCCCCAGAATGATTATGCGATGCCATCCAGAAGTAATCCCATCAATTTGTGTATATTTGTAAATTGCTGAATAGTATTTGGTAGTGTTTGTAATAAACGTACTTTTACTTTATCAAAAGAAAAATCGCAGACTGGACAATCATTTATTGAGTGTCATGCTTGTGTGCTCGTGAATGTGGATTACTAGCCCACACAACCTCCCTTGAGGTGCTACAATGGGGTGTTTGGTTCCCAGTGGTGGTCGAGTGCGGACCCATTACTTGTGCAGGCTGTACAACAAATGACCTATCTTCCAACACTTACTTCAAACTAGCATTCACTGAAGATAAGCATTTGCTGTGCTTCACATGTTCAGCATTAATTTAGTCTCTTTTCTTTGCAACCACTCACTCAACACAACTTCACACAGATGTATCTAAAGAAGATCAGAATTATGTTTTTCTCTACAGTGTGCATCTGTACCGCATGGCAAAATTGATGCCATCATATGTGCCATTTTTAGATTTTAAATCAGCTTTTGATCGTGCATCAGGAAAAGGTTTGTGATGGCATTCAGAAGACATGGTTAAGGAGCAAGACCTGTTGTTGGTTGTTTAAGCCATTATATTGGAATCACCTCACAAATAAGATTGCAACAAATGATAAATGGAGCAGGCCATTTCCGACAACTCAGAAGTAAAGCTGAGCTATTTGCAAGCTCCTGAGCTCTTGTCATGGTATACAGATGATATGTACAATAGGAGTGGTTAGTATCACAGCAAAGTCCAGCAGCAGAGTGCTTTCTTGGTTTTAGCAATGCAATTTGCTGATAATTCCAAGAGATGTCTCATGCACCAAAGGGATTACAAGAACAGCTGCAAGTAGTGGACAAATACTGCATGACAAATGACCTGACAATTAACATGAATTAAAAAAAGGTAGTGGACCTGAGGATGCACTGAAAAAAATGGGAGCAGCTTCATCAACAGTTTGCAGCGTTGGGAGGAATGAAAGGTGTCTTATATTTAGATATACCCTTATCTATTAATTTGGTCTGGAAAGAACATGTCAGCAGTATGTTACAGAAATCGAGATATGATAAAACACAATCCTTCATTTTCCTACAGGTTATCAAAATAAAATTATCCCCATATTGATAAAGTGGTGTGCCAGGAAAACTGTTGCCATTGTTGTTAAGTTCTTCCCTCAGCAAAAACGATTCCCATTTTCCTGGTACCTACGTTGGTTGCAGTGTCGTCCTCACTCCCGGTGGCTCTTGCAGAGGCTGTACTTAGAAATAGCTTCTTCAGGTTTAACTGCCACTCAAGATGGTGGCCGCAAATCTTTGTGAGGTCAGGGATCTAGTGTTTCTACCTTAGTCTCGTGCTGAAGCTTCTCTCCAGCTGTTTCTCTCTGGGAGCTGTGCACTTCAACGGTCATCCTGAGGAGAATGAACAGTGTTCCCGAGGCGCTTCATTTAATAGAGAATTCTTCCAGTTTTAAGTAATTAATTATTTTTCTTGTTAAGGTGTGCACACCCGCTGCTTTTTCCCTTCTGGAGAAGCTGAATTTCTTCCTTCTTCCAACAACTGGCTATCGTATTTCTGAGGAGAATTAATTTTTACTTAACAGAACTTCAAGCAACTCTTCGCCTTGCAGACTTGCCAGTCTTGGAGACAAACCTCAGTGCTCAGACTAATTCCTAGAGACTGTGATTGAGAAAACTGAACCTTTAGAAGGAGTTTCCGTTTCCTGTAAAAGAGATTAGTTGATTGTATATTTGTGAACCTTTGAACTGTTCTCCAGAGAACCACTGATACCTCTGACTCCTGGAGAAAAGAAGATATTAAGTTAACATTGTTCTCTTAGAGAGAGGCTAGTCTCTCAAAAGATCCAGGTTAGGAGAATGATAAAATTGGGTGAATGTGAATGGCTGAACAGTTGAATGTGTAGAAGGAATGCACTAATATATGCTCTTATCACCCGACTACAGGTCCTTCCTTTAAAGAAATCCCAATAAGAAGAAAGGTGCATGTTTCAGAAGCACACACTGAATATCCTATTTTCAAATGGGAAACACAGACTGGAACTGGATTTTCAGGCAGTCTCTCTTTTTCTATTCCCATTCCCCTTTCCCCATAGCGGATGCAGGGTTCAGATAATCAGTAAAGTCTGAGCATGCATCTATTGGAGGGAGTTGTCTAAAAGGCATCTGCTCCTGTAGAAGTTTGATTTAATGGGTAATCTCCTGACATGGTGCATTCCATAGTGTGCCTATGAGGTGCTTAGCTCGCAAGCCCTGATAAAAGTGCAGAAACAATTGTCTTCACAAAAAGAAGTTTTAGAAAATGTTGCACCTATCACCAAGAGGATTTCCATAAGGCATACTGCAAGTGGACTTGAGTTATAGCTCTATCCAGTACAGACGTGGTATAGCCAAATGTGAAATATGAAGCTATATACTCAGCATCTCCCTCAAAGAGTATGTTTTAAAAGACCTGGAAAGAACATATGGCTTAGTAGACTATCATAACTTACAAAAATGAAAGTTAACACACATGATGATGATGGAAGACAAAAACATTCCTCTACAAATCATATGTAGGCAAAAAAATCTGGGGCAAGCCATCCTTCATGATAAAAAAAAAAGAAATGTGGCACTCAGCACCTGATGTGACTCCTTAATTATTGTGTTCCAAAATTAACATGGTTATTTGATATATCTTTGAATGAACCCTTAACTCTACTTGAAAACCTCGGGTAACCCACCAGCGTGCAGACCCTTTGACCTTATCAGTGGACCCACCAATCAGCTCCATTGTGTTGCAGAGAAAGAAGGTAAGGGAAGTTAAGTGCATATATGGATTGTGGTGTTTACCATTATACATGGTATCTGGGTAACATGAGGTTTTTATTTTACTTATTAAGTGAAAGTGTCTCTGAAGCAATGCTAGAGTAATGGCCAAATGCCTGCCAAAAAGCTAGGCAGACATGGAAACCCTTGTATCTGCAATGATGCCGGAAAGCAGGCATCTTTATAGAACTGCACTGTGTTTTGTTTTAGCTAATTTGGTTTGTAAACTCTTTCTAAAATTGTGATGGGGGGGGTTTGCAGCTTGTGAATTTTTCATTCAGAATCAAAGAAGACCTTGAAGAAGATAAAATTAAACTGACAGGAGATAAAAAGATATGATAAAATCAGATTTTCTTTTGATTCACTTGTTAATTGTTATGTGTTAGAAATTGGGTTGTTGGTTGCCTGCGATGTAACACTTAGTCAAACAGCAACCACAATCTTAGTTGGGGTATGTTAGAAATTGGGTCTTTGGTTGACAGTCAGGTTACCCCCTGTTCAAGCAAGGACCCTCACTCTAGTCAGGGTAAAAGAGAATCACCCTCAGCTAACCCCTGCTTACCCCCTTGGTTTTTATCTAAACAAAACAAGACCAAAACGACCAAAATCTGACATACACAAGTCAAGTTAATCATTTTTAAAGATTAAACTAAAAAATAGCACTTAGAAACAAAAATGCTTCGATGAGATGTTAACACAGCATCGTGACGGAGTCATTCCCAACAGGCCGACACCAGCGGCACCGGACACAGAGTCGTGTAGACCCCCAAGTACAGTACCTTTGGTGAAGAGTGAAAACAAGCCGATGCGCGAAGTCGGGGATCGCGGCGTCTGTGCGAAACGTTGAATCCACTCGCTTCGAGCGGCGTCAGTCCCGATGTGGTGCGGCGACTTCCACGGAGTCGCGGACTTCAGCGGGGATGCAGCGGCGTCGGGCCTGCGAAGAGCGTCGCGTTCCAGCGGAGGTCACGGCGTCGGGTGCAGGCAGAGTTACCGGATTCAGCAGCGGCGTCGGTCCGGAGTCGTCCGAAGTCGGTTTCCTTGGATTTCCACCAGCTTTCCTTTCAAGGGCCCAGGAACTGGATAGGGCACCACTTGTCTGAGCAGGAGTCTCTCCAGAGACTCCAGGTACTGGTAGGCAGGAGTCTTTGCTGTCCCTGAGACTTCAAACAACAGGTGGCAAGCTCTAAATCAAGCCCTTGGAGATTTCTGCACAAGATGGAAGGCACACAAAGTCCAGTCTTTGCCCTCTTACTCTGGCAGAAGCAGCACTGCAGGAACGCTCCACAAAGCACAGTCACAGGCAGGGCAGCACTTCTTCCTCAGCTATCAGCTCTTCTCCAGGCAGAGGTTCCTCTTGGTTCCAGAAGTGTTTCTAAAGTCTGTATATTTGGGTGCCCTTCTTATACCCATTTTAGTCTTTGAAGTCACCTTTCTTCAAAGGGGACTCACACCTACTTGTGAAATCCTGCCTTGCCCAGGCAAGGCTTCAGACACCCACCAGGGGGTTGGAGCCGGCATTGTCAGAGGCAGGCACAGTCCTTTCAGATGAGAGTGACCACTCCACCCCTCCCTCCTAGCAGAGATGGCTAATCAGGAAATGCAGGTTACACCCCAGCTCCCTTTGTGTCACTGTCTGGTGTGAGGGGAAAAACAACAAAACTGTCAAACTGACCCAGACAGGGAATCCACAAACACGGCAGAGTCACAGAATGGTTTAAGCAAGAAAATGCTCACTTTCTAAAAGTGGCATTTTCAAACTCACAATCTCAAAATCAACTTTGCTAAAAGATGTATTTTTAAATTGTGAGTTCAGGGACCCCAAACTCCACATGTCCATCTACTCTCTAGGGGAATCTACACTTTAATCATATTTAAAGGTAGCCCCCATGTTATCCTATGAGAGAGACAGGCCTTGCAACAGTGAAAAACGAAGTTGGCAGTATTTCACTGTCAGGACATTTAAACCACATTACTATATGTCCTACCTTATCCATACACTGCACCCTGCCCTTGGGGCTACCTAGGGCCTACCTTAGGGGTGCCTTACATGTAAGAAAAGGGAAGGTTTAGGCCTGGCAAGTGGGTACACTTGCCAAGTAGAATTTACAGTGTAAAAATACACACACAGACACTGCAGTGGCAGGTCTGAGACATGTTACAGGGTTACTTGTGTGGGTAGCACAACCAGTGCTGCAAGCCCACTAGTAACATTTGATTTACAAGCCCTGGCACCTCTAGTGCACCTTACTAGGGACTTACTAGTAAATCAAATATGCCAATCATGGATAAACCAATCAACATTACAATTTACACAGAGAACATATGCATTTATCACTGGTTAGCAGTGGTAAAGTGCTCAGAGCTAAAAAAACAACAGCAACAGGTCAGACCAAATAGGAGGCAGGAGGCAAAAAGATTGGGGATGACCCTGCATAAGCAAAAAAGTCCAACACGACCCCCTACCAGCCTAAAGCCAGGGGAGAACAATCAATACCTTGATGTACTTCCCTGATTGGGGCGATAGAACAAGGACCCAGGCCCACAACAGCAGGGACATGTTCCAGTTCTACGCCTTCCTGACTCCAGTTGGATCCCTCTGTCCATACTCTCAGGGCCCACTATGCTAACCCCTGGGGAACCCTTCTCCACATCTGCAGACACCATCTGTGCAGCACCTAACTTTACTTTGCTCACAGATGTATCCCAATGGGCAGATAGTACCACCAGGGCCAACACAGTGGTGTTGCCCACTCCACCCCCGGGGTGTGACTCTCACCCCCCCCCTCCCAGGGGCAACTCTGTCCACTGGGACAGCAAGCCACGGTGGTCCCGGACAACTGTCAGGGATGAGAGCCCGACCTCAGGCCTCTCCAACCACTGTGACTGCAGAGAGTGGGGGGCGGTAGCCCCAGGTGCCTGGCACCCTTTGACCACTCTCTCTTCCACCAGGTCAGGGATGACAACCTGACCCTGGTCCTCCCCTCTGGGGCTCCGTACCCTCCCTGCAGAAGCGGCACCGCCAGAGTAAAAAACTGTCAGGGTGCTTGTAGAAGCAGTCCTGCACAATTCTTCCACCAGTGCAGGGCTGTTAACCTGCAACTGGTCCGCCAACCTGGGGTCTGTACCTTCAGGTTGGACCAGGGCCAGGGGTGGGGCTTCCCTCCCCCTGCCCTCCCTTCTGGGGTCCTGCACCCCCCAACTAGGAGTGGCCCCCTCAGAAGACAACATGGGAAGGGCACTGTTAGCAGTAGCCCCTTCCTCCAGGTCAGGGGGGACACCCTGAACCTGATCCTCCAGTCCAGGATCTGTACCCGCAGACCGGACCACCGCCTGGCAACCCAGGACTTTCTGGGGGGGATGCCTACCCCCCACCAGGTCAGAGTTTACCCTCTGAACCTGGTCATCCAACCCCGAGTCACCACCCTGCAGTTGAACCACTGCCTGGCGCACCAGGACGTCCTTGGGAGCACACCTACCCCCCATCAGGTCAGAGTTTACCCCCTGAACCTTATCATTCAGCCCAGAGTCACCACCCTGCAGTTGAACCATTGCCTGGCACACCAGGACTTCTAGGGGGGCACACTTACCCCCCCTTAAGGGACACACCATCCCCAAGGGCCACACAAGAGTCTTGCTGGCGCAGGTCTCCTGACCTCTGCCCATCTGACAGAGTCTGGATTCCCCCCAACCCAGAAATGGTCTCACTAAGGTCATTCATGGGGGGCTCTGCTCTCAGAGCTGACCCCTCACCCTCCAGGTTCTCCACTGGGGTCCGCAACCCCCTCTCAACCCTCTGTCTGGACTTCTGCACCCCCTCACCATGAGTGGTACTGTCAGACACCTGAACTGGTGGGATGCTGGCTACAGCCACCCCCCCCCAAGTTCTCCTGACACTGTGGGGTATCCCTCAACAGATGGCCCTATGGTACAGGCTAGGCTTCCCTCCTGGTGTTCCCTCATGGAACCCTCCAGGACCTGGGACCGGATCTCGGGCACCTTGTGCATCAACCCATCCCCATTCCCTCTCCTCTGATACTGGACATGGGGTCCCTCACCCATCCCACTACACTGGGACCTACCTGGGACACTACAATCCTTCCCTACCTCAGCTGGTTGGGAACTACCTAGACCACTCCTCTCAGGAGCACCCCCAAATGCCTCTTCAGACTCTCTGGTACTCACCCAGAAGTCTGCCTCCATTGTAAGCTCCCTGGGGTCAGAGAACTCACACTCCATCTGGTGTTGTCGTAGCTCTGGAAAAGAAGGACTAGACATATGCTCTCCAGCAATTACATCACTCAGCCCCTCACATGAATTAACCAAAGTACCCTTCACCCAACCATCCAGTGACTCTGCTTTGAAAAAGCACCCCACATCACCTTCCTGGGACTGGTGAGACAGTACCTGACTGTCCCTGACACTCAACCCACACTCTTCTGGGATGTCTTCACACTCCATAACCAGGACTTCTACCTGGGGGGAACCCCTCTCCCTGTCACTCTCACCTAGTGTCAGTAGAGTGTCCCTCCCACCAGTAGGAATATGACTCCCCATGCCAGTTCCCCAATCCACCTCAGGGACCCTGTGCATCACTGGAGCTACCTCATACCCCTGAACCTCCTGGCATGTGCTAACTCCCTCCCTCAAGTAGGGCACCACATCTCTGGGCATGTACACTTCTTCAGCAGCACTGGATATAAAATTGTTGCTGCCACCATTCCAGCTGGACTCAGCCCTTATGACTTCCAGCTCCTTCATTTTGAGCTCATAAGCCCAAATCCTCTTTTTGATCTCTAAGTCCCTCCTCCTTTCTTCCAACTCCTTCTCCCTTTGCATCCTCAACTACTTCAACTTCAACCGGCGAGCCCTCTCTGCCTGTCTGTCTTGTAACTCTTCAGGAGTCAGACCCTTGGATGACACCCTGCTACCCCTCCAGGGGACCCTCCCCCCAGGCGTAACAGGTACCTCCACTACACCACTGTGTATCCTCTGCACTTCCCCACCCACATTCTCCTCCTCTGTGTGCCATCCAGCCTCCTTGACTGTCTCCCAGGCCCTCTGTGCCTTTTGCAGCTCCCCCTCCCTGGTGGAGCTCTCAGTGGCACAGTCAAGATCTTTAAGGAACTGTTTCAATTGAGCAACTGAGTACTCCTTCAGTTTCTCTATTTCAAACACAGCTCCAGCTGTTGCATCTCCAGATTTAGACATGATGGTCACAAGTGCAAAGTTCCAAAGGCAGAAAATAAGTTCTCATTGAAGTAAAAAGAATCAGCAAAATCATGGAAGTAGAACAAAAAGGAGTCCTTAAGAAAAAAAGCAAAAGATCACCAAACAAGTAGTATGTGGTCACGTAGTGGTCTGCACTCAAAATAGTAGTGTACACTTAATTACTGTATGTCAAGCACAAATACAAGTACAAATCCCACCCGCTGATCACCAATGTTAGAAATGGGGTCTTTGGTTGACAGTCAGGTTACCCCCTGTTCAAGCAAGGACCCTCACTCTAGTCAGGGTAAAAGAGAATCACCCTCAGCTAACACCTGCTTACCCCCTTGGTAGCTTGGCAGAGCAGTAGGCTTAACTTCAGAGTGCTAGGTGTAAAGAATTTGTACCAACACACACAGTAACTCAATGACAACACTACAAAATGACACAACACCTGTTTAGAAAAATAGGAAATATTTATCTAAACAAAACAAGACCAAAACGACAAAAATCAGACATACACAAGTCAAGTTATGAATTTTTAAAGATTAAACTCAAAAAAAGCGCTTAGAAACAAAAATGCTTTGATGAGATGTTAACACGGCGTCGTGACGGAGTCGTTCCCAACAGGCCGACACCAGCGGCGTCGGACACGGAGTCGTGTAGACCCCCAAGTACAGTACCTTTGGTGAAGAGTGAAAACAAGCCGATGCGCGAAGTCGGGGATCGCGGAGTTTGTGCGAAACGTTGAATCCACGCGCTTCGAGCAGCGTCAGTCCCGACGTGGTGCGGCGACTTCCACGGAGTCGTGGACTTCAGCGGGGCTGCAGCGGCGTCGGGCCTGCGAAGAGCGTCGCGTTCCAGCGGAGGTCACGGCGTCGGGTGCAGGCAGAGTTACCGGATTCAGCAGCGACGTCGGTCCGGAGTCGTCCGAAGTCGGTTTCCTTGGATTTCCACCAGCTTTCCTTTCAAAGGCCCAGGAACTGGATAAGGCACCACTTGTCTGAGCAGGAGTCTCTCCAGAGACTCCAGGTGCTCGTAGAGAGAAGTCTTTGCTGTCCCTCAGACTTCAAACAACAGGAGGCAAGCTCTAAATCAAGCCCTTGGAGATTTCTGCACAAGATGGAAGGCACACAAAGTCCAGTCTTTGCCCTCTTACTCTGGCAGAAGCAGCACTGCAGGAACTCTCCACAAAGCACAGTCACAGGCAGGAGAGCACTTCTTCCTCAGCTATCAGCTCTTCTCCAGGCAGAGGTTCCTCTTGGTTCCAGAAGTGTTTCTAAAGTCTGTAGATTTGGGTGCCCTTCTTACAGCCATTTTAGTCTTTGAAGTCACCTTTCTTCAAAGGGGACTCACACCTACTTGTGAAATCCTGCCTTGCCCAGGCAAGGCTTCAGACACCCACCAGGGGGTTGGAGCCGGCATTGTCAGAGGCAGGCACAGTCCTTTCAGATGAGAGTGACCACTCCACCCCTCCCTCCTAGCAGAGATGGCTAATCAGGAAATGCAGGTTACACCCCAGCTCCCTTTGTGTCACTGTCTGGTGTGAGGTGAAAAACAACAAAACTGTCAAACTGACCCAGACAGGGAATCCACAAACACGGCAGAGTCACAGAATGGTTTAAGCAAGAAAATGCTCACTTTCTAAAAGTGGCATTTTCAAACGCACAATCTCAAAATCAACTTTACTAAAAGATGTATTTTTAAATTGTGAGTTCAGGGACCCCAAACTCCACATGTCCATCTACTCTCTAGGGGAATCTACACTTTAATCATATTTAAAGGTAGCCCCCATGTTATCCTATGAGAGAGACAGGCCTTGCAACAGTGAAAAACGAAGTTGGCAGTATTTCACTGTCAGGACATATAAACCACATTACTATATGTCCTACCTTATCCATACACTGCACCCTGCCCTTGGGGCTACCTAGGGCCTACCTTAGGGGTGCCTTACATGTAAGAAAAGGGAAGGTTTAGGCCTGGCAAGTGGGTACACTTGCCAAGTAGAATCTACAGTGTAAAAATACACACACAGACACTGCAGTGGCAGGTCTGAGACATGATTACAGGGTTACTTGTGTGGGTGGCACAACCAGTGCTGCAAGCCCACTAGTAACATTTGATTTACAAGCCCTGGCACCTCTAGTGCACCTTACTAGGGACTTACTAGTAAATCAAATATGCCATGGGGATGACCCTGCATAAGCAAAAAAGTCCAACAGGGTAAGTGTCAGGCCAACCCTAAATTAACTTTTGTCCATCCTCTGGTAGCTTGGCAAAGAGCAGTCATGCTTAACTTAGAGGCAATGTGTAACGTATGTTTGCAACACTTCCAACAGTAAAACAGTCGGAACACAATACATAATGTTTCCACACCAGTTTAGATAAATAGATCTGGATGTGATAAATACAAATTAACAAAATCAATTAACTAGAACTTGAGTTATGAATTTTTAAAGCCTATACTGTAAAATAGTCCTGAGAAGCAGGAAACACCAAGTATGGATATCTGTTTGCACCGGACTGTGACTAAGTCAAAAGTTCTAGCTGACCATGGTGGCATGCGAGCCAGCTACAGAGAACCAGTAGGGCCCCTGAACCAAAGTCTTGTTGATAATCCCCAAATTCCAAAGTAAAAGGTTATATCTTGCAGATTGCAAATTCGACTTATAATGTTTGAGTAAGTGATCCCAATGTTATCCTAAGGGAGACATAGGACTGGCTGTAGTGAAAAACGACTTTGGGAATTTTTAACTACAAGGACATGTAAAACTTAAAGGGGCATTCCCTGCCTTTTAAATACATTGCACCCTGACCTCTGGGTTGTCCAGGGAACCTTTATGGGTGATTTATTTGTAGAACAATAGGAGGGACTGGGCGTGACAAAAGGGTGATTTTGCCAGGTCTAAATGGCAGTGTAAACTGCACGTACAAGCTCTGTAATGAAAGGCCTGAGACATAATTAAAGGCTACTTATGTGGGTGGCAAAATCAGAGCTGCAGGCCCACAAGAAGCGTCTAATTTACAAGAGCTGGGCACGTTGTGTGAGCTACTCTCCTAAACTCCAGGTAGTTTTGATGGGGTGATGATAATCCCTGAATTCCAAAGAGAATTGAAAGGGTAGCAATGAAGGACACACTGCAACCCTAAGAGCTTCCAAGGAGAAGGTGGATTGGAATGAGAAAGAAAGAGAGAACTAGGAAGGTTCAGTTATTACAAGAAATACAACTTTTCCATAATATCTTTTCAGTTACATGATTGATCTGAATATTAGTGCTGACTTTTTGATGGGTTTGAGTAATCAGTGCTGATCAAGATCTCAAATTAAACAGAAAAACAATTGTTCCCTTATTTTGGATGACTTGTGTCTTTTTGCCAGCGCAAGAAAGTGCGATTGAAAGATGAATTGCAACCTGCCAGTCTTTTAGAGGTGCTGTGGTAACTGCAGAGAAGATTGAAAATACTAGGTCGGAACTGGAGGAAGCACGTCACTGTGACGAGAAGCCTGTTGCTGTGAAGGTATGGATGCCGCTGCGAAGAGAGGAGTGCTGCTTTGAAGGGAAGTCTAAACATTAGGCTAAGCTTCAGGTAGGGAGAGGTAAGCATCACTTCCAAGTTAAACGAGGCTAAGCAGGGCTTAGCCTCGAGCACTGGCTTTTATAGCTGGTCAGAACCAGGTGCAAGGAACCACATGGGCAAAACAGAGGAACTCATTAGTCAAGTGAAGTCAAGAAATATCTTATTTCAGCCAAGTAGACCATTAAAAACAATATATAGTAGTAGGAAAAGTGCAAATAAAATTACTACAATGTCATTAAATACAGTGTAAATCAATCTATCTGACATTTCCATAAATAACCTAAAAAAATATTGACCTAAAGCAATACTTCATAAAATTATTTTCAAAAATGTAAAAGACAAATGTAAAAGACAACTGTGCTGCAAGCTACATTTAGAGACATATAGAGATAAATTGTCAAATATCAGATATAAAACAGGTCACAAAAGTGCAAGTGCAAACAGCAGTGCAGTCAGCAGTTTTCCCTAAAGATAATTCATTTACCTGGAATGTTCCTGGCTTTCACAACAGAGGAGATAAAAAGAAAGACAGTGGTACCAACTAGATCGTTCTGTAGCAACTGAAGGTAAGTCACTGCATCCTTACAATGCCTAATATTTGAATCCCTAAGTAATGGACTCATTCTCTACTAACTATTTTAGTCATTATTTTAATTGCACTTATTTCTCAACTGCCTTTTTCCATTAGGAGGATCAATTAAGAACTCATTAGTCATTATTGCAATTGCACATCATTTCTCAACTGTCTTTTTTTCCATTAGCAGGATCAATTAAAGAACCAACAGATGTAGACAGTTGACATATGCTTCCTATATTACCTGGGTGAAGTACAGGTTTCCAGAAGTTACCTCGACAACAAGCATTGGTCTAGATCTGCTTTAAAAATTTACATTATGTTAATAACTGAGTTGCCAAGTAACACAAGGTCACAAAGCCATAACATGATTCAAACTGGTACTTTGCTTAGAAAGAAAATAACATCTCTGATATCCCTCATGAGAGGGGAATAAGGAATGACTAAGGCATGACTACTCCTGCTCACAGCTAAGACCATGACAGCAGGGGTAGTGCTCTTTACTAAGCACATATAAGTAAATTAAATATAACAATTGGAGATAAGTCAATATTACCATGTTTAGGGGGGAGGGGACAAGCTCTTTAGCACTGAAAGGCAAAGGGAAGGCATGGCAAGAGGACTTCCCACTTATGCCTCAGGGGCTCAGGTAATGCCATAATCATGCCCTTCAAGGTCTTAATGAATCTCTCCACAAGACCATTGCTTTGGGGGTGATAAGGTGTGGTGAACTTGTAAGTTACACCACATTGATCCCGCCTGGACTTCATGTATGCTAACATGGAGATAGTGCCTCTGTCAGACTCTACCTCCTTGGGGAATCCTACATGGGTAAAGATCCCCATCAAAGCTCTAGGCACCACAGGTGCAGTCACTGGACTCAGAGGCCTGGCCTCTGGGTAGTGGGTGGTATGGTTCCTCAAGACCGGGACAAACTTGTTGCTAGCACTGTCTTAGAATCCAAGGGACCAGTGATATTGATGCCAACCATTTCAAAGAAGTACCAAAGGTGGGTACCGGGGAGATTTTTGCTTTTCCCTGATTTCCTACTGTTCTGGCAGGTGGGACAGGACCTGAAGAATGCATCTGAGGCTGTCTTCATTTGGGGCCAATAGAAGTGGAAGACAAGTCTGGTGAAGGTCTTGTCTTGCCCCAAATGTCTTTCCAGGGGTATGTTGTGAGCCAAACCTTGTAGGATGGACCTGTAACACTGGTTGACCACCAGCACATGGGATCTCCAAGTATCAGGAGCCTTAGGCATGCTATATAGGAGATTATTTTCCCAGTAGATTATGTGAACCCTGGAGGCTTCACCTGCTACCAGGGCTACCAGGGCTGCAGCTTGCCAGCTCAAATCCTCAAAAGTGGGTCACTCTTTCTGCACTTGGCAGAACTCCTCCCTGATAGGCACACCCTCACCTTGCCAGCCAGCAAGCTCAGGCAGGTTACCAAGTCCATCAATGTCCTCCCAGTTTGGCTTAAGGGCCTCCTTCTCAGGCACCCCGTCAACTTCTACCATGGGAACTTCAGGGCTGGTTTCCCATGCCCCTTGCCCCATTGCCCTCTCCTTGTCAGTTGTCTGTGCTGTTGTTTCTGGCTCAATATGCTGTGGACTGCCTTTCTGGGCAGCCATAGATAATGTGGTCATACAGCAGAAAAACTCAGGCAAAATCATAATTTGCAAGTGAGACCTGAGCTCTGACTTCCTCCAGGCAGTGTACTCCAGGTCATTGCCTAACAGACAATCTACAGGCATGGCAGGGCTCACAGCTAGTTTCAGAGAACCTGAGACCCCTCCCATCTCAAAGGGAACCAGAGCCACAGTCAGATGGCTCTGAGGATTGTCAGTGACTACGATGTAGTTGAATGTGTTTGGTAGCACCTGATCTTCAAACATCAGCTGGCACTTTACAGTAGTCATGCTGGCTCCTGTCTTGCAGATACTCCTACCATTGCCCATTGATGGGGACCCACTGCCTATAATTTGAAGTATTCACAAGAATGTTGGGTTTAGGCACCATCTCCTTATCTCCCCAGGAAACTGTGGACACCTTGCTCTGCCTTCCAAAACTAACTGGGCATATCTCCTCCCAAGCCCTACACTATCAAACCCAGGTGTCTGTCTACCAGTGGGGTGTCTGTGCCCTCTTAAAGTTCAAAAATCCATATCTCAAAAAGTACCTAACCAATTTTGATTATCTTGGTCTTACAAATACATAAAAAATATTAAGTATGTTTATAAATTAGCATCCTACAACAGGAAGCTCCAATTTAGGGATTTAATCCTCAGTCACTGCAGGTAGTTTCTCAATGAAGCCATTTCCTGGCTCCACTAGTTCATAATCCTCAGCTAGGTTGTCATCCTGTCCGAAGTGTGCTTCTGCCCAGGCCCTCAGCACCTTGTGCAACTCCACTTTCCTGGGCAGGAAGTCCCAACTACGTCCAGAAGCCGCTGAGCTGGGCCACTGTATAGATTTACAGATTAGCCAACTCAAACTCCATATTTTCATTTGTAGAACCAACAGCCAGAGACATAATTTTGGTGAAAAATCAAAAAGCTAAATAGGAAGAATTTAAAATTAGAATTAGTTTTGGATGAGGAATGATAGTGTATACCAAGTCATTTTATGGCACTGCACAAACACAATTCCTATCCTCACCACTGATCATCAATGTTAGAAATTGGGTTGTTGGTAAAGCAGTGAGAACACAACGCAGAAAGATTATGCACCAGTTTAGATAAATAGATCAGGATTTAATAAATAAAACAAGACCAAAAAGACAAAAATCCAATAAGTAGAACTTGAGTTATGATTTTTTAAACAATATACTTTAAAATAGTGCTTAAGAGCAGGATGAGTCAAACAGGGTTATGTGGTGGACTGGGAGAAAGTCAAAACTTCAGACCGATGGCTACCAGGCCAGCTACAGGGGCCCAGATGGGCCAGCTGAACCAAAGTACCTTAAATCCTGGTTGCAGAGTGTTGGATCAGTTCTGAACAATGCTGAACAGGTAATGTGTCATTTTTGCTCCACAGCAGTGGTGATGCGTTAGTTCTGAGATGTGGTGAGGCTGCAGTGCGAGTTCCAGATGCTTTGATAATAAGTAATGCAGTTGAGGTTGTGTTGGTTCTGATGAGTGCAGCAGCTGCGATGCAGAGTTTCATTGTCATCAATAAGGCTGCTGTAGATGGGGATGCAAGGAACTTGTGCAGAGAAAAGAGTGGCATTGTCGGTTCTAAAAGCGATGTACTTTGACCAAGATGCAGTGTGCAGCTGCAATGCGAGTTTATATACGTTGGTTCCAACCCATGCAACACACGTGATGAATCGGTTCTGTTCTTTGCCACAGTTGTGATGTGTCAATTCTGCTCCTGCAGCAGAGGATAGGTCAGTTCTGCTAAAGCAAACACCCTAGGCCCAGTTCCAGTGGTCCAGGAAGGGGGTTGCACCACTTGACTGAGCTGATTCATAGATGCCTGAAATAATTGGATTTACTGATTGGTACAAGTGTGAACTATCAGATCCTGCAAGAAAGGTCCATGGATTTGTGATGTTCAGTATTCATATTCTCTTTGGTAACAAATAGATAGTTGTTATTTTTTTTTCCTATTTTTTGGCTAATTGTAAAACCACGTGTGCAAATCCACACTAGAGATTAATTCTTAACTCACACTTACCAAAATGAACACTAATTTCATTGAGAAAAAAGTTTAGTTATTTTGTTAAAAGATTTTACATGTTAATACATTCAATCCATCACCGATTCCAACACTCAAACCTCAATCAGAAAAATGTTTGGATTTAAAATTCTTAAGTCTACAACAATTAGGCTCCACACATGCTTTTGTCTCTTTCTATTCATCTATTTTAATAATAATGTTTATTTGAAACACGCAGGAAAATAAAGTGAATTACATAAGCCAGAACATTTGGGACTGTTTGCTTTCTGTAAATTTGAAGCAAGAACCCCATATTTACTCATACACACATATTCATATTATTTAAAAAAACAACCAGGGACATCTGGTCCCTCTTGACTGAGACCAAGTCACAATTTGAGTCCAACTGGGATACACAGAGCGGGAGGCCTCAGTCAACGTATTACCTTTGGAATCATTCATTTTTCTGAAGCTTTTTCTCTTGATATTGGACGAGACAGCTTGTCAGGCCGGGTTTCGATGCAACCTATTTGGCTGGTCTCAGTGCAAGCTCCCTGTCAACTCCTGAAAGTCTTGTTGATGCAGAAAAGCTTGAAGCTTCTGGAGGATGAACCTGAAATTCAGACTGGGTTCGCAGTTCGATGTCTGCAGCTTGATTCTTGTTTGTAGGTCAGTCACCTTATGGAGCTTTTTCCTAAAAGTTCTCCAGTCTTATTCTCCAAACTTCTGGATCTCCTTTCAGAAGTACTCCTTTGGGTTTCCAGGGGTCTAAAACACCAGTCCAGGGGCCTAGAAGCTTGGTGATTGTTCTTGAGATGTTGGGACTACATTTGCCAGAATGCCCTTGGTGAACCCTCAAATGTCCAGCTGAAAGTGGTCAGATGGGCCCTTTCTGGTGTGGATGTTACAGGTGAAGTGTTTCTTTCGGGGAGTTCACGCGTTCACTCCTGGAAGGCAGGCAAAGTCATTAGAGCCGTAATTCTTCAGTTTACAGCAGGACATGCATGCAGAGTGCATTCTTTTGGGGTGCAGACCAGGGTTCCAGCTGGGTAGTCCTTCGTATTCTTGTAGTTGCAGGCAGTGATCGGAGTTGCTGGACAATCCTCCCATATTTTTTCAGTTCTCCTGGACTGGGAATCAGGGGACACCCCTGACTAGTGGGGTGCAGGGCACCAACCTTTGTGTTGACCTCTTCCTGTGAAGTGTGGCAAAAATCAATCCCTGAAAGCACTATTCTTTCAAAATCGAAGATGGGTAAAGTCTCCCCTTGGGAGTTAGGATCTGGCTAAGCCATTCTACTAGTGTGGCCTAATTTCCCTAACACTCCCTCTCCAGCTCCTCTGCTAATCTATGTACTGGGGCTCCCATCTGGCTGGGGTGGCAAGATGGGTGAGCCTGGGTAATGGCCCAACTTTCATTCCCTCATTGAAGACCAATTTGGCTACCCAGCCCCCTTCCAGCCTTTTGCTCTGCAGCTTGCAGACTTCCACCCACCAGATGCCTCATTTTGTTAATACATGTTACTTCACTCCTCATTAAGGTAGCTTGACTCAGCCTGGCAGAAGCTGGCTAATCAAAGACAAGCTGATGGAAGGCTGTTCTATAACTTGTTTTCGGTGATAAATATAAGACATCTAACAATAGCAAGTTTTTTTATTTTTTCTAACTATCATTTTGAGTCCAAGAGGGACACATTAGCTCTATTTTGGCAGTAGTTATATATTAATAAAGTGTTCCAATGTTTGACTATGGAGCTAATGCAGAGCCATGGGGATAATGAAATTGGCAGTTTTTCTCTCACTAAGGCATATAAAACATATTTTAGAATGTCACTGCTTATAGTTACAAATACCTTACCCCTCAGGCACTTAGGGGAGATCTGAAGGGTGACATTTATGTAAAAAGGTAAATTGATACTTTGGAAGTACCGTTAATTCAAAAGTCTAATTTGCATAACATTTTAATTTAAAAGCAGCCTGCAATGTAGGGCTGGCTTTTAAGATGACAATAGGTGTCACAGCAGTGCACACTTAAGTGCATTAAATCTGCTGGGCCTCTAAACCTACATGCCCTACCATATACTAGAACTATACAGGTTTGTTGTCATGCCGTTATGATTGTCTAATTTGCATAAACCTTTTAAACAGAGCAGTGACCATGGGCCTGGTTAGCAGAGCCCAGGACACAATCAAAGTCAGAAACCACCAGTATCAGTCAAAAATGGGGGTGATCGTAGGAAAAAGGGTGACTTTCTCACATCGGCTATGTTTTGATCCATCCTGCAGATTTGGTTTGCCTGACTCATTATAACCTCTATGCTGCTGAGAAGCACTTAACGTAATACTTATATTGCATGAGGAAAGCAATGCCCTATGAAGGAAGTTAATAAAAAGTGCGTGCTGGAGAAATGTCACCAGGATGCATTTAATCACTACATTGCATGATCTTGGACTGACTTACTCTCACGGCCCAGGAGTTGAAAGCGACCACCTGCCACTATTTTTCTATGGCTGACCATACAATGATGTATCATAGGATAGATTAAATGTGCATCTAGTGACCTTTTTTTCAGGCCTCCTACCTCCCTGGCCTACAGTATACATCCGTCTGTCTGATTTACTAAAGCTCTGCAATTATTGAAGGCACTCATGGTTGAGGCGAAGTGGGTGGGCAGACACATTGCTACATTGTTCAACGCAAAACTAACTAACTACATCTCGCACACCAGTTCTAGGGACTGTAGGATCACCCCATCAGTGTGTTCCAAGAACTGTAAGCATGAATAATTTTTGCTCATTGATGCCATCAATGACATATGTGATCTGCAATTCCAACTCAGTAGAAGGGAAGGAGGACATAAGCTTGGTTGCTTTACAGCAAGTTTGAAATAAACAAAGATGGTAGATGGAAAGAGGGTAGGAAGAGGCAAATGCTTTGGGTTTTGGGGTCTGGACATTTGGAAGTCAGTTTGGACATGCATTTTAATGTCTATTGCCATTCCATTTCAAATGCTACATGACAGCACTTATAAGTTATGTTAGAGTTGTTATGCAGTAATGGAGTATGTATATATTTGTATTTTTGCTCCTACTTACAAAACAACACATCAGTATGTTCCGGGAGGCCCATCTCAACATCCCTAAACTACGTCCAAGGTAATGGGTCAAAGAGAATGTTGGAAATGAACAACTTGGGGGCGGTATTCTGTGTTTCCCTTTTACTGAACCCAATTTTTCTTGCCATAAGACTCTGGGCACTTTACCTCTTCTAATCAGTGCTAAAGTACTTGTGCTCTCCTCTCTAAACGTGCTGAAATTAGCATGCCCCTGCTTAGCACATTTAATTTACTTCTAAATCCCTGGTAAATGGTATCACATTTAACCATCAGCAATAAATTAAATGCTAATAGTTGGCTGCAGCACTCATTTTACCACCCACTGAAGTAGCACTATAAAAATGACTCAATGGGTGCTCCTGCAGTCTGGGTATGCAATGTTAAGCTGTCATTTCAACGAGCAGAAAAATCCTTTTGCCATACCCAAACCTTCCCTTCTTTTTAATACTTATAATTCACCCCTAAGGTAGGACCTAAATGCCTATAGGGAGAATGCATTGTAATTTAAAAGGCAGGGCATGTACAGGTAAGGGTTTACATGTGATAGCAGTGGAAATTCTCCAAAGATGTTTTTCATTGTGGGAAGACTGGCTCTTCCATTGCTTAGCATTAAGTTACTCTATCACCTTTTAATAAGTGCTAAATTCAGTTTGGTAATAGTTTGTACAATGGTTCAACTACTCATTTTAATAAGAATTTAAAATCCAGTGTAATGATTCTGTCAGATTTCATATTAATAATTTTGAAATTACACTTTTAAAAAGTTGGCATTTCCCTGCCTGAAACCAAAAGGCTTTCCTGCCAATGTCTGGCTGTCACCTAACCCATGATGGCTCTCTTGTGGTGAGATGTGCATTGCTCCTAGACAATGAGGGAGATCCGAGTTCCTGAAAAGTTTTAAAGTCTAACATAGGGGGAATCACCAATACTGATGCTGATCCGAAGCTGAAAGTCTTCAAGACCTTCCTCTGCTTTCCTGCCTTTGTTGATGACAGAACTGCGACCCCATGCTTCAACAGTACACTATCGTCCAGCCCTGTTTCAGATTCAGCTTGCCTTCCCGGCTACTTGTCAACAGCCACTTTTCCTCTTCAAGTTGGAAGATAAACTTTCCACTGGGATGATACTGGTCCCTGTATAATAACGGCAATCCATTGCATTAGTCCTTAACTTCTGACTATGACCCAGTGTAGTGTGACCCGATAACCACGGTTGGCGCTTTGTGCTTTTTGTTGCTATTTTGAATTCAAACTACAACAATTCTCATCTCCTGTTCTACTTATTCCTGTGTTTTGTTTTTATTTTAATATAATTTGAGTGCTGCATAAACACTTTACACATTGCCTCTAAATTAAGCCTGACTGCTTTGTGCCAAGTTACTAGAGGGTTAAGCACAGGTTCATTTAGTAACTTTAGGAGAACACATTGACAAGAATTGTGAATATTAGTTGAGGTGGGCTTCCAACTCCTCTACGAACACACCTGTTTCTCACTAGAATCACTTCTTCCCCAGTACCTCTTTTCAGTCATATTAAAGATTGCCACCACCTGTGTCAAGAAATCTCTTTCCTAAACCTTCTGCCTTGTGATGAAAGCTATATTTAAATAGTTTACTGCTTATAATTTAGCAATAATTAGACAAGCATAGGTGGCTCTTGCCTCGGCTATGGCAAGTACTTCATGTGTGAATCAGGTTTTGAGAGTTAGAAGTTCTTCCAAATGAGTTAAACAATGACTGGCATGGACAATAATTTGACTAATCTTTTTTGCCTCTCCAATTTTGTAAATAATGACTGAAATTCTGTAGTGGGGCAGCCTTCCTGTAGTTATGCATCTAGATTATTCCTGGAATACACATTTTTGCAAAAAAATAAATAGCTGAGATGCATGCTTTGTTTGTCTTCCATGCATAAGCAATTTATACATTTTTGCATAAGACCTCAATCTTTTGCAATTATTGTGTTTAGATTTTCATTGTTAAATTTAAATACACTGAGCTGTGCCACTTTAGCATTGATTAAAATTAGTTAGGAGTACAATATGTAAAAGGTACTCCTTATATGCAGTGACACAGTAATGTTCGGAACCAAGTACCGGGGACAGGTAAGGCCACCAAGAAATTAATCCTATTCCCCTGAAGCCAGGTATGCTAAAAAACAAATGCTCTGTAGACTTCACCCATGTCAAACAAGGCTTCATACCCTTGGTGGTGAACAGCGGCACACATAATTGGACCATTACTGAATCCAGTACTTTCACAAACCTAGGGGCATATATATACTGTTTGACACAAAACTGCGCTAAAGCATTTTTGCGTCAAAAATCTCAGCGCCTGTTAGCGCCATTTCTGAGCACAAGCCGGGCGTCATATTAATGGAATGGTGCAAGCCGGCGTTAAGGAATGGTGAGCGTAAAAGGAAAAAAAAATTATGTCAACCATAGCGCCGTCATAATGAAAAATGAAGTTAATGCTGCAAAAGTGGTGCAAAACCGTTTTGCGGCACGTAAACATGTTGCAAAAGGGTTACTGCCATCTTTTGCCTGCATTAGCTCCAAATGTAAAAGCACAAGCAGGAAAGATTGCAATTGCAACTGAAAATGGAAGAATCAGACCAGGAGAGACCCAAGAGAGAACCCAATCGTCCAAGCACCAGCCAGGAGGATCGACAGAAGTCCCTGGAGAAGGCGAAGAAAAAAGTCAAGTGTCGCTTCATTCAGGAGGAGCACAACATCCTTGTCAGAGAGGTGATGGAGCACCAACACCTGCTCTTTGTCACCTCCAAATTGTCAATTGGTAAGAGAGAGGCAATATGGCAGCAAATAGTGGACAAAATCAACTGCGTGGCAGAGGTGAAGAGAACTGTCACTGAGTGCAAGAAGCACTGGCATGATTGCAAGTGCAGAACTAAGGAGAAATTGGCCAATAACAGAAAGGCAGCAATGCAGACTAGAGGTGGAAGTCCTGCACCACAGGAGGATCTGGATGAGCAAAAAGAGATGGTTGCAGCAGTCATCCTGGAGGAGCTGGTCACAGGAATCTGAGGACAGGACAGAATAGACTACCATCTACCATCACAAATGAAGGGTAAGTTGCATGGTGAATTAACAGTAATCTTACAAATGCCAGAAGGGGGTGGTAGATAGGACAAACTCAATGCATGCTAAAGGGGTGCATTGGGACACATGCACCCTGAATCCAGATGCCCCATCCTCATGCAAGCTACAAATTTACACACACCTTGGTTGTGCTATGCCCCCAACATATACACAACGTGGATATACATTGATCACCAGGGCTATACTCCACTATGTAAATATGTAGCACATTGGCTGGAAGGGAAGTGTAAATACTGTGCCTGTGCCACCACAACACCCTTTGCATATTGTCAAACTTCCTGTACTCACACAATTTAGACATCTGAAACTAGGATGGAAGTCAATACCATTGAGTGGGCTCAGGGTGGTGTATCTTGCAAAAATGCTCCCCTACCTCCTGTTGCATTGCTACTACGCATGTGCGTTTAATCTTGCAGCACACATTGAAATGTCACCTTAGCCATGACACCACCCTGCACATAACAAACCCAGCCCCTCAAGGGAGCCATTTCTACATCATGCTGCAACAATGCCTGTTTAGGAACAGGGATAACAAATCAGTGCATCTGCAGGGGAAATTGCAGGGCTGTCCTGTATACCAGTAGACATGGCACTTCCCTGCGTAACTAACCTGGTGCAGTGTTGAGCTGCACATAATGCTGCTGACATGAACTGTGCTGCAAGAGAAAAATCTGCACTAAAGCTTTCTACCTGTGGAACACAACACAAGCAGGGTGAACTCACAACAACTCAGACACAACCATACTACCCACAGTTTGGAAACAATAGAACAAATACAACACATGTTACATGTCTGTGAACATTATGGTGCCCATTACCACACTGGTGGCCGGCGGACGCTGGCCACCAAATTCCTGTGTGGAAAGACCACCAGTGCGGTCTTCCTTCTGCAGTAGGCATTACAAGATTCCAGCTGGGACGGTGGGTGGAAACCGTGTCTCGGGCTGCCAGCTCTGTGGGAAACTCACCACAACATTGACGCTCACTTTTAATATAGCAAGCTCCAATGTTGGGGTGTGCTTATCACTGCCCGTAAATTGGGCAGTGTAAAGCGCAAAGGGGCTGCCCATTGAGGCCCCTGCACTGCCAATGGCAAGTGCATGGGCAGTGCAGGGGCACCCAGGGGCACTCCACACCCCACAATGACCAGCCTTTTCATGGTGGACAGACTAAAATGCAGTGGGATAATAATCTGGAGGGCAGTGCTGATTGTAGTGCTGGCCTGGAGGATCAAGACCAGTGGCACTGCAGCCCACCAGACTCGTCATGAGGGCCCATGTGTGCAGTAGTACAAGTAGCTGCACTCCCACCATCAAACAAGAAATAGGACCTGATCAAGCTGGAAATGAAGATGGGTGCCTGTGTACCAAATTAGGCAGGATCACGCACTGACATTTAGTAAATGCAGTCTTGAAAAAAAATCAAAAGCACATGGACCATCCCTGGGTCCACCCCTGTGCCGGTGGTAAATTAGCTGTCCAGCCCCCAGCGCCACATCCCTTGTAACATAGTGCAAGGAGAATATTGTTGTGTGGGAAGAAGAACCTTCCTGGACAACAAGAGACTGACATGGCAATCTGCTTGGTCCATGTGTGCAGTGCAGTGCAGCATAAATTGACAAAGGAAAACATGAGGTATACAACAACATTGCTCCCTGCTAATGTCATCCCTAGGGTGGTACTAGATATTACCGCAGTCTCATGTCTACAAAAATACATAAATCTGGGGCGGCGTCAAAATGCAATGGGTGTTGGTGTGGCCCGTCCACAGCAACATGCATTGCATTCCTCTTCCACGCAAAGTGCTGCATGGGAAGGGGCAGTCTTTACAAGGTGGCATTAAGGCACAATAAGTGGCTTTCTGCCACTTTGTAAATATGATGCATCCCATAGCACCACCGGAGCGGCCATTTACGTGACCCTCCAATGGCACTAGAGGCTAAAAATATATGCCACGTAATGTACAATAATAACCTTGGGCCTTTAACTAGTCACTGAGCCTCCACTACCAAATCAATTGTGTGCCATGTCACCTCGTACAACAATCTGCAATTGATTTTACACCATCTCATTGCAGAGGATGGCTTCCCTCCTGCCGACCTGCCTGTCCTGGATTTCATAGATGAGATACATGATCATCTGACAACCATCAATGAACTGACTCTCCAGGATGTCCTAGGAACACTCCAGACACCACCAGCAAGATCTGGCCAGGCAGGTGCAAATGGGAATGGAAACCATGGCAGGAAGCC
This sequence comes from Pleurodeles waltl, assembly GCF_031143425.1. Classification (NCBI taxonomy): domain Eukaryota; kingdom Metazoa; phylum Chordata; class Amphibia; order Caudata; family Salamandridae; genus Pleurodeles; species Pleurodeles waltl. The sequence goes on from NC_090451.1 coordinate 455,047,094, forward strand.
TAGAGTAGTGCAGACATGCCTCATAACATCTAATGAAAACACAGCTGCCATCCGAGGCACACTCTCCCCACCATGTGGACTCTAGCAGTCCCTGGTGGACATAGCTGCTGCCATGAGGGAGCGGCCACAACAGTTCCCGTCCCAAACTGGCAGCAGCATAAGTGGCCTCCCTCAGGGAAGACATGCCTGTCTACCACTGCAATGTTGCAGCTATATTGAAAAATCAACAGTTCCTCTTTGCTGCAGGGATGCCTTATGTCTTACCACAAATGGCAGCTGGTGAGAAGTTGGACTCCACATCTTTATGCCCTGAAGTGTGTGTGGTCCCCTCTACCCCTACAACAGCACCACCAATGGCACAAGAGGGTCCACACACATCAGAAGATAAAGATGTGGGACAAATTACCTTCAGTAGGAAAAGTACCTGGTAGCCCCAGTGCCACATGGACATTTCTACTTAGTTCTGGCCTTAAGATCATGCCAGTGTTGTGACGGTAGGAAACGTGGTGTCTTCACCCACCTACTGGTCACTTGTTAGCTATGTGCTGTCATTGTCTCTGATACCAATTGGTAAATTGTTTCCCTCCTCACTAATGGACACTGCTACTAAGCATGTCTCATGGCATGTCCCTTAACCCTGTATTCTGGTTTTGTCACATATCCGTGACTTTCACTAATGGGGTCTCAGACCTGGACATTTTAAATAATTCACTTTCACACTTGCACCTATATATAAATACATTGTACACATTTAGCATGTCTCTGTTTTGTGTGATCCATATACTCAGCTAAATGATTGAATTGTGTGAATCCATGTCAATGATTACAGTATAGCAGGACATGAGTGGAGGACTGTGGGACACCAAGCTTCACACAAGGATGCTAACATGAGAAAGGTGTATGATGGTGTTGTCTGATATAACTAATTCACTGAGTATAAAAACAAAAATGTTTGCATGTATAATTTACTTGTGATATACGGCAGGTATGGCTGAAAACCACATCAATGGCAATATAGACAGCTGTGAGGCACAGAACAACTCATTTGTGTGGTTCAGAGGTAGCTAACCTCATCAGTGATAGGCACCTGTCAGTGTTGCAGGATACAGTTCCAATTGTGCCTGTTATCAGATATGTCACAGTTCCCAATATTGAAACTACAGGACCCCACCAATGACAGCTGAAGTACCAGACTTACCTGTCCAAGACAAAGTACACATAGATTTTGTGAATGGCCGGAACACTGGATGGCAAATCCATGGACCACTAGATGTGATGTTGCAGCCAATGTGAAAGCTAGTTCATCAGTAGGGGAAGCACATGATACATCAGAGATTATAAGACAGTAAGGATTCAATAAGCCATTCCCCTAAATTTCCCAGTGTACTAATGAGAAGACACAAACACTCAGAAAACTGACACAAAATGAATGCTATAATAAAGAGGATTTATAAAAATAAAAAAAAACTATATATTAACTAAAACCTACCCTATCTTAAATGAACCTATACTATCTATACTCATCAAACAACTACATCAATCTAACCTAATCTAAACCTATCTTACACATGGAACACCACACTGTAAACATTGCCCTCCCACCCCATTAAGAAACAAGATACAAGTAGGACAACAGATACTATAACTACACATGTATGGCCATAACAAATATATATATCTATATTATATATATATATATATATATATATATATATATATATATATATATATAATTTTATTTTTTACTCATAAATACATATACCCCATCATGACCCCACCAAAAAAACATAACACCAACCAATAAAAACATAAAAATAAAAATCCACCACCCCACTATACTTAACCTAACTTATGCCTCCCTTACACTAACCTGATACTAACTATCTAAAACCCAAGCCAAAACTACTAAAACTGTAATAGGGAGGGAAAGAAACTGAGAGGTAGTCCACAAGTCCAAAAGTTAATTTTTTTTTTCAATTTGATTTTTTTCTTAATGAACTTTAACATCCTCCAGTTGTGAGACGATTCCTCCTCCAATTTGTCCAGTTGATTGATGATTGCATTCGGGTCCTTCCTGAGGCCCAGCTCAAATCGAGTCCATACACTGGCTGCTGGCAGCAGTACTTTTGACTGTGTGTTGACAGGTGGAGCTGATGTTGAGGGTGTAGGTCCAGCTGTGACCCCTTGTGACCCTGATGAACTTCCTCCTGTGTCCCTTGGTGCCTGCTTTGTTGGACCACCATGTGCAAAAGCAGGCCATACCCCTGACCCTTTCTGATGCCTAAAATGCCTGGCCATGCTTTTGGTATCCTACTTCCACTTCAAGGATGTGGTGGTGATGTTGTGCCCTCTTCATAAACATGCGCCTCTGTTCATGAGTCATGTTGGCAGCTGAAATATGAGAACAGGCATGCATCAGCATCAGTATTGGGTGGAGTTTTAAATTACACTGCAAGAGAAACTAACATATACAGTCCCACACACATTCCACAATAATCACTTCCTCCTCATCTATGTCTACTACCAACCAGACATCAGCGGTATCATGTACATCTCAGTGAGGTGACGGCCATCAATAGCAAATCAAAAAGGCCCAGAGCTGATAGGAACAAATACAACCCTGATCAACATTTGTGTCATCTAGCTTGTAAGGATCATGTGCCTCTACAGGTCTGAATTGACTGTCTTCCTGCCATAAGGGTGGGGGGATTGGCATACTATCCATCTACTCAACACCCCTGGTGATACATCAAGGCCCAACCACTCATTATGGAGTCAAGGCATAACCTATATCACAGTGGGGCTGCTAACTACCAATCTGCTTTTCTGAGGTTAAGTAAATCTTCATTCATATGTCCTGGTGTAAGAGCTGGCCTGAGCATATGTTACAATGGGCCACCCCATTTCCCATTATGTGCCCACATGTACAAATGATGCAATGTTGGCAGAAGATCGGTTGGGCAAAGCCTGAGCTGCACATCACAGTGTGTCAAGACATTACAGAACTGAAGCCCCCTACGCTGTGCTATGTAGTCCTGTGTGTGGTAAACAACACACCCAAGGTGGCTGTATGGATGGCCTTAATCCCACAGTGATGTTGGGACTGAATTGGGTGCTGCAACTGTGTCCTGAAACATGTCACATCATTAGCACATGCATGTCATACATCATCAAGGTACCAGCTACACACACACAATTCACATCACATGCATATGTGATGTGACCTACATCAATCACAATTATCATGGTGGCAGGACCATGTTGTGAAAACTGCAGACATCTGGGCCCATATTTATGAGAAAGTGATGGAGCGCGACGCTGCCCCAAAATTGGCAGCACCGCACTCCATCATTTTCACAATGCAGGGATGCTCCGTATTTAATTGACTAGGGTGCACACCTGTGCTATCCCCTGAGATGGAGCTAAATTTAGCTGTCAGCACCAATGCAGGCATCCTTACACCATCATGCAAGGATGTCCGTGTTGAGGGGTGTGATTGTTTATGTGTGGGAAGGTGTCCCTTCCTGCACATAACCAATCACTAATGGCGCTTTGGCAAGTTCCAAAGCATTTTATTCAAATGATTGTTTATGTGCTGGAAGCAACACCTTCCTGCACATAAAGAGTCTTTTTTGCCAATTTTAATCTTTCAATGTGTGCGGCGTAATGCAGCATGCATAGAAAAAGAAAAAAACAAGGAGGATTAAAGTATTCCTCCTTGTAGCACCATGCTAATGCCACCCCTGGGGAGATGTATAGATTTTGGCATGGCCTCAGGTTTACAACATTTCGTAAATCTGAGGATGGATCAAAATGCAATGGGTTTTGCTGTGGCACGCCCAAAAAAACACCCATTGCAGGCCCCTCAGTTGCAGAAAACTGCATTGGAGAGGCCCATATTTACAAGGAGGTTTAACACCACAAAAAGTGGTGTTACACCTCCTTGTAAATATGGAGCAGAGATTAGCGCCACTGGAGAATCACATTAAGTGATGCTCCAGTGGTGCTAGGGGCTCTTTAATGTGCCCCCTGGTGTGGGAGAGTCATAGACGTTTCCCACCAACATTTGGACTGGAGTAGTCCTCAAATTGTGTACACTACTGACTGTTGGGCAGCACATTATGGCTCCTTGCTGTCCTACAAACTCATTATATCCGAAGGTTACTGAGGCACCTGTGGCGTGTGTGTTTCCTACATAATCTCCCTAGTGACTTCTGCAGATAGAATCCACATCAGTACCATCAAGTCAATAAGTGTGTGCTATGTGTGACACACAGTGCTGACAATGGAGCTGTGACAAAGTGGTTGTCAACAGGCATGCTATGTACATGTACAGCTGTCCTGTGACCTATTGTGGTAGACAGCAATGAATATGTGGTCAGCCATTACTATTCCTCTTACACACATTTCCATGCCATTACACATTGGCCCGTGAACTATATGCAAGCCATTCTCATTGCATAAAATTCCAACATACATGTTGTCACTATCCATCCAGATCATAGGTCAGGACTAAATACCCTCGTCATTGCATTCAGCACTTCTGACCGACTCACAGCATTCCTTAGATTGGCTTACAGGACGCATAATATGACACTTACAGGATGCTCCGGGGTCATGTATACGCACCACCTCTCATGTAGTGTCGGGCCCTGGTCCACCTGCAAGCCATGATTGGAAAGCATTGCTTAGTATAAAAGTCAAGTTTCAGTACATGGCCAACATTGTACAGTGGAAACTTGTGAGAATGAGTGAGGTAGTCATCTTAGTGGTAGATTATAGTAACTGACCAACATGTATGATCACTCTATCACACATACTATCAGATAAGGTAGGCACATGCACTACAAACCATCACTGTCCCTGACACTCCTGAGGTGCTTCTCACTGCACCATTTATACATGACATTGTCATGCAGCTGTCTGTTAGCACAACACCTCCATTACCATATGGAACTGCTTGATAATGAATATTCCATCTGAGAGGCATGAAACGGTTGTCACAGTGCCTGGCCCATTGTAACACCCAAAGCATTTCAGCCTGCATCTGATGTTGTATACATTTACATCATTGTCACAGCAAACTGACAAACTACTATCCTGGGGTTGCGTGAGTATTCCAAGGTGTTGAGGAATGGCATCATACATCCTCTGGTAAGTATATAATCTGCATGGGCCATCTCGACGCACACATAATTTCAAATTTGCTTTGGGAGTGTACATGTTAGAAATGGGGTTTTTGGTTGGCAGTCAGGTTCGCAGTTGTCCAAGCAAGGACCCTCACTATAGTCAGGGTGAAGGAGAATCGCCCTCAGTTAACCCCCGCTCACAACTCTGGTAGATTGGCACAAGCAAGCAGGCTTAACTTCAGAAGTAATGTGTAAAGTATTTGTACCAATGCACAAAGTAACTCAGTACACACTCTACAAAATGACACAACACAGGTTTAGAAACATAGGTTATTTTTGACACCCCAAAGGTAAATTTTCCCGCTAACAGTGTATTGTGGATTTATGTTGTTTTGGTCTTGTTTTGTTTAGATAAATATTTTATATTTTTCTAAACCTCTGTTGTGTCGTTTTGTAGTGTTCTTATTAAGTTACTGTGTGTGTTGGTACAAATACTTTACACCTAGCACTCTGAAGTTAAGTCTACTGCTCGTGCCAAGCTACCAAGGGGATAAGCAGGGGTTAGCTGAGGGTGATTCTCTTTTACCCTGACTAGAGTGAGGGTCCTTGCTTGGACAGGGGGTAGCCTGACTGCCAACCAAAGACCCCATTTCTAACATTGGTGATCAGCGATTGGGAGTGGACTTGTACTTGTACTTGACATACAGTAATGAAGTGTACACTACTGTTTTGAGTTCCTACGGCTACGTGACCACATACTACGTGTCTGGTGATTTTTGCTTTTCTATATGGAACTTCTTTTTTGTTGTATTTCTTATTGAACCCTTCACTGACTTTTTTTAAACTTAATTTGGGGACTTGATTTTCTACCTTTGGAACTTTGCACTTGTTTTTTAATCTTCATCATGTCCCAAGCTGGAGATGCTGTTGCGCCGCGAGCCGCTGTGTAGCAACCAAGCAAAACCGCGGCAGCCTGCGAGTGGGCCGCTGGGGAAGCCACGGTCCGGGTCAAGGGTTGCGGCACCCGCGGCGGCCCTTTTCTATGGCTGCGTGCTGTATTTAGAGCGCGGCAGGGCCGGAGACCCAGAATTGGGTCGCGGCCCTCGCTGCGCTCAGCGCGCGAGGTTAATTCTGTCTTAGGGTGTCTAGGCCCCCCCTCCATAGCACCACTCACCTGCCACACGCTTGAGACCTTCCTGAGTATACATGCTGAGTTTTTAAAGCATGCTTTCTCCTTCCCATCATGCTGTGCACTTCCCTTCTTCCCTGCATGCATTTGTTCCTCTTACACAGGGGCATGTTTTCTATCTTTAGTTATGGCTCCTTCCCAAACCAAATGGTGGTGTTACTTCTTCCTGTTTATCACTTCCTGTCTAGGGGTATATAAGGGGAACCTTTTCTTCTTCTCATTGCGTTGCAACACTCCAGCGGTGGTGGTCACGCTCCGGTTGGTTTTCTTTTGGAACGCCAGCCGTTCTTGTTCTGTCTTCAGTCTTCCAGATTTCCAGGATCTTGAGTTCTAATCCTTTTATCCTCCATCTGTTTCAGGGAGTTCCTGTTGGAGGTTTTTCCCCCTTGGGGTTTTTCCTCTGGGACTTCTTCTGGAGGGCACAGACTGTAGTGGCTTACTATTGTCAAGCAGCACCGTGGCTACCGGAAGGGGTCGCCCCTACCTCGGCCAGAGCAGGACTTGCAGGAACCAGGGCCACTCACCATCCCTCTCCAGTATCGACGGTAAGCCCAGGGTGAATCGTGACAGATTGCAACGCCCAAAACTCCAGTCGCTGTCCGGAACCATGGAGAATCCCGTGAAGAGTACAGAACCAACAAGTCAAACCTTGCTCCTGACGATCCAACAACAGGCCCAAGAACTCCAACAGCTACGTACCGAGAATACGGCCTTCAGGCAAGCCTTTGCCTCTAGAGCCACCGATGTTCCTACTGTCTCCGCAACCACGCCTCGCTTCTCTGGGGACCCTAACAAATTGCGAGAGTTCCTGGATGCCTTGACAGTCTACTTCGCATTCCGTCCTTCACAATTCATGCAAGACAAGACCAAGGTTGGGTATTTGATCAGCGCCCTATCTGGACCAGCCTTGGCATGGGCAACCCCTTTGGTGACAAGCAATGACCCTAGCCTGTCTAATTATTCAAGCTTTGTCGCTGCCTTTAAACAAATGTTTGAGCGTCCTGGACTGGAGTCTTCAGCAGAGGAAGCTCTATGCGATATTCAACAAGGCAATCAGGATGTCTTACATTACATCACACGATTCAGACAGTTGGCAGCTGAAACGTCCTGGGTGGAGCGTACTTTGGTGACCCTGTTTCGCAGGGGTCTCAGGGATGACATTAAGGACGAACTAGTGCACTCCGCCAGAGTGGAGAATCTCAAGGGTTTAATGGATCAGACTCTAGCAATAGAATATCGTTTAAATGAGCGAAGGGTGGAAAAGAAGAGGAGTCGTATACCATCACACTCTATGACGTCCCGCACCCTTCCTCATCGTTCCGAGGAGACTTGTTCTGAACCTAAGGGTGCTACTGATGAAGAGCCTATGCAAATTGACATGGCATGAGGGCCATTATCATCTAGTGAGCGGGAAAACAGATGAAGAAAAGGACTTTGCCTTTATTGTGGTGCTGCTAGTCATCTACTTCGTACCTGTCCCGTCCGTCCAGCCAAGCCCTTGGGAAACGCCAACTCCCGTCCTCTGTGAGAAGGGTGAGGACGGGATATTTCGAGATACCTTCCATCTGTTCCTCAAGGGAAGAAGGAACTGCTCTTTTCCTCTTACTTGTTACCCTACACTTAACAGACGGTCGTGAAGAAAGAGCACTGGCCTTGCTGTATTGTGGAGCCAGTGGTATCTACCTAGACGAGACCTGGGACAGGGAAAGACAGATTCTGCAAATACCTAAGGAAGTACCAGAACAAGTCCACACAGTGGATGGTTCACTCTTGGCCTCTGGACCTGTCCAGTATACCACTCCTACCCTATGTCTACAATTCGGGAAACATCAAGAAAACATTTCTTTTGATTTAATATCCTCTCCGCATTACGTTATGATCCTGGGGATTCCATGGCTAACTCGGCATAATCCCTACATTAATTGGGAAACTAGAACCATTTCTCTTTCCTCTCACTTTTGCCAACACCACTGTTATCTAGCAGGAAACTATTGGTCCCCGAAGAGTCTCTTATTTACATCACCTAAGGTGGGATGTTCCATTAACGTTCTACAAGGAGTACCCAGGCATTATCTAGAATATGCTGATGTATTCCAGAAACCAGAAAGACCTGAACTGCCACCCCATAGAGAATACGATTGCGCCATTCCTTTGGAACCAGATGCTGTGGTTCCGTTTGGGCGAATGTACTCTCTGACAGAGCCTGAGAAGAAGATCCTCAAGGAATATCTAGAGGAAAATGTACAGAGTGGTTTGATTGCCCCTTCCTCCTCACCTGCAGGGGCTCCTCTCTTTTTCGTACCATAAAAGACGAAAGACTTGCGTCCTTGCATAGACTTTAGAGGATTAAATAAGATTACTACTAAGGATCGATACCCTCTGCCTCTTATTAAGGACATCTTAGAAGCCATCAGAGGGGCAAAGAAATTCACCAAGTTAGATCTTAGAGGAGCATACCATCTTTTAAGGATAAAGGAAGGTGATGAATGGAAGACCGCCTTCAGAACACCTTTCGGCCATTATGAATACCGGGTGATGCCTTTTGGACTAACCAATGTTCCCTCTACCTTTCAAAGATTCATGGACGCTATTTTTTCTGATCTTCTACACCAAACTGTGGTCGTTTATCTGGACGACATTCTCATATTCTCTGTCCACCCAGAACAACACACTAAACATGTACTCCAAGTATTAGATAGACTTAGACAAAATTGTCTATTCTGCAAGCCAGAAAAATGCAAATTTGACCAAACTGAGGTAAAATATGAATTCAGATAAGATTCAAGCTATTCTGGATTGGCCATCCCCCTCTTCCATCAAAGAAACTCAGTGTTTTTTGGGATTGGCCAATTTCTATCGACAGTTTATAGCTGACTTTGCCCAGAGAACCAGTTATATTATACAAACACTTAAGAAAGACAATCTAAGGAAAGGTTTTTGTTGGACCAAAGACACCGAGTTTGCCTTTCAAGAATTAAAAAAGGCCTTCATTCAAGCTCCCATTCTACGGCACCCAGACACCACCAAACAGTTCATCCTTGTCACAGATGCCTCAGAAAGAGCCATAGGGGCTGCCTTCCTACAAAAACAAGATGATGATGGGTTAGAGCATCCTGTATTCTATCTTTCACACATATTATCCGACTTCGAACTGAACTATTCGGTGTTAGAACGAAAACTACTCGCCTTGAAGACAGCTTGCACGGAATGGAGGCACTTTCTTATGGGCTCGAAAGAACCCTTTGAGGCCCGGACAAATCACCGGAATTTACAATGCTTGAGAAACTTTCAGTGCCAAAATAGCTGGCAGGCTCGATGGGCTTTCTTTTTTAGTCAAAATGATTTTTACATTATATATATCCCTGGTTCTCAGAATATCTTGGCAGATGCCCTGTCCCGTCGTTACCCTGAGTGTAGCGATTCCCCTGTACAAAACCAATTTTAAAAAAATAAGATAATTTGCCTAGTACAGACATTCCTGGACAAAGTTAAGTCTGAATATTCCAACCTTGAAACAACGGAGATGAACAATTTACGACCGCAGCGTCATAAAAACCAGGAATACTATTATCACAACAAAGCCCTGTTCCTACCTACTAAGATAGTCCAGACAGAAGCCCTACGTATGTGCCACGACTCCCCCATCGCAGGTCATCGAGGAATGAAAGCTACCCAAGAGCTCCTGCTTCGCTCTTTCTGGTGGCCCACCATCAAGGCTGATTCTGAGGATTATGGGGGTCATTCCGACCCTGGCGGTCCAAGACCGCCAGGGCCGGGGACCACGGAAGCACCGCCAACAGGCTGGCGGTGCTTCCGCGGTCAGAAAAGGGGATCCCCCTTCCCGCCATCCTGTTTCTGGCGGTTTTTACCGCCAGGAACAGGATGGCGGGAACGGGTATCGTGGGGCCCCTGGGGGCCCCTGCACTGCCCATGCCACTGGGAACTGGCATGGGCAGTGCAGGGGGCCCCCACAGGCCCCCATAAAGATTTTCACTGTCTGCTTAGCAGACAGTGAAAATCGCGATGGGTGCAACTGCACCTGTCGCACCCCTGCAACTCCGCCAGCTCCATTCAGGGCCGGCTTCCTTGTTGCAGGGCCTTTCCCGCTGGGCCGGCGGGCGCTCTTTTGGCGGTCGCCCGCCGGCCCAGCGGGAAAGCCAGAATGGCATCTGCGGTCTTCTGACCGCGGAGCGGCCATTTGGCGGTTCCCACCAGGCGGGTGGCTCCCGCCGCCCGCCAGGGTCAGAATGACCCTCTATGTGTCTTCTTGTCCCATATGTGCACAAGCCAAGACACCTCGTACTAAACCAGTAGGATTACTCCGTCCATTATCTGTTCCATCAGGTCCATGGCACACTATATCCACTGATTTTATGTGCTCTTTGCCCTCTTCGGTTGGATATCGAGTAATAATGGTAACCATTGATTCCTTCACAAAGATGGCACATTTCACGGCATTAAGAAAACTACCTACGGCTAAGGAACTAAGCCAAATCTTTATCCAGGAGATCTTTCGGCTTCATGACCTACCACAAGTCATTATCTCAGATCGGGGTCCTCAATATATCTCCCGGTTTTGGAGACAATTCTGTAAGACACTAGGAATAGAGGTGGCCTTATTGTCAGGGTTCCTTCCTCAAACGAATGGACAGACAGAACGGCTGAATCAAGGCCTCAAACTATATATATGCTACGCAGAGTAATTGGTCCACGTATTTACCACTTGCAGAATTCTCCTACAACAACTCAGTACACAGTGCCTCGAAAGTCTCCCCTTTCTATTGTTCTTATGGATTCCATTCAAGGGCCATTCCCATTCCTCTGAAAGAAACTTCCAATCTTCCTGCCATTACCTCATATGTCCGGCAACTACGTGGTATCCAACGTGTCATACATTCAAATCTTGTAGCCACTAAAACACGCATGAAAAGGATGGCTGATAAGAGATGTTGTGAGGCCCTGCGTTATCAGATCCACGATAAGGTCTGGCTTTCCTCTAAATTCTTACCTCTCCGACTAACCCAAAAATAAATTTAAACCTCGATATTATGGTCCATTCCTGATTATTCAAAAGATCAACCCTGTGTCTGTTCGTCTTCGCCTGCCTCTGACTTGGAAAATACATCCTGTATTCCATGTCTCACAACTCAAACCTTACATCCCTGATCCTTTTCAGAGACAATTCACCTGCCCTCCTCCTCTGTTGATTGATAACGTGCCTGAATACGAGGTCCAGGAAATCTGTGACTCTCGGGTATTCCATGGTCGTCCCCAATACCTCATTCATTGGAAGGGCTACCCTATGAGTGAATGCTCCTGGGAAGATGCACCTTCGGTTCATGCCCCTCTTTTGATCCGTCGTTTTTTCCGTCTTTTTCCTCACAAACCCGGGGCCTCGGGTGGGGGACCTACTGTTGCGCCGTGAGCTGCTGCGGCGCAACCCAGCGAAACCGCAGCAGCCCGCGAGCGGGCTGTGGTGGAAGCCGCGGTCCGGGTCAAGGGTCGCGGCACCCGCGGCGGCCCTTTTCTCCAGCCTTGCGCTGTATTTAGAGCGCAGCAGGGCCGGAGACCCAGAATTGGGTCGCGGCACGCTGCGCTAAGCACGCGAGTTTAATTCTGTCTTAGGGTGCCTGGGCCCCCCTCCATAGCACCACTCACCTGCCACACACTTGAGACCTTCCTGAGTACACATGCCCAGTTTTTAAAGCATGCTTTCTCCTTCCCAGCATGCTGTGCACTTCCCTTCTTCCCTGCATGTATTTGTTCCTCTTACACAGGGGCATGTTTTCTATCTTTAGTTATGTCTCCTTCCCAAACGAAGATGGTGGTGTTGGTTCTTCCTGTTTATCACTTCCTGTCTAGGGGTATGTAAGGGGAACCTTTTCTTCTTCTCATTGCGTTGCAACACTCCAGCGGTAGTGGTCATGCTCCGGCTGGTTTTCTTTTGGAACACCAGTCGTTCTTGTTCTGTCTTCAGTCTTCCAGATTTCCAGGATCTTGAGTTCTAATCCTTGTGTCCTCCATCTGTTTCAGGGAGTTCCTGTTGGAGGTTTTTTCCCCCTTGGGGTTTTTCCTCTGGGACTCCTTCTGGAGGGCACGGACTGTAGTGGCTTACTATTGTCAAGCAGCACCGTGGCTACCGGAAGGGGTCACCCCTACCTCGGCCAGAGCAGGACTTGCAGGAACCGGGGCCGCTCACCATCCCTCTCCAGTATCGACGGTAAGCCCAGGGTGAATCATGACAGATGCATCAGTTGGACCTGATTTTGACCTTGAGAAATTAGAGAGTTATACCACAGCTCAGTTGAAGCAGTTCTGTAAAAGTTTTGTCCATTAAGAGCTCATCCAAGAAGAAGGAGCTGCAAAAGGTGCTGAGGGCCTGGGTGACAGCCAAGAGCACTGAAGGGTACACAGAGGATGAGGGAGATGAGGAGGAAGAGTGTTCCATGCAAAATGGTATTGTGGGTCGGCCTGTTATGTCCAGGGAGGAGGTATCCAGGGCAGGTAGCAGTGTCACATCTAAAGGTCTGACACCTGAAGCATTACAGCACAGACAGGCAGAGAGAGAGTACCAATTGGAGCTGGAAAAGCTCAAGCTCAAGATGGAGAGGGACAGGGAGGACAGGAGGATGGCCATTGCAGAAAGGAAGATACTACTGGCTCATGAACCTAGCTTAAAGGAGTTAGAAAAGAGGAGCCAGTCTAGTAGAGATGGTGGCAGCAACAGTACAGTGCAGCCCGAAAGATGGGTACACATCCCAAAAGACCTAGGCCCTCATTCCGAGTTTGGCTGGCGGCAGTAGCCGCCAGCCAAATGGGAACCGCCACTTGGCCGCTGACCGCGGAGGCCATTCTGGCTTTCCCGCTGGGCTGGCGGGCGCCCGCCAAAGGAGCGCCCGCCGGCCAGCGGGAAAGGCCCTGCAACAATGAAGCCGGCTCCGAATGGAGCCGGCGGAGTTGCAGGGGTGCGACGGGTGCAGTTGCACCCGTCGCGATTTTCACTGTCTGCTAAGCACACAGTGAAAATCTTTCTGGGGCCCTGTTAGGGGGCACCTGCACTGCCCATGCCAGCGGCATGGGCAGTGCAGGGGGCCCCAGGGGCCCCACAACACCCGTTCCCGCCATCCTGGTTCTGGCGGTGAAAACCGCCAGAAACAGGCTGGCGGGAAGGGGGTCGGAATCCCAAGGCAAGCAGCGCCGCCATGGAGGATTCTCCCAGCCGGGGGTAATCCGGCGGGAAACCGCCGGACCCGGCTGGGCGACCGCGGCTGTCAGAATACAAAAGGAAGCACTGCCAGCCTGTTGGCGGTGCTTCCGTGGTCGTCGACGCCAGGGTCAGAATGACCCCCTTAGTGAGGGATTACAAGAGGGAGGATGACATATATTTGTGGTTCAAGAGGTATGAGTCTGCTCTCCACATGAACCTGGTCCCTGAAGCTCATTGGGGGGCAGCTCTGTGGAAACACTCTGAGGTAGAGGGGATGGGTACACTGACAGCCTTAGGGGATGCTCAGGGTCTCACCTACACTATCATGAAGGATGACCTACTCACAAGATATGGTCTCGCCCCTGAGCAGTATAAGGACAATTTTAGGTCCTTGAAGAAAAAGGAATCCCAAACATGGTTGGAATGTGTTGATTCTTATTGCAGGTCACTGGATGGATGGGTGAAGGGCAGTAAGGTAACTACGTATGTGGGGCTTTACAATCTGATTGTTTGGGAACACTTGTACAGTTTATATTTTACAGAACTGCGCCAACACCTGATTGAAAGCAAGCTGACTGATCCCAGGAAGCTTGCACAGGAAGCGGACCGCTGGGAGAGCACCAGGGTCCAAAAGAGGTATGGGGGAGACCACGCCATGGGTGGGCAGGGTCCCTCTCTTAAGAAAGGGGGGTAAGGGTAAACAGGGGGAGTTCTCTTAAGGGCCCCAAACTAATTCCCAGGGCAAGGATTCCCAACTCCCCAGTGAGAAGAAGCCATGGATCTCCAAAGGGAAGCCAGTAGCAGGTGGTCCCCCACATAAGTGCTATGCATGTGACCGGGTGGGTCATGTGAGGGGGGACCCCCAATGCCCCAAAAGTACACCAGCGCCCACTGGTGCACCGTCCCAGGGTTTGGTCAGTGTAGCGCTTGGAGAGAACTTGGTTTCAGGTGGGTAGGAACCTGCTGAGATGACCTTTGTCTCACTAGGGGACAGTGAGATGGTCCAGAGAACCCTTGTGCCTGAGAACACTAAGAAGTACAGGCAGTGGGTGACCATCAATGGTCAGAGGGTGGAGGCTCTGAGAGACACAGGAGCCAGCATGACTTCAGAGAGGAGTCAGCTGGTGTCTGAAGAGCAGATTGATCCCCGGGTACTTCCCCAAGTAGTTGCAGTGGACAACTCAGAGCAACTGTGCAGAGTGGTGCAGGTTCCCTTTGAATGGGGGGGTCTTAGGTTCCTTGAAGGTAGCTGTGAGTCCAACCATGCCTGTTGATTGTTTGCTAGGCAATGACCTGGATAATTACCCTTGGAAGGCAGTGGAACACAGATCTCACTTGGAGATGTTGGGTCTGCCTGTGTGGGTATGCATATCCATCCAGTCAATGGCATACCGTCAGGGTAGTCAAGAGCCCCTGGAGCCTTAAACAGTGGCCCAGGGGACCTCCAAGAAGAGGAAGGGCAGGGGGCATGGGAAACTGGCCCCAGAAGTTCCCACGGTTCGGAAGGAGGCGTAGCCTGAGGGTGACGCCCTGGAGCCTATAAGGGAACAGGTGGCTTGACTGGGGGAATGTCCCTGATCTGTTGCAGTGGTAGCAGGAAGGGGGGAACCACCAGGGAAACATTCTGTGCAGCACAGAAGACATACCCTACTCTAGAGGGTTTGCGGCAGCAGGCTGCAGACCAGGCGGCTGGCGTGGAGCCAGAATCACACCTAATTTATTAGGAGGATGACCTCCTGTATAACGAGCTTAAGGTTCCTGAGCTTGGGTCAGCGCATGTGGTGGTAGTACCCCAGTGCTTCAGGGCCTCCCTACTGGGGTTGGCCTATGATGTGCCTTTAGTGGGACATTTGGGGCGGGACAAGACGTTTGAGAGGCTTGTCACCCACTTTCACTAGCCCCTACTATGCAGGCACTCGGATGCACATTGCAGGTCTTGTCAGACTTGCCAGGCGAATGGCAAGAGTGGGGGGAAATATAAGACTCCCCACCAACCGTTACCTGTTGTCAGTACTCCTTTTGAGAGGGTAGGCATTAACTTTGTGGGGCCTCTGGATCCCAAGGCAGCCAGGGGCAACAGGTTTATCCTGATCTTGGTGGACCATGCCACCCAGTACCCAGAAGCCATTGCTTTGAAATCAATCACTTCCCCTGTGGTGGGTCGTGCTTTGATGGGGGTCTTTACCCACATGGGGTTCCCCCAGGAAGTGGTATCTGATAGGGGTCCCAACTTCATATGCAAGTATATGAAGTCTCTGTGGAAGGAGTGTGGGGTAACCTACAAGTTCACCACCCCTTACCACCCCCAAAGTAATGGTCTGGTTGAGAGATTCAACCGCACCTTGAAAGGCATGATCATGGGCCTGTCAGAGCCCTTGAGGCAGAAGTGGGATGTCCTCTTGCCATACCTTCTGTTCGCCTACAGAGAGGTGCCTCAAAAGGGTGCCTGGGTTTAGTCCCTTTGAGCTGATTTATGGCCACCCTGTGAGGGGACCTTTGAGTCTTGTGAAGGAGAATTTGGAGAAAGCTCTTATTAAACCCCTCCAGGATGTATTCAGTTACATGCTGGCTTTGGGAAACCAAACTGCCCGCTTCAGGAGTCTCGCTCAGGAGAACCTGGAAGCAAGCCAGGAGGATATGAAACAGTGGTATGACTAGAATGCCACTCTGGTCGAGTTTCAACCTTGTCAGAAAGTGTGGGTGATGGCACCAGTGGAGCCTAGGGCGCTCCAGGATAAGTGGACTGGGCCATTTGAGATGGTGGAGTGCAAGAGTATAGTCACCTACCTGGTGGACTTGCAGTCTCCAAGGAGCCCATTAAGGGTCCTGCATGTCAACCGCCTGAAGCCTCACTTTGAGTGGACTGAACTGTCCGTGCTCCTTGCGAAAGATGAGGGAGTAGAGGAGGAGAGTGAGCCTCTTCCTGCCCTCCTGTCTGTAGGAGAAAAAGATGGGTCAGTGGAGGGAGTGATCCTCTCACCCTCCCTGAGGAGCAGCAAGGTGACTGTTGCCAAGTGTTGGGACAGTTTGCCTCACTGTTTTCCCTGATCCCAGGAGTCACACTCTTGTGCACACATGATGTGGACACAGGGGACAGTACACCTATTAAACAAAAAGTGTAGAGGGTGACTGACAGGTTCAGGGCATGCATTAAGAATGAAGTATCCAAAATGCTTACCCGAGGGGTTATTGAGCACTCCAGCAGTCCTTGGGCCAGCCCAGTGGTATTGGTCCCAAAGGCTGCTGCACCTGGTGCCACTCCAGAACTCCGTGTATGGTGGGTCGTGTATTTATCACTCTGTTGTTCTCCGTCTTTTTCCTCTGTAACCTTCCCTTATTTTGCGCCTTTTCCATATTTTCCAGTGACTACCTGCTCCCCTTGTCTGTTCTCCGTGCTATTGATAAATGTTGTGGATTCGACCCTCTACTATCCCCGTTGTCTAGCTGGGCTGTCAGCTCTGTTGTCCTGTGTCACTGTCTTCGCCCATCACTATTCACCTCCATTTTATCACGACCTCCTCCCATGTCGGTGCTATTGGGGTCTTGCGCAGACCTCTAGCCTCCTCACTCCTTAGGACCTGTAATTCAGCTCCGGCCCACTTCAAGACCTCGCACCTCCAGTCCGCCATGTTCGGGCTCCTGGATGATTTTCAGCCCACGGCAATGAGTCTCCTGTATAGTACTAGTGTATTGTCAAAGTAGCACTCCTGTACCTTCCCAATTATTAGCCCTGATTTCAAGCCCACCAGGCACACTGCCGGTGTTTGTGGTACGGTCATTACCCAGCAGTTTCTTCAGGTCTCCCACTACCGTTCCCCAACCCGCCTGGATCTCTGGGCATTGCCAGACCATATGATCAAGGCTAGCATCCATGGCTCCGCATTTAGGGCATCCCATAGGGGTGCCTCCGTATATACGGATTAAGTGTTGTGGGGTAAGATATGTCCTGTGTCTGTAGTTGTATTGAATGTATCTCAGGTGTGTGTTTCTTGACACTATCTTGAGGTACGCCAATAACCTCCTCCACTCCGTGTCTGATAGCTCTCATGCTATGGACCCTTCCCATCTGTCCCTCAGCGGCCGTAGCTGATCTAATGTGTCCTCGATTAGCATTTTGTATATTTTGGTGATTAGGTGGGTATCTGCCCCTGACGTCAGTAGTAGATGTAACACCCGGTGTGTGGTAGGTTCCGCGTTGATCATTACCCAGTGTTCCCGTACCATATGAGTGAGTCTCTGATGCATAAGAAACTGCCCCCTGGGACCGCTTTACTGCTTGTTAGTTCGGCAGAGGGGCTCATCACCCCTCTGCTGAATAGGTCTCCTATCGTCACTATCCCAGCCTTCGTCCATGTCCCCAAGTCAGAGTCCACCCAGTTCTCTGTCACTGTTTCTACCCTCAACATGCTCAGCGGCAATGCAGGGGAGTAGGCCTTCCCCTCTCCTACTCACTGTATGCACTTATTCCAGCAGTGCAATGCCACTTTCATCAACACACTCATTTCTTGTGACTAGGGGCCAGATGTAGCAAACTTTTGCGAGTCGCAAATGGCCCGAATCGCTATTTGCGACCCCGCAAAATTGGAAATGGGATGCAAAAATCCCATTTCCGACTCGCAAAATGCGATGCGAGCTGGTACCGACTCGCAAAATTTGCGACCCTATTTTGCGACCCACTAATAGGAAGTCGCAATTTGCGAGTCGCAAACCATATGCAATAGCAACTCGCAAATTGCGACTAGTCGCAAAAAGCCCATTTTGCACGTCCAATTTACCACTAACTCAGAGCAGGTGGTAACCATTACAAAAGTATAAAAGGAGACCCAGAAGGCATCTGGGTTACTCAAGATGGCGGAGATATACCTGATAGCAGTTGGGAGGAGAGCCCACGCAGCCCAGCAGAGGAGGAGGAGGAGGAGCCAAAGACAGGAGAAGATTTACAGAACAAGGCAGACACTCTTCCAGCAAACTGAGGAGGAAATATATGACAAATACAGACTTAGCAGCGCAGCTATACTAGATTTAATAGAATTACTCAAACCACAGCTAGAACGCCAGACTGTGCGTGGCTGCGCCATCCCTACGCATGTGCAAGTGCTATCAGGGGGTCATTGCTGTGGCAGGTGGGGTATCCCAAAGTGCACTATCAAGGTTCCTCAGGGCATTCCTAGATGCCTTACTCACACACATGTCCCAATACATATACCTACCCAGGAATGAGGCAGGAATTAACAGCACCAAGTTAGACTTTTACCGGATTGCCAACTTTCCCCATGTCATAGGGTGTGTAGATGGGACACATATTCAAATATTCCCTCCTGCAAACCTGGAATATCTGTTCCGCAATAGAAAGTGTACCCACTCACTCAATATTCAGGTTGTTTGTGACGCCCATTATGTCATCACTGACATGGTTGCTAAATTTCCAGGCAGTACTCATGACTCCCACATTTTTAGGCACAGTGGGATACACCAACGCCTGGAACGTGGGGAGTTCGGAGACGGATACCTCCTAGGTAGAGCTGCATACACCTTGTAGACATGCACACAGATCAATGTGCAAACCAACCATGACTTGCTAACAGTTTACGTTTTGTGCCCAACAGGTGACAGCAATGAATGTGAGAGGCGATACAACAGTGCACATAAGAGGACCAGGAACATTGTTGAAAGAACCTTCGGACTGCTGAAAGCACGGTTCAGATGCCTCCACCGAAGTGGAGGTGCCCTCCAGTATACCCCCATAACGGCTTTCAAAATAGTTGTCGCATGCGCTATCCTGCACAACATTGCCACCCGACGTGGCCTACCTCTCACCCCTGCAGACCCAGATTCGGAGGATGATAAGCAAGAGCAACCACATCGCCATCATGGGGATAGGAGCATCGCAAATTAAGGCAGACTGAGACGGGAACACATTGCAACCCAATACTTTGGAAAGTACGTGCCAACTTCTACCATACTCACCAATAGAACAAACACTCCATGTGTTAAGTGTAATAAACACATGATTTAATATGTGCAAAGAACCCAAACTATATACAAGGAAAAACTGTTCAGGGACTTCAAAAGTCCACCTGGCATGGGACACATTGCCATCATGTGCCCCAACATCAGGGACAGTGTTTAGCTCACAGCCTACGGCGGGCTCGGCCAGCCTGGCTGGTACTAGGTGGCTCAGCAGTGCTCTGCCTTGTACTCCCACTCCGTAGCACCCTGGTGTCACCAGCAGAGACACTGCTGACAGTGGAGCCCTCCTCACTGTCTTGTGGGGTGCCACCTGTACCCCTGGACACCTGCCGTGCCTCCATGAGGTCTATTGCATGGGTGATCCGGCCCAGTCTCCATGCCACATCACCCGCAAAGTGGCCCATGTCAACCTGGAGGCTGACTGTTCTCCTAGACAGCCCAGTTGTGTTCACTGCCAGTCTGACGATAGAGGAGGCCATCCTGTCCAGCCTTTGCAGCAGCTGGTGGTCCCTGCGCCGCACACCCTCACTCTGCGTTAGCAGTCCAGCCACCAGTTCGCGCATTGACAGGCCTAGGTCACCAGGGTTGTTCCCAATGACCTCCAGTTGTGCATGCACCTGCTGCATGCTGTTGGCATGGTTCCTCTCGAAGCGTTGCAAAACCCCACTAATCCGCCCTAACTGTTGATTTTGCAGGTGCTGACCCCGTAGCAGTTGTGCCTCCGTTGGTGTTGTGGATGGAAGCCCTGACTCTGCCTGCTGCCCTGCTCTCATCATCCTGCGTCGCCTGCGCAGCGGCGGAGGCCCTGTGATGACTGATGTGGCACTCTGGCTTATAGCTGGTGTAGGCTCCAAGACCACTGTTGCAACAGGTTTTGCCAGAGAGGGGATGGTGTTGGTGGTGCAGGTGGGAGTGGTGGCTGGTCCTGTTGTCTCCTCTCGGGGCTGGCTGACCATTGGCACCTGGCTGCTTTGGCTGGTGGGGGTGTCTTGTGGGAGACCTGTGGGACATGGGGAAAACACTGTCAGTGTCAACTATCAGTTAACAACTTCCTAATAAACAATAGCCTATGAACTGCCTACTTGACTACATTGCCCATAATGCATCATTCTGGTGTTTGCTACTCTGAAATGGAGCTATCTTGGTTGTGCATGCCCCTGTGTACATGGTGGGTGGGGGTATGGCATTGATGGGGGTACAGGCATATCACATGGTACTCACCGGTTGATAGTCCGGGCTCAGAGGTGTCCAGTTCTCCATATCCAGTTACAGCCTCCAGCTCCAGGGTCTCCTCAACCCTTTCCTCCAGGGGTGTGGGTGGTGGTATGGTAGATGGTCCCCCTCATGTGCCTCTCATCTCCCGGAGCCTTTCTGCCACCCTCTCCTTGGTCCGGGAGCGGAGGTCGTACCACCTCTTCTTTAGTTCGTCCATACTCCTGTGGCTGACCCCCAGGGAGTTTACCTTCTCCTGGATTTCCTGCCAAATTCGGTTTTTGTCAGAGTCTGACATATTGAGGGCTGCCTTGCCAAACAGCTCATCATGCTGCTGACAGCACTCATCCGTTAGCACCTCCAGCTCCTTCTCTGCAAACTTGAGCTTTCTCTTCCTTGGAGTGTCAGCCATGGTTGCTGGTGCTCTGTTAGCTGTGCTGCAGTTAAAAAGGGTGAGGTCCTCCCTCCTCCCAGGTGTATTTGTAAACTTCCTGGCTGTGATGTCATCATCATGTGCCAGGAAGTGTTTTCCTGAGTGTTCTGGAGTGGTTTCTGGAGTGTTCTGCAGCACCTGCTTTCAATTTTCAGCACAGTCGCAATTTGCGACACCCACTCGCAAATTGCGTGTCCGTTTTTTGCGCGGTCGCAAAAAGCGACCTCGCAAACAGCGGACTCGCTATCTGCGGTGCGACTCCGGGTGCGAGTCGCAATTTGTCCGCGCACTTTCTACCTGCATTGCAGTTAGCGACACGCAATTTGCGAGTTGCACATGCTCGCAAATTGCGAGTCGATAATTTTTTTATACCTACATCTACGGCCCTTAATCTTCCGGCCCATCATGACTGCCATTATCTCCTCAGCCCCCGGCTCTCTCCCTACTGTGCTTCTGTCCAATTAGCCCCCACCCGCAAACCATCTGGCGGCCCACTGCAGTTGACATGCTAAATAGTATAGTTTGAAGTTCGGGACTCCCAGTCCCCCCTCGCTTGTTGGTCTACACAAGATCGATAGGGCTGTGCGGCGTCGGCCTCCGTCCTATACTATATCCCTTAGTAACATGTTCAACTCTTTGAACCACGACGCCGGGCTCTGCACTGGTAGGTTAGCGAAATAATAAAGGAGGCGAGGTAACATAATCATTTTTGACAGCCTATCCTGGACATTGTGGATAACTTCAGTGATCTCCAGAATCCCACCAATGCTCTGAGGGAGCCAAGCGCTTTGCCTAGGTTCCCGTCGCGCAGGTCCCGTGGGTCGTAGAACACCTGGATCCCCAAGTACCTAAATGTGTTAGGTGCCCACACCACAGCCTCTGGGAATGTAGAGGGTTGGGCACTACCTATTGTTATCGGGAAAACATATGTTTTGCCTCTGTTGAGATGTAGGCCCGAAAGGTCTCCGAAGCGATCCAGTTCCTGTAGGGATGAAGGCAACCCAGAGTCCCCGTCCCTGAGATATATTAGGATATTGTCCTCGTATAGTGAGATGTTGTGTTCGGTTCCTCCCCATTTCGCTCCCCTGCCCATGCCCTCCATCCTTATATGCGCAGCCAAGGGTTCAATAGCTAGGGCAAATAATATCGGCGACAGGGGGCATCCCTGCCTGGTTACCCTATGTATGGGATAGGGACTTGAGATGGTTTTTCCCGTCCTCACTCTTGCCTGTGGAGCTGTATAAAGTAGGTCCACCAACTCCACCCATTTGGCTCCCATGCCCATTCTTAACATTACCATTCTCAGGTGGTCCGAACGGATCGAATCAAAGGCTTTCTCGAAATCTATTGCCAGCAGCGCTCCTTTAGAGGGCTTCACTGTTTCTGGCATTTGTAGGATAGCAAAGAGGCGCCTAAGATTAATTGACGTGTTACGGTTCGGTACAAACCCATTTTGGTCCATGTGTACCAGGGTGGGTTTGTGCGGAAGCAATCGGTTGGCCATTATTTTACTAAGGATTTTAAAGTCGCTATTTAGCATTGAAAGTGGTCTAAAGTTATTGACCGACGCTTCGCCTGTTTTTGTTTTAGGTAAAGGTATCACCATCGCCTCCCTGAGTGTGTCCAGAAGTAGGCCACGGTGTAATGCTTCCGCATAGAGGTCCACTAGCTGTGGGGCCAATAACTTAGAGTATTTCTTATAGAAGTCCATTGGTAACCCATCAGTGCTTGGTGTCTTCCCTGGGGCCAGCTGCGTGATCGCCTCTAGCACCTCTTCCGTCGTCACCAGGCCCCCTTGCACTTCACCGTCTCCACTGCCCAGCGTCAGCAGAGGAAGCGGCCGCAGGAACTCCCTCAGTTTATCCTTATCTAGTTCTCCTGGTTCCCTGTACAGAAAAGTATAGTACTCTTTAAAGGCGTCATTTATAGGGCTGGGGCTAAATCTGAAGCCACCTTTCATGTCACATACGCTTACTATGGGTGCTCCCTCACCACCCGGTCTTACCAGCCAGGCTAGCATCTCTCCCGATCTCCTGTCTTCCGAGTGTACTGAGGCTAATGGGCATATTTATACTCCATTTGCGCCAAATTTGCGTAGTTTTTTTCGACGCAAATTCGGCGCAGAACTAACGCCATATTTATACTTTGGCGTTAGACGCGTCTAGCGCCAAACTATGAGTAAAGAGCGTCATTTTCTTGCGTGAACGCCTTCCTTGCGTTAATGAGATGCAAGGTAGGCGTTCCCGCCTAAAAAAATTACTGCGACGCAAATGCGTCGTATTTATACTCCCGGGCAAAAATCACGCCCGGGAGTGGGCGGGCCAAAAAACCCTGCATTTGCGCCGGATTTTAGCCCCTGGGTCAGGGCAGGCGTTAAGGGACCTGTGGGCTCAAAATGAGCCCACAGCTTCCCTCCCATGCCACCAGGGACCCCACCTGCCACCCTTGCCCACCCCAGGAGGACACCCAAGGATGGAGGGACCCACCCCAGGGACATTCAGGTAAGTTCAGGTAAGTATATATATATTTTTTTTTAATATTTTTTTTTGGCATAGGGGGGCCTGATTTGTGCCCCCCTACATGCCTCAATGCCCAATGACCATGCCCAGGGGACATAAGTCCCCTGGGCATGGCCATTGGGCAAGGGGGCATGACTCCTGTCTTTACTAAGACAGGAGTCATGTAAATGGCGTCTGGGCGTGGTTAAAAATGGCGCTAATCGGGTGGAGGCGATTTTTTGCGTCAACCTGACTTGCACCATTTTTAAGACGCCCTAGCGCCATTTTTCCCAACGCCGGCGCTGCCTGGTGTACGTGGTTTTTTTCCACGCACACCAGGCAGCGCCGGTCTGCTTGCGCCGGCTAACGCCATTCAATAAATACGGCGCCCGCATGGCGCTTCAGAATGGCGTTAGCGTCTCGAAAAGCAATGGCATCGGAGTTGTTCTTCCACCTGTGAATGGGACTTTGTTGCCTGCTCGTATTCCTCCTGCTCTTGCACACTTCTTTGCTCCTTTTTTTCTCATTCATGTATAGTCTCCTCTATCTTAATTAGTTCTCGATCTAAAGTACGCCTTATCCCAATTGTCTGGCCTATGCTAAAGCCCCTTGTCGCTATCTTTAGTGCCTCCCACGCCACACCTCTGGAGGAGGTCGACCCCTTATTTATGTTAATTTGGTCAGTTAGGTGAGATCGGAGTGCCTCACTAAATGCCTGGTCATCCAACGCTGTCGGGGACATTCTCCAGAGCGGTATAGGGGGTCTGTCCACTGTCGCCCTCCATTTTACTAGTAGTGGATTATGATCCGATATGGTGCGCCCCATGTACTCAGAGTGAGTTATACTTCTTGCTATCCAGGGAGTGCACACCACCCTATCAATTCTGGTGTGTATCTGATGTAGGGCGGAGTAGAATAAGTAGTCCTTATCATGCGGGTGTTGTTTGTGCCAGATATCTACCATTCCCCAGTCCTCCACCCACTCTCTCACCTTCTTGGCTGTTTTATGCTTCAATGCACCCTGTAGCGGGGTGAGGAACAGTCCAGGTCTACGTCCAGAACACTATTAAAGTCTCCTCCTAGTAGTAGTTCCCCATGCTGCTGGAGGGTGATATGACTCGAAAGGTGTTGCAGGAAGGGGACCTGGTCTTGGTTGGGGGCATATACACTTCCTAGGATTATTGGGATCCTGTGAAGCCTCCCCTCCACCACTACAAATCTACCTTCTTGGTCTATGTCTATGGATATCGCTTCAAAGAGCACACCAGCACAGATCCATATTAGTGCACCCCTTGCATATGCCGAGTACCCAGTAGCGAATACCTGCCCCCGCCATCTGCGTCTAAGCTTTTCCACCTCGCTCGCGATCAAGTATGTTTCTTGGAGCATTGCTACATGTATGCCCCTCCTCTTCAGGTGGGACAGTATTCTATGTCTTTTTGCAGGCAAACCCATACCCCGTATGTTCCATGTTAAAAGATTATAGTCAGACATCTAGGTATGTCATGCAACAAATGCGGGTCCCACCTTCTCTCGTTATCCTCGCCTCTGCTATGTATACTCCAAACACCCTCGTGTGTGTAACCTAATTTCCTCTGGCACCATCTAACTTTAAACTTAAATAACCCATACTCCCCCGCCCCAGGTCGCCTCCCTAACTGTAGGCTGCCCATGAAAACCATGCTAACAAATAACATATACCAACTATTATGCTTAGTTCTCGCCATTCCACCTGACTGGACGAGAAACTGGTCGGGGGTAGTTCAATGTCCATTGGGGACATACTCCTATGTTGTGCACCCCACCCCAGAGTTCGCCGACACCTTGTTCACCCCAGTTCATCTGCCGTCTGCTGGGTCAATTTTGGGAGGCCTTCTGAGCAGCTGGGGTCCTCCACGGATGATGCCGCAGTATTGTCCGACTCAATGTCTTCGCTTCCCTTTGAGGAGGGCTCCCTGCCCATTGATGCCGCTGCCCTCAAGGCCTCCTTCTTGCTTAGGTCTTTCTGGGATTGTGATGGTTCCGTACAGGGGCGGGTCCGGCGCCGCTGCCACCCTCACCCCCGGAGGGGCGAGGAAGGGCCCCATCCGGCCCCCTGCCCCATCTTCTCCATCCTCCCCGGGCCTCTATCCACTCCCATGCCTCCTCAGGGTTTTGAAAAAATGTGGACTTGCCCTCCGTCATCACCTTCAGTCTGGCCAGGAAGAGGAGTGAGTACTCTATTTCCTCGTCCCTCAGCGCTCTCTTCACCGCAAGGAAGGAGGATCTCCTGATTTCAACCTCGATGGTGAAATCCGGGAAGAGGGTCACTTCTCCATTGTCCACCCTATAAGGGCCAGCCTCCCTGGCCCTCTGGAGCAAGATGTCCCTGTCTCTGTAGTGTAGTAAACGTGCTATTACTACTCTGGGTGCCCTCCCAGGTGCCGGGGGTCTCGCAGGAACCCGGTGCGTGCTCTCCGGGACAAAGAATGGCGTGAGACGTCCTGGGGCCACTGTCTTACGCATCTATTCCTTCAGGTATTCAACCATGTTCGTACCTTCTACACCTTCTTGGGCCTTATGCCCAGCACTCGCACATTGTTCCTTCTGTTTCTCCCCTCAGCATCTTCTGCCCTCTGCTCTAATCATGTTACTCTCTCTGTGAGGTGTAACAGGGTGGCCTCCACGTCCTTTTCTCTCGGGACTATGGCGGTCATTCTGACCGCGGCGGGCGGCGGTAGCCGCCCGCCATGCGGTCACCGCCATTTGGCCGCTCCGCGGTCAAAACACCACGGAGGCCATTCTGGCTTTCCCGCTGGGTCGGCGGGCGCCCGCCCAAAGGTGCGGCCGCCGGCCCAGCGGGATAGGCCGTGCAACATAGAAGCCAGATCCAAATGGAGCCGGCGGTGTTGCAGGGGTGCGACGGGTGCAGTTGCACCCGTCGCGATTTTCACGGTCTGCTAAGCAGACAGTGAAAATCATGCTGGGGCCCTGTTAGGGGGCCCCACGACACCCATTCCCGCCATCCTGTTCCTGGCGGTAAAAACCGCCAGAAACAGGGTGGCGGGAAGGGGGTCGTAATCTCCATGCAGCGCCGCCATGGAGATTCAGCCCAGACAGGGGAAATCCGGAGGGAAACCGCCGGATTCCCTTTTCTGACTGCGGCTTTACCGCCGCGGTCAGAATGGGCAGGGAAGCACCGCCAGCCTGTTGGCGGTGCTTCCGTGGTCATCCACCCTGGCGGTCGATGACCGCCAGGGTTGGAATGACCCCCTATATCTGTTAACGTGGCATCCGTGTCCTTGACCCAGTCTGCTAATTCTTGGTGGTCAGCTCTGAGGAGGCCAACCTCTACTGCAACCTGATTGATGTTGCGCTGGAGGGTGGTTTTTGTGTCCTCGATAGCTACTAAAATGTTGTCTAAAATGTCCTGCACTGAGGGCTGCACCGGGCGCTGCATGTCTTCTTTTTTCCTTTCCTTTCCATTCTCTTCTCTCTGCGGTGGCGTCTTGTGTTCATGAGTGCTGAGAGAGCGGGCGTCCGGCTCTATACCGCGGCAGGCCGTCCCTAGTCCGATGTCCCTAGGACCTTCTGGTCTAGCGTGAGCCTTCCCCATAGTCTGTATCGGTCTACTGGTACTTCAATCGGTCGTTGCCCTCCTCACCGCAATTGCCATCTGTTCTCGATCGACTTTGTAGAGCTCCACCAGGTGCCCTGTAATCCTCAGGTGTGGGCACCACTCCGGAGGCCCATCCAAACCGTTCCGTACTTCCAACGAGGCCCGCTCGCTGTGGCCTTCTGTTGGCCGGCACCCCAGTGGTCTTCCAACCTTCTCCCATGCCGCAGTTTGAGAGCAGAAAGCAAAAAGTAAAAAGCAAAAGCACAGGGGGGTTGGCGCCCCCAGAGATCCCCGCCTGCAGTCTATGGGCACGGTCCAATCGTTCCTCGTGCACTCTCAGTGTCGCACTCCTCTCTTCAGGGGGTCGGAGGAGCCCCCCCAGGTCACCCCGGTCCCCAGCCGTTACCTCCTCGTGGCCCCAGGAAGGGGCACAGGTCCGCTCCCCTCTGCCAGGCCCCGGCCTGGCCCCCCACACTCCCTGGTCTGCTAAACCGGGAGGTAGGACACACACCGGGCCTGCCTCACCGGGGTGTTCACGTGGCCTCTGCCTCCTCACACTTGGTTTTCACGGGTGCCTCCAATCAGCTCCCGGGCTCCCAGGAGCAGTGTCCAACTCTCCTCCTGCAGGCCTGGTCTCACTACCTGGGCCGCGTTTTCCGCATCACGTTCCTGCCCCAGCTGATCGATGCAAGGACTCAGCCACACTCCTCTCTAGGGTCGATGCCTCAATTACCGCAGAGAAAGGCCCGGGGTCGCCCCCCCTCCACAGGTCCTGGGCTCAGGCCTCGCTCACCTCGTTCCCACTGCCGCAGGGGAAGGGAGGCAGCACCGGGCTCTCTCGTGGCCCTCTGTGCTCTGTTCCGGTGTGCGCTCCCTGTTGCCTTCCACAGGCTTGGGCCCCCACCTGCCGGCACCAGGGGGGCCCACCAGCGAGTATCGGCGCCCTCCGCGGCCACCTCCCGGTGCCGCGTTCCCTTAGTTCTGCACTCTCTAGGGTCAGCTGAGCCCCCGGCGCGCTCTGTAGCCTTCGTCCCGCCACTTCGGCACACAGCTACTGTGCCGGCAGCTCCGAGGCAGGGCTCCGTGGGGTGAGATAAATGTAGGCCCTGCCGGAGCTCTCGGACTATGCGTCCGACATCTTTGCCTGTGTGACCACACCCCCTCAAGAACGACTCCTTGTACGGTGAAATTCGATGCACAGCTTGTCAGAAACGACACACAGCCTGCACTGCAGTGAAAATTTCACCGCAAGCCGAACCGGAGCGACGCAGCCCAACTTTGCAATGAGAAGATCGATGCAGCACCAGTGTAGCAACCGGAAATTCGAGGCACAGCCCACTGGATCGATGCACAGCCAAGGTACCAGAGGGTGGGCACAGGATAATTTGGGTTGTGTGTGACTTACCCTGACTAGAGTGAGGGTCCTTGCTTGTACAGGGGATAACCTGACTGCCAACCAAAGACCCCATTTCTAACAATCATGAACATTTGCTACTCTGCCTGCATTCAACCCAGTTTAATATGTGGTGGTGCATTGTCCCAAAATATCCATTGACAGTGACAATGGGTCATATGTTTGGACAGTGATTCTGCACCCATAGCTGCTTTTGTAGTCAAGGCAACCCATTGCACATTCCACAGCCAACGTGAGTGCCCCGGTTGTGCACATTGACAGTATGATACACATACACACACCACTCCCACACACCCAATACAATATAAAACACACACCCACATTACCCACAAACCCCTACAACCAAAATACTGAAAGAAGGCCAGAGAGAGACACTACAAACTACTACCAAGCATCCACAGGCACACAATACCATCACCCACATAACTTCCATACACCTCACATAACACAGCACTAAATATCACCCCACACATCACAACACACACCACCCCACACATCACCGACACCACCCCATGGCACAGCAAAGACACACCAGGTTCTCTGAGGAGGAGCTCAGGGTCATGGTGGAGGATATCGTCCGGGTAGAGCCACAGCTATTCGGAGCACAGGTGCAGCACACCTCCATAGCTAGGAAGATGGAGCTATGGTGAAGAATTGTGGACACGGTCAACGCAGTGGGACAGCACCCAAGAAATAGGGATGACATCAGGAAGAGGTGGAATGACCTATGGGGGAAGGTGCGTTCTGTGGTATCAAGACAACACCTTGTGGTTCAGCGGACTGGCGGCGGAGCCCCGCCTCCTCCCCCACAACTAACAACATGGGAGGAGCAAGTCTTGGCGATTCTGCATCCTGAGGGCCTCACAGGAGTATATGGAGGAATGGACTCTGGTAAGTCAATTCCTAATTATTACATCCCCCACCCTACCTGCATGTTATCACATACCCCCACCCTCGCCCTCACCCCCATCACTCCAACTCCTCACAAATGTCCCAATATCACAAACCACACATCCCAACACCAAGCCCTGCACGCAACAACAAAGCATGGACACCCATCACCAAAGCATGGCCACTGCACATACCCATACAGCCCCCTAAAGCACCATCACACAAGGTCCCACACAGGAATGCAAGCACTGGGGTACACGGTCACCCACCCATTGCACACCATGGCACACACAGATGCAATAAACATCCTTTTATACCCCTGCAGGACCTCTACCCAACGTCACCGGACAGGAGGGTCCACACATGTCCACACCACCAACAGAAGAGGCCCACAGTGATGACAGCAGCTCTGTCCAGCTGGATCTAGATGACCAGCCCGGCCCATCTGAGCCTCGGGACAGTCGGTTCCCCTCACACTGGCACAGGCCACCACAGAGCTTCCCCTCTTCGGGGAAACACCAGCACAGCACCCACCCAGCGGGCCGATACCTCTGTCCCCAGGACACGTCAATCATCAGTGTGTCCACCGCTACAGGGAACCCAGGCTAACCGACCACCCCAACCTAACAGGGACCTGGGGGCAGTGGCAGTGGGCACACGGTCCTTGGGACAGAGGCACAGGAACACAGGGGAACTGGGAAGGCTGCTGTGCGACAGGGGGAGGACAGGCCCAGGGAACCCACTCTCCAGAAGGCCCTCTCCAACATCATAGGAGCCTACCACCATTCCCAGGAGACAATGGCAACGGTACTGGCCAAGTTTCAGGAGACCCAGCGGAGTATTTGGGCTTCAGGGAGGAACTCAGATCCATCAATTCCACCCTGGGCACCATCGTAGGGGTGCTGAAGGAAGTCCTCAACACCAGGAGGGACACTTTGGCACAACAAGGGGTCCCTGACACTAGCCTGGACGATGAACTGCCCACCACCTCCGCCGGCGCTAGTGGACAGGAGGCACCGCCACAGGACCACCACAGTAGCACCCCACCCCCTGCAGAGGGAGAACCACCCCGCAAACGGTCCCTGAGATCCAGGACAAAGACAGAGAACAATGCCAAGACCCCAGCCAGGAAATGAGACAACCCTGATTGTCATCCTTCTGTCCCACCTTGTCACCCTGTCCATCCTCAAACTGCCCCAGCTCCACTTCCTATGCCCATTTGGCAATGCACCTGTGAGACTAATAGACTGGACTCCGCCATGGACATTCCTCCACCATCACCCCTCACCATTTTACAGCACCCTTCAATATTGAGCACTTAAATAAACACCCTTAAAGCACAAAACAATCTGGAGTCTGCCTGTGATTTCGAATGAGTGTATTAGCAATTACAGTGTCAAAATGCTCTTTCAATTGTAATGTCAACATACCTATGTCACACAGCTCTAGTCTATGAGGAAACAAAGCAGATGTCACACAGTGGGACCCACATCTGTGAAATCGTAAGGGAAAGTGACAACTCAGTGACCATACACTGAGTGAAAACAACAGACAATAGAGAGGTAGTAGTGTTAAAGTACATGTAGTAGGCAGGTTTGTATTCTTACCTGTGTCTCACTGGAAGTATTGTAGGATCACTGAGTTCCTGTTGTCGATGTCCTCTTCTTCTGCTTCCTCGTCTTCCACAGGCTCCACAGCTGCCCCAACCCCTCCATCTGGACCATCCTCCTGCAGAAAAGGCACCTGTTGTCGCAAAGCTAAGTTGTGAAGCATACAGCAGGCCACAATGGTCTGGCACACCTTCTTTGGTGAGTAGAATAGGGATCCACCTGGCCACCTGTTCAGGAGGCCGAAGGTCCGCTCTATAATCCTCCAAGTTCACCTATGGGCCTCATTGTAGTGTTCCTCTGCCCTTGTCCTGGGGTTCCTCACTGGGGTCAGTAGCCATGACAGATTGGGGTAACCAGAGTCACCTGCAAATGGCGAGGGACAACTGTTAGACACACACTAACCTGTAGGGAGATCCCCAAAGCCAGACAACCATTCCCACTGACTTGCTTCCAGGAGCTCACCTAATAGCCACACACGGTGCCTCTGGAGTTGCCCCATCACATAAGGGATGCTGCTATTCCGCAGCATGTAGGCATCATGCACTGAGCCAGGGAATTTGGCATTAACATGGGAGATGTACTGGTCGGCCAAACACACCATCTGCACATTCATCGAATGATAACTCTTCCTGTTTCTGTATACCTGTTCACTCCTGTGGGGGGTACCAAAGCCACATGCGTCCCATCAATGGCACCTATGATGTTGGGGATATGTCCCAGGGCATAGAAATCACCTTTCACTGTAGGCAAATCCTCCACCTGAGGGAAAACGATGTAGCTCCGCATGTGTTTCAGCAGGGCAGACAACACGTTGGAAAACATAGGCTGGGACATCCCTGATGCTATGGCCACTGTTGTTTGAAATTACCCACTTGCAAGGAAATTAAGTACTGACAGCACCTGCACTAGAGGGGGGATTCCTGTGGGATGGCGGATAGCTGACATCAGGTCTGGCTCCAACTGGGCACACAGTTCCAGGATTGTGGCACGATCAAGCCTGTAGGTGATGATCACATGTCTTTCCTCCATTGTCGACAAGTCCACCAGCGGTCTGTACACCGGAGGATGCCACCATCTCCTCACATGTCCCAGCGGACGGTGCCTATGAAGGACAACAGCGAATACAGAGTCAACCAACTCAGAGGTACGTACACACAGCTTACACAGAACATGATTCATAATCTGAAATTTGCATGTATGAGTGTTGAGGCAAGGCCTAGGTATGTGTGACGCACTTAAAAATTAAGCCATGTGGGCCCCTGAAATGGCGGCTGCCTGACCTGTAAAGTGGGACAATGGAATGTGAGGTAACTGCGCTGGCGTTCTACACCGCCACGGTAGGCGGTCAAAGACCGCAGCGCAATTCTGCATTGGTTAACATTGGACCCTATGGGTCCCAGAAGCCAATGACGATGTACGCCGGCGGAAACGGTACGCACCGCCGCAGACGTGACCGCCATATTCTATCTGTTCAATCACTCGATACCTGATCTTCGACAGGAGAGGACCTACACTGCAAGTGCTGCTGTGACCTCAGTCTGGAAGAGACAATGGCTTGTGCGTCTAGGGAAAGGGCCCCTGCATTCACATCGGAGGAGTTGGAAAAACTTGTGGATGGAGTCCTCCCCTAGTACACGCTACTCTATGGTCCTCCAGACAAACAGGTAAGTACACCGGGAGCATGCTGTATGGGCTATGCCTGTGTGGAGTGGGGTGGATGAAAGATGAGGGGGGGAGATTGAGGCGTGCATGAAACAACTTTGAGTACATGTGCAACATGGCAAGGGTAGGGATGGGGGCCAATGACTGTGACGGTGCAGTTGGTAATAATTTTTTCCCCTGTACAATTCCTGTAGGTCAGCGCCCACCAGAAGAAGGATGTTTGGCGTGCCATTGCCAAGGACGTCCGGACCCTGGGGTTCCATCACAGACGGAGCACCCACTGCCGTAAGAGATGGGAGGACATTCGCCGCTGAAGCAAGAAGACTGCGGAGGCCCAGCTGGGGATGGCCTCCCAATGTGGGAGGGGTGCCCGTCACACCATGACCCCCCTGATGTTCAGGATGCTGGGGGTGGCGTACCCGGAGTTGGATGGGCACTTGTGGGCATCACAGCAGCCACAAGGGGGTGCGTACACTCCCATTCAGCTGACTCAGCGTGCAGTGGAGGTGTCTGGGTGGGGGAAGTGGGCTGTGGGTTTCCCTAGGCCAGGGCGAGTGTGCTAGTAAGGTCCCCTTCTTCTGGCACACCCTGTGGCACCCCACCCGACCTGTGCACAGTGACAACTACACCTAGTCAGGCTCCTGTGACATCCATGTGGGCAGATGTTGGCCATAGCATTGTAGGCCATGTCCCAGGGATTGAACAGTGGACCCCAAGTGCGCGGCATAGTGCAGGGGGCTTCTGTGTCTGTCATGTCCGGCAACGGTAGCGGTAATGCATACACTCAACATGTCTTTCTTCTGTCGTCCCCCCCTTTTTGTGGTCTCCCTGTTCTTGTGTGCATTAGCATCATCAGGCCGAGGAGCAGTAGCACCGGAGCAGGAGGGAGCTGCATCCCACATGGCCCTGGAGGGCGAGACTACAGACTTGGAATTCACCAGTTGGACAGAGGGCGAGGGGAGCTCCACGGCGGGGACAGGAGCTGAGACCAGTGATACGGACTCGTCCTCTGATGGGAGCTCCCTTGTGGTGGTGGCCACATCTGTGCCCCCGGCATCTACAGGTACAGCCGCCACCCCCGCTACCAGCACCGCCCTCCCAGCAGCCCCTCTGCCTTTGCACCGTGCCTGCTCACCCAGGAGGGTGGGCATCACCTTTGCCCCAGGCACCTCAGGCCCTGCCCCAGTCACCCCCGCTGCCCTCAGTGAGGAGGCCATTGACCTCCTCAGGTCCCTCACTGTTGTGCAGTCTACCATTTTGAATGCCATCCAGGGTGTAGAGAGGCAGTTGCAACAAACAAATGCATTCATGGAGGGCATTAATTCTGGTCAGACAGCCCTTCAGCGAACTTTTCAGACTCTGGCCTCAGCACTGATGGCAGCTATTGTCCCTGTCTCTAGCCTCCCCCCTCCAACTACCTCCACCCAGACCCATACCCCTGTACCTCAGCCAACCCCAAGCATACCATCAGACCAGCATGCACACACGTCAACACACAAGGGAAGCTCTGGCAAACATAAGCACCACACATCCCACAGGTACTCACACAAGCATCACACACATGCAGACACACCAAGATCCACTGCCTCCACTGTGTCCCCCTCCTCCTCGTCTCCCTCCTCCCTCCCAGTCTCATCTCTACTCACACCTGCATGCACTACATCTACAGCCATTACTTCCATCACCAGCACACACACCACCACATCCCGCTCACGTGCAGTCACCGCCCCCACTACCATTCACACGTCCCCTGTGTGCTCTCCAGTGTGTCTGTGATGCCCCCTCCCAAGATACACAAACGCAGGCACACACCCACCCAACAGCCATCCACCTCACAACAGCCTCCAGCGCATGCACCTTCACCCAAAGTCACCAAACGAACACCTCCTACAACCACAACCTCTTCCTCCACTCCCAAACCCCCTCCAGCTACCCGTCCCAGTGTACCCAAGAAACATGTCCTGTCCACCCTTGACCTCTTTCCCTCACCTCCCCCACCCCATCAGTCTCCTAGGACCCGACTCTCCAGGTCCCAACCTAGCACCTCAGCCACAACATCTCCGGGACCAGTGGTGGCAATAGTCACCGGATTATGGAGTGCACCAGGCAGCAGGGCAGTCAGTGTGGCAAGGAGCCACAGCACGGACAGTCCCCCACCTGTCAAGCATCAAAAGTTGCCCAGTGCCCTGCGGGAGAGGGGGACGACTCCAGCCACCAAAGCCGCTTCCAGGGGTACAGGTGGGAGTGTGGAGTCAGCTGCGACACCTTCCAAGGTGGGGAAGGGGCACAAGAAACTCAACAAGTCTGGGAAGAGCAGCACGGAGGAGAAGACCGCCATCATCCCCGCTGCCCAGGAGGCCACCGCCATCATCCTCGCTGGGCCAGACAGGACCACCAGCACCAGCCGCACTGGGCCAGAAAGGACCGCCAGCACCAGCCCCGCTGGGCCAAACATGACCGCCAGCAGCAGCCCCGCTGGGCCAAAAAGGACCGCCAGCAATAGCCCCGCTGGGCCAGAAAGGACCACCAGCACCAGCCCCACTGGGCATGACAGGACTGCCAGCACCAGCCCCGCTGGGCCAGACAGGACCGCCAGCTGCAGCCCAGCTGGGCCAGACAGGACCGCCAGCACCAGCCCCGCTGGGCCAGAAAGGACTGCCAGAACCCAGCCCCGCTGGGCCAGACAGGACCGCCAGCACCAGCCCCGCTGGGCCGGACAGGACCGCCAGCAGCTGAGTCGCTGCCTAGGACCCCGCCGCCACAACCACCGCTGAACAGGACACCGCCGCCACAAGCACCGCTGGCCCATGAGCGCCAAGGGCACTGACACTATTGTGTCTGCCACGAGCAGGATGAAGCACTCTGGGCACAAAGGCCCCTCCAGAACCAGTGGAGATTTACATCCACTACCTCAGTCCTTGGCAGGATGAAGCACTCTGAGCACAAAGCCCCCTCCAAAACCAGTGGAGAAAGGCATCCACTACCTCTGTCCTTGGCAGGATGAAGCACTCTGGGCACAAAGCCCCCTCCAAAACCAGTGGAGATTTACATCCACTACTTCAGTCCTTGGCAGGATGAAGCACTCTGGGCACAAAGCCCCCTCCAGAACCAGTGGAGAAAGGTATCCACTACCTCTGTCCTTGGCAGGATGAAGCACTCTGGGCACAAAGCCCCCTCCAGAACCAGTGGAGATTGACATCCACTACCTCAGTCCTTGGCAGGATGAAGCACTCTGGGCAAAAAGCCCCCTCCAGAACCAGTGGAGAAAGGCATCCACTATCTCAGTCCTTGGCAGGATGAAGCACTCTGGGCACAAAGCCCCCTCCAGAACCAGTGGAGAAAGGCATCACTACCTCTGTCCTTGGCAGGATGAAGCACTCTGGGCACAAAGCCCCTCCAGAACCAGTGGAGATTTACATCCACTACCTCTGTCCTTGGCAGGATGAAGCACTCTGGGCACAAAGCCCCCTCCAGAACCAGTGGAGATTTACATCCACTACCTCAGTCCTAGTCAGGATGAAGCACTCTGGGCACAAAGCCCCCTCCAGAACCAGTGGAGAAAGGCATCCACTACCTCTGTCCTTGGCGGGGATGAAGCACCCTGGGCACAAAGCCCCTTCAAGAACCAGTGGAGATTTACATCCACTACCTCAGTCCTTGGCAGGGTGAAGCACTCTGAGCACAAAGCCCCCTCCAAAACCAGTGGAGAAAGGCATCCACTACCTCTGTCCTTGGCAGGATGAAGCACTCTGGGCACAAAGCCCCCTCCAAAACCAGTGGAGATTTACATCCACTACCTCAGTCCTTGGCAGGATGAAGCACTCTGGGCACAAAGCCCCCTCCAGAACCAGTGGAGATTTACATCCACTACCTCAGTCCTTGGCAGGATGAAGCACTCTGGGCACAAACCCCCCTCCAGAACCAATGGAGAAAGGCATCCACTACCTCTGTCCTTGGCGGGGATGAAGCACCCTGGGCACAAAGCCCCTTCAAGAACCAGTGGAGATTTACATGCACTACCTCAGTCCTTGGCAGGATGAAGCACTCTGGGCACAAAGCCCCCTCCAGAACCAGTGGAGAAAGGCATCCACTACCTCTGTCCTTGGCGGGGATGAAGCACCCAGGGCACAGGGCCCCTTCAAGAACCAGTGGAGATTTACAGTGGAGAAAGGCATCCACTACCTCAGTCCTTGGCAGGATGAAGCACTCTGGGCACAAAGCCCCCTCCAGAACCAGTGGAGATTTACATCCACTACCTCAGTCCTTGGCAGGATGAAGCACTCTGGGCACAAAGCCCCCTCCAGAAACAGTGGAGATTTACATCCACTACCTCAGTTCTTGGCAGGATGAAGCACTCTGGGCACAAAGCCCCCTCCAGAACCAGTGAAGAAAGGTATCCACTACCTCTGTCCTTGGCAGGATGAAGCACTCTCGGCACAAAGCCCCCTCCAGAACCAGTGGAGATTTACATCCACTACCTCAGTCCTTGGCAGGGTGAAGCACTCTGGGCACAAAGCCCCCTCCAGAACCAGTGGAGAAAGGCATCCACTACCTCAGTCCTTGGCAGGATGAAGCACTCTGGGCACAAAGCCCCCTCCAGAACCAGTGGAGAAAGGCATCCACTACCTCTGTCCTTGGCAGGATGAAGCACTCTGGGCACAAAGCCCCCTCCAGAACCAGTGGAGATTTACATCCACTACCTCTGTCCTTGGCAGGATGAAGCACTCTGGGCACAAAGCCCCCTCCAGAACCAGTGGAGATTTACATCCACTACCTCAGTATTTGGCAGGATGAAGCACTCTGGGCACAAAGCCCCCTCCAGAACCAGTGGACAAAGGCATCCACTACCTCTGTCCTTGGCGGGGATGAAGCACCCAGGGCACAGAACCCCTTCAAGAACCAGTGGAGATCTACATCCACTACCTCTGTCCTTGGCAGGATGAAGCACTCTGGGTACAAAGCTCCCTCCAGAATCAGTGGAGATTTACATCCACTACCTCAGTCCTTGGCAGGATGAAACACTCTGGGCACATAGCCCCCTCCAGAAGCAGTGGAGACTGTTATCCACTTGAGAGACTGTGGCTTTGCACTCCCCAGGATTGACCAGTGGGCAAACCACCCACTGTAGAGACTTGAGAGACTGTGGCTTTGCACTCCCCAGGGTTGACCAGTGGGCAACACACCCACTGTAGAGACTTGAGAGACTGTGGCTTTGCACTCCCCAGGATTGACCAGTGGGCAAACCACCCACTGTAGAGACTTGAGAGACTGAGGGCCGTATTTATACTTTTTGACGCACAACTGCGCCAACGCAGTTGTGCGTCAAAAAAAGTTAACGCCGGCTAACGCCATTCCAAAGCGCCATGCGGGCGCTTTATTTATGGAATGACGTTAGCCGGCGGAGCTGACTGGTGTGCGTAAAAAAAAATGACCCACACCAGGCAGCGCCGGCGTAGGGGAAAATGGAGCTTGGGCGTCAAAGAATGGGGCAAGTCGGTCTGAGGCAAAAAATCTGCCTCAACCCGATTTGCGCCTTTTTTTTTTACTCCCACCCTCCATTGACATGACTCCTGTCTTAGCAAAGACAGGAGTCATGCCCCCTTGCCCAATGGCCATGCCCAGGGGACTTCTGTCCCCTGGGCATGGTCATTGGGCATAGTCACATGTAGGGGGCACAAATCAGGCCACCAAAAAAAAAAAAAAAAAAAACTTACCTGAACTTACCTTAAGTTCCCTGGGATGGGTCCCTCCATCCTTGGGCGTCCTCCTGGGGTGGGCAAGGGTGGCAGGGGGTGTCCCTGGGGGCATGGGAGGGCACCTCTGGGCTCCTTCCGAGCCCACAGGTCCCTTAACGCCTGCCTTGACCAGGCGCTAAAAAATGACGCCAAAGCGGCTGGACGTCATTTTTTTTGACCCGCCCACTCCCGGGCATCATTTTTGCCCGGGAGTATAAATACGGCGCACATGCCTCAGAGTCATTTCTTAGACGGGAACGCCTACCTTGCATATCATTAACGCAAGGAAGGTGTCCACGCTAAAAAATGACGCAAACTCCAAGATCTTTGGCGCTAGACGGGTTTAACGCCAAAGTATAAAATATGGAGTTAGTTTTGCGTCGGATTTGCGTAAAAAAAAAACGACGCAATTCCGGCGCAAACAGAGTATAAATATGCCCCTGAGGCTTTGCACTCCCCAGGATTTGGCATCATGCACTCAACCGGCTGAGGTGCTCCCCCTTTCCCTTCCCCTTGAGGTGCCTGTTTTATTGCTATCTGATGCCCCTGCAGTGTTCTCTCTGTCATGTTCGGGAACTGAGTGTGGGCCTCACCCATGCCGTGTGGGCCAAGTGTTCCACGGACTTCAATGGAGCAATACCTGGACTACTATTCTTGGTGTATATATTTGTTAATAGTGTATATATATTTTTGCGTACTGGATTTTAATATATTACAATGGTTACACTCATTTCCTTTTGTCTTTGCATTCTCCCGGAGGGTTTGGAGGGTGCAACTGTAATGTATGATGCTGTATTAGTGTGTGTGTTGTAGTGGGTGAGGGTGGGGGTAGGGGTGTTGCGTGTGTGTGTCCCTCTTTTTTCCCTCCCCCTTCCCCTGTGTCGTAGGTGCAGTACTCACCGTGGTCTTCACCGCCAGCGTTCGTGCTCCTGGTAGAGGAGCAAGAAGATAATGGCAGGGAAAATGTGTAGCTCTGGTTCCATGGCGTACTGGTTCCTCGTGGGCTGTGTAGAAGTGAGCGTTTTCACTTCGAAGTCCTGTTTCTGCCATGTTTTTGTTCGCGGTGAATCCGCCCCAGAAAAGGTGGCGGATTGGTAGGTTGTGATACTGTGGTCGGTACATTGTCCTCTGCCTGTCTGTTGGCGTGACCGCCATGCTGTTTGTTTGTAGCGCCATGGCGGTCGGAGTGTTAAAGTGGCTGTCTTTGTTGGCGGTTTCCGCCACGGTCGTAATTCCATTTTTTTTCCGCCGGCCTGTTGGCGGTCTTACCGGATTGTAATGACCACCATGGTGTTCTTAGTGGGCACTAGAGGCGCAGATGAGGTGGCACTGGAGTAGATTCTGCCCCATTTCTCATGATCCATCCCCAGGGTCTTCAATGGCAAATACTTTTTTATATGTATGTATGGGACACAATGCAGCAGCCAGGTGTATGTGAACACTACAGGTATATCAGGTATGTATAGCTGATTTATTCTTGGTTATGGCACCACTTGGGTAGCACTGGATTTAGTTTCTGCCCAGAGCTTGCACACCATGGTTCACGTGCGACTGTGCCTATGTATGACTTCCTCAACATGACCATAGCCTATGCCATTGACATGCCTGTGCGCTTCTTGTTTTGGTGTAATGTTTGTGTGATCTGTATTTAGTTATCAACCTGTGGACACTTGTAGTGGTTTGTGAGCAGATTTGGCATGCAAAGGAGACTTTGACAGTCAGGGTGTTGCTGTGTTATGTAGATTTGGATGTATGTGTTTGCGACATGCAAAGTGTGCAGTATAGTGTGGCATGTGTCTTAATGTGTGTTTATTGTTGTGTTTGTCTTGTTTGTCCTTGATGCTTGGTGTGTTGTGTGGTATGATTGGTATTGTGACTTACCCATGAGTGGCCCATTGCCATATTCCCCATCCTGGAACCGCTGGTTGATGGTGCAATGGCGAAAGATGTATGCGCCATGGAAGCTGCTCGGATATTTCACCAGGATGTTTGTGAAGAATCCATGGTAGTTCATGTTGGCCTGCATATTGATGGAATGTGTGTGCTTGCAGTTCCTGTAGAGGTGTTCTGTTGCAAAACCCAACAATCTGGTAAAAAACATGCTTGGTCTCCTGCTGCAGCTGCTGGGTGTTTGGAAAGCAGATGTGTTGTGGTGTGAGGTGTAGGATTGCGTCCAGGACCTTTGGTAGGCAGAAGGAGAAGGATGACTGTGAGATACCAGCCACTAGGGCACCCATTGTCTGGAGTGATCCAGACACCATCATGTGGAGGACAGCGAGGAGTTTTGCCATGGGAGGAATGTTTTGTGGAGTTTGCAGCCTTGCCATGATATGTGGTGCTATCAGGTGCAACAGGCGTAAGATGGACTCCCAGTTGAGTCTGTACATCCGGACCACATCGTGTTCCCTCATTCCTAAAATGGTGATTCACTGTCTAAAGATTCTCTCCCTCCTTCTGCTCTGCCTTTGTGGCTGTTGTGATGGGGTTTGAAGTTGTTGCAGTGGTGGTGGTTGGATCTTCTGTCTTCGCAGACGTCTACAGCATGTGTCAAGCTGGAGCAGTAGTACTTCCATGTTGTTCTGGCAGTTTCCAAGGCTCCTTCTGATTTTTTTTCTTTGAGTGGTAGTGTGAGCCTGTTTTTAATGCCTGGGTCTGACCAGGCATTAATTTTTGGCACAAATCAGACTTTGTGCCATTTTTTAAGCCTACTTCCTTCGTTAGAGTACTTTTTGCATCTGGGATAAATATGACACTAGAGTTAGCATTGTGTTTAGGACGGGAATGCCTACCTTGCATCTCATTGATGCCAGGTGGTTTCACGCATCCTAAACAGGGTACTAACTCCAATGTTTTGATGCTAGATGGGTCTAGCATCAAAACATAAATATGGAGTTAGCTATGCGCTAAAACGGGGCAAGCCAAGTATAAATATGCACCCTAATTTCCTCTTTAAATGGAATATACTTTTCTGTTACTGAGTTCTTAGAAAGAGGAGTTATTTAATCCGGGCCTTCACAATAGGTAACCAATCTTAAGTCACACAAAGGACCATATTTATAATAAATGATGCACAACTGCATTAGCGCAGTTGTGTGTCATTAATTCTAATGCAAGCTATCGCCATTCCCTAATGACACCTGTGCGCCATATTTAAAAAAAAGATGCACAATGGCAGTAAAGAATGGTTAGTGTCTCAAAAAAAGATGCTAGCCGGTGATGGATGGCTTAGGCTAAATGGCGCTAGTGGGTCAAAAATTAAAATAGGCTGATTAGCAGCAATATATCATTAGTCAGCCGAGCATCATTTTATGATGCACACGCAGTCAAAAAATTACCCCCTTCTAAGTATGGACAGGAGTCATTACCACAACCCCAATGCCCACCACAGGGGACCAGTATACCCAGGACAACCCCACCAGACCCAGTGCCAGCCAGGAGGCCCCATGTAAGGGGCTCCCAGTGGCACAAAACACACATACATGTACACTTACCTGGGATGGGCTCCCTCCTCCAGTAGTGCCCCTGTGGTGTGGGTGGAGGTGATGCTGGGGGTTGGGGTGGGCATCTATGAGCCCAGTCCATGGTGTTTCCCCATGGAAATTGGCCTATCAGCACTTTAATGCCTGGTCTGACTAGGCATTACATTTTGAAGCTAATCAGGCTCAATGCCATTATTTAGGTCTGCCTTCTAGGTACACGTAATTTTAGCATCAGGAGGTAAATATGGCGCTGGGCGGCTAGCGTGATTTTTAGGACAGAAATGTCTACCTTGCACTCATTGTTGCAATGAGACGCAAGGTGGTTTGGCGCCCCCTAAAAATTGCGCTAACTCATATATTTTGATGCTAGACGGATCTAGTGTCAAAATATAAATATGGAGTTGAGTTAGCGCTGCTGTAGCGTCAAAATAAATGATGCTAAGACAGCATTAACTTTCCATAAATATGGGCCAAAGTATCTTTAATATTATTAAGCCAAGAAATACCTGTCATGTTACTCTACGCCAGACAATCATTAACTATGATTTGAGTAAAGCCCAATTCTCAGGTGGTCCAATTTTTGTTCCACAGTTGAATAGGGGCTAAACCTACCCTATCTTCCAAGAAGCCTATCCCACGTTCATTATGAGTAATACAACTTGGGGTGGCTTTTAGGGTCCCTAATAACCTGTTTAGGAATGTATTCTCTGTCCCCTGCAAGGCCTTAGCTGTTATATGCCCCAAAACTCCCAATCCATGAGTGCCCACGCTAAGAGCTTTGCTTTATACATCATAATCATTTCCACTATGGGCTTGTGTCCTAACTTACTCGCAAATCTAAAAATGTATTTGCAAGAAGACTCCATTCCCCTGTCTTCTCTGGACAATTAATCTTTCCCTGTGCATTTTGTCATTAAACATAAGGCCTAAATAATTAAAATCTTTTGTCTTTAAAATTTAAATTCCCCCAATTAAAAATGTATTCAACCGGATATTCTTTGGGCCACAAGTCATAACATAAGATTTCTTACCTTAAGCTTCAGCTCTTGCATAAAATGATTACAACCATTTAAAAGTGATTGCAACTCTTTTGCAGTGTGCCCGATTAAAACCATGTCGTCCACATGCAATAGTATAAGGACTAGGCAGGAACCTATTTTGGGGACATCACAAGTACAGGATATTAAAAAAAAGTCTCCAATGCATTTTTGTAGGATAAAATTAAAAAGAGGACTAAAATACAGTCCTTTCGTATGCCTTGACTGATTTGAATAGGGGGCATGTAATCTGTTTGAGTGTAATGGACCCTCATGTTCGTGTCTTAAGCTTTTTATAGTGTACAATATTGCAGGTTCAAGCCCTGCCCAGCCCATGATATCCAATAAAATGTCTCTTATCTCAAGGTCAAAGGCTCATGAGAGGTCCTTGAGTGCCATGTGGAGGGCTCCTCTACTGGGCTTGAGATATTTACATAGAATAAGAGAGAAGTTTAAGGCTTGCTTGGTTGTGCCCAAGGCCAGGTGAAACCCATTTTGGACTATGGCGAAGAAAGATTTCTGTCATCCAATCTGCAAATTTTGCTAGAATTACTCACCATACCAAATATTTTAACTGAGGTGCCAGCAAAAAAATGAACCTATAATTTGAGAGAAAGATTCTTTCTCATTTCTTAAAAATAGGGGTTATTATAGATTCCCTCCAGGTCTCAATGCATCCTTCCTTTACTACTGCTCTAAAAATGCTTGTTAACAGGGGGACCCAAAAATCAAGATTATGTTTAAAAAGCTCCTCTGGGCCCCATCTGGTCCCAGCGCTTTCCCTGTTGCAGAGCTTACGGGCATCATCTACTGTGATGGTCTCACTACATTTTGAAGAATCTGAAAGCAAAACAAAAAAATAATTTGTGGCTGGGACCTTGTTGCCACCATTGTTTGCAATAAAAATACTGGTAAATTACCCAACCCAGTCTTGCTCCACTATGTGGCATTCTATGCCTGTGGACGACTTTCCTGAAAAAAGGGTTGATTCACAATCTCCCAGGACACCCTAATGTCTTTTAAAAGAGCTGCACTTTCCATGTCCTTCCAGGCCCTTGTTCTAACCTCTACTTCCTTTTCTCAATAGCTTGGTTAAAAGCCCTCCTCACAATACAAATGCTACCTGGTACTGGGGAACTCCATTGGTGATTTTGTTTAAAGTTTTATAAGCATTAGTGCATTCATGATTAAACCGGGATAGTACATGACAATCATTCTGGGGTTTGCTTAAGATTAATGCCTCTGCGACCGATTTGCATAAGTTACTGAAGCTGCCACATTTAACTGCTGGATCAGCAGCATTTGATAGGCAATATAGGATCTCTGTCTGATTATTGATATTGAGGTCCTTGAACACTGCATTAGGGTTGATATGGGACTGTTTTCTTTGTACCCCATTGTTTGGTGCATGGACTAAGGGGGGGTAACCTTGATAGGTAGAGAAGCTGATAGTAGGAGAGCAAGACTGACAATTAAAAGATGGTGATCGGTAAATGGTGATGGGCACACATGAAAATGTTTCAGTAAGGGGACTAAGGGCCTGATTCTAACTTTGGAGGACGGTGTTAAACCGTCCCAAAAGTGGCGGATATACCACCTACCGTATTACGAGTTCCATAGGATATAATGGACTCGTAATACGGTAGGTGGTATATCCGCCACTTTTGGGACGGTTTAACACCGTCCTCCAAAGTTAGAATCAGGCCCTAAATCTTTGGACAAAAGGATATGGTCAATCATGCGACCTTTCCCTCTGCCGACAAAAGTTGGAACTTCCACACAATGATCTCTATTTATCTCAGAAGTAAAAAAACAGGCTATTGGTCAGAATTAAATTTGTCAGGGCATTACCATATA
Source organism: Pleurodeles waltl (assembly GCF_031143425.1). Classification (NCBI taxonomy): domain Eukaryota; kingdom Metazoa; phylum Chordata; class Amphibia; order Caudata; family Salamandridae; genus Pleurodeles; species Pleurodeles waltl. Next base: position 455,092,015 of record NC_090451.1, read on the forward strand.
CCAAATGCTGGTAATGGCCAACATGCTCTCCCTGACATCTGTAATACCACAATTTTGTGACACACTGGCCCTCATTCTGACCTTGGCGGTCGGCGGAGAGGCGGCGGTCGGACCGCGAACAGACCGGCGGTATTAAAAATGGCATTCTGACCCTGGCGGGAACCGCCAACACAGCCCGCCAACTTAACACTCCGACCGCCACAGCGGTACAAACAAACAGCGCGGCGGTTCCCGCCAACAGCCCGGCGGCAGACAAAGTATCGCCCACCCTATTACGACCCACCAATCTGCCACCTTTTCCGGGGCGGGAGCACCGCCGATAAGAACACGGCGGAAACAGACTACGAACGGGAAAACGCTCACCTCTACGCACTCCACGCGAGATTCCGGCAGTATGGAGCCAGAGTTACAGGTCATCCCCGCACTCCTATTCCTCCTCATATACCAGGAGCACGCCCGGCGGCGCGGAAGACATCGGTGAGTACTGCACCTACAACACAGGGGAGGGAAAAGATTACCGGCACACACCCACCCACCCACACCCACTACAACACACACATCAATGCATTCCCACAGATCACTGTCACAACCCACAAACCACCCCCCTCCGAAATAATGCAAAGACCAAAAGAAGAGATCATAAACGGGCAGATATATTGAAATATGTACGCCATTAATCCCAAAAAATAAATAAACTATGTACAAAATATATACAGCTACTAAATGTAGTCCAACCACTGTCCGTGGATCACAGGGGTCCTGTGCAAAGGGGCAAGGCCCAGTCCCACGACAAGAACTCCACGGAGAGAACACTGCAGGGGCATCAGAAAGAAAATAGGACAGGCACCTCAGGGGGAAGGGAAGGGGGGGCACCTCAGCCACTTGAGTACACGACGCCAGATCCACGAGGGGACTCCATGACCACTGGCCCATCCTGGGGAGAGCAAAGCCACAGTCCAAACAGTCCATACAGTGGGTGGCCTGCCCACTGGGCCATCCTGGGGAGAGCAAAGCCACAGTCCATACAGTCCATACAGTGGGTGGCCTGCCCACTGGGCCATCCTGGGGAGAGCAAAGCCACAGTCCATACAGTCCATACAGTGGGTGGCCTGCCCACTGGGCCATCCTGGGGAGAGCAAAGCCACAGTCCATACAGTCCATACAGTGGGTGGCCTGCCCACTGGGCCATCCTGGGGAGAGCAAAGCCACAGTCCAAACAGTCCATACAGTGGGTGGCCTGCCCACTGGGCCATCCTGGGGAGAGCAAAGCCACAGTCCAAACAGTCCATACAGTGGGTGGCCTGCCCACTGGGCCATCCTGGGGAGAGCAAAGCCACAGTCCATACAGTCCATACAGTGGGTGGCCTGCCCACTGGGCCATCCTGGGGAGAGCAAAGCCACAGTCCATACAGTCCATACAGTGGGTGGCCTGCCCACTGGGCCATCCTGGGGAGAGCAAAGCCACAGTCCATACAGTCCATACAGTGGGTGGCCTGCCCACTGGGCCATCCTGGGGAGAGCAAAGCCACAGTCCAAACAGTCCATACAGTGGGTGGCCTGCCCACTGGGCCATCCTGGGGAGAGCAAAGCCACAGTCCAAACAGTCCATAACAGACCCCACTGCCACTGGAGGAGGCAAGTTGGCCAGAGGACATCCTGCAGCCCTGCCCGAGATAGATCCTGCCCTGCCACGTCTGCCAAAGGGCCAGCGGTTCTTGCCTTGAAGGGCCCAGTTCAGCGGTTCCTGAGACGGCGGGGCCCAGTTCAGCGGTTCTTGCCTTGAAGGGCCCAGTTCAGCGGTTCTTGCCTTGAAGGGCCCAGTTCAGCGGTTCTTGAGACGGCGGGGCCCAGTTCAGCGCTTCTTGCCTTGAAGGGCCCAGTTCAGCGGTTCTTGAGACGGCGGGGCCCAGTTCAGCGGTTCTTGAGACGGCGGGGCCCAGTTCAGCGGATCTTGCCTTGAAGGGCCCAGTTCAGCGGTTCTTGCCTTGAAGGGCCCAGTTCAGCGGTTCTTGAGACGGCGGGGCCCAGTTCAGCGGTTCTTGCCTTGAAGGGCCCAGTTCAGCGGTTCTTGAGACGGCGGGGCCCAGTTCATCGGTTCTTGCCTTGAAGGGCCCAGTTCAGCGGTTCTTGCCTTGAAGGGCCCAGTTCAGCGGTTCTTGAGACGGCGGGGCCCAGTTCAGCGGTTCTTGCCTTGAAGGGCCCAGTTCAGCGGTTCTTGAGACGGCGGGGCCCAGTTCAGCGGTTCTTGAGATGGCGGGGCCCAGTTCAGCGGTTCTTGCCTTGAAGGGCCCAGTTCAGCGGTTCTTGCCTTGAAGGGCCCAGTTCAGCGGGTCATGAGACGGCGGGGCCCAGTTCAGCGCTTCTTGCCTTGAAGGGCCCAGTTCAGCGGTTCTTGAGACGGCGGACGGTCTATGGCCAACTGCTAAATGCCTGGTGGTGCCCTCCTGGGCAGCGGGGATGGTGCTCCTTCACTGCCCACCTGGGCTGTGGGTGGTGGGGCCCTCCTGGCCAGCTGGGCTGGGTCCTCCCTGGGCAGCGGCTATGGGGCTGGTGGGCTCTCCCGGGGCAGCTGTGCCGGTTCCTCCCGGGGCAGCGGCTATGGGGGTTGTGGGCTCCTCCTGGGCAGCAGGCCTGCTGCCTGACCTCTCCAACTTGCTGCCCTTGCCCTCCTTAGTCGTCGGCCTGTGGCCCTTTCCTCCCTTTGGAGCTGTGGCTGGTGACTGTCTCTGGGTGGTGTCCGGGGGGGATGTAGAAGGCGGGCTCCTGCGGCGCCCCTTCCGCCTTCTGCTCCTCTTCCCAGGGGGTGGGCTGGCTGTCCCCTTGCTGCTGGGCGAAGATCCAGACATGCGGGCTGGTGGGCTCCAATACCCCTGCACCCTTGTCAAGGGGGCTGCAGGGCTGGTGGTGGCTGAGGTGCTCTTCTTACCCCGACGAGAAGGAGGGGGGGGCTCAGGGTCAGGAAAGAAGTTAGTAGTGGCGAGGAAGAGCTTCTTGGGACAATGGAGAGTGGTAGGTACAGTGGGAATGGGAGTGGAGGGAGAGGATGTGGTTGTAGGTGAGTCACGTTTGCTGTCTTTGGGTGCAGGTGCAGGAAGGATAGGCTGTCGTGAGGTGGATGGCTGTTGGGTGGGTGGGTGGCTGCGTTTGTGTGGTGTGGAAGAGGGGGTGACAGACACAGTGGGAGAGGACACAGGGGACGTGTAAATGGCAGTGGGGGTGGTGACTGCACGTGTGCGGACTGGAGTGGAGGGTGTGCTGGTGATGGAAACACTGGCTGATGGTGAGGTGAATGGAGGTGTGAGTGTAGACGTCACAGGGAGGGAGGAGGGAGACGAGGAGGTGGGGGTCACAGAGGTGGTAGTGACTGTTGGCATGTCTGCATCGGAATGTTGCGTGTGTGAATGTCTGCGTGATCTGTGGTGCTCATGTTTGGATGAGCTTCTCTTGGGTGTTGAGGTGTGTGCAGGCTGGTCTGATGGTGTGGGTGGGACAGGCAGAGGAACAGGAGACTGGGAGGAGGGAGTTAGTAGAGGCAGGCAGGAGACAGGGACAATGGCTGCCGTCAGTGCTGAGGCCAGAGCCTGGAACGATCGCTGATGGGCAGCCTGACCCGAATGAATGCCCTCCAGGTACGCATTGCTGCGATGAACCTCCCTCTCCACCCCCTGGATGGCATTCAAAAGGGTAGTCTGCCCAACAATGAGCGTTCGGAGGAGGTCAATGACCTCCTCACTGAGGGCAGCGGGGGTAACAGGGGCAGGGCCTGAGGTGCCTGGGGCGAAGGAGATGCCCGGCTTCCTGGCAGAGCGGGCACGGGGCGAACGCGGAGGGGCTGCTGGGAGGGCGGAGATGGTGCGCTGGGTGGCGGCTGTACCTGTAATGGCGGGGGGCACGGATGGTGCCACCCCCGCAAGGGAGCCCCCTTCCGAGGACGTGTCCGTGTCGCTGCAGGGTCCAGTCGTCCCCGTCGTGGAGCTCCCCTCGCCCTCCGTCTCACTGGTCCAGTCTGACTCTGTGGCATGGCCCTCCTGGGCCATGTGAGATGCAGCTCCCTCCTGCCCCGATGCCACTTCTCCTCCGCCTGATGATGCTGATGCACACAAGCACAGAAAGACAAACAAAAAGGGGGGGGAGAGAGAAATAAAGGGATATTGATTACATGGATCTCCGGTACAGTTAGCGGACATGACAGACACAGATGCCCCCTGCACTAAGTTGCGCACTTGGGGTCCGCTACGCATTCCGTGGAACATGCCCTACACGCCTAGAGTTGTCAACTGCACCCATGGATGACACGGCCCAGGGATGGCTGTACTGACACACTACTGAGGGTGGTGGCTGGGGACACAGGGGCTTACGGGGGTGCCCAGCCTACAGATATCGCCCTGGCCTAGGGGGACCCACAGCCCTCCTCCCCCACCCAGACACCTCCACTGCGCAACAACAGAGTAGATAATGCTTGTACTCACCCCCTTGTGTCTGCTGTGCTGCCCTCACGCGCCCATCCAAATCAGGGTAGGCCACCGCCAGGATCCGGAACATCAGGGGGCTCAGTTGACGGCAGGCACCCCGCCTACGTTGGGAGGCCATCCCCAGCAGAGACTCGGCGGTCTTCTTGGTCCCGCGGCGGATGTCCTCCCACCTCTTGCGGCAGTGGGTGCCCCGTCGATGGTGGACCCCCAGGGCCCGGACTTCCTTGGCGATGGCACGCCAAATCCCGATCTTCTCATGGGCGCGGACCTATGTGACACGTACAGGGAGGGAGAAATACCACGTTCAAGTTACTCAGCATTTTCCTTTCCAGTGGCCCAACGCCCCCCATCCCCGCCAGGCCCAACATGCCCCCCATCCCCGCCAGGCCCCCCGCCAGGCCCCCCGCCATGCCCAACATGCCCCCCATCCCCGCCAGGCCCCCCGCCATGCCCAACATGCCCCCCATCCCCGCCAGGCCCCCCGCCAGGCCCAACATGGCCCCCATCCCCGCCAGGCCCCCCGCCAGGCCCCCCGCCATGCCCAACATGCCCCCCATCCCCGCCAGGCCCCCCGCCATGCCCAACATGCCCCCCATCCCCGCCAGGCCCCCCGCCAGGCCCAACATGGCCCCCATCCCCGCCAGGCCTCCCGCCAGGCCCCCCGCCAGCCCCAACATGCCCCCCATCCCCGCCAGGCCCCCCGCCAGGCCCCCCGCCATGCCCAACATGCCCCCCATCCCCGCCAGGCCCCCCGCCAGGCCCAACATGCCCCCCATCCCCGCCAGGCCCCCCGCCAGGCCCCCCGCCATGCCCAACATGCCCCCCATCCCCGCCAGGCCCCCCGCCAGGCCCAACATGCCCCCCATCCCCGCCAGGCCCCCAAGCCAGCCAGTGGCCCCAAATCCAGATAGAATTAAACTCACTTGTTGGTCTGGAGGACCGTAGAGTAGCGCATACTGGGGGAGGACCCCATCCACAAGTTTCTCCAACTCCTCTCCAGTGAAGGCAGGGGCCCTTTCCCCAGTCGCAGCAGCCATTGTCCCTTCCAGACCGAGGTCACAGCAACACTTGCAGTATAGGTCCTCTCCTGTGAAAGTTCAAGTCGCAAGTGGATAAGTAGATAGAAAATGGCGGTCACGTCCGCGGCGGTGCGTACCGCGGCGGTGCGTCCCGCCACCGCCGGCGCCCTTCGCCATTGGCTCCTGAAACCCATAGGCTTCAATGTTAACCAATGCGGCTTCGCGCCGCGGTCTTCGGCCGCCGCCCGCCGCGGTGTGCCACGCCAGCGCATTGACCTCACATCCCATTGTCACACTTCACAGGTCAGGCAGCCGCCATTTCCAGGGCCCACATGGCTCAATTTCAACTGCGTCACACAGGCCTAGGCCTTGCATAGCCACTCAGACACGCCATTCACTGCATAGAGAATCGTATACTGTGCTAGCTGTGAGTACGTACCTGTGGGTTGCCTGACTGTGTGCTCCATGTTGTCCTTCCTAGGCACCGTCCGCTGGGTTGGGCGAGGAGACGGATGAATCCTCCCGTGTACCGACCGCTGGTGGACCTGGCGACAATGGAAGAACGCCACATTATCCTGACCTACCGTCTTAACCGTGCCACTATCCATGAACTGTGTGCCCGGCTGGAGCCCGACCTGATGTCCCCCATCCGCCAACCCACAGGGATTCCCCCTCTGGTGCAGGTCATGTCAGTACTCCATTTCTTGGCAAGTGGGTCATTTCAGACAACCGTGGGAATTGCTTCTGGGATGTCTCAGCCCATGTTTTCAAAGGTGTTATCCAGAGTGTTGTCTGCCCTGATGAAATCCGTGAGGAACTACATCATTTTCCCTGAGGTGGGCGAACTGGCTACAGTGAAGGGTGATTTCTACGCCCTTGGACATATTCCCAACGTAATTGGTGCCATTGATGGGACCCATGTGGCTTTGGTTCCCCCAAGAGACAGGGAGCAGGTGTACAGGAACAGAAAAAGTTACCATTCAATGAACATCCAGGTGGTGTGTTTGGCTGACCAGTACATCTCGCATGTAAATGCCAAATTCCCAGGGTCAGTGCATGACGCCTACATCCTCAGGAATAGCAGCATCCCTTACGTGATGGAACAGCTACAGAGACACCGTGTATGGCTAGTGGGTGACTCTGGGTACCCCAACCTGTCGTGGCTACTGACCCCAGTAAGGAATCCCCGGACCAGGGCAGAGGAACGGTACAATGAGGCCCATGGGCGTACTAGGAGGGTGATCGAACGCACCTTTGGCCTCCTAAAGGCCAGGTTTCGCTGCCTGCATATGACCGGTGGATCCCTAATGTACTCACCTAAGAAGGTGTGTCACATCATCGTGGCCTGCTGCATGCTTCACAACCTGGCTTTGCGCCGCCAGGTGCCTTTCCTGCAGGAGGATGGTCGAGACGGTGGTGTTGTGGCAGCGGTGGAACCTGAGGAGAGTGACGAGGAGGAAGACGACGGGGCTGAAACAGACAACAGGGACAGAATCATTGAACAGTACTTCCAATAGGACACAGGTAACATTTCAAAGATAATTTAGTAAATGTTAACTACTCTGCAGCATCTCTGCTGCCTGTCTATTTGCCCCAGTGTATGATGACTGAGTTTTGGCTTTTCCCTCCCTATTTCAGATCTGGGGTCCCCACTACGAGTCCTGTGCTTCGTTTCCCCATGGACTACAGCTTTGTGGCAGCTGTTTGTTGACTTCACCATGTACAAGGACATATTTGCACTGTCATGTCAATTACAATCTATTGAAATCACAGCCAGACTCCTGATATTTTGGTGCAAAATAGGTGTTTATTGAAGTGCTCAAAATGGGATGGGTGGTTTCAAGTGGGTGGGGGCTATGGTGAAGGAATGTCCATGGCAGAGTCCAGAGTAACAGTCACACAGGTGCATTGTCCAGAGGCCTGTGGAGAGATGGAGCATGGGCAGTTCGAGGATGGACAGGGTGACAATGTGGGACAGTGGGATGACATCAGGTGGTATCCATTGCTGGCGGGGGTCTTGACATCCTACTCTGTCTTGCGAGATCTCAGGGCCCTCTTGCGGGGTGGTTCTTCTCCTGCAGGAGGTGGGGGTCTGGTGGGCTGCTGCTGTGCGGGGGCCTCCTGTCCACTAGCGCCGGCGGAGGTGGATGGCTGTTCTTGGTCCCGGCTAGTGGCAGGGGCCCTTGGGTGTTGTTCAGTGTCCGCCCTGCTGTTTACGAGGTCCTGCAGCAGCCCTACCATGGTAACCAGGGTGGTGTTGATGGCTCGGATGTCCTCCCTGTACCCCCGATAGTGTTCCTCCTGCAGCACCTGGATCTCCTGGAACCGGGCCAGTACCGTCGCCATCGTCTCCTGGGAGCGGTTGTATGCTCCCATGATGGTGGTGAGGACCTCGTGGAGAGTGGGTTCCCTGGGCCTCTCCTCCCCCCCCTGTCGCACAGCTGCCCGCCGAGTTGCCCTGTTTCCCTGGGCCTCTGCCCCCTGGCCGGTGTGCCCACTACCACTGCCCCCAGGTCCCTGTTGTTGTTGGGGTGGTGGGTTATCCTGGGTGCCCTGTAGTGGTAGACACACCGCAGATTGACGCGCCCTGGAGACAGAGGCATGGGCCCGCTGGGTGGGAGCTGTGCTGGTGTTCCCAGAGGGGTTAGGGTCTATAGTGGCCTGTGCCTGTGTGAGGGGAACCGACTGTCCAGAGGTCCCCGATGGTCCGGGCTGGTCATCGGTGTCCAGATCGACAGAGCTGCTGTCATCGCTGACGGCCTCTTGGGTGGGGGGTGTGGATAATTCTGGCCCCTCCGCCGCGGTGTGTTGACGGTCGGGTCCTGCAGGGGTATAGAGGTATGGTTATAGTTTCAATGTGTCGCATATGGGTGTATCTGTGGGTTCTCGTGTCCCCAAGTGCTGGCATTCGTGTGTGGGGGCTTTGGTGAGGGTGGCTTGTGGGGGGGATGTGTATATGCATTGGGCATGCTTTGGTGATGGGTGTCCATGCTTAGTGGACGCATGCAGGCCTAGGTTTTGGGATGAGTGGGTTGTGATGGTGAGACATTGGCGGGGAATAGGTGTGGTGGGGGTGGGGGTGAGGATGGTGTTGGGGGTGAGGATGGTGGTGGGGGTGAGGATGGTGGTGGGGGTGAGGGTGGGGGTGAGGATGGGGTTCGAGGATGGGGGTGAGGGTTGGGGTCTGATTTGGCATGCAGGTGGGGGGGAAGCAGTATTGAAGCTTCAACTTACCAGTATCCATTCCTCCGCCGACTCCTGCGAGGCCGTCAGGATGCAGGATGTTCAAGACTTCCTCCTCCCATGATGTGAATTGTGGGGGTTGAGGTGGGGGTCCTCCGCCAGTCTTCTGCACGGCGATGTTGTGCCTGGATACCATGGAACGCACCTTCCCCCGTAGGTCGTTCCATTGCTTCCTGATGTCTTCCCGATTTCTGGGGTGCTGTCCCACTGCGTTCACCCTGTCGACAATCCTCTGCCATAGCTCCGTCCTCCGGGCAATGCTGGTGTATTGTATCTGTGTGCCGAACAGCTGGGGCTCTACACGAACGATTTCCTCCACCATAACCCTGAGTTCTTCGTCTGTGAAGCGGGGTTGTCTTTGGGGTGCCATGGGGTGGTGTGTATGATGTGTGGGGTGGAGTATGTGTATTTAAGTGAGTTGAGTGTGGTGGTGTGTGTTGTTTTGTGTGTGGATAGTGTGTGGGTGATGGTGTTGAGTGGCTGTGGCTGTTATGTTTTGGATGCTGGTGTCTCGCTCTTGCCTTCTTTACGATTTTGTAAGCGTAGGGGTTTGTGGGTGATGTGGGTGGGTGTTTTATATTGTATTGTGTGTGTGGGAGTGGTGTGTGTATGTGTATCAGGTGTGTGGGATTCAAATCGTCCAATGTGGGTGAGTTTTGTTCGTTGGTGTGTATTCTGACCGCGCCGGTGTGTCCCGCCAATGGAATACCGCGTTTGAATGACCGCCGCGTGGATTCGTGGGTCGTAATGGGATGGGCGTATTTCTGTTGGCGTGGCGGTGGAGGTTTGGTCACCTCCACCTTTCCGCCGACCGCTGGTCTGGCGGTCTGTTGTGGCGGTCGGATTTTCGGAGGTTTGCCTTCTGCGGGTCAGAATGACCGTGGCGGGTTTCCGCGACCGCGGCGGGATTATGGAGGATTTCTGACCGGCGGTAGGCGCCTTTTACCGCCGAGGTCAGAATGACCACCACTGTGTGGACACTTACTAATGTTAAAGTTCCCCACCCAAATGATAGAAACATTTGAGGGTTCTCTACTTGTTAAATTGATAATGGCATGCTCCAGCTCGTCAGTGATCATCACAGGTTGTGCTGAGAAGAAATTGTGATCAAAATTAATCACATTAATATTATATGCCCTGGGTAAGGAAAGTTTTTAAATCTGTTAGTGGGGCTAAAGCTCAGCATCTTAATGTTTAGGCACCTTAGTGAGGAAGAGACCATAACTGATAGGCCCCTTCTTTAGAATTGATAGTAGAGGAGCTGAAACAAAAAAATAAACATCAAGAACAATGCAGTCATACGTCCAATTCACCTGGCAGCAAATTATATTGAATTTTCCAGTAAAAGATAACCAGTCATTATTATTAAGCTTCTAACTCATTCCTACTGAATTCCAGGAGAGAAGCTGTAAGTCCTGTTCTGGATGCTATGACCTCCAGTGCCCTGTTGGTATTTCTCAATGTATTACTTTGTGGTAAAGCCATTTCCTGATTAAAGGGATTTTGTTGTCCCTCACCTGGGAGCAGTAGTTAGCCATGCTACACTGACTTGTGAATCAGTTACTATTAAGTTGGATTGAATCGGATCTGCACCATCCCTCTCAGGCAAAGATTGAGCATCACAAGCTAAATATTGAGGGTGACCTCCTGTGTGGATAAATTTAACATCTTCCTATCTGTGTGCTGGGTCGTGTCTGCTGTGACTCACAAAAGAGCATTTAATGATGCACCCCGGAAGCTTCTCAGATGGTCTACATGGTGACTGAGTCAATCATTGGAGTCCAATCCTGAGAGTGATAGAGAAATCTATTATAAGTAGGAATCGGGGGAACTTCCTGTGAAACTACTCATGGGCAAGAGGCACTGTCCTTGCATCCTGTCCATGCACATTGATTAAGCAGGGATGGTAAAAATAACCCAACTGTACAACTTGTACACCTGCGTAACCTCCTTTCTGGGCTTTATACTACATCTTATCTAATGGTGGGCCAATTCTGGATACCAGCAGTTTGTCACTATACAGTCTATGTTTTATTTTATGGAAGAGCCAATCTATCCAAACCTTCACACCAGTAAGATGTTTTCGTATTCCCAAAATGCAAAAGTGATGTTTCGGGCAAGTCACTGACAGACTTTATTTTTGGGTTCAATATAAGTTTCCCCTCCATTTGGCCATTTGCTTGAACCGGTGGGAAACCACCACATATGGTATACCACTCAGGTGGTAAATTAGAATGCTGTCAAGGTTTTGTGGAGTTAGACTCAGCAGGCAAGTTACAAGTGCTGCTAGATCTAAAAGGTCTCTTTCCCTTGCAGCTACCTTCAGATTTTTGAGTTATAGGCACATGCCTTTTCCTAGAAGCCGGAGCAGAGCTACTTGCAGTATTGATTTCTGTTTGGGGCATGGTACCTTCCCTGAAGACATATTCACATCTTAGGCTCTCATCATTTATGAGTGCAACATGGTCTCTAGGCTGTGTAGGAACAACAGTTGAAGATTGCAAGCTTATCCTGGTTGATAAGTCTCTAATGAACCCTTCCAGGGAGCTAATCCTCTCCACAAGGAGGGGGAGATAGAAGGAGTCACAATGCTATTTAACAAAGACTGGATCCCTTTCCTAGATGGATTGAGGCTACCTATAACAACTCCGGGTTCATGAGGGATTCCTAAACCGCTTAAGAGCATGCTGCATCGGGCATTAGGGAATTGCTTTTATGAGTCTGTTTATTGATTGTTCCAGATATGGAATGTGATTTAGTTTTCCTCCTTTTTCTCGCTGAAGTTATGCACCTTCTGCTAGTTCCAGAGAGGTTAGATGTAACAACTTCCATTTCTGGGGCAACTTCCTCACCCCTTCCACATACAGTTCAACAGTGCCAACTCTGTCCACTCTGTGGAATTAATGCCACTATCAGCAATTTTCTTTGTGGGCAGTAAATGAATTAGGCTCGTGCATGTGGAGAAAACACGACTCTTCCCTCTGTCAAGTGACAACCACCTTTCTGCAACTTCTATTTCTTTAGACACTTTGCCGACCTCTTGAACTAAAAAGAAGATCGGTGTGGTGCCAGGATTGGTATTGGAAGAGTTAATGAAGGCAAGGTCTTTCCAGATCCATGTTTTCATTTGCCCATGTTTAGAGAGCAAGGCCTAAATATCAAATGCCTATTAGATTACCAATTCACAAGGATACAGATAAGTCAGCCAATGGAAGAACCAAGAGGGGTGGCCCAGCCTCTTCCGGGAGATGATGGACACGTTTACCTTGGCCTCGTCCCACCCACAACAAATAGCACTCCGATGAATAAAGTCCATCCCAGACACCATTGGGACAAACAAAGTTCAAGGCCCCACTGCTGCTCTCACCTGTGCTGTTGGACATCATAGTTACTTATTATCATGTCGTTTTTGGCCTGGCCCCGCCAACAACAAACAGCACTTTGGTGGATGAAGTCCCACCCCAGATGGCCACAGGCAAAACAGAGTTCATGGCCCCACTGCTACTCTCCATTCAAATTCATGAAGAAAGTGAAATGTGTGCCCAAACTGGCATTGGAGGTTCTTTACAATGATTCTACTTGTGGGAAATTCCCCGTACAATTTTTAGCTATGCAAAAAATACCACATCTGAGCTCGTGTGCTTCAGAACAGGGGAAAACATACATGTTAATACTATGCACAGTTCTTTGTATCGGGCAACTAGCCCACTATGTGGTATCATTATTTATAGGATGCTGAATTACCGCAATGTTAGCAGTCCCAGATTTTTTAAATATATGATATTATATTATATTACATTATATTATATTATATTACATATTTTTCCTTGTATAAAAGTTGAAAACGCAATATTGCTGCTACAATGTAGTTGGTTGCATTTGGCTCTCGACACTGCAAAATGCTAATAGAAAAATACAGTAATCGCATACTTTTAAATCAGAAATGCTTCTCAATCAGAATGGAAACGGAGAATCATAATGTGACAATGTTCTGTCCACCAGGGCCCGAAAAAACATAAATCAATTTGAAATATAACATTACTGTGGCTTCTTCACTTACAGCAAGATGAGGAGCAACCAAAATGTTATAGAAGATTCACTGAATATTCGGCAGATACCTGGGGCGATGGATGGAAAGGGTATTGGATTCCTCTTTCCAAAAAAGTGGCAGAAAATCAAACCTAGCTTTTACAGATTAAAGTTGAGGTACTACAACATTTGAGATGCATGAGTTTCCCTGTGGGGAAGCAATTATTTTCCCAGTGGATTTTACTGACCTCATCAAAACGTGAATTCTACACTAGTTTAAGCCACATGAGCGGCAACGCCAAACCCGGTATTAACGCGAATGTGCAGAAGCACACACTGAAAAAACTGAAAACATTGAACATTTCATGATGTTTAGTTTGGTTTTGCTTACAATGAATGCACGTTTCTGTGTATGAAACAATCCAGTATCAGGCAGCATAAATACTGATAACTATGAGATATGGTGGTCAAAAATAAGCTACTATCTAAAGGTCTCCTATAAATGAGGATTAGAACTCATCTTTGTTTTCGTAGAACTGTTCAGTTTAAAAAAAAGCATTAAGGACACCTAACCGGTCTCATTACATTCCTCAAAAATCCCAAATTTAACGGATTGTCAGATTTCTCTTAAATTTGACACATATACTATTTCATACCCGTTTTCCACCCATGCTATTTTGAATTCAGTCCTTTCACAGTCAGAGTATATGGTAGTTTCGCGTATTCTATAATTTTTTCTATCTTAACCCATTTTTTTACATATATCTTCACATCAGAACATTTTCATCCAGAGCTATGCTTAATGTGCCATCCACCCTTTTTGAGTATGCTATTTCTTTAAGGAATGTGAATGACAGATTGCAGGACTTCTTTTGCTACTAACGTCCCTTACATAGATCAAAGATTTTTTACGTACATGAAGCTCTTTGCATATGCTAGAGCTTACTTGTTTCTCATTGTGCATCAGGGAAAAAAACATGAAGACAAAACATCCTTGGGGATTCCCATTACTCTTTTCTGTTACTTGAAACTTAAAAGGAGTGCCGCCGATGTAACATTTCCATGTGAGGGGAAACTTTGCACAGCAGTGGTTCTGATGTTGGCTGTGAGGTTGATGCGTACTCATTACACTGAAAGAAACCTAGGGCCATATTTATACTCCGTCTGCGCCGATTGTGCGTCAAAACTTTTGACGCACAATCAGTGCAAATGTTGCCCCGTATTTAAACTTTGACGTCCGAGCCCGCGGACGACAACTTTCCGCCGTGTGCGTAATTTTTTGGATGCGGCAACCCGCCTTGCGTTAATGATATGCAAGGTAGGCGTTTCCATCCAAAAAATGGCTTAAAGGGCCGTGCGTCGTATTTATGCTTTCAGGCAAAAATGACGCACAGCCGGGAGGCGGATCCAGAAAATGAAGCACAGCCCGATTTGCATAAAAAATTAACGCCTGGGTCAGGGCAGGCGTTAAAATGGGGCAAACACACCTGTATTTAATCAGAACACACAGAACAAACAGCAGAGCAGCAACAGGGAGCCATGGAGGTCATTCTAATCCAGCATGCACGCAGACGCAGAGCCCAGCAACAACAACAGCAGCTACAACAACACCAGCAGGGACCCCAAAGGCAGCGCAGAAGGCAGGAGAGGATATTCCCCCCAAGATCAACCCTTCAGGGCCTCAGGGAACACAACATCATACAGAGGTACCGGTTGAACTGGCAGGCCATTCAGCAGCTGCTGCGAAACATTGAACCGCAGTTAGCCCCCACTTTGGTGACACCCCACACCATCCCAACAGAAACAAAGCTGCTTGCCGTACTTCATATGCTGGCAAGTGGCTCTTTTTAGACAACTGGTGCCCTGACAGGCGGAATATCACAACCATCATTCTCCGCCTTTTTGCCCAAAGTACTGGATGCCATCATTCGACTGACACCCCGCCACATCTGCTTCCCTAACACACTGCAGAAGCAGCAGGAAACTAAACAGGGGTTCTACGCAATCAGTGGCTTCCCACACGTCCTTGGTGCAATCGACTGCACACATGTACGCCTTGTGCCACCTGCTGCAACTGAACACCTCTACCGCAACAGGAAGCACACACATTCCATCAACGTGCAGGCCATTGTCGATCACCAGGGATTGATCACCAACATCGTGGCTAAATATCCTGGGAGTGTCCATGACTCATTCATCTTCCGTCACTGCACCATCAATCAACACTTCCAGGATGGACGGTATGGCAATGGACTACTTGTTGGTAAGTACAAAAACCTACTTATATATACACTGCACAGCAACCTACTAGGACACACAACACATACACCACAACAGCAACATGTCAACAGGAACACACTGAGGTTGTGACATCACTAGCCATGTTTCTGAAGTCACCACTGAACCTGTCACACATCGGAAATTACTGTACAGCCTAATGTGAAGACGTCAATGAGTGTGGTTGCCTAAATGTCACCTTTCAAATTGTAAGTGTCCCAATGACCTCTACATTAATACATTGCCTAAGTCTAAAGGTATGGAATGTCCAGGGTACTTTCATATGAACGTGCTAACAACACTTTCAATTTTAACTCTGCATGGAACTATCATCTCACCCCCAGTGAAGACACATGGACACCTGTATCACAAGTCACAATGCTAGGGAGGGCACACTGTACTGAAAATCCCCAAACATATTGCTGACAAACGGTTAGCAGACAAACACTTGTTCAGCCAAGGAAACAACACAATGCAGATGGTATAGCCTACAAGCATAGGATGTCACATTAGTGCACAAAAGAGACACAGACAACACAAGACAACTACTGCCATTAAAGGTCTTTTCAATAGTGCCAGCTACATCAACATGATCCCATTCATTTTTTATTGCAGCTGATCAGGGGTATGGCATCCAGCCATGGATTATGACACCATTTGGCAACCCGAGTACAGCTGCAGACTGTGCATACAACGAGGCCCATAGGAGGACACGCAGCATTGTCAAGAGGACCTTCGGCATCCTCAAGTCAAGGTTCCGCTGCCTCAACATCACTTGTGGTAGCCTCCTATATTCCCCCGAGATGGTCTGTAGGATCATCCTCAGATGTGAAATATTGCACAACATTTGTGTAAGAAGAAACATTCCCCTCCTAGAACCAGAGCCACACATGCCTGAAGAGGAGGAAGAGGAGGATGATGGCCTGCAACAGGAGGGGGAACTACAGAACACAGCTGCTGGTATACGCAGGCGGCAACAGATTGTAAATAATGTCTTCTGAATATGATCACCTTCACCACTTTAGTTAACTATTTTAAATAAACACCTATTATAATCACCAGATCATGGTCTGGCTATTCCTTTTTTACACAGCTTCATCTCTACTTATCAGAATAAGAGTGTTGCCTCATGGAGCATTGCTGAGATACTGAGTAGGACACGGAACATCCCAGAGCTTATGTGATGCCTAACATACAATGGTCACATACACACACACTCTTAATGACATATATCATGTACATATCTCCTTTGAAGCCCTATAGCAGAGGACCACAACTATTTCACACATACATGTTGAAAGCAAGGTCCAACACAGCATGGTGGTCTATGGTTTCTCACTTCATCAGATTATTCCCTCAGGACGGGCAGAGTATGATGCAATCATGGTCACTGTGCAGATTTCTCTAACTACATAATATCTGGACAGTTGTATTGAGAAGCTACGTTATTTGACAGTAGAGACATTCCAATTATCTACTGCACAGTTGATATGTCACCTTACCCAGAGACAGATTTGTGGTATAAGTGCTATTTATTGAAAAGTGCTGTAGTGCTGTATGTACATTGTCCATTTCTGTGAGTCCATTATAGTGACATTTTAAATTGGGATCCAACACAAGGGTTTACCAAAATGCTTTTGTCATGCTGGGGTTGCTGTTTCAGACAGTGCAGAGGGACAGGATTTGGCAATGAGTAGGAGAGAGACAATCACTGGGATGGGTGACAAGATATACAGTGGTTTGCACAACAGTGCTTGAGTACAAATGTTGCAAGACTGGCAAGTTACAAAGCGCAGTACCTTGGTAAATGTTGGCCATGTGTCAGGGACTAGTGCTTCCGGGTACTTTTCCTTGTGAATGTGATCTGTTCCATGTCTTCTTCTTCTGATGTGTGTGTTGCCTGCTTTGTCCTTGTTGTTGTTGGTTGTGAAGGGGCAACACACAGTGTTAGAAGACGTGGAGTCAGACATCCCGGTCGCTGCTCCCTGTGAAGGTCTTAAGGGCAGTACTGCAGCAAGGAGGATCTGCTGGTTCTTGAGAATAGCAGCCACATCACGATGGTAGGCAGCCAGGTTGGCCCTGAGGGAGTCAAGATTGCATTTGTGCATGCAGTGGAAGGTTTGGGGTGCGAGGTGTTGTGGCAACTCCCTTACTGCAGTGGTGAATTCCTTGACAGTTTCTTGTAGTCCTTTCAGTATGGATGTTAGGGCTTGCACTGCTGCTGCCTGATCTGCAGATGACATCATGCACAAACGCACCCCCTCAAGGCTGGCTGCCATATTTTGCATCCCCACCCGCACCTCCTTAGACAGCTCCCGCTGTACTCCAACTACAGTTCTCTCAAAGCTGGTGCCAGTGTCGTCTGAGTCCTCAGCTGTATTGGAGCTGGCAGGTCTTACAATTGGTGTGGTGGGTGGATCCTCTGCGATGGCTGCTTGTTCTGTGCTCCTCCTTGTGACTGAAGGTGGGGTCTGGAGGGTTTCAAGGACCTTTTGGATGGTCTCCTGGGGAATGTTTATCGGCTCGTCATCCATGTCATCAGGGAAATCTGGGACAGGCATATCGGCAGGAGATCCATCTTCCCCTGTAATGAAACAGGGTACAATTAGTGTGTCTGTGTTGTGACAATTTTGACGTGACGTGCCTGCCTTTTGATGAATTTACTTTGTGATCTTGTTTTGTATTAATATCTGCAGTCCTTCAGATGGGCATTCTTCCAGGCCTATGGCCCACCTGTGTGTTACATGTATGTTATTGAGTTATCAGACTTGTCAGCCTCATTGCCTCTAGGTGTTGCTTTATGCCAAATAGAGAATTGCCACCTTTTTGTCCTACTCGACCCTCCGTGTATATCCATTCTCATGGTGAGACCTTTCACTGGCTGTGGGTGTTCTGATGGCCCTGGCAGCACACTTAACTATCAGGACCTGCCCCAATCCCTGATCTTTCACATCGACTTAATTGTAATTGACATGTAGCATATCCTATGCATGGCAATGTTATGATGTGATATGGATGTTGTCATTGTTAATGTGTCCTGCTGATGTTGGGTAATGTGTGGTACATTGGATTGCCCTGATAATCATATCAATGTCCTATTTCCCCCTCTGACTGTGCAGTTGTATTTCAGTGACCAGTTACATGTGTCCCCTCCTCAATGCTGTTGTCTGAGCAGTATGACATTTGTGATGTTGCCTTGTTACCCAGGCACAGGATGGACCCTGACATATGCAGCATGGGTGTGTCCTTAGTGCTGTGTCGCTCCTATTGTTGTTTACATTGGCTGATGTTTGTGGCAACTATGGGCATTGACATAGACAATGTCTAATTGTCTTGTTTCTGGAGATTGTTGCAGTTGTCATCCTCACCCCCTAATTTAGGTATGTATGTTCCATGGGGAGGTTACTGCCATTGGCTACTTGAGCTGCACACAGATCAGAGGGGGTAGTGGCAACTGTTGTTGCAGTTGCATTGCAGTTGTCGGTTTGGCTAGAGGATTGCTATTAGGGCCCTAGTTAATGTAGGAGGTATGTTGGCTGATGAGTGCCAGGATGTCAGTTTGACGTAGTGGCCTTCCCTCCTGTCGTGGATTTCCCTTTGCTCCATCGTTGGCATGACAGCATGCCCCCATGGGACTGTTGTTGGTGTAGTGTAATGGTGTGCCCCAGCTTATGTTTGTGCAGGCCATGCCCCCCTGCCATGCCCCTTTACCCATGCCACTCCATGTATATGATGACTTACATGCAATGTGTAGTAGGTATTCCCCCACCCGGTTGCAGTTGACATTATTGCATTATAATTCCCCATGCGACTTACCCTGCATGTGTGTTGTCTCGTGGTAGTCTACACTGTCCTGTCCTTGAATCTCTGTGACGATCTCCTCAGGGATGACGGCTGCAACCATCTCCTCCATGTGGTCCAGGGCCTCCTGGTGTGCTGGACTCCCCCTCCAGTCTACAGTGCTGCCTTCCTGTCCATGGCCTTCTTTTCCTTGGTCCTGCATTTGCAGTCATGCCAGCGTTTCTTGCACTCGATGACTGTTCTGCCTACTTCTGCCACACTGTTAATCTTGTCAACAATTTGTTGCCATATAGCCTCTCTCCTACTGATTGGCAACGTTGAGGTGACAAACAGTTGGTGCTGGTGTTCCGTCACCTATTTAACCAGGATTTCCTGCTCCTCTGCACTGAAGCAACACTTTCTTTTCTTCTTATAAGTGTCCTGGTTCTTGTGTGGATCCTCCTGGCTGGTTCCTGGTCTGCTGTCATCTTCCTGGGGTCTGTAGTGGCATCTGAGATCCATTTTGGCTCTCCTCTGGTGAACTGGCAGTGTTCGCGTTTTTTTTTTACGCTATTGCGTCAAAAAACGGCGCATATCCGGTTTGTTGTGTCGTAAATCGACCCACAGTCATTTTCACTGCATTAACGTCGTTTTCCTTTACGACTTGACGCCGCGGTGTGCGTCAAAAATAATGACTCCCACCTGTTGTTTGCGCCGCCGTGCGTGAAAGTATAAATATGATGCCCGCACGGCACACAAAAATGGCGTTAGCCGGCGGTAATTTTTTTGACGCAAAACTCCGCTGGCACAGTTTTGCGTCAAAAAGTATAAATATGGGCCCTAGTACCTGAGGCGATGCTACGGTTCTGCATGGGATTGGGCCATGCAGAAGAGGGAATGCATCGGTCCACAGATGGGCTGGCAGAGCACCATTAGGCTCACCTTGAGGGTCCGGGACTGAGGTGGTACCACTTTGCAGTGCAGCACCCACAGTTGGCAGACACCAGGTGCTGGGTTTGAGGTTTTTGGAGCCTTCGGTCTCTGAGGCTTTAGTCAGGAGGCTAGCCAACTAGCCCATGGAGTTACTCTGGGGTCTTGGTTTGAACAGATGCAGGTCCACTCCTTCTCACCCAGGCAAGAGGGCAGCAGGACAACACAGCAGGGCAGCAGTCCTTTGGGGGAACACTCCAGCAGAGTATCTACAGGTCCAGAAGTGTAATGAAAAGTTGGTGTCTGAGGTTCATTTCGGGGTCAGGACGCCGCGGGTAGGTTTCTGCGAGGAGTACGCCGAGTCCCAAAAGTGACTGGCTGTTTCGTGCTATTCCCCAAGGGGCCCCCCACATGGTGAGGGATGGGCGACCTTTTTTTGATTCAGAATTTTGACGAGACAGTTTATACAAATGTAAGTGACTGTTACTCTCTCTCATATATATATTAGAAATAATGCTATAGAGTCAGGAGAAGCTCAGTTCATTATAGGTCCTGATGAAGCGTTAAAGGATCTTTCATGACCACACTACGCGAAACATGTTGACCAGACCCTAGGGGTCAGGTGACAATTTCCCAGATCTCCAGGCTTTTTCTAAAGTGGTTGAGCATTATTCTCATCCTCCACTTTCTGATTTGTTTTTTAATCTTGATCGTAACTCCTTGAAATAACCAGTAAAGTAGATTACTTAGGGGTTCCTAATCAATTTTATATTCACTCTCCTGCAAAAATAAACGTCTGACCTGCTTAAACTTAACGGCAGCCATACAATAAAAAGATCTCCGGTAAAGAGCCCCCGAAAGGGGAGCCCGTCAGATATTGCACCGCCGGTCTGACGAGGAGCTTCCCGATGATGAAGCATGACACCCTTCTGGGTGTGTGAGGGCTCTTGCTCCTGATACTTTAACTGTCTCCCTAGAACTAGGAACTGTGTACCTTTTTGTTGTCGACTAATCCTTTTGGGAGAACGTACACTGGACCTTTAATCCTCCCTATCCCTCCTTTTGTTGATAGGCTAGCCAACTAGCCCATGGAGTTACTCTGGGGTCTTGGTTTGAACAGATGCAGGTCCATTCCTTCTCACCCAGGCAAGAGGGCAGCAGGTCAACACAGCAGGGCAGCAGTCCTTTGGGGGAACACTCCAGCAGAGTATCTACAGGTCCAGAAGTGTAATGAAAAGTTGGTGTCTGAGGTTCAATATTTATACCTGGGCTTCTAGATGTTTCACTTTAAGATCCACAGGCTTCATGACTTTCCTGCCCTGGCTTCAGACTAACTGCAGGAGTATGCAGACCCTTTGTGTGGAGGCAGGACACAGCGTATTGAAGTGTAAATAGGGTTGAACCCTTCTGCGCTCTACAATCCTGCCAGGAATGGCCCATTCAGGCACACCTTCATTTTCTATTGTGTGTGGCTGTCTAGGAGGAATACACAAGGTCCAACTGTCAGCTATGCTCATTCATGTGACCAAAAATGTGACCCAGAAAGAGGCTACAGGCACTACATAGATGAGGCAGAAAAAAAGCAACTTTCTATAAGTGACATTTTCAAAATTGTAATATAAAATCCAACTTCACCATAAAAGAGTATTTTTTATTACAATCCCACCAAAGACAACAAAAATTAGATGGTTACCTATTCCCATTTGGAAGTTTCAGATTATTAAATGTAACATGTTAACTTCAATGCTACCCTATAAAGAGGCAGACCCCGTAATGGTAAAAACTTAATTTAAGAGTTTTTCACTACCAGGACATGTAAAACCTAAAAGTGCATGCCCAACTTTTATAGATGGTGCACCTTGACCTCTGGGCTGTCCATGACCTACACAATGGATGGCTTCTGTATATAATAAATGGGGGGTTGGGCCTAGCAAAAGGTTTATTTTGCCAGGTCGAAATGGCAGTTTAAACTGCAAACACAGGCTTTGATAGCAGACCTGAGACATGCTTAAAGGGCTACTTAAGTGGGTGGCACAATCAGTGCTGCAGGCCGTCTAGTAGCATTTCATTTACAGGCCCGGGGCATATATAGTACTAATTTACTAGGATTTTCAAATAAATTAAATAAACCAAATGGGAATAGCCAAATGTTAACATGTTGTAGGGAGCCTTAAAATTGCACAGGGAATGCCTTTCATTCATCTTGAAAGGCATTTTTGCATTCACAAATGGCCAAATTTTGCGATTCGCACCGTTTGCAAATGCAAAATTGCTTGATACATCTGGCCATATGTCCCTTAACTTTGGACCCCCGGTGTGGAAGACCAAATAGGGCCTCAATAGGTGGCAGTCCCTTCTGCTGAACTTGATGGGTACAACTGCCCTTTATAAAATTATGGTTCTGCTGATGTTCGGCTATGGTTTCCTGAATCTCCCAATACACTTACCTTGTTAATGGTTCTGAGACCTAGACAAATCAGCATCCTCTTTCCTTTGGCACAACTCTAGGCCCCATCTGACCCTTAACCACTGCGAGCACACCCCTTATGATGGAGTTCAGGGGATGACCAATCTTTACCTTTACTACCTAGCATCACAACCTTTAATGGTCAACAACTGGTTTAATGGGAGATCGTATGACCCTACCTACCAATTGGAGCTGGCGTCCATGGGGTTTCCTCAGATATGGCCATGCTTTATGGGTCCCCAATTCCTATCGCTACTCCTGTGGTGACTTGAGTGGTTATCCTTGCAATGCACATTAGCCTACATTTCTACTGCAAATATTACATTGATATTATCAATGATGTGATCAAAGTTCTCTAATTTGTGGGGTAATTAGAAGTGCATAGAGAGAGTGTGAGTTACCTAAAGGCACGAGTTATAGTTATTTGAGATAACTTTACTATAACAGGGACATTTCTATGGTTTTGTACATTTAAAATGTGAGCCTAACTATAAGGTACCTGTAACCTTTGTTTTTTTAAGTGAATTTCAATGTTTTTTTAGTGCATAGTAATTTTCATTACTATAAGTTAATCCAACCACCGCTGCGCCTTCTACTGTACACAGTGGCTGTTGGCCACAGGGCCTGAGGCC
The DNA here is from genome assembly GCF_031143425.1 of Pleurodeles waltl. NCBI lineage: Eukaryota > Metazoa > Chordata > Amphibia > Caudata > Salamandridae > Pleurodeles > Pleurodeles waltl. Next base: position 455,114,864 of record NC_090451.1, read on the forward strand.
AACTTCTTACAAGAACTCAACCTTGTGCCATTCAAGCATGGGTTGCCCACAAGGCCTGGCCTGCAGCCAGACCCTGCGGCCAACCCCCGTACCCAACCAACCCAATGGTGTGCATGGCCCTTTGGCTGTGCGCTGTGGGAGTTGGCTGCAGCCTGTCTCCACGACTGTGACAATAGGTGTAAGAGGGTGTATCTGGAGGTGAGAGTGCCTGTCAGGGTGCGAGAGTGGGTGCATCAGTGTCTCAGTGAGTGTGTCAGTGTCTGTGTGGGCCTGTGAGTGGATATGTGAAGGTTTCAGTTGGTCTGTGAGTGGGTGTGTGTGAATCTGAGTGGGTCTTTGAGTGTGTGCTTGAGTGGGTCTGTGAGTTGGAGTGTGAGGGACTGAGTGGGAATGTGAGTGGGTGCATGAGGGTCTGAGTGGGTTTGTGAGTGGGTGTGTGAGTGTATGGATGGGACTGTGAGTGGGTGTGTATGAGTCTGAGTCATTGTGTTAGTGGGAGAAAGAGATTGAAAAAAAAAATCAAAAGAGTGAGAAAGAGAGGGACGGAGATAGAGAGTGTTTTAGGCTGTGACGAATGGTATACTTAGAATGAGATATTTCTGGACAAATTGAAATGAAAAAATGCATTTGTCAATCAAAAAGAGTGAGATCACCTTTCAGTATGAACCTTAGCCTTTTGAAGTTTAAAAGAAATTAAAGGAGGAAGATGACCATGGACACACCTGGAGTTCAACCCTTAACTTTCAGTGCGAGGGTCTGTGACCTTAACCTTCAGGCCAACAGTGACTCCTTACTGGGATGCTTCCAGACAGACCTATGAGAGTCAACCCACAATGTGATTGGAAAGAAACGTGAATGTTCCATTACTGCAAACACACTGAAAGTGATACTAGGATTTGAACCTTCAGGCTGCTGACAGCACAATACCTTGTCCATTAGCCCAGATGTTACTCCGTTATGCTCTGCGTAATGAACTAAGCTTAACATTGGTACCAAACATCTTGCTAGTCTTACTATTTGAAGTCATTGTGTGGAAAGACCATTGCAGTGTCAATCTCTCTCTCTCTTCCATCCCACTATAAGATGGAAAACAGAGAGAGAGAGAGAGTGACAGGACCACAGAGGGAGCCTGAAGGTCCCTGCTGTCCTAGCTGGCACTCTACATCCTGCGGGAGCCAGCACTGCTCCAACAAGCAGGGACCTGTTTTAAAAAGCAGCTCCCTACTTGTGGGAGCAATGTTTTCATCTGTTTCCCTGTATACATATTTGTGCAGGGAAATAGATGAAAACTCTGCTTTCTGCCATTGGGGGCTGTTTGACAGATCCCACTGTCATAAAGTGGGCTTTTTTTTGGCTTTAGCTTGGTGAGAGCTGTCAATTCCCACCAAGGAAAAGCAAACAGCTAAGTCCATGTGGAGGGCATCACAGGACATAGCAGGAGCTGTCCCTTGGGGCAGCGGTGGCGGTCCACAGGGCCATTAGTGGCTTGTGAAGGGGGTGCATGACCCCCCACCAGCAAGGATTTCTCCGGGGAGGTTGTGGACCCCCTTTATTCTTTTATTATAACTACTGTAAGGTGGTGGTCCCAGCTGCAGTGGGGGGCCATGCAGCTCCCTTGCATCATATCAGTTTAGTGCCCTGGGGAGGTTGTGGTGGTCCCCAGGGCTGTGGAAGGTGACCACCCCACATCATATTAGTTTAAAGCCATGGGGAGATGGCAGTACCCGGGGCTGCAGGGGTCAAGCAGCCCCCTGTATTCAATTAGTAATTTTCCTCCAGGGAAGTGGCTGTCCCTAGGGCTGAGGTGGGGCTGAGCACCCCCACATATTTGGTTTCTACTTCTGACCCAGGGAGGGTTCTCAGGGCTGCAGAAGGGTCGGGCAGCCTCACACATCCCCCGGGGCTAACTAAAATAAATACCAGGGCACTCCAAAAAGTAGTCCAAGCAATATAGACAAGTAGTAGAAAAAAGTCAAAAATTCATGAAGAAATTTGTCTTCTTCCAATGAGAAACCTTTATTTCTGGAAATTATACACAATGCACCAAACAGCCAACACGTGTTTCGTCCGAAGGACCCCAGGGGCTGCAGGTCGGCCGGGTGGTCCCTTGCATTCAAACTTTGATTGCCCAAGGGAACTGGCCCACCTAGAGGCTGTTTTCAAAACAAGCACGGGAACCCGCACTCGCTTTAAAAAAAAAATCTGCTAATCCACACCGATTGTTTGTTAAAAAAAATGCTTTTTAAGCCCGGGGGGGCCCTCTGTGACCCCAGCACCACAGCTAAGGATTCAGAGCCTTACCCTGGCCCCTTTTCTTCGTTTTTAAATATTAGCAGCCAATCAGATCTCAGCATGAGATCGGGAGAGTTTGCGGAGCCTTTGCGTCCCTATATATATAAATATGGATTTTCTTTAATTTCTCGAACTACTGAACAGATTAACACTGAATAACAAAATGGGTGCTTTCTGGACAAATATCTGCTTTTCTGCCACATTTGGTGTACTTCCATCCAGTGGTTTGGGCTGTAGACCTGTTCAAAATCCCTATGGGAACTCACAATGGAGACCCACCTTTTTTTACCTCCCCCTTTTTCTCAGCCCCCACTTGAGGGATCACCCCAAAAAAAAAAAAACTGACAGCAGCTGACGTGATTTTTTGGAAAAATGTCATGAATTTCATAAAGATTCATCAAGTGCCGCCTAAGAGATAGGCAAGTTAAAAAACATTTTATTTATATATATATATATATATATATATATATATATATATATATATATATATATATATATATATATATATATATTACCTAGTGGCAGTTGCCACTCAGTAGTTATAGTTGTGGCCTTGTTTCCATTGAAAAAGCATTTTTTGACTTGCCTATATCTTTGGCACTGCTGAACGAATGTTCACAAAACTGTCCCCCAAAAATTGTTAGTCACATCATTTGCTGCCTGGAAATTTTTGGGATGATCCGTCCATGGGGGGGAAGGGTCAGAGATAAAGAGGGATCCAAAAACACAATTTTTCTTTAGTGATTTTGAACAGCGATAGAGCCAAAATTACTAGACGGAATTCCACCAAATTACGCCGAAAGGTAGATAATGGTCCAGGAAGCGCCCTTTTTATATTTTGGTGTAAATTAATTTAGTAGTTTTTGAGAAATTAAGGGGAAAACAAATTTGTATATACAGGGAACCAAAGGATTGGCTGACAACACTTCAACAAGGAAGCCGTTGAAGTGTTGTCAGCCATAGTGGGACTCAGTTTCAGCCGAGTCCCAGAAAAAAAAGTTTAAAAAATAACGTAAAGGGGCTAGGGCATGAACACCCTGACACCTTAGCTCTGGTGATGGTGCTAAAAAACTTTTTTTTAAATATTACAGCTGAAGTCACAGTCGGTTGGAGGATCTACAGTAAAATAAAAATAAAAATTGTTATGAAGCCCCAGGGTGGACAAAGTCTCTGGGGCATTTGCTGACTGGTGCAGGGGGGCCTCCTGGCCCCTTCCTGCTGCACAATGGACTACCTCCTCCCAGACGCTTATAAATAAGATGCAGTGTCCATGAGCCCCCTACTTCCCTAGAGAGCTCCACCTCCTCTGGGATATACATAAATATAATACAGGGGTGGCGGGTGTCCCCCCCGGCCTCAGGTATCACTACCTCCCCAGGGACATTAATAAATATAATGCAGAGGACACATGGCCCCCGCTGCCCGAGGATCACCATCTCCTGGGGGAAAATCGTGAACAAAAGAAAGGGGGCCCCTCCTGAGGCTTCTAACATGGGCCGTGAGTCCGCTCTCATGGAACAATGTTGGCCCTGGGGACCACCACGGCCCAGGGCTGGCTCCTGCTATGTCATTGGGTGCCCACCCCAAGGACATAGCTGTTTGATATGGCTTGGCTGCAGCTTTGCAGCCAAGCCAAGCCACAGCAAACACTTCAGGTTTCAACAGTGGGACCTGTCAAACAGGTCCCGCTGTCAAAAACAAAAGCTTTTATCTCTGGCTACAGGCCAGGTCTTGAGGACAACCTCCTCTGTGCACATGCAAAGGCCATGCACAGTGCAAAGTTGGGTGCTTATAGTGGGTTGGTGTCAGGACCTGCGAACGTGCACAGTGGTGGTTCGATTAACATACAGTAATGAAAATTACTGAACCTTAAAAAAAACAAAGAAATTCACGGAAAAAAACTAAGGTTAAAAGGACTTTAAAGTTAGGAAATAGAATTAAAAAAATAGAATTTCACTTAAAAAATCAAATGTTACAGAGACATTATAGTTAGACTCACATTTCAAAGTTCCAGGTTGTAGAAATTCACCAGTTATAGTTAGGGTTTCCTCAAGTAACTATAGCTTGTGCCCTACGGTAACTATAACTCGTGTCCTCGCCTTGCACTGTTAATTAATCCCCAAATTATGGCACTCATGACATCTTTGATAATATTATTGATCAAATCAATCTAACATTTGGAGTAACATTTAGGATGAAAACACTGTGCAGGACAAGGACACTAGTTATAATTACGTTAGGGCACGAGTTATAGTTACTTGAGGTAACTCTAACTATAACTGGAGGTTTTCTATGGTTTTGTATTTTTTAAATGTGAGCCTAACTATAACGTCCTTGTAACCTTTGTTTTTTTTAAGTGATATATATTTTACATACTGGCTATATCTTTGACTAATCTTTGTGAAATTATCACAACAATGTGTGCTCAAGGGGTTTGTTGTGCATGGAAAGTTTTGGGGTCATCTTTCAAATGGGGCCCGAGAAAAAGGGGTGGGTAAAAATAAATATGTTTCCAGTATTGATTCCTATAGGGATTTTGAACATGACTGAAAGAAATTACACCACATTTGGCAGGAAGATAGCTTTTGGTCCAGAAAGGTTGCTTTTTTGTTTTTTGGTGTAAATCCCTTCAGTAGTTTATGAAACATTAAAAGAAAATTAAATTTGTTTATCTAGAGGCGTGAAGGCTTCCCAAATCCTCCTGATCTTGTGTAGAGATATGATTGGCTGCTAGCACTTCAGCTATGAGGGCCCTCCCATTTATTTTTCATTTTCTTATGTAGTCCCAGGTGGTGGTTGTCCTTGGTACCTGGGGATCCCTATGCCCTTCTTTTTAATATTATTAGAATAGCCCTGGGGAGGTGGTGGCCTTCGGGCATGAGGGGTGGGTCTGGCTCGCCCCCATATATTTTTTTAAATGTAGCTGCGGGGAGATAGTGGTCCGTGGGGCACGGGGTGGTCTGTGTAGCACTCCCATATATTTTGTTTGTTGCCCTGGGGAGATGGTGGTCCCCAGGACCCAGGGTCTGCGTGGCCCCCATATTTTTTTTTTTTTATTGTAGGCCTGGTAAGGTGGTGGACGCCGGGATCCGGGGGGTGCTGTACAAAAGGCCATGTGTGGCCCAGGGTTAGGTGGTTATCGGGGGTTGACTGCACGGCCTGGTTCCAGGTCCTAAGGTAACTATAACTCGCACCCTTGCCATGGAAAGCTAATTACCCCAGATACTACAGCACTCATGGCATCTTCCATAACATCATTGATTAAATCACTGTAACATTTGTTGTAAAATGAGTCATAAAAAAACCTGTACATGGCCAGGGCGTGAGTTATAGTTATCTTACGGCATGAGTTACAGTTACTTGATATACCTCTAACTCTATCTATAATTTCTATGGTTTTGTATATTTATAATATGAGCCTAAGTATAATGTCCATGTGACCTTTGTTTTTTAGATGAATTTCTATGGTTTTTAAATTCTATTTCCTAACTATAATGTTCCTGTGACCTTCGTTTTTTCAGTGAATGTATGTATATATATATATATATATATATATTTTTATTTTTTTTTCAAACAGAAAGGTCCACAGCGCCTGGAGTCGAAATATAGCAATACTCCTTACGTTAAAGACAAGTCTCCATCACTCAAGAGATTCGTAATGCAGGTATTTTATTGGCGAAAAACCCAACACGTTTCGGAAATTAAAAAATTGGGAAATTGCCAATTGGGAGGAGAGAGGCAATTTGGCAACAAATTGTTGATAAGATCAACAGTGTGGCAGAAGTATGGAGAACAGTCACCCAGTGCAAGAAACGATGGCATGACTGCAAGCACAGGACCAAGGAAAAGATGGCAAGGATCAGGAAGGCAGCACTGCAGACTGGAGGTGGGAGTCAGAGCACCGCAGGAGGCCCTGGGCCACATGGAGGAGATGGTGGCAGCTATCATCCCTGAGGAGATCGTCACAGGGATTCAAGGACAGGACAGCGCAGACTACCAGGAAACAACACAGATGCAGGGTAAGTCGCATGGGGAACTAAAATGCCTAATTTTAAACTGCAAGCAGTGGGGGGACTTACCTACTACACAATGCATGTAAGCCATGATGATCAGGTAGTGGAAAGGCCAAAGGGGCATGGCACGGTGGCATGGGCTGTGCTGGGCAAACCTGGGGCACAGCACAACACTAAACCAACAACCTTTGCATGAGGGTATGCTGCCATGCCAAAGATGTTGGAAAAGCAAAGTCAGTCCAGGAGGCTAGGGTACAACGTAAAACTGGCAGGCTGTCACACAACAGCTTGTATTCTCGCCACATGAAGTAGGGCTCAATTAACAGTCTCAGCCCATATCCGCAAGTGGAATTAAACATTGACAACAGTTGCCACTACCACCTCTGCTGTGTGTGCAGGTCAAGTAGCTAATGGCAGTTACGTGCCCCTGGATCAAACGCACCCAAATTAGAGTGTTCAGGATGACGATGTTATCAATCCCCTGTAATCTATAAAAATTTACTAATCCTGTCAAATGCTCATGTCCATAGTCGCTACAAACATCAGCCATTGGTACACAGCAGTAATGTCATACACATGCTGCTCATGTCAGGGTCTACCCTGTGCCTTGGTCACAATAGCTGCAATACCACCATGCAACATCCCAACTGTCATAGTGTTAAGACAACAGCATTGAGGGGTAGGACATATGTTTCCGGCTAGTGAAACACACCCACACAGTCAGAAGAGGAAATGGAACACTGCTAGGACCATCAGTGCAATCCAATGTAGCACACATTCCCCAACATCAACATTACACACTACCAATGCTGACACCTCTATTGTGCCATGCCTATACATAGTATATGCTAGGTCTCAGCAACATATAGCTGGATGTGAAATATCTGAGCCAGTGAAAGGCCACACCATGATAATGGAAGTAGACAGGGGGTTGAGTTGTACAAGAAGTTGTCAACATACAATGTGGGCAGAACCTACACCTGGAGGATGTGACGCAGACAATTCCCCAAACTGCTCACACTACATGTGACATGCAGGTGGGTCATAGGGCTGGAAGAATGCTAATCTTAATGACAGGATCAATGAACAGGAACCAAGATCACAATGTGCAACTAATAAGACGTCAGGCACATCACATTACTAATGCCACAACACAGACACACTAATTGTACAATATCTCATTGCAGAGGATGATGGCTCTCCTGGGGATATTCCTGTCCTGGACTTCCCTGGTGACATGGATGACAAACTGATAAACATCAGCCAGCAGATCCTCTAAAATGTCCTCAGAACCCTCCAGACCCCACCTTCAGTCGCAAGGAAGAGCAAAGAAGTAGCAGCCATCACAGAGGACCCACGCACCACCCCAATTGTACAACCTGCCAGCTCCAACCCAGCTGAGGACTCTGATGACACTGGCACCAGCTTTGAGAGGACTGTAGTTGGAGTACAGCAGGAGCTGGCCAAGGAGGTGCGGGTGGGGTTGCAAAATATGGCAGCCAGCCTAGAGGGGGTGCATTCGTGCATGATGTCATCTGCTGAACAGGCAGCAGCCATGCAAGGGTGAACATCTATCTTGCAAGAACTCCAACAAAGTGTGAAGGAAATCAGCACAGCAGTAAGGGAGATGCCACAATACCTCACACACCAAACCTTTCAATACGTGCATGGATGCAATATTGATCCCCTCAAGGCCGACCTAGCTGCCTACCACAGTGATGTAGCTGCTATACTTAAGAACTAGCAGCTCCTCCTTGCTGCAGTACTGCCCCTAATGGCCCCATAGTTGGCAGCTACCGGGATTTCTGACTCCAGTCTTCAAACCCTGAAGTGTGTGTTGCCCCTTCAAACCCACCACCACCAAGGACATAGGGGACGACACACACATCAGAAGATGAAGACGTGGAACAGATCACCTTCACCCGTAAGAGTACCCAGTAGCACTAGTCCATGTCAAATGGGCACTTATAACAAAGGTCTTGTGCTTCGTAACATGCCAGTCTTGCAACAGCTGCTCACATGCACTGTTCTCCAGCCCACTGTTTACTTGACACTATGCTCTGTGATTGTCTCTCACTACCTCATTGGCAATTCATGTTCCTGTGCACTGTATGACACTTCACCTCAGCATGTCCAATGACATGTCCTTTTGCACTTGTTTAGTATCACAATAGAAGGCGTCACACTAATGGACTCACAAACCTGGACTATGTAAATATTGCACTGCAGCACTTTAAAATAAATAGCACTTACACAACCACTTTGTCTCTGTGTAATGTGACACATCAACCATGAGGGAGATTAGTGATGTTTGCCTCATGTCAATGCCCATAGAATGTCAATACAACTCCCTTGAAAGATTGTGTGCTGATAACTATGCACTGGGGTCTGGATTGTATCATAATCTGCCCTTCCTGAGGGTTAATTCTGAAGTAAATAGACAAATTACAGTATAATGCTGTGAAAACGTCTGCTTCAAAGAATGTCTAAGCAGAAAATCAATGTCTTCAAAATGTTCTTCTAGACAATCTTCAGGTATGTGACATTTGACTCTAAAACTTCCTCACATACACACCATACAGCAGGAATGGATGTGTACGAGTGTACAGACAAATAAGTAACTTGGCAGTACAATGTAAGAAATAATAGGTGTGAGTCATGTATACCATAATACATAAGATTACCCCATCACTCCCTTTATCAGGGTTCACATGAACATCAGGCTGTAGGCAGACATACCACAGTGTTCTCAATACAAAATCTGGTCGCAAAGTATGACAGATTTAAAACATACATCCAAACTTAACAATACATTGGGAACCATAGGAACCTTGAGTGGTGGGTGCAATAAATGGCAGATGCATAGAAAAGTAGCTTTGGTGTAGCTGCCAATGTTACAGCTCAATTGGGATTTGGATGCAGGATGGCACACACCTGCAAATACTAAATTGACACTGTTCACCCATGCCAAGGCCCTGATCCCCAAGCATATGACACATACTGTAAAGGAGCACCTAAGTATTTATTTAACTGTAAAAATAGGATGCTAAAACTAGGGGAAACACCTTAACTCACCGAACCTATCCTAACTACACATTACCCACAACTGGCCCTAACTACCCTAAGCTAAACTTACTTATCACATTTAACTAAACACTCTAAACATCAACCCCCACCCCCTTTATTTGACTGGACACATGGAGGACAACATATACTAACCTAAACACATACTATCTTATCCTAAACAATTATATATTTTTTTGGGGGTGGTTATATATATATATATATATATATATATATATATATATATATATATATATATATATATATATATATATATTTTTTTTTAATACATAAAACCCCCAACATCATCCCCCACCCACTCACCCACAAAAAATACACATGTAAAAATATCATACCCCCACCCCCAACCCACTTATACTAACTAAGCTAACAGCGTATTCTAACCTAACACTAAGACCCTAAACCCACTAAATATAAGAACCAGGAAAGAGGAAGGAGAAGAGGGAATCATGACTAAGGGTCACAATGTCACAAGTTTGCCCTCCGCAGGATCTTCTTTATCCATCGCACTCTCCTGTTGATCTGGGACACCTCCTGCTGTAGCCTGTCCAGTCCGCGCAACATCCGTGGCATGTCATGTTGCGTGTTACAAAATTCTACATTGTTAATGACTGCAGCAGGGGTGGTCTGTGTGCCAGTTGTGGAGGGTTGTGCAGTTGCCTGTGCCATGCTTGGAGGGGGAGTGCAGGGGCTGCTGTCAGTGGTCCAGGAGCAGATGATGTTGAGGGACCTGCAGTGGTGGCTGTCATCCTTGGTCCCACTAGGGTCGGAGTGGTGGTGCTGGTGGTGACGGCTATTGTAGACAGGGATGGGCCCCCTTGGGCAAATGCCCTCCACACCCCTGTGGCTCTCTCATGGCGAAAATGCTGTGCCATGTGGCAGAACCCAGACTCAACATCCAGAATGTGGCAGTAACGAATCGCCCTTCCTCTGGAACTCGCAGATCTGATTGGCATCCATATTGGCTGCTGTTAAAAAAGAGAAAGCCAAACATTAGTTACATCATTGTGTGATACAGCTACCGATGATATTAAAAAAATACATCAAATGTATTTTAAACAGGCCAAATCACACTACAGATCACAGATTCTCCCTGAGGAAGTACATGCCAACGCAGCCCACACATGTCCTATCTAACAGCACAGCAATGCTCAAAAAGCTGTGTACCTACTTAAATGATCTAAGCATCATTGTTCTGCCATTAGTCACATAACAAATGCTGCAGGTCCTCCACATGTGACATGACAACTAATGACTATCTTCTGGATGACGATCAAGGGCCACAAGATCTGTAATTTGTAAATGGAGTTGCCAGGATGGTATGCAGTTGCTAATCATGAGTGGGTATCCTAGGTTGGAACAAATTAATTTCAGAATTACATGTCTGTGTACTACACCTGGATCCTCACACCTAGGTATACATATTTCATAACCCTAAGTCTATGCCTTAGGGGGATGGACAAGCAAACATACTTTCAAACATCAAGGACAGCAAGGAAGCTTTGGACAGCTGTCCATGGGTTTAGTCAGTCCACCACAGGTAAGGAGGGTGTCCAACTAGGATAGATGCAAACATTGTACAATCCCATACACATTTATGTTCCTAATTGTGGACAATTGTCAACATCATTTGATACCACCAATACCTGTCCTACAACAAACACATAGATGCAAGCACCCATCTGGGCATAAGCTGCATGCACACCTGTGACATTGTACTCAAGTGCCACATAAAAGTAGCACAACATGTGGAGCTAGATGCTGCTAGGAACTCAAACATACAGTCTAACATGTTCATTAGTAAACAGGAAGGCTCAAGTCTGTGGGTAGTACTTCGGCATCCCTACTCTGTGTGAATCAGGGTATGACTTGCTGACTAATTTATGAAAATGTCTCTCTCCAAATTTTTCATTACAAGAAATGTAACGACAAATGCCACCCTATTCACATGGCCATGCCTACAGGGCTGCACTACAATCCCAAAATATGACTCTACGCCACTGATTGTCCAACTCAAATATGGAAAAACAAGTAAACCTCCAGTCAAGTCACATATCAGATCATGTGCCAGCACATCATACCTTGCTTTGTGTCCAACACACAGGAGTCAATCACACAACAGCTGCAAACACAACACAGAACTGAAATATCAACAGTTACTGGATATGTCTGGGTCCGCAAATCGACCCACTTCCCCAATTTTGTATGGGGCAGGTCCACCTGTAAAGCATGGAAGGGTGAAATGTGCTCAATGTCTGTGCACTGTACAACACTTTGAAGACAAAATTACTGTGTGTGACATAATATCTGAAAGTCCAGCCCCTCAGGCATGATGACACTCCAACAGACATACCACTGCAAAGACCCTCTGACTCCAGTGAGTGATACACACATATATGCACACATGCAGTGGACCTAACTCTCATGTGGTGGCAAACATGATTCATCAATTGGTTGCAGATTCATTTATAGCGTGCACTCCATTTCCTCATTTGTTGTTATGAGAGACATGCAAAGCCACATTCCTAGTGCACTGCAATACCAGTCACTCAGGTATTGTGGCTTGTGCATCAAGGGACAATCAGTTACTGTGTGATGCTTATGTGGGTTGAGTTTAGCTCATACATTTTTATGCTTTCTATGGTCCCTTACATGTACTCCTGTGTTGTGTCGGGTATTGGAATTCACAGTTAGCCAAATTCATCATCTTACATTAGGTAAGTTGGGAGATCTGCGGGTATACAGCAAACTGACACTGTCCCATTAATGAAACATGGTTTAGCAAATGTCCTACTGTGGCAATCAATTTGTATGCACCTTGGGAATGGCAGCAGTCACAGGAATGCTGGTCTTCTGACCTTACCATACACCCATGTCTGTGATAGCCTTCATTCTGGGAAGTTAGCTATTGTACATATGCTGCACTAGATAAGCAGGGGTGAACCAACCGTAAAGTAGCAAAGTATTTGGGGACTTTATATGTATCATGGAATCGGTCAGGGGTCCTTTGCACAACATTATGTAAGTAATGCATTGTGACCATGCATTCACCAACTTCAGGTATCCCAATATGACCCAATAACTTATGAGAATTGCATGGTTATAAAGTAACACAGAAGGCAAATGCATCAGCTCTGTTCCAGCTATTGTGCCCAAGGCAATTTAAAACACACAGGAACAATGAACAGAGGGCCAGGGATATTTTTTATTCCTCATTTTGTAGCATTTGCTTCATGTTTTACGCTACAGCTATGGAAAGTATCACCAAACATTTAGATATGAACCCCTGTGCATTGCTTTGGCATCCATTTCTAATTTAATTGCTGCACAAACCAAGTCAAAGTATCAGCCTAAGATATTACCTCAGGTTAGGAAGAATTTTGTACATATGGCCCGGAATACAATTCAGACATGTATTCCAAATAATTGGGGACCACATTAATTCCTTGCTTTAGCTTGTGAAATACATCTATTTCCTGGCACATTCAGAGACCATGGATAAAATATATGTTTGAGCCTCATTTCCATAATCTGTTGACGTCAAAGCAGCACTAATTTACGAGATCAAGTTGTGCTTTGTAAGTTTGTGCAGCAGTTGCGTCAACAAATGACTGTAATGTGTAGCAAATATTGTATAACTCAGGGCCAATGTATGTTTAACTTGCATTCCGCAAGTCCAAAAACATTGCCTGCAGCATATCAACAAATCTGCTACAATCACTGCAGAGCATTTAAATGTGCACATTACTCTCATTTGTACTCACCAACAGGGCCACCAATCACCACACCCAGGTGGTCTAGCAGGTCTTGCTCTCTGGCAACAAGGTCAGCCCAGCGATGCTTGAGTTGGTGGTTGTTGCGCGGTGTGTTGAAAATTCTCCTCAGATGGTACAGCACCTTGGACCACCTGAGCCTCCTCACCTCCGTGTGATACCCCTGTATCACCCTGCCACCTGTCTCAATCATCAGGGGGAGTAACTGGCACACCAGCCAAATGAATGCCCCCAGCTCCTCCTTACCCATTCTCCTCAGACGTGGCCTACCCAACATGACCAAAATAATAGTAATAGGAAAGGGTACAGAGGAAAATACAGGGAAAGGAGGGAGGAAAATGAAAGTAAAGTAACCCACAAACAGCCCAACTATCCCCAAACTAACAATACCCACTACACACTCCCAACAGTACAAAGACAAAATTAGACACCAAATATGACCAAAACCCAATGAACAACTGAGACAATTACTAAAAACACAGATGGCAAATAGGATGGCACACAGGAGACAAAAGCACACTTTGGACAGACAGAACTCTCAGCACAGCCACACAGTCTAGAAAAATCATAGTTTGCAAAGTGAAAGTGAAAGTACACCCACTGTACCATTTCTGTAAACAGGATATCCATGACATCACTTCCTGCCTCAAATGCGGTGCGTTTTTATTATGATTTGTCAAAATTTTATGATGCTTACGGGCTGTGCGTCAAATTTTTTTGACACAAATGCTTCAAAATTCCCCCGTATTCATAGTTCCAAATATTTTTCATTGGTAACCAATTTCATGGGGTACAGTGTAGGAACTACCACTCGGGCCCAGTGGATGTATAATGGCTGTGAGCATCATTTTTCAACACATATGTGGCAATTTTTGATGCATATGCGTCTTTTTTGATGCGTTGCATCAAAATATATGTCTTTTAATGTGTTTGTGTAATTTCTGTCATTTTTAACATACATGAAAGCTGTAACTGTACAGAGATAGACTGTGTGCACCTGCATTGTGTGTTCCAGTGTTTGGGCACATGTGGCAGACCACACTACTGCGGACCATAATACTCATGTTGTTGTACCGGATGAGCACTCTTCACTGACACAACAGATACCCAAACTTTTGGAATAAAAATTAGTATTACCCAGTTTGAGCAGGTTGTGCGTCAATACAGGATAGCAAGGCTACACAACATAATACATTAACTCATTGCCTGTGTGTTAATGTCTGTGAATTGCCTATTTCAATTGTTGTTGGGTCTCTGTGTGAACGTCACAAGACGTGCTTTCATTAATGTGCTTGTTTGCATGTGTTGTAAATGCGGATAACCATCAGATTCTATTCAGTGTAGAAATGAGTCAGGATATGTGTTTGTTATACACGTAGCATCTAATGCTGTGTGAACTTCCCTGACCTTTGGGACAATACATCTCCCATGACAAACTATACACAGGATAGATAGAGGACGGTTGATAATGGCAATGAGTAAGTCATCACATGTACAGGAATGTTGGATACCACATCCTGGTCACTTGTTTGTATACTACCCATGAGTCAGTCATCTGAAAATGCTATGTAGGTACAATCCAAAAATGTAATGTCACTCCACAGTTTGAGTCATATATATGATCTATGTTTCTCGTGTGGCAGTGGAACACCAGCAGACCAAGCTGCATGTGTTCCCAATATGTCCACCTCTTGGCAGCTCCAAACTCTAAAAGCTATCATAGAATGGTGTTTGACCTGCAGCGAAACACATTACATACCCCTTACACAGTAGGTATTGCTTGTAAGGGTGTGTGATTGAGTGTTATTGATGTGATATTGGAAGATTCATCTTCCAAGTTGTACTGCCAGTTAAGGTCATTTCATTGTCACTGTGTGGTTTTAAATTGGTCCCTTGTGTCTCTGGAGTGGCATCTGTTGTTATTTGAATCTGTCATTTGTCCATAGGTGTGTATCCCATTGGGTCAGGATATAAAACATGACTAGCAAGTGTCTTCCTGGCCACGTGTCAATGTAGTGGTGTATGTGTTGTGTGACCTACAGGGTTGCTGTGCTGTGTGTATATAAGTAGGTTTCAGTACATACCAACAAGTAGGCCATTTCCATATCGCCCATCCTGGAAGTGTTGATTGATGGTGCAGTGGCGGAAGATGAATGAATCATGTACACTCCCAGGATACTTTGCCACGATGTTGGTGATTACTCATCGGTGATCCATAATGGCCTGCACATTGATGGAGTGTGTGTGCTTCCTGTTGCGGTATAGATGCTCGGTTGCAGTAGGTGGCACAATCTGTACATATGTGCAGTCAATGGCACCAAGCACATTTGGGAAGCCGTTGATTTGGTAGAAGCCCTGTTTGGTTTTCTGCTGCTTCAGCTGTGTGTTGGGGAAGCTGATGTGGCGGGGTGTGAGGGAGATGATGGCATCCAGTACCTTGGGTAGGAAGGCAGAGAATGAGCGCTGTGAGATCCTAGCAACCAGGGCACCAGTGGTTTGAAAAGAGCCACTTGCCAACATGTGGAGGACAGCTAGCAGCTTGGTCTCTGGTGGAATGATGTGGGGTGTCTGTAAGCTGGGTTCCAACTGTGGCTCAATATTGCGCAGCAGCTGCTGTATGGCTTGCCAGTTTAGTCTGTACCTCTGGATGATGTCATGTTCCCTGAGGCCCTGAAGTGTTGTCCTGGTCCTGAATATCCTCTTCTGCCTTCTGCATTGCCTTTGGGGTACTGCTGGTGTGGTGGAAGCTGCTGGTGTTGGTCCTGTGCTCTGCGTCTTCGTGCATGCTGGATGAATAGCACCTCCATGTCTTCCTTTTTGAGCTGTGATGTTGCTTCTGTGTGTTTTCCTTAAGTACTGGTGGGTTTGCCCCATTTTAACGCCTGCTCTGACCCGGGCGTTATTTTTTTACGCAAGTCGGGCTGTGTGCCATTTTCTGCACCAACTCCCAGCCATGCTTCATTTTTGCGTGGTTGGATAAATATGGCGCACGGGTGTTTAAGTCATTTTTTGAACGGGAATGCCTACCTTGCATGTCATTAACGCAAGACGGTTTCACGCATCCAGAAAATGACGCACACAATGGAATTTTGGCATTCGCGGGGTCGGGCGTCAAAGTATAAATATGGTGTTAGATTTGCACCAAAT
The DNA here is from genome assembly GCF_031143425.1 of Pleurodeles waltl. Lineage (NCBI taxonomy): Eukaryota > Metazoa > Chordata > Amphibia > Caudata > Salamandridae > Pleurodeles > Pleurodeles waltl. Next base: position 455,131,173 of record NC_090451.1, read on the forward strand.
TTGCGTCAAAAAGTTTGACACAAATTCGGCGCAAACAGAGTATAAATATACCCCATAGTTTTTTTATGTTGATGCAATGCCTGCTGTACTAAAGATAGCCAGAACAAGCTATGGATCAAAAAATACCACCTGTTGGAGTCAGGTGCTACTGTGGAGAAATATTTTAATTTCTGCAAACATGGAGTCAGGTGCTAATGTGGAGAAATATTTTAATTTCTGCAAACATTTCACACATTTCATCTATGCTGTGCTGTGCAGCACATATACAGTGTCTCACATGTGTAACTATTTTTCTTTGCATAGGCTTTTGTACTGGAATGGTATGCTTAAAGTACAAATACTATGCTTATCCACACACATTCCTTTGCAACATTAACAAAGTTTGTGCACTGGGAAAGGGGTAGTAAGCAACAGCAGACAGTTTTAATAATATGGCTGTGCTCTGCTTGCTCTCCCTCACAAAACTCCCCACAGCAACTTTGGTTGATATCCTGTGTTGCACAAAAATGAATCTGGTTCTTCGGGTAAAAGGCCTAGCCTTAACCCTCACACTCTCAGATAGTTGATGGCCTTCTCAGACTTTTGGGTATTTTCTCTCTAATTTAATCACCCATTTCTCATCTCCCATAATAATGTCTCCAAGCCTTTCTCGCTCTATGTCCCCTTCTCTATCTGTCATTATTCTCTCTCTATGTCAGCCCTCTCTACCTCACATTTGTCTATCTCTCTCGCAATACACCCAAAATACCCTCCTTAACTTCACATCTACCTCTTTCTCATGACCTCTCTCTCTCCATCCTCGCTCCTCTATCTATCATAATTCTTTCTCTGTCAGCTCTCTCGGCCTCACCTTTGTCTACCTCTCTCTCAATACACAGTAAATACCCTACTTAACTTCATCTCTACCTCTTTCCCAGACATTGTTCCTTTCTCCAACTCTCTGTGCCTATAACTACAACTATTATTCTCAAGCTCTGTTAGAAATTGGGTTTCTGGTTGGTAGAGGTATGCACCCTGTCCAAGCAGGAACCACAATCCTAGTCAGGGTAAGAAAGATACACACCCTAAATTAACCTGTACTGACCCTCTGGTAGCTTGGCACAGAGCAGGTAGGATTAAATTAATAGGCAATGTAGAAAGTATTTGTGCAACACTTCAAGCAGCCTATCTGAGCCTGTACCACGCCCAGTGCCAGGACCCCTGGTCCTCCCACCCTCCATCACTGCACCACCAGGAGCTCCAGGCCCTGAACGTCAGACACCCCATTACCATCTGCTTCACGGTCTCCCAATGCTCAAAAAAAGGACCCTTCATCTGCCTACACTTCTGTTTCTCCTGTAACATAGGCCTACCTACGCACGCTAATGCCCACGCTGCACCCACACAGAAGACTACAATGAACCAAGCACCACTCCAATGCATCCTGGTAAACGCTTGTTCCTTATGCAAACAAGCCATGGAAATCTGGGACACCATCACCACCCAGGACCCGAATGTCGCCTTCATTACTAAAACATGGCTGACACCCTCCTCACCCCCGACATCGCCTCGGCCACCCCTGATGGCTACAACATGGTACACAGAGACCTCATCAACAAACTTGGTAGGGGCATTGCCATCACCTTCAAGGATACCATCCAATGCACCATCACCGTTGATGATCCAACACCCCTTGTGGAGCACCCAAACTTCAACTCCAGACAGATTCCAACCCTACGATGCAAGGCCCCCCTAAAATACAGACCCCGGGACCATGCCCAGCCTTCTGTAATACCATTGCCAAACTCTTCGCCCCCGCCATCGACTCCTCCACTACATCCTACTCAGCGATCTCAATTTCCACCTTAACGACTCTAACGACACCAACTCCACTTCTCCCTTAGAGAACCTCTCAACATCGGCCTCACCCAATACCCATGCACAAAACTGGACACACACTGGACTCCATCTTCACTTCTAGTGACAGAATGAATTTCACCCAAATGACTGAACTCTCCTGGACCAACTACATCATTGTCTACTTTACTATGTGCATTTCCCAGCACACCATGCCCATCACCTCAGCACCCCCCACTGAAGCTAGGGCAAGATGACCAAGACCCTATGGATACCAGCCCTAGGCATTGCGCAACAAGTGCCCACAGCAGACCTCGACCTCAACCAGGCCATCCCCACCTGAATCACCAAATCCATTGATTGAGTCACCCCATTGAAACCAGCTAAAACCAACAATACCTCCAAGCCAGCAAGATGGTACACTCCAGAAATCAGAAAGTCCAAATGCGACTGCTACTGACTTGAGAAACAATGGCATATGACAAGGACCCCTCCGACAGAGCTGCCTACAAGGCAGCCCTCAACAACTACCACCACCATATCAAGGCAGCAAAAAGATTGGCAATCACTGCCCGCACCAACACCTTCAGCCAACCATATGAAAGAACTCTTCAGAATCATCAAGGAATTCTCTATCCCAATAGCCACAGAGACCACCATCCATACATCCCACAAACTCTTCACAGCGAGATCACTACCATATACAACAATTTCGACCCCCAACCCTCCACCTCCAGCATAGTCAACGTCTCTCAAGCAGCGAACACCAGCCACATGATAACCTCCTGGTCCCCAATTATCACACAGACCAACACAGTCATCATCTCATCCATTGACTCTAAGGGTACCCACTGACCCCTGCCCCCACTGACTTTTCAACCTCAGAGCCAACACCATTAGCACAGAATTTACCCACATCGTCAACACCTCCATCTTCACTGCAACCCTTCCGGATAAGTGGAAGTCACAGAGGTTAGACCCCTCCTAAAGAAACCCTCTCTCAACCCGAGTGACCTTAAAAACTACAGACTGATCTCCCTGCCCCCCTTCCAGTGCTTGAGAAAGCCATCAACCAAGAGCTCACCGACTACTTTGAATGAAACCACCTTCTCGGCACCTCACAATCAGGAGTCTGGGCTACCTACAGCATGGAGAGTGCACTGATTGTCACCACTGCTGACATCAGGACACCCACCCTCAACTGAGGAGAATCAGCAGCTCTGATACATCTGGACCTCTCCCCAGCGTTTGATTCAGTCTCCCACCACACTCTCATCAACACACTGTACAGCATAGGCATTCAACAAAATGCCCTTCACTGGGTCATCTCTTTCTTCTCAGGCTGCACGCAGAGTATTTGTCTTCCTTTCTTCACTTCTACACCCAAAAACATCAACTGCAGCATACCCCAAGGATCCTCCCTCACCCAACCTTGTTCAACATCTACATGACACCCCTCACAGACATCATCAGATCCTATGGACTCAATACAGTTTCCCAGGTCACTGACAATCAACTATTCCTCTCACTCACTGAGGACCCCCACAACACCAAAGCCAACTTCTGCAACACCTTGACCAACGTAACAACATGGATGAAAAACAGCTGCCTAAAACTAAACACTGACAAAACAGAAGTCCTGATCTTTGGGAAGAACACCTCCATAGGGGACCACAGATGGTGGGCAAAAGAACTTGGACCGATGGCCTCCCCTCCATGCACAAAACCTCAGCATCATCCTCAACTGCCAACTATACAAGAATTTACAGGTAAACTCAGTTGCATCCTCCTGCTTCAACAGCCCCCATATGCTCCACAAATCTTCAAATGGATCTCTATCAACACCAGAAAGACAGTCACGCATGCCCTGGTCACCTGCCACCTTGACTATGGCAAACCTCTCTACGCCGGAGTGTCCTTTCAGCTACTCAAAAGACTCCAGACTCTGCAGAACACTGAAACCAGACATCATCCTGAACCTCCCCAAGCATTCAAGCATCACCCACACTTCAGGAACCCACTGGATCCCTGTTTAGAAGAGATACCAATTCAAAAGTATCACACTCACATACAAGGCTCTCCATGACTTAGGGCCATCCTACAGCAAACATCGACTGAGCTCTTACGTCCCAACAAGACAACAATGTTCCACCTCGCTACACCTCGCACACAACCCCTGCATCCATCCCAGCCACAGTGAAGGCCACTTCTCTTACACAGCATTAAAGTCCCTGAACAGCCTGCCTCTTCACCTTCGAATAGCTCCCTCCCTAGCAGATTTCTGAAGGAGACTCAAGTCGTGGCTTTTCGATGGAGACATGGCACCCTCAGCACCCAGATACCCTTAGAGGTGATAGTGCTGCACTTTACAAATGCTATGATTGATTGATTAATTGACAGTGAAATGACCACAATAAGACTTCACACCTGGTTAGAAAAATAAAGCTTAAATTAATGAACAAAACAAGATCAAGATGACAAAAATCCAATTAGTAAAACTCAAGATATGAATTTATAAAGAACAAACATATTTGTAGTGCTTAGAAGCTAAGGGACTCATTTAGAAGGCCCTAGCAGCACACTGCACCACTGGAGCATCATTTGTTTACGCTTTGGTGATACAGTGTGCCAGCCCATATTTGCAAGGTCACGCAAACCCACCTTGTATGGCTTTTCATGGCCTTGTAAATATGGACCCCTTTCCTGCATAACACTGCATGAAAGGGGCATTCCACAGGTGTTGTTTGGGGTGTTCCAATTCAATGACCATGCAACCCAAAGGAATGTGATGTATTCTCAGATTTACAAGTCGGGGTATGGGTCAGATACCAATGTGACCTCAGGGGTGGTGTAAGAGTGACGCAATGAAGAAAAATATATTAATTTCTCCCTTTTTCCCCACTTTCTGTGTGTGCTGCATTCTGCAGTACACATAGAAAGAGGAAAACACCTACCCACAACGAAGGCGGTGCCTGCATTGATGCTAGGCAGCAATTTTTGCACCAGAGCAGGGGGGAGGGCACAAATGCACCATATTCTGTAGATATGGTGCATTTCTGCCCTTTCCCAGTAGAACAGGGTGGCACAGCAAATGTATCATGAATGAGGCCCTTAGAGCACCAACCCAGGCTATTTGCTTGCACCAGACCAGGTCAAATCTGAAAAGTCAAGCCGAGCACAAGGGATCGCGTGTTGGATTCATGGTCCAGTCTTGCTCGCTGAAATAGTACATTGGTTTGGAGTTGTTCCAACGTCGAGAATGACATGCAAGGAGCAAAGGGAGGAGACTTGTTGACGTTGATCCTAAAGATGTAGACGATGCGTCAGTTTCTAGAACTGCAAAGGCAGAGATGCATTGGGAACAGAGACAATGTGTTATGCAGTAGGCAATGCTATGCTGCCAATCCTCACAGCAGCAGTGATGATGTGTCTTCATCGCCGATGTGGTGTCCTTGATACTCGCAGCAGGGTTGCTTCTGCGTCAAAGGAGGTGTGCCAGTTCCCATTGGTGCAACAGCATCAATGCACAGGTTCTGGCAGTTTATACCCATTTCCAAATTGCACAACTGGATTGACACCACTTGGCGGGGCAAGACTTGGAGCAAGCAAAGTCCAGATGCTGTTGCAGAATGATGAGAAGTCGTTGATGTCCCTGAGACATAGAACGGGGGCCAAGCTAACATTCCCTAGGAGTCACTCTGGGTTCAACTGAGCAGGGCAGAGGGCATCAGGCAGCAGGAAAGCGCAGTAGAAAAATAGTTCTTCCAGAGCAGCAGTCCAGATTGGAAGTCCTTGTAGCAGCACATCACTCCTTCACCCTGGCAGAGTTTTTCACAGGTCCAGTATTGTATTGAGAAGTAGGTAGGGTCACAGGTCCAATACTTATACACAGTTATGCCTTTGAAGTGGAGGTGACTAAAAGAAGGGTCTTTGAAGTACAGAGAGGTCCTTTCTTTCTGCACTGGCTCCAGACTCACTACATGGCGTTATGCAGCCCTTTTTATAGGGACAAGACACTGCCTGTTCAGGTATAAGTGTCAGTGCCTCCCTCCCATTCTGCTTTCTTTGTGTATGGCTGTCTAGAGGGAATGCACAATGTTTAGCTGTCACCCAGTTCAGACATGTATTGGAGACAAACCTTAGGCGCACAGGGCTAAGAGCATGAAAATGCCATCTTTTTCTAGTGTCATTTTCAAAATTGCAACACCGAATCTGACTTTACTATTAAAGAGGATGTATTATTATAGCTCCACAGGTTATACCATGAAATATCTAATCTTTCTCATTTAGGAATTACAGCTTTGTAAATGGAACTAAAAATAATATTGACCAATAGGGAAGGCCTTGCAGTAGTGAAAAACGACGTTGGGAGTTTTTCACTACCAGGACATGTAAAACGTCAAAGTATATGTCCCGCCTTTTGATTACAAAGCACATTTCCCTATGGGGTACCTAGGGCTACCTAGGGTTGACATATGTAATAAAAGGGGAGATTACAGCTTGGCAAGAAGTTTTAAATGCCAAGTCGACATGCCAGTGTAAACTGCACATACAGACTCTGCAATAGCAGGCCTGAGAAATGTTTAAGGGCTAATTGGGTGAGTGGCACATGCAGTGCTGCAGTCCCACTAGTAGCACTTAATTTACAGGTCCTGAGCACTGGTAGTGCACTTTACCAGGGACGTATTAGTAAATGAAATATGCCAATTGTGCATGTTCCAATCAAACCATGTTTAGGAGAGAGTACATGCACTTTAGCACTCGTCAGCAGTGGTAAAATGCTCAAAGTCCCAAGGCCAACAAAAACGAATCAGGAAAATATAAAGCAATCAGGCAAAAGGTTTGGGAATAGACCACTCTAAGGCTGATAGTTTTAATAAGATCTATCTATACCTCAGCTCTATTAACCTCATCCCTTTCTCTTTACCTCACTGTACTTTTTAGAGCTGAATTCCCTGTATCTCTCCTCCATCTTCTGCACTTCTCAGGCAACCTCATTTTTAATTATAATTGTATTTATATTCGGCGAGTAGCAGGTTACTCCAGCACCCAAGAGGAATTAGTGGTAGATTAGTATATGGGATATCTGAGTTTGTTAGTTGGACTGACTACAGTAATTGAGGGATAGAGGAGGGAAGAATCCAGAAGTGTTAATTGTGAGTTTATAGTAATAGTATGAGGCCTGGGATGAGTAAAGGAGAGATGGAGTCTGTGGAAAGAGTTAGGGAGATCACAGTAGCAGGAGGGGTTTCGTATGAGTCAAAGGTGAAATAAATGAGGGAGAAATTAGTAGGGTTGTTTGAGAGATCATAGTAGTAAACTGAGGTTTGGGGTGAGCTAAATGCAGTAGAGGAGGAAAGACCCTGGGCAGGGTTATTTTGGAGATGAAAGTAGTAGAATTGGTTTCGGATGAGTCAGAGTGGGAATGGAGGATAGAATGATAGAGACATAGAGTGATGGGGAGACAGAATAATGTTTACAAGAGAGTAAAAGTTATAATATGTTTTATATATATATATATACATTTTTTATATGTTTGTTTTTATTTGTTTTTTTAATTTAATTTAATTTATAATCCGAATTGTATTTATAGATTTAATTGTATTTATTTGTATTCATTTTTCTCTAGTACAGTAGAGTAGTACATAAATAGATATGTAAATGCATATTAAGGGAATATATGTGCAAGGAATACAATAATGTGTATGATAATATGAAAAGAAAAGTAGTATTGTAAACCAGACTTTCAAGATTTGTAATAATTGAAGTTAATTAATAGTGTACTTTTCTAACATTCAATAAACTTTCCTCACTTTTTGAATAGCAAAATGTTTGCTGTTAAATAGATAAGATAATACTTGATCACTGGAATATAAATAAAAGCAGGGATTCATAAGTATCTAATATAACAACTTATCTCGGAGCTATGCAATGACATATGAACAGGTTAAGCATAGAATAATATATATATATATATATATACATATATATATATATATACACAGACACACATATATATATATATATATATATACACACGCAAATATATATATATATTTAACCGTGAGGAAATATACATTTATTAAACAGGCTTAAAGAGTATGTGTATAAATTATTATTATGGAATAGTAATGATACACATTTCTTAAAGAACTATGCATATATAGAATATACACATAATCAGATTATAATTGTTTATCAACACAGGCATATGCAGTCCATTGCTGTTTGAATATGGTGGTTATGAAAGAAAGAGCCAACTCTTGAGTAGTCTTCTGAAGGCAAGATAGTTATCCTGGATCTTATAGTTGGGGGAAATGAATTCCATAGTTTTGCTACTTGAACAAAGAAGGATGTACCACCTATTGTCTTTTTCTTGTATGGTGGTGTTTTAAGATGGGGTGCCAGTCTTGAGCAGAGGTTTCTTTGTTGTTGAATGTAATTGGTTATTTTTTTTCTGATGAAAAGCGGTCCTGTTCCATGTATAGCTTTGTGGGTAATACAAAGCAGCTTGAAGGTAGATCGTCTGGCAATGGTTAATCAGTGTAGTGCCCTCAAGGCAGGAGAGATGTGGGCTTGTGGCTTTACATGAAATAGTAGCCTTGAAGCTGAGTTCTGAATACGTTGTAGTTTTTTTTTAATAATAGATAGAGATGATCCCAGTTGGAGGCCATTGGCATAATTCAGTCTGGATAGCGCAAGAGAGATAGTAGCCTGCACCTTGTATAAAAAACCATGGTGGGGAGATGCATTCCAGAGTGTTCAAGATGATGAAGCTTGATTGTGCTAATTTTGTCATCACTTGGGCATTCATTGGTATCTTGGAGTCCTTGGTAATTCCAAGGTTTTTAACTTTCTTCGCTACTTGAAGAGGTGGTCTGAGATCATCAGGCCAGGCGCACAGTGGCTCATAATTTTTCCAGTCACCACATGCGTGTAAATACGTTTTGGAAGCATTCAGTTTGAAATGGCTCCAAGTCATCCACTGATCAACGGCTCTGAGGCAACTGAATATTTATGAGTTTTCAATTTCTTTGGGGCATTCCAATTTAAGTAGTATTTATGTGTCATCTGCATAGTTGTAGCATGTGAGCTGAAAATCATTGATCAATTCTGGTAATGACATCATGTAGATGTTGAAAAGCATAGGTGGGATGATTGATCTTTGGGGGGCCCCTGCTTTTGTAAGGTAGGGTTTGGACAAGAAGGGGGGAGAATAGATAATATTAGTTCTGTTTTGAAGGCAGGACGTAATCCAGTCGACAGCAGTCCCTTCTCTGCCGGCTTTGTGGAGTTTTTGAATTAGGGTGTCATGGTCAACAGTATCAAAGGCAGCTGACAGGTCCAAGAGAAGTAGTGCAGAAACTCCAATGCGGTCAACTGTGTTTTTAGGATCATCCCAGATTGCTATGAGTGCCAATTCAGTGCCTTTTCCTCAGTGGAATCCAGTTTGGTAGTCTGAAAGTATGGGATTGTCTTCAATGAACTGTGACATCTGGGCAAATTCTGCTCTTTCCATCAGTTTGTTCTGTAGTTGTTAGGATCCTGCGGGTCTAGGTTTGCTTCCTTTAATAACAGACGTATGTATGCATTTTTCAGGTCTTCAGGAAATGTTCCTGTAATTAACGAGTTGTTGGTGATGCTTCTTACAGGTGTGGAAGCAGATAAAATAATTTTTTTGAAGATGTGTGGTTGACAAGGTTCAGAAGGGCAACGGTCAGAAGGGCAACCGGAAGGCCTGCTTGCTTAGACCAAATCCATAAATTCACATTGTGATATTTGTTTGAAGGAGTGCAGAGTCTGGAGAGGGTTACTAAATGCAATTCTTTTACACTCCTGAGGCAGCTTAGGACTGGATAGAGGAACACCCCAACCTATGCAGTGGTAGACTTGCATCCAAAGAAGAGGACTAGGACGGCAAGGTGAAAGTGGGTGAGCGGCAGCACTCAGGGTCTGGCAGGCGAATGGCACACAGCCCTTAAAAAATGCAGTGGCGCAGGGAACAGTGAGCTCAGGCTCGAGAGACCCCATAGGCAGCACAATGTTTCCACACTAACTGAGGGCACGCCAGCACATACCAAATTCACTGACATGCCAGACCCCTCAACCTCACTTAAAGTCATCTAGAAGCACTAATAGGCAAGCACCATGAAATAAACATTCAGGGTGCACAGCAAACACATCCAGCATTCAACACTACACCCCATATAGTACCTTTATTGTTTCATTCAGTAGGGAGTTTCATATTGGTTTAGTTGAGGGGCTACACCTCTTGGGGAGTTGGGAAAGGGGTTTTGTTCACAAGAGGTAATTCACATCTTAGGCAGCCCAATTGGCTCCAGCCCCTAGCAGCACAAAAACAGGTACTTATAGTTTGTGAAGTATGGTGTGGGTGTTATGAGAGTTGGGGGGGGGTTTCTATGTTTTGTTCCACATTTGGTCCCACATGTCACAGAGATATGCCTGACACACGCGTTGTTCCTACTATAACCACCGCATAAATCTGTGTCAAGCATAAAAGACCTCATGGGCAGGGAAAATGAGCTAAAATCTCTAGGCGGGTTATCGGTCCATTCATGAAATGTAAATGACTTACTTGACAAAGTCAAGCATGGAGCAGTGCTCATAGCAGCCCACTGCTACAGCTCCAACATCCTCTTTTTCCGAGAAAACAAACTCATAGGCAATCATTGCTCATTTCTGGCCCATCAGGGTTTGACTCAGATCACGTGGGGTTCCCCTATGGGTCAAGGGGAGTAGCCATTCTAGTAAGCAAACACATCCCTCTGATAGTGTCCAGGACATTTCAAGATGGCTTGGCCCATTATGTTGCAGTATGGGCACATTGGGGGACTTCCCTATTTCCATGATTAGCAAATATGACCACTGTCCTTTGACTACCAATTTCCTGGACGGAATGGATGCTCTTCTTGGGGAGCTGCTCGATGCTCCATGGTTCATAGAGGGGGCAGTGGTTCATTTTGGAAGATCTCAATGGAATTTGTGAATTAGCCAGGACCACTCTAGCGTACCCGTTGCCACTGTTGGGGGTCAGGGGGGCTCAGGTTACTATCTGTCTTCCTACACAACTTGTCCCTGGTGGACATATGGAGGGCTCACCAGTCACCACCTGACAGAGAGATGTTACACCTTTTCTTACCTCTTAATGTCCTGCTGACAATGCCTTTGAGTCCTGGACATTCGCCTACTGGCGAGGGGCCTTTCTGACCACTCCCTTTTGGCAATCAACGTGGTTTGGGGATCCCCTTGAGCTGCAGTGGGATGGCAGCTGAGATGTTAGTGCCTGCAGGTAGAGGAGTTTGGGGAGACTTGCATCTAAATTTGCCAGAGATTCCCTGCACAAAACCGCTGATGAGTTACACTGCAAAATAGTCCGATTTTGCAAAGCCCAATGTTCTTATGTCCGCCGGAGAGTGGAAGACCTTGAAGCAAAGTTGCTCAACCTTGAAAAACAATACCTCAGTACAATAGAAGACAAACTACTTTGGGATTTTCTTTATGCACTGACAGTGCTCAAACAAGAGCTCACCCAGGAGGCTCGTGAAGCCTGGTTGGCCACCCGCAGTAGCGTGTACCAATGGGGTGACAAAGTGAGCAAAACTCTACACTGGTTATGCACTCCAGTAAAAGTGGGGGGTCCAGTTGCATACCAGGAGACTACTACGGATGTTCTCATCACAAGCAGTGTTGACATGGCAACCACATTCACAGCCTCCTGCAGTGTACTTTACATCTCAGACCCTGTGAATCCCTTGGACAACATGCGTAAATTTGTGGCAGAAGTGCTGCTGCCTCACCTGCTCACTAAGGTTCGACAATATCTGGATGCGGAGGTCACCTGTGAGGAGGTTGGGGCAGCACTGCTGCAACTTCATACTGGCTAAGCACCAGGTCCCAGTGGATTGCTTGCTGAAATTTGGCACCTCTTCTGGCCCCATACTGGACCCCTGTTATTAGGTACCTTCAATGATGCCATGGAGCTGGGGAGGTGCCCGTGATGTATGGGCCACCAACATCATCGTTACTCCAAGGTACCAAATGCATAGAATGCCAGCTGATACCTCTACTGAATTCAGGGCTGAAAATCTGGGCCAAGATGCTTGCCACTTGGCTCGCTGGAGTGATCTCCAACCTTACCAAGCTGGTACATGTGGAAGAGACAGTTTCTGACTGTTTTAATATATAGAGGGACACTTATTAGAGCAACGCTTACTCTCCCTTTAGTTTGACACTAGCCATTGGAACGCTGGCAGCCTGGGTGTGAGAGGCTGCTTTATTCAATGGATTTCAATTGTCCAAAGAGGTGAATGACTGAATATCCCTCCAGGTTGAAGATGTTTTGATGTTTCTGGATAACCCAGACTAATCAGAACCTTGTGCTCTTCACATTCTCCAGATCTTTGGGTCCTACTCTGGCCTCCGCACGAATGAGGTCCAATCAGCCATTTATCCCATTGTCCCCTGCCCAGAGACTAAGGGGGTCTTTCCAACTTTGGCGGGCGGCCTTCCGCCGCCAGAAGACCGCACCGCGGTCAAAAGACCGCGGCGGTCATTCTGGCTTTCCCGCTGGGCTGGCGGGCGACCGCCAAAAGGCCGCCCGCCCGCCCAGCGGGAAAGCACCAGCAACGAGGATGCCGGCTCCGAATGGAGCCGGCGGAGTTGCTGGTGTGCGACGGGTGCAGTTGCATCCATCGCGATTTTCAGTGTCTGCCAAGCAGACACTGAAAATCAATGTGGGGCCCTGTTAGGGGGCCCCACGACACCCGTTCCCGCCACCCTGGTTCTGACGGTGAAAACCACCAGAACCAGGCTGGCGGGAAGGGGGTCGGAATCCCCATGGCGGCGCTGCTTGCAGCGCCGCCGTGGAGGATTCACACGGGCAGCGGGCTTCCCTTTTCTGACCTCGGCTTTACCGCCGCAGTCAGAATTGCCCTTGATGCACCGCCAGCCTGTTGGCGGTGCATCCTCCAACCCTTGCCCTGGCGGTCCATAACCGCCAGGGTCGGAATGACCCCCTAAGTCCTGGGCTCCTGAAATTAGTGTGTTCCCGCTGGGTTTTAAATACCTAGGGGTGTTTGTCACCTTGGACAAGTCCAACTTACAACCTCAAATTGTTGGGCTACCCAAAGACATGAAATTCTCGTCAGCTCTCCCCCATCCCTGATGGGGCACTCAGCAATCTTCAAGATAGTGTCCTTGTCTAGGCTTCTGCACCAGCTCCAGAATTATTCCTACCCAATCAAAGAGTTTTCTTCTCTAGAGTTAACACCTTGCAATGAACTCTGCTGTGGAGTGGGAGGGGTCCACGAATATTCCTGGGAAAGTCTTACCATCCCACAGACGGTGGTGAGATCACTACTCCACACATACACCTATACTACCAAGCCACCCGCCTTCTCATTCTGATTGACTGGTGGTTTAAGGGATTTGATGATCCGACATATGCAACCAAGGCATGGAACATGCGTCACTCCAAACTCCTGTATTTACTCAACAAGGCACACACCTCAGCCTTCTATCCTGTGCCAGGAAAGTTGTGTTGATGATATGGACAGACATGCTCAAATCCATTGGATGGGCCAGCAAACTCACACTAGACACCACATTATGGCATGGGAGCCATCTTCCACAGATCATTGTCTTTCGCGTTTTTGTTCCACCTGGGACAACATAACCATCTCTGTAATCAAAGACATCATGAGCGATGGGTCGCTGAAGTCCTTCCAGGACCTGCAATGAGAATATGAACTGCATCACTCCCAATTCTTTCAATACCCCAGCTCTGACATGCCTTCCTCCCCTTTATAAAGTCAGTGGAGGATACCCCTGAATACTCCTCAGTGGAGGCCAAAATCTTTCTAACCAACATCAAAAACAGCAAATTCTCAGACATATACAGTACACTCCTTTGCAACATGCCAGACTTTATGGCAGGAGTGAGGGAAGCGTAGGAACATGGTCTAGGCCCCCTGGATGATGGAGAAAGAATAGAGGTGGTTAATACCTCTAGGGAGGCTGGAATTGCATCCCAGTTTCACCTGATCCAACCAAAATTGCTACATCACATGTATCTCACCAAGATTAAGATGTTCAAGATAGGATTGATCCCTTTCAGAAATTGAAAAACCATCCTGAAGTAGACCTAATACAGACTTTCTGGCAATGCCCTACCTTTACTACATTTTGGAACCAGGTTCTGGGAGCCCTAGTTAGGATATTGGGCCAGAAAACTCCCAGGGACCCCAAGCTAATTTTACTACGCATCACAGAGGGCACCAACGGGTACAGGTATCAATGGGAACTACTGTGGTTAGGTTAAGTGATTGCAAATCACAACATTATGCAGGAATGGAAAGCCATGACGGCCCATCAATCACCAAATGATCTAAAGGGTTGGACCACTACATGGGCCTGGAACATCTGATACAGCTGGCACGCAGGTTTCCCCTAAAATACCATAAAATCTAGACCAACTTTAGATGCATCACCCTATAATCTTGCAAGCCACAACCCTGGTGCATGAGCAGAGAACCACGCTCCTACAGAGGAGAATCACAATAAATAATGAGGGATCGACACAGGATCTCTTGTATGGGAGCAAGCTGCTGTTATTCTTTTGTATGTCATGACGGTGTAGTAATGTACATTCCATGTGATGTTGCCATAATTTTGTACATGCTTTGAGTACTGTACCAAGGGTGGGAACAGTTTGGTTACGAAGAAAATTAATTAAAAAAGTGCACAAAAAAAGGAGGCTAATTTGGTTGGCTAGGGGCACATTAATGTATGCAGATTAAGCAGGGCAGAGAGCCTGAGTGGATGTGGGCATGGGACTTGAGTATAAGTGGCCTCCCTGTAACCCAGGTAAGCAAAGTTATTATCACCCATGCTGGAGGCCAGCAATGCCACTTGACTGACTCCCTCTGCCACTGATGGTGGTGGGAGGCAGGAGGAGATGGCATGGACAGCTTCAAGGTTTCCCTTTCCATGCATAAGTAGAACATCCAGTAAAAGTTTTATCTCTGCCTTCAAGGCTTTGCTTCCCTGATGATCCCATTATACAATCAGGACTACAGCTCCTAGAATGCAAAGAATGACCCTAAACTGGATGAGTTATTCTTGGACTGGCCAGGGAACTAGAGAACTCTGGAAGTAGCATCCAGAAGTGGGATACTCTCTCCCTTGTTCAAGGCAACTATAAATGTATCATACTGTAGTAACTCCTCACTGATATTCAAGTGTGGTTTGCTTGTATGAACTAGAAACAAGAATGAATACTGCATTTTATTTATCTCAGTGAAGTTAAAAAAAACAAAGGTTATGCATCAACACAGACTTGAGAAATCTTTACAGCTAGTCTGACAGCGCAGTAGGTTAATGAGCTTACTGTATGATTATGTTTAGCATTAAAAGGTCACAGGTTCATTTCAGTCCAAGGAAATGTCATGGTTATATTAATAATATTTACTGCTGGCACAAGCGCCAAGCCCTATTTGCATCTGATAGATATTCTGGGGCTTTTTGGCAACAATGTTTCTTTGCAGGGACTTTGATACTGCATGAGAAGGGAGCATCACTTGCTACTCCCTCTGTGATTACAGGAGCGGTTTCTCCATGAGAGCAGAGGAGCATTGGCAGCTGAAAAAATGCCCCCGAGCAGCTGAAAAATATAATGGTAATAAAGTTTGTACCTAGCGTCAGGAAGGGGAGGTTCAATTGCTGCTGAATGGCAGCAGGGGGCTTTGCACTTATGTTTAAACTGTATATGAACTTTTGGCCGGCCTTCTTGTGATGGCCAGCTAGACATGCACATTTTAAACTTCTCTAACCTAGCTGTCTTAAGACAGTTGGGTATAGAAAGCACAGGCCTCCATTGCTCTTAAGAACACTGAGAGAGACCTTTCCCTACAATCCTGATTCTTCTCCCAAGCTGCTTAACAACATGAGAGCAGCACCACTATTACAGTTTCCTGGGTCTGGAGCTTCGAGGAGAGAAGACACAGGAGAGAGGAGGCAATGTGGCAGGTCAGGAAGCTAAGCGTAATTTTTTTATTATTATTTGAATGCACCCATATTTTAACTGCCCCACCACTGTAAATACAAGGCAGCCACCACTGGGTGTTCATGAAAACACTGCCTGGATGCAGTAATAGAAAAGATACAGTGTGCTTCTCAAATACTGGTCTGGCAAAAGAATTTGGTTCACAATTTTTTTAATACATCCTTAATTACAAACACAGTGCTTTATAGCAATGATTTGATATGCTTTTTTGCAACATTTCTTGCAAAGGACCCCCATCATATTTTCATACCACTAAAAACACTAAAGCAGTCTGTCTTAGACTATTTTTGAACCCAGTCTGACCTGGACTCCAGGCCCTTGCAGACTCTTTCAAATTGGAAATATGTTCAGTATTATTCTTTTGGAAAGATGGCCGTCCTTAGAGGCCAATGTCAATGTACGGGCCCTTTGAATTCATGGGTCCCATGCTGATGTTTAGGCAGGCTTGCCTAGTAGTTGGCTCTTAGAGCCAAGTTGGAACCAAGGCCTGGCTTTGGTTTGGCTCTTCTCGTGATTTGTCTGGCTCGCACACCTCTATGCACAATACAAGTACAATAAAGCAAAACCAAAAACATCTTACAGCAGAGTATGCATATTGAGGACTTTAATGAGGAGGGATTTCTTTAAATGCTTCCAATTTTATTATTATAAACGTCTGTACAGTGATATGTTGTGCAATATGTAAAACCAGGGTTTGCTCCAGAACAAAGTATTTGTCCAAATTGGTGTAGGCCAAGGTCCTCAGTTGTGTACACAATTCTTTTGATTAAGCGTGTTTGTGAAGTGAATGTCTACTCTCTTTCTGCACCCCTGGGCCACTTCTTTATTACAAAGGAAACAACAGAATCCTTTGATGTATGTTGTTTACATGAATTAATGATTTATCTTGCTCTGCCCTAAAGGTTAACCATAATTACATTCTTACATATATTAAAGTGATGCTCTTTTATGACCACTCCTCCAAAATGTGGAGACATACAAATGAAAAAAAATATACCTTAAAACATTGAAAAGTGTCATATAAGGCTTTTTTAAATGTCATCTTATTTTGCAGTTACATTTAAAACATAGCAATTGTTTAACTAAATAATAGTCTTTGAGCCTCACAAACTTTAACCATTCTGTCTACATTTCCCAATCATATTTACAAAACCTAATCTTGATCTCACCATTTCTAAGTGGAAATTGTAGCAGCAGATTGATTTAAATTTCATTGGGGATTGTAGCTCTTGTACACTTTTGGTGCTAAAGGTGTGTGGAACAGATCAGTGGGAAGTGCATATTTATTATATGAAACCGGCTCTGGAAAAGATTTTCTCAATGTACTCACAATTTAGAATGATTTCAAAATCTGCAACAACACTGCATTGCGCAAACTGGAGAATAAATTGTGCCCCGCCATGTTCACAAAAAGTTGCAAGATGATTATGTAATCTGCCATGCTATTTCTAAAATTGGCATTTATTCATGTTGCTAAGCATTGAGCTATTGCACAAACAGAGTGAGTGGTGTCTTGTGTTCCAATGGTACATGACGTATACTCTCTAATACAAATTTTAACCAAATAATGGCAAGCCATTGGTAAAGAGTATAATTTCATAGAAATTACAAATTAAGGGTAGAGATGCCGACTGTTGCTGTCTTCTTTTATTTGGCAGCACGACTTCACTCAAATCAAGGTCATGTTAATTTAATTGGTCTGTTTTTGAGTGGCCTACTCCAAGTGTTTGGTTGTTCCTGTCCCATCACATGCCCCTTGCTGCAGATTAGTAGCAAATTTAAAAAGCCATTAAAAAACTACATATATAAGAATGAAGACCATTTACTGACTGAATAATTAGGCCTTGTTCATGAGAGTGGTGAAATAAGTTGCACCTGGGAAACACCATTTCTCTGAGGTGAGGTGGTCACCACTGATATGCTCTAAACACCTCCTCTAAGTGTTTTGGCTCAGAAGATGAGGCATCACAGGGAGTTTTAGTTCTGTCATTTATTGACTTTCTATATAACCTTGAAACCTGATACATTTTGCCAAGTGTTACCCAGTTAAATCTGTTGGATCTTCTGTTACCATTTCCCTTTACAAGCCTGACATGAATTATGAGTGAGAGACACATTTTATATCTTTTTGCCTTCATTTCACTGCCAGTCTTTAGGATTTCAGAATTTTTAAAAAGTAGTCAAAACATTAAGGTTTTCTTTGAGAACATACTTTTACAAGACCTTTGGGGAGGAGACATGGACTAAGGGCAGATCTATCAGTTTTGGAACTGGGGATCCAGATTCAAATCTCAGCCTCATCTCAACATCTGGTGGTTCTAGGAAAATCAGTTAAGTTCCTTGTGCCTCAAAAGCAAAATAAATATAATGCCTGCCTCTCATGTAAAACGTCTGATGCCCTTGGGTCAAATGTGTGCTATATAAAAATAGTAAAGAATAGCTAAATAAATAAATACCATATTTGATCCAATGCTAACAAGAGTTGAATTTACCTATTGCAAATTTTAAATGAAGTGTTGCAGCAAAGGATTTCTTTAAGTTACATGGCCAAAACATTAGGTCCATGTAGTCACCAATGCCCCCTGAAGGTCCCAAAATCCCTCCCGCCCCAGCATTACTACGTCAATAACAAAGCCCAAGTCCAATTCTTTCGGTTAGGGGCCGTAAGAAGCAATATATACATAGAACATTTTATGCACAGTAACCCACAACAATTACATCTTGTTAACAGAACTGAGATCTAGCTTTACCAGAGACTCTAGACTATAGGAGTTACCTAACCATAACCAGGTTGTTCATGTGCACACCAAAAAACATAGTTGTTCGAATGAGATCATTATGGGTTTCAGGACCCTGACTTCTATAAACCCCTCATCCATAAACGGACATGGATGGGTCCCTCCTTATGGGAGGACCCCAGCAACCGCTCTCCCATACCAGGTGCTCCTGTGCAGGGGACCCAGCTGCCTTTGGGTTACCTACAATGGGCACCCATTACATCTACATTACTTCTCCTCCAAGGGCCTGGGCTAGTTTGTGCCAACTGCACCTGCATAGTTTGTTGTCAGATAAGGATCAAATGTCAGTCATAGCCCTCAATCCCCCAGGCCACTGCAACCTCCTTTCGACTTGCTGCCAGCACACTTAAAGGTTCAAGTGCCACAGCTGTTATTGGGTATAAAAGGATGCCAAACATGGAATCAAAATATCCCCATGAATCAAGACCTCTCTCAACACAGGCCAGAATATTTCACCTACTGTCTTCCCCCCACCATACAATGGCAACAAATTCTCAAGAAACATTGCATCCCCCTCCACAGACAAGAGGATCCCATCCTGCAAGAAAAAACGTTCAACTTTGATGCCAACATGAGGTATAGATGAAAACGAAGCAGCCCTAAATAACTTACTTCCCATCTTGTTCAACTGCTTAACAGAGTAGTTGAGGGTCTGACTGACTTAAAACTCTCCAGTTTAACCTGGTCACCGTGTTGGACCATGCAAACACAGCCTCAGGTAAATGTTTTGTGAGCTAACCAATCTCTGAGGTAACCATTCATTCCTTCCAAGTTCTGTAGGATATTTGGCTCCAAGATACACAATAATAATCCCTGGGAGCAGAAGCCACCAGGGCAAGATTCTGTCCAATGCAATCCTCAAGTGGGCCAACTGCAGCCCTCCTTGAACACAGAAAGTCAGCTGATATCCTGCTTCCTTTGCCCTTGCTGCATATTCACCTCTGGAATGGAAGGCCTTCGCAAGCCTCACATAATTGTGGCAAACAACAGCACTTTTGTAACACTCCACACTCCTGTGTTAACAGGAAGCAATCAAATATCCAGCGTCCACATCAACTCGACACACCTTAAACCTGAGTTCACAGGAGAACACAAAAAGGAACATGAGATTAGTGGCAGAACACCTACAAGAGATTCAATCTAACATAGCACTTGTAGCAGTCAGACTTCTACCTTCCAATCCTTTGCAACTCCGGCTCCGTAGGCCCCAACCCCCAGCAGTGGTGGCAGCCCCAATCCTAAATGGATGCATACTCAGTAGGGCCCAAACCTCCTGCCCTAAAGGCACCGCTAAGCTCTCTAGAAAACTGAAGCCTTGTGAGTGGTGTCCCGTCCCCGTGAATCAAAAGGGAGCCAACAGTCCCTTGTGGTGGATGGGCCGGAAAAGCTTCCAAATTCCTTAGAGGACAGCACTCAGTCTCCAGGCCATATGTAGTAGAATATGGTCACCCCTACCCACTTGGTGGGTCTTAGAACGGGTAGTAGTGACCACCAAGGAATTGTTTGACCACTGAATATATGCCTGCTGCAGACCACCACTTCTGTCCCCTTTGTTCTTTGCCACCAACTCCCCTACTCTCAATGCCCCATGAATACCAGGGGAAAGACTGCCCTGAAAAGTCTGACCTCATCCTGTGATACACAAATGGTCACCAAGCTGACAATGTAGCTGCTAGCTTTACCACATCTATGGGACACCCAGGCCCATATTTATACTTTTTAGCGCCATCTTTGTGTCCGTTTTTGAGCCAAAAGTGGCGCAAACTTCCAAAATACAATTATATTTTGTAAGTTTGCGCCGCTTTTGCATCAAAAAATGCAAATGCAGCACTAAAAAAGTATAAATATGGGCCCTAGAGTCTAATCTGCCTCCCTCCAACCACTTCTAACCCTTCAGTACTTTCTCATTCAGGAAGGGTTTGTCCTGTCTGTGTACCCCAGCATCTTTGCGAAGAAGGATATTGCCACAATATGGTACCTGGTGTAGGATGCAGTTCAAACTCCCTCTCCCAAGGACACCAGAAATGATATTACCAACTTGTGAGAGAACCAATCCCAGACCCCAGCACTTTCCTGAAACTTGCAGCATGTGCAATGTACCCCCTTATAGCCACACTACAACCTGGGTGTAAAACTGGCAGCCACAAGGTCTGGTAAACTGACACCAAGTAGCCACAGTCTGGGAATGGCGTAGGGAACTCCGCTGCTTCTGGGTGGTGGTATCTGCATTTTAAAACAAGATAAAGTGTCAGCTGCATTGTTGATTATTCCAAGCATGGCTCTGGATTTAAAAATGACTTTCAACTTTAAACACAGAAGCACAATCTCTTTCAATAGCCTCAGGATTGTCTTGCACTTGGCTGCTTGCTGATTAATACATTCCATCACATTCATGTTATCCATCCAGAATGTTATAGACTGATTACAGAACTGTCCTGGAAAAATCATGAGGGCCACCAAAATTGGAAAGTATTCAAGGACACCAACATTTGCCACCAACCCATATACCACCCACACCTGTGGCCACTGTTGAGCACACCAGAAGGTACTCAGAATGGTGTTAAAACCCTTAGTACCCACAGAATCAGTAAATGAACCTAGCTTCTTATTTGTCCTGGATGAGCTTCGCCACACTCCTGTACACCACGTGTAACTGATACAAAGCCACTTTCCTAGCAACAAGGCATTCCTCCAATGTCTGAGAAAAGGCCTTAACTTTATACCTGGGGTGACTAGAAATGCCTGCCTCAGAGTGTAAGTCAATCCCAGGAATTCAATAGTTGTAGCTGGCCCACAGGTCTTACAGTGCACCAAGGGTACCGCAAATATCCTTTTCCGTTCCTGGAAAGACTGTAAGGCTTTCCATAGGCTGACATATTGGGGGAACCCAGGAAAAGGAAGTCATCCAAGTAATGCTATACCCACTGGTGCCCTGACTTCTGTGTGATTAGCCATTCAAGGAAAGCGCTGAGCTTCTCAAAATAAGCACAGGAGATCAAGCAGTGAATGGGCATGCACATGTCAAAATAGAATGAGAGCTCAAAATGGAAGCCTAGGAGATGAAAATCATCCAGATGTACAGGTAGCAGCCTAAAGGCGGTTTCTATATCTGCCTTCACTAGCAACATCCCAGGCCCCAGTTCCTGAAGCATCCCAATCACCTGATCAAAAGAGACGTACTTGACTGAGCATAGTGAGCATTGTCCCACTAGCCACCCATATAGGAGTGCCACCAGTCTGTGCTGCACCTGTTGCCCGACTTGTCCCCCTACACCATCAAGATGGACCACCAACCTCCTTGACCTTTCAAAATTGTCACCTGAACCACCACTGAGTAATGAAAAACATAATTAAGAAAACAAAGGCCCTCATTATGACAATGGTGGTAAATCCCACTTACCTCCATGTTGACTGCCGCCAACTTACCGCCGCCGCCACAGAAATCCGTTCACCATATTATGACACACACAAACCAATCCGTCACTATTCAGCCACCCCAAAGGTCAGCGATAAACTGGTGGTCTCAAAACCCACACCGTTATGCCAACACAACAACGCCCATCACATTATGACACACGAATCACCACGGTGGACATTCAACCGCAGTAAACCATTGGCAGTACATACTGCTGTGCTCAAAATACACACACAGAAACAAAACAACACCACATTGGACAATTAAAACAACACACACCAGACACCCATACACCCATACACACACCACACCCACACACACACACCACTATAAAACACACACCCACATTACCCACAACCCTTTATGAATACAAATAATTGCCAACAGAGAGAGACAGCAAGAGCACTCACACAACCAGAGCCACATACCACTCACACCTATACACCACTCATGCACCCCACATCACACACCCCAACACATTACCCTACACACCCTCATCTACACACCCTACACAATAACCATGACACCACAAAGACACAGGTGCAACAGATATCGATAGCTAAGAAGATGGAGCTATGGCGGAGAATCGTGGAAGGGGTCAATGGCGTGGGACAGCACCCAAGAACCAGGAATTAAATCAGGAAGAGGTGGAACAACCTACGGGGGAAGGTACGTTCCATTGCAACAAGATACAAACTTGCTGTACAGAGGACTGGCGGTGGACCCCCACCTCCTCCTTCACAACTAACAACATGGGAGGAGCAGGTCTTGGCAATCATGCATCCTGAGATCCTGGCCGGAGTAGGAGGAGGACTAGACTGGTAAGTCAACTCTATACTACTATTACCCCCCTACCTGCATGCCATCACACACCCCAACCCTCACCCTCACTCTCATCACTCCACCACCTCCCACACACCCCACCATCACATCTCACTCATCCCATTGCCAAGCCCTGCATGCCATACCAGCACATGGACTCCACTCACAGCCCTGCCTGGACACCAATCACTAAAGCATGCACACAAGAGAGAATCAGCTAACCCACCACATACCAAATTCCACAAGTGAAAGCTGTCAGGGCTCTGGACAGTCGGTTACCCAGGCTCAGTCACACACCACCACAGAGCCTCCCCCATCTGGAAACACCACCACAGCACCCACCCAGCGTACTCACACCTCTGTCCCCAGGACACACAATCAGCAGTGTGTCCACCTCTACAGGGACCCAAGGATACCCAAGACAATCAGGGACCTGGGGTCACTGGCAGTGGGCACACGGTTCAGGGGACAGAGGCACAAAACAAAAGGGAAACTGGGAGGACAGGCCCAGGGAACTGACTCTCCAGGGAGCACTTACCGATATCCTGGGAGCATACCAAGGGCCAGATGTAGCAAACTTCCAAATTGCGACTCGCAATTTGGAATGCAGTACGGTGTCTCAGACACCGACTGCGACTCGCTATGGGGTCGCAATGACCCACCTCATGAATATTCATGAGGTGGGTCGCAAATTGCGGCCCCTTAGCGAGTCAAGGCACTCGCAAACATGGAGGCCTGCTGTAGTCAGCAGACCTCCGTGTTCGTGACTGCTTTAAATAAAGCATTTTTTTTTTTTTAAGTGTAGCCCGTTTTCCTTAAAGGAAAACGTGCTGCACTTTAAAAAAAAAATGAAACCTTTAGTTTCGGTATTTTTTCAGGGCAGGGAGTGGTCCCTTGGACCATTCCCTGCCCTGAAAAAATATTTTTGGGTCCATTCACAAAGTGGAAGGGGTCCCATGGGGACCCCTTCCAATTTGCGAGTGGGTTACCATCCACTTCAAGTGGATGGTAACTGCGACTCCATTTGCGACCGCGTACGTGGTCGCAAATGGAATTGCATCCCACTGCGAGTCGCAAATAGGAAGGGAACACCCCTTCCTATTTGCGAGTCAGAATTGCATTTTGCGAATCGGTCCCGACTCGCAAAATGCATTTCTGCATAGGAAACTCACATTTGCGACTCGCAAACGGCCATTTTTGCCGTTTGCGAGTCGCAAATCGTTTCCTACATCTGGCCCCAACATTCCAAGGACACAAAGGGACAGATCATGGACAATGTGCAGGAGAACAGGTAGCTGCAGGAGGGATAGTACCAGGGGATCAGGGAGGACTTGCAGGCCATCATCACCACCCTGGTCTCCATTGCAGGGGTGCTGGCAGACATGGCCAACATAAGGAGGGAGGCAGTCTCACAAAAACGGGCCCCTGCCACTAGCCAGACATCTGAACTGCCTTCCACCTCCGCTGCCACTAGTGGACAGGAGGCCACGCCACAGGACCAACTGGCCACTAGCACCCCTCCCCCTGCAGAAGGAGAACCACCCCACAAACGTTCCCTGCGATCCAGACAGAAGCCAAAGACTATTGCCAAGACCCTTGCCAGGAAATGAGACTCTCCTGATTATGACCCCTGTGTCCCACTCTGTCACCCTGTCCACCTTGAACTGCCATTGCTCCCCTTCCTATGTCTCCATGGACAATGCACCTGTGCTACAAATAGACTGGAACAATACCCTGGACTTTCCTCCATCATCACCCATCCCCTTGCCCATCTCCTTCTTAGCACTTCAATAAACACCCTTGGAAAAAATAAACGTATGGAGTAAGTAACATGTTTTAAGTATGTATTCGCCTTAACCAGGTTCAAACATTGCAATTCAACTGTACAGTAATTGTGCACATAGGAAAGACCTGTATTTGGCTGCAGTGATCACACCAGGAATGATAGTTGGGCACAAACATCTGCAAAATAAATTGCCAAAGGGTACAGTAAGTGGGCATAGAAGTGGGGAATACCAGCATGCCAGTGCCAAACATATACAAATAATTGACAATGAAATGTAAAGTAACACTGTCTTACTGGTGTGTCACTGGAAGTATTATCGTATCACTGCTGTTCTGTTGTCATCATCCTCATCCTCTGCCTCCTCATCCTCACTGTCCACAGGGTCCACTGCTGCCACACGGTCATCTCCAGCCCTCTTGTCCTGCAGAAAAGGCACACAGTGTCTCAAGGCAAGGTTGTGCAACATGCAGCATGTCATGATTATCCGGCAGACCTTCTTGGGTGAGTAGCAAAGGGATCCACCTGTTAGATGGAGGTACCTGAACCTGGCCTTCAGGAGGCCAAAGGTTCTTTTGATTATCAGTCTTTTTCTCCCATGTGCCTCATTGTAACGTTCTTCTGCCCTTGTCCTGGCATTCCTCAATGGGGTCAGCAGCCACGATAGGTTGGGCTAACCAGAGTCGCCTGCAAATATTGAGGGACAACATTTAGCCACACACTATCCCATATGGCCAACACCATACACCAACACCTACTGGGTGGGAACCAGGGCTCAGCTATTAGCCACAACCTGTGCCTCTGCAGTTTGGACATCACATTTGGGATGCTGCTATTCCTCAGGATAAAGGCATCATGCACCGACCCAGGATACTTAGCATTGACATGGGAGGTGTACTGGTCCACCAAGCACACCATCTGTACATACATGGAGTGAAAACTCTTACGATTTCAGTACACCTGTTCATTGTGATGGGGGGGCACAAATGCAATAAGAGTTCCATCAATCACCCCAATTACGTTGGGGATATGTCCAATTGCATAGAAGTCAGCCTTCACTGTGTCCGAATCCTCCACCTGGGGAAATGCAATGTAGCTGCAAATGAGTTTAATCAGGGCAGACAACACTCTGGTCAGCACTATTGAGAACATTGGCTGCTGCCAAGCCCACTGTCACTTAAAAAGAACCAGTTGCCAGGAAATGGAGCACCGATAGAACAAGCACAAGAGGGGGGATCCAAGTGGGGTGACGGATAGCAGATATCAGGTCAGGCTCCAATTGGGCACACAGCTCTGTGATTGTGGCCCTGATAAGTCTATAGGTGAGGATGATGTGCCTGTCCTCCACTGTTGCCAAGTCCACCAGGGGTCTGTATACGGGGCATGTCTCCATCTCCTATTCATCCGCAGCATTAGCAATCTAAGGGAGAAAGGAGTGAGGAACCGGTCACAAAAGGAACATTGGAGCCTGATATCAATTATTATTGGGTAAGTGGGATATGTCCTGTATGTCCAAAATTTAACTGTGATGCATTTATTATCAAGGGCCTACCCCCCCTCTGAAATGGCGTCTGCCTGTCCTGTATGGAGGGACAGACTGAAGTGAGGTAATTCCGCTGATGTTGTGCGCCGTTACGGGAGGTGATTGGGAACCGCCGTGCAACTCTTCATTGGTTAGCATTGGGCCCTATGGGGTATAGTGACCAATGGTGATGTACGCCGGTGGTGACGGTATGCACCGCCGCAGACATGACTGCCATTTTCTATCTAATTCGTCACTTGCTACCTGACCTTCAACAGGAGAGGCCCTAAACTACATGTGCTGCTGTGACCTGTGTCTGGAACCTACCAAGCCCATGTGACTGGGGAAAGGGCCCCTGCCTTAAATTCGGAGGAGTTGGAGAGACTGGTGAATGGGGTCCTACCCCAGTATGGACTGTTGTATGGGCCTCCAGACCAACAGGTGAGTACACCGTGAGCACGATGCATGAGGCATGAATGCATGGGGTAGTGTGTGTGAAGGGCTTGTGTAAGGGGGGTGGGTGGATGTCCTCTGGGTGATGTATTGGTTGTGCTAGGCCATGTGTGTGCAAATGGTGATGTGAAGGAGTATGGTGGGCCATAAGTATAACAGGCAGGACTGTCTGACTGAAACTATTTTGCTGTGTGTATTCCCTCTGCTATAAGATCTGAAAAGTATGTGACTCCTGTATCCCCCCGCATCCCGCTTTCTATCTCAAACGAGCAGCCTGTGGTTCCATCGCTATTGCAAACAATAGTGGGGAAAGTGGCATCCCTGTCTAGTGCCTGGTGGATAGGGAAACTGTCAGATATAGGCCCCCATTACAACATTGGTGGTAAATCCTGCTTACCGCCGTGCAGAAGACCGCCAACACACCGTAGCGGCGGTGGAATTCCGCTACAGCAATTACAACACACAGCCCAGAATCTGCCAAAATCCAGACACCCACACAAGTCCGCCACACCAAAGGTCAGTGATAAACTGACGATAACAAAATCTTCACCGTCACGCCAACAGGAATACGCCCACACTATCACGACCCACAAACCCACGTGGCGGTCTTTCAACTGCAGTAGTCTATTGGCGGTACACACCATGGCACTCAAAATACACACACATTTACAAAACACAACCACATTGGACAAATCGAAATACACACACCTGATACACATACACACACCACTTCCTCACACTCAATACAATATAGAACACACACCCACATCACCCACAAACCCCTACAACAAAAGTTGAGAAAGAACCCAGAGAGAGAGTTGGCTCCTACTACTATGGCGCAGCCCCTTCAAGGGCCGCCGACTTCGCTACCTGCTCCATCTGTGCCTCCTGCGACTTTATGTACTACATCGACTGCCTCTTCTGGTGTTCTTCCTGATACTGCCTCTGCGTCTGCTTCTGCGTCTGGCTTGCCTCCCTCAGTTTTTCCTCCTGTTCTTTCATCAACTTCTCATTCTGTCCGACAGAGAATGACAGATACTGTTGCCAGCCTTATATTTCCTCTCTTTGGGTCATCTGGTGTGACCCCAGATTAGGAGCGTAAACAGTCGCGCAGTCAACTGCCTAATTATCAAGAGAGAGAAATGTTTGACCGTATGGCGCGTAAATGGGTTGTTTACCCTTTAAGATACGATGTAGAGTCTGTTATGGATGTCTTCCGTCAATGGGAAGCACCGAAACAAAGATACATTTTTGAGAAAATGTGTGCATTCCTTTGTGAGGAATTGGAGGATAATGATTTAGAAACAAATCCGCCGGATTTGTGCCGTGTACGGTTTGAGTTTGAAAAAGGCACGATTGTGGGTCCCGATGTTGAGAAAGCAGTTGCGACGTTGTTGTCCTTTAGGAAAAAGGATCCTTCTCAGTCATTGTTCCAACATGACTCCTCTGTTAAAAAAAAGGTGCAACAGTACCCAATGAGAGAAGTCCCTCGGGTATGGAAGGACGCCGTTGCAGATGATGTTGCTAATCAAATTGATGCTGTCGCAGCTCATTTTCAGCGTGTTTGGGTACATGTTCCGTGGAAGCGAGCTGAAGTTTTAGCCCTTAAGCAGACTTTGCCTGATCCCCGTAAAAACCCTGCAGGGTATTATAAGGAATTATCACAGACTGCAGACTCATGCATTATGAATTTAGCCGACATAGACATGTTATTTGGGAATGTTGTTCCACAGCCTTTGTGGGGATTGATTCGCCATACAGATCATGCACAAGAGTTAGGTGACTCATGGGCTAATATTAGTGCTGCAAATGATAGACAAGTTGGTGATGCCAAGCCTGAGCCTTTGGTAGCAGAACTGCCTGCTAGGATCATTACTTACATGAAGACTTCAATGCCTGCGATGCGTGTGAATTGGGATAAATTGTCTGCGTGTAAGCAGAAGAAAGATGAAACAGTGTCTGATTTCTTCACCAGGTTTGAGGAAATGTTTATCGACCACAGTGGTCAAGATATGAGTACAGAAGGTGGTCAACGGTTGTTCGTCGACAAGTTTGTGCACAATTTGCTTGCCGAGCTGTGTAAGAAATTGAAGGATTCAGAGAGTTCTTGGGCCGTTTCCTCTTCAGCACAAATGTTGGCTACTGCACAGTACTGCGAAAATAGGGATAAAGATGAGAAGGATAGAGCAGACAAGAAAACTAATGAATTAAAGACGAAGGTTCTTTTACAACAGGCGTATCCGCCACGTGGTGGTCAGAGTAACTATCAGCAACCTCAACAGTTGCAGAGAAACTCGCAAAGGTTCGAGTTTTCTCAACCACGTGTTCCTGTAGGTCCCAATCAGTGTTCATATTGTAAAGAAGAGGGTCATTTCAAGTATAGTTGTCCTATTTTGTTACAGCGTACGAATGATGCTTCTAGCGCAAGAGGTCGAGGTGTTCAACAAGCTCCTAGAGGTAGAGGACGTGGAAGTTTTCCCCAGAACACGCGTTCCTTTCCGTCTCAAAACTCAATGAATAGTTTTGACCAGCAACATAACGCATCTGGTAGGACGGCTCAGTACTATGCAGAAGATGAGAATTTGGAAGGTAATAATTGCTAGGACAGTGTACTGCCATTTGATGGAGTTTGTTTTGACCAATGACTTTGTGTTTCACCACTGCGCATATTAGTTGCTCAATGTTCACCAGTAGCACATGGTATGTTTTGTTCAGTTTAGCCGCCTATGGGCTTTGACATGGCATTAGCCATTGCTTTCTGTATTCAGTTTAGCCGCCTATGGGCTTTGACATTGCATTAGTCATTACATTCTGTATTCTGCCTATTGGCTTTGACATGCTGTATCCAGTCTAGCCGCCTATTGGCTTTGACATTGCATTCCTATTGGCTTTGACATGATGTATTCAGTTTAGCTGCCTATTGACTTTGACATGCTATTAGATATTCTGCCTATTGGCTTTGACATGATATTATATAGTGCATTTTATATTCAGCTCAGCTGCCTATTGGCTTTGACATGATATTATACATTGCATTTTGTATTCAGCTCAGCTGCCTATGGGCTTTGACATGATATAAGACATTGCATTTTGTATTCAGCTCCGCTGCCTATTGGCTTTGACATGATATTATACATTGCATTTTATATTCAGCTCAGCTGCCTATTGGCTTTGACATGATATTATACATTGCATTTTGTATTCAGCTCAGCTGCCTATGGGCTTTGACATGATATAAGACATTGCATTTTGTATTCAGCTTAGATGCTTATTGGCTTTGACATGACACTAGACATTGCATTTGATATTTAGGTTAGCTGCCCATTGCCTTTAACGTGGAGTTAGACATTGCAGTTGAGAATCCAAGCTGTATTTTTCCAAGCTGTGTTTTTGCACCAGAGAACCAAGATGTTTTTCTCACAGTAGACTAGACATGATAAGAGAGAGTACATGGGTGTTGTTTTCTTCGCTTGAGCTTGGGAACAGGAGTAGTCTTGGAGACCTGGCCAGTCTCCAAAAGGCTTGCTCAGTTTCCCAGGTCTGAGAGGAGGGGGCACACCTTTGTAACGAATGTAACAGGCTGCAGAGGGTCAGATTCGAATCTGCCGGACCTCGTGCTGGAGCTTGGCGCCAGCTTCCAGCAATCCCGTGTGGGTAGATGAATCTCTTTCTCGCGGCTGACAGGGGTCATCAGCTTGCAGACCTTAGAAAGATGAAGCTGTAGATAGTTTCCCACACGGTGAAGTATTTGTTTTGCTTTGCATTCAATATCTTATAAATATAACCTGCTGTGTATATTGCAAACTGATATATTTTGTTTGATTAACGCGGACTTGAAAGCTACTAATTCGTCATACATAAAAATTGGGGTTGGGGAAGAATTAACAACAATAAAAGTCTTCTTTGACCTCAGAAGTGCATTTCTGGTGTGTTATGTTAGTGTTTAGAAACTAAATAAGAGGAAAGCACTACAATTGGTACCAGAAGTGGGGTGTCGGTCATTAAGAGGTGATTGAGGGGTATTGACGAATTAGTAGATTTATAAGTGCACACTTTAAAAGTGTAATTGTTTGTGTTGTTTGGAGAATTACAGAAATTGTTTTTTTTGGAGAATCACAGTAGCACGGCAGACCATGTCTGAGAATGTATGTGTTGGTAAACTGCCCGATGGTGCTAAGAAAAACTGTGAATTGTTTTCTGTTTGGAGAATTACAGAAGCACAGCAGACCATTTTTGAAAATGCATGTGTAGCTAAAATGCCTGATAGTGTTTTGAGAAATAATTTCCGTTGTACATATGTAGAAAAAGTGTCTTTTGGAAGTAATGATGACAGAAAGGTCTGGATACCTTTATCTGCTTACAGAGAAATGCAGGAGAAATGTAGGAAGTTGGAACATGAAAATAGGAATTTACGTGAGCAAATTAGCCCGCCTGAAAGTTATAAAAAGGCTGTTTTAGAAGAATCTTTCTTGTCCCATTCCAGTAATGAGGGGGTTAAGACAGCTCCGAGTTGCACTGAGTTTTCCTGTGAGCCAGGGTTTTTGGCAGACAAAATGCATTCCTTAACTGAGACCAGAATGTGATTTACGAGTTACCGTTGCAAAATGCACAAGTAAAACCAAAGATTTTAGAGCAAGAGCCGACTTTTATTAGCTTGTTTGATTTTTGGAAAAAGAATAGCCCTCATTTGAGAGAAATCCTAACACTTTTGTATATGGTCACTGTGAAAAATTATATGCAGTTGCGCGCTTGTGATTTGGCAAATGAAATAATGCAGACTTTAGGTTTCTGCGCAGTGCAAGAAGGAAATACTTATGTACATGTAACTCAAGAACAAGGAAAGAAAATAGTGCCCCTAGCTAGAATCATACAATGGATCTGGTACTTGCAAGACAGGGCTAGAGTACCACAGGTAAAAGAGTTATCAATGAAGTTGAGTGCACCATTTGAATTCGTGTCCACTGAAGATAAAAAGCATGTTTGTTTTACTAATGACTCATTGACTGAAATGTTGTTTTCTGGCACCGTAGAAGGAACAGCGTTGTATAATGTGTGTCAGATTTTAAAGCAAGAGCTACGTGAGATGTGTCATTTTTATGATAATGTTTTAGCCACATGGCTTGTACCTAACTGGTTCAATTACCTTGCAGATGTTAATCAGAAAAATTCAGAGAGAGAAGTGTTCACCCAGAATTCTGCCTTAGTGGGGATGGCTAAGTGGGTGCCCCAGAAATGTGAACAGCTGAGAGAAAAAGCCACTTACAGGTGGGCAGAGATGAGAGAGATGCACATTCCCCTAGTTTTGATAAAAACTGTGCAGCACGCACAAAAGCAATCTGTCATGCAAGCAGTCACAGAGCAGTTGGGGAGAGGAAAGTTACCAGAACAGAAATGGCAAATTGATCAGGTTTTAGGGAGAGTGATTGCTGCAGATTACCAAGGAAAAATCGAAATTATGCTGATACCTAGAAAAGAATCTGATTCATTCATACAAATTGGAGACAGAATGGCCCAAATTGGCAAAAATGCAGTGAATGGAGGTTTGGTAAAGAAGGAGTCTGCCCCAGCCCTTCTGACAGTGCAAGAAAAGGGAAGCTGTGGTGCAGCAGATAAAAACCTCAGTGCTGATGTGTGGGCTGAAGCCCCAAGTGATCCTCCAGAACCTGCAGCGAATGTAACAAAGGGCCCCAAAAACGTCCTGTTTATTATAAAACAGGGAAAGAAAGAGGAAGGGTGCAGTTTAAATGAAAAATGTTATTTGCAAGAAAAGTCATACTTGTTTCTTTTGCAGATCCTACCACGTTTCGCTACTGTCCCTGAGTGTGCTGTGTGGTCCCCCTTCCGGTGTGTGCGTGTGGGGTCGGGGAAGGGACCGAATCCCCAACCTGAACCTGGCTGAGTAAAGTGCCAGCACCATGGATCCATTTTGCGCAAACTGCGCCTTCAGTTCAAGTTCAACTTGTTTGATCGCATTCTTCCACTGGAACTAAGCTGTGTTTTTTTTTTTTTTTCCTTCTCGTATGGAACTCTGACTTTTGCTTACCTTCCAGCAAACCTTTCAGGTGGACCGTGCATCTTTACATGAGTAGAACTCATGCCACATCAAATTGCTAACACTGTTGAATTAGAGACTCATTCAGAGTACAAATTGCTCAGTCTTTTCTGTATAGATGTATCTGATGTGAAAGGATATGAAATCAATGTGTTAATCCACTTCTATTGCTTTACAGGGATTGCTTTGATCATTCAAATCTGACTTGCTGATAATGTTTTTTTGTGCTGATGTTTTTTGTTTTTGTTTGAAACAAGAGATATGTGAAACAAAAATTCATTGGTCAAAGGGCGGAATGTACTGCCATTTGATGGAGTTTGTTTTGACCAATGACTTTGTGTTTCACCACTGCGCATATTAGTTGCTCAATGTTCACCAGTAGCACATGGTATGTTTTGTTCAGTTTAGCCGCCTATGGGCTTTGACATGGCATTAGCCATTGCTTTCTGTATTCAGTTTAGCCGCCTATGGGGTTTGACATTGCATTAGTCATTACATTCTGTATTCTGCCTATTGGCTTTGACATGCTGTATCCAGTCTAGCCGCCTATTGGCTTTGACATTGCATTCCTATTGGCTTTGACATGATGTATTCAGTTTAGCTGCCTATTGACTTTGACATGCTATTAGATATTCTGCCTATTGGCTTTGACATGATATTATATAGTGCATTTTATATTCAGCTCAGCTGCCTATTGGCTTTGACATGATATTATACATTGCATTTTGTATTCAGCTCAGCTGCCTATGGGCTTTGACATGATATAAGACATTGCATTTTGTATTCAGCTCCGCTGCCTATTGGCTTTGACATGATATTATACATTGCATTTTATATTCAGCTCAGCTGCCTATTGGCTTTGACATGATATTATACATTGCATTTTGTATTCAGCTCAGCTGCCTATGGGCTTTGACATGATATAAGACATTGCATTTTGTATTCAGCTTAGATGCTTATTGGCTTTGACATGACACTAGACATTGCATTTGATATTTAGGTTAGCTGCCCATTGCCTTTAACGTGGAGTTAGACATTGCAGTTGAGAATCCAAGCTGTATTTTTCCAAGCTGTGTTTTTGCACCAGAGAACCAAGATGTTTTTCTCACAGTAGACTAGACATGATAAGAGAGAGTACATGGGTGTTGTTTTCTTCGCTTGAGCTTGGGAACAGGAGTAGTCTTGGAGACCTGGCCAGTCTCCAAAAGGCTTGCTCAGTTTCCCAGGTCTGAGAGGAGGGGGCACACCTTTGTAACGAATGTAACAGGCTGCAGAGGGTCAGATTCGAATCTGCCGGACCTCGTGCTGGAGCTTGGCGCCAGCTGCCAGCAATCCCGTGTGGGTAGATGAATCTCTTTCTCACGGCTGACAGGGGTCATCAGCTTGCAGACCTTAGAAAGATGAAGCTGTAGATAGATTCCCACACGGTGAAGTATTTGTTTTGCTTTGCATTCAATATCTTATAAATATAACCTGCTGTGTATATTGCAAACTGATATATTTTGTTTGATTAATGCGGACTTGAAAGCTACTAATTCGTCATACATAAAAATTGGGGTTGGGGAAGAATTAACAACAATAAAAGTCTTCTTTGACCTCAGAAGTGCATTTCTGGTGTGTTATGTTAGTGTTTAGAAACTAAATAAGAGGAAAGCACTACAATTGGTACCAGAAGTGGGGTGTCGGTCATTAAGAGGTGATTGAGGGGTATTGACGAATTAGTAGATTTATAAGTGCACACTTTAAAAGTGTAATTGTTTGTGTTGTTTGGAGAATTACATAAATTGTTTTTTTTGGAGAATCACAGTAGCACGGCAGACCATGTCTGAGAATGTATGTGTTGGTAAACTGCCCGATGGTGCTAAGAAAAACTGTGAATTGTTTTCTGTTTGGAGAATTACAGAAGCACAGCAGACCATTTTTGAAAATGCATGTGTAGCTAAAATGCCTGATAGTGTTTTGAGAAATAATTTCTGTTGTACATATGTAGAAAAAGTGTCTTTTGGAAGTAATGATGACTGAAAGGTCTGGATACCTTTATCTGCTTACAGAGAAATGCAGGAGAAATGTAGGAAGTTGGAACATGAAAATAGGAATTTACGTGAGCAAATTAGCCCGCCTGAAAGTTATAAAAAGGCTGTTTTAGAAGAATCTTTCTTGTCCCATTCCAGTAATGAGGGGGTTAAGACAGCTCCGAGTTGCACTGAGTTTTCGTGTGAGCCAGGGTTTTTGGCAGACAAAATGCATTCCTTAACTGATAACACGGACGAGAGAGACCAGAATGTGATTTACGAGTTACCGTTGCAAAATGCACAAGTAAAACCAAAGATTTTAGAGCAAGAGCCGACTTTTATTAGCTTGTTTGATTTTTGGAAAAAGAATAGCCCTCATTTGAGAGAAATCCTAACACTTTTGTATATGGTCACTGTGAAAAATGATATGCAGTTGCGCGCTTGTGATTTGGCAAATGAAATAATGCAGACTTTAGGTTTCTGCGCAGTGCAAGAAGGAAATACTTATGTACATGTAACTCAAGAACAAGGAAAGAAAATAGTGCCCCTAGCTAGAATCATACAATGGATCTGGTACTTGCAAGACAGGGCTAGAGTACCACAGGTAAAAGAGTTATCAATGAAGTTGAGTGCACCATTTGAATTCGTGTCCACTGAAGATAAAAAGCATGTTTGTTTTACTAATGACTCATTGACTGAAATGTTGTTTTCTGGCACCGTAGAAGGAACAGCGTTGTATAATGTGTGTCAGATTTTAAAGCAAGAGCTACGTGAGATGTGTCATTTTTATGATAATGTTTTAGCCACATGGCTTGTACCTAACTGGTTCAATTACCTTGCAGATGTTAATCAGAAAAATTCAGAGAGAGAAGTGTTCACCCAGAATTCTGCCTTAGTGGGGATGGCTAAGTGGGTGCCCCAGAAATGTGAACAGCTGAGAGAAAAAGCCACTTACAGGTGGGCAGAGATGAGAGAGATGCACATTCCCCTAGTTTTGATAAAAACTGTGCAGCACGCACAAAAGCAATCTGTCATGCAAGCAGTCACAGAGCAGTTGGGGAGAGGAAAGTTACCAGAACAGAAATGGCAAATTGATCAGGTTTTAGGGAGAGTGATTGCTGCAGATTACCAAGGAAAAATCGAAATTATGCTGATACCTAGAAAAGAATCTGATTCATTCATACAAATTGGAGACAGAATGGCCCAAATTGGCAAAAATGCAGTGAATGGAGGTTTGGTAAAGAAGGAGTCTGCCCCAGCCCTTCTGACAGTGCAAGAAAAGGGAAGCTGTGGTGCAGCAGATAAAAACCTCAGTGCTGATGTGTGGGCTGAAGCCCCAAGTGATCCTCCAGAACCTGCAGCGAATGTAACAAAGGGCCCCAAAAACGTCCTGTTTATTATAAAACAGGGAAAGAAAGAGGAAGGGTGCAGTTTAAATGAAAAATGTTATTTGCAAGAAAAGTCATACTTGTTTCTTTTGCAGATCCTACCACGTTTCGCTACTGTCCCTGAGTGTGCTGTGTGGTCCCCCTTCCGGTGTGTGCGTGTGGGGTCGGGGAAGGGACCGAATCCCCAACCTGAACCTGGCTGAGTAAAGTGCCAGCACCATGGATCCATTTTGCGCAAACTGCGCCTTCAGTTCAAGTTCAACTTGTTTGATCGCATTCTTCCACTGGAACTAAGCTGTGTTTTTTTTTTTTTCCCTTCTCGTATGGAACTCTGACTTTTGCTTACCTTCCAGCAAACCTTTCAGGTGGACCGTGCATCTTTACATGAGTAGAACTCATGCCACATCAAATTGCTAACACTGTTGAATTAGAGACTCATTCAGAGTACAAATTGCTCAGTCTTTTCTGTATAGATGTATCTGATGTGAAAGGTTATGAAATCAATGTGTTAATCCACTTCTATTGCTTTACAGGGATTGCTTTGATCATTCAAATCTGACTTGCTGATAATGTTTTTTTGTGCTGATGTTTTTTGTTTTTGTTTGAAACAAGAGATATGTGAAACAAAAATTCATTGGTCAAAGGGCGGAATGTACTGCCATTTGATGGAGTTTGTTTTGACCAATGACTTTGTGTTTCACCACTGCGCATATTAGTTGCTCAATGTTCACCAGTAGCACATGGTATGTTTTGTTCAGTTTAGCCGCCTATGGGCTTTGACATGGCATTAGCCATTGCTTTCTGTATTCAGTTTAGCCGCCTATGGGCTTTGACATTGCATTAGTCATTACATTCTGTATTCTGCCTATTGGCTTTGACATGCTGTATCCAGTCTAGCCGCCTATTGGCTTTGACATTGCATTCCTATTGGCTTTGACATGATGTATTCAGTTTAGCTGCCTATTGACTTTGACATGCTATTAGATATTCTGCCTATTGGCTTTGACATGATATTATATAGTGCATTTTATATTCAGCTCAGCTGCCTATTGGCTTTGACATGATATTATACATTGCATTTTGTATTCAGCTCAGCTGCCTATGGGCTTTGACATGATATAAGACATTGCATTTTGTATTCAGCTCCGCTGCCTATTGGCTTTGACATGATATTATACATTGCATTTTATATTCAGCTCAGCTGCCTATTGGCTTTGACATGATATTATACATTGCATTTTGTATTCAGCTCAGCTGCCTATGGGCTTTGACATGATATAAGACATTGCATTTTGTATTCAGCTTAGATGCTTATTGTCTTTGACATGACACTAGACATTGCATTTGATATTTAGGTTAGCTGCCCATTGCCTTTAACGTGGAGTTAGACATTGCAGTTGAGAATCCAAGCTGTATTTTTCCAAGCTGTGTTTTTGCACCAGAGAACCAAGATGTTTTTCTCACAGTAGACTAGACATGATAAGAGAGAGTACATGGGTGTTGTTTTCTTCGCTTGAGCTTGGGAACAGGAGTAGTCTTGGAGACCTGGCCAGTCTCCAAAAGGCTTGCTCAGTTTCCCAGGACTGAGAGGAGGGGGCACACCTTTGTAACGAATGTAACAGGCTGCAGAGGGTCAGATTCGAATCTGCCGGACCTCGTGCTGGAGCTTGGCGCCAGCTGCCAGCAATCCCGTGTGGGTAGATGAATCTCTTTCTCGCGGCTGACAGGGGTCATCAGCTTGCAGACCTTAGAAAGATGAAGCTGTAGATAGTTTCCCACACGGTGAAGTATTTGTTTTGCTTTGCATTCAATATCTTATAAATATAACCTGCTGTGTATATTGCAAACTGATATATTTTGTTTGATTAATGCGGACTTGAAAGCTACTAATTCGTCATACATAAAAATTGGGGTTGGGGAAGAATTAACAACAATAAAAGTCTTCTTTGACCTCAGAAGTGCATTTCTGGTGTGTTATGTTAGTGCTTAGAAACTAAATAAGAGGAAAGCACTACAGACAGCCATAGACGAAGAGAGGGAGTTTTTTTAGTTCCAGTAGATCAGAATGGACCTTATGTTAAGGTGATTACCTCAGGTGTGTCGGAGCCTTTTCTGTTGGATACTGGTGCTACAAAGAGTTCTATTATGCACTCAAAACTCCCTGGCGCACCTTTGTCTGGCGAGATGAATGTTTCAGTAGGTTTTTCTGGCGCCCCGATTAGGAACCCGATTTCTAGTCCTATGTCCCTTTCTGTTGGACCTTGTGAATTGGAAGCACCCCTTATTCTGACGACAGGTTGTGGTGAAAACTTGTTAGGATTGGATTTGTTGAAAAGATTGTATGCGACATTATATTGTTCTCCTTCGGGAGTACAACTTACACTGGGTAGGAAAATGGTCTTTCCAATGTATTTGTCGAAGGATAAACTTCCGACCGAATTGTCGTTTCTTCCGGATACCATTTGGGCTACTGGTCCTAATGATGTGGGTCTTTTGGAAATACCGCCTTAGGTTGTGACATTGAAAGCCAATGTTAAATTACCACGCATTCAACAATACAAGATCTCTAGTGAAGGTGAAAAGGCGTTGCTAGCGATCATTTATGATTTAATTGAAAAAGATGTAATTGAAGAGACAAGAGGCAACGTTTGTAATAGTCCTGTTCTGCCTGTTTTGAAACGTACTGACCCCTCTAAGCCACCTGTTTACAGGCTCGTGATTGATCTTAGAGAGGTAAATAAAATAGTTGTGCCACAGTTTCCAGTTGTTCCTAATATCACTGCCCTATTGACTATGATTCCAGCTTCCGCCACCTGGTTCTCGGTGATTGACTTAAAGAATGCTTTCTTCAGCATCCCAATTGCAAAGGAGAGCAGGGATATTTTTGGCTTCAGTTTAGGAGGCCGAAGTTTCCGCTTCAAACGCGCTCCACAAGGCTACTGTGAAAGTCCATCAATATATAGTCAGGCTTTAAAAACACAGCTTGATGCAATTGTTTTACCTGACGGCGCTACCCTTATTCAGTACGTCGATGATTTGCTAGTCGCTACAGATACTGAAGAGATTTGTAAAGAAGCCACCTTGTCGTTGTTGCGTCATTTATCTGATTTACATCACAAAGTGTCCCTTTCAAAACTGCAATATTGTTGACAAGAAGTGACCTACTTAGGTCATCTCTTATCGAAGGAGGGAAGGAAACTGACATCAGAAAGAATTCAGGCAATTGCAAAATTGAGTGTGCCAAGGACACAGAGATAAGTACGTGCTTTCTTGGGCATTACATCATACTGCAGACAATGGATTCCGAATTTTTCTTTGCTGGCCAAACCTTTGGTAGCATTGACCTATAAAGATACACCGAACCCCGTTCCGTGGTCTGAAGATTGTCAGAAAAGTTTTTCCGAATTGCGTAATGCAATGTGTTCGGCTCCTGTGTTGGGTACCCCCGACTACAGTAAGCCCTCTACACTGTATGTCCATGAGAAAGAGGGTTGTGCATTGTCAGTGCTGACACAGTCTTTTGGAGACAAGCAGCGCCCATGCGCATATTTTTCGTCAACTTTGGATCCGGTAGCTAAAGCATTGCCGAGTTGCTTGAGAGCCACAGCGTCAGCAGCTGTTTCTATTCGACAGTCTGCTGGGTTAGTGATGAATAATATGTTGATTGTGATGGTTCCACATGCAGTGACACGTTGTTAAACAGGACCAAGACACAGCATTTAACTAGTGCTCGATTGTCAGGTTACGAGTTGACACTGTTAGCGAGTCATGTGCACATAAAGAGGTGCAATACTTTGAATCCAGCCACGTTATTGCCAATTTCAGTAGAGACAGATGATGCTGAACAACATGATTGTTTTCTTAGGACAGAAGAAGAAACGAAAGGGAGAGTAGATCTTAAAGATACTCCTCTTGTAAAGTGTGATGGTACCTTATGGGTGGATGGTTCATGCTTCAAGCTTCCGAATGGTGATACGACTGCAGCATATGCTGTCACAACTTTGCATACGATTGTTGAAGCTGCAAGTATACCACATAATTCAGCTCAAGCAGCAGAGCTGATTGCACTTACGAGAGCGTGTGTGTTATCGAAAGGAATAAAAGTGACCATATATACCGACAGCCAGTATGCGTTTGGTGTGGCCCATAGTTTTGGACGATTGTGGAAAGAACGTGGGTTCCTGACTTCGCATGGAGCTAAAATTCAGCATGGTCAGTTGGTGAATGAGCTTCTTGAGTCACTAACCTTGCCATTACAAGTTGCGATTGTGAAATGCAGTGCACACAAGAAGGTTACTGATGATGTCGGTCGTGGCAATGCATTTGCTGATGAAATCGCAAAAGAAACAGCAAAAGATGTGATGAATCGAATGTGTGTTGCAGGCCCCGCAAGATGGGTTGGTGACGTTGGAATATGTGAAGATACAATAGAGGGTGTGAAGTCTCTTCAAGCTGAAGCTTCAGAGAAAGAGTTGAGTGTGTGGAAAGAAAGTACGGGTAAATTGGATGAAAATGGTTGTTGGGTTGACTTGTCAGAACATCAGCGATGGTTGTTACCCGATGCGTATGTGCTTGCAGTGGTGACAATGGCTCATGGAATGGCCCATATCAGTGTGAAAGGGAATGTGCAGAGAATGTGGTCAAGAATTGCATGGTGTGTCTGAAATACAATCCTGGTAGGGGAACCCCAACTCCAGCTGGTCATTTTGCGCCTCCAACGTATCCGTTCGAGGTTTTGCAGCTAGATTTTATCCACATGGAAAGGTGCAACAATCTGAAATACGTACTCGTTGTTGTTTGTGCTTTTTCAAGATGGGTAGAAGCATATCCCTTAAAAGACAACCCTGCCTTATCCACAGCTAAAGCCCTTGCCAAAGAATTCTTCCCTAGGTTTGGAATGCCGAGAATGGTCTGGAGTGATAATGGGAGTGAATTTGTGGGTCGAGTGATGAAAAAAGTATGTGAGGGGCTAGGTATCCAGCAAAAATTCCACGC
Source organism: Pleurodeles waltl (assembly GCF_031143425.1). Taxonomy (NCBI): domain Eukaryota; kingdom Metazoa; phylum Chordata; class Amphibia; order Caudata; family Salamandridae; genus Pleurodeles; species Pleurodeles waltl. The sequence continues at coordinate 455,172,332 of NC_090451.1, forward strand.
TGCAAATCACCCCCAATCAGCTGGACTAGTAGAGTGCTATAATGGCACGCTAAAACTGAAGTTGGCAAAGATACAAGCAAGCTCTGGTCTTAAATGGCCTGACGCTCTGCCTCTAGCAATCCTGTCAACAAGAATGACTGTGCATTCGCGAGTGGGACTTAGGCCCGTATTTATACTCCGTTTGCGCCGAATTAGCGTCGTTTTTTTCGACGCAAATTCGGCGCAAAACTAACGCCATATTTATACTTTGGCGTTAGACGCGTCTAGCGCCAAAGTATTGGCAAATAGCGTCATTTTTTTGCGTGAACGCCTTCCTTGCGTTAATGAGATGCAAGGAAGGCGTTCCCGTCTAAAAAAATTACGGCGACGCAAATGCGTCGTATTTATACTCCCGGGCAAAAATCACGCCCGGGAGTTGGCGGGTCAAAAAACCCCGCATTTGCGCCACTATTTAACGCCTGGGTCAGGGTAGGCGTTAAGGGGCCTGTGGGCTCAAAATGAGCCCACAGGTGCCCTCCCCTGCCCCCAGGGACCCCCCCTGCCACCCCTGCCCACCCCAGGAGGACACCCAAGGATGGAGGGACCCACCCCAGGGACATTCAGGTAAGTTCAGGTAAGTATAATTTTTTATATTTTTTTATTTTTTTTGGGTGGCATAGGGGGGCCTTATTTGTGCCCCCCTACATGCCACTATGCCCAATGACCATGCCCAGGGGACACAAGTCCCCTGGGCATGGCCATTGGGCAAGGGGGCATGACTCCTGTCTTTACTAAGACAGGAGTCATGAAATGGCGTCTGGGCGTCGTAAAAAAATGGCGCAAATCGGGTTGAGGCGATTTTTTTGCCTCAACCTGACTTGCCCCATTTTAAGACGCCCTAACGTCATTTTTTCCCAACGCCGGCGCTGCCTGGTCTACGTGGTTTTTTTCCACGCACACCAGGCAGCGCTGGTCTGCTTGCGCCGGCTAACGCCATTCCATAAATACGGCGCCCGCATGGCGCTTCAGAATGGCGTTAGACGGCGCTAAATTTTTTGACGCTAAACTGCGTTAGCGCAGTTTAGCGTCAAAAAGTATAAATATGGGCCTTAGTCCCTATGAAATTGTGTTCGGCCGCCCGGCCAACATATGGGGAGTGCCAAGACCAACAAAATTCAGTGAGATCGAACACCCTGTACTGCTTGATTATTTGTATGAATTGACGGCTAAATTGCGTGTTCTACACCAACAGGTTCACGATACTCTGCCTCAGGTCTCTGAAGCTCCAGGACATCTTATCGATCCTGGATCATGGGTGCTGGTCAAGAACTTCCAGCGGACAAAGAATGACCAGCCCCGTTGGACCGGCCCCCACCTCGTCCTTCTCTTAACAAGATCAGCTGTTCGAGTGGAAGGGAAAAAGAACTGGGTCCACGCCGTACACTGCAAGAGGGTCCCTTTTCCTCTACCGTACGACCGATGGGTCCAGGAGGGGATCGCTGACTCTGAGACTGAGACTGTGCCTCTTTTTTTGCCATTTAGCGATGCACGTGTAAAAGGAACTATTTCTGAACGAGAAAGTGACAATAATTTGCAAGAAGCTGTGCCACCGTCAATTCGATTGAACACTACAGAGCCTGAACTCTTGTTCCAGAACCAGACAGTACCTGGAAAAAGCCGTTATAATTTGAGACCAAGAACTAAGGACAAATAATTTTTTTCCCGTTCCTTTGCTATTTTTTTTTAATGGTGCGGCTCTCTCATCTGAGAAACCTTCTTATTTTTGTTTTTTTCTTTTCGAACCGCCATCCGGGTTCAGCTGTAGGGTCGTGGTTGCCCAAGTCTTTGGAGTGCAGCTGAAGACGTTAGGTCGACAGTTCTGGTCGGTCTAAGGGAGTTGCCCTGGACTGACAGAAGCATTCCCTAGCATAGAACACCCTACCACCACGAGCAGCAATTAGAGAAGATGGAGTTTTTCAAGAATGAGAGACCTGCCAGACAGATGGACTTTAAAGCCAGAATGTGTATAATAATGACAAAGAAACGATTTTTGATATTATGTATTTTCATGTTGCTTAGTGTAATGACGTTTTTAATAGGATATGTTTTATTCTCTTTTCAAGTGACATTTGCACCCATTACACAGCCCATACCTCCTTCTACTGTTTCCTCGCATTCTTTTCACCCCCTGCCTGAACACGAGTCTGCCAGAAGATTAGAATTTGTCAACAATTCATTCATTCAGCTTCTACACCAACACCAATTAGTAGTGAACACAACTAACTGTTGGGTGTGTGGTCTTATGCCTCATACTACTGATAAAGGTATCCCTTATCTGGTCCTGCCTTTCAGCCATAATGGTTCTGTATGGGCATATAGAACGGTGTTCATATACGCATATGAAGCCAACCCCCTACGTTCTGTGAAAGATAATCCTAAGAATAGTGCTCTAGCTAAGGGTATAGTAGATATGATTAGGGAAGATATTTCCTATGAGACTATCCCGAGAGATGAGACACTAGCATATATTGGATGGAACATAACAGGATATGGAGTTACTCTGAGTGGGAACCAGCGAGCAAAGAGATCCTCCCCGATTTGGATTGTACCCCATCAGGGTCACCTATGTCTGCAAGGTAATGGCAAGAATCCCAGAGCTCAGTTAGGGAAAAGTATCTGCACTGAAACATATGTTTTTGCGTCTCAGACTTCTCCTTCGTTCCTAGCAGCTAAGGGTACCAATTTCATCTGCCATAATAGAGCCTATACATGGTTGCCCCCTGACTTCTCTGGCACATGTTTTGTTTGGTTCCTGTTACCTCCCACCTACACGGCCGCGGCAGATTACCATAAGACAAGGATAGTTAGAGGTGTCATAAGTAGAGAAGACACTACAGGACAAGAATTTGGAGATTTCGTAAAGGGTATTCTGCCGGTTTGGGGTCCTATGGTTAACAGCAGGAACATAAGGCAATTGACAAAGGTGGTTGAATCCACGGTAGTTGAAACCGCCGGTGCCCTTGGTAATTTGACTGCTGAGCTCCAGTTGGATCGCCTTATGAGTCTTCAGAACAGGGTCGCATTAGACGTCATACTTGCAGACTGAGGTGGGGTATGTAAAGTGATCCAATCAAGTTGCTGTGTTTTCATCCCAGATAACACCCCGACAGTCTACCAGGCCATTTCCAAACTGCATAAGATCTCCGAGTCTATTCACGTGGATAAAGGAGATTGGTCATTGATGGGGTGGTTCTGGGAGCTGATATCCGCCTGGGGATGGAAGACTCTGGTAGTCATTGGGATGATCTTAGCCATTCTTTTCCTGTCCTGTCTGTGTGTACAGTGTGCTCCTGCAATATGTGGCCTCTGTGCTACATCGTGTGTAAGTAAACCTGTATCAAGGGACGAGCTAAGTAATAGGATGATGCTACAGCAACATCTCAACTACTTTATAAATATAGACCTGGACTCAGATTAGCGTGAGTATAGGTTATTGCCTATGTAAGGGCAAAAGGAGGGTCTGTGGTACTGAAAATTCTGGACCCGTGTTATAAACATCGTCGTATCACAACGATTTTGGTATCAGCAGACCGAGAATGATTAGAATAGTATGCACAAGCATTGTATTCATATTCGGGTGACGAAATCACCCGAATATCAGAGTTTCCGTCCTGAACCCTCGTGTTCCATTTAAACGACAGCCATTTTGTGATTGCCCTCACATAGGCCAATGTCTAATGCTGAAAACGAGTATGAAGGACACGTACATCTTTGCTGACTCCTCTGTGACCTGGGCAAGCTGACTCCACTGCCTGAAACCAAACCTGTTCGGCCAGTTTCTTTCCCAGTGGCCGAATGAGATTAGTATCAAGGCACAACACATCATAAAACCTTTCATCACACACAAACCATGCCTAATCTTACACGCACCTGTCCCTGTTTCTTTCTTTATGACTTGCTTTACAAGGAGGAGGTGCCTGTTTATATTGGGGGTCCGTCGATATCTGATGAAAGTACTGAGCCTTGTCGGGTAATTGATTGAGGGCTGGGCAAACTGAAATATGGGCTTGTCATCATAACCCTGCTATTTCTTTGTAGTGAAAATATGTGAATGGTCAACTGTAAAATAAGGAATGTTTGCCCAAAGCATAATATTTTGTATAAAAGAGAAGGTTAGCTTTGCAAGAGCAGCAGTCTCCTGAGAATATACACCGTGTTGTACTTCTAGGATACCTGTTACTGGCTGCAGCCAATAAACAAGATCTTGGACTTCACCAAGAAGACTCTGTGTTTCTGTAGTCTGAAACAGGAAGGACTCGAAGTCTTAGGGTGTGTTCCCTGGCACCACTGGGTTCTGAAAAACCCAGTACTTCAGTAGCCTGGATGATGAACAGCCCACCACCTCTGCCGGCGCTAGTGGACAGGGGGCACTGCCACAGGACCACAACACCAGCTCCCCACACCCTGCAGATGGAGAACCACCCCACAAATGGTCCCTGAGATCCAGGACAAAGACAGAGAATAATGCCAATACCCCTGCCAGGAAATGAGACCCACCTGAATGTCATCCTTCTGTCCCACTTCGTCACCCTGTCCATCCATCAACTGGCCTAGCTCCACTTCCCATGCCCCTTTGGACAATGCACCTGTGAAACAAATAGACTGGACTCTGCCATGGACAATACCCCACCATCACCCCTGCCCATTTTACAACCTCCCCACTATTTTGCACTGAAATAAACACCCTTGAATCACAAAACAAGCTGGAGTCAGTCTGTGCTTTCACAAATGTGTATTTGCAATAACTATGGAATATAGCAATGTCGATTGTATTGTCAACATACAAATGTCAACAGCTCTAGTCCATGAGGTAATATAGCAGAGGTCACACAGTGGGACCCACATCTGTGAAATGGAAAGGCAAAGTGACAAGTCAAGGTCCATACACTGGGTGAAAGTGACAGACATATGATGGGTCTAACAATTTTATTAGAGGTGTGAGGCAGTGACCTCTTCTTACCTGTGTCTCACTGGAAGTATTGATTGATAACGTTGTTTCTGTTTTCAATATCCTCTTCTTCTGCCTCCTCTTCTTCACTGTCCACAGGCTCCACAGCTGCCACAGGACCCCCATCTGGACCATCCTACTGCAGAAAAGGCACCTGTCATCGCAAAGCCAGGTTGTGCAGCATACAGCAGGCCACGATGATCTGGCATACCTTCTTTGGTGAGTAGTAGAGAGAACCACCTGTCATATGGAGGCATCAGAACCTGGCCTTCAGGAGGCAGAGGTCCTTGCGATCACTCTCCTAGTTCGCTCATGTGCCTCATTGTAACATTCCTCTGCCCCTGTCCTGGGATTTCTCACTGGGGTCAGTAGCCATGACAGGTTGGGATACCCAGAGTCACCTGCAAATGTCGAGGGACAACTATTCACAGGGTATAGGGTCCTTGTCCTCACCTATTAGCCACACACGGTGCCTCTGGAGTTGCCCCATCACATAAGGGATGCTGCTAATCCTCAGAATGTAAGCGTCATGCACTGATTCAGGAAACTTGGCATTCACGTGGGAGATGTACTGGTTGGCCAAACACACCATCTGCACATTTATTGAATGGTAGTTCTTCCGGTTTCTGTACACCTGTTCACTCCTGCGGGGGGGCACCAAGGCCACATGTGTCCAATCAATGGCACCAATGATGTTGAGGATATGTCCCAGGGCATAGATGTCACCTTTCACTGTAGGCAAATCCTCCACCTGAGGGAAAACGATGTAGCTGCACATGTGTTTAAGCAGGGCAGACAACACTCTGGACAACACGTTTGAGAACATAGGCTGGGACATCCCTGATGCAATGGCCACTGTTGTTTGAAAAGACCCACTTGCCAGGAAATGGAGTACTGACAGGACCTGCAGTAGAGGGGGGATTCATGTGGGATGGCGGATTGCTGACATCAGATCTGGCTCCATCTGGGCACACAGTTCATGGATTGTTGCACGATAAAGTCTGTAGGTGACTATTACGTGTCTCTCTTCCATTGTCGACAGGTCCTCTAGTGGTCTGTACACCGGAGGGTGCTGCCATCTCACCACCTGCCCCAGCGGACGTGCCCTATGGAGGAAAACACCTAGCAGAGAGTCAGCCAACTCTGAGGTATTACTACATGTCATTAGCAAATATTTGTAAATCCACAATGTGCCTGTTACTGTGTGTATGCAAGGCCTAGATAGGTGTGATGCAGTTAATATTAATGCTATGTGGCCCCCTGAAATGGCGGCTGCTGGACCTGTAAGGTGGAACAAGGGGATATGAGGTGACTGCGCTGGCATTCTACACCGTTGCGGTAGGCGGTCGAAGACCGCGGCACAATTCTGCATTGGTTAACATTATACCCAATGGGTCCCAGGAGCCAATGACGATGTACGCTGGCGAGGACGGTACGCACCGCTGCGGACGTGACCGCCATTTTCTGTCTGTTCACTCACTTGATACCTGACCTTCGACAGGAGAGGACCTACAATGCAAGTGCTGCTTTGACCTCAGTCTGGAAGCGACAATGGCTTGTGTGTTTGTGGAAAGGGCCCCTGCCTTCACTTCAGAGGAGTTGGAGAAGTTAATGGATGGGGTCCTCCCCCAGTACACGTTACTCTACGGTCCTCCAGACAAACAGGTGAGTACACTGTGAGCATGCTGCATGGGCAATGCCTGTTTGGAGTGGTATGGATGGAAGATACTTGGGGGGGGGACTGAGGCCTGCATGTGCGGACGGTGAGTGTATGTGCGTCAGGGCAAGGGTGGGAACGTGGGCCAATGACTGTGATGGTCCAGACGGTTGAAGATTTTCCTTTTCCCCTGTACTATTCCTCTAGGTCAGCACCTACCAGAAGAAGGATATTTGTCGTGCCATCGGCAAGGACGTCTGGACCCTGGGGGTCCACCATAGACGGAGCACCCACTGCCGTAAAAGATGGGAGGACATTAGCCGCTGGAGCAAGAAGACAGCAGCGGCCCAACTGGGGATGGCCTCCCATCGTGGGAGGAGTGCCCGTCGCACCATAACCCCCCTGATGTTCCAGATCCTGGCGGTGGCGTATCCAGAGTTGGATGGGTGCTTGAGGGCATCACAGCAGTCACGAGGGGGTGAGTACCGTCACATCCATCTGACTCTGTGCACATTACGAGGTGTCTACAGTGGGTTACCCTAGGCCAGGGTGAGCTTTGTAGGCAAGGGCCCTTTGTGAGGCAGGCTATATGGCACCCCAACCCCACCAGTGGTAAGAGCCATCTACACCTAGTCAGGCTCCTGTGACTTCCACATGTGCATCAATCGGGCATAGGCCTTGTACCCCATGGGCATGTGATTAATCTAGGAACTCTAAGTGCATGGTGTAGTGCAGAGGGCTGCTGTGTCTGTAGTGTCCGCCAACAGTAGTGGTATTGTATGCACTGAACATGTCTTTCTTCTGTCTTCCCCCCCTTTTTTGTGGTCTCCCTGTTCTTGTGTGCAATAGCATCATGAGGCAGAGGAGCAGTGGCACCGGAGCAGGAGGGAGCTGCATCCCACTTGGCCCTGGAGGGTGAGACAACGGAGTCTGAAGCCACCAGTGGGAAGGATGGCGAGGGGAGCTCCACGGCAGGGTCAGGAGGTGACATCGGTGACAGCGACTCCTCCTCTGATGGGAGCTCCTTTGCGGTGGCTGGTCCCTCTGTGCCCCCGCATCAACAGGTACAGCCACCACCCCCCCTACCAGCACCGCCCTACCAGCAGCCCCTCAGCGTGTGTCCCGTGGACGCTCACCCAGGAGGGTGGGCATCTCCTTCACCCCAGGCACCTCAGGCCCTGCCCCAGTCAGCCCTGCTGCCCTCAGTGAGGAGACTATTGACCTCCTGAGATCCCTCACTGTTGGGCAATCTACCATTGTGAATACCATCCAGGGTGTTGAGAGGCATTTGCAACAAACAAATGCATACCTGGAGGGCATTCATTCTGGCCAGGCAGCCCAACAGAGAGCATTTCAGGCTCTGGCCTCAGGACTGTCCCTGTGTCCAGCCTCCCCCTCCAACTTCCTCCACCCAGACCCAATCCCCTGTACCTCAGCCTATCCCAAGCACACCATCAGACCAGCAAGCACACACCTCATCACACAAGGGTATCTCATGCAAACGTAAGCACCAGTGGCCCCGCGACGTCCTGAGCCAGTGGCACCACCGCAGACATGGCTGCCATCCCCAGTGGACAGTCGACTGAGCCTGGTGGTCAGTTCCAGGAGCCTGGGCAGCTTCCATGGTGCAACACCTTCAGTGGAGAAAGGCATCCACTACCTCTTTCCTTGGCAGGATGAAGCACTCTGGGCACAAAGCCCCCTCCAGAACCAGTGGAGTATCACATCCACTACCTCTTCCTTGGCAGGATGAAGCACTCTGGGCACAAAGCCCCCTCCAGAACCAGTGGAGTATCACATCCACTACCTCTGTCCTTGGCAGGATGAAGCACTCTGGGCACAAAGCCCCCTCCAGAACCAGTGGAGAAAGGCATCCACTACCTCAGTCCTTGGCAGGATGAAGCACTCTGGGCACAAAGCCCCCTCCAGAACCAGAGGAGACTGTTATCGACTTGAGAGACTGTGGCTTTGCACTCCCCAGGATAAAGCAGTGGGCAAACCACCCACTGGAGAGACTTGAGAGACTGTGGCTTTGCACTCCCCAGGATGCAGCAGTGGGCAAACCACCCACTGGAGAGACTTGAGACACTGTGGCTTTGCACTCCCCAGGATAACGCAGTGGGCAAACCACCCACTGGAAAGACTTGAGAGACTGTGGCTTTCCACTCCCCAGGATGCAGCAGAGGGCAAACCACCCACTGGAGAGACTTGAGAGACTGTGGCTTTGCACTCCCCAGGATAAAGCAGTGGGCAACCCACCACTGGAGAGACTTGAGAGACTGTGGCTTTGCACTCCCCAGGATAAAGCAGTGGGCAAACCACCCACTGGAGAGACTTGAGAGACTGTGGCTTTGCACTCCCCAGGATGCAGCAGTGGGCAAACCACCCACTGGAGAGACTTGAGAGACTGTGGCTTTGCACTCCCCAGGATAAAGCAGTGGGCAAACCACCCACTGGAGAGACTTGAGAGACTGTGGCTTTGCACTCCCCAGGATACAGCAGTGGGCATTGAGCCCCATCGTGGAGCAATGGCGCTGTGCACTCATCCGGCTGAGGTGTCCCCCTTCCCTTCTCCCTGAGGTGCCTGTTTCATTTCGATCTGATGCCCCTGCAGTGTTCTCTCCGTTTGATGTCTGGTATCGAGTTTGGGCCTCACCCATGCATTTTGGGCCCAGTGGTCCATGGACAATTATTGGTGCACTATTCTGACTTGTGTAGTTGGTGTGCATAATTGTATATACTGTATTTCGAGTTTTGACTACTGTTTTTTTCATGATTACAATCGGTCAACTCATTTTCTTTTGTCCTTGGGTTCTGGAAAGGGGGCTGGGGGTGTACATGTAACGTTGCAGCATGTATTTGTGTGTATGGTGTTGTGGGTGAGTGTGGGGGTGGGGGTGTTTCGTGTTGCGTGTGTGTGTGTCACTCTCTTTTCCCTCCCCCCTCCCCTTATTGTAGGTGCAGTACTCACCGTGGTCATCGCCGCCATCTTTGTTGCTCCTGATAGAGGAGCAGGAATACCATCGCAGGGAGTATTTGGAGTTCTGGCTCCATGGTGTCCTGGTTCCTCATGGGGTGTGGAGAGGTGAGTGTTTTCCCTTCCAAGTCCTGTTTCCGCCGTGTTTTTGTTTGCGTTGCTTCCGCCCCAGGAAAGGTGGCGACTAGCCTCTCATAATTGTGTGGGCGGTACATTGTCTTCCGCCTGTCTGTTGGCGGTGACCACCGCGCTGTTTGTTCGTACTGCCCTGGCGGTTGGAGTGTTAAAGTGGCTGTCTATGTTGGCGGTTTCCGCCACGGTCGTGATTAAAAAATTTTTGCCGCGGGCCTGTTGGTGGCATTACAGCCGATTTAACACCGACCGCCATGGTTGTAATTAGGGCCATAGTGTGGCCTGTCTTGATTCTGGCTGTCGGGTTGGAGTACAAGATACTTATCCAATTCAAGAAAAACGGTTCTGAAACCTATTCGACAGAGAGTTGTAAAAAGATAATCCCCAGCTAAGAGTATCAAACACTTTTTCTCTCAAGCAAAACAGCCACCCCCTTACTACCAGTATGTGGAGGAGTCAGAGCAGTCTTCTGCTATTTAAAAAAGTACTTTGTCCGGGAATAAAACCAGATTGATCCTCATGTTTCAGGCCAGGCATTAACAGAAGAAGTTTGTTTGCCAGAATTTTCCCCAGAATTTTACAATCCAAGTTTTGTAAGGAAAGTGGTCTTTCCGATCGCACGTCTAGGGGGTTGTGGCCGTGTTTTGGTAAGACTACTAGGTGGGCTTCACGTAGTGACTGCGGCATTTGACCGGTCGATCGTGCTTCAGTAAACATGTGAAGCATGGGTGGTAGGAGATGGGATGCATGTGCTGAATAATATTCAACTGGTAGGCCATCCATTCCAGGGGCCTTGCTGCGGGCTAGTTGGGGTAGTACGGTGCGAATCTCCTCTAGTCAAATTGGTTCATCTAGTTTGTATTTTTGTTGCGTATGTAGTTGAGGCAGAAGGAGTGTGACTAAGAAAGCAGAGAAATGTGCAGGTAAGGTGTCTCGGTAGCCGTGAATAATGATTGACAATAATTTTTGAATGCTGTGTTAATGTCAGCCTGTGTGTTAAGCATCTCACCAGAATCCAATCTGATTGCCCCAATAGGAGTTTGCTGCGAAGACTCCCGAACTAGCCACGCCAAGATGCGGCCTGAACGGTCGCCCTCGTCGTATTTTTGTGTCATGTAATGTTGATGGTCATGCTTACATAGGGGGTCATTCTGACCTCGGCGGTAAATGGCGCTTACCGCCGGCCAGAAGGGCGCCATAACACCGCCGCGGCCGCGGTAAACCGCCACGGTCATTCTGACCCGCAACTGCCAAACCGCCGAAAACCCGACATCCTCAATAATCCGCCACACCAAAGGTCAGCGAAAAAATGGCGCTGACCAAACCTCCACCGTCACGCCAACAGAAATACGCCCATACCATTCCGACCCACAAATCCATGCGGCGGTCTTTCAAACGCGGTATTCCATTGGCGGTACACACCGCTGCGGTCAAAATACACACACCCATAGAAAACTCAGCCACATTGGTCAGTTCGAAATACACACACCTGATACACATACTAACACCACTCCCACACACCCAACACAATATAAAACACACACCCACATCACCCACAAGCCCCTACGACCCAAAATCATTGACGAAGGCTAGAGACAGAGCACAGAATCGAGAATCCCACAACACAGAGGCACACAACACCATCACCCACACAGAATCCACGCACCAAACACCACACACCACCACACGCACCACACTCATCACCACAAACGCCACCCCACACCTCAACCACACCACCCCATGGCACCCCAAAGACACCCCAGGTTCAGTGACGCCGAACTCAGGGTCATGGTGGAGGAAATAGTCCGTGTAGAGCCCCAGCTCTTCGGGGCACAGGTGCAGCACACTACAATTGCCAGGAAGATGGAGCTATGGCAAAGGATAGTGGACAGGGTTAACGCGGTGGGACAGCATCCACGCAATCGGGAGGACATCAGGAAGAGATGGAACGACCTACGGGGGAAGGTGCGTTCCATGGTATCAAGGCACAATATAGCGGTGCAGAAGACTGGCGGCAGACCCCCACCTACTCCCCCAGAATTTACCGCGTGGGAGGAGGAAGTCTTGCACATCCTGCATCCTGAGGGCCTCGCTGGAGTAGGCGGAGGAATGGACTCTGGTAAGGCAAATCTTCACTACTGCTTCCCACCCCCACCCCACCTGCATGCCAAATCATACCCCCACCCTCACCCCCTCCCCCATCACACCAACCCCTGGCAAAAGGCTCACCATCACAACCCACCCATCCCAACACCAAGCCCTGCATGCGACCACAAAGCATGGACACCCATCACCAAAGCATGCCCACTGCACACACACATCACCCCCACAAACCACCCTCACAAAAGCCCCCACAAGGAAATGCCTACACATGGGTACACGGACACCCACCCATCACACGAAATGCCACACACAGAACCAATAACCATACCTTTATACCCCTGCAGGACCCGAACGCCACCACACCGCCACGGAGGGTCCAGAGATGTCCATCCCACCCCCAAAAGAGGCCCCCAGCGATGACAGCAGCTCTTTCTCCCTGGAGCCAGACGACCAGCCCGGCCCATCGGGGACCTCTGGACAGTCGGTTCCCCACAGACAGCCACAGGCTACACTAGACCCAACCCCCTCTGGGAACACCAGCACAGCTCCCACCCAGCGGGCCCATGCCTCTGTCTCCAGGACACGTAAATCAGTGGTGTGCCCACCACTACAGGGCACCCAGGTTGACCCACCACCCCACCAACAACAGGGACCTGGGGGCAGTGGTAGTGGCCACAACGTCCAGGGGACAGAGGCCCAGGAACACAGGGGAACTGGGAGGGCTGCTGTGCAACAGGGGGGGGACAGGCCCGGGGAACCGACTCTCCAAGAGGCCCTCTCCACCATCATGGGAGCATACCATCGCTCCCAGGGGACGATGGCGACGGTACTGGCCCGGTTCCAGGAGATCCAGGAACTGCAGGAGGAACGGTACATGGGGTTCAGGGAGGAACTGAGGAACATCGGTTCCGCAATGGGGACCATCGTCCTGGCCCTTACCCAGATCGTCACCACATTGCGGGACCATGTGGCACCCCAAAGGGCCCCTGTCACTAGCCCAGGCCAGGAACAGCCTACCACCGCCGCTAGTGGACAGGAGGCCCCCACACAACAACAGGCCACCAGAACCCCACCTCCTGCAGAAGATGAACCACCCCACAAGCGGAACCTGAGATCTCACAAGAAGACAGAGTAGGATTGTAAGACCCCCGCCAGCCTAAGATACCCCCTGATGTCATCCCACTGTCCCACATTGTCACCCTGTCCAACCTTGAACTGCCCTTGCTCCATCCTTCCACAGGCATATGGACAATGCACCTGTGCGACTGAGAACTGGACTCTGCCATGGACATTACTCCACCCCCACCCATCCCCGCTTCCCAATCATTTACCTATATGTAGCACTTAAAATAAATCACTTATTCCACTTAAAAAAACAGGAGTCTGCTTGTACTGTATTCTTAACAAATGTATTACACATAACGGTTCAATAATGTCCAGTTACTTTGTGATGACAACATACCAATTTCAATAAGCTTTAGTCCATGGGCAAACAAAGCTGAAGTCAGGCAGTGGGTCATACAGCTCTGAAAAGGGAAGGGAAAGTCACAAATCAGTTAACAGGAACTGGGGGGAAACACAGACAGTGGAGACGCATGAGGCCTCAAGTAAATGTAAATTGGGGTGGCTGTTTCTTACCTGTGAGCTACTGAAAGTATTGTTGTATGACTGTATCCCTGTTGTCCGTGTCGTCCCCATCGTCTTCCTCCTCTTCACTATCCACAGGCTCCACAGCTGCAACAACACCACCATCTGGACCATCCTCCTGCAGAAAAGGCACCTGGCGTCGCAATGCAAGATTGTGAAGCATACAGCAGGCCACGATGATCTGGCACACCTTCTTTGGTGAGTACATGAGGGATCCCCCTGTCATATGCAGGCATCTAAACCTGGCCTTCAGGACCCCGAAGGTCCTTTCTATGATCCTCCTAGATCGCCCATGGGCCTCATTGTACCGTTCCTCTGCCCTGGTCCGGGGATTCCTCACTGGGGTCAGTAGCCACGACAGGTTGGGGTAACCAGAGTCACCAATTAGCCACACACGGTGTCTCTGTAGCTGTTCCATCACATAAGGGATGCTGCTATTTCGCATGACATACGCGTCATGCACTGACGCAGGGAACTTGGCATTTACATGGGAGATGTACTGGTCAGCCAAACAGACCACCTGGACATTCATGGAATGATAACTTTTTCTGTTTCGGTACACCTGCTCACTGTCTTTGGGGGGAACCAAAGCCACATGGGTCCCATCAATGGCCCCAATGATGTTGGGGATATGTCCAAGGGCATAGAAATCACCCTTCACTGTAGCCAATTCGCCCACCTCAGGGAAAATAATGTAGCTCTGCATGTATTTCATCAGGGCAGACAACACTCTGGATAAAACCTTAGAAAACATAGGCTGAGACATCCCAGATGATATGGCCACTGTTGTCTGAAACGACCCACTTGCCAAAAAATGGAGTACTGACAGAACCTGCACCAGAGGGGGAATCCCTGTGTGTTGGCGGATGGGGGACATCAGGTCTGGCTCCAGCTGGGCACATAGTTCATGTATAGTTGGTCTGTCAAGCCGGTATGTAAGTATGATATGTCGTTCTTCCATTGTCGACAGGTCCACCAGCGGTCGGTACACGGGAGGATTCATCCTTCTCCTCGCAAGTCCCAGCGGACGGTGCCTAGGAAGGACAACATGGAGCAGAAAGTCAAGCAAACCACAGGTTCGTTCACACAGCTTGCACATTAAAAGAATCGCAATGCATTGAAAGGCTTGTATGAGTGGCAATGCACGGCCTAGGCCTGTGTGACGCAGTTTAAATTATGCCATGTGGGCCCTGGAGATGGCGGCTGCCTGACCTGTGAAGTGTGACAGTGGGATGTGAGGTCACTGCGCTGGCGTGGCACACCGTGGCGCTAGGCGGTCGAAGACCGCAGTGCGAAGCCGCATTGGTTAACATTGCACCCTATGGGTTTCATGAGCCAATGACGATGCGCGCCGGCGGACGCGGTACCCACCGCCGCGGTACGCACCGCCATTTTCTATCTGATTAATCACTCGAGACCTGATCATCCACAGGAGAGGACCTATACTGCAAGTGCTGCTGTGACCTCGGTCTGGGAGATACTATGGCTGCTGCGACTGGGGAAAGGGCCCCTGCCTTCACATCTGAGGAATTGGAGAAACTTGTTGATGGGGTCCTCCCCCAGTATGCGCTATTCTACGGTCCTCCAGACCAACAGGTTATTACACAGGGTGCACGCTGAATGGGCTATGCCTGTGTTGAGTGAGGTGTATGTAAGATGGTGGGGAGGGGAGCGAATGAGGAGTGCAACGCACGACAGATGGGAACATGTGCCACATGGCAAGGTTGGGGAGGGGGGGCCACTCACATCGACCATGCAGAAAAGTGATGATATTTCCTTTCCCACCCTGTACATGTCAAATAGGTCAGCGCCCATCAGAAGATCGACATTTGGCGTGCCATCGCCAAGGATGTCCGGGCCCTGGGGGTCCACAACAGACGGGGCACCCACTGCCGAAAGAGGTGGGAGGACATCCGCCGCGGGACCAGAAAGACCGCCGAGTCTCTGCTGGGGATGGCCTCCCAACGTAGGAGGGGAGCCAGCCGCCAATTGAGCCCCCTGATGTCCCGGATCCTGGCGGTGGCCTACCCCGATTTGGATGGGCGCGTGAGGACATCACAGCAGACACAAGGGGGTGAGTATCAGCACATTCTGCTATCTTTGCGCGCAGTGGAGGTGTCTGGGTTGGGGAGGAGGGCTGTGGGTAACTCAAGGCCAGGGCGCTTTCTGTAGGCTAGTCCCCTTCATTAGGCATGGCCCTGTGCCCCCGCCCCCCACCTCTGTAGGGTGCCAAGTACAGCTATCCATGGTCCTGCATCACCCATGTGTGCATTTGTCGTCCATAGACCTGTAGGCCTAGTCACAATAACTGAGTAGTGTACCCCGATTGCGCAGCGTAGTGCAGGGGGCTTCTGTGTATGTCCTCTCCGCCAACGGTGTTGCCAATGCATGCACTCAACCTGTCTTCATTTCTCCCCCCCACCCATTTTCTTTTTCTTCCTGTGCATGTGTGCATTAGCATCATCAGGCGGAGGAGAAGTGGCATCGGCGCATTAGGGAGCTGCATCTCACATGGCCCCGGAGGGCCATGCAACCGACTCCGAGTTCACCAGTGAGACGGAGGGCGAGTGGAGCTCCACAACGGGGACCCGTGGAGACGTCAGCGACACCGACACATCCTCGGAAGGGAGCTCCCTTGCGGTGGCGGCAACATCCGTGCCCACCGCCACAACAGGTACAGCCACCACCCAGCGCACCAGCCCCGCCCTCCCAGCAGCCCCTCAGCCTTCGCTCCGTGCCCGCTCACCCAGGAAGGTGGGCATCTCCTTCGCCCCAGGCACCTCAGGCCCTGCCCCAGTTACCCCTGCTGCCCTCAGTGAGGAGGTCATTAACCTCCTCCGGACCATCATTGTTGGGCAGTCTACCCTTTTGAATGCCATCCAGGGTGTAGAAAGGGAGGTGCATCGGAGCAATGCATACCTGGAGGGCATTCATTCGGGTCAGGCTGCCCATCAGCGATCGTTCAACGCTCTGGCCTCAGCACTGACGGCAGCCATTGTCGCTGTCTCCAGCCTCCCTCTTCTAACTCCCTCCACCCAGTCCCAGTCACCTGTTCCTCATCCTATCCCATCCACACCATCAGACCAGCCTGCACACACCTCAACACCCAAGGGCAGCTCATCCAGACAAAAGCACCACAGATCCCACAAGCATTCACACAAACAACATCCAGATGAGGCATGCCAACAGTCACTACCACCTCTGTGTCCCCCTCCTCCTCGTCTCCCTCCTCCCTCCCTGTGACGTCTCCACTCACACCTGCATGCACACCACCATCAGCCAGTACTTCCACTACCAGCACACCCTCCATTACAGTCAGCACACGTGCAGTCACCACCCCCACTGCCATTTACACGTCCCCTGTGTCCTCTCCCACTGTGTCTGTCTCCCCCTCTTCCAAACCACACAAACGCAGGCAGCCACCCACCCAACAGCCATCCACCTCACGACAGCCTCCAGCCCAAACACAGCACACTTGACTCTCCTACAACCACATCCTCTTCCTCCACTCCCATACCCACTGCACCTACCCTTCCCATTGCTCCTAAAAAACTTTTCCTCTCCAAAATTAACCTCTTTGCATCACCTGACCCACCCCCTCCATCTGGTAAGAGTCCAAAGAGCACCTCAGCCACCACCAGCCCTGCATCTAGTATCACCATAGTGCAGGGCTATTGGAGTCCACCAGCTCCTAGGGAAGGAACATCGGCCAGCAGCAAGGGGACAGCCAGCCCACCCCCTGGGAAGAGGACAAGAAAAATTAAGGGCCGGCGCGAAAAGCCTGAGACGGCTGCCACCAAGGAGAGTGGCCTTGCCCCGTCACCTGCCACATCATCTAAGGGAGGCAAGGGCCAGAGAGCTGCAGCGAAGGAGGGCAAGGGCAGCAGGGCGGAGAAGACATGCAGCAGGCGAGCGCACCAGGAGGGCCCCACCAGCCCCATACCGGGTGTGACGGACGACACCTACGGGCCCAAGACTCCATCACAGGAGGGCCCCGCTACCGCAAGGTCGGAGGGCGACTAAGCGGGGAGTCTTGGCCAGGTCTGGCTCCCTTGAAAGACAGGACAAGCACCGCTGAACAGGGCCCCGCCAAGACAGGCACCGCTGAACAGGGCCCCGCCGTGAAGAGCACCGCTGAACAGGGCCCCGCCAAGACAGGCACCGCTGAACAGGGCCCCGCCAAGACAGGCACTGCTGAACAGGGCCCCGCCAAGACAGGCACCGCTGAATAGGGCCCCGCCAAGACAGGCACTGCTGAACAGGGCCCCGCCAAGACAGGCACCGCTGAATAGGGCCCCGCCAAGACAGGCACCGCTGAACAGGGCCCCGCCGTGAAGAGCACCGCTGAACAGGGCCCCGCCAAGACAGGTACCGCTGAACAGGGCCCCGCCGTGAAGAGCACCGCTGAACAGGGCCCGCCAAGACAGGCACCGCTGAACAGGGCCCCGGCGTGAAGAGCACCGCTGAACAGGGCCCCGCCAAGACAGGCACCGCTGAATAGGGCCCCGCCAAGACAGGCACCGCTGAACAGGGCCCCGCCGTGAAGAGCACCGCTGAACAGGGCCCCGCCAAGACAGGCACCGCTGAATAGTGCCCCGCCGTGAAGAGCACCGCTCCGCTGTGCCCTTTCTGTCAAGCACCGCTCCGCTGGGCCCTTCATCTCAAGCACCGCTCCGCTGGGCCCTTCATCTCAAGCACCGCTCCGCTGGGCCCTTCATCTCAAGCACCGCTCCGCTGGGCCCTTCATCTCAAGCACCGCTCCGCTGGGGCCTTCCTCTCAAGCACCGCTCCGCTGGGCCCTTCCTGTCAAGCACCGCTCCGCTGGGGCCTTCCTGTCAAGCACCGCTCCGCTGGGGCCTTCCTCTCAAGCACCGCTCCGCTGGGGCCTTCCTCTCAAGCACCGCTCCGCTGGGCACCGCCGTCTCAAGCACCGCTCCGCTGGGCACCGCCGTCTCAAGCATCGCTGGTCCATTGACAGTGCCGGTTCTGTGTCGAGCAGGTGTTCACGAAGCACTCTGGGCACCATGCCTCCTCCAATACCAGTGGAGTCGGTTATCCATCTGATGGACTGTGGCTTTGCACTCCCCAGGATGGTACAGTGGGCATGGAGGCCCCTCATGGATCTGGCGTCGTGGACTCATGTGGCTGAGGAGCCCCCCTTTCCCTTCCCCCTGAGGTGCCTGTTGTTTTATCATCTGATGCCCCTGCAGTGTTCTCTCCAATGGTATCCGGTCTCCTGTGTGGGCTTTGCCCATGTGTTTGTACACATTGGCCCACGGACTATGGATATTTAACGGACTGTGCAGGACTTATTGACTATGTTTATACTTTGCACTATGTTCATTATTTCTTTTGTATATTTCATATGGCATATTTACCATGACTTCAATTAACCTATTTTATACATAAATTTGAAACTTCATTTTAATTATGTCTTTGCATTCTTCCGGGGGGTTTAGGGGTTGTCACTCTGACTTGTTGCTCTGCATTGGTGTGTAGGTATTGGGGGGGGTGGGTTGGGGGGGTGGGTGTATCGCGTATGTGTGTGCACGTAACCTTTCCTCCTCCCCCCTCCCCTGTGTCTTAGGTGCAGTACTCACCGTTGTCATCTGCGCCGGCGTTCGTACTTGTGGTAGATGAGCAGGTAGACAAGAGCTGGTAGGATGTTTAATTCGGGTTCCATGCTGTCCAGATTCCTCGTGGAGTGTATAGAGGTGAGCGTTTTCCCGTTCGTAGTCTGTTTCCGCCGTGTTTTTTTCGGCGGGGCTCCCGCCCCGGAAAAGGTGGCGGATTGGTGAGTTGTGATAGGGTGGGCGGTACATTGTCTGCCGCCTGCCTGTTGGCGGTGACCGCCGCGCTGTTTGTCGGTCCCACCGTGGCGGTCGGAGTGTTAAAGTGGCGGGCTGTGTTGGCGGTTCCCGCCAGGGTCAGAATTCCATTTTTTGAACCGCCTGCCTGTTGGCGGGTTGGCCGCCGCTTTATCACCGACCGCCAGGGTCAGAATGACCCCCATAGTCTTGCTTCAACCTCTTTATGTTTCATGTATAGGTCTGGAAGGAGATCTAGGTTGGCAGTTTGGTTAGCTATTCTCTATCTCTGATTCACGAAGCTTAACCTCCAATGCAGTCACCTCATGACACAACACTTGTCAAACCCCCTTGGAAGCAGAGATACACTGTACACGCACTACCACTTTGAGTGCATCCCATTTGATGGCCCGAAGAGATGTGGACTTATGAATATGTGGAAATGCATGTAGCTAGGTCTCGGTGAAAATAGGTATCCGACAATGTCTCAACCTGCAGGTGCCAAGTCAGCAACTTTGTGAAGGGTCTGCCCCATTGTAGAGTTACTGCCAAGGGACGATGATCAGATATGCTGCGGGCTAGGTATGCAGAGCTCAATATTCTCTGCGACAGAGCCATGGGTCCCAGAAATGGATCTATTCTAGTGTATAAGTCATGGACCGGGGAATAAAAGGAGTACTCGCCGGTCTATTGGTGACCCACATGCCACAGGTCATGAAGTCCTCTGTCCGACCTCCAAGATGCAAACCCTTGGGAGGTTTTCCTACTCAGGGCCCCCAGCAATGGTGGGTGAGATCGGTCCACAACCATATCAGGAACAATTATAGTTCCCCCCCCAGAGAGCGGCCACCAATGGGTCCCGGAACAGACCGGGTGAAAGCTTGTTCAAGAAGTCCCCATGATTGGCATTAGCAGCATATATTCCCCCTAATGCCAGTGTTATTCCATCCCGTAGACCTTCTATGATCACATATCAACCATCAGAGTCCATCTGAGTACATTCCACGATGTATGGGATGCCCGGTGCCACCCATATTAAGTCTCCCCTGGCAAATGTTGACACTGCGGTGCTGTAGACCTGCCCTCTGTTATGAAGCTTTTTGAGTTCAGCGTCTGTGAGTTGTGTTCCTTGGAGCATGACTATATGTGCCTGCTGGCGCTTCACATATGCCTGTATGCTATGTCTCTTGCACGAGAATCCCATGCCTCTTACATTCCATGTGATGATGGTATAGCTGATGAGGGATGATGCAGTTTGTGTATTCATGTATGTTCGTGATGCTGAAGTAGGGAACTAGTGGAGTTCCTTGTCCTATTGACTTTAACTGTGGCGTAAGTGTGTATTCGATGTAAAATAATCCCTGGCTCTTCACGCCTTCCCTCCGTCCCACCTCCCAGCCCCTAAGTAGTGTGCGGACTTGTACATGCAACAGCGGTAACAAAGACAAACTAGGTTGGCAACATGCCTAAAAGGAAAACAATACAACAACCTGCAGTTACCGGCAAGTTGTGGTTATGCAAACAATTGTCATGTTTGAGGTAGGACAGGTCCATACAGTGAGTTTTGTGGGGGGCACCAAGATCCGGTGCAGATCTCCCGTCCGGCTTTCAGGATATATCATAGTTCCGGCAATCTTTATCAATGTTAAAAGAGATATGTATCCGATCCTGCCCCCCCCGGGTACTGACATGGTCCCCAAGCAGGCGGCGGGGTAGTCGGGCTGCCGGTCTGTTATTGGATCATAATCACACTGAGTGTGTAGACCTCAAAGCGACAGAGTAATGAATCATCCCACATTCCGCCATCACATCTGAACATGATGTACTGTGTAAGGCAAGTTATAAGGTTGGAACGTACCACTGGATATCGGCAGCCCAGCCAAAGTTGACCACTTGTTCCTGTTGGGTATGGACAAACCTATAAGTCATCAGCCGAATGGGGGGTAATGATTGGCGGTCTGGTGGGTTTGGCCCTGGAACCTGTGCGGCGTTCACGTTTAGGCAGAGCGAACGACCATTAAGTCGCTGTGTCTTCCTCATGAGTGGGCTGGGCTAGGCCCTTAGCATGGAGCCACGTCCAGGTGTCTTCAGTAGTAACGAAGATATGGGTTTTTGCATCATCTATCACGTGAAGCCTCACTGGGAAGAGCAGTGTGTATTGTATGTTATGATCAGCGAGCCATTGTTTGACCACAAGAAAGGAGTTCTGTTTCTTCTGAACCTCTGCTGTAAAGTCTGGATAAGCGGTTACGTTAACGTCCTCGACTTTCCATGGGCCATGAGCGTTAGAGCAATAAGTCTTGATCTCAATAATTGAAAAGGTGGGCTATCAATGGGCGGCGGGGCTCTCAGAGCTAACGGTTTGCCTGGGATCCTATGGGCATGCTCTGTCAAAAAGAATTTCGGAATTTCATCTTGTAGTACTGTATTCGCGAGCCACTGTTCCCGAAAAAGCTCCGCACTGGGACATTCTGCTCTCCCCGGAAACCCCATGAAGTGAATGTTGTTTCACCTCGAGCGCCCCTCTGCATATTCTGCTCATTGTTTCAATGAGACTACTTCTGTGGTCAGTTGTTTCATCTGAATCTGGAGGTCTTTGACAGACTGATGCATTGCCGCTATGTCAGAATCTGTTTCCCCAGCTCTTTCTAATAATTGGCAGTGATCCGCCCGGAGTAAATTGACATCCTGCGCTACTGCGTCGATCTTGGTTTCTGGGATATTTTAGTGTCTAGTAAGGCCTGCAAACCTTTCTCAAATTGGGAGGAGTGACTGTGGATGGTGGCATCTAATTGTTGCAAGGTGTACGTAGTGCCATTTAATGTTGAGGACTGATTTGTTGGATTATCTACCGTCATAGCGGTCAGCTCCGCAGTTTTAGGCTTCCCCATCTGACCCCCAACGTGAGGGGCACTCACGCAAGCCGTGAGGAGAGACATCCACTCCTGCATCGATAACAACAAGTCAAGGTCCCAGGAGATGTAACCCTGCCAGGCGCTGGATCTGGAGGACAATGCGGTGTTCTAAGATGTCAGCCGTTTGGTTCCCTAGTAGTATGAACTAATGAGAGTGTCTACCAGGAGTATTAGAGGCACATTCTTTTCACAGATGACACGGAGCAGCACTATTCATGTATCTGGTGTGAAAGTGGGTGTCGTGTAAGGGTCTCATTATCCTAATGAGACTACTGGATTTTGAGCGCCAAGATCGTTCACAGTGTGGGGGACTGAGTCTGACCCACGGTGGGTGACACTTGTCAATCTAAATCCGGGTTTTGCTCCGGCTAACTAGCAGTGCCTCATCTCTCCCAAATGGAAGCGACATTTGGGCAGCCGAGCGCATGACATCTTAGCACTTCCCAGGGAAGTCGTGGTCACTCAGGTCACAACCGGTTCTCTCATACACAGTACGGTCTCATATATAAATGGCAACGGCAATTTAAATTTTAAAGATTGGTTTAATAAAACAACTGCATTTTAGATAGCAAAGCATGAGCTGCAATAACCAGAACTACACAACACAGTAAAATTAAAATAGTAACGATGAGAGTGAAGCACAAGAATAAGGCTATCATAGTGCCGCTAGATTATTTTTTCTCTAAGTTATAGATCGAGCACAGCATGTGAAGCTCTAAGGTCAGGTTCCCCCGGGAGGACTTCAACCCTAATACCTGAGCAAAGGCCTGTAATCTGCATCAGCATCTGCAACGGGCATTCAGCATCTAGTTGTAGGTTCCTGGCTAGAATCGCCCTCTTGACGTGTACTAGGACTAGGCAGATGTTCTAAGAAAATGTCCCTATATAAGGATATGTATTTTCTACGAATACTGGAGACGAAACTTCTACCACGTTTACCGGCAATGTACCAGACTGTAGCCTTGACAGAAGCACAGGGCGATCAAGAATGCATTATTTGAGAACACAGTGCTGAACTAAGCTAAACAGTGTGATAGAAGAAACTAAATCAAGACAGTAAAACTGGTTATTGTAAAATAACAGTGCAAAGTTGAATAAAATATATCTAGGGCAAAGTGGACAGCGGCCTAGTATGTTAAACTAATGTGCATGAAGCTATATTAAAAATGGCTACACTAAACCCTCCCCTTGTCGGTAGAAGGTGATTCAAGCCTAAGCTAAAATGCCCAAAGCTAAAATATATTTAAAACCCTACTTAATTTTAACAAGTTAAGAGGACACACAGGCACACTATTTGGCAATTTGAAAAATGAGCATGCGGCCAAAAGCCGAATTCAAAGGAAAATGTCAATTTAGGACAGTTCCAAATCAAGCATCAGTCATGGAAAGCAGGAGATTCTCCACCTCGGCAGATGACAAAACCGATAAATCCACGCCAAAAACTACCAAGGAGAAGGTGTGTTCCATAGCCCCAGTGTCAACCAAGGCGGCATCCCATGCAGTGCCTATGAACGAGTTAATGGTAACTTCCTCCAGGAAGGGTAGCTCGTAATCAGCTTCTCTGAGCAAACGCAGCCACAGCACCCATGTCTGGTAATAAACCCTCAATGAGAACATCAACAGATCATCATCAATCACTGAGGGGCGTCGCTGTGAGAGACAAACTTCCAGTGCATGTTCAAAAGAGCACCAACGGCACCTAAACACGGGCTGCACACAATCCAAAACCGGTCTGAATGACAGATACCAGGCACAAATGCTCCAGGAGTGTTGCTCCAAAATGCTGCATTATGCGTTCACGACACAGCTGCGCTGATGAGAGCGCCCTCATTTGTCCTTGTTGCGGTGGGACAGCTATTTATGGAAAAACAACAGCAACAGCAAAATGCCGGCTAATAAAGCCAAAGTTATCGGAAATCCCCCAAAAATGCTTCCAAAAATTGAATGAATAGCTGTGAACAAAACCAATACCAACAGCTTTGAAAAAATGTGCTAATCCAGCCGTGCTGGATACATTAAATATACGTCCCACGAGTTCACCAAAGTGTCTCGGAAAGTTCATATTTAACAGGGACTGTATTTCCACCGATGACCTTGACACCTGAAGTGCATAAGTCTTGCGTGCAGATGTAAGGGCCACATGCTTCTGAAACAATAAAGCCTTCAGTCTACTTAACTTGTCAAAATTCACCTTGGAAGTATCAATGTGAGGCCAAATATCTGCTACCTCCCTAATTTTTGTGGGGGAAACAACACGTTCCTGCAGCATGTAACAACCTTAGAGACCGAAACAACGTAAACTATTCCGGCTCGCATGCCGCAACAGTCTTCACTATTGAGAAGGACATAGCTGCCGTTTGAAAGCATCTGGAACATGTGTTTAATCAAGGGGACTGGAACTCCCTTCAGATAGCAACCAAGGCATTACACGCCCCATGCAAGGACAGCTGCTTGCAAATCATCGAATGGCTGACTGAAGCCTCGCATTCACTTCCGCTAAGAAAGACCTCTATCATGACATTGAGGCATTTGTATGAGAAGGGACGCTCCCACACCTCATGGATGTAACTATCTCCCAACTTTTCATATTTGCCTATCGGAACATGTTTCAAACGAGAAGTGAATTGTAATGTAGAAATAGGTAGATTAATAACCCTGTGTATCAACCACTCTGCACAAGGAATCTCGGCCATGGTAAAAGGCAATCTTTCTATCTTTTCAATGTTAAGCATGACATAAGTCGTCTCCTTTTTAGCCATTAGTTGTTGTTGTTGCGTCAAATTAAAGGAAAAATATATTTCCCTGGCACTGATGTGCTGCAACGGAACGCGACCCGCCTTCAATGTCTGGAGTGTCCAACCCAACTTCATAATGGACCTGGTCTGACTCTGTCCATGATGTAAAGAAGACATATCAGATCGTATAATGTCTATAGCAGAACAAACAATGTTGTTAATTGTATATATCCGGTCGGACAAGGTGTGAATCCCATTATCCACAACAGCTAATGCCTTTTTCAGATTTTCCTGATCTATCTGCCTTAACCGGGCTGCAGCCTCTTGGAAATTTCCATATTTCATTGTATACCTCATACAAGAAACGCTTCCTACTTGGTATCTTTGGGACTGACAACAAATCTTGTAAGTCAGTGTCGTTAGACAGGAGACCGAGGTGTGTCTTAACCGCATCTAGTGAGGATGATTTTAGGCACTGTTGGCACAATTTTCCTTCACTATGGGGGTCATTCTGACCTCGGCGGTAAAAGGCCCTTACCGCCGGTCAGAAGTCCGCCATACTACCGCCGCGGCCGCGGTAGACAGCCACGGTCATTCTGACCACCAACTGTGAAACCGCCAAAAATCCGACATCCAAGGAAGGCCGCCATATCAGCGGGCCGCGGAAAACTGGAGATGACCAAACCTCCACCGTCACGCCAACACATACACGCCCATGCCATTCTGACCCACAAATCCACGCGGCAGTCTTTCAACCGCGGTATTCCATTGGCGGTACACACCGCCGCGCTCAAAATACACACACAGCTCCAAAACACTGCCACATTGGACATTTTGAAATACGCACACCTGACACACATACAATCAACTATAAAACACACACCCACATCACCCACAAACCCCCACTAGTTGGAAATCGGAGCAAAGGCGAGAGCGAGAGCGAGAGATAGCGATAGCGAGCACAGCATTAGAAAACCCCAACACACACAGGAACACAACTTCATCACCCACACCACATCTACGCACACATCACCACATATCACCACGCACATCACCACAAACACCACCCCACACCTCATCCACACCACCCCATGGCACCCCAAAGACACCCAAGGTTTTCGGACCAAGAACTCCGGGTCATGGTTGAGGAAACCATTAGGGTTGAGCCCCAGCTCTTCGGCACACAGGTGCAGCACACCACCATAGCAAGGAAGGCTGAACTATGGCAAAGGATCGTAGACAGGGTCAACGCTGTGGGACAGCATCCCAGAAATCGGGAAGATATCAGAAAGCGATGGAACGACCTACGGGGGAAGGTGCGCTCGATGATCTCCAGGCACAACATCGCTGTGCAGAAGACTGGCGGCGGACCCCCACCCACCCCACCCCAATTCACAGCATGGGAGCAAGAGGTGGTAAACATCCTGCTTCCTGATGGCCTCGCTGGAGTAGGCGGAGGAATGGACTCTGGTAAGTAGAATCTCAACTACTTCACCCCCCCCCAAACACCAGCATGCCAACCCCCCCTCACCCCCAATCTCACCCCCCAGCACATAACCTCCCTGCCAATGTCTCACCAGCACAACCTACCCTAAACAACACCAACCCCTGAATGCCAACACAAACCATAGACAGCCACCACCAAAGCATGACCATTGCACATACCCATACACCCCCCCCCCAAACCCTCACAACACCTCCCACAAGGGAATCCCAGCACTGGGGGACAAGGGCACCCAAAATGCACGCCATGGCACACACAGAAACAATCACCATACTCCTTTACCCCTGCAGGTCCCGAACGACAACACACCGCCACGGAGGGTCCAGAGATGTCCATCCCACACCCAGAACAAGCCCCCAGCGAGGACAGCAGCTCTGTCGACCTAGAACCTGACGACCAGCCCGGACCATCGGGCACCTCTGGACAGCCGGTTCCCCACACACAGGCCACAGCAGACCCAAACCCCCCTGGGAACACCAGCACAGCTCCCACCCAGCGGGCCCATGCCTCTGTCCCGCGGACGCGTCAATCAGCGGTGTGTCCGCCACTACAGGGCACCCAGGCTGACCCAACACCCCAACAACAACAGGGA
This sequence comes from Pleurodeles waltl, assembly GCF_031143425.1. NCBI lineage: Eukaryota > Metazoa > Chordata > Amphibia > Caudata > Salamandridae > Pleurodeles > Pleurodeles waltl. The sequence goes on from NC_090451.1 coordinate 455,199,388, forward strand.
CCTGGGGGCAGTGGTAGTGGGCACACCGTCCAGGGGACAGAGGCCCGAGGAAACAGGGCAACTGGGAGAGCTGCTCTGCGACAGGGGGGGGAGGACAGGCCCAGGGAACCGACTCTCCAAGAGGCCCTCACCACCATCATGGGAGCGTATCATCACTCCCAGGAGACGATGGCGACGGTACTGGCCAGGTTCACCGAGATCCAGGCACAGCAGGAGGAACGGTACATGGGGTTCAGCAATGAACTCCGGGCCATCTCTACCGCAATGGGGACCATAGTCCAGGCCCTAAACCGCATTGAAACCCCATTGCGGGACCATGTGGCACCGCAAAGGGCCCCTGTCACTAGCCAGGAACAGCCTACCACCTCCGCCGGCGCTAGTGGTCAGGAGGCCCCCACAGAACGACGGGCCACCAGAACCCCACCTCCTGCTGAAGAACAACCACCCCGCAAGAGGAACCTGAGATCTCAAAGGAAGACAGAGTAGGATGCCAAGACCCCCGCCAGTCTAATATCCCCCCGGATGACATTCCACTGTCCCACAGTGTCACCCTGTCCAACCTTGAACTGCCCCTGCTCCATCCTTCCACTGCCATATGAACAATGCACCTGTGCGACCGAGAACTGGACTCTGCCATGGACATAACTCCACCCTCACCCTTCACCGTTTAATATCATGTACCAAAATATAGCACTAAAAATGAATCACTCATTGCACATAAATCATTCTGGAGTCAGCCTGTATTATTTATAAATGTATAACACATTACTTATCAATAATGTTCTGTTATATATGTGTGGACAACATACCGATGTCAATAAGCATTAGTCCATGGGCTAACCAGGCAGAAGTCACGCAGTGGGTCATACAGCACTGAAAAGGGAAGGGAAAAGTAAACTTCAGGTTAAAAGAACTGGGGGGAAATACACAAAGTAAAGATGCAGGGGGCATTCACTAAATGGTAAATGGCGTGGGTGATTCCTACCTGTGTGCTACTGAAAATACTGTAGGATAACTTTGTCCCTGTTGTCTGGGTCGTCCTCTTCGTCTTCCTCCTCTTCACTCTCCGCAGGCTCCACAGCTGCTTCAACACCACCATCTGAACCATCCTCCTGCAGGAAGGGCACCTGACGTCGCAATGCCAGATTGTGAAGCATACAGCAGGCCACGATGATCTGGCACACCTTCTTTGGTGAGTACATCAGGGATCCCCCTGTCATATGTAGGCACCTAAACCTGGCCTTCAGGAGGCCAAAGGTTCTTTCAATGACCCTCCTAGTTCGCCCATGGGCCTCATTGTACCGTTCCTCTGCCCTGGTCCGGGGATTCCTCACTGGGGTCAATAGCCAAGGCAGGTTGGGGTAACCAGAGTCACCAATTAGCCACACACGTTGTCTCTGTAGCTGTTCCATCAAATAAGGGATGCTGCTATTTCGCATCACATACGGGTCATGCACTGACCCAGGGAACTTGGCATTCACATGGGAGATGTACTGGTCAGCCAAACAGACCACCTGGACGTTCATCGAATGGTAACTTTTCCTGTTTCTGTACACCTGCTCATCGTCTTTTGGGGGTACTAAAGCCACATGGGTCCCATCAATGGCACCAATTATGTTGGGGATATGTCCAAGGGCATAAAAATCACCCTTCACAGTGGCCAAATCAACCTCCTCAGGGAATACAATGTAGCGCTGCATGTGTTTCGTCAGGGCAGACAACACTCTAGACAAGATTTTTGAAAACATAGGCTGAGACATTCCAGATGACATGGCCACTGTTGTCTGGAATGAGCCACTTGCCAAAAAATGGAGGACTGACAGAACCTGCACTAGAGGGGGAATTCCTGTGGGTTGGCGGATGGGGGACATCAGGTCTGGCTCCAGCTGGGCACACAGTTCATGTATAGTGGCTCGGTCAAGCCGGTATCGCAGTATGATGTGGCGTTCTTCCATTGTCGACAGGTCCACCAGCGGGCGGTACACGCGAGGATTCATCCTTCTCCTCGCAAGTCCCAGCGGACGGTGCCTAGGAAGGACAACATGGAGCACAGAGTCAAGCAAGTCACAGGTACGTTCACTACTGCATGCACAGTACTCGATAAGGTATGGATGGCTATGTTTGGATGTGTGGCAATGCAAGGCCTAGGCCTGTGTGACGCAGTTGAAATTAAGCCATGTGGGCCCTTGAAATGGCGGCTTCCTGACCGGTGAAGTGGGACAATGGGATGTGAGGTCAATGCGCTGGCGTGGCACACCATGGCGGTAGGCGGTCGAAGACCGCTATACGAACCCGCATTGGTTAACATTGAACCCTATGGGATTCAGGAGCCAATGACGATGTGCGCCGGCGGTCGCGATACGCACCGCCGCGGTACGCACCGCCGCCGCGGCCGTGACCGCCATTTTCTATCTGCCTAATCACTCAATACCTGATCATCCACAGGAGAGGACCTATACTGCAAGTAATGCTGTGACCTCGGTCTGGAAGTGACAATGGCTGCTGCGACTGGGGAAAGGGCCCCTGCCTTCACGTCTGAAGAGTTGGAGAAACTAGTGGATGGGGTCCTCCCCCAGTATGCGCTACTCTACGGTCCTCCAGACCAACAGGTGAGTACACTGAGTGCACATTGAATGGGTTATGGCTGTGTGGAGTGGGGTGGATGTAAATTGTTGGGGTGGGGAGAAAATGAGGACTGCAACGCACAACAGATGAGAGAATGGGCCACATGGCAAGGTTGGGGAGGGGGGGGCATGTACTCCAAACATGCCGAAAATTCACGTTTTCTCTTTCCCACCCTGTACATGTCTAACAGGTGAGCGCCCATCAGAAAATCGACATTTGGCGTGCCATCGCGAAGGAAGTCCGGGCCCTGGGGGTCTACACCAGACGGGGCACCCACTGCCGCAAGAGGTGGGAGGACATCCGCCGCGGAACCCGAAAGACCGCCGAGTCACTGCTGGGGATGGCCTCCCGACCTAGGAGGGGTGCCAGTCGTACCCTGACCCCCCTGATGTCCCGGATCCTGGCGGTGGCCTACCCTGATTTGGATGGGCGCTTGAGGACATCACAGCAGACACAAGGGGGTGAGTACCTGCACATTCTGCTATCCTTAAGCGCAGTTGAGGCGTCTGGGTGGGGGAGGAGGGCCGTGGGTGACACTAGGCCAGGGCGCTTCTGTAGTGTAGTCCCCTCCCTTAGACATGGCCCTGTGCCCCCCACCTCTGTAGGGTGCCAAGTACAGCTATCCATGGTTCTGCATCACCCATGTGCGCGTCTGTTGTCCCTAGACCTGTTGGCCTAGTCAGAAGTACTGAGTAGTGTACCCCAATTTCGCGGCTTAGTGCATGAGGCACCTGTGTCTGTCCTCTCCGCCAACGGTATTGACAAGGCATACACTCAACTTTGTATTATTTCTCCCCCACCCTTATTCTTTGTCTTCTTGTGCATCAGCATCATCAGGCGGAGGAGAATTGGCGTCGGAGCACGAGGGAGCTGAAAGTCACAATGCCCCGGTGGGCACTGGAACAGACACCGAGGGCACCAGTGATCCGGAGGGCGAGGGGAGTACCACAACGGGGGACCGGTGAAGACACCAGCGACACGGACACGTCCTCGTTTGGGAGCTCCCTAGCGGGGGCGGCAACATCTGGGCCCCCCGCCTCCACAGGTACAGCCGCCACCCAGCGCTCCAGCTCCGCCCTCCCAGCAGCCCCTCAGCCTTCGCTCCGTGCCCGCTCGCCCAGGAAGGCGGGCGTCTCCTTCGCCCCAGGCACCTCAGCCCCTGCCCCAGTTACCCCTGCTGCCCTCAGTGCGGAGCTCATTGACCTCGTGAGGACGCTCATTGTTGGGCAGACTACCTTTTTGAATGCCATCCAGTGGGTGGAAAGGGAGGTGCATCGGAGCAATGCCTACCTGGAGGGCATTCATTCGGGTCAGGCTGCCCATCAACGATCGTTCACTGCTCTGGCCTCAGCACTGACGGCAGCCATTGTCCCTGTCTCCAGCCTCCCTCTTCTAACTGCCTCCACCCTTTCTCTGTCTCCTGTCCCTCAGCCTATCCCATCCACACCATCAGACCAGCCTGCACACACCTCAACACCCAAGGCCAGATCATCCAGACACAAGCACCACAGGGCACACAACTATTCACCCCAGCAACACCCAGATGCAGACATTCCAACAGTCACTACCACCTCTGTGTCCCCCTCCTCCTCGTCTCCCTCCTCCCTCCCTGTGACGTCTACACTCACACCTGCATGCACACCACCATCAGCCAGTGCTTCCATCACCAGCACACCCTCCACTACAGTCCTCACACGTGCAGTCACCACCCCCACTGCCATCTACACGTCCCCTGTGTCCTCTCCCACTGTGTCTGTCACCCCCTCTTCCAAGACACATAAACGCAGGCAGACACCCAAACAACAGCCAACCACCTCACGACAGCCTACGCCTCAGTCACCTGCACCCAAAGACAGCACACCTGACTCTCCTACAACCACATCCTCTTCCTCCACTTCCATCACCACTACTCCTACCCTTTACCTTGGTCCTAAGAAATGTTACCTCTCTAATCTTAACCTCTTTCCCTCCCCTGACCCACCCCCTCCATCGGTTAAGAGTCCCAAGAGCACCTCAGCCACCACCAGCCCAGCTTCGAGGGTCCAAGTGGTGCATGGCTTCTGGAGTCCACCCTTTGGTGGCAGTGACACTTCACTGAGCAGCAAGGGGACATCCAGCCCACCCCCAGGCAAGAGGACACGTAAAGTGAAGGGCCGCCGTGAGAGGACTGAGACTTCTGCCCCCAAGGAGCCAACAACGGCCACTTCACCTGCCACAACAGCCAGGGGAGGCAAGGGCCCGAGAGCCCCATCTAAGGAACGAAAGGGCAGCAGGGTGGAGAGGTCATCCATCAGGAGCGCAGAGCTGGAGGGCCCCGCAAGCCCCATCCCGCCTGCAAGGGACGACAGCAAAGGGCCCAGGACTCCGTCCCCGAAGGGGCCTGCCACTGCACATTCGGAGGGCGAGTGATCAGGGTGTCCAGCCCAGGTCTGGCTCCCTAGACTTCCTAGAAGAGGACCGCTGAAGAGGGCCCCGCCGTGCAGAAGAGCACCGCTGAAGAGGGCCCCGCCGTGCAGAAGAGCACCGCTGAAGAGGGCCCCGCCGTGCAGAAGAGCACCGCTGAAGAGGGCCCCGCCGTGAAGACAGGCACCGCTGAACAGGGCCTCGCCGTGCAGAAGAGCACCGCTGAAGAGGGCCCCGCCGTGCAGAAGAGCACCGCTGAAGAGGGCCCCGCCGTGAAGACAGGCACCGCTGAACAGGGCCCCGCCGTGCAGAAGAGCACCGCTGAAGAGGGCCCCGCCGTGCAGAAGAGCACCGCTGAACAGGGCCCCGCCGTGCAGAAGAGCACCGCTGAACAGGGCCCCGCCGTGAAGACAGGCACCGCTGAACAGGGCCCCGCCGTGCAGAAGAGCACCGCTGAACAGGGCCCGCCGTGAAGACAAGCACCGCTGAACAGGGCCCAGCCGTGCAGAAGAGCACCGCTGAAGAGGGCCCCGCCGTGCAGAAGAGCACCGCTGAACAGGGCCCCGCCGTGAAGACAGGCACCGCTGAACAGGGCCCCGCCGTGCAGAAGAGCACCGCTGAACAGGGCCCCGCCATGAAGACAGGCACCACTGAACAGGGCCCCGCAGTGCAGAAGAGCACCGCTGAACAGGGCCCCGCCGTGCAGAAGAGCACCGCTGAACAGGGCCCCTCCTGTCAAGCACCGCTCCGCTGGGCCCTTCCTGTCAAGCACCGCTCCGCTGGGCCCTTCCTGTCAAGCACCGCTCCGCTGGGCCCCGCCGTCTCAAGCACCGCTCCGCTGGGCCCTTCCTGTCAAGCACCGCTCCGCTGGGCCCTTCCTGTCAAGCACCGCTCCGCTGGGCCCCGCCGTCTCAAGCACCGCTCCGCTGGGCCCCGCCGTCTCAAGCACCGCTCCGCTGGGCCCCTCCTGTCAAGCACCGCTCCGCTGGGCCCCGTCGTCTCAAGCACCGCTCCGCTGGGCCCCTCCTGTCAAGCACCGCTCCGCTGGGCCCTTCCTGTCAAGCACCGCTCCGCTGGGCCCCGCCGTCTCAAGCACCGCTCCGCTGGGCCCCTCCTGTCAAGCACCGCTCCGCTGGGCCCTTCCTGTCAAGCACCGCTCCGCTGGGCCCCGCCGTCTCATGCACCGCTCCGCTGGGCCCTTCCTGTCAAGCACCGCTCCGCTGGGCCCCGCCGTCTCAAGCACCGCTCCGCTGGTCCCTTCCTGTCAAGCACTCCCCAGGATATGGCAG